>NC_081411.1:408668555-410056055 GCF_030272615.1 Cryptomeria japonica | reverse complement strand
TTTATTTAATTAAATTCACTGAGGCCTTTCATATCATTTATTTAAAATAAATCACTTTATTTAATTAAATCCCCCTTCTACTCTTTTTAATTAAATTTACATTTAATTAAAATTATTCACTTCAAATAAATAAATCTAATTTATTTAAATCCCCCACTTGCATCTATTTTGTTGAAATAAAGCAATTTATTTTAATTAAAATTACCCCCCATCCACTTGCATTTTCCTACATCTCCTACTTGCCTCTCTAAACCCCCTTCTAGATTCTTCTAATCCCTTCTAAATTAGCCTAACCCATCTACTAAATATTGTCACATCCCTAAGAAAAGGGAAGTCACTTCTCAAACCATCAAAGTCTTTGAAAACCATTAAAGGCTTAATGTCTTCAACAAGTTAACCTTGAAAGTCTTCCAAACCATTAATGGTTAACTCAACCCTCTTGCATGATTAGAGACTTTCTCTCTAACTCAACCTTCATCTAACCCAATGGTCTCATCAAGCATTCATTGCTTTGACCATAGTTATCCCTTTAACCCTTGCACAAGAGTTTATCCTTTGGATAAAAGCTTTATCAAATGGATAATCTTAACCTAACCTTAACCCTTACCTCCTAAGGTAACCATGAGGTCTTCTCAAGCATTTAATGCTTCTTACATCTCCTCCCAAGCAGTCTTATGTTGACAATTGTCACCATTTCATTGGTGAGAATTGTAAACATGGACTGATAACTTTCAATCCTGACCCTTGATAGGATCATCGAATCTTGACCCTTCATTGCCCTATTTTCCCTATAAATAGAGCCATTCTTCTATCATTCAAAAATCCAAGTTTTATGCATCTAATCTATACTCATTTTTATCAAGTAGTTTAGTCTCTCTTTGAATAGAAAAAATCTAATAAGCATTTTAGAAGTATTTCTCTTTATCATAATAATCATATTAAGCTAGTGTATCATGTTAGGATAGTTCTTTTACTAATCCTTTCCTCTCATCATCATATACATGCTAGTTTAATTCATATTTGTTAATATCATGCATTTAGGATTGAATTCATGTTAGATTGATCAAACATCCCTCATTCTCAGGATTGTCATCCCTAAGTCACTTTTCTCAGTGATCTGAGAGCAAAGGCATTGGCTTGAGGGGTCTTGTGAAATAGAGAACAATGGAACATCCCTTGGGAAGTTGAGCTATTCCATATAGCTCCATAACTTGCACCAAGAGTCCCATTGGTGTGTGGACTAGTCTTGAATTCGTAATATTCGTTTCATCGCACCACTTTTCCTGCATACACAATGGTTAAGATGAAGGTGATGCATATGGGACACAAAATTAATAAAATGTGGTTCTCATCTTAAATGATGAGCATGCAATTTTGTAATAGCTAGAAGATTAATTGTGTTATGCTTGAAACAAATGGGAGGTGAATGATTTGATGTGAACCATTTGTTCTTCATAATGAAGCATAAGGATAAATAGACATTTTGAATGTTGAGTGGGGATTTTTGGGCATCTTTTGGGATCAAATTGAGCTTGCCAAACTATTTTTGAGGCTTTAAGGCTTTATATGAGTAGAGTGAAGCAAGAAAATTAGGGAAGCTCGTAGGAGAGTGAGTGGGTGCATCTTGCTAGGAAAGAATGCCATCTAATGTAAAAATGTGTAGAAGTAATGATTTTTTTTTCCAATTTAATGAATAGTGCCAATTATTCTATTATGAATGTGTATGTTTTACTTACACCATGTACTTGGATTGGTTGATGTTTCCTTATCCCACCCTTCATCACACCATCATTTGGTATTAGAGGAGGTCATAAATCATTAATTTAATTGAAGTTAACTTCAATTAAGTTGAGAGGATATAAGTAGTATGAGGTTTAGTCCCATTAGTGGGTTGAGTTGTGAGTAGTGAACAAACAATATGGTGTATCTTGTAAGATTTGCTCATGTAAAATCTACTTAGAAATAAATGCCTTAAAACTAATTATCATAAAGGAGTTTCTCAAAGAAAAATGACACTCACATGCAAAAAAAAAAAAAAAACAAAAAAAAAAAAATGGCTATTCAATTCCTAAATACAATTAAGTTACATTTATAGGAAAACATGGAGTGGAGGAGGATGACAACTCGTCCATTTAAGAAGTCTAAACCCCAAGGGATAAGATGAAACGTAACACTCTAATAAAAGAAGTGTAGAGGAATATGATGACACCTTAAACCCTGAGATGAGAAGTGTCACTTTTATGGAAGTGGCTGACACATTCACACTCAAAAAATACAAGTTATAAGTGAACGCACTACCTAGGTAAGGTTACCATATGGTATACTAAATTCATAGCTACACCAAAACCCCTTTATATGATCTTTAATATTATATATTCTTGTATAATAAATTAGTCACTTGTGGCATGGTTAATTTTAACTTAAATATTAATTAATACACTAACCTCTCTTAATTAAGATGAAGGGGTATACCCCTACATAGTTAAGCCTACATATAAAGATGAAAACTCTCTACCATATCAAATTATCTATTGTTCAATTTATATGATATTATTTGATTATTGGAGGTCACCCTTTCAAAGTGGTCTGCAATATTTCTTATTTTCACAAATATTTCCAAGAAATATCATAACAAGTGTTATTAGAGCTACAATTTGAACCAACTTTTTTGTTTCCATCATATGTTCCATTGCAAATTTTGATATTGTTTTTTTAAGGTTTTAAGGTATGTATTAGATAAGATATCATAAAAAAATTCAGAATTTGAAGATAAGTTTTATGAAAGTTATTGATATTTTATGTTTTTCATAAAATTGCTTTGTAGGCTGCAATTTTTGGAATTGTTTTAAAACAATTATTTTTTTAGAAATCTTGTCAAAAGTTAGGTAGGCTTAGTGCTTTGAAATTTACTATTGGAAATGCAATTATTTCTCTAATTTGGTGGTCATAGTTTAATAAAATATTTCATTAATTTTTCCTATAGGCTACAAATTTTGAAAATTTTCAAAAAATTTTACATTTTTGGAAAGATTATTAAAAATTAGGTAGGGTTAGTTCTTTGAAAATGATTTATTTTCTTATTCAATAAATATTAAAATAAAAATAAAAATAAAGCCATGCCATCTTTAGGATTAGAGGACCTTTCTACACCCAAAAGTTAAGGATCAATTTTATTTTCCACCACCTAAAATTGAGGAAAACATTTCATAAGGACATGATAAAAGGTACAAGTTGTTAAAGATACATTGTTTGACTCATTTATAAAATTCTTAATTGAGGATTTCTATAGGTTTACAAAGAAACAATTATTATAATTAAAGTCCCAAAAGAATCAAGGTGGGTACAACCCTAATAAACCAAATCAAGGGATAGAAGAACCTTTTCGAGGTCAACAATTATACCTACCAAGAATTAACATTCATAAATTTGACTGTAGAAATCTAATCTCATAGATAAGTCTCACAGAAAAGCCTCATAACAATAATTTAAAAGTCATAATGTATCATATAGTACCATGGTTGACATGGCCTTACAATATTATGAATTAGGCCCTTACCATTGGGATCGATGAGAGATGAGTGATAGACATAGACAATTGTTTCAATGGAAAAAAATTAGTAAAATATTAACAACCTTCTATGAGGAACCATGCATTGGAAGCTATTTTACCCAACTAAAAAAATTAAAACAATTAAAGATATTTAGTTGAATATATATCGAGCATTTGAGATTCACACTTCAAGCAACTGAGGTGACACGTTACCAAAGGCTACAATTATATATCAATGGACTGAAGGAACAAATTCAACATGATGTTTGTGTGTTGGAACCTTATACAATTAGGAAAACTATGCAACATGTATTGCATATTGAAAACCAAAATACCATCAAAGGTGAAACCATGAGAGTAACTAACAAAAATGTGACTAATCCTACAAGCAAAAACAAAAGCATAGAGAAAAGAGAAAAAGGCCTAAGTTGGATTTGTGATAGTGAATGTTCAAAAAGTTATAAGTGTTCTAATAATGAGGAAAAAAAAGAATTTGAAGAAAAGGGAGAAGTACCCACAAAAGAACCAGGATTCTAAACAAAAAGAAAGCACTACTATCTCCATACATGCTTTGAATTGAATATTGGTAGCACACACAAATTTATTGATAAAAGGCTAGCTCGTGAACTCAATTATTTTCCTATTTTTAAGTCATTATAGTCAATGGAAAATAACTCTCTTGTGGTGATAAATTCCATCATGTTAAACTCCCAATGAGAAATTACCAATTAGATTCATAAATGTTTGCTATCCCTATTAAGGGCATGGATGTAATTTTGGGTGTACAATGGCTTAAACAATTAGGAATAATATCTTTCAATTTTCAACATTTATCAATGGTGTAATGCCTACATAATCCCAGCAAGCAATATATGTTGAGATGCTAGATGATCATATTTTGATGCTATTGCTAGATGCATTGCATTATGGAGATATTTCTTGTGATGTGTTCGTGATGTTCAATTACCAATTTATTATAATGTTTAGTTTATGAGCATGTGCATTAATATGTATGTTTTAGTTAAATATTATCATAATTTTTATCATTTAAATGAAATGAAATTATGGATATGATGTTATACCTTGATGGGTGATTATGTAATGGTTCATCTATATATGTATATGTATACACGCACATGTACACACACACACGCACACACGCGTGCGCGCGCGCGCACACACACACACAGAGTAGGTATGTTTGACATGTGCATTAAATGGTTATAGGTATACTATATTTTTCTACTAGGTTCCACAAGTTAGGGTTATACCCCGATAGTGGTTATGTTGGAGGAGTCACATTGGCCATATTATTTAGCCCTACCCACCGTACTCAATTTGAGTGTGATTCCATAGTAATTTTGTCCATATTGATCCAAATGCAGCCATTGGTATGATTCCCATAGTTAAGTTAATTATTTTAAAAAAATTTCTAGAGTGGGAATGTGTATCTATATTGAATTTGATTATATTGATATGTATTTTCTATTAGTGAAAGAAAATGGTTTTGATTTGTAAAATTTAAATTAAAAAAATTAAAGAAATGTAAAAAGAGAAAATAGACTAAAAGAGGAAAAGGAAGGTCTTTTTATTCATTCTTATTTTTCGGAAGAAATTATACTCTCCAAATTCTACTCTTGCTCTATTTCTAAAATTTGGATTGTGAATGCAATTGTGGATGAAATGGAGTGATATTTGAACTAGTCAAATAGGAATTGGTAGGAGAACATGCTTGTGCCTAGATTTGTGCATCCGTGAAGTGTGTTTAAAGTTCTCTCCATTTCATTTTTTAGCTAAAAATGAGGTAAGTTTCTATTTCCTCTTTGTTTGTTCATTTTTTTTCAATTTGAATACTTGGAATAAAATTATGGGAAGGTTGCAACCTTCCATGCATTTTATTTTGTGAATGTATCAATTATTTTTGTAATTATTTTGGAAACTTTCCCCAAACATCATTATAATGCCTATTTTTTTGACAATTGACTAAAAATCAAATTTAATATCTTAGAATGAATGTTGGGAACTTTTAGAACCAAAGGGTATATATTTATTTCTAAATTTGAATTTTAAAATTTGACAATTTTTCAAGGGATTTTAATGGTGGTTTTGATAAGTTTATAATTTTTAATGTAATTGAAAAAATTCACATTAAAATATGTTGTTTTAGAATGTGGGATTGATAGAAAGCTTCAAAAAATGTTGAATGAAACCCATTAGAATAATATTGAAAATGTTGTCAAAAAATGCTTTATGCATTATATTCTATGCCTTGTTTAAAATTTTGGAAAAATGGATGTTTCATGTGTAATATTTGGCTTAATACGATGGTATGATGAAAGAATAAGTATCCGGTCAACTACTGAGAGGGGGGGTGAATCAGTAGATAGAAAAACTTATAATAAACTTCACCAATCTCAAAAATCAATCTCTCAAAGTGAACTTAGAATAATAACTCTGTCAAGATAAAAACTCATAAGATAAACCGGTTGACTGTTACAACAAATTAACAGTAAACAACTTCTTCATATCTCAATGCTTCCGGTTATCATGACTTATCAAAAATAGTTAAGTAGTTAAGTAAATCAACCATGAAAACATAACCATAAAAACATTCACCACTTGACACAAATATTTTTGACGTGGAAACCAAAATAGGTAAAAACCATGGTGAGATGAGACTCACAAGATAACTATCTGAACTCTTCTAAAGTTTACCCTGTTAGGAGCCTAGCCTGTTAAAGTTTTACAAAAAGTCCTGTTAAGAACTGATCCTGATAGGAATCACCCGGTTAAGGGATTGACTACAAATGTCTTGTTAGAAGCAATAACTTGTAAGGAGTAACCTCGATAGAGGATTTGAAAATCCAATCTAATGGACCACCTTGTTAGAGGATTTGAATAGCACCGAGCTTACCCAGTTAGGGGATTTCAATTCTGTTGTATTTGTTAGAAAACAATAGGAGTTTTCTGATCTATCTGAACGGAACTACACTTGCTTGATCAGATCCATTTCATGCTCCTATCTTCCTTTACTCAAACTGCAGATACATCACCCGGTTCGACAACCACACACTCAACTGAACTGTGTTTATCTCTTTTTCCAACTCAATAAAATTAAACAACTTCATCGACCTTAAATACAAATCAATCAGGCCGGTAACACAACAAAAACCTAACTCTCCTAGAGATTACAAACAAATTGGTTCAAGTATGACTGTTGAATTACATAGCAATCTCTGCACATCAATCAATAAAACCTTGATCGCTCCTTGATCACTGCTTCATCGAACTTAGTAACTCATCATGTGCTTTGCATTAGATGCAATACATTTGCTCATTCCCTAGACAAAAATCGTTACAACAACTCGCCAAAATCTCTTGGAATTGTCTTCATACAATAATCATGCTTGTCATAATCATTACCGCTCATCATCAAATCATAAACCAATATAACCAATTCACCAAACTTAAATGGTTAGGTTTTATCAAAAACAACAGGCAGGGTTTACCGGTTACATCAATAGATAAGGTTTACACCGGTTACCAGTTCACTCCACAATATCAACAATATTGTTACCGGTTTAATTGGCATCAATGACAACATAACATATCATTAATGCAATCTTCATGCAAATGCCAACAATATCCCCCTTTGGCATTGATGGCAATACAAATATCAACACCATTGATTACTCTGTGATTGTGAATAGGAATCCTGGTTTACATTACCAAGAACTCACTATGCTCTCCATGTCTTCAGCTTGTCGCTAGTTCTCCTTCCCATAATCACATAATTTTTCTCCCCCTTTGACAACAATGCCAAATTGAAAGTAAAACATGTAATGTCAAATTTCACTATGTATCATCAATATTCTGCAACTTGATGCTCCCCCTGTGGAATAAATCCACTTCTACACCAATCCTTCTGTAAAATTCTGCAAGTAGCTCTGGGACTGATGTAATCTACATCATACTTATTTGACTTCATGAAAAGGGACAACCCCTAACTGACTTCTAAGATACTCAAATGTAGTCTTAGGCAGAGGTTTAGTAAAAATATCTGCAAGCTGCTCCTTGGTAGAAACATGCTCCAAGATCACATCTGTACTCTGAACTTTTTCCCTCAAGAAATGATACTTCAATTCAATATGCTTGGTTCGTGCGTGCAAAACAAGGTTCTTGGAAATATTTATGGTACTTGCATTATGACATAAAATATTTATATGTTTTGAAATCTTCATCTTAAAACTTTCCAAAATGTGCCTCATCCATATAGCCTCTGTGCAATTCATGTAAGCTGCAACATACTCATCTTCAGTAGTAGATTGTGAAGTACAACTCTACTTCTTACTACTCCTTGAAGCAAGTCTTCCTCCAAGACAAAATGCTTCACTGGTTGTACTTTTCCGGTCATCAACATTTCCTGCCCAATCTGCATCTGTATACACCTTCAAGTCAAAATCTCCTCCATATGGATACCATAACCCATAATCAATAGTACCTTTCAAGTATCTAAAAATTCTTTTGGTTGCTATCAAATGTGTTTCCTTAGGATTCTTCTGAAATCTAGCAACTATGCCAACTGCATGAGCTATGTCTGGTCTACTGCGAACAACATAGTGCAATTTTCTAATCTATGACCTGTATTCCTTCTCATCAACAGATTTGGACTCATCTTCCTTAGAAAACTTACAACCTATAACCATAGGTGTCCCAACTGGTTTACAATCACTCATGTCAAATGTCTTCAAGACCTCTTTCACATACTTAGATTGTGTAACAAAAATACCATTCTTCATTTGCTGTATTTGCAAGCCTATGAAATTTTTTATTTCTCCCGCTAAAGACATTTCAAACTCATTTTTCATTTCATCTGCAAAAATTGTTGCTCATGTCATCATTACCTCCAAATATGATATCATCAACAAATACTTCGCTGACTAGTATTTTATCTCCTTCAGATTTGAGATATATGTTAATATCATCACTGGCTCTTAGAAAGCCTATCTTCATCAGATGTGTATGAAGCCTTTCATATCATGCTCTTGGTGCCTTCTTTAATCCATATAAAGCTTTATGCAATGTGCATACCATGTCTTTCTTATCAGTCAGATAACCATCTGGCTGCTCAATGTATACTTCTTCTTCTAGTATCCCATTAAAAAATGCAGACTTAACATCCATCTGATATACCTTGAATTTCTTGTGTGCTGCAAATGCAAGTAAAGTTTTGACACCTTCCACTCTTGCCACTATTGCAAAAGTCTCACCATAGTCTTCTCCTTCCTCTTGTGCATAACCTTTGCATACCAACCTAGCTTTGTTGCGAACTACAACACCATCTTCATTCACCTTGTTCCTCAAAACCCACTTAGTACCTATCACATTTTTATTTACCGGTCGGGGTACTAGGGTCCATGTGTTATTCTTCTCAATTTTATCTAATTACTCCTCCATAGCTTTAACCCAATGATCATCACCAAATGCTTCCTTATCAGTTCTTGGTTCAATAGTGGAGATCATGCAAGAATTCTCTCCGATTCTTCTTGTGGTTAGTACTCTAGCATCCTTATCCCCAATAATCTATTTAGGATTGTGATTCAATCTCACATATCTTGGAATAACATGATCATTATCTTCAGGTTCAACTTCTTCATTATCATCATCTTCTTCTGAATTTATCTGTTCCGGTTGAACTGGTACATCAATATTTGCTTTGTTGGTTTCAGATTTCACAGTTTCTAGTTCCAAAAACAAAATGCAAGGATCTTCATCCTTTTTATTTGAACTAGTTTCCTTTGAGACTTCTGAATTTTCATCCACTGGAACATCAACACTCTCAATAGATCTCCATGTCTAGTTTTTAAAACACTTGTAGGACTTACTCTTGGTGGAATAGCCAAGAAATATACCTTCATCACTTTTAGCCTCAAATTTGCTAATATAATCACCTCTCTTAATAAAACATTTGCTTCCAAATATTATGAAATAACTAACATCAGGTGATCTACCATACCAATATTCATAGGGAGTCTTATCCTTACCTCTCTTTAGCAGAATCTGGTTCATAGTGTAGACAACTACGCTGACAGCTTTTCTCTAGAAATTTTTCGCTACAGCTCCTTGTATCAACATCATCCTAGTAGCTTCAACAACTGACCGATTGTTTCTCTCTGCGATACCATTCTGCTATGTTGTCCTTGGTATAGAAAGCTACCATTTGATACCATTTTCTTCACAATACCTAGTGAATTCCTTAGAAGTAAATTCACCACCCTAATTTGTCCTTAGACACTTTATCTTCTTACTGCTCTCTTTCTTAGATAAGGCCCTGAATGCCTTGAACTTGCCAAAAGATTCAGTCTTATCCTTCAAGAATGTGACCTACATCATCCTTGAGCAATCATCAGTGAAGATCATAAAATATCTGTCACCTTGAATACTTTTTGTTCTTATTGATCCACAAAGATCTATATGAACCAAATCTAACAAATGTTCCGCTGAAAAAGATTTTCTCTTGAAAGTTGAGGATGTCATCTTTCCCAACTAACATTCTTTGCACAGAGCATGAACCGGTTTTTCTAACTGAGGCAAACCTCTCACTGTCTTGGACTTACTCACTTTAACAATGTTATCAAAGTTTATATGACAAAATCTCCTATGCCAAAGCCAACTATCATTTATCTTTGCACTTAAATAGTTGCTGACATTAGGATTAAGGTGAAACAAGTTACCTTTAGTTTTCTTCCCGGTTGCAATCAGTTCACCTTTATTGTCATAGATTTTGCACATACCATTTTTAAACTCCAATGGGTATCCTCTATCATTAAGTTGTGCCACACTCAAAAGATTATGCTTTAAACCTTCAACCCAGTAGACATCATCTGCACTTCTCTTTCCATTAAGAGAAATAGTTCCCTTACCTTTAACCATGCAGGGTGAGTCATTGCCAAAGCTTACAACTCTGCCATCAAATTCCTTCAGAGAAAGATATTTTCTCCAATCACCGGTCATGTGATGTGAACAACCACTATCAATGATCTAATCATCACAACTATCCATGCTGGATACTAATGCCTTCTGGTCTGACATCTCTTCTTTAATGGCTACAAACACAATGTCTTCATTAGCATCACCATCAGATTCCTCATCAATGATATCACCATCAACAACAATAAGACAATCTCTTTTGCCTTTACCCTTGTACTTCCTGAATTTCTCTTATTTGTGCTCATTATCACCATTAGGATAGTTAGTAGGAATGTGTCCAATCTTGTTGCATGCAAAACATTTCAAAGGTAATTTACCTCTATATTTACCTATACCTCTAGGCAACCGCTTGGCCAACAATGCTTCAAGCTCAACTAAACTGTCTTCATCATCAGCTTCTCTGGTGGATTTGGATTCATAACAGTGACTAGCATCTCTATTTTTCCTCATAGATGGGTTAGAAACAAAATCTCTAAATGCAGACTCATATTTCTGTACACTACCATCATAACCATTTAATCCAAAAGTAGTAATCTTGCCAATGATGGAGTCAAGAGTTACCTTAGTTTTATCAATGAACTTCAGCTTCTGAATAGCTACAACTCGGATAGCGTAAACCGGTAGCAGGGTTCTCAGTGTTGGAATTTTTATGATGTTGTGATTGTCATTGATGGACACACACTTGCTTTGTGTACACTTTCTTGATGTATGAGTTATGCTCAACCAGTATTTGTTCCAACCGGTATTATGTATTATAGTCTTTAGACTATCAATGTTTTGCAAAAGATGTTTCGCAGTCACAAACTGATTGAAGACCTAAAGCGATATGAAGACCTCAAGCAGTTCGAGGATCTCAAGCGGTATGAAGGAACAAAGTAGTAGTTAACATTTTTTCAGTCTTCACTTTTGACAACCGGTAATCGGTAAATTGTATGAACCGGTATTACTCTGTGATGAGTTACCAACCAGTAAATCTGTGATGAGTTATCATCCACCAACACTTTGGTGGTGATTTTGTGTCATGTTACCAAATGTGTCTAGATGCACCGAACTTAGGAACTTGTAATGTAATCCTATTGGACCGACATAAAATCAAACTCCTTTATAAGGACATCATGTCTAGGGTTTTAGATGATGAGGTTTTGTATGTGCAATCATAGAAGAGAAGATTAGATCTGTGTGAAGAGTAGGAGTGTGGAGATATTGAAGAGTGAAGTAATGCTGAAAAGCATTAACAATGAGCTATCATGGATCTAACCAAGCATACTGTGCTAGTATCTAGATCACTCACTTGTTGATTACTCACATCTTTGACAAGTTTGAAACCCTTAACCGGGTAGGCCTAGCAAAGCCTTTGTAAATCCTCTAACAAGGTGGTTCACAACTGTGAATCTGAAATCCTCTCACAAGGTAGTCTTTAACAGGACTTATCTCCTAACATAGATCTAGATTCCTAACATGATCTATTCTAGTGAAGAACATTGTATGACCTCAGTCTAGTTTCTATTCTGCAGATAGTTACTTGTGAGTTTTTTCTCACCGTGGTTTTTCCCATTTGGGTTTCCATGTCAAAACTTATTATGTTATGGTGATTGTGCTCTTGTGGGTGAATTCTTTGTTTTCTATTTGGTTTGCATTTATCTTAACTGGTTTATTTGTAAATTTGTCATACCGGTTATCTGCTAAACTGTTTAAGTGTTTGAGTTCAGTGTTTTTCGGTATACTAATTCACCCCCCCTCTTAGTATTCATCAATTGGTATAAGAGCCAACCTTTCTATAAGTCTAACCACTTGGAAGGAGATATGGGGGAATACACTATGAGGGAACTTACTCATCATCTCACTCAAACCGAGAAAGCCTATGATGAACTCAAAGTCAAGTATAAAACCTCTCTAGCAAAAAGAAGAGAGCATGCTGAGAAACTAGTGGAGCTTACTGAAAATAGTTCTTCTGATGAAGCAGACATGGATTCCCTAGTTGAAGAAGTTGAAAAACTGAATGAATCCAATGCCAACCTGAGAAGGGAACTGGAAGGACTGACTATCAGAATGTGTCAAGAGCTTGAGAACTAAAGGAAACATGAAGATTTGGTAAAAGACAAAGATCATGAGATCTCTAAGCTGATGCAAGAAATTAATGCCCTTACCACTCATCTCCAAGAGAGTAAAGTGGAAAAAGAAGAAATGCAAGGTGAACTAAACATAGCTATTTCTGAGAATGCAACCTTGAAGGAATCCAATGCTGCTTTTTCCAAGGAACTCACCGAGTCAAGGAAAATACTTGCCAAATTTAATCAGAGTAATGTTAAGCTAGAGCAAAAGCTTGAATCAGCAAAACTGGTAAAGAATACCACTAGACTTGGTTTTTCTAGTTATGAGGAAGTTGAGACCTCTGGAACAAAAGATGTAGCATCAAAGAAGCAACCAACATCAAAGGATAAAGGTAAGAAAAAGTTTAAACCCATTTTCTTTAATTGTCTCAAGGAAGGACATACTGCTAATGTGTGTAGAAATAAGGCCTACAATAATTTTCCTTATTTTCTAAATAAGAAGCCTAGATCCAATAGATTCAATGGAAACTGTTATGCATGCAACAAGTTTGGGAATAGAGTATTTGAATGCAAGTCTATTGTGCACAACACTGGGAGATACCCTCCAAGGACTCAAGGAGTTATCCCAGAACCCACTATGAACCGGAATCCAAACCGGTACAATGCCTATGACCATTAGTCAGGTGGTGGTGGCTATCAAGCGACAACTGATTGGAGAGCAACCTGTTTGATCTATCATGGTAGCGGTCACACTGCTGCAACATGCAGAAGGAAGAATGGTAGAATGAACAATGGACCATGGAGAACACCTGGAATGATATGCTATCATTGCAACAAACTGGGACACCCTATCGAAACTTGCAGAATGAGAAAGAACCTATCAGATGATATATCAATCACTCCAGAAGGAAATATTGATGTTGAAACTATTCAAGTGGGAATGAATAAAACATGGAAAAATAAACTTGAAGAAGTGTCACAAGATGAACCAGTTTTTGCACCTAGTGTGGAAGTCTCTGAACTGACAAAATGAGGTTTAAAAAAGCTTAGGGGGAGCATATCGGTGAAATATTTGAACCCCCAGTTTATATCGGTAAAGACCTTAACTGGTATATGCTACCTATCAATCGACAGAAGATTGTGAAGCGGTAAAAGGAAAAATTAGGGTTTGTACCCTAGCGGTGGAGCATTTATTATGGAAGGTGAAGAATTCGTTTAAAAGGAATTTTCAAAGTCATTTTCACTTATTAGTTTTTGAGCGAAGAATTTTTCAAGTGCAGAGCGATAAAGTGCGATTCGACTTGTGATTTAGAGAGAATTCAAATCTTTTAGAAGAATCCAGAGATATTTTCAACCTATTGGTGAAGAACACTAAGCGGTAACTGTGCAGCCAAAGTGGTGTGTCGTGAGCTGCATTGGCAAACCCTAAATTTTGAAATTGTGAAGGTATTTCTGAAAATTCCTGTTAGTCATGGCTTCTGCATCGCACTCCAGCTCTAGTGTACCCATGGACTCAGCTGAATTTATTCAAAGGAAAATGAAATACAATGCCCTATCCCAAATACCTACTGGAGTCATTGTTTAAGAAGATATTTCAGGGTACATTGACTGTAAATTAGAAGACCTAGGATCCCTAGTGATCCATTCCCAACTAGGTCTATTCTGTGGGGATGACAAGAAAATCAAACCAGAATACAACATCCTAGAGAGGAAGAAACTACATAATGCTATTTATTTTCTTGAAGAGTTGACAGAAGATCACATACACATCATCTTGAGCAGAGTACATGGTGATAAAATGTACCTAGAGTGGACACATGATATCACACCAGAAGCAATTCATGCCCTCACCGGTTTCTGCAACATTGGTGAGGTGCCAACCCTTAAGAAAGTCATCAAGATTGAAATGAATATGCTCACTAGTTCTCTAAGTGACCAAAGGGGAATGAATGTCAATCCCATCAAGGATGACTTGGTTAAGTATGCCTATATGGTGATCGGCTACAGAGTGTTTTATGCAAGCCGAATAAACTCTGTCCCTGCTGCTGCTATGAATGCTGCATACAGAATGATTCAGGAAGATGCCTCTTTTGATTTGTGTACATGTTTGCAAAAACAACTTCTACTAAACCTAAATTCCATCAAACAGGATAGTGCTCTGAGGTTCAGATTTGGACAACTTTTGGTTGGCCTATTTTTCTACTTCCAAGGCCATTTCCTAGGAGTTGGTGATATTCAATGGTCTGCTGACCAACCAGTCACTAAACAAATTAGGGAAAGTCTCCAAGTGGTAGGAAATGGATATCCCAAGGTCTCGAATAAATACTTTGATGAATTCAAGTGGAAGATGAGTCAGAGGATGAGGATATCTGGGGATATTGTTAAGAAATATGAAGAGGACATCTGCTTTACCATAAAAGTAGATGAATGTATAATGAAAGCGGTAGAGCCCAGAAAGGAAAAAGTAGAACCTATGGGATATGAGGTGATGTATGACATGTTGGATGGGTATGCCTCTACCCTAATTGCCTCTCCTTTAGATGCAAAGAAAAGAGAACCGACACCTACTTGGAAAGGGTAGCACTGGTTGAAGAACCTTTAGTGAAAAAGGGAAAGGCAGTGCCATTGGTATCGGCACCAGTTACCTTAGCCAGCCCAAAAGTGACCAAGTGGTCACCTACCAAGAAGAAACTCAAAGTTGCACCCGCTAAAGTATTTGAGAGGAAGAAGAAGACCAAAAACAACTCAATAGAGTCTGAGGATACTGAACTGGAAGTGCAGCCTAAGAAAACTAGATAATCAAGCAAGAAGGCTAAGTCTACCGGTACTATACCTACATCATCAACACTGGTAAATATAGACATCTCTTCTTACAAGCCTTTGACACATTGTCAAAGTACTTTAAAGAATATTAAGAGAAAGGTGCTTGATGACTTGAAAGAGTATTTTCATGATTTTTCTGATAATGAGAAGGAAGAAGTAGAACAGGAAATGATAAAATATCTATGTATGAATGACTAGTCGCCATTTGAAATTAGATCGGTGACACCTGATTCTTTGTACAATAAATGGTGCATTTCCATTGAGAAAGAACAGGAAATAAGGGAGAAAGTATTTGCTCAGTACTTTCCTGAAGCCTCCAATTCCGAATTATTTGAGATTATGGACAAAAATAAAGGTCTCTTCTTCATGAGAAGAAGAAGACTTAGGCTGCTAGAAGGTAGAACCTTTGAAGTGGAGAAGGACACTCATCTTCATGCCAAAGTTGTTGTCCGGTTGCATCAAGTGTCTGAGGCCAACAAGAAGGCCGAACAAGAACCTAACCAATCCTCAGCCAAACCAGATGAGGTATTTGATGGTGAAGGAGAAATATTTACAAAATAGGTAGACACTATTGATGTTGATGCATTAGATGATGAAGATGTCACTCCAGATACAGAGAAGGAAAAGGTTGATAAGGAAAAAGAAGAGAAGGAAAAACTGGACAAAGAAAAGGCTGATAAGGAGAAAGTGGAGAAAGAGGTAGAGAAAAAGAAAGCAGAAGAGAAAGCGAAAGAGGTAGGGAAAAAGAAAGAGGAAGAGAAAAAGAAAGAGGAAGAGAAAAAGAAAGAGGAAGAGAAAAAGAAAGAGGAGGAGAAAAAGAAAGCGAAAGACAAGAGGAAACAAGAAGAGGAGAAGAGGAAAGAAGAGGAGAAGAGGAAAGAAGAGGAGAAGAGGAAAGAAGTAGAGAAGAAGAAAGAAGAGGAGAAAAAGGAGGAAGAAGATAAGAAGAAGGAAGAATAGAAGAAGAAGCAAGCATAGGAAAAAAATAAGAAAGCAGAAGGTAAGAAAAGAGCAGTAGAGAAGGAGGAAACAAAGAAAGCCAAACAAGCGGAGACTCCAAAGGCACCTGGTGGTCAAGAGAAACAGGTTGACATCACCAACCCTATCGACCTCCAATCTGTAGATGAATCATAGCTATTGCAAAGCATAAAGCTTGCACAAGACAGATTGGAAACATTGAGGAGGAAAAAGGAACATGATGTTATTCAAACTATAGTTGACACTCTCACCAGTTTGATTCCAGGTACTAACGTTCGCAGTACCGATTCCTCTCTGTCAAAGCTGAAACTTCTATGTACTGTTGTAGAGGAACAGGTTCAATGTATGGAAGATGTTGCTGAAGCAAATGACAAGAAGAAGCATCAAAAGGCACTAAACACTGCCTTAGTCAAGAAACTGAATGAGCTCCAATCTCAACTTCAAAAACAACATAAGGATATAAGAGACGCTATGGATGAGGGCAAACTACTGTTGAGCAAAATCAGCCAACCCCATCTATTTTGTGATGATGTGCTCACACAAAAGGATAAACTCCAATCAGATCTGTAGACGTACATAAGCAACTTCAAGACGCCATATGATTCTTTCACTACATATGGGCAAATAGTCCATCGGTACCAGCTTCAGTCTACCAGGATAGAGTTAGAAATCAACAACTGGTCAAGAGATTTGCAGGAGCTTCAACTGGTCTTATTTCCCAGACTGCAAATTCTTTAGAAGTGCTTTCTCAATCTAGAAGCCCTAACGGTAACTCAAGAGATGAGTACTATTGATGCCATGGAAGAACATGTATCTTAGATGCAGACCAAAAGTGAGGTTGCTACCTCATTACTTGAGTCATGGTCATTAGACATGAAGACTTTTTTGCAGGATTTTAAATCAGTTTTTGACAAGTTTCATTCCTTATTGTCATAAACATTTACTCCATTTTTATGTTAATGAGTAACAGGGGTTATTTTGCAGTACTCTATCATTGTTGGCAAAGGGGGAGTAGTATTTAAAATTTTGGTGAATGTTATGTATACTTTTATGTTACCACTTAAAGGGGGTAGTATACATTGTAATTTCTACAAAAGGGATAGTGTATATGCTTAGGGGAGTAATTTTGCATATGGCATATCTTTGTTGTAAAGACACTTAGATGTCAAAATTTTCCTAAGTGTTGCCATCAATGCCAAAGGGGGAGATTGTTGGCATTTTGATGATGTTGTGATTGTCATTGATGTAAATCTGTCATACCAGTTATCTGCTAAACTGTTTAAGTGTTTGAGTTCAGTGTTTTTTGGTATACTAATTCACCCCCCTCTTAGTTTTCATCACTCAGTACCTTACTGATCACTGTGGAATCTTCCACTTTACCTCTTGCGCTCTTAATTTCACCGATTATCTCTTTTATCCTTTGACCATACTGCTAGATATTCTCACCTTCAGCCATCCGCATGTCATAATATTTTCCTCTCAGACTCTCTTCTTTAGCAATATTAACATATTCATCACCGCTATAAATCTCTTTAAGTTTTTTCCATACCTCATATGCAGTTTCAAGACCATGAACATCTACATACTCTGCATCAGACAAAGGACTACTAATAGCCTCCAATGCTTGATGATTTTCTTATTGCTCTTTCTTTTGATCATCAGTCAACATCCCAATAGGTGCAACATACTTAGTATCAACATGTTCCCAATACTGACTACCCAGACTCTTGATATAAATTTTCATTCTGTCACTCCATATCCTGTAGTTCTCTCTATTAAACTTTGGGCCCTCCTTATTCATCATGATCATAAGATCTTTACCTCAAGTTGTTTGTCTTAGACCTTAGAGGACCTGATAGGCTTTGATACCAATTGATATTATGATGAAAGAATAAGTATCTAGTCAACTACTGAGAGGGGGGGTGAATCAGTAGATAGAAAAACTAATAATAAACTTCACCAATCTCAAAAATCAATCTCTCAGAGTGAAATTAGAATAATAACTCTGTCAAGATAAAAACTCATAAGATAAACTGGTTGACTGTTACAACAAATTAACAGTAAACAATTTCTTCATATCTCAATGCTTCTAGTTATCATGACTTATCAAAAATAGTTAATTAGTTAAGTAAATCAACCATGAAAACATAACCACAAAAACATTCATCACTTGACACAAATATTTTGGATGTGGAAACCAAAATAGGTAAAAACCATGGTGAGATGAGACTCACAAGATAACTATCTGAACTCTTCTGAAGTTCACCTTATTAGGAGCCTACCCTGTTAAAGCTTTACAAAAAGTCCTATTAAGAACCGATCTTGTTAGGAATCACCCGGTTAAGGGATTGACTACAAATGCCTTGTTAGAAGAAATCACCTGTAAGGAGTAACCTCGATAGAGGATTTGAAAAATCTAATCTAATGGACCACCTTGTTAGAGGATTTGAATAGCACCACGCTTGTTAGAGCTTGCCCAGTTAGGGGATTTCAATTTTGCTGTAATTGTTAGAAAAAAATAGGAGTTTTCTAATTTGTCTGAATAGCACTACACTTGCTTGATCAGATCCATTTCATGCTCCTATCTACCTTTAATCAAACTGTAGATACATCATCTGGTTTGGAAACCACACACTCAACTGAACTGTGTCTATCTTGTTTGCCAGCTCTATAAAACTAAACAACTTCATTGACCTTAAATACAAATCAATCAGGTCGATAACACAACAAAAACCTAACTCTCCTAGAGATTACAAACAAATTGGTTCAAGTATGACCGTTGGATTACATAGAAATCCCTGCACATCAATCAAGAAAACCTTGATCGCTCCTTGATCACCGCTTCATCGAACTTAGTAACTCAGCACACATTTTTCATTAGATGCTATACATTTGCTCATTCCCTAGACACAAACTGTTACAACAACTCACCAAAATCTCCTGGAATTGTCTTCATACAATAATCATGCATGTCATAATCATTACCGCTCATCATCAGATCATAAACCAATATAACCAATTCACCAAACTTAATCGATTAGGGTTTATCAAAAACAACAGGTAGGGTTTACTGGTTACATCAATAGATAAGGTTTACACCGGTTACCAGTTCACTCCACAATATCAATAATATCATTACCAGTTTAATTGACATCAATGACAACATAACATATCATTAATGCAATCTTCATGCAAATGCCAACACAATAGCCTATCCAAAATGCAAATGAATAATGGAAATAAAATAGAGAAATAAAAAGGGAGAAAGAATGAACTCTATTCTACTTAAGAGAATGCAAATCTTACAATGATCTTGAGAACTTAGAATAAATTTAAGTGAACCCATTGGTTATATGCTAAGGCAAATTATAAGATATCATAAAATTATGACAAGTGTCTTTGTCTTATGATATGAGACATAAAGTAGATAAATATCATAATATTGTAACAAATGTGTTAATTTTATGAAATGAGACATAAAGTAGATAAGTATTATAATCTTATGAAATGAGACAAAAAGTCATAAATATCTCATGTGGACCCTAAATAAACTTATGCAATAAGGTGTGAAAAGAACCTAAGAATATAACTAGATGAACTAGTTAGATAAAGTACCCCATTCAAATTAACACCCCTCCTTAAGTGCAATGTAGGAGATATATTGTTAAACATGGCCCCCCACTATAATGCTTAATGAGGCACCCATGTGAAAAAGATCCTTTCAACTATAAACAAAGGCAAAAAACTAGTGGGAAAAAACTCCCTCATATGAGATGATGAATGAAGAAGGTCTAAGTGACCCCCTTATAAGATATTTCTTGTACTCGTAATGAGATCAAGATGAACATATTTTCTCTTTGAGAAGGGTGTGGTGAATACATCTGCAACCTAATTTGTTGTAGGATGGTAGTGCAAATCAATGACATGCTCTTGAATTAGCTCCCGAATAAATGCATATGGATGTCAACATGTTTGGTTCGCTAATGATGGATTGGTTTTATTGAGATATGGATGGAACTCTGGTTGTCACAATAGATGACTAATGGCTTCTAAAAAGTGATACTAATTTTAGTGAGAATATTTTGAATACAAATAGAATTAGTGGTAGCATTCATCACCCTTGATACTCATCCTTAGTCAAAGAGAGAGCAATGACATGTTGCTTGTTTCTCTGCCAACTAATGGGACTCAAACCAAAGTATAAATATAGCTAGATGTGGACTTTTGATCATCAAGGTCACAAACCTAGTTAGAATATGTGTATCCAATCAAGTCTAAACTTGTGCAAACTTTAAGTGAATCCTATAATTGTGAGTACCCTATATTTTTTCCAATATCCATTTGGCAGCTTTCCAATGAAGCTCACATGACTTCATCATGAAGCATGAAATAATGCCAAATGCAAAAAATATGTCAAGGAAAGTATGAGTCAAGTATATGAGGCTAGCAACAAGTTGACAATACAGAGTGACATCAATTATTAGTGCAAAAAACTTTGCCTCAATCTTGATTCCTATGAGAAAGGGAATTGGTGTAGTATTATAGTTAGTCATATAGAAACATGCCAAGAGATCAATATCATACTTGGGTTGTGCAAGAGAGATCCAAAAATAGGGTTGAGTGATCTCAATGCCAATAAAATAGCGGATTAGACCCATGTTAGTCATGGCAAGACTATCTTGAAAGCAATTTTGACACTTGCAATGATAGGTGAAGTGCTTCCAGTAACAATCAAGTCATCAACATATATAGACAAGAATAGAAGAACATCATATTTTTGTAATATGTATACATTTGAATCTGAGTCGCATCTAGAGAACCCAATAGAAAGAAGAAAAGAATCTATCTTAGCATACCAAGATCTTGGGGCTTATTTGAGGTCATAGAGAGACTTTCTCAATTGACAAACCATTGAAGTTTTTTGAATGAATCCTTGTGGTTTCTCCATGTAAATCTCTTCATGTAGATCCCAATGAAGAAATTAAATCTTCACATCCATATGATGCACAACCCAACCATGAGCTACAACTATAGAAAGTATCAAGTGAATACAGTTCATCTTGGCGATGGAGGAAAAGGTCTCAATGTAGTCAATACTTAGAAATTATGAGAATTCTTTGGCCACAAGTCATGCTTTATACTTGTCAACTAATCCATCCACTACAAATTTGGTTTGATAGATCCACTTACATTGAACTCAAGTTTTGTTTTGAATCAAAGAGTTGTACTCTTCTTTCATTGCTGAATCCCACTCAACAAGACTAGATGCTTTGTGAAATGATTGTAGATTTGAAGATATGGAAATGTAGGAATGTGGAATATCCTAGTGTTGTGATCAAGTTCTTTGAGTATCGGTAGGATCCCCAACAAGAGTTCCTATGAACTCAAGTGTTTGATGAGCCCAATGAGGTTGAGTAGGGGATGGGGGAGGAGAATCTAAACTTTGTGAAGAAGAGAAAACTTCATGATCAACTTGATGAGTAGAGGAAGCTTGAGGGAAATACTCTTGGTCATTTTCATCTAAATCTACATTGGAGGAAGGAATATGAGAGGATGATCTAGGATATCTTTCCTCAAAATGTACACTTTAATCAATGAAAAGCTCATCTGTTGTAGGATCCATTAGCCAATATCCTTTGAAACCATCATTGTAACCAAAAGAGATACACTTGGCCGACTATAAGTTTTTAAGGTATTACACTTCCCTAGAGGAATACGTGCCCATGTTGTAGAGCCAAAAAACATAGAAGTGTCACAAAACAAGTTTTATTGTCACAACAAGCTTCAAAAGGAGTGAGTCCATTCAATGCCTTATGTGATATTCTATTTTGGATGTAAGTAGCACAATTGACAGCTTCAATCCAATATACAAGTGCAAGGTAGTGTGTGTGTGGATCATGCGGCTAGCCATATCTTTCAAGGACCAATTTTTCCTTTTAGTTACACCATTTTGTTGTGGTGTGTAGGAAATAGTATTTTCATGAAGATTAATACCTTCAAGAGTGGAAAATTGTTCAAAGTGATGGTTTACATATTCTTTGCCATTATGTATGCAGAGAATTTTGACATGGTTTCCATATTGCTTTTTGACATGAGCTTTAAACTCTCAAAATCTATCAAAGACTTCTCTTTTGTGTTGATGAAAGTATACCCATGTATATTTGGAACAATCATAAATAAAGGTGAGAAAATGGAGAGCCTTGCCAAAAGACAATGATGGAAAAGGACTTGCCAAATCATTATGAACCAACTCAAGGACTTTGAAAGCCCTCCAAGCGTTCCCTTTTTCAAATTGTCTTTAGGATATTTTCCTAAGGTACAACCTAAATAAAAGACATTAAAAAAACTGATTTGAAGAAGATTCATGACCATTTCTTGCTATATGAGTTGTTGAGGATAGTGGTAGCTGATATGGCCAAACCACTCATGCCATAATTTTCTCATTGAATTTTAATGGGCGAGCAAAGAAGTAAATTAAAAATCAGGTACACAATGAAAGAAAGCATATAGGAGAGAATTATGATCAACCCTACCAATTGCAAGGAGTGCATTAACTTTAAGATTCCTTATATTCACTGTATTTGGAGTGAATTCCACTTTTCTACCATTATGGGTGATTTGGTAGATGAAGATAAGGTTGGATTACTATTTAGGAATACATAAAAATCCTCAAATATACCTATGCCAAAATCACCTGAACCCTTTCCAATTACATTCACTAGAGAATCATCTACAATGAGAATTTGAGGTCCATAACAAGGTTCGAACAAAGAAAACTTTTCTTTGATAGAACCCATATGATGTGATGCACTTGAGTCGAGAATCCACTGTTATGAATAATTTACAATAGAAATGAGTGCAGTTTCTTTCCGTTTACCTAATTTGGAAGGAGAAGAGGATTGTTGAGAAGAAGGAAAATTAATGTTGTTCATTTTGAGAATATTTTTTAACTCATCAATTTGCTTCTTACGACATGAATGTTTGTCATGACTAGGTTTCTTGCAATAACTACAAGTTAGTCATTCCTTCTTTTGATAATTCCTGTTGGAGGAGTTGGTGTTGATGTTTATTGTTTATGATGACTGTGCTTGATCTTTTGGTGACTTCTTTTTGAATTGTTTTTATTTCTTATTAGGTTTCCCTAATTCTTTTGGACCCTTTGATTGACTAGCTAGCAAAGATTGAGACTAAGAAGGCTTAATTAAACCTATGGAAAAAAACTTCCCTTATTCTTGTATTAACATTCAAAAAAATGAGTCATATGAAGGGTAATGAATGTCAATCCCATTGTCAATCTATGAGTGTGACAAATAGAAACAAATGTTTCATATTCATGTCCAAGTGTGTTGAGAGTACTATAGACAAAAATATCTTTCTTTTCAAGACCACATGATTTACATTGTGCTTGAAGGTCATTAACCTTTGTTACATAGTCTTGGATTTTATCAAAAGACTTAGGATCAAGAATCATTAGTTTGTCATCAATTTGATAACCATAAACTTCATCAGTTGTACAATATAGAATTTTTAGTTTTAATGGTGCTTCATGTGAATCTGTACATCCTTCAATTTGAAACATAAGATCTAGAGAAACTAAACTCCTAAGAAAACCAAGTGCTTTTGTATATTCAATCATCCACATTAGCTCTTCCTTATCTTCATTAGGCTCAATTATCTTCTTTTCAAAATAAAGTTTAAATCCTAGTTGCATTAAGTCATCCCATGCATTTTGATGCCATGTATTGTAGTTCTATGGTGTTAGAAATAGAAATTTTAATGGACCCATCTGAAGGAAAATAGAGCACATGTGAAAAAGATGCAAAATCACAAGTACACCAAGGGACTCCCCTAATTTACTAAATCAAAGGTCACCCCCTCTCCCCCCACAATTAAATATGATTTGGCACTTTATTTTTAGTGCTATTACAACTACCACCAATAAGAAACACTAAATGGATCAAACTTCAATGCTTTTTACAAATTCTCATAAAAGAGCTTATGCTGTAAGTATGACTTTGATACAATACCAAGTGAAACAATTAAAACTGCTGTGAAGTACATAAAAAAATATGCACTTCAAAAAAATGTATCACCTTAATCTAAAGTCATATGCAAAAGTTTTGCAACTTCAAAGTTTGCAAAACAAAAACAAAGTAGTGTCACATGTGAGAATTTTAGAATTTTAGAAAATCGTGCATTGAAATTGGAAAACATCTTCACCACCATGTAGATCTCAACAAATTAGCTGAAATAAAATGCACTAAAATCGGAGGTTGGGAGATTGAGTTATGCATCGTCAAAGTCTAGCTTCAAAACTCAACATGCTAAAGGAGAGGGGCCAAAATAATATTTTTTTCACCAAAATTAGTTATCGTTAAGTTTAGTTGTCCTCCAAATATAGAAGCCTCCAAATATTTTAGAGCCCTTTTACAAAAAAATCTCTAACCAAATATAAAATTTACTAATTTTTGCAAATTACCAAATATTCGATAAGATTTGGTTGAAGGGACAAATCTAGGAGAAAAGCTCAAAATAAAGATCTTATCTTAGGAGTAAACAACTACCATATGAAGGCTTTATTTGAACACCTAATTTCATAAAGACCTTATCTTGGCATTAATATGCACCATGTGATGGATTTTATTTCAACATATTTTCTTATAAAGATGTTGACTTTATTACTCCCTTTTTTTAATGATTTAAAAAAGTAAAGCTTGAACTTTTAAAAAAGTCATAAAAATGTGGAAGAAATTTTTGAGAAAAAAAATGCTTCATCTAGCAAATTTGTCAAAAATCAACAATTTGCTAATTTATTTTAAAGTATTTGAGTGTTTTGAGTGCAATGATAGAGTCAAATTTGATCTAGAATATTCTGAAATGATGACTTTTTGCTAGATCTAGTAATGGACTTCCCTCTTTAGACCTTTCTAGATCTAGCCTTCGTTGACTTAATCAAGCAAAAAAAAAAGGTAAATTTGACATTCTTAGCTACTATGAACTCAATTGTGAGCTCAAAATTTCTCTAGGAAGATTCAAATGGCCTGTAATTGAGGAGTCTAAGTATGTCACACCCTAGAAATTAGTACTTTCTCCACAATTTTTTGATTCTCTATATCATCCAAGGATGTAAGAGAAAATCATACTCGTGTTTTGAAATATAATTTGATTCTCTATATCATCCAAGGATGTAAGAGAAAATCATACTCATGTTCTAAAAAATAATAGCTCTACATGCCTAGATTTTCTAATTGTATAAGTTGATGATAAATCACAGGAGCCAAGAATCATCTGCAAGCAAAACACCTATCATACAAAAGAGATCAAGAAAAGATAATATGCTCTATAACAACCAAAAAAATCTATATTGATGCATAAAACAATATTGGAGATACAATTATGGAGGTACAATTTGTTGGCATTGTGTTGTCATTGATGTCAACTGGTATGGGATGACTACTGGTAGAAGAGATGGTTGTGCAACACTGCTATGGAGGAGTACATGATGTGACATCTTTGATATCAACTTGTGCTACAGAACATCGGTATGGTAAGGAAGAGTGATCACTGGTGACACCGGTACACAAGTTAGTGCCTGTCTTATGTGGATGGAATCGTAAGGTTACATATACCGGTATAGTGTATCTATCCTGACAAGGAAAGTATGTCAACTGGCAAATGGAGTGTTGACAATGAGCAGGTTGCCTGGATGGTGTTTGTGATGAGGAGGTAGAATGCTACCTAAATCACACCAACACCAGAAGAGAAGAATGAACAGGTCACTAGTATGCTGTGAGGTTGATGGACAATAGAACTCTCACCAGATGAAGATTCAGCCATCATGAGAAGCTATGACTCATAGTGAATGTGCTCACATCAGATCACATGTGCCTGTTCGAAGAGATGATGCACAAACAGGGAAGCCACATGAGTACATTGCAGGATGCAGAAGATAAGGTGCCACTCCACCGATAAGTAGAGCTTATCTCCTATTATGCATTGTGTGCATAAGAGTGAAGAGGTAAAAGCAAGTACTTGAAGGCTCACACTGGATCCACCGGTGAATTGAGGGAATTCCTTAAGTACATGAGATCAGGGTTATGCATTGGACTGATAGAGAAGGCATGTTGAGATGCCAGTACAGAGGAAGTGTGAAGTGTTTGTCACCTTGACAAACCAGTAGAGGAATGAACAAAATTGATCAGGGAAAAGGTAAGGCTAAGCAGATGTGGTCAAAAGTAGGCTGACTTGATTGAAGATGGAGTCTTGTGAAGATTGATGACATGGTGTCATCAAGAGTGGTAACCGGTATGTAAGCCCACCGATAATATGGAAAAGGTGTAGATACACAAGACTTCCCACTTGATGGGAATGTGTATGCTTAGGTCAGTCATGTCTGAAGACTAGTTTGAGGGTTACATCGACAGATTAAGAAAGGTCTTGACAAGAAGGACAACTAGCAAGGTGTCATATGCCAGTAGGGTTTGTTTATCGGTAGATGGAACTAGTTATTTGGATGTTCGGTGGCTAGGTATGAATGAACATAATAGTGTGGTGAGGTGGATACCGACAGTGATGTCATGAGAGGATGAAATGACAATCATACATGAGGTGGTGAACCTGCATCAGATAAAAATGGAATGTACATCGATGGGGTAGGTGTAGAGTTGGTCAAAATTTATAGAAGGTCCCACAAATCACGGGATATGTTGCAGATTGTTGCAGGGGTTTGTGGCTCGAGGTCTGAAGGACAAATATGATCAAGCTAAGAGTGATTGAGGAGATCAAGGTAATGGGGGAAACAACATGATGGATCTTGTGTGTTTTGACCAAGAGATCTATTGTTAGGATAAAAATTAGATCACCAGAGATGGAAGGCATGATCTAGGAGGTATGTATTTGGCGGAGTTGTGCAGACTGGATGTCTGAAAGATTAGATTGAATAGGATCTAATTGGATTTGGTTTGCCTTAAGGGTGGTGAAGAAACACTAACCGCCTAATTTTTGAAATTGTCTTTGGGCGAGAAACTAGTCTATAAAGATGAAGGCAAAAGACATTGTTAGAAGCTGCTGTAATAGAAGAATATTGTGCTACTACAAAGGGTGATACTTCTGCATGTAAGAGAAAACCAACAAAGTGCTTAATGAGAATTTGAGAAGTGAGTGAGAGTGAGGGAGAACCTATTTTAAGCATTCAACTGGTAGGAAAGAAGAATCATTAGTGTTCATACCGACAGAGCAGAAGTGAAGGAGGCTGCAAAGAAGGTAGACAAAGAACTGGAAAAGTATTATATCGGTGAAGAGCAGAGAGAAAGATGGAGAACCAACAAAGTAGAGGAAGAGGATAAGTGTACTGGTAGAGTTCACCATTAGTTAAGTAGCAGAAGAGTGAGTCGATGTAGCAGAGAAGGTATCACATCGGCAAAGTAAGACATACGATAAGGTTGCAAGATTCACTTGTAACAAGATAACTACTTATGTATTTATACCTATATTGTGAACACTGAGTTGTAGCTCGGTGCAAGGGTTGGTGCTCCTTGGGCTGGTTCCCTCAACTTTGTAATTGTGTTTTCATTGTGAGGATGGATTGGAGTAGTAGACTCCAGCAGCATTGCTCATCGAGGTTTTTCCCATCTTGGGTTTTCCTCGTATATGCTAGTGTTATGAGAAGTCCCTTGTGTGATTGCATTTGTGTTGGTCTCCCCACTAACAGGTAAGTCTACATTGTGTTAGATCTATGCTCATGCATGATTAGTAAAGGGAAAAGAAAGTTGAGAACCAGTGATTCACCCCCTCCCCCTCTCAGTGGTGCATTGTGTCTAACAATTGGTATCAGAGTGTAGTTTCCCAGTACGAAGAGCTTTCTCCAGCTTGGGTAGATTCTAGCTTAAGGACACAATGGTTTGTTTAGTGTCAATCTCTTCTCCTATATTTGTTTGTTCAAAATTTTCTATTTGGAGTTGAAAAATGGAAGTTTTCCTATCCTCTTTAGGGTTTGATGTATGGATGTCAGTAGTTGATGGTCTTCCTAGAAAGACCAGTCTTCCTATCGGATTTGTAGAAGAAAGAAGAAACCAGTGCAATGAAGAGGCTATGAAGGCTATATTTAGTGGACTCACCGGTGATGTGTCTTCATAGGTGGATAGGTGTAAAACAACAAAGAGCTTATGGGAAAGGTTGAAGAAGCTCTATGGAAATGAACCAACTATAGAACTAGAAATTGAAGGAGATATGAGAAATACATCTCATATTTATCAAGATGATTAAGATAGATCTATTAGCAGCCCTAGCAGTGATGAAGAAGGAAATCACCTCTTCATGGCTCAAGGATCAGAAGATGAAAAGAACACTTCTAAAAATGATCATGCAGGACAATCCTGTCGACAAGATGTGTTTGGGAGTGATAGTGAAGGTAAAGAAGAAGAAGAAGCTGAGGTTGATCTTGAAGGAGAGATTGTAAATACACTTCAAGAATTTAGTAGAGTCAGAAGAGAGTAAAAGCTATTCAAGAATGCTACAATAGTAGAGCAGAACCGGCTGAAAAAATGCCTTAAAGAATCTAAGAAATGCATCTAAGAGTTGAAGTCTCAGAAAGAGAACACCAAGGAGTGCCGATGTGAAGATCTAGCATCTAGGCTAGAAGTAAAGAATGAAGAATATCTGTAGCTAGTTGGACAAGTGGAGGTTCTCTGAAATGACCTTGAGAAATGTAAGGATGAGCTCAAGGTGAGAATCCAATTTGATGACAACAGTGATGCCTTGGACCAGATGTTGAAGAAGCAAATGCATGCCAAGGACACTAAAGGGTTAGGTAGTGGTGTCGGTGAATGCTCCACTAGCAAGAATGTCCCCCACAATGACATTCTATTTGTCTCCTCAAATGGAGAAAAAAAAGGCAAAACCTTCACTGTAAGAAATGCTCCCCGGAAGAAGGTTGATCTAGATACAACTGGTGAGGACTTGCATAAAGGAAAGAAGACCAGTGCTGCAAGAAGAAGGAACACTGCTGATCCCAAAGGAAAAGGGAAGATGGGAGAAGACAGCTTCACCAGAAGTAGGAAGATGAGGAAGCAGCAAATAAGATATCCTACCGACAGAAGACCAAGAAATGCTACCACCCACAGGGAAAGACAAGTGTTGGAAAAGAAGAGACCAGATGAAAGAGTTGCAAATAATGGACAACCTAGGGTCCATCCCTGAAGAAGCAGGAATGGAGATGAAAGACGGGTAAGATCTCCTCATGCATTGCAAAATAAATTTGTAAGTCATATACCATCATTTAACGGTTACTATTTTGCATGTAATATCTATGGCCATAGGTCAGAAGAATATAGGAAGAGATATAGAAAGGATAATGCAGGATCTCATAGAAATCATGCATATGAGAAAAATGTATCCAAGAGTAGATTCATGCATGTCCTCTCTCCTGGTTATGCAAATGTTGTTTGTCATAACTACAATGTTTTTGGCCATAGAAAGTTTGAGTGTAGGAAAAGGAATCTACAGTCACATGGAAGCCGGTATAGCAACTATGCTCTATAGAAAAGTGGATATAGAGAATTTGAAAGTCAGGGACTTGCACAAAACCAAAGGAGAAATGTCCCTGCAGGAGCAAGAGGCCCACCGGTTTTGGTTGCCAGTCACAACAATGTGACCAGCAGAAGATGGTCAAATCGGTATGTCAAGAAATTCCCCAAACATGAAGTTGGGATGAATGTTGTGTGCTACTATAGAACTACTTCTGGTTGTGATGGAGAATCAGGAAATGGAAGGACCTATGAGCAGAAGAAGGAAAGACTTGCTCCCAAGCCTAAAAATAGGAAGATGAATAAGACCAAGAAGGTATGGAGGAAGAAGACTATGGACCTGCACTATGCATCCAATGCATAGGTGATATCTCCTAAGGCCTAAAGGAGATGCATGATCTCAGGGGGAGTGGCACATTGAATTTATCTTTCACCCCGTTAGCAAAAATGGCGACATGGAAAAACATGTTGTTGCTAGTGTGAAGAGAGAATATGAGAAGATAAGTGTGTGTAGAAGCTTCCTTGACTACACATCTATAGCTTAGTGATGGATCACCTCTGTATGTGTCAATAAGTGGAAGTTAACATTTATTATCATATGTTAATCGGTATGCACAAATTATTACCAGTATGACTGCTAACAGGTACTTGCAAGTTATATAAGACAATGAAGCTGAAGATCATTGTAATAGCCCCGGTAGCATGGAGTGATGTTATGTCTTAGGTGGTGTTGATGAAGACCTAAAAGACATATGATGGCCCCAAGTTGTTGATCCTGCAGGCTTGCATGTTTTTGGGCTAACTGGTTTAATTCTTGGCATAATGATAACATTTTCTGGCATTATGTAGATCCATGATCATGTCATAGGCTGTGGTGGATACAGTGGAGTTGAACGATCATCAGATGAACACATATGTACAGCTAAATCGGTATATGGAGGAAATTGGAGTCCACGTATTGTGCCCGACGAGAGTTAAGAACCTGAGATGTATGACTTAGGGGGAGTTCAAATGATCTTGATAAAGAGAAAGCATGCTTGAACTCACAAGGATACTGTCTTCCCAAACTGCAGGAAATGGAAATTGTAGAGGTGTTGCAGGTTGACCGACAGATGAGTAGTATTTACTGACACATCAACAATTGATATCAGTCTTTCTGCAAATTGAGTTCAAATTTCATCGGACTTGCATGCTCAATTGGTGTCCATTGTTGGTTAAGTTCCCCACATCAAGTGTTGTGACTCGAGAAGATGTAACAATTTGTGACAAGATACCAAGTGGTATTAAAGGAGGAGTTGCATCCAATAAAGACAAAGGGGGAGAAAGTGTTGTTTACCAAATCTGGTTAACCCAAGAACACCCACAAATCTATCTATGAGATAGCCAATCTCAATCAATGAAACACTTCAGGGCTTGGACAACATAACAAGGACCTAAATCCTTCTACTCTTCAGGCTCTGGAAAACCTAGGTGGGTGTACTTGTGATGCATTTAATCAAACCCATTACACACAAGACTGCATCAACAAAAGCAGATGGATCTCAAAAGGTTAAAAAAACTAGGAGGTTACTGCAGATGGGCTAGATCCACACTTGCAACTCAACATTTTTGAATCATGAGATGGATGGAACAAACTTAACATTACAAACATAGAATTAAAGGTAAATATTTTGATTTTTTATTTTAAATCCCTCAAAAAACCCCAAAATTTGTAAGATCAGTGCCTTATCTAAGGGCAATAGAGTCATACATCAAACTGAAAATGAACACCTCTATTTGCAAATCCAATTTATTAAGAAAGATATCCCTGTATTAATATCTGACATTAATACATTCTAAATTCAGATAGAGGATCATACATATCTAAACATTATCCTGAATCCAAAATGATTGCTCATAGAATTTAAACTCTTCCTTGAAGAGTACCTAAAAACAACCCTTACACTCCAACTTGAGAGGACAAACCCAAAATCCCTTGAAGACTGGATTTATTGAAGACAGAGAATGCTTAGAGACAATCCAATAAACTATGTATATTCCTTACACATACATGACCTACAACAGAAACATTTACAGTAAGAAGATACTCTATTACTATGGAAAAGGACATTGCCCTGTACAATTTTGAAGAGAACTCAGAATTGGAAGCCATGAAAACTGAAGGCACTCTCACAGAATTTTGCAACCCTTACAATGAGAAGAAAATTGGAATAAGAAGGAGAGGGGAAAACATTAGGTCTCATCAGAACAAGCCAAGTGTCTCCTTCTCCAACTAAATTCACTTTCTTCATCTTTACCATAGAAACTGCTCCCAAAATATCCAAAATTTGTTAAAATTAACTCTCTGATTGGATTCCTTATCCTGAGAGCTTTCCAGCGATATATGATACTTGGCATTTCGGGCAAAAGTGGACCTCTGGGCAAATTAATTTTGAATATGCCTCTTTCATTTAAATTTTTCCAATTTTTTATATAGTTTACACTATATAATTAACTTTGATTTTTCACCCATTTTACATGCTAACGTCCTGCCATGTGGTGACCTATGATTCATCGATGGGATCCACTGGGCACCACCTGGGATGACACCTCATCCATCCACCACGTGTCGACCACCTGTCTACCACATCATTGCCACTTATACGCCACTGGACAAGACCCGCGAGCTGGACCTCCACCTGTGCCTACCACATGACTACCAACTATATGCCACGTCACCACCACCTCAGCGAGATTCAAACTACCTTCTATCTTTCACCATTTCGTGATGGCTAACCAACGTGCACCTTTCCTTTGCGAAATCACGCCGACCGTCGGATCTCGCTAAACCTGTAGGGTCTTTAACACTTCTTTTTCGGCCTGAGCTTTTTGCCATTTCATGATAGCTAACCATCAAGCATCTTTGGCTTCCGAAATCATGCCAATCGTCGATCTACTTGGGACCTGCTCACTGGTTAATCTGCCCTTTATCTGCAAAATTTTGCCCCCCTCGAGATCCGTGCCTGTGTGGGGTCTGCCTTGTCATTGCTCTGTTAGCCTCCTTGGTCACCTTAGGAAGCGCATCCACATGCATGGGGTCTGCCTTAGGTGCCCATCAGCACCTTGTGTCAAAATCCCTTAAGGATTTGACATTATGAATGAGTGTTCCTTTTCTTATAAATATAAAAAATGTTCATTCCCCAGTCAATGTGGGATAATGCGTTTTGCCCAGAAATGCATTTTCTGAAGGTTTTTAATGGTCTTTGTCTATGAGATGCATTTGTTTGAAAGCTTCTCATTGCTGAAATTCCATTCACGGATGCTATCCCACATTTGCTAAAGAGTTTCAACGGTTCTATGCCATATTCTATGCTCTCCATACACCACACAAAGGGGGAAATTTACCTTGCACAACCAAAGCACTTGATAAAACTCCCTTAACCCTCACACAATCTGCACTTTTTTGAGTTTTAAAGAAAAGCCCCTTCCAGAAACTACATAGGGGACTGCTGGGATGATTTCACACTTGCCATGTGCAATAATTTGTTTCTAAACTCTTTTCCCCATCCACCACGTTTCAATGAGGGAGGACTATTGTTTGCATTTGCTGTCGGTGTTCTATGTTGCTCCCTACCAACACCATGTGAGGGAGGGAAGATGCTAGCAATGGAGCTCCACCTTATCTCCAACTCACCCACCACGTGAACTTTATGCCTACCAATGTGCACTTTCTTTGTAAATTTTCTGCCACATCATCATTTGCTTGAAGTCTTTTGTACCTCCACCACGTTGCGTTGCACTTTCTAAAGTTTCAGTAGCCTTCCCAAACACCACTCCAATTCAATGATTTCCTCCTTCCATTGCATTAATTTGAAACTTAAAAAAAAACCGTTTCACCAGTCATCACGTGAGAGGAGGCCAACAAGGGTCATGGATTTGGCATTACATCTGCCAATTGAATTGCATGAAGTTAATGTACCTAGTCTACCACATGAGGGAGGAGAGCGATACACCATTAAATTGCATTGGCTGAAAGTTTGTTTTGCAGTCTATATGCCATGCTACAACAGAGAGTAATTTTCTTGGAGTTTAAAGCTTCTGCCAAAGCCACGTACAACAAGGGAGGATTCAAACACACCAATATGCATTTGTTTTGTTTTTTAATGGTTGCCATTTCAATCCACCGCGCAGAAGATGATACTGCTCTGCATTAATTTGAGAGTTTCATATTCAACGCTGCCCTCTTCAAAAATCATCACACTGCCTTCATTCACTTGAAAGCTTCCATTGCCTTTGATATCAATATCTTGACCCATGAATCTTTCAGGATTGAATGTTAAAGGATCTTCCCATAATGTTGGATCTGTATGTATTGCCCATTCTAATCAGGCAACTGTTGTTTCTATTGTATTGAAGAGCAGAACAAATATTATTAATTTGATGTGAAGACTATCATCAGTCTCAGCCATGTCTAGAAGGGCATTAATGACATCCTCCACGGTAGACTTCTAACTGCTCTTAGCAACAACATGTTCATCAATTATATTTTGAATTAGTCTGTCAAATGAATCGTTGGCTTCCCTCCAAACACAATTTCTCCTCCTTTATTCTTAAATCATATAACATATGATTTAAAATAACAATATTAAAATTGCCTGAAAAGATGCACGAAGTGGCAAGCCGGGTCAGGCCCCAGAGTGGGTCTGACTAATTTTTTTTTTCGTTTTCATGCAACTGACCTCTGAAATGCCTCATGAACCTTAAACATACCTTTGGAAATGATCGGCACCACTTTCGGATCATCATACTGAGTTTCCCAACTTCCAGGCGCGTGCACCACATTTTCCCATTTAATCGCAAAGACGTAATTTTCAAACCTGTCAAAACACCTTTTTGGACCTCACCATTTGACAGGTGTGTACTCTGATATACAAGCATGAAATGTACCAAATGGTTTCTCAAGAAGAATCCTGAGCGAAGAGATATTAATTGTTGAAAATGACCAACTGGCTTTGTCGACACTGCGGACCTGATGAAGTCAATGTTCAGGCAACACATGATGCCTTTCTTAAAAATATCAAACGATCTCCGTAGACCCTCAAATTTGAAACACAGGTACCTTGAAGTACATATTAAATATTTGAATTCTTAGTTCGATCAAAATTTTGAATGGGTACAAATAGCACTCTCATGAAAATGGCTACTTTTACTGATGCGGCAACAAAAGTACGGATCACTGAAAGAGATGGCTCAATAGACCCTTTTGAAAACCGACTAAATAGATTGGTAGGAGCTTGAAAATGGAAACATATCTTGTCATTTATACCAATAATAACCAGGAACAAACATTTTTTCATGAAACTCACTGAGGCAACTTTTGCACTTATGCAAAATAGGGCTCCGACTAGCAGCTGAAAGAGAGACTTGTCAAACCATACAAACTGCAAACGGATCGAGCTTTGAAAACTGAGCAAATGGATTCATTAAGACTTGAAATTTTGCATGCTGACTCACATTTATGCATAGAATTGAATCTATTTTGAATTTATTCATGACAATCAACAGGGTAAAAGATATAAGCACTCAAAGTAGGCTACTTAGTAAAATATGAATTTGAGCCTAAAATGCACTTTCAGCTCACCCCTTGAAATGGGTACCTGATAAATTGATCTAAACTAAATTCTAAAAGTTGCACATCACTACGTAGGTCAAATGAAAGGTGTACAACAAGTTTCCAAAGCCTTACCCCTTGAAAATCAACTGGCTCCATTCTACCCCCTTTCTAACTAGGCCATTCAAACCGACTCATTTGGAAATGCAGAGCAAAATTTTGAAATGGGCTTCTAAACTTGACTCAAATTTAATGAGTCCCAACAGAAAGTATTCTATCAGTGACCAATACATACAAAGAGAAATGATATTTTGATAGTGCCCTTTGTCATTGTTGTCAAAGGGGGAGAAGGATTCTGTAGTATACTTCATACTACATGTGTGTGAATCCATGGACCATAGTGTGTAGGGGAAAAAGCGAGACTAGGCTAACATGTCCTAATCCTACCTTTTGTCACACATTGTGGATTACGAAAGAGCCTAGAGGTATCAAACAATTGGCTACTTCTTTTTGTGAAAGAGCCATAGGCTACCTATTAGGGTTTCTATTCCTTTGTTGTAATTGAAAGATAAAATGATGCAAGTTCAATTCCAAAGTGCAAGCATGAACTAATAACAAGATTGCAGAATTGAAGTTAAACAATGGAAAGCTGTAAACACAAGGACAAGACAAAAATGTAGATGCGTACCCAGAGTTAAAATCTGAGTGAAAATGTTCGGGACGGGGGCGCGGGCGCCACTGTCCTGATTCTGCTCCTGAAACTGCACCTGAAATTGCTGTTTTACAACCTAGAAAACTATCGAAAATGCTGTTTGACAGAGGGACCAGGGCACCCAGTGCCCCTATCCCAGGGACCAGGGTGCCTAGCGCCCCCATCCTGGCAGGACTAGGGTGCCCCACGCCCCTATCCTGGTCTTTTGCTCTGGAATTTGGTGTGAAGTTCAATCTCCGTCTACTTTCGTCAGATCTGCAACTTGCGGCATCGTTCGAATCCCGAAACCTGCACTTATATCTGAAAAGGTATGGTGGGTGGCTATATAGGGTTTTGCCTTAGTCAAACCCCCGCTTTGGTGATTTCCACCTCCACGAATAGCCAAGTTGTATTGTAAAAGTAGTGTGTGTGTAGACCTTGTGTGTGTGCAAGATCCTAAAATGCAAGTAAGCAAACTAGAGCAACCTAGAAAGTAAACCCTAATTGCTTGTAAATGATAATGTAAATGCTCTAAATCAAGATGTAGAGTGATTTAAAGCATGAATACAAATGATGTAATGAAGCTTATGCAAAGACATGAAAACAACATGAAATCATACCCAACCCCAAGGGAGGGGTACAAGCCAATCTTCAGTCGGTGATCCCTTATTGCTCTTCAATGCCTTCAAAGCCCTAAATGGATGAATGAAATTGATGAATGCTTGATAGATGGATGTTGAATGTTGTTGAAGTCTTCAAAGATCTGCTCTTTCGCTGCATAGAAGGTCCTTGAAACCAAAATTCGGATCCTTTCAAATGAAGAAAGAGAGCCCTTATATATGAAACCCTAGGTCTTAATTTCAACTTTTGGCCGACCTAGAGATTGAATCTCCTACCAATTTCTTGGGGTTAAGCTTTATTTTATGATTAGATTGCGCTCCTAAAATTTTGGGAAAAATGTCCGGGACCGTGTGCACTCCGGGCGCCATGGTCCCGACAACTTTTCACCAAATTTTCAGGGCTGTCGGATATGATGATTTTAGAGAGAATCCCGAAGTTACAGTTGATTTCGAGATGTTTTGACCCCCGAAATCAAGCCCCCAAGTTCAAAATAGGACTTAATTAGGGTTTTTGATTAAATGATGTATTGGAGGAATAAAATGAAATGGGCACACTTTAATGAAAGGGCCCGACTTTATGATGTGGAAGATGATGAAATAGAACCTTAGACCTAATTAATTTGATTAATTAAGTGCTAAAGGGGAAATGCAATGCAAAATGCAAAATGCACCAAGGCGGGTGCTAAACTAGGTGTGAAATTGTACTGCTTTAGCAAGTGCGTACAATTTACGATGTTACATTTAGCCCCCACTTTAGCGGTCATATGAGTACTACGTGCATATGCAAGCTAAAGTACAGGAAAGTAAACATTATTTGAAAAAGGATATATCCATAAGTCCATTGAACGAAGCCCCCAGCGGTATCTGCAGTACACAGTTAGGAACCGCACCCTACAAAACACACGTTAGATCACAAAATCACCTAATACTTACTAAGGAAAGTGATGAAATTTGCGAGTAGCTATATGCCCCCCCTGTTTTGGCTTGCTTATTAGGGAGGTGAAATAGGGTAGCATGTTTACTTACGACAAATTGTGTGAGAGATTATTGATGATAGATGTTCACTAAAGAGGCTTCATCAGAGCACATTTTGGAACATCAAGGGAGTAAGGGAATGAAAATACAATTCCTACGCAACAAATGGTTCGAAAATCGCATCTCCCAAACTCAAGTTATGATGAAACGAGTGATAGAGGAGAATTAGGGTTTTGAAAGTAAAGGTAAAGGAATGAAAGTATATACCTCGAAAGTGACTATTGCATGTCACTTTGTTGATTTTTGAGTATTGTTTATTGCAGCAGAGCCCACATAGCCATCATCATGCCTTCATGACAACCGACGCATCCCACGAGGATGGAGATCATGTGACAGGCCGTGATCAGCGATGAGCCACTGGACGAGGTGAGTTGACTGAACTTTGACTTTCTGCATTTCTATTGACTTTGAATTTCTGTGATTGAATGTGGGCCCTGGAATCTGACCCTAGGTCCCACCCAGCGCGCCATGGTCCTATCAAGGCACCATGGTCCCTGAAGGGCGCCATGGTCCTTTTAGGGTGCCATGGTCCTCTCAGGGCACCATGGTCCCTAAAGGGCGCCATGGTCCTCTGAGGGTGCCATGGTCCCTGAAGGGCGCCATGGTCCCTGATAGAGCACCATGGTCCCAATCAAGACTTGGCAAGGGTTAGCTTTTGATGTTTGATAGTTTTTGTTTTTCGCATAGATGATTTTGATGATTGAGTACCGATTACACTGATGTTTTTGCATTGCAGGGTCTCCCATACATGAGAGAGCACATGGCAAGGCAGATTCTTTGTAGTTTGTGAGATCAGATTCCCCGACTGACTCAGGCAGAGAGAGATACATTATCTATAGTAGGTTTGTGGTATATGATCCTTATGCCAACCGTTCGATTTCATCCTGCGATGCTGATGGCACTTATGGAGCGATGGGATCCTGATACATGTACATTCCAGCTACCAGTAGGAGAGATGACGGTTACACTTGAGGATGTGTACCGCATACTTCGCCTACCAATCAGAGGAGCTACCGTGAAATACGCGACTGATCGGTCAGTGGAGGACCATCAGAGGGAGCAGGTATACTGCATAGAGAGAGTCATGCCCAGTGAGACGAGAGGTTGCATCATGGTCAGTTGGCTCTTACATCCTATAGGAGAGGTGCCCCTCATGAGACGTCTTATGATTGCCATCATTGCACTAGCTGTCTGCCCTAATGGGCGAGGTACGCACATGCATGGGGGTCTCACATGGTGCATTAGGGATATGGAGAGACATAGGAGAGTATATGCCTGGGGTCAGAGTATGCTTGCACATCTCTATCATGACCTCGAGGAGTATGTTTTTGGACAGGGTTGCAGCTTGATGACATGCACACTTCTGCAGGTGTGGATATTTGAGCACTTTACATGCACCAGGCCTGTCGGCTATCCGATGAGTGTAGCTAGCGAGCGAGCTAGGGTGTTTGCTTATCCACTTACCAACGAGTGGAGATTTGGGGATCTACTATATTAGAGAGTGACATTCGATAGATTGACAGCTAAGGTGACTGTATGGAGACCATATCTGCGGATGCACAAATGGGATGGAATGGAGAGGTAGCTAGCATGCTTATAGAGGAACCGCCTACTGAGAGGATGATACCCACATATCATAGTCCCATTCTACTTTGACCGAGTATGAAGGCAGTTTGGGCTAGAGCAGTGTGTTTCGGTCGATGTACCCATCTACACTTGACACTCACAAGTCCTTCCCAGACCCAGAGCAGTAGTGAGACCTACGATAGATGATATCGAGATCATAGATATAGAGGGGTCCGATCAGGATGTGGTCACTGATTATGCCACAGATCTCGGAGCACAGCGCAGGTATCTCTCATGGTTTGTGAGGACATACCCGGGGCCTATCTTTCCACCAGATCACTCGACAGGCCATCTAGGTCTATGGAGACATGGAGACTGAGATGAGGATCAGGGATCCAGATCGAAGGAGCCAGAGGAGGGAGAGGGTCATGAGGAGGCAGGAGATCCTGATCCACCCATAGGAGATCAGCCTAGTCCTGAGGAGGGGGAGGAAGGAGAGGAGGATGACACAGATAGAGATGATGATGAGGAGAACAAGGATGCAGATGCGGATGAGGATGAGGATGATGAGGAGGAGGATAGAGATGATGAGGAGGAGTCAGATGCAGCTCCCCACCATTCAGGAGATGATACCATAGCCTTGGATCCTCCTCTTATTCTCCAAAAGGGGGAACACGAGGCGATACGGAGACCAGTACCCATCGTGCACAAATCATTTGAGCGTGGGGAGCCTAGTAGTTCCCAGTCACAGATGCTACCATATCACGATCCCTACTGGCATGAGGGAGATCCAGGTATAGTAGATTTATATTGATTGATTAATGTTTTGATGATATAAAATGGTACTAATACAAAATCTGTTCTACTGCTACAGCTAATGTGCAGGAGTGGCGTTTGTTGATCCAGCAAGCAGTGACAGATATTTCCATGACAACACAGATCCCTAGTTCCTCATAGGTTTCTTATAGACCTCAAGGGAATGTGGGTCGGCATGATGACTTGTTTTCCCCATTTCGAGTATAGGTGGAAATATGGAGGGAGAGAGAGAGAGTTCTATCAGAGGACCTTCAGCGGGCATAGTGTGATCTAGCAGCAGCTCAGGCCGAGGCTACCTCGTATCACGTGATCCTTATGGATAGGGATCGTAGGAGTTCCTCTCAGAGTCATTTATGGTCTATATCATGCTATACACCTATGGGTCCACCTTCACGACTAGATCAGGAGGGAGCGTCTAGTCGTCACTCTCCAGCCACTAGCCCTAGGGATAGGAGATGATCTTATGATGTAGGGTAGGTCACATTTTGGATGTATAGTGACCTAGTTTTGTATATGAACACATGATCCACACACACACACACACACACACACACACACACACACACACACACACACACACACACACACACACACACACACACACACACATATATATATATATATATACATGCTTCTCTTTGTCTCAAATGTGTTATCTTTAATGCCTAAAACAATGTGTATTTTGACTAAAGTTAATACATTTGGTAGATGTACATGTATGTTCTGAATTTAACTTCCATGTGATTGATTTTTTCAATGCTCCATGATTAAATTGATACATGTGTGACTTAATTAAAATAAAATATTTAATCAAGTACTACATTGATGATAGATAAGAAATATGTGTTAAGCCTAAGAATCATATAAGTAATGTGATTTAATTTAAACACAACATGATACAATTCTACTTAACACATAAAGACATTGTATAATATGCCAGCATAATGAAAATGTAAATCTTTTGCAATTTACATAGATGAATTCAGGACAAACCATAGAGTAAAGAAACACGCTTGTCAGGAACAAAGAAATATAGATTAAACAAAACATCATTTAATTCTATTTGCTCTAACAAAGATATACTAACATATTATCCAATTTTGAAGAAGTGATAAAAAGATAAGAAATGAGGATTTAAGCATAGTATCTACGCAAGTGCATAGCATTTATAGGTTCTTTAAGAGGCGTTCCGTCTACATCTGCTATTTTATAAGCACCTGATCCATAATCTTCAATAACAATATACGGTCCAAGCCAATTAGGACTAAATTTTCCCTTTTCTTCAGGTAAGGCATTCACATTGCGTTGATTCTCATAGAGAACTAAGTCACCTACCGAGAAAGAACGTTGAATAACCTTATCATTATAGCTTCGTTGTAGAGTTTTGTGATATGCTTGAATATACTCAAGAGAATTTATACGCTTTTCATCAAGCATCTCAAGCTGTTGAAGTCTTTGTTCTCTATAAGAGTCATCATCTACTATACCTTTGAGAGAAACTCTAAGTGATGGAATCTCTAATTCTAAAGGCATAATAGCATCAGCACCATAAACAAGATTATAAGGGGTAGTTCCTGTAGCAATTTGTACACTCGTTCGGTAAGCCTAAAGAGCATAAATTAGCTGAGTACTCCAATCCTTACCATGCTTATTCACGGTTTTGCGAAGAATTTGTTCAATTATTTTATTGGATGATTCGACTTGACCATTTGATTGAGGATAGTATGGTGTAGAATTGATGTTTGATATGATATTTCTCAAGAAATTTCTTCACGTCCTTGTTCTTAAATGATGTCCCATTATTTGAGATTATAGTGGAAGGTATCCCGAATCGAGAAATAATGTTTTCTAGAAGAAATTGACAAATCACTTCAGCAGTAGTAGAGCGAAGGGGAACAACTTCTACCCACTTTGTAAAGTAATTTGTTGCGGTTATAATGAAAGTGTGTCCTTGAGATGAAGGAGGAGAGATTTTACCAATAAGATCCAGCCCCCATGTAGAGAAAGGCCAAGAAGTTACATGAGAACGAAGTTCTTGTGCAGGAGCATGAATCAGATTATTGTGTTGTTGACATTGATGACATTTCTTAACAAATGAAAAAGAATCCTTCTGCATAGTTTGCCAATAATATCGCATATGAAGCAACCTTTGAACCAAGGATTTGCCTCCAAAATGCCCCCCATAGGCGCCTGAATGTGCCTCTTCAAGAGCAATAGGGATTTCCGATTTGTTAAGACAGCGAAGGAGAAGACCGTTATAACCCCTTCGGTAAAGAACATTAGAAAGAATGATATATCTAGCGGACAGTTTGTGAATTCTAGCCCTGGTGTTCCTATTGGCGAAATCAGGAAAGGTACCATCGGTCAAGTATCTTACGATATGCGAATACCATTCATCCGAGTCTATAAAGTCACAACATGTCACCAAGCTAGAATCATCTACAATAGCTAGAGAAATAAGGTTGTGAATAACAAATTTAAGATCAATGACAAGGTCCTCTAAAGATACAAGAGAAGCCACACATGCCATTGAGTCCACATGTCGATTATCTTTTCGAGGAACAGGTTCCATAGTGTAAGAATCAAATTTTTGTAACAAAGAGATAGCAAGGTCTTTATATTGTGATAATTTGTCTTGTTTTGCTTGATACAGTCCTGTTACTTGTCTTATAATCAGTTGAGAATCTCCATAAATATGTATGTGTTTTACATTCAAAGCCAAGGCTACCTTTATTTCTGCTATAAGAGCCTCATACTCAGCAATGTTATTGGTACATAGGAAATTGAGACGATAAGACAAGGGAATGGATTTTGTAAGAGAAATCAGAACAACACCTGCCCCCGATCCCGTACGACACTTAGAGCCATCAAAGTACAACTCCCAAGTTTCATCTTTCTCTATACAAAGAATGGAGTCATCAGGAAAAGACTCAGAGTTAGGGAAGGAGAAAGGTGAAGGGGCCTCAACTAAGTGATCAGTCAACGCTTGCCCTTTAATTGCTCTTTGTGAAACAAATTTAAGGTCAAATTCAGTTAACATCATAACCCACTTAGCTAGGTGCCCTGATAAATCAGTTTTAGAGAAAAGATGCTTCAAAGGATCAAACTTTACCATGACGTGGACTTCTGAATTTAAAAGATAATGTCTCAATTTTTGAGTCGCAAACACCAAGGCCAAGCATTGTCTTTCTATCGCAGAATATCGGGTCTCATAATCGAGTAAGGTTCGACTTATATAATAAACCGAACACTCTTTACCATCTTTATCATGTTGTGCCAATAATGCTGTGAGAGCATGAGAGGAAGCAGCTATATAAAGAAGAAAGGGCTTAGAAGGTTTGGCAGGTTGAAGGATAGGAGGATTAGCCAAATATACTTTTAAATCTTCAAATGCTTGCTGACAATCTTCGTTCCATTGAAAAGTGATATTCTTTTTGAGAAGTTAAGTAAAAGGAAAAGTACGATCCGCAAGTTGAGATACAAACCTACGAATAGCTTGAATCTTTCCTTGTAAGCTTTTGAGTTGAGACACATTCTTAGGAGGTGGCATGTTGACAATAGCATCTATTTTCTTAGTGTCCACCTCAATCCCACGATGCGAAACTATGAATCCTAATAGTTTTCCACTATCCACATCAAAAACACATTTTCGGGGATTCAAGCGCATGTGATATTTATGAATTCTTTCAAAGATTTGGCGAAGGATCTTAATATGATCTATACAAAGAATGGATTTGGCTAAAATATCATCAACATAATCTTCTAAAATCTTATGCATGTAATCATGAAAGATAAGGGTCATCGCTCGTTGATAAGTTGCGCTGGCATTTTTAAGTCCAAAAGGCATCATTACCCAACAAAACGTACCCCAAGGAGTGGTGAAAGCATTTTTGAATTGATCCTGAGGATTAATAAAGATTTGATTGTATCCTGAAAAACCATCCATGAAGGATAACAAAGCATGTCTTGCTGTAGAATCAACTATCATGTCAATGTTTGGGAGGGGAAAATCATCTTTCAAAGAAGCTTTATTTAAATCTCGAAAGTTAGTACACACTCTTATTTTATTATCTGATTTAGCCACAGCGACAATATTTGAAATCCACGAGGAATAATCAATAGGGCGGATAAATCCAGCCTCCAATAATTTTTCAATCTTAGCTTTAACAAGCAAAGCTACCTTAGGATTCATTTTTTGAATCTTTTGTTTCACAGGCTTAGCATCGAGAACTAAGACAATATTATGAGTAACAATCTTAGGATCTATACCGGGCATGTCAGAATATGTCCAAGCAAAGATCTCAGGGAATTCACGCAATAAATCTGCATATTGTTTTTGTTCTTCTTCATCCAAACATTTTCCAATTTTAATAACTTTTTCTTCATTGTAAGGATCCATCTTAACATCAATGGTGTCACTTATAAGAAGATTACTTTGTTGAGGAGTATCCTTTAATTGAGGGAATTCTTCCACAATCTCATCATTATCAATCTCTTTTCCAAAATAAGCTTCAGTGTTCAAACAATAAGGAAATCCCCTATTGTGATGATAATGAGGAAGAGTATCATAGGCTCCTAAAAGCTCAGCTAAAGCATCATCAGTAGGAAAAAAATCCAAAGCACAGGCACACGAAGGATCCCCATCAATATACTCAGGGTGTCTCATTGGTAGAGATGTAGAAATGACATTAACACTAATACATGGCCTTTTAAAAGCTTTAGTGCGCTTGCAAGGATTATAACCAAGTCCAAAGGTTACATCATAAAGATTATTCTCTAGAGGAATATTTATCCCTTGTTCGTGAGTGCCACAACCATTTCCATGATACCCATGCTTAGCTAGAATATGAAAACCATGGCCATAATGATCAGCCATTTCAGAAAGAGAAGGTGGTTTTTCATAAGACAAAGAATCAAACTCTTCAGACTTAGAGGTGTGAGGAGAAGAGGTTTGAGAAGCGGCCACAAAATTATTGCTCATAGGCTTAGGTAGTGTTGATTGATTTTTAGCTTCTTCCTTCTTTTCAACTTTAAGCTCTCTAGAAGGAACCTTATATTCACCTACAAAGGTGGGATTAAAATCAAGAGATCCCCAATCATCTTTTGCGAGAACCTTCTCAGGATCAAAATCCTTCTCATGTGTAGATTCAAGCTTAGAAGAATCTTCTTCCGGAGCTTTAGACTCATCCAAAGAATTTTGATCATCAGAAAGTGAGGATTCATCCATGGGTATCTTGTTTAAAGAGTCATCACTGGACGAGGAAGGCTTAGAAGAACCCCCTTTGGAAGTAGATGTTTGCAAACAAGCTTGGAAATTAGTATCACCTATCAAGGTATATGTCTTATTGTTATAAATAAATTTAACTTGTCTATGAAATGTAGAGGGGACAACTTGCATACTGTGAATCCAAGGTCTCCCTAATAACAAGTTGTATGCTAGATTTCCCGACATAACATGGATAGGAGTAGGAAAAGTAATAGGCCCCACTGTGACGGGTAAGGTGATAATACCTAGTGAAGACTTAGCCACATTATCGAAGCCTCGAATGGGACGAGAGTCAGGCTCAATAAGGGATGTATCCACATTCATCTTATGCAATAGATTAATGCTACACACATTAAGGCCAAAGCCATTGTCTACTAGTGTTCATCTTAAAGCAATGTCATTTATGATAACCACAATCATCAATGGATCATATTGATGTTGAATTTCACTAGTAGGCAACTCATCTTGAGTAAACACAATTTGAGCTTTAGGATTCATCACAGAGTTAACCAAAGACACTATATTACTAGATGTATTCGGTGGAGGAACATTCAAATCTTTCAAGGCATCTTGTAACATTCCGTGATGAGCGGAAGAAGTTTGAATCAAATCCCAAAGGGATATCTTAGCAGGGGTAGCTTTAAGTTGTTCTATGAGATCATATTCCTTACCAAGAACTTGTGAAATATGTGGAGCTTGCGGAAGAATTGGTTGAGGATTAGGAAGAGAAACTGGAGTAACAGGAGGAGGATTAGGCTGCCTATTATTTCTAGTATGATAAGTATGGGCAACCGCATGATAACTCTCTCTAGTTAATTGCTTGGCATAACTATAAGGACTTATAGGTTTTCTTCCTTGCACAGTGATGATAGGTTTATTCGGAGTAAGAAAGGAATCATGACCATACCCTCCTTGGACAGTAAAGGGAGGTGATTTAGGAACTTGAAAGGTGGGAGAAGGATAAGCACCTTGGAATTCAAAGAGAGGCTTATGATGTTCTTTTAGGTTTATCATGTTAATTAATTTAGAAGTTTTGTTCTTGTTTAAAGATTTCAACAAAGCCACAAAGTCATCAAGAGCATCATCCAACAAAGCATGATCATATCTATTAAAAGGTTTATCTTTTGATTCAAAAGGAGACATCTCTTCATAGAGGGGATCATTGAAAACAACCATGTTACTAGATTTAGTGGAAGAGTTGATAGGAATGTACCCTTGAGAGGAACCATTAGACTTATCTTTCTCAACACAATGAAATGGCATAGTAACAATGTTCATGAGTCTTTGGTAAAATGAAGGTTTGGCATCTTTAGGATTCAAAAACTCATCTAAAGCTTCATCTAATTCATCTTGGCTATACTCATAATCGACATAATTGCATACATCATCATAAATATGAACATCTTGCAAATAAAAATCCGACATTTTGAAATAAAAGTTGCATAAAATTTAAACACACAATACAAAGAAACAAAGAAACACACTCTTTTTTTTTTTTTTTTTGAAAATGAACTTAAATGAAACACACAAAATCTAGATCTAGATCTAACAAATGCAATGCAAGAGAAAGAAATAATAAGATTCACGTCGGGTTCACCAAAATGTGTAGGGGAAAAAGCGAGACTAGGCTAACATGTCCTAATCCTACCTTTTGTCACACATTGTGGAATACGAAAGAGCCTAGAGGTATCACACAATTGGCTACTTCTTTTTGTGAAAGAGCCACAGGATACCTATTAGGGTTTCTATTCCTTTGTTGTAATTGAAAGATAAAATGATGCAAGTTCAATTCCAAAGTGCAAGCATGAACTAATAACAAGATTGCAGAATTGAAGTTAAACAATGGAAAGCTGTAAACACAAGGACAAGACAAGAATGCAGATGCGTACCCGGAGTTAAAATTTGAGTGAAAATGTTTGGGACGGGGGCGCGGGCACCACTGTCCTGATTCTGCTCCTGAAACTGCACCTAAAATTGCTGTTTTACAACCTGGAAAACTGTCGGAAATGCTATCTGACAGAGGGACCACGACGCCCAGCGCCCCTGTCCCAGGGACCAGGGCGCCTAGCGCCCCTGTCCTGGCAGGACCAGGGTGCCCCACACCCCTGTCCTGGTCTTTTGCTTTGGAATTTGGTGTGAAGTTTAGTCTCCGTCTACTTCCGTCGGATCTGCAACTTACGACGTCGTTTGAATCCTGAAACCTGCACTTATATCTGAAAAGGTATGGTGGGCGGCTATATAGGGTTTTGCCTTAGTCAAACCCCCACTTTGGTGATTTCCACCTCCATGAATAGCCAAGTTGTATTGTAAAAGTAGTGTGTGTTCAGACCTTGTGTGTGTGCAAGATCCTAAAATGCAAGTAAGCAAACTAGAGCAACCTAGAAAGTAAACCCTAATTGATTGTAAATGATAATGTAAATGCTCCAAATCAAGACGTAGAGTGATCTAAAGCATGAATAAAAATGATGTAATGAAGCTTATGCAAAGACATGAAAACAACATGAAATCATACCCAACCCCAAGGGAGGCGTACAAGCCAATCTTCAATCGGTGATCCCTTATTGCTCTTCAATGCCTTCAAAGCCCTAAATGGATGAATGAAATTGATGAATGCTTGATAGATGGATGTTGAATGTTGTTGAAGTCTTCAAAGATCTGCTCTTTCACTGCATAGAAGGTCCTTGAAACCAAAATTCGGATCCTTTCAAATGAAGAAAGAGAGCCCTTATATATGAAACCCTAGGTCTTAATTTCAACTTTTGGCCGACCTAGAGATTGAATCTCCTGCCAATTTCTTGGGGTTAAGCTTTATTTTATGATTGGATTCCGCTCCTAAAATTTTGGGAAAAATGTCCAAGACCATGTGCACTCCGGGCGCCATGGTCCCAACAAATTTTTGCCAAATTTTCAGGGCCGTTGGATATGATGATTTTAGAGAGAATCCCGAAGTTACAAGTGATTTTGAGATGTTTTGACCCCCGAAATCAAGCCCCCAAGTTCAAAATAGGACTTAATTAGGGTTTTTGATTAAATGATGTATTGGAGGAATAAAATGAAAGGGGCACACTTTAATGAAAGGGCCCGACTTTATGATGTGGAAGATGATGAAATAGAACCTTAGACCTAATTAATTTGATTAATTAAGTGCTAAAGGGGAAATGCAATGCAAAATGCAAAATGCGCCAAGGCGGGTGCTAAACTAGGTGTGAAATTGTACTGCTTTAGCAAGTGCGTACAATTTACGACGTTACACATAGTAAAGGGGGAGAAAGACTATGTAGTATGTCGAAAACTAAATGTGTTGACATCAATGCCAAAGGGGAAGATTGTTGGCATTGTGTTGTCATTGATGTCAACCGGTATGGGATGACTACCGGTAGAAGAGATGGTTGTACAACACTGCTATGGAGGAGTACATGATGTGATATCTTTGATATCACCTTGTGCTACAGAACATTGGTATGGTAAGGAAGAGTGATCATTGGTGACATTGGTACACAAGTTAGCGTCTGTCTTGTGTGGATGGAATGGTAAGGTTATAGATACTGGTATAGTGTATCCCCGACAAGGAAAGTATGTCAATTGGAAAATGGAGTGTTGATAATTAGCAGGTTACTTGGATGCTGTTTATGATGAAGAGGTAGAATGTTACCTAAATCACACCAATACCGAAAGAGAAGAATGAACAGGTCCCTGGTATGTTGTGAGGTTGATGGATAACAAAACTCTCACCAGATGAAGATGCAGTCATCATGAGAAGCTATGAATCACAGTGAATGTGCTCACATCAGATCACATGTGCCTGTTCAAAGAGATGCTGCACAAACAAGGAAGCCACATGAGTACATTGTAGGATGCAAAAGACAAGGTGCCACTCCACCGGTAAGTAGAGCTTATCTCCTATTATGCACCGTGTGTATAAGAGTGAAGAGGTAAAGGCAAGTACTTGAAGAATCGTACCAGATCCACTGATGAATTGAGGGAATGCCTTAAGTACATGAGATCAGGGTTATACACTGGACCGACAGAGAAGGCATGTTGAGATGCCAGTACAGAGGAAGTGTGAAGTGTTTGTCACCTTGACAAACTGATAGAGGAATGAATAGAATTGATCATGGAAAAGGTAAGGCTAAGAAGATGCAGTCAGAAGTAGATTGACCTGATTGAAGATGGAGTCTTGTGAAGGTTGATGACATAGTGTCATCAAGAGTGGTAACTGATATGTAAGCCCAGCGCTAATATGGACAAGGTGCAGATACACAAGACTTCCCACTTGATAGGAATGTGCATGCTTAGGTCATTCATGTTTGAAGACCGATTTGAGGGTTACATCAAAAAATTAAGAAAGGTCATGACAAGAAGGACAACTGGCATGGTGTTATATGCAAACAGGGTTTGTTTATTAGTAGATGGAACTCATTATTTGGATGTTCGGTGACTAGGCATGAACCAACATACCAGTGTGATGAGGTGGATACCGATAGTGATGTCATGAGAGGATGGAATGACAATTGTGCATGAGTTGGCAAACCCACATCAAATAAAGATGGAATGTACATTGATGGGGTAGGTGTAGAGTTGTTCAACATTTATAGAAGGTTCCACAAATCATGAGACATGTTGTAGATTGTTGCAAGGGTTTGTGGCTCGAGGTCTAAAGGATAACTATGAGCTAGCTAAGAGTGATTGAGGAGATCAAGGCAATGAAGGAAACAATACGATGGATCTTGTTTGTTTTGACCAAGAGATCTACTTTTAGGATAAAAAGTAGATCACTAGAGATGGAAGGCATAATCTAGGAGGTACGTATTTGGTGGAGTTGTGCAGACTGGCTGTCTGAAAGATCAAATCAGACAGGATCTGATTGGATTTGGTTTTCCTCGAGGGTGGTGAAGAAACCCTAACCACCTAATTTTTGAAATTGTCTTTTGGCTGGAAACCAGTCTATAAAGATGAAGGCAAAAGACATTGTTAAAAGCTGCTGTAATAGAAGAATATTGTGCTACTGCGAAGGGTGATACTTTTGCATGTAATAGAAAACCAACAAAGTTCTTAACAAGCATCTGAGAAGTGAGTGAGAGTGAGGGAGAACCTGGTTGAAGTGTTCAACTGGTAGGAAAGAAGAATTGGTAGTGTTCATACCGATAGAGCAGAAGTGAAGGAGGCTACAGAGAAGGTAGATAAAGAACTGGGAAAGTTTTATATCGGTGAACAATAGAGAGCAAGGTGGAGAACTAGGGAAGTAGAGGAAGAGGATAAGTGTACCAGTAGAGTTCACCATTATTTATGCAGCAAAAGAGAGCAACAAAAGAGTGAGTTGGTGTAGCAGAGAAGGTATCACACTGGCAGAGTAAGACATACGATAAGGTTGCAAGATTCAATTGTTACAAGATAACTACTTATGTATTTGATGCGTATATTGTGAACACTGAGTTGTAACTCAATGCAGGGGTTGGTGCTCCTTGGGTTGGTGCCCTAAGCTTTGTAACTATGTTTTCATTGTGAGGCTGGATTGGAGCAGTAGACTCCAGCAACATTGCTCACCGAGGTTTTTCCCATCTTGTGTTTTCCTTGTATATGCTAGTTTTATGAGAAGTCCCTTATGTGATTGTATTTGTGTTGGTCTCCCCACTAATAGGTAAGTCTGCATTGTGTTAGATCTATGCTCACATAGGATTAGTAAAGGGAAAAGAAAGGTAAAAACCACTAATTCAGCCCCTCCCCCTCTCAGTGGTGGATTGTGTCTAACACAATTACAATGAATGAATAAATCCTAATAATGGATGAATGAAATCCTAGGTGAAAACCTAATGCTAAAATTGGTAGAATTAAAGAAATACAAAGTAGGAGATAATATTAAGCTCAACTACATCTAGAACTAAAACTAGAAAAGTAAACTCTAGATAATAAAAAGTATCTAAGTTTAGCTTAAGTGAAAAAGAAATTAACGGACCTAATTAATAAATAATTGTCCTAAAATTACTCCAACACCCTCCTTAAGATTAACTTCGAGATACGCTAAAAAGATAATGATGAATGCAAAATGTATGCATGAATGAGTCTTGACAACAAAGATTGATTAGGTACTCATGTACAAACCAGTGCAAATCAATGCAGGTCACACCAATGAGGTCTCTCTAAATGGAGAAAAGGAGAAAAAAACATGGGAAAAAACCCCTCTCCAAAAGTGAAATATGCAATGAAAATGAAAAAATTACTACATATGACTAAGATGGAGGACTCCAAGTATAGAATCCATCACAAAAACAATGAATCCCCCCAATGAAGAAGTATCTCCTATGCCAATGATGAATGCCTAAAGATAGAACATGATACATTGTTTGCAAACAACATTTCTCTCCTTCAAAAGAAACCATGTTGGAGATTGTTGTTAGCATGAGCTTTCATAGTTGTCATTAAGGTCAAACCTGTTTATCCAGATGGATGTTGGTTCAGATATGATTTGTTAGACCTGGTTATCCAAATGAATGTTGGTCCAGATACTCTTTTGGTGTTGGTTGTGTCATCCTATATTTAGGATAGTCCAAAATTCTTTTGGTGCCCTCCAGATATGGGGTAAGTGCACAAAGATGGTGGTAAAAAAGGGAGTATAAGTGTACACTTTTTTTTTTTCTGAAATCAAGTGAACCTGAAACTGGAAGCAAAATTTGAAAGTCATCCACTCAAGATATGAAGATAATCAAAGAAAAAATATTGTAGTACTTTGAATCTAGTTTCCAAAATACTAAACTTTTTAAAAATTGGATAAGATTAAGGAGGTCAAATCCTTCGTGCACAAAAAACAGACCCTGATGTTTTTCTAAAAAACATAACATAGTGTCTGACGTGCGCATCAAAAAAGTCATAGTTAGATTTAGTATTGGGACAAATCCTTTGGCAAAAATATAGTTAAGAGTGAGCACTATAAGATGTGTATTTTTTTGTAATTTTTTGTTGAGTGTTTTTTAAATGTTTTTTCCAATCGAGCACATCCAGAAAATTAGGTACCTATTCGTGGGCGAAGCATAAGTTGCACTAAACAAATCGAAAATATATATATTTTTTAAATTGTAAAGAATCAAGTGCACTACAATAATATGTAGTTTTTTTAAAATTTGGATAATTATATCAAAAGTTACTAAAAAAGTGGTGCACCTATGTCTGCGAGAACTATGGAGACACTAGTAAAAGAAATTCAATAATAATGTTATTGTTGTTCAAATTTTTTTAAAATTATATGGTTAGAAAGATCAGAAGAAGGGTGAAAATATGGTGGCAATTTTAGAAATACCCACTTGATGAAGTGTAAACCTGATGATGACAAAGTCGAGAAACCAAGTTGATAAAATAAAACATATCAAAAAGGAGGGAAATGGAGGGAAATCAAACTTCCAAACCGTAGCTTTGTCATCCAAGCCTATTTCCAAGCCTACACAGTCAAAAGCGTGTATGGGGTACTTATAGTATAAAAAGTGCGTATGGGGTACTTATGGTGTAAGAATCACGCACACTCTATCTTAACTATAAACAACACGTACACGCTATGTTTACTATAAATAGCGTGTACATGCTACGTTTGTTTAAATTTTGGGAGTGTGTATAATATGATATTGTATATATAATATGTGTATATACATATTATATGTAATTTTTATATATAATATATAATATATATATATATATGTATATAATAATATATAATATATTAAGTATATATATACACACATATAATTATATTGTCTCCCCCTCTCAAGCACGTACAAGGTGCCTCTCTCTCTCTCTCTCTCTCTCTCTCTCTCTCTCTCTCTCTCTCTCTCTCTCCCCCCCCTCTCCCTCTCTCCCCTTCTCCCTTCCTCCATACCTCATCCCTCTCTCTCTTCTTCTCTCCCTCCCTCCCTCCATACCCCACTGCAGCTATGTCGTCACTTCTATAGAAGTAAGTGAATTTATTTCTTGTCTGCAACTTCCTCTTTGATTTTAATCATGTATGCTCTCCTAAGAAAGTTGACTGATGGATTTGTGTGTGTATAGTGAATAGGAGGAAGAAGGGTCTGAAATTGAACCACAGGTGCATTACCATGACAAACAAGGAAACCTATAGCAATATTCTTCTCGAAGGTGTTTTTAATGCGTAGAGTAGATATGGGAAATAGTGTCAACAAAGCAAAATGATGAGTTAGGCTACCTGCAATATGTTTTTCAGAAGGAAACAACCAGTAGGAAAAGAAGGAGAGTAACATAGATGATGTCACAGAGAATGATATTTGTGGGTATGCAAGAGTTTCAATGCTATTACATAATGCTTGTCATCTAAGGAAAATGAAGTTTTTCGTAAGCATGGCAGTGGTAGTATATGATGATCATCACTTGTCAAAAGGCTTGGAAGGGTACATACCCATGAAAGAAATCAAGTGTGTAATTCCTATAGTCACAATCGAGATCAGTCCTATAGCCTTGCAAATTTAAGAGCATCATATGTTTTAGAAAGGCAATACTCTTAGGGTTAGGTCAAGCTCTTACATATTCTTTTTAGTGAAGCCTCATTGTTTGTTCACTTGGAGTCTCTCTTATGCCGACAATGATCTAACTTAGCTATATAAAAACTAAACTACCAATGTTCTATTGTATGATGTTCTATTCATAACTTTAAATAATATATCATTTTATTGGCCCACCATATGACCCCTTAGGTGTCATTAGAGGTCATATTATTTCCTAAGAGGTCATATGGTGTCTTATGACCCCTTAGGACACCATATGATCCCTTAAGACACCATACAACCCATAATGACACAATATGGTGTCCTAAGGGGTCATAGGATGCCATATGACCCCTCAGGACACCATACGACCCATAACAACACCATATGGTGTCCTAAAGGGTCATATGGTGTTCTATGACCCCTTAGGACACTATTTGGTGTCTTTATAGGTCTTATGGTGTGCTAAGGGATCATATAGTGTCCTATGACCCCTTAGGATACCCTATGACCCCTTAGATGTTGTTAGGGGTCATGTTGTGTTCTAAGGGTCATATGGTGTCATATGGACCCTTATGACACCATATGGTGTCATTATGTGTCTTATGGTGTCCTATGACACCTAGGACACCCTATGACCCCTTAGGACACCATATGGTGTCATTTTGGGGTCATATGGTGTCCTAATGGGTCATATGGTCTCCTACGACCCCTTAGGACACCATTTGACCCCTTAGGACTCTATATGGTGTCGTTATGGGTCGTATGGTGTCCTAAAAGGTTCATATAGTGTTCTATGACCCCTTATGACACCATTTGGTGTCATTATGGGTTGTATGGTGTGCTAAGGGGTCATATGGTGTCCTATGACCCCTTAAGACACATGCATGGATCCCTAGGATACCATATGACCCCTAAGAATACCATATGACCCTAGAGAGGGAGAGAGGGGGAGGAGAGGGATGGAATGGGAGAGAGATACACCTAAGAAATGAGGAGAGTGAGATAGATAGATAGAGACTGAGAGGGAGAGACAAGAGATAAATGAGAGAAAGAGAGATGGAGAGAGAGAGAGAGAGGGAGACAAAGATAGAGAAAGGGAAAGGGAGGGGGAGAGAGAGATGGAGAGATCTAGTTTTTTAAAAAACATTTTTTGATAGGTATTGCGTATGCAGTGCTTTAGGGCTTATTAGTGCGTACGCACTCACTTTCCTAAAAGTAGCATGTATGTGCTCGCTTTCCTAAAAGAAGCGCGTATGTGCTACCTTTTTTAGGCTCATGAATAATAGACCTAAGCGCGTACGCGGTGATTTCAAATTTAATAACCACGTATGCGCTGCTTATTTTTTCATGTTTTTTTTGGGTTGTGTCTACTTTTCTGACCACCATGTTTGTGCACATACCCTATGTTGTTTAGTGCATTGTGATTTAGTAGATCATGTTCTTTTGGTTTGGATATGTGTTGAAAGATGTGTTTAGATATTTATTTGGGTCTCACCTTGGTGTGTGGAGATTCCAATGAAGTATTTTGCATTGGAAGTGGTAATGTAGCCATCTGGTTGATTATGTCTACATCTTACAGTTGGTAACATATTTGAACAATGTGTTGTAGTGTGTGGATAATTGAATCAATCATGGAAGGATGTGTTATAATATGTTTTGGTTCCCTCTTTCTCCTAGAGTGGACCAATCTAAGTATTTTAGGCCTGGATGTTTTATTTTGTGTAATATTGCTTATTCTATTTTGGTTGACCCTTAATTAGGATTTCAATGTTGTATCTCATATTTAAGATGTGTGGATGGATGAATTTAGTGTGAATGAGAAGTGTATGTGAATGATTTGTAAGAAAATTTGAGTCTATGGTGATGAAATAGTCAGTTTGAGAAGAGCTTTGAAGTTGATATATTCTGCAAGACAATGTGTTGTGACAGTGAAGATTATCAAAGATTTATTCCATGTTATAGATCACTTGATTATTGTTCAAGCACAGTTACATGATCAGGATAATCCTTCTCAATTTCAATTTAGCTATTTCATTCGTTGTTGATTGTCAGTGAGTCCTTTGGCAAAAATTTGTATCTTGTCCTGAAAAAGTGCTCTTCAATTGTATAAGTCCTCTTGTATCTTACCTAAGGTAGTGAACCTTAGTTCTAAAAGTCCTTCAAGTGTTGGTTCTCCTTGGCTACAAGCCTAATTTTTTTAAAACATTGTTATTCATATTGTGAGATAGATTCTCACTGTGGTTTTTTCCTGTTTGGATTTTTCACGTAAATATGATATTCATGTGTTTATGCTTGATGTGTTGATGATTAAAGTGATGTTGTTAATTATGTTGATTAGTAATTGTTTTTGAAGTTTCGTAATGATTCACCCCTCCCCCTCTCAGTTCCACTAGGTGTTCAACAAACCAATCCAATTGAGATAGGAGAAAACACTCCCATAAACTAGAAGATGTAGAAATCCAAATCAAAACTGTATGTGTCTCTGGAAACTACTCAAATGCTACTATGTTCATGATAGATGATAATGCCACAAACCAATTAGGTACATGCCTGCCAATCAATGTAGGAGGTGACAAATCGGGACTTTGCAATAGATGATAAAGAAAAAATTCTATAAGCAAGAAAGATAAGTTGATAAAATTAACGTGGCTATTAGCACAGAGGATATGAATATCCTCAAAATAATCCTCGAGATCTGCAATATGAGACTCCACATGTTAGTTCCCAAATCAATAGATTATAAGTCCTAGAGGAATATCCACTAACTCATCAACAAACTCAGAATGAGACTTGGCCAACGAATAAGGTCTATTCTAGAGACTATGACCTTCTGCACTTTTGGCTCTGCAAGACCAAGATGGGTGTACCTCAACAATGCTTTTAGGAACTGATCTTACATTAATTGGCATTGTTGTATTGAGTAGATATCTCAATGAAGATATACCAAGGAAAGTTTTATCACTCTAGATTTTTTATATAACCTTGGTTTAGCACTTTCCATAAGATTGAGAGTGTTTTATAACTACAACTAACTCTACTCCTATCCCTAATAACATAAATGAAAATAACTTTGAGAATGATTGATTCTGAAATAGAGTAAATATGGAGACCAATGCCTATCTATGGCTAAACAAAGTCTAATTTGTAGACAACTCTTGTTATGACATACATGTTGGCATTGTGTTGTCATTGATGTGCAGTCATTGATGTCAACTAGTCTAGCAGGTTACCGGTATAGTCTATTAACAATAAGGAGAGGATGTCAACTGGTAAGTGATGTGTTGACATGGAGAAGATAAGTCAACAAAGTGAGTGGTTGCCAACCGACAAGCTTATGACTAGTGTACAGGCAGGGTGAGAAAGATGTTGGATGTTGATTGTGATGAAGAGCCAGAATGTTATCTAAATCACATCAACACATGAGGAGAATGATGTACATGTCACCATTACATTGTGTGGATGCAAAACAACAAGACTCCCACCTAACAAAGATGCAGTCACCAATTTGAAGAGATGACTAACAGTGAATGTGCCTCAACCAAATCACATGTGCCTGTTTGAAGATGTGTTGCTCAAATAGGGAAGCCACATTGGTGCATTGCAAGATGCAGATGACAAGGATCCACTCACATCGATAAGTAGATCTTATCTCCTATTATGGAAAGTATGCATCATAGTTCTGTGAGATAAGATAGAAGAGTTAAAGGGCGGGTGTTTGAAGGTTCACACTGGATCTACCGATGAAACACTAAGATGCCTCAAGTGAATGAAATCAGGGATATGTATTGGATCGACAAAGAAGGCATGTTGAGAAGCTGCTATAGAGGAAGAAGTGATGGGTTTGTCACTTTGACAAACAAGTTGAAATGATGCTTGGGCTAATGAAGAAAAAGGCAAGGATGAGCAGTTGCAGATAGAGTGTGCAACCAGTATGCAAATGCCTCAGATGGAAACTATTTAAGGTTGATGACATGGTGTCATCAAGGTGATTATCGATAAGTGTGTCCACTGGTAATGCAAAAAAAGTGCAGATGTAGAAGAATCCCATCTGATGAGGATGTGCATAAGGTAGGTTAGCAAGAGTGCTGGCTAGTTGAGTGTTCCACTAGAAGAGAATCCAAGTGCAAGGTGAAGGCAGACCGGTTAGGGTATAACCAATAGGTTTAAAGAACTGACATAAGAACCCAGTAATGGAGTTGGTCGGTGATCCCATCCATACCGACATAGATGATCTAACAAAGGTGGATGCCGACATAGGGGCCACATGGAGGTGAAGTGGCATGAATGCACAAGTAAGCATGTTGAGTTGGTGAAGTATTAGGCAGTGAGGTAGATGGTGACAGGTTGACATTTATGTCGATTGCGTGATTCACAAGTTGTGCAACAAAAGTTTGCATCTTGAGGTCAGATGGACAATAGGGATCCAACAAAAACTAATTGAGCAGATTGAGGTAGGTGAAGGAGAAAGAAAAACCATTCTTGGTGATCAACCAAGAGGTCCGCCAAGAGGTTAAATGAAGGTTGCTAAAAATAGAAGGCGTGATCAGGATGGCATGACAATGGTGGGATTGATTGATAAGTTACAATTCATCAATCAAGGTGATCATATCTGATGAGATTTGATTTGATTTGGTTTGCCTCGAGGTCGATGAGGAAACCCTAACTAGTCAAAATTTAAATTGGCTTTTGGCAGGAAAACTGGTTTATAAATATGCAAGCCAAAATTGTTGAAGGCTGCTGCTTAATGAAAGGGTGTTTCTGCATGTGAGAAGAAATCAGTCAAGTTCTCACCAAGAAGAAGAAGAAGAGATTGAGTGTGAGGAATAATAGGGTTGAAGTGTTCAACCAAAAAGAGTGAGGCTACCGATAGTCAGCCATTGAGTCTGACAGAGGAGAGAACTGACAATGATAAAACCGATATAGAAGAGTTGCAGAAGACAGGAGAGAAGGAAAGCATAGAACCAGTAGAGTGTAGTACTGGTGGAAAGTAGTAGAGTAGATGAGAGAAGACATAACTGACAAAGAGCAGAACCTGTACAGAAGGAGAAGAGGCTGAACCAACAAGGGTGCAACAAAGAGCGAGGTGCATCATAGAGCAAGGGTGCAACAAAGAGCGAGGTTCAACAAAGAGCGAGGTGCAACAAATAGTGGGTTGCAATAGGAGATAAGGTTGTTGTAGAGAAAGGGTGTATAAATAACTGACAAAGATCTATAGAGAGGAGAACCGGTGAAGAGACATACTTGAGAGTAATAAAGTTCTTTTGTAACAAGAAGATAACTTTTCTATAAAACCATGATTTTGTAATCACTGAGTTGGAGCTCAGTGCAGGGGTTGTAGCTCCTTGGGTTGGTGCCCTAAATCAAGGGTTGGTGCTCCTTGGGTTGGTGCCCTTAAATAAGGGGTTGGTGCTCTTTGGGTTGGTGCCCTAAATCAGGGGTTGCTACTCCTTGGGTTGGTGCCCTAAAAATTGTAATCATAGATTCATTGTGAGGCTGGATTGAACTAGTAGACTCCAACAACATTTCTCACTGAGGTTTTTCCCATCTTGGGTTTTCCTCATATATGCTAGTGTTATGTGATGTCCCCTTGTGTGTGATTTCTTTGAGTAATCTCTCCTTAGAATAGCAATAGGTTATCTTGGATTTAGTATGTTAACCGATACATATACTTAGGAGTTTAAGGGAAAAGAAATTGAGCACCACTGATTCACCCCCCTCTCAGTGGCACATTGTGTCTAACAATTGGAATCAGAGTGTAGGTTCCCGGTTGATAAGCTTTCTCTAGCTTGGGTAGATTCAGTCTTAAGGACACAATGGTCTGTTTAGTGTCAATCCCTGCTCTGGTTTTTGATGGTTCAAACTATTCCATTTAGAGTTATAGAATGGAAGTCTACTTGTCCTCCCTAGGGTTTGATGTGTGGATGTCTGTTGTAAATGGATGTCCTATTAAAGTTAGTCCTCCCACCGATTCAGATGCAGAAAGAAGAAACTAGTGTAATGATGTAGCAATGAAGGCTATACTCTATGGGTTATTAGATGATATCTCCTCACAGGTGGACAAATGCAAATCGACAAAAAGATTATGGGATAGATTGAAGAAGCTCTATGGAAATGAGCCTACTACTATAGAATCGACTAGTGAAAAAAAGATGAGAAATGCATCTCATGTATCTACAGATGATGAAGGCAGATCTACTAGAAGCCACAAGAATGATGAAGAAGGAACCCACCTCTTCATGGCTCAATAATCATAAGATAAGAGGCACACATCTGAGAATGATCATGTAGATCACACCTACAGACAAGATGTGTTTGGAAGTGATAGTGAAGGTGAAGAAGAAGAGGAAGCAGAAGTTGATCTTGAAGGAGAACTTGTAAATGCACTTGAAGAACTTAGTAGAGTGAGAATGAATACAAGTTATTCAAGAATGCTGCTATTGTGGAGTAGAACTGGTTGATGAGATGCCTTGAAGAATCTGAGAAGTGTATCTCAGATTTGAAGACTCAACAAGATGACACCAAGGTGTGTCGGTGTAAAGATCTAGCATCTGAGTTAGAAGTAAAAGATAAAGAATATTAGAAACTTCTTGGAGAAATGGAGATTCTCCAAAATGACCTTGAGAAATGTCAGGATGAGCTCAAGGTAAGAATATGGTTTGATGGCAACAGTGATGCCTTGGACAAAATGTTGAAAAAGCAAAAACATGCCAAGGACACTAAAGGATTAGGAAGTGGTGTCAGTGAATGCTCCACCAACAAGAATCTCCCCCACAATGATATTTTATTTGTCTCCTCAAATGGAGAAAACAAGGGACAAAACTTCACTGTCTGAAATATTCCCAGGAAGAAGGTTGATCTAATCACAATCGGTGAAAACATGCAGACAAGGGTGAAGACTGGTGCTACAAGAAGGAGGAATAATGTAGATCCCAAAGGAAAAGGGAAGATGAGAGAATATAGCTTCACCAAAAGCATGAACATGAGAAGACAACAGAGAATACCTCCTATTGGTAGAGGATAAGAAAATACTATCGTCCACAAGTTAAGGCAAGTGTGGAAGAAGAAGGGACCAGATGGAAGAACTGCAGAAGGTGAAAAACCTAAGGTCCATCCCCAGAGAAGTAGAAATGCAGATGCTAGACCAGTAAGATCTCCCCATGCATGGCAGAATAAGTTTGTAAGTTATAAACCTTTCTTCTCAGGTTATTTCTTTGCATGTAATGGTCAAGGCCATAAGGCAGAAGAATGTAGAGAGGGATATAGAAGGAACAATCTAGGATCTCATAGATATCATGCAAATGAGCAAAATGTTTTAAGGAGTAGAAACATGCATAAATTCTCTCTCAGTTATGCAAATAGTGTTTGTTATAAATACAATGGTTTTGGCCATTGAGAGTTTGAATGCACGAAGAGGAACTTGCAGTCATATGGAAGCCGACCTAGCAACTATGCTCAACATAGAAATGAATATAGAGCATATTGAAGTTAGAGACCTGCATGGAACCAAAGCAGAAATGTCCCTGCAGGATCAAGAGGCCCACTGGTTTTGGTTGCCAGTCACAACAATATGACCAGAAGAAGATGGTCAAACTAGTATGTTAGAAGATTCCCAAATCATGAGGTTGGGATGGATGTTGTGTGCTACTATAGCACTGCTTCTAGTTGTCATGCAAAATCCAGAATTGTAAGGACCAATCTATAGAAGAAGGTAAGACCTGCTCCCAATATTAAAAATGGGAAGAAGAATGTGACCAAGCAGGTATGGAGGGAGAAGCAAGAAGATGCAACCATGGACCGACACTATGCATTCAATACACAAGTGATATCTCCTAAGGCTTAAAGGAGATGCAAGACCTTAGGGGGAGTAGTACACTGAGCTTATCATTCACCCCCTTAGTGAAGAAGGAAAAATAGAGAATAAGCTGTTGCCGATATGAAGGAAGGAAATGAGAAGATAAGTGTGTGTAGTGGTTGCCTTGGCTACACACCTACAAATGAAAGATGGATCACTACTACATGTGTCAATGAATGGAAAATTTACAATTGGAATCAGATGCAAGTTGACACAAGATGTCAGGAGTTACAAGAAGGTGCTCCAGTAGTGATGATGGACTGATACAAGAAACCTATATTTGCAGGATGTTATTGGTAAGAATGATAACAGGTACTTGCAGGTTATGTAAGACAATGAGGTTCGACATCATTGTATTAGCCCTGATAGCATGGAATGAGGAGTTTATGTCTCAGGTGGTGTTGATGAAGACTTGAATGACATATGATGGTCTGGTTGTTTATTATGTATGCATGCATCCTTTGAGGGCTAACTGGTTTTATTCATGGTATGATGATGACATTGTATGACATTGTGAACATTCAAGATCATGTCATAGGTTGTGGTGGATATAATGGAGCTGAAAGATCATCAAATGGTCACATTTGCACAACTCAACTGGTATATGGTGAAGATTGGAGCTCCGATTTTGGACCTGATAGACATTGTGGACCTGATATGTATGACTTAGGGGGATTTCAAGTGCTTATGAAGTAGACCCAAGATACTTGAAGTTAAGGTGTACTAGCTGCATCAACTACAGATGATGGAAATTGTTGTAGGAATACCCACAAGAATTTCATGATTAAGTGCATCTACCTTCCCAATTGGTTGCATTCATAGCACAATCCCAGTTGATTCTAAAGATAAATTGGGGATCAGACGGGGGATGATGTAGTCTGACCGATAGGTGTAATACCCTAAAAATGGTCATCTAAACCATGAGCCCCTAATCTTGACAACATCACCAAGGTCCTAGCCAAAGGCAATTAAATCAATCTTGAGCACACAATTATTTTCTAAAATCATCAAATGTCACATGGAAAATTAATCAACCAATATTAATTAAATATTTATTTAATTAATTAAATCAATTCCAAGTAAATCATTTTAAACAATTATCTTATTTATTTTATTAAATATCCTAGCATATTTAATTAAATAAATCAATTTGCCATTAAATCATCAAAAAGAGGAATTAATTTAATTAAATAAATCAATTTGCCACAAATCTTCAAAAAAGGAAACAAATCAAGAAAGAGGAATTGGAAATTATGAGCACAAATCTTCAAAAAGGGAAATAAATCAAAAAAAGAATTAATTGACCAAAAAAAGAATTAAAAATTTGAGAAAAGAAATCAATTGGAGATAATCTTGAAAAACAAACTAAAAATTGATAAATAATCTCAGAGAAAGCAATTAAAACAATTAAATATTAAAATTGAATGAAATAGAGAATAAATATGTTTTTTCTAATTTTATCTTAATTTTAGTTCAATTTCCTTTAAAACTGAGAAAAGCATCCAATCACATCAATTCCCCTAGATTGTGCTTCCTCTTGGAAAATCTTGACCGCTCATCATAATTTGATCTCAGCCTTTGGTTTCTTTTTGAATTTTCTATAAATTCAGGGTCTCATCTCTCATTCAAAAAGATCTTAGAGGCTGGAGAATATATTGTTATTATGCTGATTTTGCTCTAGGTTCATTGAGAATATTGCATACATATTTAGATCATTTATCTCATTTATTGCTTAAATCATGTTAGATTAATCTTGCATTCATTTAGCTCATATTTATGCTCATATAGATTAAAATCCTTTGTCTTGGTGTTGTCTAGTCACTGGATTGCTTATACAAATTTGAGAGCAATCTTATACTCGTATCGTTTAGAAGGCCATGGGTCGATTTGTTATGGTTTTCATATTCATGTTTATATCTATCTAACCATGCATATAATGACTTGATTGAAGTGTTGTGTATTACAGATATAGGTCCGCTTTTCACACACACATTTCTGGCACCCACCGTGGGGCAGAAAACTACTTTTTTGGCCTTAAAATCATTTTTGTTTATCTGTAGGTTTCATCTGTACAGCCTCTGCGAAATATCCTACAAGCAGTTTCATTGCATCGTATGACATTATATTGACGCCTACAGTTTCTCATACGAAACAAGATCATATCCTTTACATTGTCATATGAATCAGAATATGCATTCATACGACATACTGATTCTTTTATACTCTGTCATTCTATGTTGATTTCTAACTCATACAACACACTGCTTATGCTATCTTTTGTTGTTCTGTATTGATTTCTAACCCGTATGATAAAAGTGTTCTATCATTCTATTTTATGAAGATTGTCGTACGATTCTGTTTTCTGATACATTAAAAACAGATTACCTTTCAGGATTTTTTTGCTTAAATTTTGATTATGCTAACATTGATCCTGAATTGTCTTTTGTCTACCTAAGATTTTTACAGCCTAACCAATTTCTTGTAGGAGGCTTGTTAAGGAATCTATCAATGAAACATATGCCTATCAAAGAATAAAAACAACATGACTATTGATGCGTTGTTTTTGCAGGTTGCCTAAAGAGAAAATCGACCAAATATTGTGTATTCTTTAAATTCATTTTTAGGCACTTAAATTGCTATCTGGTTAAAGAACAAATCTGTCTTTTGTGTTTTCAAAAAAATCTAAGAGGTAGGAGAGTATGCTCTTGTCTTTTACAGACAATCAAAAATCTAGACCCTTGAAGCTTTTTTTCTAAGTTTTGAGATTTGTGTACCTTTAGCAGGCCTGTCACAATGGGAAAAAGTAATCACCCTATGAGAATGACCCAAGTGAGTATAGCTAGACCTGAGCATTCCAAATCACTATAATAAATAGGTCTCTAATGATTAAAGTCTCAGAGGATGGGATTATTTGAGTTTTCTCTTTGAGATCTCTCATATCGGGCATTTTGTAGGGCCTCACGGTCTCAATCATGTTTACGTGACTACAACTTGTTTCGGTACCTTGTTGGGCTATAGGCCTCAATCATGCTTGCATGACTTCAAGGGGTAATTTCAAATGGAATTCTTGACTAAGAACTATAAGATAGAAGCTACCCGATTCACCTCCGAAAGGTTTATAATCTTTGTGCAAGAGAGATAGTAACTCTCCCAAGACACTTGCCATATCGTGCCCCCATTAGCGTTTGGAGTCAGCAAATACACCGTTGATAATCCATTGCATAAGACTTCGCGGCCGTATTCTGATTAGCTATTGGGTGTGTACCTAAGTCAGCCAACAAAGATTTTCTTCTCTAAGCCAACTTCCATAGGGTTAGCATGCTGTGATTGAACTATTATATATCTTGCATGTTTTCTATGTTTTCATCCCTCAAATTAAAACTGGAATACTAAAACTGAAGAAAACAAGATAAAACAACTCAGTGATAAACTCTACCCATGTCAAAACTAGTCTATCCTAGTCAAGAATCAGTCCATCTCAGAATTGGTTATACTCAGTTGTCATACCCAGTCATTGAAAAAATCAGAATTTTTAGTCTTTGCTTTGTGAACAGTCGTACGAGTCTGGTAAATTGTCATCCTGCACCATATCCTATGTCGTATGAGTCTACTAAAGTGTCCTCCTAAGGTCAATCCTATGTCATACGAAACCCAGAAGTCTGTCATTCAAAGCTAAATCCTATGTTGTACCAGACATAACTGAACATAATTATTTGTCATCTGAGACCTACCCATTTGTCGTACGATACTAGGTAGCAACTCGTACGAATTAGAACTATCATTGTCCTAAACCTGTTATACTGTCGTATGGTTTCAAAAATTTTGTCGTACGGGTCTCTAATTTTGCCAGTCCAGAAAAGTCAAACCTATCCAAAATAGTATACAATGAGCCTAAAACTAGTTTTCATCCTCCTGAGCATAAACAACCTTGATAGTGTACCTTTGTCGTTGCGTTGCATGATTTTGTTGATCATCTTTAAGCTAGTTCAAACAACATCTTATCAAACCTAAGTTAACTTGGATAACGTCTTACACAGGATAGATCATTCCTGAAACCAGACCAAATCTTAAGTTACTTCTCTCAATCACTACGTTAAACGAACTACTAGCTACAATTTGATCTTGACTTCTGCAACACATCTTGCTCTCGGTCCTGTTGGTTACAAAATGCCTGTTCAAAATAGAAATTCTCCCAGCAAAAAGGACAAAGAAAAAAAAAATTCCCTTTGTGTCAAAAGACAATCCATTCTTTGTGGAAGACCCCTTTTATAATAAACCATCCTCGTCACAGATACTAGTTTATGACATACCAATCTTTGGTCAGCCCCTATCTCCCACCATGTCTGGGGGAAGACAAGAAAGAGAAGCTAATAAACAAGACACTCATGATGACTTTAGAAACCATGCCACTAACAATGATTCCTCATCCACTGAATTTGAGATTTCTGAACCTCATGAAGCTGAAGTACATAGATGTCAGAATGACAAACAATTTCAAAAAATGATAAAGGTCATCATGGCTAGGGAGAAAGAAGACTATTTCCTAGAATTAGCAAAGCAAGGTGCCAAACTCCCTACTAGTTATAATATGGAGACCCTCGTGGCTAAAGAGGAAGAGACACTAGGGGGAAAAATGAGCAAACAAATGCAAGCATTACAAACTGCGGTCACAAGAATAGAAAACAAAGATAAAACGCCAAAACAATATTCTCTGGACACAATATGCCCATTCTCATTTGACAAAAACCTTTAGATGTCTCCATTTCCTTCACAAGTTGAGATCCCAAAATTTGACAAATATGATGGTACCTCAGATCCTCAAGATCATGTCAGAGAGTTTTGTGCCGCTTGTATGGAGTTCATGCATGTTCAAATGTACCTCATGCACCTTTTCCCAAGGAGTTTAGGGGGTCAAACAATGGAATGGTTTGCAAGCCTACCCAAAGGAATAAAAATGTTTGAAGAACTAATCCAACTATTTTTAAAACAATACTCATACAAAATTCGTCACCCAGTCACTATGATAGAGCTTTGCAGTACCAGACAAAAGACAGGAGAACCCTTTCTCACTTTCCTCCAACGATGGAGAAAGATGTTCTCTAGATATTCACGAACTATCCCAGATCTTGAGAAAATGGATATCTTCGTCAACAATTTAGTCCTTGAATTGAAATACAGTGTCCAGATGCAAGTACACCCTTCATTCAACAAAATGGTAGATAACGCCCTTAGAATGGAAGAAATGCTTATCAAAAAGGGAGATATATCACTTTGGAAAGAAACATCACAAGGTTCTAGGTCTAAAGAAAAGAGTAAATACTGGAAATATGGAAAAGATAGCAACAAGAACGTCGTTAATGATGGAGTGGTAGATACTATCCAAGAAAAAACAAAATCCACAATATTTAACTTGGCTAGTGGCACGCAAGCACTCAAGGCAGCTAAAACTACAACAGAGAATCCCCCAAAGAAAACAAGAGAATGGTTTAAAGAAAAACCTTGGCTTTCAAAGCCTAAGCATGATTTTACTCCTCTAGATGAATCATATGAATCAACTTTTAAAACTTTATTGGCGAATAATTTAATAACATTACTAGACAATTCTAGACCATATGACCCAGAAATTAGACCCAAATGGTGGAGAGAAAATGAATACTGTGACTACCATCGGAACAAGGGACATAACATAAACCACTGCATGAAACTCCGACATGAAATCCAAGATCTCATTGATGTAGGAAAGATAATTGTTGGAAATCACGTAACTAATGCTGATCATAAGGCCTTTAAAGATCCCTTACCCACTTATGAACAAGGAGATTCCTCAAAATCCAAGGGAGGAGCTAGAGTCAATTATACTTACACTAACAATGATAATGTGATCAACATGATTGAATTTACTAAAGTTGAATATTTTAATGTGATCATAGTCCCAGACCACCAAAATCAAGCACAAGCTGCTAATACCACGACTCGTGCTCAAAGGAAGATTACTCTCCCAAGAACTAGTTCCTCAACTTTCAATCAAACAACGTCAAACCTACCAAATAGACAAACAGACACAATCATGACCAAATCAAAACAACCAGCTTCATCACCTTCTCCTGGTTATAGTATTGTCAAACAATTGAAGAGAACCAATGCTCAAATCTCCATTTTGGAACTGCTTAAGATTTCTTTTGCTCATAGAGAGGTCTTGGACAAGGCTTTACTTACCACCAGTGTCCCTAAAGATTTAGACGTAGATCGGTTTCAATTTATGTTGGGTCACCTGACTTCACCTCATTATCTCACTTTCTCTGAAGAAGATGATAACTCACTGAGTCACCCACATAACCAGCCATTACACATTGAAGCCATGATCCATAAACACTGAGTTAAACATGTTTTGATAGATGGAGGTGCTGGGTTGAATATCTGTACATACAATCTATTGACACAACTGGGATTTTCTGCAAATGTTATTGATCCAACAAAGAAAATAACAATCAAGGCTTATGATGAAGAAGAAAGAACCTCTAAGGGTCTGGTATGATCACCGATTAGGGTAGGACCTGTAGAAAGAGATGTCATTTTTCAAGTCTTGGATCTTCATCTTTCATACAACATCTCACTAGGAAGGCCATGGATTCATGAAATGAATGCAGTACCATCTACGTATCATCAATGATTGAAGTTTCCTTCTAATGGAGTTGAAGTCAGTATTCCTGTCGATACAAGTTATACCTGCAATGCATTAACGCAGAGTGCTAATGCTTTTGTTCCTCAGAATAGAGCAACCTCCACAACTGAAAGTTCATAAGCTTTGCTGAAAGATTTACAAAAGAAATTGAAAATCACAAACACTAGCATGGATGGATACAAGATAGAGCCTATACTCTCACTAATGTCTCTTCCTCCATCACTTAGACAATTGGGGAAACTGTCAGAGGTTATGGAGCCACAAATTTCAACTCCAAAAGTCATTTATGATGGCACCTTTATGCAGTCCTCTACTTCTCTTGCAGGTGAAATAGAAGGAGATGATGTTCTCAAATCACTTTTCAAAGAGGACAGTGCAAACAAAGAAATACGACATTGTGAGATTTCCCTGACACAATATGGTCCAGGCTATAAGATGCTTCAACGCATGGGATATTCAGATACTGGTCCTCTTGGCAAACGTCAAAAAGGTATTGTTGAACCTATTCAGTTACAAACTAAGTCTGCCAATGATAAAGCTAGATTGGGATATGATCTAAGAAAGTCATCAGATCAGAAGCACACGCCCCACCATCAACGTAAGTGGAAGAAAAAGGTACTACCTTTAACAACACAAGAAATTGATACTCAACAAACTCAGGAGGAATGTGACGGCAAAAAAAAAGAATTACCCACCCAGGGAGAGGAAATAGATGGTAATCAAGTTCCAATTATATCAGCTATAATACCACAGGAAGTAGAAGTCACAGAGGATATGAGAGACAAAGTATACAGAATCAGAGAATTGTTTGCACCGTTGAACATTCTGGTCACATATACTAGCAGACAACAAGTAGATGATTCAGAAATTGATTCAAATGAGTATGAATAGGGTCCTGAACGTCTCTCAGATACATTTACTATAGAAACCCCTAAAGAATCCAGAGTTATCACAGATGATGCACAAGAGTTGATACGCCTAAAAATGCAAAAATGAAATGGAATAAATTAGACTAAAAAGACAAGAAGACTATGAACGACAGATGGAGGAAGAAAGGACACAAGTATTTTTTTCACCTACTAAGTCCCCCTCTAATGAGATAGGACAAATTAGGTACAGAACTACAAAAGAAGAACTAGAAGCTACATAAATAGAACTAGTCACCAGTCTAGAGGAAGCTGAATGGAACAAGCGACAAGGATTAACAAAACCATCAAAGTCATGTCCACAAGTGTGTCAAATACAAGCAGTCAATGAACCAAATCACGAAGGAACTTGCAACATCAAAGATGTGAGTGTTGATACTATATATACCTTTACTAAGCCACTTGAAGATGAGACAACAACTTCATCCTATGACTCTGATGACTCAAACAGGAGCTCTATTTATAACAACAACTATTCAACAATGCATTATGACTATTCTTTCATGAATGATGAGATACTATCTACTATCACACCATGGTATGTAGTCCATTCTGAAGTAGGTGACGATGCTAGAAGTAGGTCAATTGGGTTAGGTCCAATAAATAGTAACATGAATTTCGATAATTATGTCGTAACTCTTCCCGGTCTCGAGACACATACACAAGGTAGTCTTCTGGAACTCGACTGGTCGGTCCAAAGCCATGATGATAGTATCGTGAACTCCCTTGAGCCTGTTCCAACCTTATCCTTAATACATCTAGAACTGATTGATTGTACTCTTTATAACCAACCCTTGAATGTACCTACTTTTGCCAATGACTTTACGTTAGCCTATTATCTCAATGTCATTGAACCCATGTACTCTTCCACCAGAGAACAAAATGAAAACATGACTGAAGCGGATATCAATTATCTTAGTCGCAAAAACAAGAAAAATAAAAATAAAAGATCTGGTGGCGAAAACCACATTGTGGCAGTGTCAGAATCTAAAAAAGAGAAAATAAAGGACATACCTAAAGGTGAAAACATCTCTGAGGTGCTTAAAGGTGAGATACTTGATATATTGCCAAGTCACTTTGAGGAGAGATCTTCCATATTGATCGAGCCAACTCAGTCAGTGAACATTGGGAGTCAAGAGACACCACACATCATTCATTTAGCTCAATAACTATCAGTAGAAGAGTTAAAGGATTTCAACAACCTTTTTTAAGAAAGATTACTAGGACTAGATCCTGATCTCATCATGCATCATCTCTCTATTACACTAGGAGTTAAACCAGTCAAGCAAAAACTCCGTAAGATGCATCCTCATGTGGCATTGCTAGTCAAAGATGAACTAGAGAAATTGCTAAAAGATGGATTTATCAGAGCTATAGACTACGCAGAATGGATATCAAATATAGTACTTGTATCAAAGGCAGACAAATCCATTAGAGTTGCACAGACTTCAGGGATCTCAACAAAGCATGTCCAAAAGATGATTTTCCATTGCCCAACATTGACATGATAGTAGATATGACTGCTAGATATGACATATATTCATTAATGGATATTCTATAGTTACAATTAGATCAAGATAGCACCTGAAGATTAAGAAAAGACAACTTTCACATGTGCATGGGGAACTTTCTGCTGGAATGTTATGCCGTTTGGTCTAAAGAACACAGGAACAACTTACAAAAGAGCAGTAACCACTATCTTCCATGATATGATGCATAAAAACATGGAAGATTATGTTGATGACACCCTGGTAAAAACAATGAAGAGATCTATGCATATTCAAGAACTAGGCCTCATATTGGATAGAATGGAAAGATTCAAGCTCCAGTTAAATCCTAAAAAGTGTGCATTTGGAGTAACATTAGGAAAATTGCTTGGTTACCTAATTTGAAAAAAAGGAATTGAGGTTGATCCTAAAAATGTCCAAGCTATAATGGAAATGCCTCTGCCCAAGAACATCAGTCAAATGAGAAGTTTACAGGGCCGTCTTCAATCAATAAGGTGTTTTATATCTCAGCTAGCAGACAAAGCTCAACCCTTCACAAAGGTATTAAGGAAAGGGATTCAATACAAGTGGGATAAAGATTGTGAATGACATTTACAACAAATCAAAGAATATCTTTCTAATCCACCCATATTAGTGCCACCAATTCAAGGTAAGCCACAGATCCTATACATATCAGCTACATATACTTCACTGGGGGCACTTCTGGCACAATAGGATGACAATAAAAAGGAATGAGCTATCTATTACATCAACAGAACATTGGTTTCATATGAAATGAACTAAACTATAATAGAGAAAGCATTCTTAGCATTGGTCTTTGTATCACAAAAATTAAGGCACTATATGTTAGCACACTCCATTAACCTAGTAGCCAAGATTGATCCACTCAAATATCTTCTTAGTAAAGCAATGCTTACAGGAAGACTGGCTAAATGGGTCATGGTTCTTATAGAATTTGATATCGAATATGTGGAACGTAAAGCCATCATAAGATAGGTTATTGCAGACCAACTTATTGATGCTCCACTTGAACACAATCAACCTTTGCATATAGAATTCCCAGATGAATTAATCATGCACCTTACTGAACAATCATGGAAGATGTTCTTTGATGGGTCTTTCACTCAACATGGTTCTGGTGCCAGAATACTTTTTATTACTCCTCAGAAATACTCAATTCTAAAAGCTTACAAGATTCTCTTCCCTTGCACAAACAACATTGCAGAATATGAAGCTTTGGTAAACGGGATCAAGCTGGCCATCGAGTGGAAGATTGTTGAATTACACATCTATGGAGATTCTCAACTCATTATCAACCAAATCAATGATCTATATCAGACAAGAGATGAGAAACTGATACCTTATAAGAGAATGGTGGATGATCTCAAGAAATACTTTAACTTTGTATCATTTTAGTAGATCCCTAGAACAACAAATAGAGCAGGAGATGCAATGGCCGCTTTGGCATCTATACCGCAGATACAAGAGTCTAATTTTCACTTTGAATTCCTGGTGGAAGAGTTACATTACCTACCTATGATTCTCCTGAGTCCCAGATGGTATGTTCTATTATTGGACATGACTCATCTCATTATAGCCACATTTTCTCTTACCTGCGTGACCAAGTCATCCCTACTAATCTTACTCGAAATGAAAAAAGGAACCTAATCTGAAATGCGTCATGATATGTCATCATTGCTAACGAACTATTCACGCAAGGTTTAGATAATACTTTGCTTAGATGTCTAGAAACTGAAGAGTCCCAACACGCATTATCTGAGGTTCATGAAGGTGTTTGTGGATCCCATTCGAATGATCTAACTTTAGCATGAAAACTACTAAGGGTTGGCTACTACTGGCCAGACATGGAGAAAGAAGTTATAAAATTTGCCAAAACCTGTGAAAAGTGTCAGCTGCATGGACACCTTATACATGCTCCAGCAAGGGATCTCATACCCTTTGTGACACACTGGCCCTTCCAACAGTGGGTATTTGATCTAATTGGCCAAATATATCCTGCATCATCTAACAGACATGAATTTATTATCACTACCACTAAGTACTTCACTAAGTGGGTAGAAGCGGTTTCGCTCATCAAGGCAAGCGACAAACAAGTAGCTCTATTTATTCTTAACTATATCATCTACAGGTATGGTATACCTTCATCAATTATAATAGACAATGGAGGACAGTTTAAGAACAAAGATCTAGATGAACTCTGTGAGAAGTTTAAAATCAAACAACATTGGTCCTTAGTATATTACCCTCAAGGTAATGGACAAGCAGAGACATCTAACAAAAATCTACTGACTATCTTGCACAGAACAGTGAACAAATCTAAGAAGGATTGGCATCTGTAGCTCAATCATGCACTATGGGCTTATAGAACAAGTATCAGAATACCTACTGGGGCTACACTTTTTTCGTTGGTGTATGGGTCCGAAGCAGTATTACCTATTGAAGTAGAAATACCATCTCTAAGAGTTTCCTTGCAAGGTCTTATTACTGATGAAGACTAAGAATATCTAGATTGCAAGAGCTCAAATTGTTGGATGAGCGTCGGTAAGTGGCATTTGAACATCTCAGAGTGTATCAAAAGAGAATGTCCAAAGGATATAACAAGAAGGTTTGACACCGAGAATTTCAAGTTGGTGACCTAGTCTTGAGAGAAAATCCTAAAAATCAACAGTTTTGAGACAACAAAGGGAAGTTTGAACCCAACTGGCTAGGTCCCTATATCATTACTGCAACTTTTGGCTCTGGTGCCTATCAACTCTCAACATCAGAAGGAGAACAGCTCCGCGAACAGATCAACACCATCCATCTGAAGAAATTCTTCACTTAAATATTCTTTGCTCGAGTAGCTTATGTGGCAAAAAAGTCGTGAAGAAATCCTAAAAAATCAGAAAATGTCCTAAAGAAATCCTAAAAATCAGAAAATGTCCTGAAGAAATTCAAAAAAAAAAAAAAACAGGAAAAAGAGAGAAAATGCTCTGGTGAAAACCTGGTAAACAAGCACCTTGGTAAAAAAAATAAAAAAAATATATGCATCTTTGCCAAGAGGGTGATAACCTTGCAAACAGATGCCTCTTGTACTCAAGCTCTCCATCTATCAATGCAACGTTGGCATTCCTACTTTCATGCGTCTTTGCTTTCAGTTGTACATATTTCAGTCACTTTTGTGACATCCTGGTTCGTTGGAACCCTCATGGATTGAAATCGATCAATGTCCCAGTCTTAGGTAATCAACCAAGCACATTACATGTCCTAAGCAGTATCAACCAAGTCAAGTCAACCTTACGTCAGTGAAACCTGGTCGTCCACTCCGAGTCAGTCACCTGTCTTCTGACTACTAAAGAGTTTTATCACTGAGTAAACAAGCAAAACAACATAACGGAAAACAATCACTGAATAGTTTGAGCTATGCATGAAAATTTTCTTTGTGTGTTATCTTTTACATTGGCCTTCGCTTATTATTCTCTCTGAGTAACTTGAGGAAGTCTATCTTGACTAAGAGGAGCAAGGATTGGGGGCATAATATTTTCTTTATTTTCTGCTTGTAGGAATGATCCCAATGATCTGGAAACATCTAAATTAGTTGGGTGTCTGTGATAAGAGCCTTCACATCAAGGTGAAATCACCTCACATACCTCGACTCCACTTATTTGAATGCTACAGGGAGGTTCCCATCATTTCTTTGTCTGTTTCGAGGGAATTTATTTATTGTGCAATCTGGGTCCATGCGTAATTTGTCCAAGGATATGAACGAAAAAAGGGTCATTGCCGACAAGATCATTAAATATTGCACATGAAAAGCAAGGAACTCTACTCTACCTGCTATAAATTGTAAAACACTCAATGATGAAAATTAAGTTGTTCAAATCTAGTGACTAGGTTTCAGTTGCATCTCATTGTACATTTCATTCTGCATCTTGTGAATTTAGAGTGATGTCGGTATGATAACAATGATCTCTTTATCTTCGGAATGAGAGTTGGAAGCTTCATAATTTCTTTGCTAAGTGGTCTCTTTTTATCATTTCTCTGATCGAGTACTTGTGTTTTGAGATGTTTAGCTACATACATAAGCCTCTTATATAGAATCATACATTCACTATCATTCATTTGCATTCATCTTATTGCATAGAAAAATAAACATTTGCATTACTCATTACTCATTCACATTCATTTATTTGCATATGAAAAGAAAGAAAATAAGACATCCATATTCATCTACATTTATACATTCATGCTAAAAAGAAATGCATACATATAGAATAAAGCATATACAAGACATCTCATAAGCGAATCAACACAAGTACAATGAAGTCAAATCGGATCTCGTATATATATATCATGTCAAGTCTAAGGTACAAAATGATGTCAAATGACATATACAAACTCCCATTGGAGCAAGAATCGTATAGGCTACAAAAAATATTCGAGCTACAAATAAACTAACTAGCACCCTCTCCCTCATTGCCTGGTGGAGGAGGAGGAGCCTGATGACCGGGATCCTAACGAGGTGCCCGCACTCCCTTTGATCATGCCATATACTGTGAGTAGGGTATCACCTGCTAAGAAATAGGAAGTACAACACTATATGCTGCAACATAGTAGGCTACCCTACTAGTCTGGTGAAGGACCTCTTGTCGCAAGGGATCTATCTCTGCTCTCATCTCTGCTCTCAGTGCTGTGATCTAGCGATCACGCTCGACCCTCACCTCTGCAAGCTACTGGTCTCGCTCCACCAGCTGAGTCTGAGCCACTATCAACAATGACTGTAGCTCTATAAGACGTGCCCTAATCAATCATCCAACATCCGTCCCTTGCTCTCTCACAAGCTCCTCTCCTCCAGCTCCAGCTCCACCCTACTCATCCCTTCATTGCCAGACCTATCTTGGAGCTGCTCACTCCTACTCAGTCCCACCCAATCTCACACCCACTCCTCCTAGGGATCTTCCCTCACCCCTCTTCTGTCCACCCTTAGCTGGCACCCTGCTGCTGCTAGCACCAAGATCACCACCTGTCCCCCTCAGAGCCCCAGCTCCTTATTCCTTCCTCTGGCCCTACCTGTGGCCCTATCCTTGTCCCTGTGTTGGTGCAGGGGCATCATCCTCAACATCCTCAATATGAGGAGCCTACTCACCTGGATCTGTGAATCGAGGGAACAGATACTGCTGAAAATAATCTCTATATTGGGGCAATACCCCCACATCCGCTATGTCATCCATGTAATCCTACCTCAGGTAGTGTAAACCAGTTAGCTCTTGCATCGCCAATGCATATGAAAATCATGGGGACCATCCCTATCTCTCCTCATTGGCATACCAAGCATAATTGTGTACTCCTGCAAGATCCCTTGAGGCCGACCATACTGCCTCATCACTCAGGAAATGACGAATTGCTCCACAATGGTCTGTGACCTCCCGATCAGTGGGCATGTAACAAACAGGTCCCTACAAACTAGCCGCCAATCATCCCATGGCTCCAAACCTCTGTATGGTCTCCATATGATGGCTATCAGGTCATCGAGCTATCGTCTCCAAAAATCTATCTTGCCCAGATGGGGGTGTGTAATATATCCAGCATACCTATAAATGATCGACTGCCCAAGCTCTCTACTGTCAGCTACTATCGACCGACAAATGGGAAGGTGCTCCCAAGCTCACACATGCAAAATATATACCCAGTGGCCATGCTCTGCCCATCTTTGTACACAATCTCATGCATCTCCCGATACATGTGGGCCAATAAACAAGAGCCCCAACCAAGTCTCTGAGGGGTCTCTATCAACCTCTCTAACATCCGACCCCATCCACACTGGAAGCCCTGCTACCCTTTGTCTAGCATAAGAAAACAACCCATGAGTCCTGTTAGGATGCATGCCAGAGGATACTCCTCACTGTACCTGCTCATAAGAATATCCCAACTCATGGACCGCGTCAAAATGTCAGGATCACCGAAGACATGCCTGACTGCCTGCAATCCTGGAAGGTGCCTTGAATCATAATCCACCTTATCCCTAGCAAAAGGGATACGGAGGATCCTATATACATCCTCAGGAGTGATCGTCAACTCCTCCACTCTACCAATGTCATGAGCATCCCATGGTTCACATGGATATCGGGTAATCTCAACAAATGAGTCAAGCTGCACAAATCAATATGAGCCTGTTCAACCTCAGAAATATCTCACACTAGTGCCATAGTAAGAGGATACACACATCTGAATAGCACAGGAGCTAATCTAACCTACAAAAACCCAACAACAAAGCATCAGAAAACATTCCAAATGAGCCTACAAGAGAAGCAAAACATCATGCAAATCCAACAAAGTCAAATGCAAAATCAAAATTTCACATTTACACCTTCAAAAATTCTCACTGTCTCTTGAATGACAAAACACAGATAAGCAGCATTTTGTACGAGCCAAGATTAGCTCTCGCATGACAAAACAGCCTCAATCGACAAACTTTTAGACCTCGCACGATAAAATGGTCTTTTTACATACCTATCGTACGACACGAGGGTGCATCCCGAATGACAAAGCTAATGACCTTAAATGACAAAATAAATTTTACCAGTTACTCGTACAAGACAGGATCCTGTCTCGCATGATAAACCGTGACACCTGACCCCAAATATGCGAAAAACTTGCAAAATGAACCAAAAAAAAATCAAAATTGAAAACATAAATAGGCTTAAGATCGATCACTTACCGCTGGCTCGTAGTTTCGGGGTCAATTATGTCTTCTCTGGTGCTCGAATCGATGCTAATGAGTAGGGACCACCATTTTCTTTGCAGAAGGCTTTTTGAATTTTCAAACTTGGAGGGTTAAAATGAATTGAAAATGACACTTTTGTCCCATATATAGCCAAAAACCTAATTTTTCAACTTGCTCCGATGGACACGAAAATTGTACCCTTAACTAATTTGACCGTTCTGATTCCATTTTTGAGATTGAAATCAAAATTCAAGATCATTTTGCTAGTCAATTTCACAATTTGGACCACTTAGCGCTTTTCATCAAAAGCTCATTCTCTCTTCAATTTGCACTCAATTTCTCATGAATCAACACTGAATCTCAATTTAATTTCTACAAATCAACTTTGCGGTCAATTTTCTCATCAACATAAAATTTTCAAAAATTCCTTTGAATCAATTCGTGCTCAAATCATTATCATCACTAAAGAAATTGCCTATCACCATGTACCCTCGCTATTTTTTGATTTCGCTCCCAAGGGGGCATACTCGTGACCTTATGAGCTCACATTCTTCAATGTCAAGAAAATTTTCAAATCTTCATCGAAAGTCGAGCAAAAAAAATCTTTTTCAATGAAAGAAAATCAATTAAATAAGACCTCATCTCTAGGGGCATATCAGTTTCATCGCTTCATATCAAGCTGATATTTGTCTTTTATCTGAATCAATCTCTTAACGTTAATCAGTTTCATCGCTTTTCATCAAGTTGATTATTTTTTTAAACTCAATCAAGGGTTCAAAGAGTTTCTTTGATCACACTAAATCTAAGCAGGTGTTCAGTATTCATTTCTTGATCAAGCTGAACAGTTTATCTTCATCGTATCTTGATCAATCAAGTTCAAGATCGATTTTTATCATCACTCACTGTGTCTAGATCAATCAAGTTCTAGATCAGTAAGATTTGCTTCTTGATCAATCAAGTTCAAGTTCGGTATCTTTTGTTTTCTATCATTCCTAAGTTCAATCAAGTTCCGAAACGGTATTGCTTTAATCAGACTTCATTCAACTTCATCGCTTCAAATCAAGCTAAACACCTCACTTTTTCAACTAGTTCATGATCAATCAAGTTCAGAACTAGCGTCTCCTAGACATCAAATTTTATTTGAACCAACGTGCTGCTCGCATATTAATTCAAAGAGGGTCAAATGTAATACCCTAAAAATGGTCATCTAAACCATGAGCCCCTAATCTCGACAACATCACCAAGGTCCTAACCAAAGGCAATTAAATCAATCTTGAGCACACAATTAATTTCTAAAATCATCAAATGTCACATGGCAAATTAATCAACCAATATTAATTAAATATTTATTTAATTAATTAAATCATTCCAAGTAAATCATTTTAAACAATTATCTTATTTATTTTATTAAATATCCTAGCATATTTAATTAAATAAATCAATTTGCCATTAAATCATCAAAAAGGGGAATTAATTTAATTAAATAAATCAATTTGCCACAAATCTTCAAAAAAGGAAACAAATCAAGAAAGAGGAATTGGAAATTATGAGCACAAATCTTCAAAAAGGGAAATAAATCAAAAAAAGAATTAATTGACCAAAAAAAGAATTAAAAATTTGAGAAAAGAAATCAATTGGAGATAATCTTGAAAGACAAATTAAAAATTGATAAATAATCTCATAGAAAGCAATTAAAACAATTAAATATTAAAATTGAATGAAATAGAGAATAAATATGTTTTTTTTGATTTTATCTTAATTTTAGTTCAATTTCCTTTAAAACTGAGAAAAGCATCCAATCACATCAATTCCCCTGGATTGTGCTTCCTCTTGGAAAATCTTGACACTCATCATCAGTTGATCTTAGCCTTTGGTTTCTTTCTGAATTTTCTATAAATTCAGGCTCTCATCTCTCATTCAAAAAGATCCTAGAGGCCGAAGAATATATTATTATGCTGATTTTGCTCTAGGTTCATTGAGAATATTGCATACATATTTAGATCATTTATCTCATTTATTGCTTAAATCATGTTAGATTAATCTTGCATTCATTTAGCTCATATTTATGCTCATATAGATTAAAATCCTTTGTCTTGGTGTTGTCTAGTCATTGGATTGCTTATACAAATCTGAGAGCAATCTTATACTTGCATCTTTTAGAAAGGAATGGGTCGATTTGTTATGGTTTTCATATTCATGTTTATATCTGTCTAACCATGCATGTAATGACTTGATTGAAGTGTTGTGTATTACAGATACAAGTCCACTTTTCACACACACAACAGGTAAGCAGTATTCATTGACACATCCTTCTGCAATTGAGTGCTTTAACAGTTGGTATCTGTTTAGTATGTTCAATTGGTGTCAGTTGATGGTCGAGCCCTCCATCTCAAGAGCTGTGACTTGAGAAGATGTAACAAAGTATGAAGGTTAAAGGAGGAGATGCATCTGATAAAGCAAAAGGGGAGAAAAATCTCTATCAGTGACTAGTAAATACAAGGAGGTGAGAAACCCTGACAGTGCCCTTTGCCATTATTGTTAAAGGGGGAGAAAGATTTTATAGTATATTGCATACTACATGTGTGAGAATCCATGGATCACACAAAGAGGGAGAAAGAATATGTAGTATGCCAGATACTACATGTGTTGACATCAATGTCAAAGGGGGAGATTGTTGGCATTATGTTGTCATTGATGTCAACCAGTATAGAAGGACAATCGTTATGGGAATATAGTTGATGTGCAGTCATTGATGTCAACTAGTCTAGTAGGTTACCATATAGTCTATCACTGGTAAGGAGAGGATGTCAACTCGTAAGTGATGTGTTGACATGGAGAAGATAAGTCAACAAAGTGAGTGATTTCCAACCGACAAGCTTATGACCAGTGTACACGTAGGGTGAGCAAGATGTTGGATGTTGATTGTGATGAAGAGGCGTAATGTTATTTAAATCACATCAACACATGAGGAGAAGGATGTACAGGTCACCGGTATGCTGTGTGGATGCAAAACAATAGGACTCCCACCAGACAAAGATGTAGTCACCAATTTGAAGAGATGATAGGCAATGAATGTGCCTCAACCAGATCACATGTGCCTATTTGAAGATATGCTTCTCAAATAAGAAAGCAACATTGGTGCATTGTAGGATGCAGATGACAAGGATCTACTCCCACTGGTAAGTGGAGCTTATCTCCTATTATGGAAAGTGTGCATCATAGTTCTATGAGATAAGACCTAAGAGTTAAAGGGAAGGTGTTTGAAGGATCATACTAGATCTATCGGTGAAACACTAAGATGCCTCAAGAGCATGAAATCAGGGATATGCACTGGACCAAAAGAGAAGGCATGTTGAGTAGCCAGTACAAAGGAAGAAGTGATGGGTTTGTCACTTTGACAAATCGGTTGAGATGATGTCTGGGTTGATGAAGAAAAAGGCAAGGTTAAGGAACTACAGATAGAATGTGTAACTAGTATGTAGATGCCTCAGATGGAAACCATTGAAGGTTGATGACATGGTGTCATCAAGGTGATTATCAGTAAGTATGCCCACTAGTAATGTGGACAAAGTGCAGATCCAAAAGACTCCCAGTTGATGACGATGTGCATAAGGTCGGTTAGCCAGAGTGCTGACCGGTTGAGTGTTCCACCAAAAGAGAAACCAAGTGCAAGGTGAAGACAAACCAGTTAGGGTATAATCGATAGGTTTAAAGATCCGACAAAAGAACCCGATAATGGAGTTGGTCAGTGATCCCATCCGTTGCAACACAGATGATCCAAAAAAGGTGGATGTTGACATAGGGGCCACATGGAGGTGAAGTGACATGCATGCACAAGTAGGCATGTTGAGTCGGTGAAGTATCAAGTGGTGAGGTAGATGGTGACAGGTTGACATTTATGTCGACTGCATGATTCATGGGACGTGCAACAGAGGTTTGCATCTCAAGGTTAGATGGAAAATAGGGGTCCAACACAAACTGATTGAGAAGATTGAGTTAGGTGAAGGAGAATGCAAAACCATTCTTGGTGATCGACCATGAGATCCACTGATAGGTTAAATGCAGGTTGCTAAAAATAGAAGGCATGAAAATGGCGGGATTGATTGATAAGTTATAGTTCATCAATCAAGGTGATCAGATTTGATGAGATCTGATTGGAATTGGTTTTCCTTAAGGTTGATGAGGAAACCCTAACCGCCTGAAATTTAAATTGGCTTTTGGCGGGAAAACTGATATATAAATATGCAAGCCAAAATTGTTGAAGGCTGTCATTGAATAAAAGAGTGTTGGTGCATGTGAGAAGAAATCAATCAAGTACTCACTAAGAAGAAGATGAGACTAAGTGCGAGGAAGAATAGGGTTGAAGTGTTCAACCAGCAATAGTGAGGCTACCGGTAGTCAGCCATTGAGTCTGATAGAGGAGAGAACTGACAGTGACAGAACTGATAGAGAAGAGTTGCAGAAGACTGTATATAAGGCAAGCATAGAATCGACAGAGTGTAGTACTGGTGGAGAGTAGTAGAGTAGCTGAGAGAAGACAGAATCGACAGAGAGAAGAACTTGTAGAGAAGGAGAAGAGGCTGGACCAACAAGGGTACAACAAAGAGCGAGGTGCAGCAGAGAGAAAGGGTATAACAAAGAGCGAGGTGCAATAGAGAGAAAGGTGAAATAGAGAGTGGGTTGTAGCAGGAGATAAGATTGCTATAGAGAAAATGTGAACAAAGAATCGATAGAGATCTGTAGAGAGGATAACCGGTGAAGAGACATACTTGAGAGTTACAAAGTTCTTTTGTAATAAGAAGATAACTTTGGTATAAAAACATGATTTTGTAATCACTGAGTTGGAGCTTGCTGCAGGGGTTGTAGCTCCTTGGGTTGGTGCCCTAAATCAGGGGTTGGTGCTCCTTGGGTTGGTGCCCTAAACATTGTAATTAGAGATTCATTGTGAGGCTGGATTGGAGCAATAGACTTTAGTAACATTTATCACCGAGGTTTTTCCCATCTTGGGTTTTCCTCATATATGCTAGTGTTATGTAATGTCCCCTTGTGTGTGATTGCTTTGAGTAATCTCTCCTTAGCATATCGCTAGGTTATCTTGGATTTAGTATGTTAACCGGTACATATACTTAGGAGTTTAAGGGAAAAGAAATTAAGTACCACTGATTCACCCCCCTCTCAGTGGCACATTATTTCTAATAATACATTCAATGAATCACATTTTAACAGTTATGACTTGCATAATTTGTTTTGAAAATTTATTATAGAATGACTTATACTCAACATACACACATTGGAATAATTTTGAATATAGAATTCAACCCTTTCATGAAAAGAGACCCAGATTCAAAATTACACATTCCTACTTGAGGAAGACAAACTCATATGTTCTTAACATAAATAATTCATACAATTTGCATACACAAAGATGAGACAATCTGAAAATGACTTTCCTTCATTAATATTCAAAATAAGATATACATGTCATAAGAAGGGACATCTGTAGAATAGAAATGTTCACTCTTTAAATTCCTTAATCGGCTCCTATTACATGCTACTAAAAATTTTTAGAATCCCTTCACACTGGCCCTAAATTCCCTTTTATATTAACAAGGGAGCAAAACAAGCCTCAGGCCGAGTGTGATACATGTTAAAATTTTATTGGTTACAATTTTCAAAATGCTACAAAGTAGCTCTAAGCGAGTCTTGGCTGTAGATCTTCATGACTCATTAATTACAAATAATTGCAAAGACTGCATATGGGAACTAGAGATGCATCTCTAATGAACTTCATTAGGGGGTCCCACTTGTATATGTACTTTTTATGGTAGGAACCTGGATTTTGGAGCTGGAGCATGTGCATTAGGATAGGTACAAGGTATTTGAATGCTCCAATTAACATGCCCAAAATTGGAAACTTGCATTGGAAGGATAAAAAGAAGCATACCAAAATGGACACAACCTTGGTTACTCCTCCTCCTTGGGCTGGTCCTCTTCCAAAGAGCAGTATATCTTGTGCCAAGTATCAATTTCACTGGTTGGCTAGACAAAACATCTCAAGTTCTACAGTTTATTCATTGCATCTTTTGTCTTGTGGGATGGCATAGTAGTTGTTTCCAAGATGAATTTGTGATATAGAGAATCTAAATCAATGATTAAATGATATGTATTCTCTTGATTGGGCTCATTAGTCAATTCTCCCAAGACTGCATTAACTGCTTCATTGAAATCCTCCTTCCATCTGACAGGATCTTTCACCTGCCCATTCTTTGTCAAAATTGTGGGAATATCCCACTTTTGCAGGCCTTTGAATGACCCAATATTCTTACTCAAATGTTTTTCTTTCTTCCTCCATATGGGGGAGCTCCTTGATTAATAAATTGTAATTTTTCCATGTTACCCCCACATTTTGGGGTGCCTTGGTATCATTCTTAATTGCAAGAAGAATTTCCTTCAACTGTTGTGCCTTTGGAAACCAAGTAACACTGATTGGTTGAAAAAATGAAAGAATATCATCTAATTGGTCACAAAATTGTGACACCAAAGAATAGGAGGCATGGACCTCATCTAACTTGTTCAAAACCCTATTTGAAATTTGCAAAAAATTTTACCTCCTTATTTCAAATTAATTTTTCTCTGCCTCCTCCTTCATGTTTTGCAATTCCTCTTTCCTTTTTTTTAGTTCTTTTGGTTTAGGCCCTGCTGAAGATATGGAATCTCTTTTTGCCAATTGACCTTTTAATTTAACATTTTCAATGAAAATATTGTCATGGTCTACAGTGAGGGCAACATGCAAGACCTTGAGTCTCTCATGCCTCTTTTCTTCTTCCTCTATAGCTATCTTGGCAAAATGGGCTACATGCATTAAAATGGTGGCACCTATAAAGTAGTTGTATCTGCTAGAGTCCTAACAAATATATCACCAAATTTCTATTCTACTCCATGTAAGACCATGGGCTTATCTGTATTTGGATATTTGGCCCATATTGCAAATGCCTTTATGTTGAGGATAACCCTTGACCCATGCTCTCCAAATTATTGTGTATAAATTGGGTCTTCCTACCTTATGATCTGGTCTAGAATAAAATTTATCTCTAGGTCCCACCCTGGCATGAGTAGTATATGACTCTTCTTTACCATTTCTCCAACCTCTTGGGGAGTGAACCTAATATTGTCCTTATCAAAATTTTGAATCTCCTCTTTAGACAGATTCTTCAATTTCTCTCATAGCCAAAATGATTTGAATTCAAGTGTATAAATAAAATCATCATCTAACATGAATTTCTTGGAAGTTGATGGTATGATGAAAGAATAAGTATCCGATCAACTACTGAGAGGGGGGGTGAACTAGTAGATAGAAAAACTGATACAAACTTCACCAATCTCAAAAATCAATCTCTCAAAGTAAACTTAGAACTATCAATGTAATACCACTGTCAAGATAAAAACTAATAAGATAAACCGGTTGACTATTACAACAAATTAACAGTAAACAAATTTAAACTCATTAACATCCAAATACTTTTTCATATGTCAATAGACTTCATTTCCCAATGCTTTCGGTCATCATTACTTATCAAAGTAATTAAGTAGTTAAATAAATCAATCATAAGAACATAACCACAAAAAAATTCACCACTTGACACAAATATTTTTGACGTGGAAACCCAAATGGGAAAAAAACCACGGTGAGATGAGACTCACAAGATAACTATTTGAACTCTTCTGAAGTTCACCCTGTTAGGAGCCTAGCCTGTTAAAGCTTTACAAAAGTCCCATTAAGAGCTAATCTTGTTAGGAACCACCCAGTTAAGGGATTGAATACAATGCCTTGTTAGAAGCAATACCCTGTAAGGAGTAACCTCAGTAGAGGATTTGAAAATCCAAGATAATGGATCACTTTGTTAGAGGATTTGAATAGTACCAAGCTTGTTAGAGCTTACCCAGTTAGGGGATTTCAATTCTACTGTAATTGTTAGAGAACAATAGGAGTTTGTTGATTTTTCTGAATAGCATTACACTTGCTTGATCAGATCCTTTTCATGCTCCTATCTGCCTTTACTCAAACTGCATATACATCATCTGGTTCAACAACCACACACTCAACTAATCTTTTCCAACTCTTTGCCAACTCATTAAACTAAACAACTTCATCGACCTTATAAACAAATCAATTAGGTCGGTAACACAACAAAAACCTGATTCTCATAGATATTACAAACAAGTTGGTTCAAGTATGACCATTAGATTACATAGCAATCTTTGCACATCAATCAAGAAAACCTTGATCACTCCTTAATCACCGTTTCATCGAACTTAGTAACTCATCACGCACTTTGCATTATATGCAATACATTTTCTCATTCCCTAGAGAAAAACCATTACAACAATTCACCAAAATCACTTGAAATTGTCTTCATATAATAATCATATGTGTCATAATCATTTCCACTCATCATCGGATCATAAACCAATATAACCAATTCACCAAACTTAATCAATTAGGGTTTATAAAAAACAACAGGTAGGGTTTACCGGTTTCTGGTTCAACTCTTCAATATATAGCAATACCGATTCACTCCACAAATTCTTCCTAGAGGTTACAAAATAATATTACAATAATATCAACAATATCATTACCGGTTTAATTGACATCAATGACAACATAACATATCATTAATGCAATCTTCATGCAAATGCCAACAATCTACCCCTTTGGCATTGATGGCATTACAAATATCAACACCATTGATTGTTGCATGATTGTGAATAGGAACCCTGGTTTACATTACCAAGCATTCACCATGCTCTCCATGTCTTTAGCTTGTCACTGGTTCTCCTTCCCATAATCACATAATTCTTTTCCCCCTTTGACAACAATGCGAAATTGAAAGTAAAACATGTAATGTTAAATTTCACTATGCATCATCAACATTCTGCAACTTGATGCTCCCCTTGTGGAATAAATCCACTTCTACATCAATCCTTCTGTAAAATTATGCAAGTAGCTTTGGGCCTGATGTAATCTACATCATACTTAACTGATTTCATGAAGAGGGACAACCCCTAACTGACTTCTAAGATACTCAAAAGTAGTCTTAGGTAGAGGTTTAGTAAAAATATCTACAAGCTGCTCCTTGGTAGAAACATGCTCCAAGATCACATCTTTACTCTGAACTTTTTCCCTCAAGAAATGATATTTCAATTCAATATGCTTGGTTCATGCATGCAAAACAGGGTTCTTGGAAATATTTATGGCACTTGTATTATGACATAAAATCTTTATAGGTTCTGAAATCTTCATCTTAAAACCTTCCAAAATGTGCCTCATCCATAAAGCCTATGTGCAATTCATGTAAGCTGCAACATACTCATCTTCAGCAGTAGATTGTGAAGTACAACTCTGCTTCTTACTACTCCATGAAGCAAGTCTTCCTCCAAGAAAAAATGCTCCACCAGTTGTGCTTTTCTAGTCATCATTTCCTGCCCAATCTGCATTTGTGTACACCTTCAAGTTAAAATTTCCTCCATATGGATACCATAACCCATAATCAACAGTACCTTTCAAGTATATAAAAATTCTTTTGGTTGCTACAGATGTGTTTCCGTAGGATTCTTTTGGAATCTAGCAACTATGCCAACTGCATGAGCTATGTCCGATCTGCTGTGAACAACATAGTGCAATTTTTCAATCATTGAACTGTATTCCTTCTCATCAATAGATGTGGATTCATCTTCCTTAGACAACTTACAACCTATAACCATTGGTATCCCAACTGGTTTACAATCACTCATGCCAAATGTATTCAAGACCTCTTTCGCATACTTAGACTGTGTGATGAAAATACCATTCTTCATTTGATGTATTTGCAAGCCTCTGAAATTTTTTATTTCTCCCACTAAAGACATTTCAAACTCATTTTTCATTTCATCTACAAAACTATTGTTCATGTCATCATTACCTCCAAATATGATATCATCTACAAATACTTTGCTGACGAGTATTTTATCTCCTTCAGATTTGAGATATATGTTACTATCATTACTGGTTCTTAGAAAGCCTATCTTCATCAAATGTGTATGAAGCATTTCATACCATGCTCTTTGTGCTTGCTTTAATCCATATAAAGCCTTATGCAATCTGCATACCATGTCTTTCTCATCAGTCAAAGCATAACCATTTGGCTTCTCAATGTATACTTCTTCTTCCAGTATCCCATTAAAAAATGCTGACTTAACATCCATCTGGTATACCTTGAATTTCTTGTGTGCTGCAAATACAAGTAAAATTTTGACACCTTCCAGTCTTACCACTGGTGCAAAATTCTCACCATAATCTTTTGCTTCCTCCTATGCATAACCTTTGCAAACCAACCTATCTTTGTTGCGAACTACAACACCATCTTCATTCAACTTGTTCCTAAATACCCACTTAGTACCTATCACATTTTTACTTAATGGTCGGGGTATTAGGGTCTATGTGTTGTTCTTCTTAATTTGATCTAATTCCTCCTCCATAGCTTTAATCCAATGATCATCACCAAATGCTTCCTTAGCAATTCTTGGTTCAATAGTGGAGATCATGGATGAATTCTCTCTGATTCTTCTTCTGGTTAGTACTCCAACATCCTTTTCCCTAATAATCTATTCAGGATTGTGATTCAGTCTAACATATCTTGGAATAACATGATCATTATCTTTAGGTTAAGCTTCTTCATTATCATCATCTTCTAAATTTATTTGTTCCAGTTCAACTGGTACATCAGTATTTGCTTTGCTAGTTTTAGATTTCACAGTTTCTAGTTCCAAAAACAAAATGCAAGGATCTTCATCCTTTTTCTCCAAACTGGTTTCCTCTGAGACTTTAGGATATTCATCCACTCGACTATCAACACTCTCAATAATTCTCCATGTCTAGTTGTTAAAACACTTGTAGGCCTTACTCTTGGTGGAATAGCCAAGAAATATACCTTCGTCACTTTTAGCTTCAAATTTGCTAATATAATCATCTCTCTTAATAAAAAAATTGCTTCCAAATATCTTGAAATAACTAAAATTAGGTGATCTTCCATACCAATATTCATAAGGATTCTTGTCCTTACCTCTTTTTACCAGAATCTGGTTCACAGTGTAGACAACTGTGCTAACAACTTCTCTCCAGAAAGTTTTTGTTAGACCTCCTTGTATCAACGTCATCCTACCAGCTTCAATGATTGACCAATTATTTCTCTCTATGATACCATTCTGCTATGGTGTCCTTGATGCAGAAATATGTCATTTGATACCATTTTCTTCACAATATCTAGTGAATTCCTCAGAAGTAAATTCACTGCCTTGATCTATCCTCACACACTTTATCTTTTTACCGCTCTCCTTCTCAGCTAAGGCCCTGAATACCTTGAACTTACCAAAATATTCAGTCTTATCCTTCAAGAATGTGACCCACATCATCCTTAAGCAATCATCAGTGAAGATCATAAAATATTTGTCACCTCATTCACTTTTTGTCCTTATTGGTCCACAAAGATCTATATGAACCAAATCTAACAAATGTTCCACTGAAAAAGATTTTCTCTTGAAAGTTGAGCATGTCATCTTTCCCAAATGTCATTCTTTATATAGAGCATTAACTAGGTTGTCCAACTGAGGTAAACCTCTCATTATCTTGGACTTACTCACTTTAACAATGTTATCAAAGTTTATATGACAACATCTCCTATGCCAAAGCCAACTATCATCTATCTTTGAATTAAATAGTTGCTGACTTTAGGATTAAAGTGAAACAGGTAACCTTTAGTTTTCCTCCCAATTGCAATCAGTTCACCTTTGTTGCCATAGATTTTGCACATACCATTCTTAAACTCCAATGGGTATCCTCTATCATTGAATTGTGCCACACTCAAAAGATTGTGCTTTAAACCTTAAACCCAATAGACATCATTTGCACTACTCTTTCCATTACGAGAAATAGTTCCCTTACCTTTAACCATGCAGAGTGAGTCATTACCGAATCTTATAAATCCACCATCAAATTCCTTCAAAGAAAGAAATTTGCTCCGATCATCGATCATGTGATGTGAACAACCACTATCAATGATCCAATCATTAGAGTTATCCATCCTGGATACTAATGCCTTCTGGTCTGATATCTCTTCTTTAATGGCTACAAACACAATGTCTTCATTAGCATCACCATCAGATTCCTCATCAGTGATACCACCATCAACAACAATAAGATAATCTCTTTTGCCTTTAGTCTTATAGTTCTTGAATTTCTCTCGTTTGTGCTCATTATCACCATTAGGACAGTTAGTAGCTATGTGTCCAATCTTGTTGCATGCAAAACATTTCAAAGGTAATTTACTTCTATATTTACCTATACCTCTAGGCAACCACTTGGCCAACAATTCTTCAAGCTCAACTAAACTGTCTTCATCATTAGCTTCTCTGCTGGATCTAGATTCATAATTGTGACTAACATATCTACATTTCCTCACAGATGGGTTAGAAATGAAAGCTCTAAATGCAGACTCAGATTTCTGTACACTACTATCATAACCATTTAATTCAAAAGAAGTAATCTTGCCAATGATGGAGTTAAGAGTTACCTTAGTTTTGTCAATGGACTAGCTCCTGAATGGCTGCAACTCAAATAGCGTAGACTGGTTTCAGGGTTCTCAGTACCTTACTAATCATTGTGGCATCTTCCACTTTACCTCCTACACTCTTCATTTCACCGACTATCTCTTTTATCCTTTGACCATATTGCTGGATATTCTCACCTTCAACCATCCTCATGTCATCAAAATTTCCTCTTAGACTCTCTTCTTTAGCAATTTTAACATGTTCATCACTGCTATAAATCTCTTCAAGTTTTTTCCATACCTCATATGCAGTCTCTAGACCATGAACATCTACATACTCTGCATCAGATAAAGAACTGATAATGGCCTCTAATGCTTGATGATTTTCTTGTTGCTCTTTCTTTTGATCATCAGTCAACATCCTAGTAGGTGCAACATATTTAGTATCGACATGTTCCCAATACTGGCTTCCCAGACTCTTGATATAAATTTTCATTCTATCACTCCATATCCCATGGTTCTCTCTATTAAACTTTAGACCTTCCTTCTTCATCATGATCTGCAAGATCTTTACCTCAAGTTGTTAGGCTTAGACCTTAGAGGACCTGATAAGCCCTAATACCAATTGATGGTATGGTGAAATAATAAGTATCTGGTCAACTACTGTGAGGGGGGGGGGGTGAATCAATAGATAGAAAAACTGATACAAACTTCATCAATCTCAAAAATCAATCTCTCAAATTAAACTTAGAACTATCAATGTAATGTCACTATCAAGATAAAAACTCATAAGATAAACCGGTTGACTATTACACAAATTACAGTAAACAAATTTAAACTCATAAACATCCAAATGCTTTTTCATATGTCAACAGACTTCATTTCTCAATGCTTCCGGTTATCATAACTTATCAAAGTAGTTAAGTAGTTAAGTAAATCAACCATAAGAACATAACCACAAAAAAATTCACCACTTGACACAAATATTTTTGATGTGGAAACCCAAATGGGAAAAAAACCACAATGAGATGAGACTCACAAGATAACTATATGAACTCTTCTGAAGTTTGCCCTGTTAGGAGCCTAGCTTGTTAAAGCTTTACAAAAGTCCTATTAAGAACTGATCCTGTTAGGAACCACCTGGTTAAGGGATTGGCTACAATTCCTTATTAGAAGCAATACTCTATAAGGAGTAACCTCAGTAGAGGATTTGAAAATCCAAGCTAATGGATCACCTTGTTAGAGGATTTGAATAGTACCAAGCTTGTTAGAGCTTACCTGATTAGGGGATTTCAATTTTGCTGCAATTGTTAGAAAACAACAGGAGTTTGTTGATCTGTCTGAATAGCACTACACATGCTTGTCAGATCCTTTTCATGCTCCTATCTGCCTTTACTCAAACTACAGATACATCATCCAGTTTGGCAATCACACACTCAACTGATCTTTTCCAACTCTTTGCCAACTCATTAAACTAAACAACTTCATCAACCTTATAAACAAACCAATTAGGTCAGTAACACAACAAAAACCTAATTCTCATGGAGATTACAAACAAGTTGGTTCAAGTATGACCGTTATATTACATAGAAATCTCTGCACATCAATCAAGAAAACCTTGATCTCTCCTTGATCATCATTTCATCAAACTTAGTAATTCATCATGCACATTGCATTATATGAAATACATTTCTCATTTGGTTAGGGTTTATAAAAAACAATAGGTAGGGTTTACCGGTTACCAATTCAACTCTCCAATGTATAGCAATATCGGTTCACTCCACAAATTCTTCCTACTAGTTACAAAACAATATTACAACAATATCAATAATATCATTACCAGTTAATTGACATCAATGACAACATAACATATCATTAATGCAATCTTCATGCAAATGCTAATAGAAGCTATTATTATTTCATCAGTAGCTTCCTCTTCAGGGATGGTACTTCAGATAATTGCTCAGTTCAAATCAATTATCACTTCTGCTACTTCATCCTCTTTAAAAGCCTCATGAGGGGGGGGGGGGTGGGGGAAGGTGGCTGTACACTTGTGTCCATTTCTTCCTCAATCATATCTACAAAATCATAGATTCTTGCTTTTCCCCTTTCAACTTTCTTTGTTGCTTCTGCAATTGGTTGCCTTTCCCTTTGGGGATCTTGTTGGGGGGCACCTTGTGAAGATTCTTCTATTTAAAATGTGTTCCCCTTTTCCTTTACAATAGTAGGAGGAATGTCTTCAAGCCTCTCCTCAGCTACTCTGTCTAGCTTCTTAGCCTGCCTTCGAGCCAGTTCACTTGATATCAACTCATCAAAACTTCTAACTTTGCATGTTATTCTAGCAAAGTAATTTTGAACATTTGACAAAAATCCCCTAAAGCTAGGTTCTTCTTCCCTTCTTTCCCTTTCCAATTTGTTCAAATACTCCCATTTATTCCTTCTTTATAGGGCTTTAGATGGGCCAACATTTCTAATCAGATCCTCCCACTCATCATAGCTATGGGAAAAACCCCTTACTTTCAATTTGTTGACTCTTACATCGTTGATGTAGCCTTTTGGATCAAAATGTATAAAGTAGTCAACCTTGAGTTTATAAGTGTTTATAGCAAAATTTTGTACTTTCTCAATGGTATCACACTCCACACTGAATTCTCTATATATAGTTACCTTAGGAAGGTGATGCCTCTTCTTCTATGTCCTTATCTATTCTTTCTCCATCCATAGCGATTGCCATATCAGCTCTATGAAGGTGAGCCTTGGGGAAACTGTGATTGGTAACATATGGGGTGATTGATTGCATCCATACACTCTGATTATTGTACAATTGGAGTAGAAGAATAACTCACCAAAATTGTGGGAGAATGCTCCCTTAAGGTACACAACATTTTCTACTTTTGCACTCCTTATTCCCAAAATCAATTATGTCCCCTGGGAGCCTCGACAAATTGAGCCCACACATTCCTTAGATCCTCATAACAAAGCTATCAAAGAATATATTATAGTCAGAATATATGGACCCTTTATCCCATGTTTGGGTCCACTTCTGAACCAACCATGCTGCATTTGTTCTTGGATAAAAAACCTTCACTTGCAATGAATCATCCCATCTGGTCCTGTTCTGGTAAAGAATTAAGTGGCATAACAAAGAATAGTGTTTGAAATTCATATTGATTCCAAAATATTTTGCATTTACCAACCTTTCATGTAATTTGTCCTTAATGATTGTAACAAAATCATACAATTCATTTGTATCTGAATACTAGATCTTCATCATCGTCATCATAAATTCTATGGGTATTACTATTAAGTCACAATCTTCACCTAAAACTTGACATGGGGCATTGTATACACCTAAAAATGGTCTGAAGATAGTTAATTAAATACACAGTTATTTGATTAATTCCCCTTCCCAATTAATTGAATTCACAAGCAATTTAATTAATTTCTCTATTCATCTACTAGTAAATAAATCTAAATGATTTATTTATATAGTTCATCTCATATCCCCCTTTGATTAATTAATTCTAAATTAATTAATGTCTCCCCATACTACTCAATTCTTCTAATCCATAATTAAGATTAACAAACTCAAGTTTGTTGAGATTAATTACCATTTTCCAATTATTTGAATTTCTAAATTCAAATGAGCACACAGCTCCTAACTTTAACCACCTAGCCTAACCATCTCCTAACTTAACCCATTCAATCTAATCTTGGGTCTAACTAACCCTATCCTATCTTGCACATTCTAACCTCCTTATCCTAACCTCCCATGGTGTGGATATTCTCTCCTTGAGACACATGACACTTTTGCCACATGTCTCCTCCCTTGGACACTTGCCCTCTCATGAGCAAGGCTCCTTGACACTTGTCACCATAGAGATGACAAGTGTCTCTTCCTCCATCCTCTTCTCCAACTTCCTCAATCTTGGCCCTTGATATCTTCAGATCAAATCTGGACTGTCGATTCCTGCCACCTCAGCTTTGGCCTTGGAATTCCTATAAATATCCCCCATTTTGGAGCAATATGGATCTGATCTCATATCAATTTATGCATTGTAATTATAGGCATATCGATCTCATCTCACATCAATTTAGGCATCATTACTATAGGCAATTTGCATTTCAATTATCTAGTAATTAGATTTTAGATTAATCATAGCATGTTAATCTAGGTTCTCAAATCATGCATTTCATATCATCTCCATAGTCAATCATGATCAAATAGCTACTCAACTCTTGAGTTGTCACTTTGGAGGTCATTGCTCCACTGAGAGCCCATCAATCCAACACCTTCAAGGTCCTCAAGAATAGAGGAAAATGGGACATTTCAAGGAAGGCTTATGGTTTGCATCTTTGATTTAGTTTTGAAATTAAGATTTTCAATTATATATTATTGTAGCGTCCTAAAATTGTGACACTTGCAATTTCGACTGCATTTTGGTCTTCACGATGGCGATGCAACACGCAACCTGAATGGAGACCTCGAAACCTGATCATGACACTGAAAACTGCATTTTCTTGCACCCTGGCCTGAACCTCCTTTGCACCCTGCTATCCCGGGAGGTGGGACCAGAGCGCCCAGCGCCCTGGTTCCCTAGGACCATGGCGCCCAGCGCCCTGGTCCCCCAGGACCATGGCGCCCAGCGCCCTGGTCCCTGGGTCCTATTTTGGGCCCGGTCTCTTTTGGACTTCGGGTCTTTATGTTTGCAAATTGGAAAATTATCTTTCCTGGTCGGCCTAAGGTCGGGAAAATCAGTCTATCAGCCCTAAATGACAAGTATATAAACTACATTTTCCTCTCTCATTTGAAGAGGGATATACATGATGGAAAAAGCATGGAAAATATACTCAAGCATTCAAGCATTCAAGCATTCCTTCAAGCAATTGATCATTTCAAGTCTCCATTCAAGGCTAAGTGTTGCATTCAAGACAAGGATTCAACCATTGAAGAGGAGATCACTTACAACATACTACTACAACATACAACATCTATACCTTCGCACATAAGGATACAAACATCCTTACAACAAGGTATTAGTACTTGTTTTACATTACAGACATTTACATTTACAACATTGCTCATTTCTTGGTTAATTCCAAAACCGGGGTTTGACCTAAAGGCAAACCCCTAATCCCTAACCCCCCAATCGTCTTCGCTTTTCTGTGTGTAGGTTGCAGGTACGTGGCTGAAATTGAAGATCTGGAATCCTTGTGCAGAGACGAAGAGATCCCCCTTCGTTTCGCGGATTTTTCGGAGGACCATGGCGCTCGAGCGCCATCGTCCGGGCAACTTTCACTCAAATTTGCAGGACAGCGCTGTATCAACATTTTACTGCTAATTCCAGGTCCGCAGCTTCATACTGTATTCCTATCTCAGTTTATAAGCGAATCTTTCTCACTTTCTATGCATTCCTAGCTTAATTCTTCTATGCACATTCTTTACAAAAGAGGGTAGCCTTGCTGTCATAACCCTTGAAACTCATTTAGCATCCAATCTTGCATTGCATGGGATTGGATCTTGTGAGTTTCAACCCCTCTTTTGAATGTAAAGTCTCTCCCCTAAGTGAAAACCATCAACCCTAGTGAACCTCCCTTCTCTCTCCTTGGAGTTGGAAGAGGGGAGAGCAACTAGGGTTCGATCGCGATTTTCTGCTTTACATTTTGGTGAACCCGATGTGAACATCCTTTCTGATTTTTCATGCTTAGATCTGAAAAAAATTGATTACATTTCCATGTTTGATCTTTTGCAAAATTTTAGAGGTGATTGCATAAAAACCCTAAATTTTCTTTTTAAGTAATTAAACTTGTGAAATGTCTAAATGTTAATGCTTGTTTCAGATCTGCCCTTCTATTACAAATTATCAATTCATATTTGTGCCTTAATTTTGAAAATTAAGTGGTTAAGTGTTAAAACCCTAATTTTGAAAACCCTCTTGATTCAACCTTTGTTCGACAATTTCACTGATCAAAACATCTCCAAATTAGCTGTAACTTTGGATTCTGCAATAAAATCACAATATCTTTCATCCCTGAAAATTTGGAAAAAAGTTGCGAGGACCGTGTGCACTCCGAGCGCCATCGTCCCCGACATTTTTTCTGAAATTTCGGGAGCTAGATCTTACTGTATTTTCCTGCTAAAATCCAGAATTTTGGCTGATTTTATCAATTTTAACACCTTCAAAATTAAAGTCAAAGTTGGTCTAGGGATTGCTTGGATTAACGCTTCTAATCATTCAAAAATCATTGAAACTGAAATTTTGTGCCAAAATTGTGTTCTTACTGTCCTAAATCTGAAAAGTGTGTTTGCATTCATTCGAAATTTCAGTGCTTTATTCAAATTCTTGCAATTCGTGACTTTTGAAATTAAGTGCTTAATTACAACAACTTTAATTTCCGCTTTCAAAATTGAATTTTGCGTGAAATTGAGTCAATTTTTAAATTTCAAAATTTGCATTGCTCTTGACATTCCCTCTAAAATCATAAAATTCAAAATTTCAGTTTCCCTCTCTTTTTCAAAATTCAAATTTTGCATTTTTCGACAATCTTGGTAGGGTTCAATTTTGAGATTGCAACTTTAATTTGGCCTATCTACAGATCGTAAAATCACTCAATTTTTTCAGATTAGCTTTAAAATCATCATACCTTTCATCCCTGCAAATTTCAAAAAAAGTTGCAAGGACCGTGTTGCACTTCGAGCGCCACGGTCCCGGACATTTTTTCTGAAATTTCGGGAGACTGTTGTGATTGCATTTAACAGCTTAAATCCAGAAGATTGGCTGATTTTACTAAAAATTGCTACCTCTAAAATCAAAATTTTCTCTCCCTCTCTAGTGCATGAGTTTTACAACAATAAGCCCTACTTACACTATTCCCGTTAGACGAAGACGTAGAATTAAGTCTTTCCGAGGTTTAATTACCGAGGAGATGGAACCTAATTTGAATAGCCTTTTTAACGAGGACATGGGTAATTCCTCTAATCCTCCTAATGACGAAGAAGCTCTCCATGAGGTTTCTGTAGAACAACTTTCGAAATTGGATAACCAATTTGACGATTTTTGACAATGGATGTCTCATGAATACCCCGATAGTCAAGCTCTTCCTTTAATTGAGGGTCTAAAATGTATGCTTCAAAGTGATAAGAATGGAATTGATATTTTGCGTGGTATTGCACACATTGTGGATTCGAATGTGATGCCTATGAAGAGTTGTGCTGAAAATTTGGGTTATACACAACCTCCTACACAGGTCAATCATTCTATTCCTTTGATGACTTCTATTGCTAGCATACCTACCTTTACATCAAACATAATGGCTACTTCTACACAAGACATTCCTCCTATGATCACTAGTCATGGGGGCAATCCTCCCTCTTCTTCAATTAATCCTCTTCCTTCATTTAATCCGACTTCTTCATTCATTCCTTCAATGAGTGTTCCTATTACATCTCCACCAATGAACATGACGCAAGGGGGCAATTCATTTAATCATTCCACTCCTCCTTGTAGTGTTCCTCCTATCCAATCATCCCCTATAATTGACTATCATAGAGTCCCACCACCTTAGTCTTTGCCTTCTTTCAATAACATAACACCTCCATCTCAATCTAACACATCTAATATGAATTCTTCGACTGAAGCGACCATTAACAATCTTGCACAAACTATCTCTTCTTTACAGCAACAAATTGCCTCTATGAATCAACCTAAGTTTAGTATGCCCACATTTGATGTTGCGAGCCCACTTTCTCTTGACATTGTTCGAGCTATTCCTCCTAAACATGTTGAAATTCCACATCTGGAACTTTATAATGGTAAAGGTGATCCTCTAACACATGTTAAGACTTTTCAAACAATTTGTACCGATTTTGCTTATGACCCAAGGTTGCTGGCAAAATTGTTCACTAGAACATTAAGAGACAAAGCCCTACAATGGTATTGCTCATTGCCTTCCTATTCTATTACTTCTTTCGAACAACTTGCAAATGCTTTCATTCAACAATTTCAAAACAATATAAGTCCTAAAGTTACTTTGATTGATTTAATGCATTGTAAACAAGGTGTTAAAGAAAAAGTGACTGATTTCATTGGTAGATATAAGCATTTGTATGCTCAAATTTCTTTTCCAGTGCCTGACAATGATATTCAAAGAATCTTTATTTCTAATTTACAAAAAGATATTCGAGACAAACTTCTGTTTTCTGAGTTTACTTCTTTCCAACAGTTGTGTGCAACTCTTCACAATTATCAACTGACTGTGAGTCAAATGGAACAATCACATCCTATGGCTCCGAGTGATAAGGGTGATAGCAGTCAACAACCATTTGGGAAGTTTAAACCGAACAGAGATTCCATCAAATTCAATGAAAACATCATCAACAACAATGTGAATGCAGCATCAGGTGTGCCTCCTATTTCTAAATTTTTGAAGAAAGAAAGAAAGTATACTCCTTTGAATGAATCATTGCATAGTATTATGAATAAGTTATTGGAACAAAATGTGCTTACTCTTCCTCCTATAAGGCAAATTGATCCTGCAAAGATTACTTCACCTTATTTTGATAACAAAGCCTTTTGTCAATTTCATCGTCAGCTTGGGCATGATACTGAAAAATGTTTTTCTTTAAAGGGTAAAATTCAAGATTTGATTGATAATAATACTATTTCTGTTTCTGGAGTGAATGATAAAGGCAATACATCTGTAGCTCCTCCTAACCAAAATCTTCAGATTTTCACTGATCCATTACCTTCTCATACCTCTAATGCAATTGAGGCTAATGATTCCTCTCTCTCATCTGCTGGTCTTGTGTCTATGGCTCCGAATGTGATTAACTTTGTAGAGCAGCAAGAAATCCCTAAAGAACCTTCCATCTCATTTGATTCCAGTGAAACCATTAGGGCACCTAATGGTCCTTTATACATAGTTGCAAAAGTCAAGAATACACCTTGCTGTGGAGTGCTTATTGATCCTTCGTGCATGGTTAATGTTATTACTGAAGAATTTCTTTTTACTTTGCAATTGAATCAAGTGATTTATGACAAAACAGATGTGATTGTGAAACTATTTGATGCATTTTCTTCTCCTGCAATTGGTTCTATTACATTGCCTATTGAGGTCCATAACAAATCCCTTGATGTGAACTTTGCTATTATTCCATCTTCCGAACAATTTCGTGTGAAGCTTGGCTATCCTTGGCTATCTTCCATGAAAGCTATTGCTTCTCCTATTCATAAGTGTTTGAAATTTCCCCATAATGGTGAAGTTGTTACTGTCAATCATAGTCTCTTTAAACCAGCTGAAAGAACTTCTAGCGTTCCTATTGATTACTTTTGGCCTAAACAATTCCAATCTCTTCCTCCGCGAAGTGATCATCTTTTCAAATCTTATCAAAAGTGGAAAACAGATATGATCCTATCTCTAAGTGAACCTAGAACACCTAAACTTGATATTCCTATCATTCTTGAGAAGGAAGTTCTTCCTTTGAAAGATAAAACTAATGTCTTTCCTCAAGAAGATTCCCAACCCATTCCCATGGATGTGACTATGTCTATGCCGAATAAACCTTCTAAGAGTAGAACTATACCTCCTCGTCATGATGGACTTGGTCTTCTTCCTAAACCAAATATTCCTCCTTTATATGGAGTAGTTCCTCCTCCTTTTTATAGAGAGAAGAGACCTTCTTCTTCTCCTATTATCCAGCCTAAGAGACCACAACCTAAACACCCAAGTGATAAGGATGAGAATATTCCTCCTCCTCAATCTTCTTCACTTCCTACTAAGACTAGGCGAAATCGTTCTGCACGTGAACGCCGATGAAAGCGTCGTCTTAGAGCTCAAACAGCTGCTTCTCAAACTTTGCAATCTCCAAAAACACCTTCAACAAGCATTATTCCATTTTCTCCAAAATCTCCAAAACATAAGATGCATGATGGTCTTGATCCTATATGAATTAAAGATCCTATTTTTATAAATCTTGATGATGATATAGATGAAAATGTTATTCATGATGAAAATGCTACTTCTCTTGCTTCTAATAGTGAATATGAACTTGTTGATATTGATAACCATTTATCTAACGAATTTTCTAAAGCACTTATCCTAGCTCCTAGACAAGAACACCACGGCTTGGGATATGAACATAGCCCTTGTTTGGATCTTGTGATAGCTCCATCTGCTGTGTTGAATGTTCCTCCTCTAGCGTGTTCCCTGCCTTCCCGAAATATTGATCAGCAAGATCGGGGGGTAGATGACGTGCTAGACTAGTTTCATTAGCATAGCAGATTCTCTCCTCCTCTCTTGTGTTACTTCTTCTATCTATTATTCTCATTCTTCTATTTGTTGTCCTTAGTGTTGTCTACTTGAGGATGATGCAAAGCATTGAGATCTCTCGATCTCTCTCATGTTGACTCAAAAGACACATGTGTTCCCTTCTTCTAGGTGACCTTCCTTGATTGGGGAATGAAGAACAATTATGCATACATACATATGATATATATACATGAATTATCATACAGCATACTGACCCCGAGGAAAGCGAAGTCACCTTGTGCTTTGTGTTTTGTGTCTATTATCCTTGGGTTTATCTCACACTTGGGGGCTAAATCCTTGTGATAACGTGCTCCTTTCCCTTCTCATTTTCTTATATGTATCACTACCTTAAAGCAATCACCCCCGGTGAGGCATGTGCGATTGCTTTAATCTAGGGGGGCATACATCCCGTTCATATCTTTTCAAGATACTTGAAAATTTCTTGACAAATTTAGCTTTGCCTTGAAAATTTTTGGTATTTCTCTTGCATGACTCATAGTGAGGGAACCTTACTACTGACAGTCATGGTTCTCCCTTGTGATCTTCCCTTTTACTTTGTCAATCAAAGTCGTAAGATCCTTAGTCCACTGGGGGCTTGGTGTGTCTTTCCTCCTTGACGTGGTGAAAGTCTTTCAATGTTGTTTCCTTGTACTTTACTGGAAGTATGAGCATACATACTCTCGCTAAAGTGGGGGCTAAATGTAGCATCCTAAAATTGTGACACTTGCAATTTCGACTGCATTTCGGTCTTCACGATGGCGACGCAACACGCAACCTGAATGGAGACCCCGAAACCTGATTATGACACTGAAAACTGCATTTTCTTGCACCCTGGCCTGAACCTCCTTTGCACCCTGCTGTCCCGGGAGGTGGGACCAGAGCGCCCAGTGCCCTGGTCCTTCAGGACCAGGGCGCCTAGCACCCTGGTCCCCCAGGACCATGGCGCCCAACGCCCTGGTCCCTGGGTCCTATTTTGGGCCCGGTCTCTTTTGGACTTCGGGTCTTTATGTTTGCAAATTGGAAAATTATCTTTCCTGGTCGGCCTAAGGTCGGGAAAATCAGTCTATCAGCCCTAAATGACAAGTATATAAACTACATTTTCCTCTCTCATTTGAAGAGGGATATACATGACGAAAAAAACATGGAAAATATACTCAAGCATTCAAGCATTCAAGCATTCCTTCAAGCAATTGATCATTTCAAGTCTCCATTCAAGGCTAAGTGTTGCATTCAAGACAAGGATTCAACCATTGAAGAGGAGATCACTTACAACATACTACTACAACATACAACATCTATACCTTCACACATAAGGATACAAACATCCTTACAACAAGGTATTAGTACTTGTTTTACATTACAGACATTTACATTTACAGCATTGCTCATTTCTTGGTTAATTCCAAAACCGGGGTTTGACCTAAAGGCAAACCCCTAATCCCTAACCCCCCAATCATCTTCGCTTTTTTGTGTGTAGGTTGCAGGTACGTGGCTGAAATTGAAGATCTGGAATCCTTGTGCAGAGACGAACAGATCCCCCTTCGTTTCGCGGATTTTTCGGAGGACCGTGGCGCTCGAGCGCCATCGTCCCGGCAACTTTCACTCAAATTTGCAGGACAGTGCCGTATCGACATTTTACTGCTAATTCCAGGTCCGCAGCTTCATACTGTATTCCTATCTCAGTTTATAAGCGAATCTTTCTCACTTTCTATGCATTCCTAGCTTAATTCTTCTATGCACATTCTTTACAAAAGAGGGTAGCCTTGCTGTCATAACCCTTGAAACTCATTTAGCATCCAATCTTGCATTGCGTGGGATTGGATCTTGTGAGTTTCAACCCCTCTTTTGAATGTAAAGTCTCTCCCCTAAGTGAAAACCATCAACCCTAGTGAACCTCCCTTCTCTCTCCTTGGAGTTGGAAGAGGGGAGAGCAACTAGGGTTCGATCGCGATTTTCCGCTTTACAATTATATTGTCTCATTATATGTGTATGCTTCTTATACTAGCAACATTTTTAGCATCACATTAATTGGCGCCCACCGTGGGGCCTAGCCCCTTTGATCTTTAACAAGTTTGCTTGCAGGAAATTTTATTGACAGGTTGATTAGCTCTTTCGGAATGCAGATTAGCTCTCTTGGGCTCCCGAATCATGTTCTTGGCCTCTTTTGTGGTGTTCTGACACCTCAAATGACATTTATGGGAGATTCCTCAACTCTATTTTTTATGTTTTTCTATACTCTAGCACTTTCAGTTTGTACTTTAGCATTTTTGGTATGTATGGTGGCATTTTTGGTACATTTGGTAGTGTTTTCAGTCTATTTGATAACATTTTTGGTGTGCAGAACAACGTTTCTAGTTTGCAAAACAACGTTTCTGGTGTGTAGAGCAGCGTTCTTGGCATATATGATGGCGTTCTTGGTCAATTTGATGACGTTTTCAATTTTTTATTAATTTTGCAAATATTGTATGTTGCATTCCTCATTTCCGCTTCTGGACTATCATTTTCCCGAATCTAATTTGCAGATTGTTGTTTTTGTAGGTACTTATTTCGTTGTGAAAGATCGGAGTCATAAACTATTTCGCCACCAAAGAATACAATATAAACTACTAACTTTGTTTGCAGTCGTGGGATATTGCACTTATATTTGTTAAATTAGGCACATAGACTAATTACAATGGAAATGAACAAACATGTCTTATGTGTCTTGATGATAGGCGAGTATGCTCTCACCTTTCTTAGGTGATTAGAAAGCTAGACTCATCCTTTGCTTTCAATAGTGCATATCTTTAGCGGGCTTGTCATAGTGGGAAAAAGTAATCACCCTGTGAGAACAACCCAAGTGAGTACAGCTGGACTTGAGCATTCCAACTCACTATAATAAATAGGTCTCTGATGATTAAAGTCTCAGAGGATGGGATTATTTGAGTTTTCTCTTTGAGATCTCTCATATCGAGCATTTTGTAGGGCCTCGTGGTCTCAATCACATTTACGTGACTACAGCTTGTTTCGGTACCCTGTCGGGCTATAGGCCTTAATCATGCTTGCGTGACTTCAAGGGGTAATTTCAAAAAGAATTCCTGACTAAGAACTATAAAAATAGAAGCTACCTAATTCACCTCCAAAAGGGTGATAATCTTTGTGCAAGAGAGATAGTAACTCTCCCAAGACACTTGACATATCGTGCCCCATTAGCATTTGGAGTCGAATAATATGGTGTTGAGAATCTATTAAGTGATGCTCAGTGGCCATATTCTGATTAGCTATTGGGTGTGTACCTAAGTCAGCAAGCAAATGTTTTCATTCTCAGCCAATCTCCTTAGGATAGACTAATTGATGTGTTTTTAATTGTTAAAAACCTTTGGGACAAAAATACAATCTGATTTCTGTGTTTATAAGTCCAGTCAAGATCTCATCCATTGAAATACAACAAAAATTGCAAACTCAAACCTCAAATTGTCAAATTTACAAGTTTCACAGCAGATTAGCTCTTTCAGTCCAAACAGTCGCACATACAGTTCAAACAGTTGCACATACAGTCCAAACGATCTCACATATGATTCAAACAGTCACACCTATGGTCCAAATAGTTGCACCTACAGATTAGCTCTTATAGTCCAAACAGTCACACCTATAGTCCAAACAGTCGCATTTTCAGTCCAAACATCATCTCTCTTGGTGTGAATGTTAACGTTCTCATTTTTCAACATTAACTCTCCAAGGTTGAGCACATTAGAGATTCTGGTCTAAACAACAGAGTTCCTGGTCTAAACAGCATAGTTCCTGGTCTAAACATTAGCTCTTATGGTCTAAATGTCAGCTCTCTTGGTCTAAACGTCAGCTCTTTTGGGTTGAATGTCAAATTACTCATGTTTCAATGCTAGATATTCTAGTATGCACTTGTTAGGTCTAAATATCCATTCTCTGAGTCTGAAAATCACAAAGTTGGGTCAAAATTGCAATCTTCTAAGTTCAACCACTTAATTTCCTAAGTCTACACATCATTATTTGAACTTTAGAGTCACTATATTGTAGAACAGAGTTCCTGGTCCTTTTGTCAGCATTTCTGGTCTATCTGTTAGCGTTTCTGGTCCATATAGCAGCGTTTCTGGTCCAAACAACAGCGTTCTTGGTCATTTTGTCAGCGTTTCTGGTAAACTGCATCAAAATCAGAAAACAAAAACAACCCATTTCTCAAATAGTCAAACATAGAGCGTAGGTCATATTGTTGGGTCATTCAATTAGGTTATCTTCACACAAGACTCAAGAACAAGACACACAAAGGTCTCAAGTATTCACCTCAAACAAGTTAAAGATCAAACACCTTAAAGTGCAACATCACATTGTCTTTGATAAACTGATCATTCAAACATAGTTTCTCATCAGGATCTATCATCCTTTAATCACGAAACTACAATGCTTGATCAGAATAACCTCGTTCTTTATCATAGGATATATCATTCCTATTTGAACTTGGTCATATCAAAAATCACAAAATTTGCACTCCAAAACTAAGATCGAAAAACTTGCAAACAAGCAAATACTTGAAAAAATCATTTCCTCAACAATTGATCACTTATTGCAGCACATTAAGAAAGATTTAATCACAAAAACATTTAAAACACAATGCCCATTTTAATTACAACGCAGAGACATAAGATCGCTAAAACATTGGAAATACCTGAAGATCATAGAAACATGGCATACCAAAGCAAAAGACAAGAACACATAACAAGCCAACATATTGGAGAAATCAAATAAGTCTAGAATCAAAATCCAACCATGCCAAAACTTAACAGGGATTGAAATACATATCTAAAGAAAGGTGGCTCTTTTATGCAACTATTAAAAAGATCCTTAAAAGATTTGGATGAGAAAGATCACAATCACACACCTATATCTAGCAATGGTTCATCCCCCCATAAGAAAATTAACTTTCCAAAGGCATCTATTCTTACACTTCTTAAAAAAGTGCAAAAACCTTCCATAACATCCTCACTAGACAATACACCCAAAGATGATGTTCCCCAAGGGATATCCATAATGGCCATCAAACCTATTTCAGAGGATCCTATTCAAAACCCATCTACTTCATATCCAAGCATTGATTCCTTGCAACATCCCCATAGCGCTTCCTGTAAATTGAAGTCCTCATTCATAAAATGCTCGTTAAACGTGTCCTAATAGATGGGGGAGCTAGCTTAAATATTTGCTCATTGAGTCTTGTCCGTGCTCTAGGTTATTCAGAAGATGTAGTTGATCCCTTGAAAAAGATCAAAATCAAATCACATAATGAAGAAGAGAATTCCTCTAAAGGAGTTGTGGTATTACCCATTAGAGTGGGACCTTTGCAGAAAAACACAGCATGCCAATCCTAGATTTGGAACTACCATACAAAATACTCTTGGGAAGACCATGGATACAGGACATACAAGCTATTACATCAACATGTCATCAGTGCTTAAAATTTCCATACAATAGACAGGAAATCACAATATCAGTTGACTTAAATTCAGTGCAGTGTGGTAATAAAATGAAATCAACTCAAGAGATCATTCTTTCACATAATAGAGGGGAAGCATATTCAAACACACAATCCAAGGAACAATCATTTGCATCAATTTTGTCAAACACAAAAGAACAAATGTAGCTAAAAGATCAAGGGAACAAAGAATATTCATTATCATGGAACAACAAACAAGAGCAACTTGAAATTGAAAGGGAAGAAGTAGATGGAGGTGTTGATGTAGTTCACACGTATGCAGAACAAATGTTAGGAACTAGCCTACTTGAATCAAAATCACATACGACTGATATGGACTTAACTGAGGATGATCGGGATTTTCTTGTATGAGGTCATTTTGATGAGAGTATCATCCTAGACATGGAAATACCTACTGAAAGCTCTGACATCTCTATCATGACTCCCAATATCTCTGAAAGATATCAACCTGAAGATCCTTTATCCTTAAGCTATCCTGAACCTATGGACTGGGAAAATGAAGGACATACTGACATTGATACCTTACCTAATGACCATGCCATATCCTTATATCTTAATGAGATCAAACCTACAACAACTTTCACCAGAGATTCCGCTAACATATCTTCAAGTCAAATAGGTGCCAAATCTCCTAGTCGCAAAAATGAAAATAAAGAAAACAATATCAGGTATAATGCTGAAAACCATTTATTGGCAACATTAGACCATGAAAAAGTAAAAATAAAGGACGCATCTATTGGTGAAAACCTCCTCAAGGCACCGAAAGAGGGGAGATTTGACACCTTACATGTGTACTATCAAGAGAAGTCATCTATCCTAATAGAATCAATAGTTATCATTGACACAATCGATCTACATCCAACAACAATCTCTTTATCAGAACCAACAAGGAAAAGATATTTGAAATCCTTCAAAAGATGGCAAATCAATTTTACCTGGTCATACACAGACATTCCATGGTTCAATTTAGATCTTATAATACATCACCCGAATATCAGTCTAGGAGAAAATATCAATAATGAAACACAACATGGATCAAGAGCAGACATCAATAGAGGAACACAACATAAATCAGGAGTAGGCATTCTATTTATCAAAATGGCTACAGAATGGAACATTAAACAACTTCAAGTCTTTGGAGACTCTCAACTTGTCATTAATCAAATCAATGATGACTATCAAACAAAAGATGACAAACTCATGCCTTACAAAAAGATGGTGGATGACTTCAAGAAATATTTTGTTGAAATCACTTTTGAACAAATTCCAAGAAATGATAACAAAGCAGCAGATGCCATGGCAACACTTGCTTCTTTATTACAAACATAGGAAAATCAAAAGCGTTATGAATTCCTGGTTGAAGAGTTGTTTTACCCTTCTCATAATTGTCCTGATTCCCAAACCATTTGTCAACTTATTGGATAGGATTCCTCCCGCTATGGCCAAACTTACACATACTTGAAAGATAACATCTTACCTCCCGACTTATCCAAAAATCAAAAGAGAAACTTTATTCGCCAATCCTCCCATTATACTCTTGTCACATATACCCTATTTAAACAAGGTCTAGACAGTACTCTTTTAAGATGTCTCAAACAAGAAGAATTTGAGAAGGCCTTAAAGGAAGTCCATAACAGCATTTGTGGCACTCATTCAAGTGGTCTTATCCTTTCGAAAAAACTCATACGCTTGGGCTATTGTTGGCCAACTATGGAACTAGATTCTTTTCAGATAGCTAGAACATGAAAACAATGTCAGATCCATGGAAATTTGATCCATGCACCAACATAAGAACTTCATGCTTTAGCAACATCTTGGCCTTTCTGCCAATGGGGGCTTGATCTAGTACTAAAGAAAAATCCACGAAATCAGTTAGATTAAGAAAAGAAAAGAAAATTTGAACCAAACTGGTTAGGTCCTTTTGTGGTCACAACAGTATTTGGGTCAGGAGCATATCAACTATCAACACAAGATGGGGATCAGCTCGAGGAACCCATCAATAGCATGCATCTGAAGAAGTTTTATGTCTAAGAAAATCCAAAAATAGTGAAAAAGCAGAAAATCCAAAAATAGTAAAAAAAAAAGCAGAAAATAATTTTAAAAAATCAAAATATGACAAATAATGCAATAAAAACAGATGGTGAAAACCTGGCAAACATGCGCTATCTATCAGCTAGCTCTTCTGTCTATTAGTTCATGCATCTTTCAGCTTACATTCATTTCCATCAGTGCTATTTCATATCCATCATAAAGCTTTTGCAAACATGACCATTGCAGCTAATCTCCTGCCATGGTTTGCATCATGGGGTATATCATAATTGTTTCTAAGCTTGGGGCAAAATCCTACACCTAGCTGGGGGCAAAAACTTTCCAATTGGTTTCGAGCTTAATCAAACAAGTAGAACAATAGTCAGACAATGCTTGTCAAGTGGAAAAACGAGATACATCCAACATTGAACATAAGATCACATTATCAACCATTAACTATCACATATTAATCTAAACATGACAAAACACATATCAATGGATGATATATCTTGACTCATGATTTTAACACTTTGGCAATAATGATTCAACTATTTTATTTGGATTTTTGCTATCATGATTTCTGAGTAACTCCAAGATGTCTTTGACTAGAGGAACGAGGAAGGAACATGATATTTTTCTTGTCTTCTGTCTGTAAATTAATCATTAATATGTGCAAAGTTGTCTAAATAAATGATCATCAGAATATCATCGAAGACATTTCGGACTTGCATATAGAAATGGTTAATACTGCTTGTTTTACGCAAGCAACACTCTGGTCATCTTGGTTCAATATAACTTGATGCTTGTGCTAACTTGCAATATCAAAACCTAGGAAAGTAGTACTCAAGTCATCATGGTTCAATTATACCATTGATGTTTACACTCACTTCCCACATTTTAAAGGCTCAATGATGAAACATAGCAATGACTCCATGATCGTCCGATCACTGCATTACATTCGCATCTACATTTGCATTTTAAAGTAGATTTGCATTTCATTTTGCATGGGATCACAATGCTCATCTTTTCCAAGTCCAAATCGAATCAATTCCTCGCAATCTCAAATCCTCAAAATCGAAAAAAAAAATAAAAAAATCATCAAAATCGAAAAAAAAATAAAAAATCATCAAAATAATAAAAAAAAAAAAATCATCAAAATTGAAAAAAAAAAATCCTCAAAATCTAAAAAAAAAAATCAAAATCATCAAAAATCGAAAAAAAAAAAAATCAAAATCATTAAAAATCGAAAAAATAAAAATAAAAAAATCATCAAAATCGAAAAAAAAAAAAAAAATCATCACGAAAAAAATAAAAAAATGTCAAAAAAAAAAAAAACCGCGGCTCCCGTGGTACCGGCGGCTTCGCCCGCAGTGCCAGCGGTGTCGGTGGCGGCTGCTGCTGGGCCTCCACCACCACCTTTCCCTCTTCCCGCCAAAATTTCAAAAAAACAAAAAATAATAATTTTTTTTTTAATGTATTTTTCTTTTAGCAGAAAAAAAAATGCATGTATGAAATTTTTTAGGATGCACAATGGAATTATTTTTTTATTTTTATTTTTTAAAAATAAATACGAAAAACTCATTTCACTAATAAAAAAACCCATCTCAAAAATGCAATTTTCTCCCCAACCCATATGGTGAAAACGCTAATAAAATTTTTGGGAGGCAAATGGAATTTAAAAAAAAAAAAATCCTGAAAAACCCATTTCACTAATCAAAAAACCTATCTCAAAAATCCAATTTTCTCCCCAAACCATCTGGCAAAAACGCTAATAAATTTTTTGGGAGGCGAATGGAATTAAAAAAATAAAATCTGAACCCAACGCGAATCTTATGCTACTCCCCCAAATATACCAACATTAGCTCATTTGAACCTTCCTGCAACATGCTATCAACAAACTGTCAGTTCTTTATCCAATCAATCTTATCAATTCTATCAATCCATCTCATCTGATCTTTTCTATCATGTCTTATACAGGATGAATCCTTCCTGAAACTAGACGTTTTGATCAAGTCTTATACAAGATATATTGTTCCTGAAACCAGACGCTTTGATCATCTTTGTCTTATATAGGAGGTGCCATTCCTGAAACCAGGCTTGATCTCGATCTCATCAATCCTATCAATTCAATCAAACTCTATCAATCATCACATCAAAAACCACATCAAAGTGATCGAAGAACTTGCACTTTCATCAACCACAGTTGCAGGAATCATCCATTAGTTTATCGGGACATCAATTTCGCAAAGATCCAAAAAACTCCAAAAAACTCCAAAGGTCAATTATCTCAATTGATCTCCCGAGGGGGCATCATCGTACCACATATATATCAATCAGCGTCTGGGGCATCATATCAAGGTTTATCATCTTAAACATCGAATCCACATCATATCGACATCATATCATCTCAAACATCGAATCCACATCATATCGGCATCATATCATCTCAAACATCGAATCCACATCATATCGGCATCATATCATCTCAAACATCGAATCCACATCATATCGACATCATATCATCTCAAACATCGAATCCACATCATATCAGCATCATATCATCTCAAACATTGAATCAACATCATATTGAGATTTATCATCTCCAAGATCGAAACTGCATTATATCAAGATTTATCATCTCTAAATCAAATCAGTATCATATCAAAACCAAATCCGCATCAAATCAAAGATCGAATCTGCATCCTATCAAAATCAATATCAGCAACATCATCAATCAAGCTTACTTTGAACCAACCCGTCGTCACACATCGCTTCAAAGAGGGGCAAAATGTATACACCTAAAAATGGTCTGAAGATAGTTAATTAAATACACAGTTATTTGATTAATTCCTCTTCTCAATTAATTGAATTCACAAGCAATTTAATTAATTTCTCTATTCATCTACTAGTAAATAAATCTAAATGATTTATTTATATAGTTCATCTCATATCCCCCTTTGATTAATTAATTCTAAATTAATTAATGTCTCCCCATACTACTCAATTCTTCTAATCCCTAATTAAGATTAACAAACTCCAGTTTGTTGAGATTAATTACCATTTTCCAATTATTTGAATTTCTAAATTCAAATGAGCACATGGCTCCTAACTTTAACCACCTAACCTAACCATCTCCTAACTTAACCCATTCAATCTAATCTTGGGTCTAACTAACCCTATCCTATCTTGCACATTCTAACCTCCTTATCCTAACCTCCCATGGTGTGGATATTCTCTCCTTGAGACACATGACACTTTTGCCACATGTCTCCTCCCTTGGACACTTGCCCTCTCATGAGCAAGGCTCCTTGACACTTGTCACCACAGAGATGACAAGTGTCTCTTCCTCCATCCTCTTCTCCAACTTCCTCAATCTTGGCCCTTGATATCTTCAGATCAAATCTGGACCGTCGATTCCTACCACCTCAGCTTTGGCCTTGAAATTCCTATAAATATCTCCCATTTTGGAGCAATATGGATCTGATCTCATATAAATTCATGCATTGTTATTATAGGCATCATTACTATAGGCAATTTGCATTTCAATTATCTAGTAATTAGATTTTAGATTAATCATAGCATGTTAATCTAGGTTCTCAAATCATGCATTTCATATCATCTCCATAGTCAATCATGATCAAATAGCTACTCAACTCTTGAGTTGTCACTTTAGAGGTCATTGCTCCACTGGGAGCCCATCAATCCAACACCTTCAAGGTCCTCAAGAATAGAGGAAAATGGGACATTTCAAGGAAGGCTTATGGTTTGCATCTTTGATTTAGTTTTGAAATTAAGCTTTTCAATTATATATTATATTGTCTCATTATATGTGTATGCTTCTTATCTATATCTCCTTCCATCTCTCCCTCTCAATATCTCTCTATCTCTATCTTGTTATCTTTATCTTACAATTTATCTCAAGAACAACAAAAAATAATCCAAAAAATAACCTTTTTTTCCCAGTTCACCTTCCACACCTCTTCAGCGTATCCATTGCACACCAAGTTGCAATTGCTAGTTTATATATTTTGAACTAAACTTAATATCCCAACCTTTAAAATCCCTCACAATGCAGTTAAAAAGGTAAAATTTGTTAAAAGCCCCTTTTTACTAATGTGCCCACCAATCACCAAGAATTTCAAATCTTTGAGTCTCAAACACATTATTATATGAGCATTGAAAATAAATCATTATAAAATAATTTAATGGGCAATAATAAAAGTCATCAAACTTTAATTAAATTAAACCTCAATAAATATTAATAATCATAATAAAAATGATTATTAATATACGACTATTAATGATAAAGACATTTCACTTTGAATGGCTCATCAATAAACTAGAACTCTAAGCCTTAATGAAGTTTGCAAAAGTCATATTTGTATTTTCATACCACAAAAATAGGAGATATGAGTTTTAATTTTTCTGCAATTTGGAGGTGATTTGATGCACTTAGTTAATTTGGCTTTGTTATGCACAGATCTAGAATCTCGTTGTGCTTGCAAGGACCACACATCCCAATTAGAACCATTAGTGGAACTTCAAAAATTGGCTTCCTCAAATTTTTGTGGTATGAAAATACAAATGACTTTTGCAAACTTCATTAAGGCTTAGAGTTCTAGTTTATTGATGAGCGATTCAAAGTGAAATATCTTTATCATTAATAGTCATATATTAATAATCATTATTATTATGATTATTAATATTTATTGAGGTTTAATTTAATTAAAGCTTGTCAGATTGTATTATTGTCCATTAAATTATTTTATAATGATTTATTTCCAATTCTCATATAATAATATGTTTGAGACTCAAAGATTTCAAATTCTTGGTGATTGGTGGGCATATTAGTAGAAAGGGGCTTTTAACAAATTTAGTTTTTTCACTACAATGTGAGGGAGTTTAAAGGTTGGGAGATTAAGTTTAGTTCAAAATATATAAACTAGCAATTGCAACTTGGTGTGCAATGGATATGCTAAAAAGGTGTGGAAGGTGAACTGGGGAAAAAAGGTCATTTTTTGGATAAATTTTTGTTGTTCTTGAGATCAATTGTAAGATAGAGATAACAAGATAGAGATAGAGAGATATTGAGAGGGAGAGATAGAAGGAGAGATGGATAGATAGATTCAAAGACAAAGGGATGGAGAGAGAATGATATAGATAGAGGGATATATATAGAGATAAAGAGGATTCAAAGGAGAGATAGAGAGATAATTAGATGGAGGTAGAGAGATGTGGATAGAAAGAGACAAAGATATGAGGGAGTGGGAGATAGGGAGGGAGCTATAAAGATAGAGATATAGATAAAGAGAGAAACAATGAATAAAAGAGAGAGGTAGCCATAAAAAGATATAGATAAATAGGGGGAAGGAGAGATATGAAAATATATATAAAGGGGGAAAGAGTGATAGGGATAAAGGAAGGAGAGAAAGGAAGAGAGATAGGTAGAGATTTACACTAAAAGGATGCCTTTAGTATTACAAAAGAGATCTTATCAAATTAATCTAACTCCCTAATAGACCAAAATATGTTATATTATTAACATAATGTGTTGTCAACTACTGGACTAATTATATGGGGCTTACGCAACCTATATTATTTATCAACATATTTTGTAATTAGTTTTTTATCAATTAATTGGGTATATGCACAAAGATGGTGGTCAGAAAAGTGGATACCACCCAAAAAAACATGGAAAACAAGCAACGCGTACGTGGTTTTAAAATTTGAAATTCCCAGGTATGCGCTTAGGTTTGTTCTTCCTGAGCCTAGAGAAGATAGCGCGTACGCATTGCTTTAAGGAAAATGAGCGCGTATGCGCTACGCCTAGGAAAATGAGCACGTAAGCGCTGCTCATAGGAAAATGAGTGCGTAAATGCTGCTCATAGGAAAATGAGTGCGTACGTGCTAATAATCCAAATATAACTGCGGATGCGATGCCTGGTAAAAAAAGTTTTAAAAAAAAAATTGGGTCTCATTTACCCATGAATAACACGTTTTTTACTTCATTTTTTACCCATTTCTTCTCCTAAACCACAAACGGGGTCCTAGATTTATCCTCCAAGCTATGGATCAAGGTTAGTTTTTGTTTATTTTCGTCTTTCTTTCCCATTTGTTCAATTTGTTTTACATTTTGAATTTAATTTCATTAATTTTGATTAGGTTTTTTCATTTTTTGTTTCAAAAACTAGATTCTTCTCATCCAAAACAAGAACAACCAAATGCACCTCTTGAAAACCCATAAGAACAACCAAATGCACCTCCTGAAAACCCACAAGAACAACCAAATGCACCTCCTGAAAAACATAAAAGAACAACCCCCAATTCCTCCTTTTGACCGCACACCTGAAACATAGGAGCAATTAATTAATTAGTTAGGACATAATACGTCTAAAATCAATAAACTGATTGTTAAATTGAAAACTTCTGAACTTGAGCATCATAAATTCCTCGCCACTAGCCTAGAAACATTAGCTAGTGGTGCCATAGTCGTTTCCACACAAATTACCAAATGGGGAAGCTTTAGGGATAGGTGTCGTCAATTCTATGCCGATGGGCTATCATATGATGGAGTAAAAACCAAAAATATTACTAAACAACAAATATGTGCCCTTTTCATTGATCCCAAAACTAGTCAGTCATTACCTCTTAATGCAAATAGGTTCAGGCAGCCACAACATTGACTGGTGCCATTATCCAGCATGGGACATCATTAGCACACCCTATTGTATTGGATGATGAGCCATTAGTTGGTGACAGAGAGCCCATCCAACATATGTGTGTCAGTTGCTCGGGGATATGCTTGGGGATAGATGATGCATTCAGTGCAGATGGATCCTCATCTCATCTGTACATGATTTGCAGGAGTAGATGTCAGGCCCACATGGTTGAGGATTTCGCATTGACAAATGAGTTGATGGACATGGTGTTTGCCCATGAGCCATAGACACAGGTGCGTTGATTTGAATTCATAGCATTTTATTTATCAGTCACTTTAAATTTGTAATTACATAAATGAATTTTTATTTATACATCAATTTAAATTGAGACAAATAATATGCATTTCATGATGGAGTAGCGGTATCCCATACTCCTCCCCCAGTTACTATAGCTGCAACTTCGATGCCCAAGGTATAAATTTTGCAACATGTTAAAATAGAATAGTACACTTTGAATTCAAACAAATACAATATATACTAACTATCTTTAATGCTAGGTCCAATTTCTGGTTTGTAGGTGTTGACAGGGGACGAAATGTCCCAAATTGATGACATCATGTTTTTAGCGATCGATTTTGGCCTACAAGGCTATACGGTATCATATTTTGTACAACCCTTTTTATGTATTGTTTTGATGGAATATGCAACTCATTTCATTTTAGATTTTTAAAATGATGTTTAATTTATTATCTGTACTAATATCTCATGTTAATTTTGTTTTTTTAGGGTACCCCCTCCGCATCTAGGGCTCGTCTTAAGAAAAAAGATTCCTCGAAGATGCCAAAACGTAGGAAGGTAATTGAACACATTTTTAGTTGTACAATTGTTTGAAAATGTTGAAATTAAGTATTAGTTGGGGTTTGTAGATTGATTAGTGTTTTTTATCTATTTTACATGTACAATGGCCATTGAGCTATGTGGATTTGTTGAATGCACCTGATTCGTCTATGGATCAAGAGAGAGGGAAGGTATGTATCTCTACTTTATTTTCTTGATTTCATGATTATATGCACGCATACATGTGAACTTGTGATATATTATAATCTTATAATTTTTTCATATAGGAAATATCCATACCTATTTCATCAATGGAAAACCCTCCTCCTTGTAGTAGAGAAGCATCTCAGGATCTGGTACACTTTTGTTTGATATGTAAAATTAATTGTTTTTAACCTTCAATACTTATCATTATATTAATTGTATTTAATCTTTGATCATTTTTTGTACAGGTAATAGTGATAGTTTCTACATCGATGGTGAGCCATCCTCAGTCCATTGGAGAAGCATCTCAAGAACATGTACATCATTGCTCTCTATATTATAGCTTCTAAGTGTTTTTGATATATTTATGTTAGTACATTGTATTAATTATACATTTAATCTACAATAGACCCCTTCGCGGTACGACCATAACGTGGATCCATTTAAGTATGTCTTCAAGAAAACTCCTAAGAGTGAGGAGAGCGAAGTCAGTAGCTCCTAGATCAGCTGATGAGGTAATCTACATTTTAATTGCAAAGGAATTAAAGTTAAATGCATAGTTATGTTGTTAATTGTGAACTATTTTCTACAAAAGAATTCTAACTTGGCTTTTGAATTGTGGTTTTGCAGCCATCTACAAAGCTGCATACTGCATCGAAGAGGCTTGATTTTGATGATCCACCACATGTTTAGGATCATATAGTGTTAGTTTTGGTCATAGAATGACCAATACATGTAGATATATTCTACATTTTTATTGTATACCGATTTGGACATGGCATATGCCACATTTTTGTAATACTTGAATTGACTTGGCAGACATGCCTTTTTTTATATATATAAATATCGATATTCAATCCAATAAATGTGTACTAAGTTCATTATTTTGTATTCGTTGTATTTTGTGGTTGTCCTTTTATAAATTTAAATGAATATTTGCATATGTAATCAATAATATGAATATAAACAACAAAAATATATGATATAAAACATTGCAATCGTGGAATATGATTTGATAAAATTTCTAAAATGTTGAATTAACCCTACAAAACTCCTTGTATTTAGTTCATTATTGTGTATTCGCTATATTTGGTGGCTTCCCTTTTATAAATTTAAATGAATATTTGCATATGTAATCAACAATATGAATATAAACAACAAAAATTGACAATATGAATATAAACAACAATATGTGTTTGGTGCGAGAGCGCCCTCACGCTCGCAATGGTCAATTTTTGTTCATCGGGTGCACAAACCAACATTGTAAGCGTGTCCAGGTGGGAATGTTTATGCTAGGCATGCCCCTATCATGCATCCCAAAGCGCCAGAACGTCGAGAGTCATACCATACCAGTGCGATCTCTCAAGTGCCCTGAGTCCAAAAAATTGTCTAAATTTGATGGACTGTTTCTTCAAATCCAGAACACATATGGTTGATCCGTTTGAACTCATGGGGTCACGTGAGGCTCTTCTACAATGTCCTATCTCAGTTTTTGATGAGTCAGAGCTATTTTCAATTGGTAGCATTTTTTTGCCTGCTGCAAAAACCATCAGTTGCATGCAATGCAAAGTTGCCAGATTGGCTAGAATTGATTCGGTTTGTCATGTGAACAAATCGATGTCACGAGTGCATCCAGATGTGAAAGTTTACACTAGGAATTCTCCTATCATGCATCCTAAAGTGTCCGAATGTCGAGAGTCATACCGTACTGGTGCGATCTCTCAAGTGCTCTAAGTCCAAAAAAATGTCAAAATTTGATGGACTGTTTCTTAAAATCTAGGACACATATGGTCTATTCATTTGAACCCATGGGGTCATGTGAGGCTCCTCTACAATGGCCTATCTCAGTTTTTGACAAGTCGGAGCCATTTTCGATAAGCAGCATTTTTTTGCCTGCTACAAAAACTGTCAGTTGCATGCAATGCAAAGTTGCCAGATTGGATAGAATTGATTCAGTTCATTGTGTGTAGAAACTGACATCATGAGCGCATCTAGGTGGGCAGGTTTATGCTAGGCATGCTCCTGTCATGCATCCCAAAGTGTCAGAATGTCGAGAGTCATACCATACCGGTGCGATTTCTCAAGTCCCCTGAGTCCAAAAAATTGTCAAAATTTGACGGACTATTTCTTCAAATCCAAGACACATATGGTCAATCCATTTGAACCTGTGGGGTTGCATGAGGCTCCTCTACAATGGTCTATCTTGGTTTTTGATGAGTTGAAGCCATTTTTGATTGGTAGCATTTTTTCTCCTTTTGCAAAAATCGTCAGTTGCATGCTGTGCAAAGTTTCCAGATTGGCTAGAATTGATTCGATTCGTCATGTACACAAATGGGCTTTGTGAGCACATCTGGGTGGGAAGGTTTATGCTAGGCATGCTCCTATCATACATCCCAAAACACCAGAACGTCGAGAGTCATACTGTACCGGTGCGACCTCTCAAGTGCCCTGAGTCCAAATTTTTTTCAAAATTTGATGGACTGTTTCTTCAAATCAAGGACACATATGATCAATTTGTTTGAATCCATGGGGTTTCATGAGGCTTGTCTATAATGGCTTGTTCGGTTTTTGATAAGTCGAAGCCATTTTCAATTGGTAGCATTTTTTCGCCTGTTGCAAAAACTGTCAATTGCAAGCAATGCAAAGTTGCCATATTGGCTAGAATTGATTCGGTTCATCATGTGCACAAATCAACATCATGAGCACATCCAGGTGGGAAGGTTTATGCTAGGTATGCCCCTGTCATGCATCCCAAAATGCTGGAATGTCGAGAGTCATACTGTACCGGTGCAATCTCTCAAGTGCCCTGAGTCCAAAAAATTGTCAAAATTTGACAGACTATTTCTTCAAATCCAGGACACATATGGTCTATCCTTTGAACCTGTGGGGTCACGTGAGGCTCCTCCACAATGGCCTTTCTTGGTTTTTGATGAGTTGGAGCCATTTTCAATTGGTAGCATTTTTTTGCCTGCTGCAAAAACCGTCAATTTCATGCAATGCAAAGTTGTCAAATTGGCTAGAATTTATTCGGTTTGTTGTGTGCATAAACCGACATTGTGAGCCTGTCTGGGTGGGTATGTTTATGCTAGGAATGCCCCTATTATGCATCCCAAAGTGCCAGAACATCGAGAGTCATACCGTACCAGTGTGATCTCTCAAGTGCCCTGAGTCCAAATTTTTTTCAAAATTTGACAGACCATTTCTTCAAATGCAGGACACATATGGTCGATCCATTTGAACTCATGGGGTCACGTGAGGCTCCTTTATAATGGTTTGTCTCAGTTTTTGATGAGTCAGAGCCATTTTCAATTGGTAGCATTTTTTCGCCTTCTGCAAAAACTATCAGTTGCACGCAATGCAAAGTTGCCAGATTCACTACAATTGATTCGGTTCATCGTGTGCACAAACCAAAGTTGCAAGCATGTTTCAGTGGGTAGGTTTACACTAGGCATGCCCCTTTCATGCATCCCAAAGCACTGGAATGTCGAGAGTCATACTGTACCGAGGCAATCTCTCAAGTGTCATGAGTCCAAAAAATTGTCAAATTTTGACAGACTATTTCGTCCAATTCAGGACACATGTGGTCAATCTGTTTGAACTCTTGGGGTCACGTAAAGCTCCTCTACAATGTAATCTCTTTTTTTTTGATGACTTGGAGCCATTTTTGATTGGTAGCATTTTTTCGCTTGCTACAAAAACTGTCAGTTGCATGCAATGCAAAGTTGCCAGATTGGCTAGAATTGATTTGGTTCATTGTGTGCACAAACCAACATCATGAGCACATCTAGGTGGGCAGGTTTATGCTAGGCATGCCTATTTCCTACATCCCAAAGAACCAAAATGTCACGAGTCATACCGTACCGGGGCGATCTCTCAAGTGTCATGAGTCCAAAAAGTTGTCAAATTTTGATGGACTATTTCTTCTAATCTAGGACACATATCATCAATCTGTTTGAACCTATGGGGTTGCATTAGGCTCCTCTACAATGTCCTCTCTTGGTTTTTGATGACTCTGAGCCATTTTCGATTGATAGCATTTTTTCGCCTGCTGCAAAAACCGTCAGTTGCATGCAATGCAAAGTTTCCAGATTGGCTAGAATTGATTTGGTTCAGCATGTGCACAAACCGACATCATGAGCATGTCTGGGTGGGAAGGTTTATGCTAGGCATGCCCCTGTCATGCATCCCAAAGCACCAAAACATCGAGAGTCATACTGTACCAGGGCGATCTCTCAAGTGTCATGAGTCCAAAAAATTGTCAAATTTTGACGGACTATTTCTTCCAATACAAGACACATATGGTTGATCTATTTGAACTCATGGGGTCACATGAGGCTCCTCTACAATTTCCTCTCTTGGTTTGTGATGAATCAGAGCCATTTTCGATTGGTAGCATTTTTTCTCTTGCTGCAAAAGTCATCAGTTGCATGCAATGCAAAGTTGCAGGATTGGCTAGAATTGATTTGGTTCGTTGTGTGCACAACCGACGTCACGAGCACGTCCAGGTGGGAAGTTTTACGATAGGCATGCCCTTGTCATGCATCCCAAAGCATTAGAACGTCGAGTGTCATACCCTACCGATGTAATGTAGAAGTTGCTTGACAACTTTTTTGACAATTTTTTTGACAACAATGATAATTTTTGCTCAAATTGTATCTAGTCTCAATCTATGACCCCTATGACCTGATAATGACTCAAATAATTCTCCATGATTATACAAGAATCAAGAATGCCCATGATTCACCAGGGACACATCACATATACTCAAAACATAGTCACAAAACATTGACACACAAAATAGTCACATATTATTCAAAAATTTGCCTCTAAATATGGTCAAATCAGCTCTTGGCTATTTGATTATACAAAAAAATGTCTTACAAATCATCTCATTAGCTTTTATACAAAATTTTGCATTAGAATATGTGTGATTCAACTCATCGCCATTTTAATATACAAATCATCTCATGGGATTTTATACAAAATTAGCATTACAGTATGTGCGATTCAGCTCATCGCCATTTTCATATACAAAATTTGGCATGTACATATGTACAAATCAGCTCATTTCCATTTAAATATACAAAATTATGCCCCTAAACATGTAAAAATCTGCTCATGGGCATTTATATATACAAAAAATGAATATAGAACAATTCATTGATGATTTATACAAAATTCTCAAAATCATTCTACTCTGAACCATAGAATCAATCAAGTGAGCCTTCAAGATTGGCTCTAACCTAGATTGTGTCAAGTATTGCCTTGTGGTCAGATTCATGAACTTTCCATAAAATCTTGTTATGAGGTCTACCACAATACTTCATCAAATGAATATTTGTTCCAACAACAAGGTAAGAGAATTGGAGAATATGTCTATGTGTTTCAAAGTCCTCAAACAACCAAACATTAGAATTCTTGATAGGGTATCTCCGAAGTCATGTTCCTGTCATGACAATAAACCCTATTGGGTACTCAATACCCTCTTCGTCAATGATTGTGGTTGTCAATTTTTTTTTAGGCTCAACACAACGACACAAATGGTAATCTGTTCCTTCTTCATTGTTCTCTTCTGCAACAACTGCATACACATGACTTGCATTTTATAAAGTGTTTATTAATACCAAAAATAAAGTATGATGTACAACAAAATGAACCAAAAAGAATACTTGCAAAAAAATTAACTCAAAAAATCACCTAAATCCACTAGATTGGATACATGGTCAAAATCCACTGATGTCTCCATCTGGCTCAATTGTTGTGCTTTGGGAATTTGATATGAATCAATGAGAACCAACGATCTACAAGACCATTTGTCAACCCACTCTTGTGATTCACATTCTTCCCACAAACAATACATGCATGAAGAGGAAAAACATACCGTGTATCTCATATAAATTACTAGTGAACTTTAATTTGAACGCATAAATGAGTGCATGTCACTCGATCCTACAACTGTACAACAAACTAGATAGTTTTCAATGTTAGATTCAGTGATAAACAAAAAATATATACGAACCATTGATGTACCTGGATTACCTGGAGCCATCATAGACTTACACCATCACACAATTGTTTCTGCATCTATCAACTCAGCACCACCTTCGTACTTCAATTATTCCCTAGCTAGGGCTCTTTTCACACATGCTCCTACACCATCATGCTCTCCCTTACCATGTCTAGCCTCAGTGAAATTCCAAAAATGTTGTACACCGCTTGTCATATGCATCATTGTCAACCAATAAAACATCCTTGCATTCTTGAATTGTGTGGTGCAATTATCTGACCATATTAAGTGTCGGTTGTATCGTATGTTCCTTTCCCTTAAACTATCATAGAAAACTTTAAAGCATCCTTGTACAAACTTTGATGAATGAGTACGATCATCACTTATGTAGAAGTGATACTCTCTTACAACCTTTCTATCCTCCTTTGTGCTATCATCTGCATGCATGAATGCTATGTGTACAAAAATAGAAACTTGTGTAGAGTGATAATACATGGATTGCACTTCATTTTGAGGTTGTAGTGTATAATTTTCAGCGAAATCAACAATAGAGACAATGGTGCCAAGAGGAAATGTGTCCTTACATAACTTGAATTTCTCATCTAACCATCAAGCTCTATGTGTATGCATTATGTACTCATAAACTAGTTTCTCTTGAAAATTTTTCATAAACTGAGCTACACATATATCATTTTTCACTAGCTCACATCTCTTCAAATATTTTCCATCTTTAACTCCATATGTGACTGTCTTGTATTTTCTGAAAGAAATTAGTTTTGTACCAATTTCATGTGTGCTCTCCAAATGTACGCATCTTGGTAAATGTTGCAAACCACCACATATAGAAAAAGAACCTTCCAAATAAGGCATCTTATAATAAATGCAACCATCATGTCTATTACGTAGCACACTTGAAATAAATTCTCTTACTGACTTAGGAGGTGCTTGTATATTACATTCATGCAAAACATGTTAGTGTGCAAAGTAGAACAAATATGATGAAAAGTATCATATGCATGGAAAATTCAATATGCATCCTACAACAACACATGGTGCGTACATGATTAATCTTAATATTAAAAGGTTTTACCATTTCAAAAAATCTTTGAGAAATTCCTATTTGAGGAAACTTTGGAAGGAATCTTTCATAAAATTTAGTTTGAGTCATATCCAAATAGTGTTTGGCATGTAGCTCACGATTTGTAGACCCAATTCGCCTTCTAACAACATCTCTTTGGTTGGGCAAAACTCTTGTGTTGTCATGCCAAAAAATTTCAATTAATGTTTTTAGTGCATCAACAACAACCTTGTCTTTGCATGGAAGTCTACCCGAGAATGGCCAAAGAGAATTATTGTTAGGTTCCTCTATTTTTTCCCGCCACTTTAATGCTTTACTTAATGTTTTTCTACTAAGGTTTAATGACTTATTTGTTTTGCTTATCAAATGATCTTTTTTAATTTTCTTTCTCATTATGGTTGATGTAATGACATGTCAAGTAGCATTAGAATCTTTAGTATGTGATTTTGAACCAATATCTTGATATGCATCAAATAGATTTCTCACAATAGTTCTTTCACTGTTACTTTTAGATGATCTTAGGCCTATAATTTTCATTGTCTCTCTAATATTTAAATTTTTAATCATTTGAACAATTAATTGACATCTTGCGGTTTGATTGAAGTTATTAAAATAAATTTGCCATATTCTTTTACCCATTCTCCAACAATATATTCTCATCAATGTCAATTAGATACTTTGGTTTCCTACGAATGATTCTAGGAGGTGTTAACATCGATGAATTATGTACATTCAATTCATCAAGTAGAGGTGTAATATGTTCATCATTTAATTGATTATTCAACGCGCTATCTTCTTCAATTGCATTAGGTTCAAATGGTAAATCAAATGTCTCTTCTTCAATTGCATTAGGTGCATTATATTTGTTTGGTAAATAGAATTGAGATGTTGAGGATGACATACCTTATTCTCCCATTGTTCTTATGTCACACAATTTCTTTATATGCTGCCTTTGTCTTTCCTTTTGAGCCTCTCGTTGTTCCATCGTTCCTCGCTTGTTCTTTCCCATGGTTGTTATCGGTTGTCCTAAATAGAATCATATTACATATACATGTAAACAAAGTTCATAAACAAACAAATAACCATAAATATACATCTTATCACTATTTTTTGGAATCAAACTATTAAACAATCACAATACTATTGACACAAACTAATAAGAACAACAATTCAATCATTTGAAATCATGCAAAAACAAAAAATTTACTTAGTTCTATGTATAAAATAGTGATAGAAGTGTAGACACAGTTCCAGTGGGGCCTTCAACGACCTCTAAAACTTCTTTTGAGGTTGTTGAGGGTCTTGGGCAACTAAAAACTATGTCTATAAACTACGTACACGCTACATTAATAACCGCGTACATGTTGTTAGTCTATAAAATGTTGACAAGCCCAACGATATTCTTTTTCCCATTTTGGACTAATAAGTAGTGCATACGTGCTCTAATCCTAAAAAATGTTATCGCATGGTAATGAATAATGAGCTTAGTATAAGTAATAAGTACTGCGTACGCATTCCTTTGCCTTAAAAAGGTTATGGCAGAGTAGTGAACTAATAGTTTTAGTACCCCATACGCACTATTGATGGTAGAAAATATGTGAATGAAAAGGAAGGGAGAGAGAGAGAGAGAGAGAGAGAGAGGAGAGAGAGAGAGAGAGAGAGTAGGGTGGAGGGAGAGAGGAGGGGGGTGGAAGGGAAGGAGGGAGAGGGAGAGAAGAAGGGGGAGGGTGGAGAGAAGAAGGGGGTATAGAGGAAGGGAGAGGGAGAGTAGGGGGGGAGGGAGGGAGAGGAGAGGGGAGAGGGAGAGAGAGGGGGGAGGGAGAGGGAGAGAGAGAGAGGGAAGGAGGGAGAGGGAGAGAGAGAGAGAGAGAGAGAGAGAGAGAGGGAGAGAGAGAGAGAGAGAGAGAGAGAGGAGAGAGAGAGAGAGAGAGGGGAGGGAAGGTAGAGAGAGGGAGAGAGGGGGGAGGGAAGGTAGAGAGAGGGAGAGAGGTAGAGGGAGGGAGAGAGGGAGAGAAGAGGGGGGAGGGTGGGAGAGAAGAAAAGGTATGGAGGAAGAGAGAGAGAGAGAGAGAGAGAGATAGAGAGAGAGAGAGAGAGAGAGAGAGAGAGAGATGGAAGGAGGGAGAGGGAGAGATGGAAGGAGGGAGAGGGAGAGAGAGGGAGAGAGAGAGGGGGGAGGTAGGTAGAGAGATGGAGAGAGGTAGAGGGAAGGAGAGAGGGAGAGGGAGGGAGAGAGGGAGAGAAGAGGGGGAGGGTGGGAGAGAAGAAGGGGTTATGGAGGAAGAGAGGGAGAGAGAGAGAGAGGGAGAGGGGGGAGAGGTAGAGGGAGGGAGAGAGGGAGAGAAAAGGGGGAGGGAAGGAGGAAGAGGGAGAGAGAGGGGAGAGGGAGGAGAGAGAGGGAAGGAGGGAGAGGGAGAGATAGGGAGAGAGAGAGAGGGGGAGGGAAGTAGAGAGAGAGGTAGAGGGAGGGAGAGAAGAGCAGGGAGGGTGGGAGAGAAGAGCAGGGAGGGTGGGAGAGAGAGAGAGAGGGAGATGGAGAGGGGGGAGAGTAGGGGGAGGGGAGAGAGGAGGGAGGCAGAAGGGAAGGAGGGAGGGGGAGAGGGAGAGAAGAGGGGGGAGGGTAGGAGAGAAGAAGGGGTATGGAGGAAGGGAGAGGGAGAGTAGGGGGAGGGAGGGAGAGGAGAGGAGAGGGGAGAGGGAGAGAGAGAGGGGGGAGGGAGAGGGAGAGAGAGGGAGAGGTAGAGAGAGAGGGAAGGAGAGAGAGGGGGAGAGAGGGAGAGAGAGAGAGGGGGGAGGGAAGGTAGAGAGAGGGGGAGAGGTATAGGGAGGGAGAGAGGGAGAGAAGATGGGGAGGTAAGGAGGGAGAGGGAGAGAGAAAGGACACAGGACACCATATGACTGATCTCGATTGTGACTATAGGAATTACAAAAGAAGAGAAAGAGGGAGGGAGAGAAGAAGAGAAAGAGGGATGGGGTATGGATGAAGTGAGAAGGGGAGAGAGAGAAAGAGAGAGGGATGGGGTATGGAGGAAGGGAGAAGGGGAGAGAGAGAGAGAGGGAGAGGGAGATAGGGAGAGAAGAAGGAGGGAGGACGAAGGGAGAGGAAGACATATCGAATCCAGGACACAATATGACCCTTAGAACACTATATGACCCCTAACAACATCTAAGGGGTCATAGGGTGTCCTAAGGGGTCATATGACACTATAATATCCCTTAGCACATGATAGGACCTATAATGACACCAAATGGTGTCCTAAGGAGTCATAGAACACCATAAGACCCTTTATAAAACCATATGGTGTTGTTATGGGTCATTGGTGTCTTGAAGGGTCTTAAGGGGTCACAGGACACCATATTACCTCTTAGGAAACAATACGACCTCTAATGACACCTAAGGGGTCATATGGTGGGCTAATAAAATGATATATTAAATTTAAAGTTATGAATAGAACATCGTACAACGAGACTCCAAGCAAACAAACAATGAGGCTTCGCTAAAAAGCAAGTGTAAGAGCTTGACCTAACCCTAAGACTACTGCCTAAGTTCTAAAACATATGATGCTATTAAATTTGCAAGGTTATAAGACTGATCTCGATTGTGACTATAGGAAATAAACACTTGGTTTCTTTCATGGGTATGTATCATTCCAAGATGTTTTACAAGTGATGATCATCATATACTACCACTACCATGCATACAACAAACTTTAATTTCTTTAGGTGACAGGCGTTGTGTAACATGGGAACTCTCGCATACCCACCACTATCATTCTACATAAAATCATGTATGTTACTCTCCCTCTTTCTCTTCCTACCTATTGTTTCCTTTTGAAAAACATATTGTAGGTACTCTGACTCATCATGTTGCTTTGTTGTGTAATGCCCCACCAGGAAACCCCGAAGGGATTAAGCCAAAACACAAGAATAGAGTGCAATAATTTTTTTAATAAAGTTAAACATATCATTAACATACAACAAGATACCAAAGTTCAGATTACATAGCGGAAGACATCAACTAACACCTACAGAGTTTCCCAATGTAATTACTTATTTACACATTTCACTTAACACACTAATAAATCCAATAAGTTGATTATCTCATAATGAGATAATTCTTAAACAAGGATAATTTCTTTCAGAAGAAGGAAATATAAATCACATGCCAATGTTTATCCATTATGATTCATTCATACTTTATGTATGCGGGAAAAGTGGGTGAATAAAACTTAATATGTGAAAATTTTTCAAAATACTAGTCCACACACACACACAGGATTTCTTGATGCAAGCTATGGAGTAACGTAGTGTTACTCAGCTTCCCAAGAAGGGTCCCATGGTTCTCTATCTCACAATGTCCCTCAAACCAACATTTTTGCTCTCAGATCACTGAGCAAAATGGTTTAGGGATGGCAAATATGAGAACGAGAGATGCTTTTTATTGAATTTAGTATGAGATGTGTTGTAAGCTATGTATGATCTTAGAAATGCAATAAACTAAATGATAAGATGACGAGGTTAGTATGAATACTATCCTAGCATACTATATTTAGTCTATGATTGAACTAAAATGATAAAGAAAGTAATCTAAGAATGCATATTAGTCTAATTTATGATCTAAAAGAGGCTAAATGATGAGCATATATGAAATGAAAGCTTGAAAGAATTTGAGCATAAGTGTGATGCTTCAAATTTGAAAGATGATTGTTAAGAATGGAGGAATGAGGGCTCTATTTATAGCACAAACAGGGCAATGGATGGTCAAGATTGAAAGGTTTAATCAAGGGCCAAGTTTGAAAGTTGGGGATCCATGTGCACAATTGGCACCAATGAAATGGTGACAAGTGTCAACATAGGATTGGATTGAGAGAAGAGGTTGGAGGCATTAAAGGCTTGAGAAGACCTCATGGTTATCTAAAGGCTAAGGGTCAAGTCTAAGTTAGGCTTACCCACTGGATTAAGAGTTAATCCAAGGATAAACCTTTGTGCAAATGTTTAAGAGATAATCATGGTCAAAGCATTAATGGCCTGATGAGACCCTTGGGTTGGATAGAGGTTGAGTCAAAACAAATGTTTTAACCATGTGGGAGGGTTTGAATTAACCATTAATGGTTACTGGAGACTTTAGGGATTAAGTGGTTGAAGGTTGGAAGCCTTTAATGGTTTTCAAAGACTTTAAGGGTTTTAGTGGTTGAAGGTTGAAAACCTTCAATGGTTATCAAAGACTTTAAGCCTTTTGAGAAGTGACTTCCCTTTGCTTAGGGATGTGACAAAGTTTAGAGGAGGGTTAGGTTAATTAGAAGCAATTAGAAGATTCTAGAAGGGATTAGAAAGGGGTTTGGGATTTTGCAAGTGGATGGAGGGATAATAGGATTTAATTGAATTAAATGATTTTATTCAATTTGGTTGTAATTTGGAGAAATTAAATAAATATGATTTATTCAATTTAGGATAACTATTTAATTAAATTTGAATTTAATTAAAAGTGGATAGGGGATTTAATTGAATAAAATGATTTATTCATTAAATGGGTATAGTGAATTTAATTTAAATAAATTGAGTAACTTATTTAATTAAATAGAGGAATGTGGATAATTTAATTAAATAGAGAAATGAACATAAAATATTCATTTAGGAATATGGTCATTTTTATACGTCTACATTTTGCCCCTCTTTGAAGTGACGTGTGTGCACATGTTATTTCAAAGAAAATGATGTGTTTTTGTGATTTTATGATCAAATGCAATTTTTGTTGTGTCGCTCTTTTGATTTGTCAGTCGTGCCCCAGATTTGATGTGATGCCCCAGATTCGAGATTTGATGGTGATGCCCCAGATTCGATATTTGATGTGTGATGATGCCCCAGATTTGATATTTGATGGTGATGATGCCCCAAATTCGATATTTGATGGTGATGGATTTATCCAATATGAGTGTTGGTATAACTTGTTTTGATTTGTGATTTTCCAAGTTATGTATAGATATCAATGTGTTGTTCTGATCAAAATATGATTTATTTACGTGTTCTATTTCAAGTTCGATGTGGGAAGCCTGATGTGTATTAAAAGCCGATATGGGTTGGAAACTTGAGTTGTGTTACAAGCTAATATGGGTGGGAAACTTGAGTTGTTTTACAAGTTTATGTGATTTTGGTACTTGAGTTGTTTTACAAGTTTTGATATGGTTTTTGGAGAACTTGAGTTGTGTTACAAGTTGATATGAAATGATAGGTTTTTGAACTTGATGTAGATGAGCAAATTTGTTTCATGTTGTTGATGTAAGTTTGTTTTTGATATCTTTGTTTTGATGTGGAAACTGGTATTGGATTTGTTTTGAGATTTGATATGATAATGCCCCCTCGGGAGATCGTTCGTGCACACAAAGCATGAATGATCTCTCGAAAGAAGAAGAATGTTGTTTGAAAGATGGAAGAGTAGATAGTGATGGCATGCATGGGTTTGATAAGATTGATTAGATTGATTGGAATGAGAGCAAGTCTTGTTTTAGGTATGACACCTCCTGTATAAGACATGGATGATCGAGCGTCTGGTTTCAAGAATGATACCACCTGTATAAGATATGGATGATCAAGCATCTGGTTTCAAGAATGATATATCCTGTATAAGATATGATAGAAGATAGTTTGGAAGAATGATGAAGATAGTTTGGAAGAATGATAGAAGATAGGTTGGAAGAATGATAGAAGATAGTTTTGAAGAATGATGAAGATAGTTTAGAAGAATGATAGAAGATAGGTTGGAAGAATGATAGAAGATATGAAAGTGAAGAAAGATTCCATGATGATGTGATAGATATGCATGCGAGGGATGCAATGATGAATGATGAATGATATTTTGAAAATGAGATGTATGATATGATATGCAACTAATTGTAAAATGATATGCAACTATGTTAAAATGATATGCAACTAATGCTTTTTTTTTTTTTTTTGGAGCATCCTCGTCCTGCATTTGCTATCCGATATAGCCATTTGTTTGCTTTATTTGTAGATATCATCATTGAGCATTGATTTGTTTAGGATATGTTGAAAATTTATACAAGCATAATGGTATAATTGAACCATAATGACCCGAGAAAAATTTACATGATATTTGATTTTGCAAGATAGCACAAGCGTCAAGGTATAATTGAACCAGGACGACCTGAGTGCGTATTGCGTAAACATATAAGAGTTAACCTTTGTCCCATACAAATCTGAAATGTCCTCAGAGATATGCCACCAGATTTCTTCATAGGACAAATCCACGGTGGGCGCCAGAAATGTATGAGGGAAAAGTGGGCGAATAAAACTTAATATATGAAATATGAGAAATACCAGTCCACACACACACACAGGACTTCTTGATGCAAGATATGGAGTAATGTAATGTTACTCAGCTTCCCAAGGAGGGTCCCATGGTTCTCTATCTCACAATGTCCCTCAAACCAACATTTTTGCTCTCAGATCACTGAGCAAAATGGTTTAGGGATGGCAAATATGAGAACGAGAGATGCTTTTTATTGAATTTAGTATGAGATGTGTTGTAAACTATGTATGATCTTAGAAATGCAATAAACTAAATGATAAGATGACGAGGTTAGTATGAATACTATCCTAGCATACTATATTTAGTCTATGATTGAACTAAAATGATAAAGAAAGTAATCTAAGCATGCATATTAATCTAATTTATGATCTAAAAGAGGCTAAATGATGAGCATATATGAAATGAAAGCTTGAAAGAATTTGAGCATAAGTGTGATGCTTCAAATTTGAAAGATGATTGTTAAGAATGGAGGAATGAGGGCTCTATTTATAGCACAAACAGGGCAATGGATGGTCAAGATTGAAAGGTTTAATCAAGGGCCAGGTTTGAAAGTTGGGGATCCATGTGCACAATTGGCACCAATGAAATGGTGACAAGTGTCAACATAGGATTGGATTGAGAGAAGAGGTTGGAGGCATTAAAGGCTTGAGAAGACCTCATGGTTATCTAAAGGCTAAGGGTCAAGTCTAAGTTAGGCTTACCCACTGGATTAAGAGTTAATCCAAGGATAAACCTTTGTGCAAATGTTTAAGAGATAATCATGGTCAAAGCATTAATGGCCTGATGAGACCCTTGGGTTGGATAGAGGTTGAGTCAAAACAAATGTTTTAACCATGTGGGAGGGTTTGAATTAACCATTAATGGTTACTGGAGACTTTAGGGATTAAGTGGTTGAAGGTTGGAAGCCTTTAATGGTTTTCAAAGACTTTAAGGGTTTTAGTGGTTGAAGGTTGAAAACCTTCAATGGTTATCAAAGACTTTAAGCCTTTTGAGAAGTGACTTCCCTTTGCTTAGGGATGTGACAAAGTTTAGAGGAGGATTAGGTTAATTAGAAGCAATTAGAAAATTCTAGAAGGGATTAGAAAGGGGTTTGGGATTTTGCAAGTGGATGGAGGGATAATAGGATTTAATTGAATTAAATGATTTTATTCAATTTGGTTGTAATTTGGAGAAATTAAATAAATATGATTTATTCAATTTAGGATAACTATTTAATTAAATTTGAATTTAATTAAAAGTGGATAGGGGATTTAATTGAATAAAATGATTTATTCATTAAATGGGTATAGTGAATTTAATTTAAATAAATTGAGTAACTTATTTAATTAAATAGAGGAATGTGGATAATTTAATTAAATTGGATTTAATTAAATAGAGAAATGAACATAAAATATTCATTTAGGAATATGGTCATTTTTATACGTCTACATTTTGCCCCTCTTTGAAGTGACGTGTGTGCACATGTTATTTCAAAGAAAATGATGTGTTTTTGTGATTTTATGATCAAATGCAATTTTTGTTGTGTCGCTCTTTTGATTTGTCAGTCATGCCCCAGATTTGATGTGATGCCCCAGATTCGAGATTTGATGGTGATGCCCCAGATTCGATATTTGATGTGTGATGATGCCCCAGATTTGATATTTGATGGTGATGATGCCCCAAATTCGATATTTGATGGTGATGATGCCCCAAATTTCCAATATGAGTGTTGGTATAACTTGTTTTGATTTGTGATTTTCCAAGTTATGTATAGATATCAATGTGTTGTTCTGATCAAAATATGATTTATTTGCGTGTTCTATTTCAAGTTCGATGTGGGAAGCCTGATGTGTATTACAAGCCGATATGGGTTGGAAACTTGAGTTGTGTTACAAGCTGATATGGGTGGGAAACTTGAGTTGTTTTACAAGTTTATGTGATTTTGGTACTTGAGTTGTTTTACAAGTTTTGATATGGTTTTTGGAGAACTTGAGTTGTGTTACAAGTTGATATGAAATGATAGGTTTTTGAACTTGATGTAGATGAGCAAATTTGTTTCATGTTGTTGATGTGAGTTTGATTTTGATATCTTTGTTTTGATGTGGAAACTGGTATTGGATTTGTTTTGAGATTTGATATGATAATGCCCCCTCGGGAGATCGTTCGTGCACACAAAGCATGAATGATCTCTCGAAAGAAGAAGAATGTTGTTTGAAAGATGGAAGAGTAGATATTGATGTCATGCATGGGTTTGATAAGATTGATTAGATTGATTGGAATGAGAGCAAGTCTTGTTTTAGGTATGACACCTCCTGTATAAGACATGGATGATCGAGCGTCTGGTTTCAAGAATGATACCACCTGTATAAGATATGGATGATCAAGCATCTGGTTTCAAGAACGATATATCCTGTATAAGATATGATAGAAGATAGTTTGGAAGAATGATGAAGATAGTTTAGAAGAATGATAGAAGATAGTTTGGAAGAATGATGAAGATAGTTTGGAAGAATGATAGAAGATAGGTTGGAAGAATGATAGAAGATATGAAAGTGAAGAAAGATTCCATGATGATGTGATAGATATGCATGCGAGGGATGCAATGATGAATGATGAATGATATTTTGAAAATGAGATGTATGATATGATATGCAACTAATTGTAAAATGATATGCAACTATTTTTTATTTTATTTTTATTTTTTTGGTAGCATCCTCATTCTGTATTTGCCATCCGATATAGCCATTTGTTTGCTTTCTTTGTAGATATCATCATTGAGCATTGATTTGTTTAGGATATGTTGAAAATTTATACAAGCATAATGGTATAATTGAACCATAATGACCCGAGAAAAATTTACATGATATTTGATTTTGCAAGATAGCACAAGCATCAAGGTATAATTGAACCAGGACGACCTGAGTGCGTATTGCGTAAACATATAAGAGTTAACCTTTGTCCCATACAAATCCGAAATGTCCTCAGAGATATGCCACCGGATTTCTTCATAGGACAAATTTGCATGGTAAAAGACTTCACTCATAGATAGAAGACAAATAAAACATCACATTCCTTCCTTGCTTCTCTAGTCGTAAGACATCCTGGAGGTGCTCAGGAGATATGATAAGCAAAAATTAACAACCATAAGTAATCATGCATGCTATTGGAAATGTATTCTTGTCAATTAAAACATCTTGCAAAATAGATCTTTGTTCAGTTGAAATCAGTGCAAGTCCGTGATGTTTAGCCTTCTTGCATTGTCATTTGTCATTTGTTGGTTGTTTTGATCCTTGTTGTCTTGCTACGTTTTTGGTCTGATGTTGAAAATCTTGAAGGCAAAATGCCCCAAGCGAGGTCAGGATTTTGCCCCTTGTCGTTGATACTACTTTGATATGGATATGTATGCTGATCACCAAGCCATGGTGGGATATTATTTAGATAATTGTTTCAGATAAACCAAGGATAGTGACCTCACTAAGTATGTCCAAGATTGATAAGCATTTGTGAATTTCTGGTGATGTCTCAGATGGGTGGATATGATATGTACAATATGATTTGTGAACCCTGTATTTCCATCAATTGATAAAGACAAGGCTAACTAGAATAAAACCCAGCAGTCATACTGATTGATGTCATTGTTATGATTTGGTTGATGATTGATGTATAAAAACTTATTTCTCTTGATGAATTTGGAAAAATTGGGGGGCTTCGGTCCTAGCTCACCCGGTCGTGGATCGCAACTTAAGGCGTGGGTATGCTCCCCATGGTCTTGAGTTCGAGTCCCCGGCTGTGTTAACTCTGTGTGTGTTGCTACCTTATGAGTGGGCTGTACACACTGGGGGATTAGTCTTGCTTCGGCAAGGACACCTCCAGATTCCACGATAGTGAATATAAAATTTTTTGGAAAAACTAGGTTGTTGTTTCTTCAACTTGATGTTACGATAAAGGTTCTTTCTTCTCAGAATAAGGTGATTAGTCATGCATGAGTGATCAATGGATTCCTTTGATTGGTTTGGATTCAGTTGATTCTTGTTTTTGAAAATTTCAAATCTTACTCTATCAGAGTGAAGGTTTAGCTGTCCCTTCATGACAAAGTGTGTCAAATGATATGGATAAAAGTTTCCCGATCTGGAAACTGGATTTGACAATTTGAAAGTTTTAAACAAGTGTTTTTGAGATAAAAATCCGTAAGATGGTAAAGGATTCTATTGATACTGATGATGAGATTTTCCGGATTATGATAGGAGAGACGTCCTTTATTGTGCTATTCGTTTAGGATTCTGACAACTTTTGTTTTGACACAAATTTAGCTCGAGAAATAGTTTTAATGGTTTGTTTGTCACTCTGCTTTGATGAAAAATGATGTTGATGGATGGATTGATTATCAAGACTTGATGATTGATAGGAATGTCTAGATTCAAAGAGTGAGTACCCCATATAAGACTGATCTATCTAGTTTCGAGTGTACCTATCCCTGTATAAGACATGTTTGATGTTGATGTTGATTTCGAGTAATGAATTGATTAACTAGACATGTGATAAGTTTCATTGCAAACTTTGAGAGTTTTCCTGTTGTTGATCTGATTTGATGGATGGTCCATGTGTTCATGCTTTGATTTTTTTTGTTTTGATTTTTTTGATTTTTGTCAATTTTTAGTTTTTGGATATTTTGATTTTTTTGAGTTTTTGGATATTTTGATTTTTTTGAGTTTTCGGATATTTTGATTTTTTTTGAGTTTTTGGATTAGAAGAAAGATGTATTTGGTTGCCCCAATGTATATCAAGATGAGGAATGGATGAATGAATGACTGAACCATTGAGATGGAAATAGATTTGTTGTCCATAGTTTTGATCAAGATCAAGGATGAAAAAGGGGATATGGATAGAGATAGGATATAGATAGCACTGGATGATGGAAGCAATGAATAGATAGGATAGATAGATATGGATTAGAGTGAAGCAAGATTGTAGAAAGAATTGGAGGATAGAAGAAATGAATATATAGGATAAGGGATATGGATTAGAGGATTTGGGAGATATGGTAGGAAGAATAGAGTAGATGAACTTTGCCCCCAAGCATAGAGGTTTCCATTTGCAAAAAGGTGATATGTAAGATTGTCATAGTATTTAGCACCATCTGAATAAGTGTTCTCAAACTTTTCAAAGATAGAGACCCAACCCACACTTAGAGCCTCTGGAAAATTCAACCGAACATATCTAGCAACTAGGAAGCAGACTCAAAAGGGAATAAGAATCTCAAACTGGATCAAGGTACTTAGTCTTTGATTACCCATGTGTGTGCAAGTGGGTTCATTCTGTCTCATATGATCATTCTAATCTTCAGAATCCAACATGGCTAGCTACATGAGTTACCTTGACTTCAAAAACATCCTGGATAGAGCCTCGCTACTAGCGAGCGTCCATAGCCCCGACGAGGTTATCGCTATAATCTCACAAATATTGCTCCATTGCCAGCCAGGCGTCCATAGCCCCGATGGAGTTACTTGCATGTTCCCATAGCCAATCATTTTGATATTGCATTTCATTGCATCTTGCTTTTCTTGATATTCATTTTCTTGCTCATGCTTTTGATATTTCTTTTTTTTTTCTTTATTTTTCTTGCATTGGCTTGTAAGTGATGAAACTTACATGGGTCTGATAATTACAGTGGCGCTGAAGCAAGATTTTAGATTTTTCACTAGCCATGTCTTCAATTTAAGAGATCACAATGATTTTTAGAGCAATCGATTAAGTGTATGAGATATAGTAATCAAAAGATGTCGGTACCAAGATACGATAAGTGGTTCTTTTCTGGATTGAGTGTGTATCCCAACCAAAAGAAAATGGTAAAGAGGAACAACCTCGGATTCTGAAGCATTTCATGAATAGATATCTAGGAAAAGGACTGAATATTAGATTCGAGCATGGGAAAGTATGTGACAAAATGACACAAATGCCTATTTCATAGATGAAGGATGTATGCAAAGGATTGAATGATAGGGATGGAAGGATAGAAAAGAGGTGTTGGATAATAGATAGAATGTTTGAAGATTTGTGCAAGGATAGAGGGAAATATATTCAGGATGAGTGTTGGTACTTGAGAAGTGATGAAGAGATGGAGGAAAATTGAATTTTTGGGACAAGGATCCTAAATAGATAGAGGAAATGATAGAAGAAGTTTTGGAAAGATGTTTAGATAGAGGATTGAAAGAATTTCAAAGATGTGCTCCTCATTGATCTTTCTTATGGATCATTTGAGGTGATGGATTTGTGGATGGAGGGAAGTAAGGACCCAAGATGGATGGAAGGGATGGAGAATTCGATTGTGGAATGAAAGGACCTAAGATAGATTTGGAGGATGAAGAGATTCCTTGATCTTGATCTTGACTTGGAGTAGGATCATTTGAGTTTGTGCTTTCCTCTTGATTTTGAATTAGATGAGTGGAGGATATGGAAGGAATATCATGATTTTGCTTAAGAGATGGATGTTGAATGGGACCTTGCTCCTGAGATGAAAGAGGGTCATTGTGGATGGAATACCAAAATTTTAGGGGATCATCATAAGATTCTTGACAGGTGGGATCTTGATCGAAGATGGGATCAGATTGGAGAGCCATGATATTGTGATCTTGATTTAGGCTAGGACTTATTTCCTTTGACTGAGTTTCCACTTTATGATTTTTCCTTGTTTGAACTGATTTTTGAGTTTGATTGTTGGATACTTTGCAAGATATTTTAACATTTGTGACAAGAATACATAGCACACATGAAGACAATGATCATCCTAATGCTATACATTGAGTGTATATTCTTTTGAGGATGTGTTCAAATCCTCGATGTTATCACTAGTTTGATTTACAACAAAAGACACATTAGATAGACTCTTTATTCAAAGGTCATTGACAATATCATAGCCCACTAGTCTCGATACTCCGTCAGCTCAAACAGCCTTGTCACCCCCTAGAGGGCGCCCATTTTTTTGCCTTTTGCAAGAAATTAACTCAAAGTGAATTGCTTCACAATTGAGTAGTTATCTTGGGAGATATATGGTGAGTAATCTTGGGGGTGGATTCTTCCCCACCCTTGCACTATGATATTGCCAATGTTTGGCGACTGACTCGGTTCAAGGTTTCTATTTCTAAGGTTCATAATCAGGCTTCCTGTTCGGCCGTCAGTGATAAACTCCCTCAGGAGGCTTCCCAACCTTTAGAACAAAGGCTTTAGGTATCTCGAGGATACTGGGGGAAGGCTAATCGCTGCGCGTAACCGTTGAAAGGGACTTTCGTCACCCTCCACTTTTGATTATAGTGGGTTGGAACACTTGGCTTCAAAGTTGTTCCCCACTTAGGTCGTTCCCTTCACACCGGCCAAAGAATGGCTTTAAGAGTTTTTCAACCCCTCGGGAAGGCAGGCCTGCTAAAGGATTTAAATGTTTGAAGTACAGAAAGCTTAAGAGTGGCTTGGCTTTTTGGTCACCCAATTATGGGGAGAGCATATACCTTCCATTTTCAAGACAAGGCAATCAATTTTTTTTTTTTTAGCCTCCAAGACAATGATTTGCTAACTTCTATTTGGAGATGTTGCTCCAAAAAGAATGATGTTCTTTTTAACCTTTCATAGCAAAGTGTGTATTTCCAAAACTTTTAAAAAATAAGCCTGGTCAACAAAGTAAATCGTGATGTTTGGTCAACAAAATTAAAGTCGATAGGGGAAAACTTTCCCTCTTTGCCTTGCACAAAATGAAGATGATGTTCTTTTACTTTGCAAAATGAAGTGGATCCTTTTAGACACCAAAGGATGGTGAGGTTCTTTTTAAAACATTTGCCAAAGTAAAGATTGTTGGTTCTTTTTACAGCTTCCAAAATGAAGTGTTTTTCCTCTAATCTTGCAAGAAAACAAATATGAAATTGTTGTTCTTTTTATCTTGCAATAAAGAAAAGATGAAGTTTTATTTTATAACACCAAAAAGGAAGGCATGAAGTTCATTTTATGCATCCAAATGAAATGATGAGGTTTATTTTAATTTGTGCAAAAAAAGGAGAGTGAGTTCTTTTTAACCAACTTTTGTTGAAAGAAAGTAAAAAAAGAAACTTAAAGCCTCTAAACTTGCTCCTTCCCCTGCACAAAAAATATTAGAACCTACACACAGTCAGTGATCAAGTGTTAGTGTGGGCTTACACAAGCCTAAATTCTGATCTTGGTTACAAATTTTACAATCTTGATCCTGAAATGCCCTGAAATTTGACTAAGTCTAAAATTTGGAAGATCTTCCAAAAACTAGATTTTGCATTATAACTCCTAGAGGTTTGAAACCCCTCTCAAACATCCTGAAAGTATATATGGAATATAACTTAAAGTATAAGAAAGAGAAAAGAGAAGAGGATCACTTATACTTAAATGTTATATGTTATATTCCATATATATTATGTCTCCCACAACCCTAATTTTTGACTGTCATAAATTTTTGGCTCTTCCAACTCTATGCGCTAAACTATCGCATGGATACGCTAAGAAAAAGCTCCCACGTGCTATTATGTGCCCCCAATGCGCTAAGCTGTTCTTCCGATGCGCTATTCTATTTTTTTTTTCACGTTGGTACCTACAGGAAAAACTTAATGGAGGTCACACGCTAATGTTTGAACTGCACGCACTAGATGATGGTCTCCACGCGCTGAACAGTGGATTGGATGCGCTACTCTATTTACTGGATGTGCTAAATAGTGTTTTTCCCGCGTTGAGACCTACAGGAATTTTTTAAAAAAAAATAAAATCATGGGCTAAAGGAATGACTTTACGCGCTAAAACAGAGACCCCACGCGCTAAACAGTAGGCTAGAAGCGCTAAACTGTTAGGTGGATGCGCTAATCTGTTAGGTTTATGTGCTAATGTGTGTTTCGCCAACGTCGACACCTACAGGAAAATTTGTTAAATAGTATCATGCGCTAAGGAACAGTGTTCACGCGCTAAGACAGAAAGCACACGCGCTAAACAGTAGGCTAGAAGCGCTAAACTATTAAGCAGATGCGCTAAAATATCTTTTTGACATGCTAATTCTAGTTTCCCGCGTACCTGCAAAAGTCATCAAATTCAAAAAATGATGTGTTATTGGGGGTCGTGCCCCACGGTGGGCGCCAGAAATGTATGCGAGAAAAGTGGGTGAATAAAACTTAATATGTGAAAATTTTTCAAAATACTAGTCCACACACACACAGAGGACTTCTTGAAGAAAGCTATGGAGTAACGTAGTGTTACTCAGCTTCCCAAGGAGGGTCCCATGGTTCTCTATCTCACAATGTCCCTCAAACCAACATTTTTGCTCTCAGATCACTGAGCAAAATGGTTTAGGGATGGCAAATATGAGAACGAGAGATGCTTTTTATTGAATTCAGTATGAGATGTGTTGTAAGCTATGTATGATCTTAGAAATGCAATAAACTAAATGATAAGATGACAAGGTTATTATGAATACTATCCTAGCATACTATATTTAGTCTATGATTGAACTAAAATGATAAAGAAAGTAATCTAAGCATGCATATTAGTCTAATTTATGATCTAAAAGAGGCTAAATGATGAGCATATATGAAATGAAAGCTTGAAAGAATTTGAGCATAAGTGTGATGCTTCAAATTTGAAAGATGATTGTTAAGAATGGAGGAATGAGGGCTCTATTTATAGCACAAACAGGGCAATGGATGGTCAAGATTGAAAGGTTTAATCAAGGGCCAAGTTTGAAAGTTGGGGATCCATGTGCATAATTAGCACCAATGAAATGGTGACAAGTGTCAACATAGGATTGGGTTGAGAGAAGAGGTTGGAGGCATTAAAGGCTTGAGAAGACCTCATGGTTATCTAAAGGCTAAGGGTCAAGTCTAAGTTAGGCTTACCCACTGGATTAAGAGTTAATCCAAGGATAAACCTTTGTGCAAATGTTTAAGAGATAATCATGGTCAAAGCATTAATGGCCTGATGAGACCCTTGGGTTGGATAGAGGTTGAGTCAAAACAAATGTTTTAACCATGTGGGAGGGTTTGAATTAACCATTAATGGTTACTGGAGACTTTGGGGATTAAGTGGTTGAAGGTTGGAAGCCTTTAATGGTTTTCAAAGACTTTAAGGGTTTTAGTGGTTGAAGGTTGAAAACCTTCAATGGTTATCAAAGACTTTAAGCCTTTTGAGAAGTGACTTCCCTTTGCTTAGGGATGTGACAAAGTTTAGAGGAGGGTTAGGTTAATTAGAAGCAATTAGAAGATTCTAGAAGGGATTAGAAAGGGGTTTGGGATTTTGCAAGTGGATGGAGGGATAATAAGATTTAATTGAATTAAATGATTTTATTCAATTTGGTTGTAATTTGGAGAAATTAAATAAATATGATTTATTCAATTTAGGATAACTATTTAATTAAATTTGAATTTAATTAAAAGTGGATAGGGGATTTAATTGAATAAAATGATTTATTCATTAAATGGGTATAGTGAATTTAATTTAAATAAATTGAGTAACTTATTTAATTAAATAGAGGAATGTGGATAATTTAATTAAATTGGATTTAATTAAATAGAGAAATGAACATAAAATATTCATTTAAGAATATGGTCATTTTTATACGTCTACACTTTACATTCAAGCTTTTCATTAAAATATAAGCCATGCATCTAATATTCTAACACACTAGAATTTTATCATAAACATATGAGATCTTTCCATGCATATTTAATTTCCTTAACAACAACTGAATAGATTCCATTGCTCTAAGTTACAATCTTTCATATTCCAATTTACTGCATTTTAAAAGACGATTGCATACATGCCTCTACGATAAATCTCATCTAAACCACTTATGCATTTGATCAAAATGGCATTCATACATGCTAACACTAAACATGAAATAAAAGAATAAAAGCATCACATAACACCAAGATGATCTTGGAGTTCACCCCTAAAGGGCTACATCTCTAGGTCTGCTCAACTGCAAGACCCCTCTGATAATTAAGAAAGTTAAGTATACATGAGGTTCTCATAATTTACAATCCTGCCATTAAGGTGAAACATAATCAATATACAAACGACCGCATCGGTCAATAAATATATAAACGATCCCTGAAAAGAAAAGGATCCAACTGAACATAATCAAAGCTAATACAAAGGTCCATTGGAGCATCCACAAAACTGAATTATCACCACCCAAGGTCTAACATGAAACCAAGTACTTACAAGGGCATAGACAAAAGGATGACCCACAAAGGTGCTCCTATCAGATAATACAACAACACACTAGCAAACGTAGGGACAAGTGTCATCACACAACCTGGTATGGTTACCATGGCAGGTCTTCATAGGTTCTGGCCCCATATACTAGGTTACCCTGGCAACCTAATCCGAACCTTCGGCCCATCCAAGCCTCATGTGGACCCACACATCCTCTCGTGAAGACAATGATGATGGTTTTCTATTTCAGGCCTTCTCACAACATGTCGAGTCTGTGTTAGCACTCATCCCATGTCTGAGGCACAATTATCTTACTTAGAGATTAACATTCTAATCTACTGTTAGGTTATCACTTATTAGACTCATTTTTGATGGGTTACCCAGCAACCACTTTGGGCGCGGCCTCCAATCGAAAGCCACTTTCCCATACGACACTAGACTATACTCAAGCGACCTCAGAAACCAAGGAATACACATGGTCAAGCAAACGGAGTTAAAAAATGAGGAAACAACCATTTGGTCAAACACGACTCAAAAGAGGTACACTTACTGACGGTACTCTAACCAAAGACCTGACCAACCATGGTCAAACATGAATCATCATTTGACACCCACATGAAGGATATGACCAATTACGACACTACCACAAAACAATAGTCAAACTCGAAACCGAGGACAGAAACAGGTACCCCAAATCAATCATATGATAGGGTCCAATCAACAATTCAAAGCTTGCCATTACATAAGCAAAAACGAATACAGAAATTAAACTCGCATAGGCAATATCTTGCAGATACAATCTTCTTTCCTATTGATTTAAACAATAAAATCGATCCAATTTTCTAATTGATCTAAGTTAGATTGCAGTTATCTACTTCATTTAGATATAGGTTGTTCTTGGTTTTCTAACTCTCTAAGGTTCATTGTATTGAACATATGTAAATATGTCATTATGAGTTCTTAAACCAATTTCACATAAATATAATTAAACAACCATTAACCAACTAAATATGATATTTAATCCTCAATTAAAAACATCATTGTCATACTGGTTCAAAATAAACCCTACAAATTTGTCTTTTCCAGAACCAATTTACACTATACAGATCAAGGAAATATACATATTTAAGGAAGCCAAATAAAGAAAATCCATTCCCAAATTAACAGATTGTTTCCTTGAGCATATAAGAAAATTACCAAAATTAACTATTAATTAATGTATATATATTTATTAATCCAAGATTAATAAAATATAACCAATTAATATTTAATTGCGAAATTAGCAATTCAAGAATTTAATTAGAAAAAGTCCATTAATCATAAAATGAAATATGAATATTAATTAACATATTTATTTCATTATACAATTAATTAATATCAAATTAATCATAAATTATAATTTATGCCACATTAATCATAATGAAAAACTTAATTAAGACTTAACATTTATAATAATAATAAATTATTATATTTATTATTTCTTTTTGATTAAAAAAAAAATATTGAAAAAAAACCCACCCATATAAAAAATTGCATAACATAAGGGGGGGGGTTCCACGTGGACCCCACATGGTCCCCATGGGAGCTCACGCTGCCCCAAAGGGGAAGCGCTGCTTCCCAAAGGGAGCACGCAACATCCCCATGGGGAGCACTGCTGCCCCCAAAGGGAGCATGCAACACCCCTTGGGGAGCGCTGCTACCCCAATGGGATACGCAGCTTCCCCTTGGGGTTTCCCCAATATTAATTATTATTATTATTTTTATTTATTTAATTTATTTTATGTTATTTCTAAAATAAATTATTGTGTATAAACACAGTTAAAAAAATAAAATACACAGTCCCAATTTCCAGCAACATAGGTTATATATATATATATATATTTAAAATATATTTATTGTCAAAAACACACAGTAAAAAAATACAGTCTCCCAGAGACTTTAAAAATAATCCTTTATTTTTAAAAACAACACTTAGAAATTTCCTGAGAATCTGAGAATAGACTGGGAATAATTTCTAGAATATGAGAGGTTTTCAAAATTGAAAGGATTTGTTGAAAAACCTTTCCAAATAAATAATTCTTTTGGGCATAAGAAACTTATTTTTCTTGCAAGAATTCAAGCAATAAGCTAGTATCAACTAATTTCCATACTAATTCTAATTCTTTGGGCAATCAATGGAGGATTTGAAACCAAAATTGCACGAAGAACATCCAAGCCCTTTTTAAAAAAAAATTAAACAATAACTAATTAATAACCAGAATTCCTACCTCAATAAGCATTCCTGGAAAGGATCTGATGAAGAGACCCAACCTGCAGCTCAAGAAATCCTTCTCCTTCCAAAATCCCCTAATCTTTCATCCAAGATACTTCCAAAAATATATTTTTCTCCAAAAAATTCAATCCCTAATATTTTCCAAAAGTCTAGGTTATATGGAAAAGTTTGACCAAAAATCTCATTTTTGGATTTAAAACTTTTATTTAAAATAAATTACAAAAATCTTTATTTTCCAACTATATCAATAAATTAAATTGCTTTTCAATTCAAAATTGATTTTCTCAATTAATTCAATTTAACCTTTCTATTTCCGAAATGCCAATAAGATAAAATTAATTCTATTTCAATTAAAATTAAATCTTTCTTTTCTTAGGCATAAACATAATACATTTAATATTTAAATTTAACCATTTAATTGAACTTGCTCCCAATTTAAATCGAGCAATTCAAATTAACGATAAATCACATAAAGAAATCCTGTTTAATTTAGTCCATTAATCTTTAATGCACAAACACATATTTAATCAAATTAAATACTAGGGACTAAATTACTCAATTTAACCATACACACCAAACACGCAAATCAAGAAGGTCAACCAGACAGATGACTCACAAACCCAAACAAAAAGGGAATACCGATGATGACTGACGATGCTCACTTGAGCACGACTATGGTCAACTAGGGTCTTATGACGACCTAATCCAACTCTAAGGATTAAAGAGGTACACTCAAACCTGCGAATTCAGGTGAAGACGAACCTTGCACTCATGCGGTACTATACCTGAAATCTCTTGCAACCAAGAGTCATACATGCATACATGTATAAACTTAATGAAAGTGTTAGCCTAAGATATTAACACGAAATAGGAGAATTAATTAACTTGCATACAAACTGGTGCGAAAACCACATTACCAGCTATGCACTAAATCAAAACATCTGACTATAATCATTATATTTTGATAAACTAACCAAGGTCAAACCAAGATTAGAAATTGATTAGGGTAGGGGTACTACATGTTGACACTATTTTCCACATCTACTCTGCTCATTAAAAACACATTCAAGAAGAATATTGCTATAGGTTTTCTTGTTTGTCACGGTAATACACCCGTGGTTCAATTTCAAACCCTATTCCTCCTATTCAATATACACACACAAATCCATCAGTCAATTTTCTTAGGAGAGCATACATGATAAAAATCAAAGAAGAAGTTGCAGACAAGAAATAAATTCACTTACTTCTATAGAAGTGCAGACACAGTTGCAATGGGGTATGGAGGGAGGGAGGGAGAGAAGAAGAGAAAGAGGGATGGAGGAAGGGAGAAAGGGAGAGAGAGAGAGAGAGGGATGGGGTATGGAGAAAAGGATAAGGGGAGAGAGGGAGCGATAGGGTATGGAGGAAGGGAGAAAGGGGAGATAGAGAGGGATGGGGTATGGATGGAGAGAGAGAGAGAGAGAGAGAGAGAGAGAGAGAGAGAGAGAGAGAGAGACCTTGTATGCATTTGAGAGGGGGAGACAATAAACTTACATGTGTATATCTATACTTAATATATTATATATATATACATATATTATATATTATATGTATATACACATATTATATATACAATATTATATTATACATATATTATATATTACATATATTATATGTATATACACATATTATATATAGAATATCATATTATACAATAGCACGTATGAGCTATTTATAGTAAAAAGAGCGCATACGCGCTATTTATAGGAAAATGAGTGCATGCGTGCTGCATACACCATAAGTACCCCGTACGCACTTTTTAAACTTGTAGTACCCCGTACGTGCTTTTGACTGTTTGGGCTTGGAAATAGGCCTGGATGACAAAGCTATGGTTTGGAAGTTTGATTTCCCTCCATTTCTCTCATTTTTGACGTGTTTTATATTATCAACTTGGTTTATCGACTTTGTCATCATCAGGGTTACACTTCATCAAGTGGGTATTTCTAAAATTACCACCACATTTTCACCCATCTTCTAAGTTTTCTAACCATATATTTTTTTTCAATTTGAACAACAATAACATATTATTATTGAATTTCTTTTACCGGTGTCTCCATAGTTCTCATAGACATAGGTGCACCATTTTTTGAATAACTTTTGATATACTTATCCAAATTTAAAAAACTCCATATATTATTGTAGTGCACTTGATTCTTTACAATTTAAAGAAAAATTGTATTTTCGATTTGTTTTGTGCAACTTATGCTTCGGGTACGAACAGGTACCTAATTTTTAGGATGTGCTCGATTGGAAAAATCATAAAAAAATCAATTATCAACAAAAAATTACAAAGACCCTCTTCTTCTAAGAGTAAAAAACCCCAAAGCAAACCCTTGATTAGTATTTCTTCGAAAGAAGAGGACTCTGATTTCCCTGAGGAGAAGAAGAACCCTAAGGGAGTGCTGAAGGAAAAAAGTAAAATCCAAGCCCAACCCAGGAAGAAGCAAAAGAAAATAGAGGAGATTGGCAAAGATCAGGAGGACACAGGTAAGGAACCGGAAGAGGACAAGCAAACAAGAACCCTGGAGGCTGAACAAAGCCTGGAGATGGAGACTATGGAGGAGACCCTCAGGGCCGTTGACACTATTTCTGCCCTCCATATTGCTAAAGATGAACAGATAACCCCTGGTGAAGTTACTCCTTCTCCTGGTCCTCACCCCAAGGCCTTGAAGGGTTTTATGAAAACCATTGAATGACTTATTGATGGGAATAAGAATACTGTGGATGAATACAAAAAAATATGCAACAGAGTCATGATCCTGGAGACCATTAACATTGGAGAGGGGAACACTATGGCCAATTATATCAAAGATTTGAAGAACACAATTGCCAAAGCGGAAGACATCAGAGATGCCTTTAATCCCCGGTTTGAGAAAATTGAAAAGGAGATACAGGATAGAAAAACCCTGGAGGAAACTAGCGAAAAAACGCTCTCGAATACAGTTGCCAAAGTGGACAAGATAGAGGAGTGCCTCAAGAACATTGCGGAGCAGAGTCTCATCATTCTGAAAATCTCAGCCAACAACACCCATACCCTCATCAGCAAGCTCGATGATGAAAAGGAAACCCAGGAAATTGACTTGGATGCAGAAGGAACCGGAGAAGCCCAAGGTCCCAGAACTCGCACCCATGGAAAGAGGAAGGAAAAGAAAGTGAATAAGGACCTGGAGGAGCTAAAAGCAGTTGGGGCGACCTATGATGAGTTGGTGACTAAGGTAGAGGATCTGCTGAAGAAAATTACTATGTAGTGTCTCCTTGGGTTCTTTGTTGTTTTTTGTTGTTTAGCTGTTTTTTCTGTTCACTGGTTTTTTGGACCAGTCACTTTGTATGAGGACTCTATTTTCTCAGCTTTTTATTTTAGCTATGTTGTAATGGTTTCGGGTCCTTAAAACCTGTTTTTCAATCAATCAGAACAAAAAATTACAAAGATGGTGGTCAAAAAGGGGTATAAGTGGACACTTTTTTTTTTCTGAAATTAGGTGAACTTGAACTTGGAGGCAAAATTTGAAAGTCATGCACTCAAGATATGAAGATAATTAGAAAAAAAAATATTGTAGTGCTGTGAATCTTGTTTCCAAACTACTAAACTTTTTCAAAATTGGATAAGATTAAGGGGGTCAAATCCTTCACGAATGAAAAACTGACCCTGATTTTTTCTGAAAAACATAACATAGTGTTTGACATGTGCATCAAAAAAGTCATAGTTAGATTTAGTATTTTGACAAATCCTTTGGCAGAAAGATAGTTAAGAGTGAGCACTAGAAGATGTGTATTTTTTTGTAATTTTTTGTTGAGTTATTTTTTTTTATGATTTTTCCAATCGAGCACATCCTAAAAATTAGGTACCTGTTCGTCGCGCGAAGCATAAGTTGCACTAAAAGAATCAAAAATATATATATTTTTAAAATTGTAAAGAATCAAGTGCACTACAATAATATATAAATTTTTTTAAATTTGTATAAGTATATCAAAAGTTATTCAAAAAATGGTGCACCTATGTCTGTGAGAACTATGAAGACACTAGTAAAAAAAATTCAATAATAATATGTTATTGTTGTTCAAATTGAAAAATAATTATATGGTTAGAAAGCTCAAAAGATGGGTGAAAAAATGGTGGCAATTTTAGAAATACCCACTTGATGAAGTGTAAACCTGATGATGACAAAGTCGATAAACCAAGTTGATAAAATAAAACACATCAAAAATGAGAGAAATAGAGGGAAATCAAACTTCCAAACCATAGCTTTGTCATCTAGGCCTATTTCCAAGCCTAAACAACCAAAAATGCGTATGGGGTACTTATGATGTAAGCAACGCGTACATGCTCTTTTTACTATAAACAACGCATACACGCTCTTTTTACTATAAACAATGCGTACACACTATTGTATAATATGACATTGTATATATAATGTGTATATACATATAATATATAATATTTATATATATGTATAAATATATAATATATTAAGTATATATATACACATGTAAGTGTATTGTCTCCCCCTCTCAAACGCATACAAGGTGCCTCTCTCTCTCTCTCTCCCCTTCTCCCTTCATCCATACCCCATCCCTCTCTCTCCCTCCCTCTCTCCCCTTCTCCCTTCCTCCATACCCCATCCCTCCCTCTCTCCCATTATCCTCTCTCATTCGCTCTCTCTCCTTCTCCCTTCCTCCACACCCCATCCCTCTTTCTCTTCTTCTCTCCCTCCCTCCCTCCATACCCCACTGCAACTGTGTCTGCACTATAGAAGTAAGTGAATTTATTTCTTGTCTGCAACTTCCTCTTTGATTTTTATCATATATGCTCTCCTAAGAAAATTTACTGATGTATTTGTGTGTGTATATCGAATAGGAGGAATAGGGTTTGAAATTGAACCATGGGTGTATTACTTTGACAAACAAGGAAACCTACAGCAATATTCTTCTCAAATGTGTTTTTAATGAGTAGAGCAGAAGTGGAAAATAGTGTCAACAAAGAAACATGATGAGTCAGAGTACCCGCAATATGTTTTTCAGAAGGAAACAACCGGTAGGAAAAGAAAGAGGGAGAGTAACATAGATGATGTCCTAGAGAATGATAGTGGTGGGTATGCAAGAGTTCCCATGTTGTTACACAACGCCTATCACTTAAAGAAATTAAAGTTTGTTTTATGCATGGGAGTGGTAGTATATGATGATCATCACTTTTCAAACGTCTTGAGATGGTACATACCCATGAAAGAAATCAAGTGTGTAATTCCTATAGTCACAATCGAGATCAGTCTGATAACCTTGCAAATTTAATAGCATCATATGTTTTAGAACTTAGGTGGTACTCTTAGGGTTAGGTCAAGCTCTTACACTTGCTTTTTAGCGAAGCCTCATTGTTTGTTCGTTTGAAGTCTTGTTGTATGATGTTATATTCATAACTTTAAATTTAATATATCATTTTATTAGCCCACCATATGACCCCTTAAGTGTCATTAGAGGTCGTATTATTTCCTAAGAGGGTGTCCTATGACCCCTTAAGACACCATATGACCCCTTAAGGCACCATACGACCCATAACAACACCATATGGTGTCCTAAGGGCACATAGGATGCCATATGACCCCTCGAGATACCAATGATCGATAACAACACCGTATGGTGTTCTATGGTGTTCTATGACCCCTTAGAACAATATTTGGTGTCTTTATAGGTCCTATGGTGTGTTAAGGGATAATATAGTGTCATATGACCCCTTAGGACACCCTATGACCCCTTAGATGTTGTTAAGGGTCATATTGTGTCCTGGATTTGATATAGGTTCCTCTCTCTCTCTCTCTCTCTCCATTCCCCATCCCTCTCTTTCTCTCTCTCGCTCTCTCCCCTTCTCCCTTCCTCCATACCCCATCCCTCTTTCACTTCTTCTCTCCCTCCCTCTTTCTCTTCTTTTGTAATTCCTATAGTCACAATCGAGATTAGTCCTATAACCTTGTAAATTTAATAGCATCATATGTTTTAGAACTTAGGTAATAATCTTAAGGCTAGGTCAAGCTCTTACACTTAGCTATATCAAAACTAAACTACTGAAGTTCTATTGTATGATGTTCTATTCATAACTTTAAATTTAATATATCATTTTATTAGCCCACCATATGATCCCTTAGGTGTCATTAGAGGTTGTATTGTTTCCTAAGAGGTCATATGGTGTCTTCTGACCCCTTAGGACACCATATGACCCCTTAAGATACCATACAACACATAACAACACCATATGGTGTCCTAAGGGGTTATAGGATTCCATATGACCTTTAAGACACTATTTGGTGTTGTTATAGGTCCTATGGTGTGCTATTTGGTTTCGTTATAGGTCCCTCCCTCTCCCCTCTTCTCTCCCTCCCTACCCTCTCTCTCTCTCTCTACCTCCCTCCCTCTCCCCTCTTCTCTCCCTCCCTACCCTCTCTCTCTCTCTACCTCCCTCCCTACCCCCTCTCTCTCTCCCTCTCTCCCTCTCCCTCTCCCTTCCTCCATACCCCTTCTTCTATCCCACCATCCCCCCTCTTCTTTCCCTCTCTCCCTAGCTCTCCCTCTCTCCATCTCTCTACCTTCCCTCCCCCCTCTCTCTCTCTCCCTCTCTCTCCCTCTCCCTCCTTCCCTCTCTCTCTCTCTCTCTTCCTCTCCCTCCCCCCTCTCTCTCTCTCTCCCACTCCCTCCTTCCCTCTCTCTCTCTTTCTCCCCCTCCCCCTCCCTCCCCCCTCTCCTCTCCCTCCCTCCCCCTACTCTCCCTCTCCCTTCCTCTCTCCCTCCTTTCCTCTCCCTCCCTCCCCCTAATCCCCCTCTCCCTTCCTCCCTCCCCCCTCTCCTCTCCCTCCCTCTCCCCTACTCTCCCTCTCCCTTCCTCCATACCCCTTCTTCTCTCCCACCCTCCCTCCTCTTCTCTCCCTCTCTCCCTCCCTCCTTCCCTTCCGCCCCCCCTCCTCTCTCCCTCCCCCCTACTCTCCCCCCTCTCCCTCTCTCTCTCTCTCCCTCCCTCCCTTTTCATTCATATTTTTTCTACTACCAATAACATGTACGAGGTACTAAAACTATTAGTTCAAAGAATTGCCATAACTTTTTTAAGGCATAGGAGCGTGTACACGGTAATTATTACTTGTAAACGTGTATGGGGTACTGAGCCCATTATTCGCTACCCTGCAATAATATTTTTTAGGCTTAGGAGCACGTACGCGCTACTTATTAGTATAGAATGGGAAAAAAGAATATTGTTGGGCTTGCCAACATTTTATGGACTAACAACGCGTACGTGTTTATTAATGTAGCACGTACGCGGTTATTAATGTAGCGCGTACATGGTACATAGACATAGTTTTAGTTGCCCAAGAGCCTCAACGACCTCAAAAGAAGTTTTTGAGGCCGTTGAAGGCCCCACTAGAACTGTGTCTGCACTTCTATCATTGTTTTATACATAGAAGTAAGTGAATTTTTTGTTTTTGCATGATTTCAAATGATTGAATTGTTGTTCTTATTAGTTTTGTCAATAGTATTATGATTGTTTAATAATTTGATTCCCAAAAATAGTGATAAGATACATATTTATGGTTATTTGTTTGTTTATGAACTTTTGTTTACATACATATGTAATATGATTCTATTTAGGACAACCGATATCAACCATGGGAAAGAACAAGCGAGGAATGATGGAACAACAAGAGACTAAAAATGAAAGACAAAGGCAGCGTATGAAGAAATTGCGTGACATAAAAACAATGGGAGAAGAAGGCATGTCATCCTCAACATCTCAACTCGATTTAACAAATGAATGTATAATGCACCTAATGCAATTGAAGAAGAGACATTTGATTTACCGTATGAACCTAATGCAATTGAAGAAGATACCATATTGAATAATCAATTAAATGATGAACATACACCTTCTCTATTTGATGAATTGAATATACATAATGCATCGATGTTAGCACCTCCTAGAATCATTCGTAGGAAACCAATGTATCTAATTGACATTGATGAGAATATATTGAAGCCAATGCCCAATAAAATGAATGAACTAACTTTTAGGAGAATGGTTAAAAGAATATGGCAAAACTATTTTGAAAACTTAAATCAAACTGCAAGATGTCAATTAATTGTTCAAATGATTAAAAATTTGAATTTTAGAGAGAATGAAAATTCTAGGCCTAAGATCATTTGAAAGTAACAGTGAAAGAACTATTGTGAGAAATCTATTTGATGCATATCAAGCTATTGGTTCAAAATAATGTACTAAAGATTCTAATGCTACTTGACATGTCATTACATAAACCATAATGAGCAAGAAAATAGAGGAACATTTGATAAGAAAAAAAAGTAAGTCGTTAAGCGTTAGTAGAACAACATTAAGTAAAGCATTAAAGAGGCAGGAAAAATAGAGGAACCTAAGAATAATTCTCTTTGGGCATTCTCGGGTAGACTACCACGCAAATACAAGGTTGTTGTTGATGCACTAAGAGCATTAATTGAAATTTTTTGGCATTACAACGCTAGAGTTTTACCCAACCAAAGAGATGTTGTTAGAAGACGAATTGGGTCTACAAATCATGAGTCACATGCCAAACACTATTTGGATATGACTCAAACTAAATTTTATGAAAGATTCCTTCAAAAGTTTCCTCAAATAAGAATTTCTCAAAGATTTTTTGAAATGGAAAAACCTTTTTATATTAAGATTAATCATGCATGCCCCACATGTTATAGGATGCATATTGAATTTTCCATGCACTATGATATTTTTGTCATATTTGTTCTACTTTGTACACTAATGATGTTTCGCAAGAATGTAATATACAAGCACCTCCTAAGTCGGTAAGAGAATTTATTTCAAGTGTGGTATGTAATAGACATGATGGTTGCATTTATTATAAGATGCCTTGTTTGGAAGGTTCTTGTGCTATATGTGGTGGTTTGCAACATTTATCAAGATGCATACATTTGGAGAGCACACATGAAATTGGTACGAAACTAGTTTTTTTTAGAAAATACAAGACAATCACATATGGAGTTAAAGATGGAAAATATTTGAAGAGATGTGAGCTAGTGAAAAATGATATATGTGTAGCTGAATTTATGAAAATGTTTCAAGAGAAAATAGTTTATGAGTACATAATGTATACACATAGAGATCAATGGTTAGATGAGCGATTCAAGTTATGTAAGGACACATTTCCTCTTGGCACCATTGTCTCTATCATTGATTTCGCTGAAAATTATACACTATAACCTCAAAATGAAGTGCAATCTATGTATTATCACTGTACACAAGTTTCTATTTTTGTACACATAGTATTCATGCGTGCAGATGATAGCACAGAGGTGGATAGAAAGGTTTTAAGAGAGTATCACTTCTACATAAGTGATGATCGTACTCATTCATCATTTGTACAAGGATGCTTTAAATTTTTCCATGATAGTTTAAGGGAAAGGAACATACGATACAACCGACACTTAATATGGTTAGATAATTGCACCACACAATTCAAGAATGCAAGGATGTTTAATTGGTTGAAAAGGATGCATTTGACAAGCGGTGTACAATATTTTTGGAATTTCACTAAGGTTGGACATGGTAAGAGAGAGCACGATGGTGTAGGAGCATGTGTGAAAAGAGCCCTAGCTAGAGAATAATTGAAGTACAAAGGTGGTGCTGAGTTGATAGATGCAGAAACAATTGTGCGATGGTGTAAGTATACGATGGGTCCAGGTAATCCAAGTACATCAATGGTTCGTAGATATTTTTGGTTGATCACTGAATCTAACATTGAAAATTATCTACATTGTTGTATAGTTGCAGGATCGAGTGACATGCACTCATTTATGAGTTCAAATTCAAGTTCACTAGTAATTTATACGAGACAGATAGTATGTTTTTTCTCTTCATGCATGTATTGTTTGTGGGAAGAATGTGAATCACAAGAGTAGGTTGACAAATTGTCTTGTAGACCATTGGTTCCTGTTGATTCATATCAAATTCCCAAAGCACTACAATTGAGCAAGATGGAGACATCAGTGGATTTTGACCATGTATCCGACGTAGTGTATTCAAGTGATTTTCTAAGTTAATTTATTTGCAAGTATTCTTTTTGGTTCATTTTGTTGTACATCATACTTTATTTTTGGTATTAATTAACACTTTATAAAATGAAGGTCATGTGTATGCAGTTGTTGCAGAAGAGAACAATGAAGAAGGAACATATTATTATTTGTGTCGTGTTGAGCCAAAAAGAAAATTGACAACCACAATCATTGACGAAGAGGGTATTGAGTACCCAATAGGGGCTGTTGTCATGATAGGAACATGGCTTCAGAGATACCCTATCAAGAATTCTCATTTTTGGTTGTTCAAGGGCTTTGAAACACACAGACATATTTTTTATTTCTCTAACCTTGTTGTTGCAACAAATATTCATTTGATGAAGTATCGTGGTAGACCTCATAACAAGATTTTATGGAAAGTTCATGAATCTAACCATGAGGCAATAGTTAACACATTACGGGTTAGAGTCGATCCTAAAGGCTCACTTGATTGATTGTACGGTTCAGAGTAGAATGATTTTGAGAATTTTGTATAAATCATCAACGAATTGTTCTATATTCATTTTTTGTATATATAAATGCCTGTGAGCTGATTTTTACATGTTTAGGGGCATAATTTTGTAAATGTAAATGGCAATGAGCTGATTTTTACATGCCAAATTTTGTATATTAAAATGGCGATGAGATGAATCACACATATTGTAATGTCAAATTTTGTATAAAAGCCCATGAGATGATTTGTATATTAAAATGACAATGATCTGAATCGCACATATTGTAATGCCAAATTTTGTATAAAAACCCATGAGATTATTTGTAAGACATTTTTTTGTATAATCAAATAGACAAGAGCTGATTTGACCATATTTAGAGGCAAATTTTTGAATAATATGTGACAATGTTTTGTGACTACTTTATCTGTCAATGTTTTGTGACTATGTTTTGAGTATATGTGACATGTCCCTGGTCAATATTGAGAATTCTTAATTCTTGTATAATCATGGAGAATTATTTGAGTCATTATCAGGTCATAGGGGTCATACATTGAGACTAGATACAATTTGAGTAAAAATTGTCATTGTTGTCAAAAAAATTGTCAAAAAGTTGTCAAGCAACTTCTACATTGCGTCGGTAGGGTATGACTCTCGACATTTTGATGCTTTGGGATGCATGAGAGGGGAATTCCTAGTGTAGAAATACCCACCCAGACATGCTCGTGATGTCAGTTTGTGCACATGACGAACCGAATCAATTCTAGCCAATCTTGCAACTTTGCATTGCATGTAACTGACGGTTTTTGCAGCAAGCAAAAAAATGCTACTAATTGAAAATGGCTCTGAGTCATCAAAAAATGAGATAAAACATTATAGAGGAGCCTCACGCGACCCCACAGGTTCAAACAGATCAACCATATGTGTCCTGGATTTCAAGAAATAGTCTTTCAAATTTTGACAATTTTTTGGACTCAAGGCACTTGAGAGATCGCTTCGGTAAGGTATGAATCTCGATGTTCCGATGCTTTGGGATGCACAAGAGGGGCATGCCTAGCATAAACCTACCCCCCAGATGCACTCATGATCTTGATTTGTGCACACGATGAATCGAATCAATTCTAGCCGATCTTGTAACTTTGCATTGTGTTCAACTGACGATTTTTGCAGTAGGCAAAAAAATGCTACCAATTGAAAATGGCTTTGAGTCATCAAAAACCAAAATAGGCCATTGTAGAGGAGCCTCATGCAACCCCATGGGTTCAAACAGATTGACCATATGTGTCTTGGATTTCAAAAAATAGTCCGCCAAATTTTGATAATTTTTTGGACTCAAGGCACTTAAGAGATCGCCTCGGTATGGTATGACTCTCAACATTTTGGTGCTTTGGGATGCATGAGAGTGGCATGCCTAGCTTAAACCTTCCCCCTCAGACATGTTCGTGAAGTCGGTTTGTGCACACGATGAACCGAATCAATTTTAGCCAATCTTGCAACTTTGCATTGCATGCAATTGATAGTTTTTGCAGCAGGCAAAAAAATGCTACCAATTGAAAATGGCTCCGAGTCATAAAAAAATGAGATAGGCCATTGTAGAGGAGCCTCACATGACCCCATAGGTTCAAATGGATCGACCATATGTGTCCTGTATTTCTAGAAACAGTCCGTCAAATTTTGATAATTTTTTGGACTCAGGGCACTTGAGAGATCGCTCCGATAGGGTATGACTCTCGATGTTCTGACACTTTGGGATGCACAAGAGGGGCATGCCTAGCATAAACCTTCCCCCCTTGACATGCTCATGACGTCGGTTTGTGCACACGATGAACCAAATCAATTCTAGCCAATCTTGCAACTCTGCATTGCATGTAACTGACAGTTTTTGCAGCAGGTGAAAAAATGCTACCAATTGAAAATGGCTTCGAGTCATCAAAAACCAAGATAGGCCATTGTAGAGGAGCCCCATGAAACCCCACAAGTTCAAACGGATTGACCATATGTGTCCTAGATTTGAAGAAACAGTTCATCAAATTTTGACAATTTTTTGGACTCAAGGCACTTGAGAGATTGCCCCAATACGGTATGACTCTTGATGTTTCGGTACTTTGGGATGTATGACAAAGGCATGCCTAGCATAAACCTACCCACCCAGATGCGCTCGTGATGTTGGTTTGTGCACACAATGAACCGAATCAATTCTAGCCAATCTGACAACTTTGCATTGCATGCAACTAATAGTTTTTGCAGCAAGCAAAAAAATGCTACCAATCAAAAATGGCTCTAAGTCGTCAAAAACTGAGAGAGGAAATTGTAGAGGAGCCTCACATGACCCCATGGGTTCAAACGAATTGACCATATGTGTCTTAAATTTAAAGAAATAGTCCGTTAAATTTTGATAATTTTTTGGACTCACGGCACTTGAGAGATTGCCTCGGTACGATATGACTCTCGGTGTTCCAGCACTTTGGGATGCATGAAAGGGGCATTCCTAGCGTAAAACTTCCCACCTAGATGTGATCGTGATGCCATTTTTTGCACAGGATGAACTGAATCAATTCTAGCCAATCTTGCAACGTTGCATTGCATGCAACTGATGATTTTTGCAGCAGGCCAAAAAATGCTACCAATTGAAAGTGGCTCTGAGTCATAAAAAACCAAGATAAGACATTTTAGAGGAGTTTCACGTGACCCCACATGTTCAAAAAGATCGACCATATGTGTCCTGGATTTCAAGAAACAATCCGTCAAATTTTGACAATTTTTTGGACTCGGGGCACTTGAGAGATCGCCCTGGTATGGTATGACTCTCAATGTTTTGACGCTTTGGGATGCATGATAGGGGAATTCCTAACATAAACCTTCCCACCTGGACAAACTCATGATGTCGGTTTGTGCACATGATGAACTGAATCAATTCTAGCCAATCTTGCAAATTTGCATTGCATGCAACTGACAGTTTTTGTAGCAGGCAAAAAAATGATACCAATTGAAAATGGCTTCGACTCGTCAAAAACCGAGATAGGCCATTGTAGAGGAGCCTCATGTGACCCCACAGGTTCAAATGGATTGACCATATGTATCTTGGATTTCAAGAAATAGTTCGTCAAATTTTGACAATTTTTTGGACTTAGGGCACTTGAGAGATCGCCCCGGTATGGTATGACTCTCAATGTTTCGATGCTTTGGGATGCACAACATGGGCATGCCTAGTGTAAACCTGCTCACCCAGATGCACTCATGACATCAATTTGTGCAGATGATGAACCAAATCAATTCTAGCCAATCTTGCAACTTTGCATTGTATGCAAGTGACGGTTTTTGCAATAGGCAAAAAAATGCTACCAATTGAAAATGGCTCCGAGTCGTCAACAACCGAGATAGGCCATTGTAGAAGAGCCCCACGCAACCCCATGGGTTCAAATGGATCGACCATATGTGTCCTGTATTTCAAGAAATAGTCCATCAAATTTTGACAATTTTTTGGACTCAGGGCACTTGAGAGATCGCACTGGTATAGTATGACTCTTGACATTTCGGCGCTTTGGGATGCACGATAGGGGTATGTCTAGCATAAACCTACCCACTCAGATGCACTCTTGATGTTAGTTTGTGCACATGATGAACAAAATTTGACCATTGCGAGTGTGAGGGTGCTCTCGCACCAAACACATATTGTTGTTTATATTCATATTGTTGATTTTTGTTATTTTTATTCATATTGTTGATTACATATGAAAATATTCATTTAAATTTATAAAAGGGTAGCCGCCAAATACAACGAATACATAATAATGAACTGAATACAAGGAGTTTTGTAGGGTTAATTAAACATTTTAGAAATTTTATCAAATCATATTACATGATTGCAATGTTTTATATCATATATTTTTGTTGTTTATATTCATATTGTTGATTACGTAGGCAAATGATCAATTAAATTTATAAAAGGATAACCACAAAATACAATGAATACAAAATAATGAACTCAGTACACATTTATTGGATCAAATATATATATATATATATATATATATATATATATATATATATATATATATATATATATATATATATATATATATATATATATATATATATATATATATATATATATATATATATATATATATATATATATATATATAAGGCATGTCTGCCAAGTCAATACAAGTATTACAAAAATGTGGCATATGCCATGTCCAAATCGATATACAATAAAAATGTAGAATATATATACATGTATTGGTCATTCTATGACCAAAAATAACACTATATGATCCTAAACTTGTGGTGGATCATCAAAATCAAGACTCTTCGATGCAGTACACGGCTCTGTAGATGGCTACAAAACCACAATTCAAAAGCCAAGTTAGAATTCTTTTGTAGAAAATAGTTCACAATTAACAACATAACTATGCATTTAACTATAATTCCTTTGTAATTGAAATGTAGATTACCTCATCAGCTGATCTAGGAGGTAATGTCTTCACTCTCCTCTCCTTGTCACTCTTAGGAGTTTTCTTGAAGACATACTTAAATGGATCCATGTTATGGTCATACTGTGAAGGGGTCTATTATATATTAAATGTACAATTAATACAATGTACTAACATAAATATATCAAAAACACTTAAAAGATATAATATAGAGAATAATGACGTACCTGTGCTTGAGATGCTTCTCCAATGGACTGTGGATGGCTCACCATCGATGTAGAAACTGTCGCTATTACCTATACAAAAAATGTTCAAAGATTAAATACAATTAATATAATGATAAGTATTGAAGGTTAAAAACAATTAATTTTACATATAAAAAAAAAGTGCACCAGATCTTGAGATGCGTTGTTAGAGTATTCAGGTATTTACTTGATTAATTAAACAATATTTGTTTAATTATTTAGGTTCCCTTTATCTCTTTTACACTTAAGCTAACTTTAGGTGCATAATAATTAATTCTTTTATTAATTATTATGTGCAAGACTAGGTTTTCCTTTTTAGGGTTTCTTGACCTATTAGAGGTGAGATTCTTTTCTTTTGTATTATTCAATTATCACATTACACATTTTGTGAATATTGAACTCTCATCCTTTTGAGCATATTTTTTGTGTATTTTTTTATTGTTATTTGCTTCCTTGCTTCTCCTTGTAATAGGTTATTAAGCTTGCAAAGATCTTTAGGCTCCCATGGTGTTGTATTTCTCAACTCTCACATGGTATCAGAGCTTCATATCTGTAGCTATCTATTCTTGTTTTGAGAATTTTTGCATTGGAAGCAGATTTGGGGTTTCAGGAATTTTTTTTATGCACTTAAGGATAGACCTTTTTCTGATCACTTTGGGCCTAAACGGACCTCACCATCGTGCTCAGAAGGCCCAAAAACCCATATAGTCATATAAAACTTGACCATTTTTGGCTCCTGAGCCTCTGGGAGTAATTTTTCTCAAGTACCAGGTCATACGACCCTGACACATAGTTTGAGAATTTTTTTTCAAAAAAACATTTTTTTTTGTCTTTTTACGGCATGCAAGCCAATTTTTTGATTTTTTGGAAAAAAATATTTAAAAAATCAAAAATCAAAAAAGTTATTGACAAAAGGCGAAAAAAGGTTTTTTTTGAAAAATCAATTTTTTTTTGTTTTGGCGGGTTTCCCCATGGTACGCAGGGTACCGTGGGGCCCTCTATCATGCTGCAGGCCCCCACCGCCACTGCCAGAGTGGGCCTCGCCAGTTGTCGGCCACCGTTACTGCCCTTCGGCCCCTGTCGGCCCCGCCTTCCCGACCCCCATCGCCGCAGCGACCCTCGGCCGCCGCAGTGCCCCTTCGGCCCACCTGTCGACCACCACCTTTGCGCTGTGCCACTCATAGCACCCAACCGACCTTCCTGCCACCATCCGCCATAGCTTCCCGGCCGACGCCCTTCCCTACGCGCCCATTTCCCACTGGTCCCTCGCCACTCGTGACCTCCCTACGAAGCACTGAAAAAAGCCCCGCGCTGTCGGCCATAGCCCCATCGCCCACTGGACACCCTCTGCCTGGTCACCACTGCACCACTGCCCAACCACCGCAGCACCACCCGCCCACCATCAAAGCATCGCCCACAGGCCACCTGTGCCTGGCCCTGCTCTCGTTGCACCTCCCTCTTGCCTTTTCTAGGGCGGTTGGTTTTTTGCCATAACTTGGGTAAACGGAGTCGTTTTTTTAAAAACAAATAGGCATCAGAAAGCTAGTTCCGAGCCGGACCTTGTGGTTTTGGAATTTTTTTTTCTAATTTTGATGTTTGACTATTTTTTTCTAGTCAAAGTGGGGTCTCTTTTTTTGCACTCCGGGAGCCATAGAATGAGCATCCGAACTCCATTTTTTGAAAAATTTATATTTTTGGAAAGCTTGTCTTGTGTAATTTCCAGCCATATGAGTTTTCTTTCCACATTCTGCTCTAGGAATATTTTATTCAGTTTTTTTCTTTTCAGCACTCTGTGGATATTTTGGTTGTTTCAGGTCCTGGGATCTCTTCTCTGAGTAGGATGTCTTGATTTTGGTTCTCCTTTCTATTTCTAGTCTTATTATCATTGTATCTTCTTTTATGCAAACACACTGAGATAAAGTGCCATCATGCATTGTTCACTTGGGATCTTGCACATCTTGTGCCTTATTGTACATGCACTACTTATAAAGTGTCATGAGGGGGTCGATGTTTGCCGTGTTTTCGATCCACATTTGTCCAGTGAGTATTCATTCCATGACACTCGCCTCATGTTGTGTGTCAAATAAGTGTTCCTTCAATGACACTTTGTACTGTCTCTGCGCCTTCGATGTTACTGGTTCTTCATCGTGCAGTTCTTGTTGGTTGTTCTTTTCAGTGTACTTGTCCCTCTCCCCTTTCAGCATTATGGGGAGGTTTGTCCTGTTGGTTATAATGCTTTCATGGTTCGATTGATCAACTCTTTAGGGTTTGGTTTCTCATGCCATCTGTATCTTCGAGTTCAGTTGTTTTCCTTTGTTTGCCTTCTAATTTGAATAGTGTCATTTGAGGGCACTCATACAGATTATAGTATTCTCTACCTGGTCATAGTGAAGGTTCTTCAAATCAGGAGTTATTCTTCGATAAGTGTTTGTAGGTTCTTCATGCTTCAGTGATTCTTCTAATCTTCTATTGTTCCTATCTTTTGGAACATTCTTGTTTGGAGGCTTTTTCAGTCCTTCTTCTTGCCTTTTCCATCTCTGTTTGGAGTAGAGTTTTTTTCCCACGTGGTTTTCTCTATTTCTCTGATTCAAAGAGATTTGGTTGTATTTGGGTACCTGATCAGGCCTTGTTGCCGAGACCCATCTTTCCTGCTTTCAGTACTTGTTCTAGGTTTTAGCTTCTCCCTAAGTCTAGCTTAAGGGGGGGTGTTAGAGTATTTGGGTATTTACTTGATTAATTAAACAATATTTGTTTAATTATTTAAGTTCCCTTTATCTATTTTACCCTTAAGCTAACTTTAGGTGCATAATAATTAATTCTTTTATTAATTATTATTTGCAAGCCTAAGTTTTCCTTTTTAGGGTTTCTTGACCTATTAGAGGTGGGATTCTTTTCCTTTGTATTATTTCATTATCACATTACATATTTTGTGAATAATGAGCTCTCATCATTTTGAGCATATTTTTTGTGTATTGCTTTGATGTTATTTGCTTCCTTGCTTCTCCTTGTAATAGGTTATTCAGCTTGCAGAGATCTTTAGGCTCCTGTGGTGTTGTATTTCTCAACTCTCACATGCTTCTCCAATGCACGGAGGAGGGTTCGCCATTAATGAAATAGGTATGGATATTTTCTGTATGAAAAAATTGTAAGATTATAATATATCACAAGTTCACATGTACGCATGCATATAATCATGAAATCAAGAAAATAAAGTAGAGATACATACCTCCTCCCTCTCTTGATCCACAGGCGAATCAGGTGCATTCAACAAATCCACATAGCTCAATAGCCACTGCACATGTAAAATAGACAAAAAACACTAATCAATCTACAAACCCTAACTAATACTTGATTCCAACATTTTCAAACAATTGTACAACTAAAAATGTGTTCAATTACTTTCTTCCCACATTTTGGCATCTTCGAGGAATTCTTTTTCTTAGGACGAGCCCTAGACGTAGAGGGGTTACCCTAAAAAAACAAAATTAACATGAGATATTAGTACAGATAATAAATTAAACATAATTTTAAAAATCTAAAATGAAATGACTTGCATATTCCATAAAAACAATACATAAAAAGGGTTGTACAAAATATGATACCGTATAGCCTTGTAGGCCAAAATCGATCGTTGAGAGCATGATGTCATCAATTTGGGACATTTCGTCCCCTGTCAACACCTACAAACCAAAAATTGGACCAAGCATTAAAGATAGTTAGTATATCTTGTATTTTTTTGAATTCAAAGTGTACTATTCTATTTTAACATGTTACAAAATTTATACCTCAAGCATTGAAGTTGTAGCTATAGTAACTGGGGGAGGAGTATAGGATACCGCTATTGCATCCTGAAATGCATATTATTTGTCTCAATTTAAATTGATGTATAAATGAAAATTCATTTATGTAATTACAAATTTAAAGTGACTGATAAATAAAATGCTATGAATTCAAATCAACACACCTATGTCTGTCGCTCATGGGAAAACACCATGTCCATCAACTCATCTGTCAATGTGAAATCCTCAGCCATGCGGGCCTGACATCTAGTCTCGCAAACCATGCATAGATGAGATGATGATCCATCTGCACCGGTTGCATCATCTATCCCCTAGAATATCCTCGAGGAACTGACACACATATGTTGGATGGGATTTCTATCACCACCTAATGGATCATCATCCAATACAATAGGGTGTGCTAATGAGTATGTCCCATGTTGGATGATGGCACCGTTGTGGCCACTTGAAGAGTTTGTAGCTCCATCAACTCTTTCATCTCTACTGGGACAGCCTGATGCACCTTGGGTTTGGGTGCTGGTGGGGGGACTCTCCATGAGTAATCGTCTATGGGCTCTAGGTCTATCTTGGGTAGAGCCACCACCTCTACCAGGGAACTCTCTCATGTCAAAATAGTTTGGGCGCACATTGAGCACAAACTCATAATATACTTTTCTCAAAAAATATAATGGCACCTCATAATTATTACAAGGTGGATCATCAAAGATTACAAGGTGGATCATCAAAGACCATCCACCACCTTTGCCAAAAAAGATTCTTCATTTGCACATTGGTACACCAATTTATGGGAAACCTCTTTGCATTAAGAGGTAATGACTGACCAGTTTTGGGATCAATGAAAAGTGCACATATTTGTTGTTTAGTAATATTTTTGTTTTTTACTCCATCGTATGATAGCCCATCAGCATAGAATTGACGACACCTATCCCTAAAGCTTCCCCATTTGGTAATTTGTGTGGAAACAACTATGACACCACTAGCTAATGTTTCTAGGCTAGTGGCGAGGGATTGATGATGCTCAAGTTCAGATGTTTTCAATTTAACAATCAGTCTATTGATTTTGGACGTATTTTGTCCTAGCTGATTAATTAATTGCTCCTGTGTTTTGGGTGTGCGGTCAAAAGGAAGAATTGGGGGTTGTTCTTGTGGGTTTTGAGGAGGTGCATTTGGTTGTTCTTGTTGTGGATTAGAAGAATATGGTCTTTGAAACAAGAAATGAAAAAACCTAATCAAAATTAATGAAATTAAATTCAAAATGTAAAACAAATTGAACAAACGGGAAAGAAAGACAAAAATAAATAAAAACTAACCTTGATCCATAGCTTGGAGGAGAAATCTAGCACCCCGTTCGCGGTTTAGGAGATAAAATGAAGAAAAAATGAAGTAAAAATGCACTATTCATGAGTAAATGAGATCCAAATTTTTTTTTAAAACTTTTTTTAATAGGCACAACGTATGCGGTTATCTTTGGATTATTAGCGTGTACGTGCTCATTTTTCTATAAGTAGCACATATGCACTCATTTTCCTAGGCATATCATGTATGCACTCACTTTCCTAAAAGCACCATGCACACGCTACCTTCTCTAGGCTCAGGAATAAAAAACCTAAGCACATACACAGTGAATTCAAATTTTAGAACAGCGTACGCACTGCTTGTTTTTCCATGTTTTTTTTTGGGTGGTGTCCACTTTTCTGACCACCATCTTTGTGCACATACCCCTTTATTTAAAGTTAAGCTTTATTTAGCTCATAATTCTTGTACTTTAGTTCTTTGAAATTGAGCTATGTGATTTCTTTATAAGCACCTCATTATATAATTGTAATTCAACATACGTGCTTTGCATTTGAGTAATATAACATTCTTTTGTTCAACTCTCATTTGTGGAAGGTGTTCTTGTTTTCCATTTGAACTTGCAAGCTTGTGTTGTAATCTTTTGTGTGTGAAATTCAACATGGTTTCAAAGTTTAATCTTTAACTTTAACATGGTATTAGAGCTCAATCTTTGATTTAACATTTTATCAGAGCTTTGTGTTGAATATTCGGGCAACTGAGAGGTGGGGGGGTGAATCATTTGACAACAAAAATTACTTTTAAGCTTGATTCTCAAATCCAGAATGATTAGCAGAATTAATAAAACAACTAAACACCAAAGCATATGCACATAACAAATCAAACACAAGAGACATCAAAATTTACGTGGAAAACCCAGGAAGGGAAAATTCATAGAGAATGATAATTATCAATAAATAAACATTAGTTAAGGTGGTTTTTTTTTACAAAGGATGGTTCGCTGCCAAGGTTCTCATTGCACAGAAAGGCTCACTACAAAAGAAGAAAGAAACATAAAGAGAATCCACCACTAAAAAACATAGTCTGCATTTCCAGAATTGCTTCTAGTAACAATCCGTAACACTACACTCACACAACAAAAGGATTTTTTCAATCTCGCATGTCTTAAACACAAAAATCCATACTACCACTCATCCAAATCAACCTTTATATATATTGTCTCTAAAAAAACATGATCCTCAATGTTGGCCAAGATAGGGATCCAAAATAAGTCTCCACTAAACATTCGAGTGGTGGAAAGGAATGAGAAGCAGACCTTATCACAACATTCCTCATTGAGCATATTAACACACTACACACTTCACCAAAGACGGACCCAAAATATCATCCATATGCTACACAATTACCATAGCACACTCACAACTTTCGGACCAAGATCTTGACTTTCGGGTTAAACCGGACCCAAGAATAGCACTAGATAATATTAGCAACACATCTTGTGAAAAGCCAAGTCATCAGGGAATTTTGAGAAACCTCCAAATGCACAACACCATCTCCTACATACACTGCTATTCAACATACCACATTCAGACCATAGGATTTGAAATCAATGATAATATATAACTTAATGCTAACACTTTGAAACATCAACATGGTATCAAAGTAAAAATTTGACAAGCCCCTTCTCAAGTTTTGAGGGTTTTTTTACTTAGAAGTGTTGTAGTGTCCCAAATTTTCTTTTTCATGGATCTAGTTGTGAGATTTTGTTTACCAGTTTTGAAGAAAAACAAACATCACCATCATGTCCTTAGTGTCAAATAATCCTAAGATTGACTGTCATTTTGTCAAAATCTGAGCTGTTGAAATTTGGGGTCAAATTGGCTAAGGGCACATTTTTAGAGCAAAACAAATGTCACCATCACGCTTAGGAAGCCTGAGAACCGAAAAATTCCTTGTCAATTTGTCAAAATTAGAGATAAGGGAATTATTTGCAAAAAAAATCAATAAGTTTCCATTTTCGACAAGTTTACGTTTTTGGTAAGTTTCTATTCTCAAAAACTTTCTATTTTTAAAAATTTCTATTTTTGAAAAGTTTCTATTTTTGGAAATTTACTATTTTCAAGAGCTTTCTATTTTTGTAAAGTTTTTATTTTTTCTATTTTTGGGAATCCTTCAAGCCTTCCAAGCCATAAAAAGCAATAATTGGTTTTTTGCTCATAACTTGGTCATATGGGCTCCATTTTTCAACTTCTACATATCATTAGAAAATGGTTCCAACATTGATTTTCTCATGGTGGTGGTTTTGTTAGATTCTTCTCGTGTTTGCTACAAGAATCTAAAGTTAGAATAGTTTTTTGCACTTCTAGGCCCATAGGTTGAGCAAACAAAATCCATTTATTGACTTCCACATATTGTCGATAAACTCTTAGAGTCATGTATTCAGACATGTTATTAATTTTTTTTATTTTATTTTCCCATTAGGTAACTTATATTCAATCTTTTGTGTTTTCAATTCATGGTTTATTACTTCGTCATTTTGGCTCTAAGAATTTTTTTGTTTGTAGTGGATGCTTCTCTTGGGTTGTCCTACACGTATACACAACACTTTGCCCTATTTTGAGCTTTATTTTCATACACTTATTTGGTTGTAGACACACTAAGATAAAGTTACACACTTGTGTATGATTTTTGGAGATTTTGCACATTTTGTTGTGCCTTATTTTGTACATGTACTGCATTATAGAGTGCCATGGGGGCTTGTCTAGTGTTTTTTGTTTTATCATCACATCTTTTTCTGGTGAGTCTTCCTCCATGAAAACATTAAATCATAGAGATTCTTGTCCCATGCATGTGTGCATTGGTTGCATACCCTTTTTTATTTGTAGGTACTTTCTTGAGCATATTTAGATTCTCCTTCATGCACTTCATGGTGACACACAATTTCTATGGACTTGTCATGCATCTCCCTTGTCAACATTATGGGGGGTTTCTATTGTTGGTGCTAATGCTTCCTTGGTTTCTCTTTGGAGTTAAACACTTTTGAATTCCATTTTTGTGGAGGCAATCTTTCATCTTCTATTGATAAATGTTCTTCAAACTATTGGCACTTGTATGTATTACTAGCAATTTACTCTTTCATGATTTAGTAGTGTCATTGGGGTCACTTGTGCAAATTCATGTGCCATCTGTATCATCTATTGCCTTTTTTTTCCATTTGATTGTTCAATTACTTTACTTAGAGGTACTCATGCAAATTATTTCCGTCTTGATCCTTATCATCGTCTTTATTTTAGAGGAGGTTCTTCATTCAACTCTATAAAAATTATCATTCAATAGTTGTGTGTAGCTTCTTTGTGCTTCAAAGATATTCCTCATGTTCCTATTCTTTTGGGAAATTGATTTAGAGAATTATTAGTCCTTCATTTGTGTTTTCATGCATTGCATCTCTTGCTTTTGGAGAGGGGTTTTTTCCCATGTGGTTTTTCTCCTTTTCTCTTCTTGGAGAGACTTCATTGGTTTGTATATGGGTACCTAAACATTCATTTTGTTGTTAGGGCCCATTTCTACACTCATGAATTTAGAGTTTTTTACTCAGCCCAAGTTTCACTTAAGGGGGGTTTTAGAGAATATTTAGCTATTAATTGTTTTTTAAAATTAGTTATGCTTTTTTTTTGCTTAAGTTCACTTAGGAGTGCTTCTTTTAGTTGTGCACCTAGGTTTTCTTTTATGCATCTAGTTTAGCTAAAGTTGAGATTTATTTAGGGTTGAGATTTATTTAGCTCCTCATGCTTGCACTTTAGTTCTCCTAAATTTAGCTCTATGCTTTATTTATAAGCACCTCATTGTACAATTGTAATTCATCTTTTATTATTTAAATTTGAGTAATATAACATTCTTTTGTGCAACTCTCATTTGTGGAAGATGTTCTTTTTTGTTGTTTGATCTTGTGGGCTTGTGTTGCGAAATTCAACATGGTATTATAAATTAATATTTAACTTTAACATGGTATTAGAGCTCAATATTCAATTTAATATGGTATAAGAGCTTTTAAACATCAACAAAAAAATATTAATCAAGAATAACCATTACAAATATAGAAATGAAATAAACCTAATATTAGGAACAACACCAAGAAACAACCAACCAAAATAGAACCTAGAAATGACCATAAACTATCCAGTCATGTCCTCCATAATAACCTTGTCAAACATTTGAGGGAAATTTGGGGGAAAATTCCCACATTCACCTACATTCCACCCATTAAGTAACTCCAAATCCCATTTGGCCAAGTAGTTAGCCACCTTGTTCCATTCTTAAGTGATGTGACAAAAGGAGATTGAATCCAAAATATCCCTCATACTAAGGATTTGTTTGACCAACAAGCCAATTAAAAATTAACATTGTTCAACCTTTTCTTATCAACATATCCATAACTACTTGAGATTTTTATTCAAAAATAATATTTCACTAACCAAGAGTACAACCTCTTTCAAGTGCATAGAGAACATCAAGAGCCTCCATGAAATTATTAGTTTGTTTCCCTATATATACACAAAAAAGGAAAACAATAGCCCCAAAGCGATCTCTACCAATTCCACCAATATCTGTATGCCCAATATTTCCCCTAGAAGAACCATTAGTATTAATCTTTAGGACTCCCTAGGGTGTGGGAGACCACTGATGATTCCGTTAAACCTTCCTCTTAGCATGTCGACTCTTTCTTAACTAGGAACATATAGTACCATATCCAATTAAATTTTAATTTTAGATAATATACATATCACCAAGATATACAGTTATAGAAAGATCACACTTTGTTGACAAGGTCTCCTATAGCATGCTAGTAATTATCTTCCACAATTGAATTGCCACCATCTTCTTATCTTAAAAAATCCTACAATTTCTTTCTACACACAATTTCCATAAAATGAAAGGGGTTGATATAACAAGCGATATGTAGTAAGGATGTATTAGTTGGGGCTCTTCCCAAACTATTTTAGAACCCAATAAGAGAAGTGGCTCGAACACAAGAATGCTTCCACACTCCCTACCAAATATGCCAAAGTTCCTTAGAAAAAGAGAACTTTGAAAGAAACTATATGAAGAACAATCCTCATTATTATTAAAAACAAAACACATAGAAGGCCCTTGAGAGCCTCTTTTTCTAAGATTATCCTAAGAGAGGCACCTATTTTGTGCAACCAACCATAAGAAAAAATCATACTTGTGCCAAGCAAACCAATTCTACATCTTCTTGTATTTCTATTTGTCCATTTTCATATATCCTAAAGCCATCGATAACTTGCCTTTTAGATCATGGTTTCAGGTTGGACTATCCTTTCACTTCAAATAATTATATACTCTACCATCTATAATTCTTACAGGCTCCTCTTGAGCTTTCACTAAACCTCTAGGTGGCCATTCATGAGGTTCTTTCCTTCTAGACACCTCTACTCTACCTAAAATCAAAGTAGTTTTAAAATCCTCATTTCTACTGCAACCAACTTCAAGAAAGCTATTATATGTGACCTGCAAATGTGCAAACTAAGAAATGATAGGTGGGTGACCAACCCAAGAATCATACCAAAAAAGAGCTTTAGAACCCCTATTATAGATCCAAAAAAGTCCTTATTTAATTAATTGAGCTCCCCCTTTAAGAGTGTTCCAAATAATTGATCCTTTTCCCACAAGTTTGAATTAGGGGACATAATTACTATCTACTTCCCATAGATACTCAATAGTAAGGATTTTGGCCCAAACCTAATCTTGATTAGTGCACCATCTCTAGAAAAGCATAGCAGCTAAAACTTGACCACTCATTCTTGTTGAGAAACAAGGTGAAGAAAGCTTGCAATATTAACTTTCTTATGTGATTAAAAATATGAGAATATTACCAAATCTAAAACTAAACATGAAATTAACATGTGATTTTACCATTTAACATAAATATAAAAAACAACCATACCAAAAGAGACACCAGATTTATGTGGAGAAATCATTTCAGGAAAAAAATTCACCAAAGAATGAGGGTAAGTATATTATTATTCTTCAAAAAAGAGAACACCACAATAATATAATTAATTATACTTCTCCAAATTATCTTGGAAACTATTGAAAACAATGACCAACTAATGATTAAACAACTATGCCATGGCCCCCTTTTATAGCCAAATGGGAGAGGAAAAATCACTACTGTTTTCCCAAATCAAGGGGCCTAAACCACTTGCAAAAACCCATGACTTGGATAATGAATAACAAATATAAATAATAAAATAATAAATAAATCTTCAAGTGACTCCTCACCCAAAGCCACTTAGTCTTTATACATTCTAAGTGCTCCAAAGCTTGCAATGACTGTTCAGATTCCCAAATGGACATCTTCTATTCACCCAAAATTGATCTCCTTATGCATGAAAATTAATGTCTCATTATGGACATGGGAAGGAATGTATTATATCTATTTGTATTTATATTTATCACCTATTCATGTTCACCTCTTGAAAATGCAATTACAAATAGCCATAAAGTACAAATATTAATATTTCCTCAAATGTCCTAGGGAACACTTTGCAAAGAACATGGAGACATATGAATGGCTTAGGATTGTAGGGTTAATGCCAAATTATCCTAGAATTATCCCACTCGATATTATGCATTTCAATTTTATCTAAGAGATACATAAAATAAAATCAAGTATAGTGATCAAGGCCCATGGCCTTCCTGTACCAAGACAATATTTTTGTGGTCATTGGCTTCATAAGAGAATATGCAACATTATCCAAATTGTCAACATTTTCTATCAACACCTTAGAATTTCCAATCATTTTAATTAAAAAGTGATATTGGTTATCAAATTTCTTAGTACAAGCATGATACATAGGATTGTTGGCCAAATATATAGCACTCTAACTATCACATTTGATCCTCAGTCCTACAATCAAAACAAATGACAATACCAAGTATCCATAACCATAACACCTCCTTAGAGACATGAGTAGTAGTCATATAGTCTACTTTAGTGGTGTAAAATTTAACTCTGGGATGCCTCTGACCCATCCAACTCACTGCTCCTCCAAACAAAGTAAATACATAGACACTAGTGGATCTTCGATTGTCTAAGTCACTTGCCCAATCAGCATTAACAAACCCCTGTATGTCTAATGATAGGAACATCATCAATACCATGATAAACCAAAAAGAAATAATAATTACCTCACAAATATCTAAACACCCACTTAACAAAAGTCCAATTCTCTTTACCAGAATTAGACATAAACTTGCTCAAAACTCTCACTACTTGGGCTATATTTGGTCTAGTCCAAATTGTAACGTCCTAAAATTGCACCCCTTGCAATTTTTGACTGCATTTGGGTCTTCGCCTTAGTGTTTACACCCTCGGCCTAATTGAAGACCTGAATATACTCATACAAGTCAAAACCTGCATTTTACTCAACCCTGCACCTCAAAGCCACCTTGATCCTACCTCAAAATAGGGTAGGACCAGGGCATGGTGCCTTGGTCCTCGCTAGGACTAGGGCATGGTGCCTTGGGATCCCCTATTTGGGACATATCTTGGGGTCCCTCCCTTTGGTTCATCTCAAATTGGAGCAACAAAATCCCCCCTATGTTGGCCTAAGTCATAAAATCAATCAATTAAATCCCACTGGCAAGTATATAAGAGGGATTTCCCCTCTGATTTGATGGATCATAGAAATTCAATCAAGCATCCGTGCATTCAAGAGACCAATCATTCAAGCATTCAAGAGCTATTGAGCATTTTCAGTCTTCCTTCAAGCTTTGGAGCAACAATAGAGACAAGATTTCAAGCATTGAAGAGGAGAACAACATTCTACTTCATGAAACCCTAATTCCATGTGGAGGCAAACAAAACTTCACAAGGAGGTATAAGCATTTCATTTTTAGTCAATTCAACATCCCCTTAAAGAGGAGGATTTCTACTGTCAGTCATTTCATTTACATTACTTCTACCACTTTGTTAATTCCAAAATTGGGATTTTATTCGAAGACAAACCCCTATTCCCAAAATATTTCCCTTTCTTTTTGTGTCTAGGAAAAAGGTACGCAATTGTACTTTTGGAATTAAGCTTTATTTGTAAAGACGGAAAAACCCTTTTTGACGCATGGAAAGTTTGAAGGACCAATAGGAGGGTGCCCCTGTCTGGACACATAGTCCTTGCAACTTTTACTGAATTTCATAGAGAATCTCCGAATCATCTCAAACTTCTCAAATCCAGGTTCACGACTGAATACCGAATCTGTAGCTCACCATTTTCGCATACTTTGTCTTCATTTTTACCACTTTTCCTTAATTCAATTAATCAACTTACAAAAGAGGGTCAATTGCATTCTAATCACAACTAATCTACTTAGTATTCAATCCTTTCATCCTTTGGGATTGGATCTAGTAGATTCATCCCCCTCTTTTGAATGTAAAGGCTCCCCAAGTGAAAATTGAACCTTGGTAAAGTTCCCACCTTTCTCCCAAGTGGAAAATTTGGCTAAGGTTCCCAATTTTCCACTTTATATTTTGGTGAACCTGATGTCTTATACCCTTAATTGTAATTTTTCATTTTCAGATCTGAGTGTATGCAATTTAAAATTCAAATTCTCATTTAAAGGTTTAATTTCCTTGCAATTTTAAAAAATTTAGAGGTTGAATGCACAAAAAACCCTAATTTTTGGATTCAAAATTGAGCTTGTTATTTTTTTAAATTGGATTGATTGTTCCAGATCTGAGAACTCCTCATTTGTACAATTCAAGTTTGCATTTACACTTTCAATTTCCAAATTTTTTAAAATTAAGTTGTTGAATCACAAAGCCTTAATTTTTAATTTTAAAATTGACATTGTGGATTGTGTAGATCTTGAATTAATTTTCAGATTTGAGTCTTGGATTTACTTTCAAATTTCATTTTCCCTCGAAAATTCAAATTTTTAAAATTAAGCCGTTTATGCAACAAATCCTAATTTTTAAAATTAAATTAATCTTCTGCAATTTCAAATTTTCTTTTAAGAATTTAATTGGCTCAATTAAATCTAGAGCCTCTTGTCTTACTTCTAAACATCATAAAAGTCGTCCCTTAAGTGTGCCCTTTTTGTTGTCCTTTCAATTAATCCTATAATCAAACATTCTAAGTGTGTCCTATTTTGACCTTCAAGGCTTAATTTCACATATCTCGACATCTCCAATTTCCATATCCTTCTGAAACTCATATAGAAATAACAATATCTTGCTTCCCTGAAAATTTGGAAAAAAGTTGGTCAGACCATGTGTTTGGACCAAGTCGCTACCTACTTGGTCCAAACTTTTTCTACTCAAATTTTGGGATCTTGTTTTGACCATATTTTACTGCACAATTCAAAACATTTGTGAAATTTTATTGATTTTAGGTCACCCCAAGGTCAAAAACAAATCCGAGTTTCAACATTTCCATTGTCAATTTGAATTTTAAAATTAAGTGGTTCACTACACATATCCTAATTTTTAAAATTAAATTGATTTCTTCAATATTTCAACATTCCAAAATTTCAAAATTTTAATTAAGAGGTTAGATTTGGACAAACCTAATTTTAATTTCTAACTTTCTCTCCTTTCAATTTTTTAAAATTAAGAGGCTATCTAAGCAAAGACCTAATTTAAATTTCAAACTCCTAGAAGATTGCATTATTCTTTCCAATTTCTTTTCCCTAGTGCATGACTTTTAGTCCTACCTATAGTATCCTTGTTAGAAGAAGTTGTAGAATTAAGGCTTCCCAAGGTTTAATTACAGAGGAAATGGAGCCTAATTTGGCTATCTTTTTCAATGAGGATATTGCTGCTTCTTCCCATCCTTCAGATATTCTTGTTTATCCTCTTGATAATTCTCATAATCAGGAGGAATCACTAACTATGATATCTGTTGATCAATTGACAAAGATGGACAACCAATTTGGCAATCTTCAACAATGGATGAATCAATAATACCCGCAAAGTGAAGCTCTCCCATTGATTGAGGGAATAAAAATAATTATTCAAAGTGATAAACATGACATTTATATCTTGCATGGTATTGCTCATATTGTTGATTCTAATATCATGCCTGTGAAGGTTTGTGCTGAAAACCTAGGTTATGCACAACCTCCTAGTCAGGTTAATCATTCCATTCCTTTAACAACTCCTATGACTAGTGTTCCTACCTTCACATCAAACATCATGGATACTTTTACACACAATGTCATACCTACAAATCTTAGTCATGAGGAAAATACCTCTTCTTTCATTCCCCCCATGATGAGTGTTCCCCTTGTTACCTAATCACATTCGCTACCTATAAATGTTAGTCAAGGGAGCAACTCCTTCAATCACAATTCCTTCATTCCTCCCATGAGTCTTCCATGTGCTATCCAATCTTCTCCACTACCCACTTATCATAGTGTTCCATCACCTTATTCTCAATCTCTTCCTGCATTCAACAATATTTCTCCACCCTCTCACTCCAACATGTCTCATTTCAATCCTTTTACTGAAGCTATAATAAATAGTGTTGCCAAAACAATATCTTCTTTACAACAACAAATAGATTCCTTTGAATCAATCAAAGTATAATGTGCCCACATTTGATGTAGTGAGCCCATTATCCAATGACATTATTAGAGTTGTCGCTCCTAAACATGTAGAAGTCTCTCAATTAGAAATTTATAATGGAAAAGGTGATCCCTTAACTCATGTTAAAACATTCCAAACTTTGTGTAGTGACATTTCACATAATCAAAGGTTGTTAGCAAAATTATTTACTAGAACATTAAGGGATAGAGCTTTGCAATGGTAAATTTCTTTGCCTCCTTATTTTATTACTTCTTTTCAACAACTGGATAATGCTTTCATTCAACAATTTCACAATAACATTGATCCTAAAGTTACTTTGACTAATTTGATGCATTGTAAACAAGGAGTTAAAAGAAAAAGTGACTGATTTATTGGTTGATATAAGCATTTGTGTTCTCAGATTTCTTTTCCTATGCCTAATCAAGACATTCAAAAAAAAATACATTAGGGATAAACTTCTTTTAATTGAGTTTACTTCCTTTCCACAATTGTGCTCAGTACTTCACAATTATTAATTGACTACGACTCAATTGGAACAATCATTTTCTTCCATGGCTCCAAGTGATAAGGGTGATTGTGCTCAACAACCATTTGCAAATTTCAAACCAAACAAAGGATTCATCAAATTCAATGATAATATCAACAACAATCAATTCGTAGGTGCTATAGGTGTGCCTCCTTTGTCTAAATTATTTAAAAGAGAAAAAGAGTTTACTCCTTTGAATGAACCTTTGCATAACATTATGTATTAGTTAATACAAAAGAATGTGTTAAAACTTCTCCAAATCAAACCAATTGATCCATCTAAAACAACTTCCCCTTATTTTGATACTAAATCTATTTGTCAATATCATTATCGACCTAGTCATGATACTAAGAAGTGTTTTGCATTGAGAAGTAAAACTCAAGAATTGATTGATAACAATACTATATCTATGGTAGGTGTGAATGATAAAGGAATAAAATCCATATCTCCTCCTAACCAGAACCTTCAAATTTTCACTGATCCTTTACCATCCCATTCCACTAATGTGATTTAAACTGATCATCTTGCTTTCTCTCCCAATGACATGGCCATTGAATCTAATAATGTGGTGAGCCTTGTAGATCAAAAAGAACCTCCTAAGGATTTATGCATAACATATTATCTTAGTGAGACGACCATTAAAGCACCCGATGGCCCATTATAGATAAGTGCAAAAATAAAAGGTATACTTGCTAGAGGAGTCCTTATTGATCCTGCTTGCACGGTTAATATAATAACTGGAGAATTTCTTTATACTTTGCAATTGCATGAGGTGATATATGATGATACTGATGTGATAGTTAAATTTTTTGATGGCTTCTCTTGTCCTCCTATTGGTTCTATTACACTTCCTATTGATGTTGTCACTAAATTCTTAGATGTTCAATTTTCTATCATTCCTACATCCAATCAATGTCATATGAAGTTGGGACATCCTTGGCTCTCTCCCATAAAAGCGATCACTTCTACTATTCACAAGTGTTTGAAATTTCCTCATAATGATAAAATCACAACTGTTAATCATAGCATATTTCAACCTACACTGAGGTGTGGAGATGTTTGTCTTGGTTATTTTTGGCTCGAACAATTCAAGCCTCTTGAACCTAGAAGTGATGCTATTTTTAGATCATATCAGAAATGAAAAAATGAAATAATTTTATCATTGAGTAAACCTAGAAATCCAACCCTTATCATTCCTCTTGATGATCATATACCTCTTCTTGAGGATAAGATTGTTCTTCCTCCTAAGGAAAGAAATAATCTTCTTCCCAAGGAGGCATCTATTCCTTCTCCTAAACAAAAGAGTATCCTTTCACCCAAGAAAATATATATTCCTCTTCCTAAAGAAGAATACATTCCTTCTCCTATGGATGAATCTCCTCTTCCTCCTAAAAAGAAAACTATCCCTCTTAAGGCTAGACCTATCCCTGCTCCTCATGATAGACCTAGTCTCCTTCCTACACCTCCTATCCCTCCTTTATATGGTGCGGTTCCTCCTCCTTTGTCTTATAAAGAGAAGTGACCAACCTCTCCTATTTTCCAACCTAAAAGACCTCAACCCATTCATCCTTTCTTAAAAGAAGAGATAAAGCTTATATCTGATGAACCTAAACCTCCTCAACCTTCAGCCAAGACTAGACAAAACCGTTGTGTGAGAGAATGCCGATGAAGACGTTGTGCTTGAGCTCATGAAATTTATTCCCAAAACACTGGAACTATTGACATGATTACATTTTCTCCTAAGAAAGATGTTCAACCTAATTCTCCAAGATGCAAAATGATTAAGACAAATTATGGTTCAAGTTCTATTCCTATTAGAGCTCCTATTCTTATTGATCTTGATGAAGAAATAGGTAAAAATGTTGTTAATGATGAAAATGTTGATTCTAATAATTCTGATGATGAATATGAATATGTTGATGTTGATAATGATTTGTCTGCAAAATTTTCAAAAACATTTGTAGACACCTAAAATTGTCATGTCTAATTAAATGAATATCTTTATTTATTTAATTATTTTTAGCCTAATTCTTCTATTAGTTGAATAAATCTTTATTTATTTAATTAATTCATTTATCCTCTTCTAGCCTTATTTCTCATTTAAATAAATAGTTTTATTTATTTAAATTATCCTTTTCCTAGATTAAATAAATATCTTATTTATTTAATTGATCCCACTTCCTCTATTAATTACGTAAATCTTTATTTATTTAAATAATTCATTAGCCTTTTCTACCTATGACACATGTCATACACTACCTACCCTCTCATTATTTTCTTATTTCCTCTAGCTACCCTTTAATCATAGCCGACCATTTATCTTTTACACCTCTCAATCTTATCCCTCCATTTCTTATAGTGTCTTCTATATAAGGAGATGCTTCCTTCATTATCAACCCCCCACTGAATACCCGACTACTCTAGCATTCAAACTTTTATATGCGATCAAGCCTCCTTGCAACCACATTTTTGTTCTTTGTTGAGCTCTTGTGCACACATAAAATCTAAGAGCAAATATATCAAGCAAGATCAATGGAGATAGGAAGAATGGAGATCCAAACTCTATTGGACATGTGATGGTATAATCTTTGTGATTTCATTTGATTTGCATTGTCTTAGGTAATCTTCATATGTTATGGTGGATCTTTGTTGTTGTTAGGCTAGGGTTTTGTGGTTGAATTTATTTAGACTTTCAATATTGTTGTATCCATTTTCGCCATAAACATTTTGGCATGCCCATGGCTGAGACATAATCATATCATACAGATGTACAAAACTGTGCCCATGGCCCCTGCCTCTGAAATGAATTGGTCATGTCACCGGTAAATGCTCATATGCCCACACTTGCAATAGTGTAACTCTGCAGCTCAATCTTGCTGATCCATGGTATACAAACTAATGAAGCTCATAATACAAATGTGCTAGCAGACACGGTCCCCATGTAAATCTAGTATGCTATGTCACTAGTGTCTCTAGTGTACCACCCCAACCCACAACCAATCCTCATGTTGCCCTATCCAAACAAAGGAACCCACTGATCACTCCTGCCAACATTGCTGGTAGTGCTAGTCCTGTCCATGTCATGGTCTCCCAAGCCATGTGTCCAACCCTCATATCCAATCTTGGATCCTGGAACACTCATCTCATTGCATCCATGTCTCCATCTCAATCATAGGGTACTAACTCCCCATCGATCAGTATCCTCAGAATCCTGTAAACATCCTCTAAGGTGACTGTCATCTCACCCATCAGAAAATGAAAATTGCAAGTCTCTGAGTGCAATCTCTCAGCCAGCGCAGTGAGCAACCCCATGTTCACCTAAAACCGAGGCACATACAAAATATGTCACAGGCCCATAGCTTGAACCACTATTCTCTCCTCAACTGTCAACTCTACTCGCAAACTCTGAGTTGATGGGAATCTCTCTCGTGAATCCAGCATAGGTAGGTACTCATGCAGTCAAGCAAATCAATTGTGTCAATCATAATGGCATTCCCTGTTCATCACAAAATGCTTCTTTTTATTCTAGTGCTTATGATACTCTATCCTAGTGACACTCCATGTTCATCACAAAGTGCTGCTCTTTTTAGTACTCCCTGTTCATCACAAAGTACTATGTGTTTGCACTCCCTGTTCATCACAAAGTGCTGCTCACTTTTGCACTCCCTGTTCATCACAAAGTGCTGCTCTTTTTTAGTACTCCCTGTTCATCACAAAGTACTATGTCTTGGTACTCCCTGTTCATCACAAAGTGCCTCGATCTATCCTATCCTAGGGCCCCTACTTGAGTGTATCCTCTTGAGTAGTTTCCTGATTTGCAACGCATGTTCTATCACAAAATTGTCAATCCTAGCCCTATCTGTTATTCTAGTCTTCCCTAGAGGACCTTCTTGAGTGTATCCTCTCAGTAGCTTATCCAATCAACATCTTATGTTCATCATAGAACTGCTGATTTGACCTAGAAGACATAAACACACATTTTTGACATAAACATGCTTACATACTACACATACGCGTCTTCTCTGCATAGACGCACTTGGCATACATAGACATGCCTCTGCTCTGCACAAATGCACCCATGCAACACAAATGCACCTACACAACACAGACACACTCACATTTGACACAGACGCTGCTACGTTCATAGATGCACCTGGCACAAACATAGATGTGCCTAGCCAACCCAGACACCCCTGGCACCAGCATAGACGCGCCTTAGTATTTTTTAACCCTGCTTGACATATCTAAAATGCATTAAATACACTACCTAACATGCATTAATGACAACATTTATTGTGACAAAGTACAAGGAGGTTTTGTGGTCTCACCGACTTTCCTGCATTTGCTGGCCTCTGAAATCAGCGAACACGATCGAATCTATGAATCAAAACCATCGTTGCTAACTGTTTCTACTCTATTCTCTCTCTACACTCTGATCTCTTGGATGTGTGGATGAGAATGAGGATGTTTTCTCCTTGTGGTCTATCTTATAGACTGCCCTAGCCCTAGCCCTAGCCCTCATTTCCCGAGTCAGTCTTCTTTATCCCGTGACTCTGTCACTCTATCCGATCAGCCCATTCTAGCATTTCTTTCTTATCGAGAGATTGTCTACGCTCTTTTCAGACATTTTCATCCAATCTCTCGAGGGGTCATATCATTCTCATCTTGGGGCAACTTTGTATCAGTTCATATTATCTTCTTTGAAACAACGTGACAAGCTGCATTGTCTCAAAGAGGGGCAAAATGTAGACACCTAAAATTGTCATGTCTAATTAAATGAATATCTTTATTTATTTAATTATTTTTAGCCTAATTCTTCTGTTAATTGAATAAATCTTTATTTATTTAATTAATTCATTTATCCTCTTCTAGCCTTATTTATCATTTAAATAAATAGTTTTATTTATTTAAATTATCCTTTTTTTAAATTAAATAAATATCTTATTTATTTAATTGATCCCACTTCCTCTATTAAATAAAATAAATCTTTATTTATTTAATTAATTCATTAGTCTTTTCTACCTATGACACATGTCATACACTACCTACCCTCTCATTATTTTCTTATTTCCTTTGGCTACCCTTTAATCATAGCCGACCATTTATCTTTTATACCTCTCAGTGTTATCCCTCCATTTCTTATAGTGTCTTCTATATAAGGAGATGCTTCCTTCATTATCAACCCCCCTGCTGACTACCCAACTACTCTAGCATTTGAACTTTCATATGCGATCAAGCCTACTTGCAACCACATTTTTGTTCTTTGTTGAGCTCTTGTGCACACATAAAATATAAGAGCAAATATATCAAGCAAGATCAATGGAGATAGGAAGAATGGAGATCCAAACCCTATTGGACATGTAATGGTGTAATCTTCATATGTTATGGTGGATCTTTGTTGTTGTTAGGCTAGGGTTTTATGGTTGAACTCATTTAGACTTTCAATATTGTTGTATCCATTTTCATCATAAATAACATTAGTCCTAGCTCCTAGTAATAAAAAAAGTAACTTATCATTAGAGCATGGTCCTTGTTTGGAACTTGTGACATCTCCATCTATAGTGGTCGATGTGGTTCATCTTTTGTATTTTCCACCTTCCCAAAATAATGATTAGCAAGATTGTGGAATGAGGACATGGTTGATTAGCTTCATTAGCATTGCAAACGCTCTCTCTCTCTCCTCTCTTTCTTTCTTGTGACATTCTTCTATTTGTTCTCACTATTCTTCTATTTGTTGTCCCTAGTGTTGTCTGCTTGAGGATGATGCAAAGCATTGAGATCTCTTTTGGTCTCTCCCATGTTGACTCAAAAGACACATGTGTTCCCTTCTTCCATGGTGGTTTCCTCTCTTTGGGGGATGAGGATGATTCTATATATATATATATATATATATATATATATAAAAGAATACTAACTCCAAAGTTAGGTGAAACAACCTCGTGCTTTATATTTTATGTTCATTATCCTTTGAATTGTCCTCTCTTGGGGGCTAAATTATTGTGATAATGTGCTTGTCTTCTTTGGGTGTATCCTTTCTTAAAGAAATTGCTCCCGATAAGGCATATACAATCACTTTAATGTGGGGGCATACACTCTACTCATGATTCTCTCTTTTGATACTTTAAGTTACTTAGTGAACTTTGTCTTCGCTTTGTAATTTTTGGTATTCTTTTCATGACTTATAGTAAGAGAACCTTACTAGCTATAGTTATGGTTCCCTTTCTCTCTCATGATCTTCCCTTTTACCTTATCATTGAAGTCGTAAGATCCTAAAGTCCACTGGTGGCTTGGAAAATCTTCCCTCGATGTGGTGAAATTCTTTCAATATGGGTTCCTTGTACTTTACTGACAGTATTTGCACAAGCTGATACTCCCATTAAAGTGGGGGCTAAATATAATGTCCTAAAATTGTACCCCTTGCAATTTTTGATTGTATTTGGGTCTTTGCCTTAGTGTTTGCACCCCTTAACCTGATCAAAGACCTGGATATGCTCATACATGTCAAAACCTGCATTTTACTCAACCCTACACCTCAAAGCCACCTTGATCCTTCCCTAAAACAGGGTAGAACCAGGGTGTGGCACCTTGGGATCCCCTATTTGGGACTTATCTTGGGGTCCCTCCATTTGGCTCATCTCAAATTAGAGTAGGAAAATCTCCCCTATGTCGGCCCAAGTTGGAAAATTAGTCAATTAAATCCCACTGGCAAGTATATAAGAGGGATTTTAGCTCTCATTTTATGGATCATGAAAATTCAATCAAGCATTGAAGCATTCAAGGGAGATTGAGCATATTCAGTCTTCAATCTTTGGAGTAGTAATAGAGATAAGATTTCAACCATTGAAGAGGAGAACAACATTCTACTTCATGAAACCCTAATTCCACGTGGAGGCAAACAAAACTTCAAAAGGAGGTATAAGCATTTCATTTTTTGTCAATTCAACATCCCCTCAAAGAGGAGGATTTCTACTTTCAGTCATTTCATTTACATTACTTCAACCACTTGGTTATTTCCAAAATTGGGGTTTGATCTAAAGACAAACCCCTATTCCCAACATATTTACCTTTCTTTATGTGTGCAAGAAATATGTATGCAACTATACTTCTGGAATTAATCTTTATTCGCAGAGATGGAAAAACCCTTTTTGATGCGTGGAAAGTTCAGAGTACTGATAGAGGGCACCACTGTTCGAACACATGGTCCTTGCAAATTTTTCTAGATTTATCAGAGAAGCTCCGAATCATATCAAACTTCTCAGATCCAGGTGCATGACTAAATCCCAAATCTGTAGCTCGCTGTTTTCACATACTTTTTCTTCATTTTCAACACTTTGCCTTAATACAATTAATCAACTTACAAAAGAGGGTCAATTGCATTCCAATCACAACTAATATACTTATTATTCAATCCTTGCATCCTTTGGGATTGGATCTCATAGGTTCTTCCCCGTCTTTTGAATGTAAAGTGTCCCCAAGTGAAAATTGAACCTTAGTAAAGTTCCCACCTTTCTCCCAAGTGGCGAATTTGGCTAAGGTTCCCAATTTTCCACTTTACACAAACCATTACATACATCAAACTCCTAATGACACTAGAATAAAGAACTTAAGAAATATTCTCATAATTATCATTAGAACTCAAATACATGTCTAAACTCAACTTAGCACCAACTAGAAAAGGAATACTATCTGACTTACAATTATTCATATTAAACCTCTACAAAATAGTATCAAGATACTTACTCGGGCTTAACCAGAGTTTTTTGTGAGCTCAAATATACTAATATCCATTACAAGAATAGATTTTGTAGCCCCAAAGTATTTCATATCAAATACACTAGAAATTTGAGCCTTGAGTTCTCTAATTATCACCTTTCCATTACCCATAAACAACATCTCATCAACATATAAGAAAATGATTAGTATCTCATCATTAGTAATCTTAATATAAACACAATGATCTTCCTCATTCCTCTTATAATACAAATTCAATTTTGAAGTACCAAACTTCTGGTACCACATCTTGGGTGACTATTTCAAACCATACAAAGATCTCTTTAACTTACAAACCAATTGTTCTTTCCCTTTCAAAACAAAACAGTCAGGCTATTGCATATAAATTTCTTCCTTAAGATCCCCATGCAAGAAAGAAGTTTTAACATCTATTTTCTCTATTTCAAAATCAAAAACAACAGAAATAGACAATAGGAATCTAATAGAACTCAACTTTGTAATGGGAGAGAAAATTTTACCAAAATCAACTCCCTCTCTTTAGGAGTAGCCCTTGACTACCAGTCTGGCCTTGTATTCCTCTAACTATCTATTTGCTCCATTTTTAAAAAAATACCCACTTGCATATAACTGGATTCCTTCCTTTGGGAAAACTTAAAAGATTGTAGGTCTTGCATGGCTTGCATCCAGGACTCACTTTTCTCCAAAGAGGGAGCCTCCCTAAAGGATCTAGGTTCATTGTCAACATTAACAAAGAAAATATGTAATGAAATTTGGGTAGGATATACCTACCAATTAGATTCCATTTCCTTGTGGACCTTGTTTGAATGAATGAACACTGAGAGGTGGGGGGGGGGTGAATTAGTGTTTTGTAATTTAAAAATCTATTAAGATGATCCTTAAACCACTGGATGCACAAGAATAAAATTAAAATGTAGAAACATAAAGCAAACAACTATAGAACCATAACACTAATATTTTTACATGGAAACCTAGAAAGGGAAAAACCATGATGGGATTTGAACCCACACTATTATTATACTATGGCCAAAAGTATGATAATATTATATAAGGGTCCAAATGCACTTGTATTCAGGTACACTGCCTAGAGCTCACTGCTCAAATACAAAAGGGTTACAACTTGGAGGAAGGCTCACTACCTTACAAGCTATAATAATTGATTATAATAATAAATTAACTAAAATATAGTATCTACATATGCCAAAAAGAAGTACCAGTTAGGTTCAAATTATCTTCTGCAACTGATCTATCTCTCTGCATTGTTTTCCTGCTCTATCATACACTAGACCACCAAAACCTTAAATCACATTCACCAAACTTCATAGATTCTCTTATATATATTTCTTTCACTCATTACATACATCAAAATTTTCAACCAAATCAATCTTATATATTCACACCAATAAAATGACCCATTTACCATGTCTATTTCCAAAAACTGCATAATGCGCAGCATGAAATGTGTAAACTTAAGTGGGCTCAATCCATTCATAAATACATATGTTGACCAAAATAGAATGATAAAAGGATTCCTATAAGTCGGCCCAATCACCTCTAACATGAAACTGATCACCAAAATCAACCCTTCAAATCTGCAACACATGTCACACCAAAATAGCTCCGCTCTAACTGAATTACTAGATACTCGACCTTTAATCTTTCCCATGAATCAATACTGGATATCAGGATCATGGAATAATCTGCCTCAAACCTTGAATCATCTTCCTTTATCACCACAACCAAAATTACACAATCAAAATCAAGATATACACACTGCATTCATATTCCACTGGTTACTATGTTCCACCTTCTAGACTTATGCCTTATGAACAATATGACTTCCAGTAAACCAAACTATGGGCACCAAATGTAGTTTCTAGACTGGGTTTCCATTAATGACAACTCCAAAAACATCTCTCATCCATCAATCTTCACCAAAATAGTGTCTCTTTCCAAGAATCTCCCCCTTTGGCATTGATGGCAAAACTGTGAAAAATGAACTATACACTCAAGACTGCAAAACTTCAAAATTTCTAAATCTCCCAAATATTCTACAAGCTCCCCATGAGAATTAATACCATTTTTCACTTCACCCTTTCTCCCCCTTTGACAGTAATGCCAAAGATAGGAATCTGCCAAAACTTATATATAAGGATATGTACAACTGCTTACAAAAATTTGAATATATATTAAATTTTTTTCCTTAAACTCAACAAGTGTTTATCCCATGCCTTCTTCAAACTCTCTGAAATGCTAATCATCCCATGGAAAAGATAGGCAAGCATCTCTACTCCTCTTTTGTTTGCCAAAACATTCAAGTCTAGAGAATCCTTAGCATCTTGCATACTACTCATCAGAGAATCTATTCTGGGAGTGATAAGACTCCTCACTTCTGCTACTCTGCCCAAAATTATGTTCTTCTCTTGATTTAAACTCTTAATCTTATCCAATATACTCAGAACTTGTGGTTCAAAATTGCTAGTTGGGATTGATTGGGTTGCATGTGATTGAGATATGCTAGCAAGCTGCCCTTCACATTTCCTTATTTTCTTGTAAATGTCCATAGTGAACTTTGGCAAAATGAGACATGACTTGTATATTTGACCACCTTAATCTAATGCATCTTGTATACTCTTCATAGCAATTACTAAGGTCACCCTATCATCCTCAATCATTTTCAAAAATGTTTTCAATCTCATATCATTAAACTGATTTAAAACATTAGTATTTGTTGCCTTCTAAAAAGAATCAAAATGAGATTCTACAACATTCAACATACTCTTAAGATTACTGGAGGGATCAGATGTGTTCAGTTTGAAAGATGGCAAAATTTTCTCCAATACATCTCCTACCAATGTTATTAATTATTTATCCATGGTATGGGACTTAAGTAAGTTCTCATTGGCTTTAGCTTGTGCGAGAGTTGCCAACTTCAATGCTTGAATAGGAGATAAAGAACTCCGATCAATAGGCCCTTGACCAAAATCATATGAATTTGTAACAACTTGTTTTCCTTTGTCAGTAATAGTGTCTCTTGCTACTATCACCGAAACCTGATTATCCTTCACCTCTCCTTTCTCCTTTTCTGTCACATCTACACTCACATGTTTATCACCCTTCTCTGCATCATCTTCTCCCTTTTCTTCATCATTTGTCTCCTTAGCTTCCTTTTCTAAAACAAATTCTATCACCATTGGATCCTGTATAGCTTCACCAAAGTTATCAATATTAATATTATCATCACGAACTATTGCATGCACATTGGTCTGCTATGCCGAAATTCCCTTCTCAGATGATGGATCTTTCAACACATCAGGAACAACTGCATGCACTTTTGGAATAGATGTATCCTGCAATTTCTCTCTTGGTTGAGTGTCATCATGTACTAGATTCATATCATACCTCTGATCAATCAAAAGTTATCTCAAAATTATTTCTGTCTCTTTGGTCACCTCATCTATTTTGTCGAGCATGATTTTATTGAATCTCTTCTTGCTTCAAAATCTCTCCTTAGCAAGCTTCAATAATCTAACAAATTTATCTTTAGAAATTATAACACTCAAATTTACTAATACATACTCATTTATTCTTTCATCCTCTAAACTTGTTGTATGCCTCCTTGCATCCAAAATATCATACATGCTTTTGGGTATTCATGGATGATAATTCTATTAATGTTTTACTATAAACATCCATGTGCTAAACAAATGCTTCTTCTATAGCTCTTTGATCTTTATCATCAAAATTCTCATAATATACAGGCAAGTTCTTCAAGTTTCCATCCTGAAGTATTTCATCAAAAAAAATATTTTAAACTAATTGGGGGAACAATATCATATGTAATTTCAACTTTTCTGGATTTTAGAGTTTCATCCAATGCTGACTTATGCTTCTTGCTCGCTCTGGCTCTACCAGATGGCTCAACTTCATCTCTTGGCTTCTTGGATGGTAGGGCACCAATGAATTGAGGCTTCTTTACCACTCTAGTATAAGTGGTTATCTTCTTCACCTCTTTCACTACTTCACCAAATTTGGTTTCAACATCCTCAGAAGTGGCTGCAACATATTCTCTTTGTGGCTTCTCCTTCTTCCTTTTAACTGCTCCATTAGTTGACTTGGCTTGTGGCTTGAGTGGAGGGATAGGCTTCTGAGAACCAGAGGTAGGTGTAGACTGGGACTGCCTTGGCTTGGCTTTCTTGGGAGGAGTGGAGACCAGTTTTGTCTTCTTAAACTTTTCCATGTCCTCCTCCTTCAATATGTTTTGCTCCCTATCCCTTTTCACAACTTCTTTAGTTATACCTGTATATGGTAAAAATGGATGATGAAAACAATAATATTGAAAGACTAACAAAGATCCAAGCATTAAAACCCTAGTCTAACAATGAAAAGCATCCACGATACACAAATGAAGATACCTAAGATCATGCAAATAAACAAAACAAAGCAATTTATACCATTCACATGTCTAGTAGGGTTTTAATCTCCATTTCTTCCTATCTCCATTGATCTTGTTTGATATATTTGGTCTCAGATTTTATGTGTGCACAAGAGGTCAACAAAGAATGGAAATGTGGATGATATCTTGATCACAAGAAGCCTTGATTGCATAAGAAATTAGATACATTGGTTTGAGCTTAGGTGGTTAGGGGTTGATAATGAAGGAGAGTATCAACCCTTCCTATTCTAGGGATTTCAATTCAAGAAATAAAGTGCTAAATAGATAATCAGGGAATAAAACTTAACAACATGTTTCTTATATTGTTTTATCTTCTTCAAGTTGCTCATTAGCTCACTGAGAAGCACTCCATAGAGCATACCTTTTGTCTTCCTTAAGAATTTGATAAGCTGCATATATAGTAGTGTCAGCTACTGAATAATGTCTGCTAGATTGATACACCTTATATCCCGTCACCATTGAGGAAAATATCACATCATGCTCTATGATATTGCATTTTTTCATCGACTGGTTGTCATATTGGGATTTGGTAACAACTCTCACTATAGTGTTCTGAACTTTCCTCAGACCCGGGATCTCACCGGTTGCACTCAGATAGGTTACAACCTGTATGGCTTGCTTCATGATCTTATGAGGTTTGTCTAGCCATATATACTCATTGTGAATTTGGCTCAAGATATATCCTACCCATTTGGGTTCATCGAACATTGAGAAATGAATAAATTGGATAAAACCCTTGTCTTGCAATGTCTTGAATTTGAGCTTTAGATTCCCCAGTCCATCAATCATGTGTTTGGTGTAAAGTGATAGCATGTCCGCATTTCCAAGCTCCTCAATGTTATAGTGAACATATGCCCTTATGTCATCATTGTGCAACACACCATATGAGACATAGGAAAATGTACCTTCCAAATTATCTTCAATGGATTTGAATGGATGTATTTTGAACACTGGCCTTGCTCTCTTCATAATATCAACTACCAATGGAGTTGCAAAACTAGATGCAGATGCCATTTGGAATTTAGGGTATGAACAACATTTTGAAACACGGATAAAAACCTATTCAGATTCAACCAGATGCTAGGAATTGCTGATTGATCGCTTCAAGCTCGGTTATCACTGCTCAATATCATTCGCCTTTCTCTTCTTCTCTTTTCTCTTCATTCTCAATGTGAAGAATAAATGATTAAAATGCCTTTTTATCCATAAAAAACCTAACTTTAAGTTGTAATAAATGCACAACCCTAAAATATTTTAGATACCCTGCATCTTTAGTAATTCACCACCGGATACTCAAATAGGCATGCAATCTTCCGGATATCAACTGCATAGCTAATCTCCATCCTCGACTAGCTAGAAATCTCTGAAAGGGGATTTTCAGGATCTGCATGAAAAGATTCCCCCTAAGGCATTTGGCCTTAGCTACCAAATGAGGTTCCAACACCAAAATTATTTGTGTAGCCATTTTGAACATTTGAGTCTTCCTTCTTAACCCATATCTTCTTATGCTACTCTTCAATCTCTTCAACCTTTGCTTTACCTTTCTCATTTGATTTGTTCTTGTCTACTAGAGCATTCTTACTTTTGCAATATTTTACAATATGACTAGATTCGTTGCATGCATGGGAAACAACATTTCTCTGCATAGGCCTGAAGTTCATATGATTTGGTCTCATCCTGCATTGGTTAAAAATGTGCCCAAACATTCCACAGGCATAGCATCTCTTATTCTAAAAATTACTCATCACTGTTTTGCACATGTTTGACTTATGACCAAAGTTATTGCATATCAAACATTGACCGGTAAAGGTAGGACTATTGTTCATTACATTATTCCATAGGGGCTTCATTGGATAGGAAATATTATATCATGTGCATTCATATTGGGGGTTTTAATATCTCAAAAAAACAAGCTCAATATATTTCCTATTTGGTGAAAATAGAGGATTTTTTAATTTGGGCTATGAAAAAATGCAATATATGGTCAAAGTAGGGGGAGTTTTAATTTGGGTTGTGTATTGGGAGGGGCTGAAAAAAAGGATTTTAGGACAATAATTTTTGAAAATAGAGGGATTATTTAGTATGCTTTGAACGCACATGCTATAACCTAGGTTCACTAAGTGAAGCCCCCCCACATTACTCATCATCTCATTATTCATCTTACTTATGCATTGACTTGCCATATGAATGAATTTTCCACAAACAAAATATTTAACATTGAATTTTTAAGCATTAGGTTGTCTTACTAGAGTTTTCTTGTTCTTATGATGATCTCTTTGTCCAGAACCAAAGGATTCTCCTTTCTCAAATCCAATTCCTCACATATCTTTCCCATGTCTTTGACTTTCTAGCATATCATACAATCGGGTTGAGCTAGCTTTGAATTTTTCTTTGTACTCATTAGCAATAGAAAACTCATCTCTCAGGATTATGATTTGCCTTTCAAGTTCTTGTCCATCATTCTTTCATTGCACCAATTGAAGTTTCAATTGATCATTCTCATAGTTCAGCCTACAACATGTTGGCCATTTGGAAGAATTTATTATGTGTTGCATTGATGTTTTTTCATTGATGTCAACACTAGTTGTTTGGATGCTTTACCAACACCCTTCTGGTCTCGGTAGGTTGAGTGGTTTCTGGTTGGTTTGGATCCAACACAATCTAGTAGGCTCTGATATGGATTGGTTATGGAATTGTCTTATTCATGATACTCATGTTCATATTCAGTAAGTTGATCTTGGTCTGGTGATCGGATACTATCTTACTTGCTTGAAAGCTTCACTTCTGGTTTTGGAGAGGGTTTCATTAACATAGCTTTTGATGATATGCATAAGTGGTGTTGGTGCAGTTTTTGGTGGAGTTTTAGGATGTTGTTGGTGATCATGTTCGAGACTTGGTGGATGGAGATCATATCTTTAGCATATGGACCTTTATTGGGTCTTGGTAGATTTGGGTTATGGATCGACTTAATGAAACATGTGGATTGGACCTCTCGATGTGTTTTTTCAGGATGTCTTATGTGTTGGATATTATTTTTTTGGTTTAAGGCTGACATGTTTTGTAATTATGTAATCGGTTTATTATCTCTTGGGTGACTTGATTGTTTATGGTCGAGGGTTTGTATATACATATATTATGTAAGATCTCATTGTAGATCATGGTAGAGATAAGGGTATGGAAATGGATATGTAATGTGCGAATAATGTAATGTCATTCAGGTAGAGGATTTGGTTGATCATTGGATATCGAATTGGGTTGTTGTAAGAGGATTTAGTCCTCTGGTATTGAGCTTAACCAGAACTGTACTCAGGCATATGAGGTGCTATCTTTGCAATTCAAACACTTCTCTAGATTGTAGTATGGATTTTTATATAGTTAATGAGACTCCTTTTGTGATGAGCAGTAAACTCTAGGTTGTTGGCCTTCCTACAAGTGCAGGACCCTCAATTGTAATTTACATACTTACAGCATAAGTATTATCTAACTATGGGTAGGCTTCCCACCATGTTTTTTTCCTTTACCAGGTTTTGCACGTATAAATCTTGGTGTCATATGGATGGTATTTATTTTGTGATTATTTTTTATGCTTAATTGGTTTAAGTGCTATTCTAGTATTTGGTTTAAACATTATGGTATTAATGTTTTGGGTTTCGGTATTAAAATTTTATTTGCTAATGGTTTTGGTAATCCGTGACAATGGATTCACTCCCCCCTCTTAGTTGTCTTCCAGTTATTTGAACTGTCTAACAATCAGTATCAGAGCTTTGGTCCTCTCTGTAGAAAGCTTAACAGCTTGAGGAAGAGAATATGACAACTAACAATTCAAGTTCATCTAGATCATCTGGAGCTATCTTTCAGAGAGATATTCCTAAGCTTGATGGAACAAATTACACAATATGGAAGATTTGGATGGAGACTCATCTGAGATGTCTTGGCAAGGAGATTTGAGAGATCACACAGAATGTTGTCACACCTTATAATCTGACATCTAGAAATCCTCCTCTGCAAAACCTGGATAAGGAGCTTGAGAATGATTTTAGAGCAAGAGAATCCCTCTTGTGTGCACTTTTTGATCAACAAATAATGGGATTAACTGACAAATCATCAAGAAAGGCTATATGGGATAAGTTGGAGACTCTTAATGAAGGTGACCCTATAGTGAAGATTGCTAAACTTGATGGTTACTAGGTGATATATGAAAACCTGAAGATAGAAGAAGATGAAGGATTATTGCATTCATGGAAAGGGTAAATGAGAATGTTATGGGAATTCAATGTTGTGGTGAAACTTTGAGTGAAGAAATTGTTTCTAAAGTCCCAACAGCCCTACCACCGGCTTACAAGATGAAGGCTATCACAATTAATGAATCGAGAACAATGGTTAATACATTTGTCAACAAAGATACTTTGGTTTGGAAATTATCTGCTTTTGAGCTTGAAGAATTTGGACCTTCTAGAGCTATGAAGACTGAACCTTCTTTTCATGCATCTACATCTGCAATCGATAAGCAAGATTGGAAAGCTTTGTATGCAAAGGAATTGGAAGATATGAAGAGAGAAGATTACGAGTTTGAGAAACTTGAAGCACTATTTTCTAGAAGAGTACCTAAAGGACCGGTAGGAAGTAAGTATGAAGGAAAAGAACCTTTTAATTTTTTTGCATGTAATAATATTGGTCATTTTGCATCTAGATGTCCTGAAAGGAATTCAAGATTTGAAGAAAGAGTTAGAAGATATTTTAAGACTAACCTTGGAATGGGTGTTCTTGACTATCAAGGAAGATGTTCTAGCACTGGAAGAAAATGTACTTGAAGAGAAGGTACTTGCTGCTAAAATTGAAGACAAGGATGAATGGGTAATTGATAGTGGTTGTTCACATCATATGTCTGGAGATAAAGGGGAGTTTCTATGTTTGCAATAATTTGATGGCGGTCTAGTTAGATTTGGAGATGAAAAATCATGTATGATCAAAGGAAAATGAACTATATCACTGGATGGTAAGAATAATACTAACAATGTTAATTATATTGAAGGTTTAAGGCATGATCTTTTGAGTGTAGGACAATTGGTGGATAAGGGATTTCAATTACAGTTAAAAAATGGAAAATGCAAAATCATTACTAGATTTGGTTTGGAGATTGCAACTGGTATACAGACAAAAGGTAATATATTTCATTTGAACTCTGGTGAGAAGACATGTTTGATTACAAAAAATTATGAGAGTTGGCTATGGCATAAAAGACCATGTCATGTGAATTTTGATTGTATTGTGAATATTAGCTCAACTAAGGCAGTTAGAGATATACCTAAGATTATGAAGCTCTATAATCTAGTATGTAAAGAATGTCAAATGGGGAAACATGTCAAAACCTCTTTTAGGAGTATACAAGATAAATCTAATGATATTATTGATCTCATTCATACTGATTTGTGTGGCCCTGCTATAGTTAAAAGTTTTCAAGGTGATTGATATTTCATGCTAATCATTGATGATTATTCTAGAATGATGTGGGTTACTTTTTTGAAGGAAAAATATGAAGCATCTGAAAAGTTTAAATTATTTAAGGCTAAAGTGGAAACTGAGACAAGATTGAAGACTAAATGTTTCAGGTCAGATCATGGTGGAGAATTCACATCCGGTGAGTTTAATAAATTTTGTGAGAAGAATGGTATAAGAAGACAATTTTGTGCTCCCTGAACACCTCAACAAAATGGAGTTGTGGAAAGGAAGAACAAAACTATCTTGGATGTTGCTAGAACAATGATGATGGAAGCTAGTGTACCTCATATCTACTAGAGAGAAGTAGTGAGCATATCAGTTTATGCATTCAACTAAGTACATATCAAAGGAGAAACCGGTAAGACACCTTATGAATTATGGTTTGGCAATACACCTATAGTTAAGTATTTTAGAATCTTTGGTAGTAAATGTTATATCAGAAGAGATGATATCATTAGAAAATTTGATCCTAGATGTGATGAAGGAATATTTCTTGGTTATTCTAATGAAAGAAAAGCATATAGATATTATAACAAGAGCTATAGACAATTGTGGAGAGTGCTAATGTCAAAGTGGATGAGCTGAATAGAGGTCAAATCAGAGTTTATGAGAAGGAACCGACAATGGAAATGATTATATCTGAACTGGTGGCACCTTTATTGGAACATATTGTTGAACCAATTACTCTAATAGTATCAGAAAATTCTACAGTAACTGGAGAACCAAGAAGAGGAACAAAGAGTCAGAGGACTCCTAGGTATATGCGATTGAATCATTTAGAAGATCAGACCATTGGGGATAAGAACAATGGAATAATGATAAGAAGAAGACTAGTAACTAATGAGGTATGTTTAATTTCACAAGTTGAACAGGTATCAGTAATTGAGGCATGTAAAGATGAATATTGGTTGAAAGATATGGAAGAAGAATTAGATCAGATTGAGAAAAATAATACATGGACTTTGGTTCCCCGGCCTAAAAATAGGAATGTTATTGGAACTAAATGGGTTTTTAGGAATAAATTGAATGAGGATGGTCAATTTATAAGGAGTAAGGCTAGATTGGTTTGCAAAGGATATTATCAAAAGGAAGGAATTGATTATGGAGAGACTTTTGCACCTATAGCTAGGATTGAAGCTGTAAGATTATTTCTTGCCTATGTTGCTTATAAAAACTACAAGGTTTATCAGATTGATGTTAAGTGTGCATTTCTGAATGGGGATCTCGATGAGGAAGTTTATATTGAGCAACCTGATGGTTTTTCACTATCAAATGATATAAACATGGTTTGGAGGTTAAGGAAAGCTTTATATGGATTGAAACAAGCACCTAGAGATTGGTATGCAAGGTTGGATAAATATCTTTTGAAGCTTGGTTTTACTAAGGGTAATGCTGACAGTAATTTATATTATAAAATCAATGATGATGATAACTGATTATTGAAGTATTTTTTGATGATATTATTTTTAGAGGTGAAGATATGTTATGCATGGAATTTTCTAAGAATATGGATAATTGTTTGAGATGTCTACGATTGGAGAGATGATTTTTTTCTTAGGTTTGCAGATTACTCAGACTGATAAAGGTATTTTCATCTGTCAAACTAAATATGCTAGGGAATTGTTGAAGAAATTTGGTATGGGAGATTCTAAACTGGTGAGTACTCCTATGGTTACAAGTGAGAAATTGACAAGAAAATATGTTTTGAACTGGTAAATCCTACAAGATACAAATCTATGATCGGAGGTCTGCTTTATTTGACTCAGACTAGGCCTGACATAATAAATGTTGTTTGTATTATATCAAGATTTCAAAGTGATCCTAGAGAAAATAATTAGAGTGCGGTGAAAAGGATTTTTAAATACTTGCAAGGTACATCAGAATATGGTTTGTGGTACCCTAAGGATGATAACTTTACTTTATGTGCATATATAGATATTGATTGGGCTGGAGATGGTGATGACCGGAAAAGTACTTCTGGTGGAGCTTTCTTTCTTGGAGAGAAGTTGGTTTCATGGATCGACAAGAAGCAATAATGTACTTCTTTATCTACTGTTGAAGCTGAGTATGTTGCTGCTACTACTAACTATATACAAGTTTTATAGATAAAGCAAATGTTGAAGAATATAAAGATGGATTGTGATGCATTGGTAGTTATTCACTATGATAACTCTGCTGCTATCGACATATCAAAGAATCCGATATTTCATTCTAAGACAAAGAACATATCTATCAAGTGAAACTTTTTGAAGGAAAATGTGGAAGCAAATGAAGTTAGATTGTTTTATGTGAACACTAAAGAGCAGATTGAAAATATTTTCACTAAACCTTTTCCTAAGGAATCATTTGAATATTTTAGAGATAGACTAGGAGTTTCTGCCCCTTCGACAAAGACTTGATTGATGCGGTTTGGCATCAGTCTAGTATGAACTATCAGAGATATTATTCATTCTGACATTGATGTGGGGATGCTACTGCTCAGGGGGAGTAGTTAGCTTTGAGTTTCAGTGGTTTATGTTTTCGCTTTGATATTTTGTCAGATTTCTAGCATTATGTTAAAGGGGGAGAGATATTGATGTGAAAAATAAAAACTTAAGGAGTTGTATACATCAGGGGGAGAGATATATGTATAATTCAATTCTTTATAGAGATATTATTCATAGGGGGAGTTTGGTCTTTGTTTCAGCACTTCATTGCTATATCTTTGAGTAAGAGATTGTTGGTTGTCTTCCATTGTAGGGAGACTTGTTTGGAATTTCTTGGTACTTAGATGATTTTAACATTTAGTGTTGCCATCAATGCTAAAGGGGGAGATTGGTGGCCATTTAGAGGAATTGATTATGTGTTGCATTGATGTTTTTTCATTGATGTCAACACTAGCTGTTTGGATGCTTTACTGACACCCTTCTGGTCCTAGTAGGTTGAGTGGTTTTTGATTGGTTTGGATCCAACACGATTTGATAGGATCCGGTATGGCTTGGTTATGGAATGGTCTTATCCATGATACTCATGAACATATTCAGTAAGTTGATCTTGGTCTGGTGATCAAATGCTATTCTGCTTGCTTGGAATCTTAGCTTTTGGTTCTGATGAGGGTTTCATCAATAGAGCTTTTGATGAATATTTTTGATGATATGCATAAGTGGTGTTGGAGGAGTTTTTGGTGGAGTTTCAAGATACTGTTGGTGATCATGTTCAATACTTGGCGGATGGAGATCATTGCTTTAGTATATGGACCTATATTGGGTCATGTTTGATTTAGGTTATGGACCAACTTAATGAAACGTGTGGATTGGACCTCTCGATGTGTTTCCTTGATGTCTTATGTGTTGGATATTATTTGTTTGGTCTAAGGCCGACATGTTTTGTAATTATGTAATTGGTTTATTGTCTGGTGGCCGACCTGATTGTTTATGGTCGAGGGTTTGTATATATATTATTGGCAAATGCACACTCCAATGAAAAATTGTAGGTGATTGAAGGTATTGTCATTGATGGCAACCTTACAATCTTGTGATATCGGTAGGCAGACACAGGTACCGACACCAGTAGACTCTACACCGGCATACAGAACACCGACACCCTGACAGACGGGAATTTTGTGTATATATATTTTGTAATTAATTGTAAAATCTTTTGTAAGATGACATGACGGATTGTAATATGACTCATATATGTATGAGATCATTGTAGATCATTTTGTGTGTGTGAAATAGTGCAAAGTATGGGAAGATAATAGAAGACCTAATATGCAAATTATTGGTTAAGGGTTTAGGTATGTAGCAGAGCTTAAACTGGTATTGAATCTGGCATAGAAGATGCTGATATGAAGTAGTACAAGACATTAGATTTGTATAATCCATTTTTGTAAGTCAATGTGACATCTTTTGTAACTAAGCGGTGAGCTCTAGGCACTTGGCCTTCCTGCATGTGCAGACCCCTATTGTAAGCAGTAATATTCTCTTATTGGCTAGTAAGTGAATACTGTGGGTCACAAATCCCACCAAGGTTTTTCCCACACAGGTTTTCCTCATTAAAATATTGTGTTATGGTGTTGTTTTCATGTTGTGGTTGTTATTCTTATTTTCTGCATTATTTTTGGTTTATTGGTACACAATTTTAATATGTTTTTCATGTTATAAGCTGAGAAAATTATACAACCGGTCAGATACTGTTTTACCCCCCTCTCAGTATCTTTGGGAATCCTAACAATTGGTATCAGAGCCTGGTCCTCTATTTTCAAAAGCCTAACACCTTGAGGAAGATCTTGACATCGATAGAGATGGAAAACTTGAGAAAGCAGTTGGAAACAACTCTTTCAGACTATGATGCAGAAAAGGTGAAGAATATCAAACTTGAAGATGATCTGAAGGCTGCACATGATATTATTTGAGGACTTCAAGAAAATTTCACTATAGCAAGGAATAAAAGAAGAGAACTTTGTGAGAAGATGCAGAATGAGGAAGTTGAAAAGGAAACTCTTAATGATCTGGTGAGCCAACTGAGACAAGATAACTGTACAATGAAGAATGAGATGCAAGATACGACTGTGAGATTTTGTAAAGAAATTCAAGATAGAAAGAAGAATGAAGATGACTTGACTAGAAGACTAAATGATGCTGGAAATGAAAATCTAAGACTCAGTCATGAGAATGATATGCTAAAGACAAATCTAATTCACTTAGAACATGATAAAACTAAACTCATGAGACAAAAGGACTTCTTGGAAAATGAATTGGCTACTGCAAATCAACACAAGGAGAAATTCAAGAAAAGTTCAAAGGAACTTGATGACATGATGAAGAATCAAAAACCTAATGGTGGTACACATGGCCTTGGCTTTGAAGTTGGTGAAAGCTCCGGTACTACAAACAAACATGATCATAATAAACTGGTAAGACAACCTAATGCATACAAATTTAATGGGAAATGCTTTAACTGTAACAAGCATGGTCATAGAGCAAATCAATGTAGATCTAGAAATTATCAGAACACTAATACACCCACCGGTCAATGTTTTAAATGCAGAAAAGTTGGTCATAATTCAGAAAATTGTAGAATGAATGTAAGATGCTATGTTTGTGGTAGATTTGGAAACTTATCTAATCAATGCAGAACACATACTAGCATAGGATATGGGAAAGATATTCAGAAAAACAATGTGACTTGTTATGCTTGTAACAAGATTGGACATATTGCAAGATTTTGTAGAAGTAAGGCATCACCAAAAAACAACAAAGGTCCTAGTTTGAAGGGTAAAGAAAAGGTTGAAGAGGTAAAGAAAGAATTATCAAAACAATGGATCAGAAAGTCAGATCAAAATGTTTATGGGAATACTCCTCCACCGGTAGAACAGAGTAACACTCCACAGATAGGAGACTCTTCATCTAACTGAAGGAAAATCCTTTGGGGGTTTAGCAACAAACCGAAAAGCCCAAACCTTTGCTAGTAGAAATACAAACACAGACTAACCTACCAAAGGTCAAATCGAGCAAGGTGATTACTACAACCGATAGGATGGATATTTTGAGAATAGTGGGCAGACATTTGGTACTTCAATAGTAGAATTCCAGCCTACAAATGTAACAGAGGTCTTATTGGATTCAATAAAGAAAATCACAGAGTGTAATGCACAAGCCTATAAGGCTATAGATGATACAATTCCTATTCTTAAATTGATAGCACCTAAATGCATGGAGAATAATAAGGATTCTTTAGGTCAACTAGACACATTGTCTAAATTCATCACCGGCAACATTTTGACAGTTGATCAAATAAATGAGAACACATTCAAAGAAAGGATGAATAAGGAGAAAGAGAAATTCTTTGAGGAAATAGTGGAGGAGAATAAGGAGAAAATGAACACCTTATTACCAGAACTAGGAGAGACAATTTTGGATTTTAAGAAAATGTACAAGGATACTTGCAAAACAGACAACTTGACACAAGATATAGATTCAGAGATCAGCAAAACTGAAACTGAAGTAAACAATATTGTTGACAATCTAATAGGTACATCCGATTCATTTTTGGAAATAGAAAAGAAAATTGCAGATCTTGAAGGGAAAATTGAGAAGTTAGAGAAGGATAAAAAGAAGAATAAAGGATAAGGCAAAGAGCTTAAAATGTAAACTTGGTCCTAAAATCGATTACCTCATTTCTTTGAGAAAAGAAACTTCTGAGGCTCTGGTTCCCAGACTTAAGACACCAGAAGAGAAAATGCACATACTCACCGGTATAGTTCAAGGAACATGAGGCATTATAGGATAACAAAAGATTCAACGACAACTTAAATCTGATTTTGGTAGATATATTCCAGATTGTAACCCACCGGTTACAAAAATCCAAGCAGGAACCACACTTCATTGACAATGAATGACAACCTTTGTCATTGATGTCAAAGGGGGAGTAGTGAGATGAGAAAAATGATCAGAACAGGACATCATCAGCTCAGGGGGAGCACACATTTTTGGGCACACAGTTTTGGTAAGACAAGTTTGGCAAACCATTGTTGGATATATTCTTTTTGGATTTTTCTCATGAGTGTTGCCATCAATGCCAAAGGGGGAGATTGTTGGCAAATGCACACTCCAATGAGAAATTGTAGGTGATTGAAGGTATTTTCATTGATGGAAACCTTACAATCTTGTGATACTAGTAGACAGACACAGGTATCGGCATCAACAGACTCTACACCGACATATAGAACACTGGCACCGAAAAGGAAGAATACTGACACCCTAGCCAACATGAATTTTGTGTATATATATTTTGTAATTAATTGTAAAATATTTTGTAAGCCAACATGGCAGATTGTAATATGACTCATATATGTATGAGATCATTGTAGATCATTTAGTGTGTGTGAAATAGTGCAAAGTATGGGAAGATAATAGCAGACCTAATATGCAAATTATTGGTTAAGGGTTTATGTATGTAGCAAAGCTTAAACCAGTACTGAATTTGGCATAGCAGATGCTGATCTGAAGTAGTACAAGACATTGGATTTGTATAATTCATTTTTGTAAGTCAGTGTGAATTCGTTTGTAACTGAGCAGTGAGCTCTAGGCACTTGGCCTTCCTGCATGTGTAGGCCCCTATTGTAAGCAGTAATATTATCTTATTGGCCAATAAGTGAATATTGTGGGTCACAAATCCCACTGAGGTTTTTCCCACACCGGGTTTCCTCATTAAAATATTGTGTTATGGTGTGCTATTCATGTTGTGGTTATTATTCTTATTTGTTGCATTATTTCTGGTTTACCGGTACACAGTTTTAATATGTTTTTCATGTTATAAGTTGAGAAAATTATATAACCGGTCAGATACTGATTCACCCCCCACTCTCAGTATCTTTGGGAATCCTAACATATATATGATGTAAGATCTCATTGTAGATCATGGTAGAGATAAGGGTATGGAAATGGATATGTAATGTGCGAATAATGTAATATCATTCAGGCAGAGGATTTGGTCGATCATTGGAGATCGAATTGGGTTTATGATAGAGGATTAGTCCTCCAGTATTGAGCTTAACCAAAACTATACTCAAGCATAGGAGATGCTACCTTTGTAGTTCAAACACTGCTTTGGAGTTTAGCCTGGATTTCTATGTCATCAGTGAGACTCCTTTTGTGATGAGGAGTGCGCTCTAGGCTATTGGCCTTCTTGCAAGTCTAGGCCCCTCAATTATAATTTATATACTTACTATAGAAGTATTATCTGACTGTGGGTAGGCTTCCCACTGTGGTTTTTCCCTTTACCGGGTGTCATGTGGATGGTATTTATTTTGTGATTATTGTTTATGCTTAATTGGTTTAAGTGTTATTCTAGTATTTGGTTTAAGCATTTTGGTATTAATGTTTTGGGTTTCGGTATGAAAGTTTTAATATCTAATGGTTTTGGTAATCTATGACAACTGATTCACCCCCCCCCCCTCTCAGTTGTCTTCCAGTTATTTGAACTGTCTAGCACAACATTCATCAAATTTGTCCTTCAACAACTGAGTTAGATTTTCTGCATTCTTCTTTTAGTCTTCAATCTCTTTTGTTAGCTTCATCACAATAGATTGCATCTCATTCTTCTGGGCTACATTATCTCTAGCAAGCTTTTCACATTCATTTGTCTTGTCTTGTAGGGCTTGATTATCAATGCTTTTTTTTTTCTTTCTCCTCCAATTTTGTAGTACCCCTCCTCATTTGAACTTATTAGACTCATATTTTATTATTGTTTACTTTCAATGGATACATTACCATGATATTTTATTCATACTTATATGAAATTATTTCATGCTCTATCTTGATATGAGATGCATAATTTATTTGCAGTATTTTAGTACTTGTGATTTATGGCATTTTATGGATTATTGCTATGTACTAACACTTTACTTTATCTATGCAATGTGAAATTATATGTTGCGTGTCTGCGAGTGTATTGGATGCAAGGGGACGATTTTTATTCACTCACTCTAGTGAGACAAGGAATGTCATGATTCTCCTTCATCGGTGTGCATACTGTGTTTTCTATATTGTATATATGCATGTGTGGTTCGGTGATGCAAAATATTGTAGGTACAAGTACCAGGTAGATACGGGGTATCGTCTCCACTTGGCTTCACAGGTCTGAGCATGCTTTATACATGTCTGATGGAAGTGGAGGAGGTAGTAGTTGACCCTATTTCACCTAGTTACACTCTTGTGAGTGTCGTCAGTTGGTCGTCCTATCAGTTTGTTCGGCCTTCTTATTTTATCGTTTGACCTTTTTATGAGTCTTTTCTTGGGGTTTGCTTAGTTTGTGTGTTTAGTGGATTTAATTAATTAATTAAATTTATGAAGTTATCTCATAGTTGGTATTTTTGGAATTATGTATTTTATGCATTGAGATTTTAAATTTAATTAATTAAAAGAAAATATTAAATTAGATTGAAAGTTGCATTGTATTCGAATTATATCTTATTTAAATTTCAGTGAAAAATAGATTAGATTAATTTCATATATATATATATATAGTTTCCTATAATTTTAAATAAATAAATAAATAAAAGAATAAATTAGAATTAAAGTATTGCTTTATTTTTTTTGTTTAGAAAATTAATTAATTTGCATGAGAAAAGAAAAGAAAATTGCTTTTATTACTAAAATTAAATATTAGGTTTTTGGGAAAAATATGTGCAACCTAAAATTTTAGGTTTAAAAAAATAGATCTTTCTCTTTTTGGTACACAAGAAGGAGGCAAAGATTTTGGAGAAGAAAAATTATTTTGGAAGCAATATTTTGTTGAAGAAGAAATTATCAGAGGATTGTTGGAAGAGGGGTTGGCTTGGAAAACCGGAACAAGACTGAGCTCTTCCATGTGAATCTTCCAGGAAAGCTATACAGGTTGGGTGGTCTCTTTTGGTTGTTTTTTTTTTAAAATATTTTATTTCTTCCCTCTTTCTGAATGATGTGTGTTAAAAATATTTGTCAAATCCAAAACCCTTTCTGGTTATTTCATGTTCTTGGCTAAAATTCATTCTTGAATTTAATTTTAGTTAATGGAAAGAAGTTAATTCCTGAGTGTTTGTAGATTAAATTTTGTGAGGATTTTGAAAAATTTATTCTGACAAATTTTGCCAAGATGTTTTACTGTGCATAAAAGTTGCAAGTTTTGGTAGAAAATGAGATTTACCAGAGAAAATATTCCCTCTTGTTTGGTATTGGTTTCGATATTTGGCTATGGTTGTTTTGTCAATATTTGTACATCTCTGTGTAATTATTTAGTTACTATAGTAATAAATTTAATTTAATTAAATTTATTGGGTTATTAAAAATTATGGGGAAATTGCTTTATTTAATTATTTTGGAGAAAATTGTATTAATTAAATTCTAGGGAATTAAATTTTATTGAAAATTGAAATTTATAATTTTTATGCTATGGAATTTTTTTTTTAAAAGAAAAAAAGAAAAATATATAAAAAAAATTCATTTGGTAGGGTCGGTAGTTGCTACCGACTGCAGTACAGCTACCGGCGGTAGCACCTGCTATCGTAATACCGGCAGTAGCCCCTGCTACTGAAAGGTAGCAGTGCTACCTAAGGTTGTACCTGCTACCGCATAGTGAGCTAATATGGTTCGCTTTTCCCTGGGTTTTATTTTGTATTCCAGAATATAGTACAATCGGGTTCCGTGCCCAGTGTTATATAATTCAATTTTTTTAATTAATTTATTATATATGATATATATATATATATATATATATATATATATATATATATATATATATATATATATATATATATATATATATATATATATATATATATATATTCATAAATAAGTTTTTAAAATTTTGGGTATTTATGTATTATTTAATTTTGTACAAATTAATTCATGTTTTAATATATATATTTTGTAATATGAATATATGTATATGATATATATACGATGAATATATTTATTCATATATTTATATTATATTATTATATATATATAATTAATTCAGAATTTGGTTATTTCCTGAAAAGCTTATATTTTTTAGATTCTATATTTATTCTTGTAAGTACATTAGAAGGTTAATTTTTATGTGCTTAATTTAGCCTTGTTGATCAAATGACAATTTTGCTTTTCTTTTATCAATGAGGTGTATTTTTTGCTTTTCTGAAATATTCGTATTTGCAAGTAATTAATGTTTTTTTTACTATTTTAAAAAGATTGCCTATTATAAGATCTTTTGAATAAAGGGTATTCTCTGGTAAAAGCATATTTTGTTGTAAATATGATTTGAGTTATTGTCTTGTTACTAAGGTTGTTTTACCCCTTGGTCAGGTGTTGTTGTATAACCCTTTAGATGTGAGCCATTGTGTGTTTTATTCCATATGGTCAATCCTAGGTGAGTGATTGTGTATCCTTCACCTGTGGTTTGTCAGGACCAGATATCACTGTCATTTTCACCATAGAGTTCTCATAGAGAGACCTTTCCTGTTGGTGTCCTATGAGAGAGAGTGGCTTTCGAGCGGGGGCCACACCTGAAGTGGATGGCAGGATAACCCCTTGAAAGTCAGTTAAGAAGTGATAACCTAATAATTGATTAGGGGGTGGATCGATTAAATATTAATTAAGATAATATGCCTCGCACATGGTTGAGTGCTTGTAAAGGTTCGAGATGTGGTGAGAAGGCCTAGAATGGCAAACCTATCACCTTGTCTTCACGAAAGGATTGGTAGGGTCCGCATGAGGCTTAGATGGAGCCAGAGGTTTGAGAGAGGTTACCAGGATAACCCAAGATATGAAGGCCTACCACGGTAACCACCTTAAGCCATGCGATGACACTCTCTCCTTAGAGTCACTAGTAGTTGTGAGTTGAGTCACATGGATATTTGTGGAGTCATGTAGTTCTATTGTACTTGTCTTATTTTGCTTGCTTGAGGGTCTTCTACTATCTCCTAGCATGGTGGGGTGGTTCCATTTCGGAATCACATGGTTGGGTGGTAGTTCCACTACCCATCGGATGTTCTAGATTGTATCTTCAGGCGAGGAAAGGCTTCACCGGTGTTTCTTGGTTCATGGTTCATGTACAAACTCTTGTTCGTGATCATTGTTCAGTTGAGACCTTGTGTTCATTGTATCAAACTTTTATGTAACCTTGATATTTTAACTTTTGGATTTCATGGTATTTTTGGAAGCCATGTATTTATGGATATTATAATATTATATCAATGGAGTGTATGTTAATTCAGTTGCTTTAATCTTATGTATAAATGAATTATGGATAAATAAATGCATTGGATTACTTTAATTCTTTCATTATGGAATTTAGATGTATGTGTAGGTTTAATCTTAAGCATTTAATTTATCTAATTAAATGGACAATTGGATTAACCATGGTGTTAATATAATCTTCATTGGTAACCCTTAGGAAATCATGTGTTAGACTTCCATTGTGTTATTAAACATGCGATTGTTATAATTAATGCACTTAATCTCTTAAAAAATAAATATTTCACCCTTTAGTTGCCTAGTTGTGTTGTTTTCCTTTAGGGTTCATGGCAGGGCATTACAAGTTTATTCATCAGTTCCTTTCTTTTATCTCTTGATGTACTCACTTATTCCTTCAGAGTTTCAATGAAATTTTCAATTGCTTCCGGACTTCTCCTTAGACTACTCTTCTCCTTCATAGTATCATCAAGATATTCAAGTGCCATAGTAAGCTGCTTCTACAAACCAGAGTCCATTAATTCAATCTTTTGGATCTTCCTCAAGCTGTTAGGCTTCTTTCGAGGAACTACGCTATGATACCAATTGTTGGAATCAATGAACACTTAAACCACTAGATGCATAAGAATGAAAGTAAAATGTAGAAACATAAAGTAATCAACCATACAAACATAACACAAATATTTTTACATGGAAACCTAGAAAGGGAAAAACCATGGTGGGATTTGAATCCACAATATTATTATACTATGGCCAGAAGTATGATAATATTACATAAGGAGAATGCACTTGCATTCAAGCACACTGCCTAGAGCTAATTACTCAAATACAAAAGGGATAAAACCCAGAGGAAGGCTCACTACCTTATAGGCTATTATAATTGATTACAATAATGAATAAACTGAAATATAGCATCTACATATGCCAAAAAGAAGTTCTGGTTAGGTTCAAATTATCGTCTACAGTTGATCTATCTATCTGTTATGTTTTGTTTCTCTATCATACATCAGACCACCAAAACCTTCAATCACATTCACCAAAATTCACATATTCTCTCATACAGACTTCTTTCACTCATAACATACATCAAAATGTTCAACCAAATCAATCTTATATATTTGCACTAACAAAATGACTCATTTACCATGTCAGCTTCCAAAAACCAAATAACACGCAACATGAAATGTGTAACCTTAATTTGGAACAATCCATCCATAAATCTATATGCGGACCAAAAAAAAATGATAAAAGGCTTCCCATAAGTCGACCCAATACCCTTGAACACGAAATTGATCACCAAAATTAACCCTTCGAATCTGTAACACATGTTACACCAAAATAGCTCTTCTCTAACTAAATTACTAGATACTAGACCTTTAATCTTGCTCATGAATCAACACCAGATATAAATATCATGGAAAAATCTTCCTCAAACCTTGAATCAATTTCTTTTATCACCGCAACCAAAATTACACAATCAAAATCAAGATATGCACATTGCATTCATATTCCACCAGTTACTTTGTTCCACCTTCCAAACTTATGCCTTATGAACAATATGACTTCTGGTAAACCAAATCTATGTGCACCAGATGTAGTTTCTGGATTGGGTTGCCATCAATGACAAAACCTAAACATCTCTCATGCATCAATCTTCACCGGAATAGTGTCTCTTGCCAAAAAACCTCCTCAAGGTAGGAGTAATGGTCTCAACCTATTCATCTTCCTCTATATGCTTATCCTTCACATCTTCTGAACTCTCTAAGCCCTCTTCTTCTTCTCCATCCTTAAATCCATCTATCTATTCTTCCACATGTGCATCTTCCTAATTTTGAATATTTATTTTAAAGTGCATTGTCTTTGTCTTCTCCTTTGGCTATTATTCACATGAGAAAGCTCTAAATTTGGGCTGAAAATAACATGTCTAGAAATAATCAATTTTAGGTTAGAGGATTTCAAAGCTTATAGCCTTTACATTCTAACTATAACCAACAAAGATGCATTTGTAAGATTTTGGATCTATTTTAGACCACTTATCCCAAGGCACATGAACAAAAGCCTCACAACCAAATACCCTTAAGTGTGCAACCAATGACTTTCTACCCGTCCACACTTCATAAGGAGTTTTGTTAGTAAGAGTTGAACAACAATATCTATTAATAAAATAACAAGAAATACCAACAAATTCTTCCCAAAAATCATCTATCAAGCTTAGCACTACTCAAAATGCCCCTAGCTCTTTCAATTATTGTTTGGTTCATTCCTTCTACTACCCCATTTTGTTGGGCAGTGTAAGGAGTAGTATTTTGTTGAACAATACCTACATGTTTACAGAAATCATGAAATTCCCTTGGACAATATTCACCCCCACTATGAGTCCTCAATAGTTTTATCTTATTATTTGATTGCTTTTCCACTAGGGCCTTAAATTCCTTAAACTTAGTGAAAAATTTATATTTAGAATGCATTAAATAAATCCAAGTGACTCTCGAGACATAATTAATGAAGGAGACATAATATTGAGATTTACCCAAAGAAACAACATCCTTTGGACCATACAGATTCGAATGAATAATCTCTAATGATCTCTTTGCCAATGATCTATAATGGATATGACAATCTATTTTGTTTACCAAACACACAATGCTCCCTTAAATCATTTTTTCCAATTGAATAATTAAAAAGACCATCAACCAAATTTTCACTTAGAATGGTCCTAAGAACTTTTTCACCAATGTGACCCAATCTCCTTTACCACATCATACATGTTTTTTCAATACTTACATTGCCATAGTTACAACAAGTAGAGGATTTAAGCCTAAACAAAGTCCCTATTCGAGATCCTTTAGCTATCACCAAACTCCCTCTTACCAACATACAACTAGAGTTGTCAAATGTCACATGCACTCTAGAATCATTCAAATTGGATACTATAGCGTCCTAAAATTGTACCATTGTATAATTTTGATTGCATTGGGTCTCTACATTAGCGTTTGCACCCCTAGGCCTGACTAGGACCTGATTATGATCATATCACTCAAGAATGACTATATTTTTTACTTTGGCATCAGCTAGGCACCTTGTCCTAGCCCCAAAATGGGGTAGGACCAAGACTAGAGCACCACGCCCTGGTCCTAATTAGGACTAGAGCACCACACTATGGTCCTCCCTATTTTGGGCCTCTTTAAAACACTTTGCCCTATTTCAAATTTGAGCGAGATTTCTAACTCCGTGTCAGCTCATGTTGGGAAATTAGCAAGTTTTCTGAAGGGAAAGTATAAAAGGAGGCTTTTTCCTCTCATTTTGACATCTACACATATGAAATTCAATTTGACATCAAGCAATCAAGCAATCAAGCATTCAAGAGAAATTGAGCAACAGTCAGTCTTCCTTCAAGCTTAGGAGCAACAATAAAGTCAAGATTCAAACATTGAAGTAAATATTTACATCCTATTTTTTCAAAGACTTCATGAAACCCTAATCTTGTGTGGAGTCAAAAAAAACTTCACAAGGAGGTATATCACTTGGTTTTTTAGTCATTATTTAGAATCTCCCTAAAAAGGAGAATCTTCAATTACAACAATTCAATTATCTTCTATTTCAATTTCATGGTTAATTCCAAAACTGGAGTTTGACTTAGGCAAGCCCCTATTCCCAACCTATTTTTTTTCTCATGTACAAGAAATAGGTATGGAGCTGCGATCTTCAGAATAGACATTATTTGCAAAGATTAATCAACCCTCTTTGGTATGAAAAAAGTTAGGAGGACCAGAGTGACTGGAACTTCGGTCTCGACATTTTTGGAGCTTTTTCGGGGATTAGGTTTGAATTTGCATATACTACTCGGATTTAGGTGTGTGCCTCAATTCGACAACTTTAGCTCATTTTGTTTCCCCATTTTTACCTTCATTGTCAACACTTTTCCCTAATTTCAGCATTTCAACTCACAAAAGAGGGTAAATAAATTAACACACATTTAAATCCAATTAGTATTTAGTCCTTATCATTAGTAGTTTGTGATTGAATCTATTGGATTCATCACTCTTTTAAATGTAATGACTAATTAGTGATTTTCATCTCTCTCATGGTGGAATCCCTAATTTCCCACTTTATAGATACATAAAAAATATTTATTGCAAGTCTTGGAATATGCAAAACATTATCTATGGTTTTTACGCTTCCATCATTGAAACATAATTTTACCTTTCCTTTACCAACAACCTTCTTCATACTATTGTCACCAAGGAAAACATCTCCTCCATCATATGATTTGTAAGAGGAAAACCACTCCTTGTGAGAAGTCATGTAGTAAGAGGCATCTGAATCAATAAGGAAAGCATCATCACTAATAGTGTTAGCATAAATTAACAAATCATCATAATCATCATTAGGAGAATTTTCAATGGAGGAATCAACATTCCTTTTCTTAACTCTACATTCCTTCTTTAGATTCCCTCTTTTCCCACAATTCCAACACTTTAGTTTTCTCTTTCTAGGGATCTTCAATCATCCTTTAGACTTCTCCCTCTTTTTATCCCCTTTAGACTCTTTTTCTTTCGACCTTCCTCGCACATGCAAGGCATCTTGGGAGTCAACATTCATAGATTTTCTTCTCACTTCTTCTGAAATAAGTATGGAAATATATTTGTCTTTCTTTGTCTTTGTACTACCACTGATAATAGAAACAATAAGATTTTACCAAGATTTAGGTAAAGAGCAAAGAAATAAGATATATTTATCTTCATCTTCTAATTCAACATCTATTGGTGCAAGCTGACTTATAGATAGATTAAAAGATATGAAATGATTTGTAATAGCTTCACCCTCTTTCATTTTCAAAGAATATAGCCTTTTTTTGAGGTATAACTTATTGGACAAACTTAAATATATTGATAAATATCACCAAGCCTCTTCCACAACTTTTATGCAATGTCATTTGTGAAGACATTCGAAAGGACAAAATCAATAAGACACAATTGAATGGTTCCTTATGCCTTCTTCTCCAATTTCTTCCAAGCATAATCATCCAAAGTAGTGTCCTCTGGCTTATTTTCATGTGAAACTAACAACCACTAATCTCTTTCTTCTAAAAGATCTTCCATCTTCAAGTTCCACATCTCGTAGCCAGTGCCATTGAATTTTTCAATATTTGTGTGAGAAGTAGAATCCATAGTTTTTAATCCCCTTCTCAAATCTATAAAATCACAAACAAAAGCTCCCATTATAGAAAAAAACCTTCAACACTTAAAGATAAAGGCATCCCCCTCTCAGTAGAACAATTAGCTCTGATAATATTGATCATGTGAAAAAGGAGTACCATAAAACTGAATGCCCATAATATTGTTAGTCATTTTCACATGATACAAAAAATCTTTATTTATAGTTGCAAACATAAGGGCCACCAAAAATCTAAACTAGACATTTATATTTTATACAAATATTTTATAATAAAATCCTCCTATTTTCAATCTAGGCATCTAACTTTCTTGAGTGGGATACTACCATGCAAGAGTATAGTTCTTTGGTAAAGAACCACACTTGGGACCTTGTCCCCCTTTTTAAGAGAAGGAAACTTGTTCAATCCAAATGGGTTTATTAGAAAAAAATAATAGCATATGGGTTAGTGGATAAATTTAAGGCGGGGTTTTTTCCCAGTTCTTAGTGTTGATTATATTGAGAGCTTTGCACCTACTATAAATATGACACTTATCCAAATCACACTTGCAATTGTTGTAACACATCACTTTAAGGTTCACTAGATGAATGCGAAGAGGTCATTTATTTATGGATACCTTGAGCATATAGTATGCATGGATAAGGAACATAATTTCTATAGTCTACTCTTCCTTGGCTTCTAGTCTTAGGAAATTTATCTATAAATTAATATAAACCCCTTAGGCCTAGTATGCAAAATGGATTATTTCCTTCTCATAGTTGGGGTTTTTTTTCTTGTTTCCATTTAGATTTATACCTCTAAATTTTACAACATGATAATTATCTCCTCTTTTTGCTTCTATGGTGATGAACTATTGAATATGGGGAGTTATTTATCTATTGGCGTAGTGAAAAAAACCGTCCATGCTAGGTATTTGATGATTTAAAATTGATCTTGTTGAATTATTATTTTAGCTTTTGGGATCACCACTACACATTCTAAGTAGGCTCTTTATTTTATCTTATAGTTTTACATGTTTTACTACAAGCCTTGTATGACTTACTATATTTTTTAGAGTCAAAATTGAGCCTTAATGCTCTTAACCTTTTGTTGACAGCACACCTTGCATTAAAATATTGCTAGGAGCTAAATTTATTCGACTCATACGAGGATTGAAATGTTATATGTTGTAGGAACATTCTCTTAATTTATCTAGGATCCCCATGAGATGAATTAGAAGGTATCAAGGTCTTGATCATCCAATATATCTAGGGTACTCAAAATAAATTGATATTGTCTTGATGGGATACACCGATTTAGATTGAGTAGGTAATTTAAAAGTCCACTTTAGATTAAATTTTATTATTTGATTTAGGGTCCTCACTATTAGTTGTGATGGAACCTTATTTTTTTTCAAAATTTAGAGTTCCAAATCTTATGCAGGACATTGAATTCACGTTTTTACAGTTCGGGCCATTTTTTGAAGCTGAAAATGAATGATTAATGATATTTTTAATCTTAAAATGATTGCCCGGATCATATATCTCACCTTGGGGGGCATTTTTATAATATTTTTATTGTTTTTAAAGTGTCAGTGAGCTATTTAAAACCTCAGATTTTCAAGTGACGACCTGCATATTCTAATTCAGCGAAGGAGACTAAAAAAGACATGTTTTATCCGATAAAAATAGAGATTCAACTCTATCCTTCAATACTCGAATTCATGAGATAATATTAATGAATTTTACAATGATACTATGTCAATTACAGGCAGCAGAATGGGTGTTTGTTTATAATACTCAGCATCCCATGAAAAGAGATTGATATATCAGAAGCTATAATAGATGTTCTTTGTTCTTCTAATGGTAAATGAGGATAAATTTTCTTTTTTGGAAATACCACATGGCGATCTTCAAACATGCCTGGAAATGGCAAAGCTTGCAAATATGACTGCATTTGTAGTTTCAGCTGATGGCTATGGAGTTGTGCAGAATCGATATCTTGTAGGAAGCCAATGCTCATCTATGCTCAGAGCTTTGCATTTTCCCAACACTATTGGTTTGATCACTGACTCACCAATGGATAAAAGGAAGAAACAGGATGCTAAAAAAATAAAAGGAGAATTCTTTTCAAGTCTTACAAATAAATTTCCGGAAGACTATAAAATTGTACTGGCAGATACAAAGGAATTATTTTTAGAACTTGGTTATATATTTAATTTCCTTTGAATAAATACAAGTGAATATACTTTGTCATTTTAAATCTTGAAAATCATTAGAATATTTTCATTATATGTTTTTTACCCTTTAAAGTTCATTGAATCATTTTATATTAGGGTAAATAATATTTATTTTTCAAAATCAAAATATGAATATTATAAAGAATATTTCGTAAAAGGGGAAGATTCCTTTTTTTTTACACAAATGAAAAAGATAAATAGTATTTATTGAAAAGCCATTGCAATAAGGAATTCCTTTCATATGTATATATTTGCCCTAATCCAATAAATTGGACATTCTACATTAGGGTAAATAGTTTTAATGTTTTAAAGATCAAAGCATGATTATTATTATTTTGGAGAAAATGTATTTTTACCATAAGTAAAGTGATGAAAAGCATTTATTTATTAAAGTGATCCTTCCATATGCATTTTATTTTCCCTAGGTTTATAAATTGAATATATTTATTAGGGTATATTATTTATATCATGTACTTAATGATTTGATTGGTATTTGCAAGGGTATGTTCATGTGATTAAATATTTCCAACCTAATTCAAGTGCCCTAAAAGGTGAAGAGGTATTAGAAGTTTTTCCACGGATATTATTTTTGCACAGGGAAGTATATGCTTCTATTTGCCATATAAAATATTTTACCTTAGGTTATGAAAAAACAATCATTAGGGTAAATTATTTTATATGAATAAATATTTACAAGTGTTTAATACTTTGATTTAAGTGAATTATCCTAAATAAGTATTTTACATAAGGGAGAAGGATTATTACCTAATCAAAGGTGGTATGTAGTTAATATTTAAAATCAAGGGATTTGATTGGTTTGTTTAATGTGCAGGAGATACTGAGGAGATGATGAATATTTGTCGAGATATGTTAGAGGATAAAGGATATATTATTAAAGCATTATTTAGTATGGTGTTTTAGGGTTTTCCTTTTAAATTATATCTGTGAACCAAAGGGTGTGTCCTATGGAAAACAACTGTTTGTAACTCCCTCTTGTGTATGAAAGGGTGTGTCCTTTCATATGTGCCTATAGATTCACATACTTATAGGGAGTCATTTTTTATGTAAAAGGGGGAAGAGTCAATAAGAACAACACACTTCTGTAAGGATTGAATATCATTTTGTATTAGAGAAGTCTATAGGAAGAAGAAGTATCATTTTGTGCAAGCATTCTGTAATGGAGTATTTGCAAGTGTAGCTTATGTATGCAATTGTTTCCTGAAGATTAATATACAAGGTTCGTTGTTTCTTTTTCCAAATATTGTGTACACTTTTGTGTTGATGATTATCTTTGTCCTCTTGATAAATCTGTTTATAGATTTTCTATGATGTGAATCACATTCCATTGCATTAAGTGAAAGATTGAGTTCTTATTGTTTGTGTAACGCATACTGAATCTTCATAGTTGATGAGAAATTGTCTCTTGAGTTGATAAAATATTTTGTCCATAAAGTGTCATATATATTCCTAGATAGAGGCACTGGTCTGTTATTGATCTTTTAAGGTTTTGATCTGTATGCATTCAAGGTCCTTGATAGAGAAATGTTCTTCCCAAATCCTATATGAACTTATCTATGCAGATTTTATTTAAGTCCTGAAAGCAATCTCATTTTCAATATACATTCACAATCATTTCTTTTCAAAGCATTCTGTTAAAGCACATAATAAGTCATAGTTGCAGAACAATAATTTGCTAGTTGTTAAATATTGCTAAAATGTTTAAATCCATTATAAATAACCTCTTTTATGCTTGAGAGGAAGAGGCACACCCACCTAGGTTCAGTGGAGCCTTAAGTGCAGAGGGATTTGGTTTTTGACCATCCCTGTTCATTGGCAAAGGTTGATTGGATTACTTGAGGATTTGGCAAGTCTTTTGGTTTTCCAATCTATGGTTTTTTGGGAACCAGCAAGTTGAGCAAAAAATAGTCTAATATTTTATCTTCCATGAAATCTATGTATCATGAGGTTATTAATTCTACCATTGAATCCATTTTTATTTAACATATATTCTCATTGTATTTGGTGTCTAGTTTAAATGTTTATTGACCATACTTTGTGACATATATAGTGCACTATAGATTTCACTAAAATTACCCTATCATTAGTAGGTCAAACAAATAGAGGTTAACATACACTACATTCAAGAGATTATCCATGGAAAAATTATTCATCTCTGATATCACCTCTTCACCACCCTTCATTTTGTTAGGATAACCGGTGAACAACTGAGAGGGGGGGTAAATCAGTTGTTAATGGATTATGTGAATTAAAGCACTTAAAACCTTATACTAGTATAGCTGATTAAGCATTAAAGCATAAATGAAAACCAAAGAATCAATACCATGCAACAATAACAAATAACACCATAATTTGTACATGGAAAACCTCAATGAGGAAGAACCATGGTGGGAAACCCTACCCACAATCAGATGATACTTTTGCAACAAGTATATGATTACAATAGGGGCTTGCACATGTAGGAAGGCACACTAACTAGAGTGCACTGCTCATCTCAATGGAGTATCACTGGCTACAGAGATGTCAACCACCTCAATATATTTGGACTACAATCTAGAAAGAAGAACTGCCTGAGATAGCATCAAACATGCCAGATAACAGTTCCAGTTAGGCTCAATATCAGAGGTCTTAAACCTCTTACATAAGCCCAACTCAATCACCTATGATTGACCAAATCCTCTACACAACTGATTATTATATTATTCTCTCCTTGCCATTCCCATAAAATGATCTACAATGAGATCTTACATATATTTATACCAACTTGGGACCTAACCAATTAGATCGACTACACAAATGATAATTCAATAGATCCATTATATATTCCTAAAATAAAATCATAACACATGTCGATCTAAGGACAAACAAATATCATCCAATCAATAAAACATTCCGAAAGTGCATCAGAGGATCCACCAACACGTTTCATGCAAACTGGTCCATAACCTAGATAGCACCGAACCTAAATTAGATCTACACCCACCAAAGCAATGACACCAATCAGTTGAGGCATGAAAACAATCACCATCAACATCCTGAATCCCTTCTAGAAGCTGCACTGACACCACTTATTCATTACATCAAAGATCTTCAATAAATCTCTGCAGGTGAAACCCTTGTCGGACCTATAAAGCAGGATTACTAGAACATGAGATACCATCCAATCATTAATTCAATACCAACTAACTGAAACATACTTCAGAAGCATATGAACTATCCATACAAACTTATTCCATCAACTAGATCATACCGGTGACAATCAACTGATTATCTGCCCAATCCAATCCTTCTACCGGAAGCTAGTAAACAACCATAAAAAAAAGTGTTGACATCAATGACAAAACATCAATGTAACGCATAATCAATTCCATCATATGGCCAACAATCTCCCCCTTTGACATTGATGGCAACACTAGATGTGAAAAAAATCCAAGTACCAAGAAAATGCCAAACAAGTCTCCCCAAATGGAAAACCACCAACAATCTCCCATAGAATGGTATAGCAATGAAGCTCTGAACCAAATCTGAATAAAAAAGATCAAATACAACCAAACTCCCCCTAAGGAGTGAAATGAGTAAATAGAAATGGTCTTTCACAATATATTCCTCCTCCTTTGATAGAAATGCCAAAGAATCAAATAGAATAAAAAAAATTCTAAATCTCAAGGCGGAGTACTCCCCTTGAGTAGTAGCACCATTTCATCAATCCAGAGCAAAAGATAACTCTGATAATGCATACTGAATTGATGCACATCTCCATCATTAAAGTCTCTACCGGAGGGGTAAAAACCCCCAATCTATCTCTCAAATACTCAAATGATTCTCAGGACAAAGATTTAGTGAAGATGTCTGCTATCTGTTCTTTGGTGTTCACATAAGCCAATCTGACTTCTTTTGCTTCCACCTTTTCCTTCAAAAAGTTATACTTGATTGATATGTGCTTAGTCTTGGAGTGAAATGCCAGATTCTTTGATATGTGGATAGTTACAGAGTTATCACAATGGATAACTACTAGATCATTACAACTGACTTGTATATCCTTCAACATCTACTTCATACATAGAACTTGAGTATAATTGGTTGCGGATGCAACATATTCAGCTTCACCAGTAGATAAAGAAATGCATGACTGCTTCTTGTTGATCCTTGAAACCAACTTCTTCCCAAGGAAGAATGCTCCACTAGATGTGCTCTTCACATCATCAACATCATCTGCCCAATCTGCATTAGTATATACACATAAACTAAAGTCATCATCTTTAGGGTACCATTAAACATATTCATTTGTTCCTTGCAAATACTAGAATATCCTTTTTATTACACTTTCATGATTTTCTCTTGGATTAATTTGAAATCTTGATACAATACTGACTACATTCATAATATCTGGTCTAGTCTGAGTTAAATATAGGAAACCACCAATCACCAAGAAATAGTCTAATAGCTTCAATTCTAGCTATTGGTACAAAAGTTTCACTATAATTAATTCTTTCCTTCTGAGAATATCCTTTGTAGACCAATCTAGCCTTGTTTCTTACAACTTGTTCATCCTCATTCAGTTTGTTTCTAAAAACCCATTTAGTTTTAATAACATTCTTATTTTTAGGTCGAGGAACTAAAGTCCAAGTATTGTTCTTTTCAATCTGATCTAATTCATCTTCCATAGCTTTCATCCAACATTCATCTTTACAAGATTCAATTACTGATGCCAGTTGAATATGAGAAATGAAACATACCTCTTGATTTACCAATCTTCTCCTAGTCATAACTCCCATGTTTTTGTCTCCAATGATCTGATTTTCTGAATGATTTAGCCTTACATACCTTGGTGTTTTATGATTTTCAGGTTCTCTATGTTGTTCTTCAGTTACAGTTGAGTTTTCTGATGATGTCGGAGTAACTGGTTCAATATTTTGTTCTAGTACAAGAACTGCCAATTCAATTATGATCATTTCCACTACCGGTTCATGTTCATAAGATTTAGCTTGGTCTTTGTACTGCTCATCCACTTTCACATTTCTCTGCAATCTTTTGTTATAACATCTATATGCTTTTCTTTTAGTTGAATAACCACAAAATATTCCTTCATCACATCTAGGGTAAAACTTTCCAATGGAATCATCTCTTTTGATATAACACTTACTTCCAAAGATTTTGAATTACTTAAGAGTAGGGGAATGACCAAACCATAATTCATAAGGTGTCTTACCGGTATCTCCTTTGATATGAACTCTGTTGAATGTATAAACTGCTATACGTACTACTTCTCTCCAGTAGATATGAGAAAAATAAGCTTCCATCATCATGCTTCTAGCTGCATCCAAAATGGTTATGTTCTTTCTTTCCACAATGCCATTTTGGTGAGGTATCCGGGGTGTAGATTGTGCCATGCTCAAATACACCATTGTTAAATAGGAAATAAGGACGACCATGAATCCTTAACTATCTAAGCAATTCAAACATAAAACCAATGGAATAAATGCAAAATAGAATTAAAATAAGCAATATGAAACTCCCTATTATGCATCATGGTTTCCATTGTCCTTCTTCTCTCTGTGGTATGATGGCTCTTAGATATTGCACTGGCAACCTACAATTGGCACAAAGATTTGAAGTTCATGATCTAGAGGAAATTGTTCGAGATTGAGAAGGATTGAAAATGGAGATTGAATGCTCAATTTATAGATTTTTGGAGAAGATTGATTGAAAGATGGAACAGGTTGATCAAGAGGTGGAACTCAGGTGAGCTCACATGCTGATTGATAGTTGAATTGCTGACTTGGAGGTGAAACAAAATAGATTGAATAGATTAATTGAGTCAACTGATTGAGAAAAAGCTAACTGAAAGAAGAAAAAGATTGATTGTAGGAAATAAAGAAGATGACCAAGAGAACTAGAAGATGGAAATAGAGACTAGAGAGGTAAATGATTTATTTAGTTAATTGATTAAATTAATTAATTTAGCATGTGCTTGCAATTTGACTTAGATTTTCAATTTAATCTTTTGTGAGGCCCTACCCCGATTCAGTTTGACATTTTTAGTTATTTGCATATTGAGACTATTTTGGATGCTTTATTTTATGCATTATGGACTTAGAACTTATATGATTCCATGATTTGGATCACACTGACATTTGTTGATGTTTTATTTCATGCATGATGATTATGAAACCTTAGATATGTTACTAAAATAGAATTACATTATGATGGTGAATGTCGTTATTGGGAATTTGCAGGATTTTATTTTGATGAAAAAAAAATGATGCATATTTATGAATGGTTCATTTTTGGGAAAATTATGTTAATTGCTTATGTGAAATTGAATTTGAAAACAAAATGAGATATTGAATTATTGTTGCCTAATGTATGAGTGTTGAATTGCAATGGATTCCATGTATTTGATTATGAATAATTGTGATTACTTGGAGTTACTAATGTGTTAATTGAGATGCGCAGGAAATTATCCATGTGACCATGGAATTTATGGAGAATCAAGTCTAGACCAATGTGCGTTTGTTAAGCTGGGAGTTGTCTATTTGGAAAGACAACACCCCTCCCCTTGTAATGTATTTTATTTGTGATGTGTATAATGCTTGAGTGTAAAATTTAATTTATGTGTAATTATGTAATCCTTCAAGAGACATATTCCATGTGTAATTTTTATATTGTATTTTTGTTGTGTCACTTGACACATGTGCTGATTAAGTGTCATTGATGTTGACTTGTCTCTTGGAGGGAGTTTTTTTTCTACCCAAGCCATTCAAAAACATGAGTGTGGTCCCAAATTTGTCTTGGGTAGGGATTCATGGGAGTGGTCAACTCATGCTTGACCCGTAGGTAAACTTCAGTGGGGTTTCCAAAGGGTTTAATGGACTCCTAGGGTAAGTTTTTAGGCTTTTCCAAAGGTCCTAAAGGTATACCTATGGGTTAGGGGTGTTTTGCAACATGTGGCTTCTCCCATGTGACTATGAAGTCACTTCAAAAAGTGGTGTTTTCAAGATGCACGAAAATTGAACTTAGAAAGTTCTTCCTAGGATAGTGAACCTTCCCCTTAGGAGTCAAACTCTCTTCCCCATTCTCTTCCACCTTTTCCCTTTCCAATTTTAGTAAAGTGCAAGAGTTTGGGAAGGGCAACCAATGGGAACTCACACCTCACCCAAGGAGTTGGGAAGTGTGTGAGAGGCCTTCTTAGGCAAGATTTTTCAAACTTAGCGAGTAATCACCCACTCTCCTTTCTGGGAGATTTTGCTTGTTTTGAAAAGTTAGTAGGAGTTGGCATTTTTAGTGGAATTTTGGGAGAAAAGATAGTGGAAATTGGGCAGCTCATCCCCAACTAAAGTTAGCAAACCTTTTGGCAGAATTAGGTTGGTTACTCTCTTCTTTCTCTTATTATGTTGAAAATGATAGTTTATGTTGTTTTGTAACAAGAAAAGAGTTGCTTGAAAGATTGTGTTTTTAAGAAGTTTTTGTGTTGAAGTAAAATGTATAGTTTTCCTTTCTATGTGTTTGTTGTGTTTCTTGTTGTTTTTGGGAGTGTCCAAGATCTCCTATCCTTGGGAGGGTAGGAAGATCTTGGGGTGGAAGGAGTTTGACAGCCATGGGTGAGAGGCTCTCCTTATGGAGAGTGTTCTCAAGGGAGTCCTTGGTGACCCTTGATGCATAGCCTTGTGTATGCATTTGGGGGTCATAAGGGGAGCATATATGGCCTTGAGCCTTTTTGGGGGGCATAAGGGTTGTGAAATGTTTGGGTTGCATTTGTGTTGCCATGAGGTGGCTAGTGTAGTATTGTTGTTTGGCATGCATTCTCCCCATTGGTACATGGTCCACTTCCACCCATGGAAGAGTCACCATGAAAGTGGTGAATGTGAAGCTTGGGAAGGGGAAATTTGATTGTAAATATGTTCCTATGTTCTTAGTGGTTTTGTGTGTGTGTAACCCGTCTAGTGCTTGGTTCTCCAAGCTCGGGGGTGGCTTCTAGTAAGCCTAGGCTGGGAGGTGAGCTTCCCATGGTCAAAATGTGTTGTTTTGCAGGTTGCATGGGAATGGGAAAGGAAGGATTGAAAGACCATGTTGCTGCTTATGTTGCAGAAATTAGTTATTATGACATTTTATTCTCTTTGGGAGTTGTAAATAAAAAGAAAGGAGCTAGATTTTGTTATTCATAAGGAAAAAAAAAATATATAAAAAAATGTTTGTATGCATCATTAGCTTGTAAAAGAAAGAGAAGGATATTGTGTATTTATTTTCAAAAAAAATAATAATGTAGCAATGTAATTCTATTATCTTGAAAAAGGAGGAAATGTAGATGTTTTTAAACTTCAATACTTCCTTGTAACCATGCTCATTGTACTTAAATCTGTTAAAGAAATACATGATGTTTTTTTTTACTATTCTAGTTAGTTGCAAATGGAAGCATTAGTGTATTAGATTGTATGAAAATTTTGTGTTTAACTAGGGTGGAAAGGTAGGTGCATTATATTTCTTTTATGTATTCTGCAAATAAGTGAAAACATGTTGCTGTAAGTTTAATAAAACAGTCTTTTATTTTTTGGTTATTGCAAGAAAGGAATTTTCATTAAACAAGTTTATCCTTTGCAAAGAAAAAAGAAACTTATAGCTTTTAACATTATCATTTTTGTTACAAAATAAAATATAGATTTGGAGACCCACTTTAAATGTATTTGATGCCTACAATGATAATTGCTGATAGATAGCCCTGTTAGTTCTATAGAAAATTAAGCCTTCTTGAATTACAAATTTAATCAGACACAAAGGTATTTATATATATAAATATATATCTATATATATATATAAATATATATCTATATATATATATAAATATATATTTATATATATATTTCTGTTATACAAATTTAAACATTAAAGAATCTGATTTACACTAAAAATAATGTTCACAGCCTGATTATATTAATTTTTCAGACAAAGGGATCTGAAAACAAATCATTCAAAAACATAAATCTGCTCATATATATATATATATTTAAATATATATATTTATATATATATATACACTCATATATATATATATATATATATATATATATATATATATATATATATATATATATATATATATATATATATATATATATATATATATAAAGAATCTGCCTGAACTGTGACAGTAAAACCCATGTGCCCTAAACCCTCTGCGTGTATATATATATATATATATATATATATAAAAACATATATATTTTGATATTATATTTAAACAAAAAAAAAACTATGTTCAAAACACATATATTACCGAGGGTTATTAAACCCGTTTTTTTTTTAAAACTCTGCAAAAAAAAGAAACGTGTGTAAACATTCTAAAGCAAACTGTGCTCGGGCTGCAGCTCCTGGCTGCGCCGGCCGCAGCCTGCGACGGCCGCAGACTGCGGGCGGCGACGCCGCAGCCTGCGGGAGCCGCAGTCTGCGGCGGCGCCGTCCGTGGCCGGCGGTCGCCGCGGCTGCGGTGCCGCCCAACGCTCTGCCCCGTAACCCTGTTCACCACTCCTCCTCCGTCCGAAACAAGAACCTCCGCCGATAACAAAGGTACAAACGCAAAGAAAAAAAAAAACGGGTTAAGCTCGGCCGCCCTGCGCGCTGTTCGCTCGGCCGCCGACACTCCTCTTCGCACCCAACAAAAAAAACACACACAAAAAAAAAGGGGGTTGGAGATAACAAATTCGCCCTAACCCTAGTTCGGGTTAGGGCACACTCACACACAATTTGGAAATAAACATGTGAGAGTGGGGGAGGGAAAAGTGTAAATGAGAATTTAAATAAAAAAAAGGGGGGGGGGTTCTCACCCCTACATTCTGTTAGGAAAACAATTGGTAAGTGGAATAATAATATAGAACAATTATATATATATATATATATATATATATATATATATATATATATATATATATATATATATATATATATATATATATATAGCTATGTGTATAGATGTTGAGTAAATATATGTATATAGGTATATGTGTGTATATATATATATATATATATATATATATATATATGCATATATATATATATATAAATAAGTAAGATTAAATTAATATTTAAATTATTTTAAAATTGTTATATGTTTAGTTACGAATACTTTCGTTAAGCATTGAGCAACGAAGAAGGAAGCATTATAAAAGGATTTTAATTCCTGGTGGATTAAAAATAAAAAAAAATAAAAATAATAAATAATAATAAAAAAAAAATAATAATAATGTAGATTTTTTAAACGTTTATAATCGAGTTTAGCTCGCCATTATGAATTGTAATTTATTTAGTGAACTTCTGTGTTGGGAGGAATTTTGGTTCATTGATAACTTAGTCACCTCCTCTCCCTAAATTGAATATAATTACCGATTGACTCAAACACAGTTATGACCTAGCCAAAATGCATTCCTTATCTAAGTTAATCGCACTAAGATGCATTATATTATATTAGTTAGTCGATAATTAGTTAAGTAAGTCGTTAACTAGTTAAGTATTACAAAAAAAAAAATTCCGTTCGTGCCCAAGAGTTGGGCATGACATCTTTGCATGATATTTATTCAAATAATTGAATTCATTTAATTCAATTTAGTATTTAAATATATTTAGAACTTGACTTTGATTTTCAATTTGATTTTTGAAATCATGCACATGTATTTGAATTTGGTAGAAATTAGATGAATATGAAATTAAATGTAATTAGAATTTGGGGATTTGGAAATGGAAGAATTAGTTAGTTAATTAAATAATTTAAAGAAACTATTTAATTATGCTAGAAATAGACTTTAATTAAATAATAAAGATTATTTGAATTAAAGGATTAAATTACAATTAATTAAATAATAAATATTCAACTAATATTTAGAAAAGGGTTGATGATTAGATGATTAGAGATAGAAAATAAGAATTAATGTATTTAAATAATAAAGATTATTTAAATTGGGGAATTAATCAGAATTAATTAAATAATAAATATTTAATTAATATTTAGAAAATGATTAAAATGATGAAATGATGAAAGAATAAGAAATATAATAATTAGTAAGATGATGAGGAAATATGAAATTAGAAGAATAAGATTAATTAGCTTAATATAAATAATTAAAGAATTATTTAATCAATTAGAGGAATAATTAGTACATGATCAATGAGACATTTTAGGTGTCTACATTTGCCCCTCTTTGAGACAATGTCGTAATGATGTTGTTTCAAAGAAATTGAAAATTCTGCCCCAGTATGCCTCGGTGATACTTAGGGTGTAATGCCCCCTCAAGAGATTGTTTGTGCATTAAAGACATGAATGATCTCTCAAAAAAAGAAGAATGTGAGATGAAAGATAGAAGAATGGTTAGTTGATTAGAGATAGACATAAGTGATGTGAAGATGATATTGAGATAGAATATGAGAGAATAGACCTTAGAATGAAATAGAATAATGTTAGATGATAGAAAATGATTTAGAAAGAGATGATGAGAAAAGAATCAACAAACTAGCAACAAGCAAATGAGATGAAATTGAATGAATCAGGAACCTGTGTCATTTAATTTATTGTGCAATATATTCATCACTGAGCCTTATTATTGAACAATGAAGCTTAGCACATCAGGGTATAAGGAACCAAGATACAAAGATATCTCATTGAAGAAACAAACACGTAGAAGACAAGCAGCAAACAAAGAAAAAGATAATGCCCATAATGGCTCCTCTAGTCACTTGTGGACATCCTTGAGTAGCATAGGAACATAATTTGTCGCCAAATGATAAAAGATAAAGACTGACCCGGACAAAATTCAGCAGCTATACTGACCTTGTGCCTTCATTCTTAGTTGCTTGATGTGATAGTTGATAATGTCTGATCTCAAAAAGTTTTGGACCCCGTTTAAAATTGACTTGTCTGATTTCGAGTGTATCCTCTTCCGTTTAAGAAAAGATAATGATCACTTTGATATGGATATGATACGATTGATAAGACAGTTTGATCAATTGATTGCAGATGTTTGACTGGATAGTCGTATCCTTTGTTAACCTTATGCAAAGCGTTTCCTGGATATCTGCTAGGGTATTTGTTCTCGTGAGACATTTTATTGCAAGTTTTTTTGATTGATTGATTATTGTTTAGTTCTTTTGCAAGAGCTTTTTTAATGTTTTTAGATTATGTGGATAGATATTTGGATGTTTTTGATTGATTTTTTCAGGACATTATACAAATGTTTTGGGTATTTTTTTAGGATTGTATTTGAATATTTTTGGTATTTTTGAGTTTTTCACTTTTTTTGGATATATTCGAAGGACATTATATGATTTTTTGGATTTTTGAAGGATTGTTTTATGATTTTTTGGATTTTTTCAGGACTTTATGTGATTTTTTGGATTTTTTCAGTTATGTCCCCAGTGTGCAGACCTATATGACATGATGATCTACATAATACATGTGGAGACAATGAATTTTTGACATGACCTATGTTAATGCAATATGCATGATGAAGATGTATTTACTATTCGAACAAGATTGATTATGTTTGTTGTATCATTTGTAATACACCAATTGAAATGGAGATGCAAAACATTTCATAGATAAGTTGTCAATCGATCTCTAAGGCCCTTTGGAACATCCAAATTAACACACTTAGTGACTAGGATTTACAAATGGAGACGCAGAAAACTTCCCCATTGGGTCTTGAAACTTTGATCTTCTTTTGCCCATGTGTGTGCAGATGAGTTAATTCCCACTCTTGTGTTCACTAAAGATCCTTAGCATCCTATATGAATAGCTGCATGGATTATCCTAACTTGAAAAGCATGCCGAATAGAGCCTCGCTGCCAACAAGCTTTTAGAGCTCCGACGAGGCTATAGATTGTAATTTCTCGAATATTTCTTCATTACGAGCAGGCGTTCATAGCCCTGATGGAGTTACTTGCATTTTCCAATAGTCAAGATTTTTTTTTGTCGCACTCGTATGCATGATATTTCAGTTATATATCATTGCTCTTTTGCCTTGAGATGAATATTTAGCATAGCTCTTTTTTCTCTTTATTTTCTTGCCTTGAATTGTAAGTAATGAAACCTACTTGGGTGTGACAATTACAATGGCACTGAAGTAGAATTTTAGATTTTTCACTAGTCATATGATCAACTAGGTGTCTCAAATGAATTAGAGATCTTAATATGTTTGAGATATAGAAATTGATAGATTTTGGGTTAACAAGTCTCAAATAGTGAAATCACTACCCAACCATAAGTAAAGCGTTGTCATAGGGTAATGTTGAAAATGAATGACCTTAGGACCTCATAGACTTCATTTCCGAATATCTAAGAAAGGAGATGACCCTTGTTTCTCTTAGATGCAAACAAATGATAAACTTGAACAGTTGCCTTGTTTTATTGGTGCTGCTATATGAAAATGCAGAAACTTTGAGAATGTGATGCAATGCTTTGAATAATATGATATGCAATACAGAAAGTAAAACCTAAACTACACAACCCTTAGGTATAATATCATTTAAGGTGCATGTTTTTCATAGGGTCAGAGAGTTTTGTGTAGGTAGTTCATTGGTCTTTGTTTGAAGAGTTGGATAAACATGTCTTTTCTAATAGGATATAAGGACTTAGCTAAGTGTACATGTTCAACATCTCCAATGTTGATATCCTTAGTTTTTGGAATTTGTGGATCATCAGATGGAAATCCATCTCTAGAACCCCTAAATTTAGCTATAGCATTATCATTTTCAAAGAAATCCAATCGTGGTAGATTCTCTTGCCCCCAGTATTTCAAGTGTGGGTGTATGAGGCAAATAGATTTTGGTTTTGAAGTATGACATGAGCAGGTGCTATGCCTGTTTGTATTGATGTACTTGAAGAGGATGATGAAGTCAACCAAGTGTTGATCTCATTAGTTGGTGTTATGTTTATTTTTGTCACTACATTGGCATTTGATGATATATCACATACAATTATTGACAAGTTTCTCTATGTAGTATGATCTGGATTGGTGATTTCATTAATATGTTGTTTATTAACAACTTGTGTAGAGGGATTATGAGAGAGACTAGGAGAAATGACAATGGGATCTTGTTTAGGAGGTGAGTTTTGGATGGGACTTGAAAGAACATATTTCTCTTGAGAAACAAGGGTGTTATTATGAATGGAATAGAAAAGAGCAAGGGGATCATCATAAGATTCTTGGTTGGTGGGATCTTGATCAAAAATTGGGTAGGATGGAAGTGGTTGTTCTTGATCTTTATTTGTTTTAGGACTCATTTCTTTTGATTTTGGATCATCCTCTTGACATGGGGAAGGAGTTTGGAAATGCATGGGAGATTGCTGGAATGTTTCAACATTTTGGCCTAATGAAGAAGGATTTTAAATGAGATCCTCTGAATCATGACTTGAATTAGATTGGATTTGTGCTATGGATATCCCTTGGGAGGTTGTGTTATTGGATAGAGATGACATGGATTGGTCTTGTGTGACTTTAGGGGATGATGAAATGGTGGATGGATATGGTTGATTTGGGCTTTGGTTGAAAGGGATTTGATTTTGGTTGAAAGGGATTTGATTTTGGGTGAAAGATGTTTGATTTTGGTTGAATGAATTTTGATATGGACTTTGGTTAAAAGGGGTTTGAATGTAACTGGGTTGGTGTGAATTTTGATTTGGACTTTGGTTCAAATGGGTTTGATTTTGGTTGAAAGAGGTACTTTGAATGTTGGGTTGGTGTGAATTTTGATTTGGAATTTGGTTGAAAGGGGTTTGATTTTTGGGTTGATATTATTGGTATGATTGATATAGTGGGTTTAAAGAAAAAGAAGGTTTACATGACTATAATGTTGGTTGAACTGAGGTAGGAACAATTTTTTTGAAGAATGAATGTTGGCATGTTTGGATGGTCTCACTAGAAGAACAAGGTTGGCTTGATACTGATTCCCTCATGGTCATCACTTCTCTCATCATGTTTTCTAACCAGCCCCTATGGTTGCCAGGACTAGTCATGTGTATCACTTGTTGCAAAGCCTTGATTTGTTGAGCTAAGATGTCTATGGATGGCGATGGGATATGAATGGAAGGGATGACTCCTCCACCTTCTCTACAAAATGTATAATGCCAATCCATGATGTCTTCTTGTTTGGTTTGGACCTAGGATCACAACATGTAAGATATTTTCTGTATTTCTCTAAATGTGACAATGTTTGATTGAACTTGATCAGCTAGTTTGAGTTGAGGTTGAGGTTGAGTTTGATCAATCCTCTGATTGTGTTTTAGACATTTGGGGTATGAATTTCTAGGATGATTATGCAAATGATGACAGACTGAGACATACGTATATGAGGTCTAGACAAGGACTAAAATAAAGATTATAACAACACTAAAATGAACTAGGAGGTCAATGGGACACAAATAAGGACTTATGAAAAGATTATGACGACGTATATGGGAACTCTATGAGGACGATAATGAGGACATAAATAGAGATTATGCAACTTCTAAGGATGATAATAAGGATGTAAATGAGGACTATGGAAGGACTAAGGACAATAGTAAGGACGTAAATGAGGACTATGAAAAGACTTAGGATGATAGTAAAGATGTAACTAAGGACTATGCAAAGATTAAGGATGATAGTAAGGATGTAAATGAGGACTATGCAAAGACTCCCTATGCTCACAAGTGTGTAAAATTTTGAGTTTGCTGGACTATCTGATGTTTCAAAATGGACTTTGTTTTTAGTAATTCTATGTGTAGGAAAATTTTTGTGGTTTTTTCAAGTCTGAGAACAATTGTTTGGAGGTAGATATAGCTGGCTGAACTGGTTTTTTTAACAATCTTAGAGAATTCAGAGATACGTAGGATAGAGCCTGAAATAGTCCAAAGGATTGACTCAATATTGGTCTGATACAATGATATATAAAAAATCACAGAATACAATCTTAGGCTGGCAAGTGGACACTATTCAATGAGGCCCTTACAAAATACCCAGACAAAACAAATGGATAGAGAGTCTGGCAGCAGTGGCTCCACTCCATGACACAGACTTCTTGGGCATGCCAGTCTCTCTTACCCCGAAGATCTGAGGATCTTATAGCAGAGGGATTCCTGTATCATAGTGTAAGGTACATGAAGGTTATCTGTGGGGTACAATCTACACTCCTGGAATCATTGAATGTAGGGTTTTGGGCTACTAATTTGGTTCTTATTGTAGGGTTTTGAGGGGTCCCGATCCAATGACAGATTATCAACGCAAGCCACTTAAGACTTTAGTTGAGCTTATTAGCGTAGGGAAGGCCCCCACATACATTGAATTCACTCAACACCCTAGCCCCTTGACCAATATATTTATATAGCATCTTGAAAAACCTGCTTGAGAGTACGTTGGGAGAGATGATATCCCCAACGCATCCCAATTCAAAGTACCTTTATGGGGTGATGAAGTCCCTAGTCAAAGATACCCCTTACTACGTGGAATAAAATAAAATTGGATGTCATTGTGACCTCCTTCCTTTCTCCCAAGACCTCGAAGGTGGGTGGAAAGTTAGTTAATGCAATAGTAGGTCCACCCCAAACACGATAAAAATTCTTTACCTTAAGAAAACAAAATGTGATTTAGTCTAATGCAACCTGATTCACATTCATTTTAAAGCCCAAATTGAGGTGTTGAATACGCATGTGCATGTCCATTTTAAACACCAAATTGAAATATGAAGGCATGCATGTCAATTTTAACCATTGTTCATTTTAAGCCCAAATCAAAGTGTTATACATGCATGTCAATTTTAACCAATTATAATTTTAAGAACAAAAGATGAAGTGTGATATTATGAGTGCAATTGATCTAATACTAATTGTAAAGCGGAAAAATCACGATCGAACCCTAGTTGCTCTTCCCTCTTCCAACTCCAAGGAGAGAGAAGGGAGGTTCGCTAGGATTCGATGGTTTTCACTTAGGGGGGAGACTTTACATTCAAAAGAGGGGTTGAAACCCACAAGATCCAATCCCATGCAATGCAAGATTGGATGCTAAATGAGTTTCAAGAGTTAATACAGCAAGGCTACCCTCTTTTGTAAAGAATGTGCATAGAAGAATTGAGCTAGGAATGCATAAAAAGTGACAAAGATTCGCTTATAAACTGAGATAGGAATACAGTATGAAGCTGCGGACCTGGAATTAGTAGTAAAATGTCAATACGGTGCTATCCTGCAAATTTGAGCAAAAGTTGTTGGGACGATGGCGCCCGGCGCCACGGTCCTCCGAAAAATCCACGAAACGAAGGGGGATCTATTCGTCTCTGCACAAGGATTCCAGATCTTCAATCTCAGCCGCGTACCTACAACCTACACACAAAAAAGCGAAGATGATTGGGGGGTTAGGGATTAAGGGTTTGCCTTTAGGTCAAACCCCAGTTTTGGAATTAACCAAGAAATGAGCAAGAGCTGTAAATGTAAGTGACTGTAAAACAAGTACTAATACCTTGTTGTAAGGATGTTTGTATCCTTATGTGCAAAGGTATAGATGTTGTATGTTGTAGTAGTATGTTGTAAGTGATCTCCTCTTCAATGGTTGAATCCTTGTCTTGAATGCAACACTTAGCCTTGAATGGAGACTTGAAATGATCAATTGCTTGAAGGAATGCTTGAATGCTTGAATGCTTGAGTATAGTTTCCACGCTTTTTCCATCATGTATGTATCTCTCCAAATGAGAGAGGAAAATGTAGTTTATATACTTGTCATTTAGGGCTGATAGACTGATTTTCCCGACCTTAGGCCGACCAGGAAAGTTAATTTCCAAATTGCAAACAAAAAGACCCGAGACCCCTTAGGAGACCGGGCCCAAAATAGGACCCAGGGACCAGGGCGCTGGGCACCATGGTCCTGGGGGACCAGGGCGCTGGGCGCCCTAGTCCTGAGGGACCAGGGCGCTGGACGCTCTGGTCCCACCTCCCGGGACAACAAGGTGCAAGGAGGTTCAGGCCAGGGTACTTGAAAAATGCAGTTTTTGGTGTCGTGAGCAAGTTTCGGGGTCTCCATTCAGGTTGCGTGTTGCGTCGCCATCGTGAAGACCGAAATGCAGTCAAAATTGCAAGTGTCACAATTTTAGGACACTACATCTAGCCCCCACTTTAGCGGGAGTATGTATGCTCATACTTCCGATAAAGTACAAGGAAACAACATTGAAAGACTTTCACCACGTCAAGGAGGCAAGACACACCAAGCCCCCAGTGGACTAAGGATCTTACGACTTCGATTGACAAAGTAAAAGGGAAGATCACGAGGGAGAACCATGACTATCAGTAGTAAGGTTCCCTCACTATGAGTCATGCAAGAAAGATATCAAGAATTTTCAAGGCAAAGCTAAATTTGCCAAGAAATTCTCAAGTATCTTGAAAAGATATGAACGGGATGTATGCCCCCCTATGTTAAAGCGATTGCACACGCCTCACCGGGGGTGATTGTTTTAACGTAGTGATACACATAAGAATGAGAAAGGAAAGGAGCACATTATCGCAAGGATTTAGCCCCCAAGTGTGAGATAAGCCCAAGGATAATAGACACAAAACACAAAGCATGAGGTGACTTCGCTTTCCTTGGGGTCAATATGCTGTATGATAAGTCATGTATATATATCATATGTATGTATGCATAATTGTTCTTCATTCCCCAATCAAGGAAGGTCACCTAGAAGAAGGGAACACATGTGTCTTTTGAGTCAACATGAGAGAGATCGAGAGATCTCAATGCTTTGCATCGTCCTCAAGTAGACAACACTAAGGACAACAAATAGAAGAATGAGAATAACATATAGAAGAAGTAACACAAGAGAGGAGGAGAGAATCTGCTATGCTATTGTAACTAGTCTAGCACGTCATTTACCCCCCGATCTTGCTGATCAATGTTTCGGGAAGGCAGGGAACACGCTAGAGGAGGAACGTTCAACACAGCAGATGGAGCTATCACAAGATCCAAACAAGGGCTATGTTCATGTTCCGAGCCACATTGTTCTTGTCTAGGAGCAAGGATAAGTGCTTTAGAAAATTCATTAGATAAATGGTTATCAATATCAACAAGTTCATATTCACTATCAGAAGCAAGAGGAGTAACATTTTCATCATGAATAACATTTTCATCTATATCATCATCAAGATTTATAAAAATAGGATTTTTAACTCGCACAGGATCAAGACCATCATGCATCTTATGTTTAGGAGATTTAGGCTCAATGTCCGGCTAAGGAGAAAATGGAATAATGCTTGTTGAAGGTGTTTTTGGAAATTTCAAAGTTTGAGAAGTAGCTGCTTGAGCCCTAAGACGACGCTTTCATCGGCGTTCACGTGCAGAACGATTTCATCTAGTCTTAGTAGGAAGTGAAGAAGATTGAGGAGGAGGAATGTTCTAATCCCTATCACTTGGGTGTTTAGGTTGTGGTCTCTTAGGCTGGATAATAGGAGAAGAAGAAGGTCTCTTCTCTCTATAAAAGGAAGGGGGAGGATCTGCTCCATATAAAGGAGGAATTTTTGGTTTAGGAAGGAGACCAAGTCCATCATGACGAGGAGGTATAGGTCTACTTTTAGGAAGTTTATTAGACATAGACATAGTCACATCCATAGGGATGGGTTGGGAATCTTCTTGAGGAAAGACATTAGTTTTATCTTTCAAAGGAAGAACTTCCTTCTCAAGAATGATAGGAATGTCAAGTTTAGGTGTTCTAGGTTCACTTAAAGATAGGATCATATCTGTTTTCCACTTTTGATAAGATTTGAAAAGATGATCACTTCACGGAGGAAGGGATTGGAATTGTTTAGGCCAAAAGTAATCAAGAGGAACACTAGAGGTTCTTTCAGCTGGTTTAAAGAGGCTATGATTGACAGTAACAACTTCACCATTATGGGGAAATTTCAAGCACTTATGAATAGGAGAAGCAATAGCTTTCATGGAAGATAGCCAAGGATAGCCAAGCTTCACACGAAATTGTTCGGAAGATGGAATAATAGCAAAGTTCACATCAAGGGATTTGTTATAGACCTCAATAGGCAATGTAATAGAACCAATTGCAGGAGAAGGAAATGCATCAAATAGTTTCACAATCACATCTATTTTGTCATAAATCACTTGATTCAATTGCAAAGTAAAAAGAAATTCTTCAGTAATAACATTAACCATGCACGAAGGATCAATAAGCACTCCACGGCAAGGTGTATTCTTGACTTTTGCAACTATGTATAAAGGACCATCAGGTGCCCTAATGGTTTCACTGGAATCAAATGTGATGGAAGGTTCTTTAGGGATTTCTTGCTGCTCTAAAAAGTTAATCACATTTGGAGTCATAGACACAAGACCATCAGATGAAAGAGAGGAATCATTAGTCTCAATCGCATTAGAGGTATGAGAAGGTAATGGATCAGTGAAAATCTGAAGATTTTGATTAGGAGGAGCTACAGATGTATTGCCTTTATCATTCACTCCAGAAACAAAGATAGTATTATTATCAATCAAATCTTGAATTTTACCCTTTAAAGAAAAACATTTTTCAGTATCATGCCCAGGCTGATGATGAAATTGACAAAAGGCTTTGTTATCAAAATAAGGTGAAGTAATCTTTGCAGGATCAATTTGTCTTATAGGAGGAAGAGTAAGCACATTTTGTTCCAATAATTTATTCATAATACTATGCAATGATTCATTCAAAGAAGTATACTTTCTTTCTTTCTTGAAAAATTTAGAAATAGGAGGCACACCTGATGCTACATTCACATTGTTGTTGATGATGTTTTCATTGAATTTGATGGAGTCTCTATTTGGTTTAAACTTCCCAAATGGTTGTTGACTGCTATCACCCTTATCACTCGGAGCCATAGGATGTGATTGTTCCATTTGACTCACAGTCAGTTGATAATTGTGAAGAGTTGCACACAACTGTTGGAAAGAAGTAAACTCAGAAAATAGAAGTTTGTCTCGAATATCTTTTTGTAAATTAGAAATAAAGATTCTTTGAATATCATTGTCAGGCACTGGAAAAGAAATTTGAGCATACAAATGCTTATATCTACCAATGAAATCAGTCACTTTTTCTTTAACACCTTGTTTACAATGCATTAAATCAATCAAAGTAACTTTAGGACTTATATTGTTTTGAAATTGTTGAATGAAAGCATTTGCAAGTTGTTCGAAAGAAGTAATAGAATAGGAAGGCAACGAGCAATACCATTGTAGGGCTTTGTCTCTTAATGTTCTAGTGAATAGTTTTGCAAGCAACCTTTGGTCATAAGCAAAATCAGTACAAATTGTTTGAAAAGTCTTAACATGTGTTAGAGGATCTCCTTTACCATTATAAAGCTCCAAATGCGAGATTTCAACATGTTTAGGAGGGATAGCTCGAACAATGTCAAGAGAAAGTGGGCTTGCAACATCAAATGTGGGCACACTAAACTTAGATTGATTCATAGAGGCAATTTGTTGCTGTAAAGAAGAGACAGTTTGTGCAAGATTGTTAATGGTCGCTTCAGTCGAAGAGTTCATATTAGATGTGTTAGATTGAGATGGAGGTGTTATGTTATTGAAAGAAGGTAAAGAGTAAGGTGGTGGGACCCTATGATAATTAGTCATAGGAGATGATTGGATAGGAGGAACACTACAAGGAGGAATGGAATGATTAAATGAATTGCCCGCTTGCGTCATGTTCATTTGTGGAGATGTAATAGGAACACTCATTGAAGGAATGAATGAAGAAGTCAGATTGAATGAAGGAAGAGGGTTAATTGAAAAGGAAGGATTGCCCCCATGACTAGTGATCACAGGAGGAATGTCTTGTGTAGAAGTAGCCATTATGTTTGATGTAAAGGTAGGTATGCTAGCAATAGAAGTCATCAAAGGAATAGAATGATTGACTTGTGTAGGAGGTTGTGTATAACCTAAAGTTTCGGCACAACTCTTCATAGGCATCACGTTCGAATTCACAATGTGTGAAATACCACGCAAAATATCAATTCCATTCTTATCACTTTGAAGCATACATTTTAGACCCTCAATTAAAGGAAGAGCTTGACTATCAGGGTATTCTTGAGACATCCATTGTCGAAAATCGTCAAATTGGTTATCCAATTTCGAAAGTTGTTCTTCAGAAACCTCATGGAGAGTTTCTTCATCATTAGGAGGATTAGAGGAATTACCCATGTCCTCATTAAAAAGGCTATTCAAATTAGGTTCCATCTCCTCAGTAGTTAAACCTTGGAAAGACTTAATTCTACGGCTTCGTCTAACGGGAATAGTGTAAGTAGGGCTTATTGTTGTAAAACTCATGCACTAGAGAAGGAGAGAAAATTTTGATTTTAGAGGTAGCAATTTTCAGTAAAATCAGCCAATCTTCTGGATTTAAGCTGTTAAATGCAATCACGATAGTCTCCTGAAATTTCGGAAAAAATGTCCGGGACCGTGGCGCTCGGAGTGCAACACGGTCCTTGCAACTTTTTTTGAAATTTGCAGGGATGAAAGGTATGATGATTTTAAAGCCAATCTGAAAAAATTGAGTGATTTTACGATCTGTAGATAGGCCAAATTCAAGTTGCAATCTCAAAATTAAACCCTACCCAGATTGTCGAAAAATGCAAAATTTGAATTTTGAAAAAAAAAGAGGGAAACTGAAATTTTGAATTTTATGATTTTAGAGGGAATGTCAAAAGCAATGCAAGCTTTGAAATTCAAAAATTGACTCAATTTCACGCAAAATTCAATTTTGAAAGAGGAAATCAAAGTTGTTGTAATTAAGCACTTAATTTCAAAAGTCACAAAATGCAAGAATTTGAATAAAGCACTGAAATTTTTAATGAATGTTAACGCACTTTTCAGATTTAGGACAGTAAGAACACAATTTTGACACAAAATTTCAGTTTCAATGATTTTTGAATGTTTAAAAGCCTTAATCCAAGCAATCACAAGACCAACTTTGACTGTAATTTTGAAGGTGTTAAAATTGATAAAATCAGCCAAAATTCTAGATTTTAGCAGGAAAATACAGTAAGATCTAGCTCCCAAAATTTCGGAAAAAATGTCGGGGATGATGGTGCTCGGCGCCACGGTCCTCGCAACTTTTTTCCAAATTTTCAGGGATGAAAGATATTGTGATTTTATTGCAGAATCCAAAATTACAGCTGATTTGGAGATGTTTTGATCAGTGAAATTGTCGGACAAAGGTTGAATCAAGAGGGTTTCAAAAATTAGGGTTTTGACACTTAACCACTTAATTTTCAAAATTAAAACATAGATATGAATTGATAATTTGTAATAGAAGGATAGATCTGAAACAAGCATTAACAATTAAACATTTCACAAGCTTAATTACTAAAAAGAAATTTTAGGGTTTTTATGCAATCACCTCTAAAATTTTGCAAAAGATCAAACATGGAAATGTAATCAATTTTTTCAGATCTAAGCATGAAAAATCAGAAAGGATGTTCACGTCGGGTTCACCAAAATGTAAAGCGGAAAAATTGCGATCGAACCCTAGTTGCTCTCCCCTCTTCCAACTCCAAGGAGAGAGAAGGGAGGTTCGCTAGGATTCGATGGTTTTCACTTAGGGGGGAGACTTTACATTCAAAAGAGGGGTTGAAACCCACAAGATCCAATCCCACGCAATGCAAGATTGGATGCTAAATGAGTTTCAAGGGTTAAGACAGCAAGGCTACCCTCTTTTGTAAAGAATGTGCATAGAAGAATTGAGCTAGGAATGCATAAAAAGTGACAAAGATTCGCTTATAAACTGAGATAGGAATACAGTATGAAGCTGCGGACCTGGAATTAGCAGTAAAATGTCGATACGGCACTGTCCTGCAAATTTGAACAAAAGTTGTCGGGACGATGGCGCCCCGGCGCCACGGTCCTCCGAAAAATCCGTGAAACGAAGGGGGATCTGTTCGTCTCTGCACAAGGATTCCAGATCTTCAATCTCAGTCGCGTACCTGCAACCTACACACAGAAAAGCGAAGACGATTGGGGGGTTAGGGATTAGGGGTTTGCCTTTAGGTCAAACCCCGGTTTTGGAATTAACCAAGAAATGAGCAAGAGCTGTAAATGTAAGTGACTGTAAAACAAGTACTAATACCTTGTTGTAAGGATGTTTGTATCCTTATGTGCAAAGGTATAGATGTTGTATGTTGTAGTAGTATGTTGTAAGTGATCTCCTCTTCAATGGTTGAATCCTTGTCTTGAATGCAACACTTAGCCTTGAATGGAGACTTCAAATGATCAATTGCTTGAAGGAATGCTTGAATGCTTGAATGCTTGAGTATAGTTTCCACGCTTTTTCCGTCATGTATGTATCTCTCCAAATGAGAGAGGAAAATGTAGTTTATATACTTGTCATTTAGGGCTGATAGACTGATTTTCCCGACCTTAGGCCGACCAGGAAAGTTAATTTCCAAATTGCAAACAAAAAGACCCGAGACCCCTTAGGAGACCGGGCCCAAAATAGGACCCAGGGACCAGGGCGCTGGGCGCTGGGCGCCCTGGTCCTGAGGGACCAGGGTGCTGGGCGCTCTGGTCCCACCTCCCGGGACAGCAGGGTGCAAGGAGGTTCAGGCCAGGGTACTTGAAAAATGCAGTTTTTGGTGTCGTGAGCAAGTTTCGGGGTCTCCATTCAGGTTGCGTGTTGCGTCGCCATCGTGAAGACCGAAATGCAGTCGAAATTGCAAGTGTCACAATTTTAGGACGCTACACTAATATGGTCCTTTCTGTAAATTTTCCATAGGCTGCAAACATATGATTAGCAGTAAAATCAAATCGACAGAAAATAGAGAATCAAAAATTGATAGAAACGAATGCGTGACAATACCTACGCAATTACATGACACTGACATAGCTAATGCATGAACATAACATAGCGAATGTGTAAACCTGACAGATCGAATGTGTGACAATAATAGATCAATTGTGTAATCCAAATAGGATGATTGCGTGACAGACATGCAGATAACACAAAAAAATAAAAAATAAAGCTAAACCCGATCAGAAACCTGCAAAACCAATTGTGAGGCCCTAGATAAATCTCTCATCATCCATTCAATATTAATTAGATCATATTTAACTTGATATGAGAGAACTAAGTTGTTATATCTATCAAAGGCTGGTTGATCTTCCTAATCTTGTATCTACTTTTCTGCTTGGAGAACCCTTTAATAGCGTTTGGTCTATCTTCTTTGTTCCTTTGTCCTTCTAGCACCTGAAATCTTGAATTGTACCTTTTGTGCCATAAACTGTTATAATAAAATCATGCAAAATAATCTGTTTCTAGATTTACTCAATTTTAGATAGAATTAAACAGATCGGAGAACAGAAAGGATATGAGAATAGAAACAATTAAACAACAATTTTCCTTGCGAATCTGTGATCTACAAAGGGCAATTGCGTGATCCTTTCTGGTTGAATGCATAACACTATCTATGTGATTGTGTGATGATGTAAGCACTACTATGTGATGACAAATCTGTTATCGAAATCCATGCAAAATCTATAATAAATGAAAAAATCCGCACGACTTGCAAAAATTACACAGAAAACAGAGAAGGTAAATTAGTTGTTGTTCACGTTAGGTTCACCAAAATGTGCCATGCTCAAATACACCATTGCTAAATAGGAAATAAGGACGATCATGAATCCTTAACTATCTAAGCAATTCAAACATAAAACCAATGGAATAAATGCAAAATGGAATTAAAATAAACAATATGAAACTCCCTATTATGCATCGTGGCTTCCATTGTCCTTCTTTTCTCTGTGGTATGATGGCTCTCAAATATTGCACTCGCAACCTGCAATTGACACAAAGATTTGAAGTTCATGATCTAGAGGAAATTGTCCAAGATTGAGAAGGATTGAAAATGGAGATTGAATGCTCAATTTATAGATTTTTGGAGAAGATTGATTGAAAGGTGGAACATATTGATCAAGAGGTGGAACTCAGGTGAGCTCACATGCTAATTGATAGTTGAACCACTGACTTGAAGGTGAAACAGAATAGATTGAATAGATTAACTGAGTCAACTGATTGAGAAAAAATTAACTGAAAGAAGAAAAAGAATGATTGGAGGAAATAAAGAAGATGACCAAGAGAACTAGAAGATGGAAATAGAGACTAGAGAGATAAATGATTTAATTAATTAATTTAGCATGTGCTTGCACTTTGACTTAGATTTTCAATTTAATCTTTGCATGATATTGACTTTGATTTTCAATTTGATTTTTGAAATCATGCACATGTATTTTAATTTGGAAGGAATTAGAAGAATATGAAATTAAATGAAAGTAGAATTTGGGGATTTGGAATGGAAGAATTAGTTAGTTAATTAAATAGTTTAAAGAAACTATTTAATTATGCTAGAAATGGACTTTAATTAAATAATAAAGATTATTTGAATTAAAGGATTAAATTACAATTAATTAGATAATAAATATTCAATTAATATTTAGAAAAGGGTTGATGATTAGATTATTAGAGATAGAAATTGAGAATTAATTTATTTAAATAATAAAGATTATTTACATTGGGGAATTAATCAGAATTAATTAAATAATAAATATTTAATAAATATTTAGAAAATGATTGAATGATGAAAGAATAAGAAATAGAATAATTAGTAAGATGATGAGGAAATATGAAATTAGAAGAATAAGATTAATTAGCTTAATTAAATAATTAAATAATTATTTAATCAATTAGAGGAATAATTAGTACATGATCAATGAGACACTTTTAGGTGTCTACACAGATAACTGTCTCCTGATGCCATTTTTCTCACAATAGCTATTGAGCTGACCAGATGTGAATTGACCACCTTGATCTGATCTCAGACACTTTATTTTCATTCTTGTCTCTATCTCAACCATAGCTTTAAAGATCTTGAATTTATCAAAGGCTTCATATTTCTCCCTTAGAAAAGCAACCCACATCATTCTAGAATAGTCATCAATAATTAACATGAAATATCTATCTCCTTGAAAGCTTCTTCTATTAGCAAGACCACATAGATCTGTATGAATCAAATCAATAACATCATTAGATTTATCAAGTATTCTCTTAAAAGAAGTTCTGATTTGATTACCCATTTGACATTCTTTACATACCAGATTGTGAGGCTTCACAATCTTAGGTAAATCTCTATCTGCCTTAGTTGAAATGATCTTTACAATGCAATCAAAATTTACATGACACAACCCCTTATGCCATATTCAACTTTAATCAATATGTGCAATCAAACATGTCTTTTCACTAGAGTTCAAATGAAAGATGTTACCTTTTGTTTGAGTACTGGTTGCAATGTCCAATCCTAACTTGCTAATGATTTTGCACTTTCCATCCTTGAATTGTTATTAAAATCCTTTATCTACCAACTGTCCTACACTCAAAAGATTATGCTTCAGACCTTCAACATAATAGACATTATCAATGTTATGCTTACCATCCAATGAAATGGTTCCTCTTCCTTTGATCATGCATGCCTTGTTATTACCAAATCTGACTTGACCACCATCAAATTATTGTAGGGTTAAAAACTTTCCTTTATCACCTGTCATATGATGAGAACATCCAGTATCTATTACCCATTCATTTTTGTTTTCAAATTTTGCTGCAAGGGCCTTTTCCTTATTTTTGATAATTGGTTCTGGATCATCTTCCTTCATAACATAAAATACCTAGTCTTTTCCATTTCTAGATCCACTAGTTGAATCTCGTGTCAGTTCTTCTTCTGAGTCATCAGTTACTCCTTCCTCATTAGCATAGTAGCATGTTTTATTTTTGTATTTCCTATACTTATGCTTGATCTGATATTCAGGGTTAGGGTTAGAAGACCTTTTTGCTCTTTCTTCCAATTTTGAATTCCTTTTAGGACATCTAGATGAAAAATGACCTATCTTATTACATGCAAAACATTTGAAAGGATATTTTCCTTCATACTTACTTCCCAAAGTACCTTTAGGTATCCTTCTAGCAATAGGGTTCAAGTTGCTCAAGCTCTTCATCTTCTTTCCTAATCTCTTCCAATTCCTTTGCATACAAAACTTTCCAATCTTGCTTGATGGTTGATGATGTAGATGCCTTAAATGCAGTATCAATCTTTGTAGCTCCAGGAGGACCGGATTCCTCAAGCTCAAAAGTAGATATCTTCGCAACAAGAGTATCTTTATTGATAGAAGAATTAGGCATAGTTATTATATCATTAATTGTAGTTACCTTCATCTTATATGCCGGTGGAAAAACCCTTAATAATTTTGAAACAGTCTCTTCCTTGCTCAGAGATCCACCATAGCACTGAATTCCCAATACAATTTCATTTACCCTTTCCATGAATGTAGCAATTCTTTCATCTTCCTCCATATTCAAGCTTTCATATCTTACCCCATAACATTCAAGTTTTGCAATTTTAATAGTAGGATCACCTTCATTTAGAGTCTCCAGCTTGTCCCATATAGATTTTGCCGATGATTTATCTGATAGTCCCATGATTTGTTGATTTGATAAGGCACTTAAGAGGGCTTCTCTAGCTCTGCAGTCATTCTCAATGTTCTTATCCAAGTCTGTCGGTGTAGCAATGCCAGATGCCCTATTATGAGGAGTGTAACCATTCTGAGTTATTCCCAAATTTCTTTTCCAATGCATCTTAAATGAGTCTCCATCCAAATTTTCCATACTCCATAATTGGTCCATCAAGCCTAGGGTTGTCCTTCCGGAAAACATGAGTTGAATTATTAGTTGCCATAGGATCTTTGTCAAGCGGTTAAGCTTTTGCAAAAAGAGGACCAGGCTAGGATAACCGGTGAACAAATCAGAGGTGGGTGGGTGAATTAGTTGTTAATAGATTATGTGAATTAAAGCACTTAAAACCTTATACTGGTGTAACTGATTAAGCATTAAAGCATAAAAGAAAACCAGATAATCAATACCATGAAACAATAACACATAACACCATAATTTGTACGTGGAAAACCTTAATGAGGAAAAGCCACAGTGGGAAACCCTACCCACAGTCAGATGATACTTCTGCAACAAGTTTATGATTACAATAGGGGCCTGCACATGCAGGAAGGTACCCTTCCTAGAGTGCACTGCTCATCACAATGGAGTCTCACCGACTATAGAGATGTCAACCACCTCAAGATGTTTGGACTACAATCTAGAAAGAAGAACTGCCTGAGATAGCATCAAACATGCCAGATTATAGTTCCAGTTAAGCTCAATACTAGAGGTCTAAAACCTCTTACATAAACCCAACTCGATCACCTATGATTGACCAAATCCTTTGCACAAATGATTATTACATTATTCACTCCTTGCCATTCCTATATATGATCTACAATGAGATCTTACATATATTTATACCAACCCGGGGCCTAACCAATTAGGTCGGCCACACAAATGATAATTTAGTAGATCCATTACATAATCCTGAAATAAAATTATAACACATGTCAGCCTAAGGCCAAACAAATAGCATCTAATCAATAAAACATCCCGAAAGCATATCAAAGGATCCACCAACATGTTTCATGCAAACTGGTCCATAACCTAGATAGCACCGGACCTAAATTATATCCACACCTGCCAAAGCAATGACACCAATTAGTTGAGGCATGAACACAATCACCATCAACATCCCGAATCCCTTCTAGAAGCTGAACTGAAACCACTTATGCATTACATAAAAGATTTTCAATAAAGCTCTATTGGTGAAACACTTATCGGACCTATTTAAAGCAGGCTTACTAGAACATGAGATCATATCCGATCATTAAGTCAATACCAACTAACTGAAACATACTTGAGAAGCATATGAACCATCCATACAAACTTATTCCATCAACCAGATCATACTGGTGATAATTAACAGATTATCTGCCCAATTCAATCCTTCTACCAGAAGCCAGTAAACAACCATAACAACAAGTGTTAACATCAATGACAAAACATCAATGTAACACATAATCAATTCTATCATATGGCCAACACATTTTAGAAAGTTTCATTACCTATGAGCTTTGTTAGGAATGCATGGGGCAACTAGTACTCCATTTTTCTCTCTTATTTTGTGGAGATTATTCTCCAAGGGTATTTATTTATACATGGGTGTTCATAGGCTTTATTCATTGGGAACCATGTTTTCACCCACCTAGGATACTCTTAAGTAGGTTGTTAGTGTAGGTTTTTCATTTTCCTTGAAAGATACTATGTATTTTCATACACATAATTTAAATGTCTTAGTTGTAATGAGTGGGTCGAAAAAGAGTAAATAACATATTTACATAATTGTAACTCCTATCTATTTTTTAGTAGTTTTAAGTTACTTTTCTTAATTCTTGTCTTACCTTTCCCTTTTTCTATACATGCATCTACTTGCTATTAATTAATGTTAAGTGAGCTAGATCATAATTCTATTTTACCTTTTCATAGCTTTCATTAATCTTATGGGAACTAACTCTATTCTTATATTTTTATTTCATTACATGGGTAAAATAGTTATTTTTTATTTAGTTTGTTGCTTTAGGTTTCATATAGCTTTAGTTATCAATGAACCTAACATTTCCTAGGTTACATATAGGGTTTGTGTATGAATGTATTTCTTTGGTTTGATTGTTTAAGCATTAAAATTTTATTTATTATAATGCTAGCTTATATTAGTCCTAATGTGATTATTTATCATTTTGAATGCTCTTTGAATAAGATTAAAATTGCAAATTCTAACAAGTGGTATCAAAGTTCGGTTGTTGTGACTAATTTAGGTAGGATGGGGCCTTTTTTGGCAATCTTAGTTTTGAATGGGACTATTGATAAGAGGATAAAATTTGATTTGAAGATGAAAAGTACATTCATAATAGAAGCTATTAAATTCAATGAGATATTTTTATTAGGGAAGCTCAAGATGGAGAATTTATTAGTTTAGAAAGACCAATGAATTGTAGTGACAGTATTGCATTATTTTATTCCTACTTGAATGGATTTAAATGATTGGAAAAAAATTAATAGGAATGAAAAGAGTATCATAAGGCTTTGTATTTTTTATTACAATTCTTAAATATTAAAAGTGAAAATAGTACTCACAAGTTATGGGAGAGAATAGGAGCCTTGTATTAAATTTCCTTGGCAAGTATTTTTTCTATGAAATAAATATATGCATTGAAAATGAGTGATAGATATTTAGTAAGAAACCATTTATTAACATCTATAAATGTGAAGATGGATGATAAAGATATATTAATTACAAGTCTTAATATGTTCCTCTCTAGTTTTATGAGATTAATTGGTTATGGAAAGAAGTATTTTCTCTTAAAGTTGAAGCTTGAAGAGGTTGCGAAAATCTTATTGTTAGAAGAAATGAGAAATAATTCCATGCATAGTGTTGTAATAATTCTACTCCCCTCCAAGTATAAAATTGGATGGATTTAATATATTAGAGTTACTTTAATATAGCAATAGATTTATTGTTCTTATTATTAAATTTTCATTATTGTAAATTACATTTATAATTTGGATATAATGTACAAAAGTGTTTATTTATCAATGTGAACTAATATAGAATTTTTTGGTAGTGGATCAGCATCCCTCGCGATGATTCATGACATGGTTTAATAGCCTCTTGTGGATTCTATAAATCTAGTGGTTGTATCGGGCATTGACAGGTCGATCTTTTGGTGCAATGACAACCCTAGCTTGTAATAAGTGGTATCAGAGTTTGGTCACAGGTTTGAGTCATGCAAGCCGCGATGAGTGACGCTGGGAGGAGGATTGTTGGCAGTGGGCCAGTGTCCCTCACGGGGATTCGTGACATGGTTTAACAACCTCCTATGGATTCTATAAGTCTAGTGGTTGTAATGGGCATTGACAGGTCGATCTTTTGGTGCAATGACAACCCTAGCTTGTAACAAAATTAAGCAAATAAAAAACCCTTCATTAATATATCATTAGAATCTAATAATTTATGAATATGATAGAAAATGAACAAATAATCTCTTTAAATAACTTAATTAAATCAACTTCATCTCATTTTAATTAAAAAAATGTTTGAATAATAACAAATCCAATACTTATCTAAATCACAACACTAGGTTAGTCTCACCCTAAGAAGATTTTAGTGATATTGGCTCTTCCTAGATGGAACACTATGCATGTCTACTGACACTATGCCTAGTCATATAAAGCCCTAGCTACAACAATCACAAGTGTACCTTCTATCCCAAATTGGATAATCTCATGTGTTCCCATCAAATCACTTTATTCTTCCTTGAGTGATCTCAATTCCCCTTTCCAAGTGTCACATAAGTCTTAAGGGGTGATTTTCAAACCATCACACACTTTCACAAAGTTTGCATTTGATTATTCTTTAATAAATATAATTATTCCTCTCAATTTTCTTCAATAATCTCCATTTTAACCAAAGGATCATATTATCATTTGTTTTTAATGCTTTCATAACTTTATTTTCATTTTGGATAAATAGTTCCATTATATTTAGCCCTATAATTTAGTTATTGTCCTTAGTAGCTTAAGTTGAATTTGAATCAAATTTCACCAAAAATCATACTAAATTTATTTCACTTTATTTTAATCTACAATTGCATTTCATAAATTCTAAGATATTTTCCAATAATTATTTCTAGTTTAATTTTATTCAAAATTATGTCAAATAAAAGTGATTTTCTAGATAACATGGTTAGAGCTATAGATGCAAATTTGTATGAAGAGAATCATGATTTTACAAGAAGAAATGTCAGTGTATACTTAATCATCCATCTTGTAACTTCTACAATTTATTATTTTATGTAAATGCTTAAGTTTTAAAGGATGTTTTATTCATCTTAAATATAAATTTAATAAGTATATATCATATTAATCCACAGAACATGATCAATAAATGATATGTGTAAAACATGCTATAAAGTCACCTTCAAATACATTACAAGATGATAGTCATGTATTTTAGGCTACTTGAGTATCCTATTTTTCTATAGGTCAAGTATAATTGAATGTAAACAAGTACAAAATTATTCCAAAAAGAGTTCATTTTTTTTCAAATAGTCTCTAAAATAAAGTTTTGGGGAAACTTTAAAGCCAACAAGGATTCAAATGTAAATTGGTTTATTATTATCAATACAATGATAATTTTTTTACATAACATTAATGATTTATAGGTAATCAACAATGGTATAACAATCCAAGGATCCAAGTCCTATACAATAAAACATATGTATGAGGTTATTAGATTGATCAAGTTCGATAATAAAGCACAATGAAGCAAAATATGATAATCTTAGTAGGGTTCTTAACAATAATATAATAATGTTGAAATATTATCACCTTTACATAATTTTTAAGAACACTTCTAAATATATTTATAATGTGTTCACTCTATTATCTAATTCTTGTTTAAATTTTTTAGGTTATCTCTCTCCTTGCAAGGTTTGACATGTCCTTATGTTTGAGTTTAAAAAAAATTGATTGGTTTCACATCTTATAAAATAGTGTGTTATTTTAGGAGAGCAATCTATTAGTATGCCATTTTACAATTGTAAGACGTGAAACCAATCCTAGGGCCTATGGGTACATGCCCAAATTGTAAGCCAAACATGACACTTGTCACACCAAATTATCTCAACTAGGTTAGATAATTCCTTCTCATTATCGCACCAAGTTTTTATTCAACATTGCTTCCAAATTTATTTGTTATTTTAGAAATGAAAACATTTGTGAGTTACCATATCATTCACCATTACTAACCTAAGTTGCATGTGAGATAGGTTAAAAAAGTTGGCATGTTATGATGACATCATCATCCCTATGGCATGGCATCACTATGGGCCAAACATGACATTGTATGACTAACACCAATGATTAATCATTATAGGCTAAAAATAATGGTTGGTAATAACATACATTTATGTATAAAATTCCATAAAGATATTTGTACAGATGCTCTACATAATGGTTTGTATGGATTCCCAATTACATTTCTTAGTCTAATTGCTACAAATTTGAGCATTTTGCAATAAAGTAGATCAAGTTTCTAAGGTGAGGGAGATTCAATATAGAGAACTTTTAAGTACATTTCAAAAATTTGTAAATAGTCTAATACGTGTAGGCAACATAGCCTTTAAACAAGTCTATCATTTAATATATTAATCTACAACCCAAACTCCTTTTTACTTATATATAATCCCTACTGATAGTTAGCGAAATCCCAAATTAATAATAATTATCATATTATTATTACAAAAAATTATGTGCTTATGAATATGTTTAGTTAATAAAATAGTTTTGAAGGTAATAAATATAATAAATGTGATCATGTAAATAAAATAACTTGAAATTGATACATGTTTTCCACCACTTATGAAATCCAGTCAAAAGCTCCTTCTCTTTTCTTCTTCTTCTTCTACTTTTTCTCAATCTCACCTCTTGTGAGATTTACTCTTTTTATCTTGATGGCTAGGTTGTAATGGGTCTAGGTCCTTCCCATGCTTATCTAATCAAAACTTAAAATTGATACTTTTCCAATTTAAATTAGATATAAGTATTTAAAATATCTATAATAAATATTCTAGTTAATAATATCCATTTAAACATTTCAATAATCATGTGGTCAGTATGTGGTTTAATCAACTATCTTCTAAGTTGGTTGGTACACATGAATTGTCCTAATGATAGAAAACTTATGCACTTAAAGAGAGGTCAAATTTCAACTTATACAAAAAAAAAAAGAAAAAAGAAAGGATATCTACACCTTTTTTTTTTGTTGTCATCAGGGTATCCCCATGGCCCTAGCCTAGCACCCTGACCTTACCCCCGACCTTACCCTGGTTGAGACTAATCCCTGCGGCCACAATGCCATCAGCACCACGCCCGAGTGTCCGTGGCAGAATAACTCCGGGAGAAAGAATCGAACCCAAGACCCCAGGGAGCAAACCCGAGACTTAAGACCAACTACTCTAACCCGTGGGGGTGAAAGGATATCTACACCTTATTTCTACATAAAATATACAATAAAAATTCAACAAAACTTTTATTTCATTTCTTAATCTATCGTATTTTATGATTTAACCATGTTTCCTCCTAGAGTGAGTATGAATGTGAATGGCCAATAAGATAATATATGCCAGTGTAGTAATGGTTATGAGTCTGATCATTTTCATTATGCAAAAAATGTGCATGAGAGAGGTTGTGAGAACCACCTAAAGCACATTGTAGCTGGTGAAGGAAAGCATCGCCTACCATGACTTTGGCCATTATCCTCCACCATTGAGCGTTTTACTAACCAATAAATCATTCTTCTACTGTCACTGCTTAAGTGACTTCTGTACATAAAAATGCCTTCTTCACTTTGCAAAATGTTGTATCTAACCCTCCCTCAACTATATCAAGATAGCTGAAATAACATTTGATGGAAACTCCTGCATTTTACACTGATGGCTATCCATTCGTACAATGTTCCAAAGTTCCCATCTACAAATAGGAGTGAAGGACGATTATAGAGGTCCTAGAATTTGGCTTTGTGCTTTCCAAATATATTTGCCTGAAGATTATTATAATAAATTCTTATAATCATTGTATTCATTATATTATAGCTCTTGGGCATGTTCATGGCACCTGCAACATAGAATTAGACAAAATTCTTCTATCCTCTGTGTGTTTAATAGACATCCAACAACTTGTTCCACAATTTGTTTTGGCAAATGCCGGAAGAATTTATCTCTCATTATATCCATCATATTTTTTCTTTCATTCGGTACATTCATACCAAACTCTCTTGCATTTTCCTTCCAGTATATTATTATCTATCAGCTATTTATCCATATATAGAATTTCATATTATGATTAATAAATTGATCTTTATACAATAATAAATGATAATTGAAATGATTATTCAACTAAAATTATCGTAGGGTTAATCCTTATTGGGAGTTATATTATTCAGTGAACATTCATATATATAGCAATATTTAACAGGATTATATATTACTTGCAGCAAAACAATAATATTTAATTCAGAAATCCTTTTTATTCTAAGAAGATACGGTGTAGATATTCATACTGAAATTGGTTAGGAGCCTGACGTGTTTGCTGAAGTATGTATTACCCCTTTTTACTCCTTCCATCTATATATCTTTTTTGTCTTCACGCGCCTTCTATTTTTTTCTCTTCTATTTGTGCAATTCATCCCTGACTCTCCCCTTTATCCTCCTTCCAACATGCAAAACATAATATAACAGTGTCTAACTGGTAGTTAGAATTTCTTAACTTAAAACATGCAGAACATAATATAATAGTGTACCAGTATGCAAGAAATAATGCAATAAATAGAATCAATAACATCCACATGAAAAGCACACCATAACACAAGTTTTTAACGAGGAAACCCAGTGTGGGAAAAACCTTGGAGGGATTTGTGACCCACAATATTCACTCACTGGCCAATAAGGGAATATTACTTACAATAGGGGCCTGTACATGTAGGAAGGCCAACTACCTAGAGCTCACTGCTCAATGGGAAGTCACAATGACTTACAATAAGGATTATACAAATCCAATATCTTGTACTGCTTTACAATAGCATCTTCAATGCCAGATTCAGTACTGGTTCTTGCTCTGTTCTTTACATATACCCTTGACCTATAATTCGCACATTAGGTCTGCCTAATAATTTCTTTTATGCTCACTACATTCCTTATCAAATGTCTACAATGATCTCCTTTATATACAAGAGTCATTTTACAATTTGCCAAGTCAGCTTACAATAATAAACAAAATATTACATAAAAAAAATCCTGTCGGCCTCTGTGCCGGTATACATGTTTTCTTTTGTGCCGGTGCTGGTGTCCTGAGTGATCTTCTGATGCCGGTGCACTATCTTGCATGTGTTATACTTTGTCGGTATGATGTCTTGTTGGTGCCATAGGATTGCAAGGTTGCCATCAATGACAAAACCTTCAATCACATACAATGTCTCATTGGAGTGTCCATATGCCAACAATCTCCCCCTTTGGCATTGATGGCAACACTCATGAGAAATTTTAAAAGTATCCAAAAATGTGTAATCCAAAAATGTTACCAAAAATTTGAGAGCTCACCCTGAGCATATGATTCCTGTATTTTGAACTTTCTCATCCCACTACTCCCCCTTTGGCATCAATGACAAAGGTTGTCAAAATGTCAGTAGAGTTTGTAGTTTCATCTATCCATATCCTCAAACCTGTAGCTGGGTAGTTATTATCTGAAAAAGATCTCCCAAAATTAAGTTTAGACTATCCATAAACTTCTTACTGTCCTTTATTGCTGTCTCAATCCTTTTTACTATACCAGTGAGATGCTGCAAATGCTTTGCCAGTGTTTTGCTTCCCTGTGTTAATGCCTTTGAAATTTCCTTCTACAGAGATGCTAAATAGTCCAAACTTGGACTCAGTTTAGATCTCAAGTGTTTTTCCTTATTTATTATTCTTTCTTTCTCTCTTTCCAGTTTGAGCAATTCTTCCTCAAAATTTGCTATCTTCTCTTCAAAAACTGATAATGAATCAGGTGAGTTTACAAAATTGTCTACAAGCTTATTTATCTCATCCTGTGTCTTGCTTATTTTCTTGTCAATATCTACAGTCAAAAAGTTTGTTTTACATGTATCTTTATAAAGATTTTTGTATTCTTTTAACAAACTGCATAGTTTTGGTAGAAGTGTGTCAAAATCTCTGTTACACTTCTTTATTTCCTCATCAAAGAATTTATGTTTTTCTTTTTCTACCTTATCCTTTATTGACTCTTCCTTTATTTTCTCAATATTTTCAGAAATACATTTACACAATGTATCCAATTGTCCTAAAGAATCTTTATTATCTATATTACAGTTTGGAGCAATTACCTTCAAAATTGGTATAGAATCATCAATTGCTTTGTAGGCCTGTGAATTGCAGTCAGTTATTTTCTTGATGGAGTCAAGTAATACCTCAGTCACATTTGTTGAATTGAATGTTGATGATGATCCAGTAATCTGAGTATCAGTGGTAGTAACCATGCTTGTATTGACCTCTAGCAGGTCAGTTTGTGTCTGCATTTCCTTTAGCACTGGTTTTCTTACTTCACTAGTTACCAGTGGTACTGTTTCCTTGTGTACCTGCTGTTTCGGAGCCTTTAGCTCAGTTGGTTTCTCTGAATGTTGTGTTGTCTTAGTTTGTGCCTCAGTCTCTACCTTTTTCTCTGTATCCTCTGCCGGTTTCTCTATTTCCCCTTCTACTGGAGGCTCATTAGCCATATTCGACTTGTCAGTTGTATCTTTATCTACTATTATGTTGATCTTTTGGGTATCAACATTTACAGTATATAGAACTTCAGAATTAGGCTATTTATCCTATACATCCATACTTTTTGTTGTCGCTTGGTCTTCAGTAGTTGTTATTTTCACTGGTGGGGGTAGGTTGTCTTTAACTTTTATGCTTGGTGGTCCACCAACTTTGCCTTTCCCCTTGTCCCTATCCTTCTCATATACCTTTACAGGTTTAGGGTTCCTATATTCTTTTTGTTTTTCTTTGTCAACCAGGAATATATCCCAACCATCTTCTGTTTCCTCTGTTACTTCAGTAACTCTTCCTGCCATTAGTGAAATGTGCCGGTGTGCAGTAGAGAATACTGACCGGTTTGCCTGAGCAATCAAATCATCAATTTCCTTTGGAGAGTTTACCGAATATACAACAAGTAGCTTCTCTATTTTTATTTTCTTATCTAATTCTATCACTACCTACCTTCTTGCCTCTAGTCTTTTAAATAAATCATCAGGAATTTCATTTGCTACTTCCATCAAAAATTTCTTGTACATGTCCATATGTAGTATCACACTGTTCTCAACTTTCTCTTTCTCATCAGCAGTTAGAGTGTCATATATTTTCTCTATATTTTTCAATTTTCCTTCCTCTATGATTTCATTTAACAGTATATCACACGAATACATTTGGGGTCAAATTCCGATGGAGGTTTCCGACGGACAAGGAGCATTGTGTGAAAATTTGATTTTTTTTTTTTTTAAATGCCCGTGTTCATCGGAATTCCGATGACCTCGAGCATTTTATTAAAAAAGAAAAACACAATGCATTTTCATTTTCAAAGCAAACCGAAGCAAGACCGTCTTGCCTCCCTGCCCCCCCCACCGGAGTGATCTCTACACAAGCAAGGTAAGGTTTGTTTTGCAATCAAAGCAACTGGTTTTTTTTGCTAATTAATCCATTTTGTGCATATCCTACGATCTTAAAACCATGAAATGACATCTCTTTGCAGTATTTCATCATACAGTTCACATGCCATGTGTATGCTACCCCATTTTGCGATTTTTTTTTTAATGGAATTTTTTTAGAAGCTCATTTTAGCATTTAATAATTGCCATGCATACCTTGCTTGAAGAGTTATTACACAAAGAAAAATGGCAGAGGAGATAACATTGTCGCTCCTGCCGTTGAGAAGGGTGTCTCCATGAAAGTAAAATGCTCATAGCCAATACCTAGATGGGGAAGGCCTAGCTGGCTTCTGCCAAAGACTAGATAACAAGTTTGTTGTGGTTTTGGAGTCTTGACTTTCACAGTCTCAAACTACTTGATCTCTTTGTACCATTGGGTGCATTAGAAACGACATTTTCATAAATTGTCCATAGGGTTTTAGAGTTAGGATGCCCTTCTATAACCTTGATAAACCTTCCCTTTGTCATCATCAATACCTTGAGAATAGAAAGACCATGGCCAGTGGTGGACTCAATTTTCTACCAAACCAAAAACCGAGGCCCCATAGACCATTCTAAACTATTTTGCAACAACTTAGGATGCAACAACTACAAAATTTGCAGGGACCTCCAAATGATTAACTACAAATTTCATCTTCTCACCAATATTTTCCTTGGAGAAACTTAAGACTATAGGAGCAATCCTAAATACTCACTAGATTTCCTAATGTATAACTCACATTTGTGACATCTCACTAATGCAATTCCTTAGTACTTGTTTGATTACTATCTCCTCTATTGTTTTCTATCCACTTTTGTGTCCTTCTTAGAACAAATAATAGATTAATGAGAAGGTGGAAAAGGTGGATTCACCTAAGAGGGAGTGGATTTTCCCAATAATATGTTAGATTGTCCCAAGGATGGATGGACTATACACTTGAAAGGTAGATGATTAAGGATGATGACAAGGTGAATTTTCCTTAGAATGATAGGGTTGATTTTCCTAAGAACAAGTAGATTCTTGTAAACTAGAGGATACAAATTTGGACAAAATAATGGAAGGGGACTAAAACTAGATAGATTCACCTAAATGAGAGTGTAGTCATCTAAGGATAGGAAAAATCCACCATTTGCATAAGAAAGATGGATAAGCTAAATGATTTATGTGAAATAGATTCACCTAAGAGAAAGTAGATTCACATAAGGATAGGTGGATTTTCCTAAAGATGAAGGGATAAGACTTAACAAAAAGAGGACTTAGGATGATGACAAGGAGGATTCATTTAAGGATATGGCATATTCACCTAAGGGATAGTGTATTCTCCCAAGAATATGGAAAAATTATTCATTGGTGGAATGACATACTAGATCAAGGAATGATACAAGGGTAGATTCACCTAAATATAGGGTAAATTCAGCTAAAAGGGTACCCATGAGATTGTGGTACTGAGAACCTATCTATAGATGGTGTATTTGGATACAAGTATGATGAAACCATGCTTGTGTATGATGAAACAAAGTCCAGATCTCTATTATAGGTCCAACATAATCTCTATTATTTGAGACACCATTTTATTAGCATATCCAATTAGGGTAATTTATGGGTTTAATTATGGATCATGTTGTCTATTTCCATGCACTATTGAACTTATTTGGATGTATTGTGATTATTTTAATTTTGAAGTTATAAATAAATTATGTTTGTACCTTAGAAAGGGTAACTCCAATTGATGTTTGGGCAGTTTATTTGAAAACTTATGGTGATTATTACCCTATGTTATGTAATGGAGTTATTTTTACACTAAGTAATTAACTAGAAAAATGAATTTGTATTGTTGTACAAGTATGATACAATACAAGTATGATGAAACCATGCTTGTGTGTTTACATGTTTGTGCATCCTATTGAGAACCAACCTCGTTGTTAAGGAACTCAATAAATGTGGTGTTAAGTAGAAGAATGGAAAACTCAAGAAGCTATGGTGACATATTGTGGCATTAGTAGGGATTATCTCTAGTCACCACACCTTTCAAAGATAGTATCCCCTAGTTCTCCTCATAGAATGGACCATTGGATGGCTCATTGTGGTATCCTATCCTACATTTATCTTGATGGCATTGCCGATAGTTGGTATGTGGTTCTTGGTATGGGTTTCCTCTTACCCTATTATCTTATTTATATCTTTGTTCCAACATGTGGAGATTGATTTTTGTCATGCTATGATGATTTTCATGTTTGCATGTGTTTTGACATTATGCAAATAGATATGATGTCACACCAAACTTATATTTTGATATAGTGTAGGTGATGGTTACATGTTGTTGATGGTAGCAATTTGGGTTCAAAGACACAATTCCACACACACACACAAATATTTGAAGATGCATTTTATATTATTCCTTCTTAGTGGAGATTAGTGTTGGAATATTTGCACACATGTAGAGAGGAACTCATGTTAGATACAATAGGTTGTGTTTAATAACATATGAATGTGCCTCATGATGTATACATATAGCTTTGGTGTGTGACATGCATGCACATTTTTCCATAAGACACATTGCTATGGTGCATGTGCCCTATGCATGTCTTCTTTGTGAGGCACATTGCTATGTGCAATGTGGCCCTAGGTGTGTCTTCTCTATGAGGTGTATTGCCATGATATGTTAGGATTTGTAGCGTGCAGGCCACAAATGCATGCATGAGGGACTATTATTATAGTCATGTTTTTTGGGCATGTAGCCTAGGCATGTCTTCTCCATTAGGTACATGGCCATGCCGTGTGGGAGTTTTTGTGTTCATGCCACAAATGCACACATGAGGGACTATTATTGGAGTCATGATGAATCTTCACTCTATTTAGCCACAATTTCTAGTCATATAGTTATCTAATGTGCACTTTTAAGGATTGTGAAGTTTCCTTCAATTATTGATGATCTCTCATCTTTGTTGCATGGGCCAACAATTTTATTTTATCTTGTTTGAATTAGTTTAATCACTATTGTGAGTTTTCTCTATTGTGTAGTTATTGTGGCTATGTTTGATTTGCTATTGGAATTGAACACATTTATATGACTTATTATTATTACTATTTTTTCTTTCTTTCAATATTTATGATCTTTGGTAGTTTAGTGAAACTCTTGCTATTTTTAAATGTTGCCTTCTTTGTTGTGATGTGATTCCTCACCAAGATCGACATAGATAACCTTGGATGAGTGTATATAAGGAATCAAACATTGGGAAAATTTGATGATAGGGGTAAGTGTTTGTTGTATGGGTAGCTACGATCCACTTGTACATTCTTAGTGATTATTGACGGCTATGTCTTGGAGCTGGCTAATCCCATTAAACACACAAGGGGGAAGTCATACATAATCGTATGGATCCTCCCTAGTTGTGTGTGGATTCAAGGCCATCATTTCATATGGTTCTTGGTTACTTTGTGAGACCATGGCATCCTCTTAAACCAATATGTGAACCTTGTATTTTTATCCCTACATTGTGGATGAATAAGTGTATGTTAAAACAAATGCTTTGCTTAGAATACTCAAAAATGTCTCAGAAAGTTTGCAACAGGCAAACTTTTAGTAAGAATTTGCAGACACAATGCTCAAAAATTCACACAATCGGCTACATTAAATACGTTCTCTATTAAGTTCAATGTTTTAAGATGAAAAAGAAGAGTTAAATGGTTTTGGTTCGATTTGCAATTTTTGTGAAGCTTTTGCACTGAAGTTTCCATAGCCTGATTTTTTTGCCTGTGAAGAAAGACTATGTCAGATAATATCAGCGAAGAACAAAATAAGGAGACAATTACTAGATTATGGTCTAACTTGAAAAGAAAAGGTGATGGGAAATGTTATTGTCCCTACAAAATTTGTAAGGGCTTAAAGACTAGAAGACTTCTAATCAAAATAGCTAAGAAACATTGTAGGCAGCATGATCACATTGAAGGGGGGCATGATTATCATCCATTGGTAAGTTGTTCATTATATCGTTTTAACAATTTATATACATAAGAAATCACTTGATAATGAGATCATGATCACGGTTTATTTATGTATATCAATTATATATAGGTGGAGCACCCTAGAGAACATGGTATGGATCAACAAATCCTTGAGAATATGGTTTTCGAAGTGGAGGAACATGGAGGTGTGAATATGGAAGCTGAAGATAATGATCCCATGGAAGATGACGATCATGCACTAGAAAACACAATTGAAGATGATGGTACAAATACATTGATCCATGACACATTTAGTACTGGCACAACTGATCATGATGATCAGGATGACCTTGATGTTCATGATTTACCTCTTCTTGAGAAGGCATATGAACCCCTTTACAAAGGCTCCCAAACAACTCTTCTCTCTGACGTATTGTTGTTGGTGAACTTGAAGGTTATGAATGGTTTATCCAACATAACAATCTCACATATATTAAGGTGTGTCATACATGTCATTACAGTTAATAAATGGTGAATCATGTACCATTAATATTCTTTATATTAACACCTCAAACTTTTTTTTTGTTGTAGATTGATAGGTGAGTTTTTCTTACCACCATCAAATATTCTACCTCGCTCATACCGAGAATTATCTACCATTATGAAAGATATTGGAATGGAGTATCAAACAATAGATGCTTGTCCCAATGATCATATTATATATCATAAAAAACATGAATTTGGAATAGAATGCCCTGAATGTCATATCAGTAGATATCAAACAGATCAAATAACAAAAAAGGTGCCTCGCAAGGTTCTTCGTTATATTCCCATTATTCCACATATGCAACGATTATTCAGGTGCACTAGCTTGGCACAATTTATGGATTACCATGCATGCAATAGAATTTGAGATGACATTATTCGAATGCCTGTGGATGGTTTAACATTTATGGACATAGAGGAAAAGTGGCCACACTTTAAAGAAGAACCTCGTAATCTCAGGCTTTCATTGGCAGCAGACGGTGTCAATCCATTTGGAGAGTTGAGATCTGTTTACTCGGTGTGGCCTATTTTTGTTATCAACAATAATATTCCTCCATGGATGTCAATAAAGAGGGAGCACATAATGTTGGCAATCATTGTTCCAGGTATTTTATCATTTAATAGTCATCTACATTTAATTATAAATATTGCAGTAAAATGGTCATAATAATTATGTAATGTTTTTGTTCATTCCACTAGGCAAGTACCAAGTTAAAGATATGAATGTATATATTGAGCCTCTTATCGATGAGTTGTTGGAGTTATGGAATGGTGTGACCATGTATGACATCTCTAGAACAATAGGACAAAGACAATTTCAATTCCATGCAATGCTTGTATGGACAATACATGATGCCCCAGGGCTAACACATTTTTGTGGTACGTTATAGTGTTCAAGTTGCGCACGATAATTATAATTATAAAAATTAATAGATTTAATAGAATTATACATTATCTTGTAGGTCTTCAAACAAAGGGAAAATTTGCATGTCCAGTTTGTGGTCCAAAGATGAAATCCCATCATTCAAAAAGTTTAGGAAAGCAGGTGTTTGATGAGTATAGGCACTTTCTTCACAAAAATCATAAGTACCAGAATACTGAAAAACATCTTTTCAACGGGAAAGAAGAGACTACATCAAAGCCACGAAGAATGACTCCTCACTTATGGAAGTTGGAATATAATAGAATTAATCGTCAAGGTAATGTCATTCCATCTAATGGTTTATGTTTGGAATTTGAATTTTTCTATCGTGTTTTGTTTACTAATGATGTAATTGATGATACTAAAGGTCATCAAGGCATGGATGGCCACCTTCCAAAGGGACTAAAAGTTATCCCAGACAATTCAGTAGGTTGCCTTACTATGAGCAGCTACAAATTGTGCATTTGTTTGATACAATGCATATTGGAAAGAATATAACAGAGACATTATGGAAAATATTGGATGGAAGGCGTGACAAAGAAAAAATTGTCAAAATTTGTAGTGACATTGTGGAATCCAATCATGCAATAAAAAATGTCATTCAATCAAATAGCAATGGAGATCAGATTAATATAAGTTCCCTTCCTTGGTTATTAATGGAGCAGCAAAGCAATTCTATAAAAGAAGTCATACGAAAAATTTGATTTCCCATAGGATTTTCTGCGAACATAAACAATCTCATATCAAAGAAGAATGAATTTGGGCCAGGGATGAAAATGCATGATTGGCATACCTTCATTAAGGTAATTCACGTTTTTGTGTATTTACTATATATTTGTATACTATGCATGTACTTTTCATTGTTTTATATTAGAAAACAATGAAAAGATCATTTTATAATTGTTGCAGTACGTTCTACCTCTATCTCTCCCAGACCACTTCGACAATAATATCAAGCAAGTCATATATGATCTTGGAAAATACATGAGGTAAGTAGTAATGTTTGTTCAATTTGTTGTATAGATATTATATTTGCCATTTGTTTTACTTGTTATGAAATATATTGTATATTATTTTGTAAAGTCTCGTTTATATATTTTTGCGTCTTCAATCTCTTTTAGGTGGTTGTCATCTAAAGAAATCCACAAGGAAGATATAAAATATTGGAAGAGAAAAATCCCTCATCTAATGTTTGAAATGCAAAAGTGTCTACCTTCAACTTTTTTCAATGCACAAGAACACTACCTCATACACCAAGTTGAGGAGATCGAATTGTGTGGACCTGTACACACTAGGTCAATGTGGATGGTTGAGAGGCACTTGAAATTTTTGAAGGCTTTGGTTCGACAAAGAGAACATCCTGAGGGTTCTATGGTGGAGGGATATATGGTATACCAAACTATGGTGTACATTACCGAATATCTTCCTAAGTTTGCAGCAAAAATCCACATAGATCGCATTTGGGATCCCAACCCCATTAATAAATTCGAAGGGGAGCACTTGATGGGGAAAGGTAGATTGAAGAAAGTGAGAGGTAATTATAAGATGTTATTGTAGTAAATTAATTCTTCATCTTCTAAATAAATTAGTTGTAAGTGGTCTATTAATTATTTGTACAGTTGGTCGGGAGTGGGATGCGCTACATTTGTATATTGCAAAACAATCTTGATTGGATGACGGTGTGGATTGAATGATGTCAACATTTTGGTCGCGCATTAACATGGGATGGTGTCGCTTCATTGGTTAAAGAAGCTCATCATAATGGAGATTCCAATGTTACACAAAGGGAAATTGATTTAGCATATGGTTTAAGAGATCAATAGGTACGTATAATTTTATTAATCACCTGTATGTTTATCAACTCATGATGCAATAATTTTAATATGTTAGACATATTGCAGGTCAAACACCACAAGGCTATGTGCTACAATGGTCATAAATTTCACATCAAACAGTTGGATGACATGAAGAAAACTTGTGATTCTGGGATAACTGTGGTCTTTGAGGTGACCAATATTTCATCTAGAAATGACATACATCCTCAAGTGTCTCAAAATCTATACTATGGCATTTTGGATGATATAATTGAGTGTGACTTTAATTCCTTTAAATTAGTTCTATTTGTCATCAAATGGTATAGGCTACGACTAAATAAAAATGATCCTGATAGAACTGTTATCGAACATGATAATGGATTTACAATGGTTAATACAAGGTCATTTGAACGAGTTGGGGATGAGCCCTATATTCTTCCAAGTCAATGTGAGCAGGTATTTTACTTAGAGGTTCCACATAAACCGAGTTGGTCATTTGTTGTTAGACATGATCCAAGAGGAAGGCCGATAATGTATAATGTGATGGAAGAAGAAGATACCGAAGAAGTAGAAGATGATATAGATGATCACGATCGACAGTTACTCAATGATGTTCCTGACAGAAATGTACACAAAGAAGAAGTTGATGATGATGATGGTGTTGCTGCTGATGATGATGGTGATGGTGATGGTGATGGTGATGGTGTTGGTGATGGTGATGACGATGATGATGACGAACACGATGACGACGACAACGATGATGACGACAACGATGAAGATGACGATGATGATGATGATGATGATGATGATGATGATGATGATGATGATGATGATGATGATGATGATGATGATGATGATGATGATGATGATGGTCATGATGATGAGTTGGATGAAGAAGAAGATCAATGACATGAATGAAATGTATAAGATGCGGTTATTATATTATCTATTTAATATTGATATCTTGATAGAAATTGATTTGACTTATATGGTTACATAAATAATTCATATGTTTTGAATTCTAATGCCATTACTTAATTAATTCATGATGCACCTCTAGCTATGTGATAGATGGTGATTTAAAATACATATGTGATGGATTACATGCTTATAATGATACATGTGATATTGTTTGAACTTTGTGTTTATTTATGGAATGTGGACTACTTATTAGCTATGTGATGGATGGTGATTTATGATACGTATGTGATGGATTACATGTTTATGATGATACATATGTGATTCTTATGATGCTCAATTACATATATGATGATACATATGTGATGCTTATGATGCTTATGATACTGCAGTATTTATTGTTTATCAAATTACAAATGTAATGCTTATGATGCTCAATTGTTGGTGCAGGAACCTGAACCCCTTTGATGAGGATCCTGCACAGTCTCATGGATCGATAGGTATAAGTCAATACACCTTATAGAAATAATATATTTTTAAAAAATTACAAGAAAAACAAACTTCCTCAATTTTTCAAACCTCAACATTAGCAACAAATCTAATACAGTTATCAACACTTGAGGCCCTAGTTGGACTTACTCAAATTTTAATCTCAACATCAACTTTATGGCTGACTTCTTCATCAATATTACCCTCATTTGCAAAATATCTCTCTCATTACCAGCTAACTCTCTCATTTGATGGTGCACAGGTATCACCAAATAGGTATTTGTCAGATGTGTCTTCCTCGAGTGAGGGAAATGCAGGAATAGAAGAGGAAAGTGAGACATGTAGTAGATCTCAAATAGGGAGATCAACTAGAGGTCAAAAGATTAGAAGAAAAGTCAATAAACGCATGGAATTTTTTCTTGCTCAAGGGGGGTCAGGTTCTTATGATGATGAGACTAAAGGTGACATTGAGGTGCCCTTGAGGTACAAACATCTACTGAAACAATGTGTACCCAAGGAACTTCCTCCAATAAACACTAATTTTTGTGTTAATGAGAGGATATATCACATAGCACCTTTGTCGTTACATGGTTTGGGCCTATTTTCCATGGACAACATAAAGGTCTGTTACAACAAAGTTGCTGAATTGATGGAGTTTGTTGGACCTTGTTACAATTATAATGATTGGATGAAGATTGTTTGAAATAAAAAAAGTATGCATAGGTATGCACTATCAGCGAATTATATACAACAAAAAGATAATGATTAAAGTAAATGAGTGGCTGTATACATTGATGGAAGGCCAAAATCAACAGGGAATATTGCAGGTTTTATAAATAGTACACGACCTGGGTCAACTAATAAGCAACCCAATTGCATATTTGAGGCACGTGAGGGAAATTGTGTGTTTGTATGTGTGATAAAATCAATAAGTGTAGGGGAAGAGCTAATAATCGATTACAATTTGAATCGTATAGATATAAACAAAGTTACTATCATGGGGGTGGTACGTACTATATATATACCATTTAAGCCAACTTCCAATTAATGAATCCAATAAACCATTATATTATTAAGTTTTTTTGCTAAGTCTATTGGTTTCATTTCACTAATGTTTTTATATTTTTTCTTTGTCACAGGGCGACATGGATCCACCACATAGCACAGATAGGGGTGTAGGTCTGGACACTTCTACGGAGCAGGTAAACCTCATTGTAATTGTACAAATTAGATAGAAGCAAGTTGTTACATTATGATCTTTTCTTGAGTGTTTTGAAGTAATTTTGATAGTGTTAATTATATTCTTGTCACAGACGGATGTTCGAGATAAGGGAAAGGAACCTATAGTACCTCAACACCTCCATAGGGATGTGGGGCGCTTGACAATGTTATGCACTGATGACATCGCACTTAGTGCAAACTCTATGCAATTTGTACAAAAGAATATTAAAAAAATTAGGCAAGAGATTGTTAATTTGGCAACCATAAGCCCTTAGACTGATGAGATAACAAAGAGGGTGCAACTATTATTGATGACAATGGAAAACTTGCAAGTAAGCAGTAATGAAAGATTTAATCATAACAAAAGTTCAATAATGGTTTATATTTTTTTCTCTTTTATGTCATTAACTAAAATATGTATGTGTTGTTTTTACAGAAATTTATAGGGCCTCATCATCCTGGTGGCGATGATTAGGGTATTGCGAGTAGTTCAGGTGATGACCATGTTCTATATATTAAAACCACTCTAGATTTGTGAACTTGCTTTTTTAATGTTTTACATATTTAATGTTTTACATATTTAATGTATTACTCTTCAGGTGCTGACATGGGTCCGAGGTCGAGCCCAACTGTATTGCCAACTGCAATGTCGGCAACACGTAGCATGCAGACATCATCTGTTGCACCGACTCGTGTTGACCTACCCACTAGTGGTAGATCCCTCTTTTTCTCTCTCTTTCGTTATGTGTTTATTACCCTTGAAGTGTTCTTTCTTGGAGGCATTTCATAGTGGATTCATTTACTATGGCAAGAGATGCACATGAGGATGTGCTAGAGGTGAGTACTGCTGATAACATACCATCATTTCTTGGATCTTCCCATATTGCTAGTATGGGAACGTTGCAGGCCACATTGGTGGTGAGCGATGAAGAATTGATTCCCTTGAAGATACATAAGGTTCCAGGTACTTTAAAAATATTATTATATACAGTCTAATTGTAATTTACTTACTGATCACTCATTTTGGATTAATGATGCCATGTTTTTTTTGCAGGAAATGATATTTTTTATAAAAATCTTAATGACATTTCATTGCAGATATTTGGGCCCACCATACGTAAAAGGTGGAACATCATACATGAACTAACCCTTATCCACTATTTTGATTTCATATCATTGCTAGAATAGTTTTCCTTTTATCCATTTCTTGAACTATATCAAAGGTAGCTTCAGTTTCTTTCTAAATCTAACAGGTTTGTTTTTGCTTTAAAGGTGGAATGACCAAGAAAAAAAGTTAAAAGATGAACTCACAAACCATATGGTAGGGTTGTTTGGAAATGACACATTCAACAAGACTAAGCTCCTGGAAAAAGCTAGCACACATCTAAAGTATGTGAGGGACCAATACAAGACACATTTAGAGAAGAATGTAAAGTATGAGCATCCCCCCATGATTCGAGAGAGGGAGTGGAAGGACCTAATTTTGGATGCAAAGGAGAGAATTGAAAGGAAAAAAGGAAATATACCACCAGATGCCAGAAGAAGGTATGTGATACTATTAAGAATGTGAGTATGTACTAATTATTCATTATATTTATATAGTATAACATATTTCAAACTTTTCATAGATTGAGCGACACATCAAAGGCAACTAAGGCAAGACAAGAAAAGCATGGGCAACACAAACTTGGCTTTGGTGGTTATATGAAACTTGTCGCATGAATTGTAAGAATCAGTAAATTAAGTATCACATCAAAATATTTATAAATTGTAAACAATTTTTTGTTTTATCAAACAATACAAGCAAAATTCACAATACTAAGCAAAAATGCAGGGCTCTGAATTCAATAGAGCGCCCACGGAAGATGACAAGAGAATTGGCTACCAGCAAGGTTATATAGCTGTGGCTGAACGGCTACGAGAATTGAGTGGGCAAACATGAGATTCTAATGCATCTATCACAATGGTAATTAAGCTAAATGAAAATTATTTCAAATTGAATACTTAACCAATAATCTATTTGATGTTAAGTTTCAACATAAAGTGACTATATATTTTTTAAATAAGCAAGCAATGATAACACTGCGCGTGACATTGGATGCAACATGATAATCGTGGAGCAAAACCTGTACATGAAGGTCTGGATGTGCATCCTAGTAGTGGAGGTATTCATTTGCTATTCAAATTTTTTTATGTAATTATTAATACAATTAAACATCTTAAATTGAAAATTAGTGTAGTAATTAATGTAACCTTTATTGTTAATATTTTAGAGCATGTAGTCGGTGGTGACCAAGTGGAGCATGATCTGGGTAGACAACATCAGGAACGTGATGTTCCCCAATCAGGTAAAGAGGACTACTATTATTCCTTTAAACAAATTTAATTGCAATTGGTGTATTGATTAATGTAATGTTTTGTATTTCAACTCTAGAGGATCTAGAGGGTGCTCAGCATGTCGAGGTTGAGGCTAGACAAAATGATGTGGAAGATGATGAGGATCTAGAGGGTGCTCAGCAGGTTGAGGTTGAGGTTAATGAAATACTTGTAACAATAATAAAAAAATGTTTTGAATTTAACCCAATTCTTTGTTGTTGCAGAGGACCCCCTTTGGTTCAGCATCCTCATCCTTTGTATAGGACTAGGCATACATCAAGAGCACGAGAAGAGGGCAGAACATCCAAAGATGGGGGAAATGATGAAGAAACTGATGTTCCACTTAGTCTTTTCATAGTTTCAAAGAAAAAAAAAAGAAAGAAATGATTGTAATCTACCTTATTTGATAATAACTGATTTTTATGTGTAATGAATATAATTATGTGCTAATGAATGTTCATGAATGATATGTGTTGATGATTATTGATGAATGTTGCATTTGAATGAAAGTTAATGAATTTTATGTGTTAATGAACGTTATGTGATAATGAATGAATGTTATATTTTAATAATGGATGAAAGAATGAAAGAATGTCAGATGTTAACAGGGAATTTAGAGTGATGTTAGGGGGGGGGTGGAGGGGCCAAATGAGCTTCCACCTTCATGAGGTTGGCCCTGTTAAGTAGAGAATATTAAACTATTCTCGAAACAAAGCGAAGCTCAATAAGATGTGCAATGTTTGAAAGGTGAGAGTCCACAAATAGATGTGAAATGTTTAAGTAGGCCTCCCAATGAAGTGGATCTCATAGACACAAAGAATCCTATATAGAGAATCATTGAGAGCCCTTGAAGAAGCAAATTTGAACTTCGATGAAGCAATACATGATGGAGGAATATCTTGCAAGAGGAAATCAAAGTCATTATGGTGTCATCTAGATCTGAAATGTGGTCTACTTTTCAAAAAAGTAAAGATGCTTGATATGAATGTGTCCTAGTGGGGTGAATCTAGAAGACATATAATCCTATTGCAAAGAATCATGGAAAGTTCTAGAAGAAGCAACTTTTAATTCTAAAGTAGCAACGTGTACAAGAGATGTTATCATTTGTAGATGGAGTATCAAGAGGAGGATCACTAGTCCATGGACCATGTCATTGTTGTTAGATATGTACGCTTTTGTTCATAGTCACTTGGTGTAGGAATGAATTCAACGAGATAGGGTAGGAGATCCTACATAATGTAATTGTGGTTTCCCCATCAACCTCTACCATTGTGATTAAAGGGGTCTCAATCATAGAAGGGTGGATAAAGTAACATGGATAGGGAGGGTAGGTACAAGTTTACCCACTAAGCACACCACCTCATATGGATGGCAGACTGCCACATGGGGCCAAGAGGGAAGGTATATCCACTCTTGGGCTTAGCATGTGGACAGCTTCGGGTGCCCTATCATGTTTCTCATCCAAGCCCTATTATGGTTTAACTCCAATTATGCATTATAGATATTGTGTAGTTCACATTAAATTGAAATAGTTATGAATATATGCTATCTAAACCTAGTTGAAATGGTTGCTCTATGAATTATACTTTCAATACTTGTCTAACATGATTGTAGGTTTCAAAAATTATTCTAATACCCTGATGGTATTGTTTCTTTCTTTGGGACTACTCACATGCATTCGAGGACTGCTAAACTATCATATTCACATAATATTGTCTCAATAATAAAAAGAGAACCCTAGGTCATCTTTACCATTATATGCTTTTGATCTTGCAACTCTATGACTGCAAATAAGATTTTAGAGGGATTCTAGGACTTCTCCTATGTTTTGATTTTTGCTTTCTCCATTGGGGCTATATTGTTCTAGGGTCTTAAACTAAGACAGTGATTGTCTCTTGTAGCTTCATCCCTAGTTGTCATTTGTATAATTTGATGCCAATAAGGACTGATATGCTGCTCCTTTCAGTGAAGTGTCATAGTTCTTTGGACTGCTCATACCATATTCTAAAATTTTATGAAAACCCTACAATGAATGACTCCTTGACTATCATCATTGTTTTTATCTTACCATTGTGGATTTGAGTCTTGATTTGACTATATGGTTTCTCTCAATAGAAAACTGTTTAAGGCATTTGTAGCTTCTAATCCATGACTTCTCATCAAGTTTTGGCACATTGAGATTGGAATAGGGATCCTATACACCATCACTAGAGATTATCAACAAGAGAAGATTCACCTATTGATCCTTTGAACTGATAATTCTTGATTGCCTTTTTGACTCATCGTGCTTTGTGATGCTCTGCGAAATGGACAAGGTTAGCAAATGACAAACAACACAAGACACAAGAAATCGTTAGTGTTAGTCAATCAAAAACTAATCTAAACAAGCATATCAAAAGAGATACTAAAATCATGCTAATATATCTAACTAATGAAACAAAGATAATAAGGCATCTCCAAATGCCTCTTAGCATGCCCTTAGCTCCTTCTCCCTTGTTCCTCTCCTCTCCAAGTTCCAAAATAGTGTAGCTCTCAGCAGCTTTTTGCACTATGGATGCTTATGGAGGATTGAGATTTGGGTATTTTGCTCCAAATGTGAAATGAAAAGCTAAAATACTAGATGCTATTTAAAAATGATTGATTTTAACCAAAATAACAAGATTTTAGTTTGCTATGCTAAATGCTCTCTAAAATGTCTATAGGTTAAATGCATACAAGTTTTTAGGATCTGGATTATGAAGAAATGGGCTCTATTTATAGGAAAAATGGAGCAATGGATGGTTGAGATTGAGTAATCTCAACAAGGGTCAGGATTGAATGGTATTCAATCCATGTGAGGACTTTCAACCCAATCCCATGTTGACAAGTGTCACCATGAGGAGGCTTGAGAGGAGAGATAAGGAGCATTAAATGCTTGAGGGGACATGATGGTTACCCTAGTCAAAGAAATAAATGCTTTGAAGAAACACATGGGTTACATGAGGGTTAAGTTACGGGTCAAAGTCCTTAACCATGGGTGCAAGTGGAATTAACCATTAATGGTCATGTAAGAGCCATAAGAGGTTTGGAAGACTTTAGAGGTTAATATGTTGAACACACAAAGCATTAATTTCTTTTTAAAGACTTTGGAGTCTTTGAGAAGTGACTCCAATTTGCTTAGGAATGTGACAATATTTAGGGGATGGATTAGGTTAATTAGGAAGGGTTTAGAAGAATCTAGAAGGGGTTTAGGCATGCAAGTGGATTTTGTAGGAAAATGCAAGTGGGAGGAATTTTTGTATTTTCAATTAAAATAAAATCATTTATTTCAATTAAATGGTGTAATTTGCATTTGGGTAAATATTCAAATAAATATTAATTTATTTAAATGAGAAAAAGGAAGATAAAGCATTAAATGCTTGAAGACTTTAAGGGAAACCATTAAAGGTTTGAGAAGACTCTAGAAGGAAGCCATTAAATTTGAAGACTTTAAGGGAAACCATTAAAGTCTTAAGAAGACTTTAAGGGAAGCCATTAAGTTTGAAGACTTTAAGGGAAACCATTAAAGGTTTCAAGTGGGTGAGGATAATTAGGATTTTAAATATTTATTTAAAATAGTTGTGCAACTTGCATTTGTAGGAAAATGCAAGTGGGTGGAGGATAAAGGTGATTTAAATAAATTATTTATTTAAAATAGTTGTGCAACTTGCATTTGTAGGAAAATACAAGTGGGTGGAGGATAAAGGTGATTTAAATAAGTGTTAATTTATTTAAATGTGAGAGGTGGGATTTTGGGGGATTTAAATAAATATTAATTTATTTAAATGTGAGAGAAGATTTAATTAAACAAATATGATTTATTTATTTAATTAATGGTCTGAATTTGGTTAAGTGAATTAAATCAAATAAATTGAATAATTTATTTAATTAATAGGAGAAGAGGGTTAAGATGAATTAATTAAATATTAATTTAATTAATTATTAATTGATGGTTAAATAATCAAATAAATATTAAATATTCATTTAATTAAGTGGACAGATTTATGTGATTACACTTTGTAATGGTGATTAGCTTATTTATGGCTTGATGGATATTGATCTCTCTCTCACAAGTGTTTCAACTAATCTTTGATGAATACAAACCCTTCTCTTTTGTTGAGTACAAATATCATGAATGCATTTATTTTTCTTAACTATCCATAATGACATTTTCAAATATCTAAGACTACACTTAGGCTTGTTGTCTCTTGATTCTTCATTCGATTGTGGTTTCTTTGATAGTTCTTTGTAGCTTTATCTTTGAATGGTCACTATCTTATTTGTAGCTTTGTATTTCCTTTATGGCGGTAGACCTCATGCAATGTTTTCACCTTTAAAACCAACACTAAACCTTTCAACAACCATCTTCATAGACAGTTTGATATCAAATTGTGATACAACATTAATCATTTCACCACTATTATCAATTATATTTTTGCATGCTCAGTGTCCATGCCTTCATTATGCTTGAGTTGATGACTGCTGCAACTTTATTACTGTCAAATCTGCTTCATGATGTCTTGTATGCATATGACATAATGCTAACCTATTTATCAGTGCTATAGACTTTTCACTTTGTGTCATGGCATCCTTTTATCTTTCATCAAGATCTAAGGGTGAAGAAAATAATTATGACACTAAATACCTATGACCTTGCACTATGTACTGCCCTTGCACATCTTTTATAACTTCATGGGCTATGGAAATACTGTGATTTTGACCTTTCACAGCCTTTTGATTCTTTTTTGGGCTGCTAGATGGTTGTCTCTAATCTGACTGTAGACCTTGGTGCTTCATATTTATTGTTCTCTCTTGAAAAGACTCAAATTAGGACCTCTATTCATGCTTTGACAGTGATACTTGACACTGTCATCTCCATATCATGGCCACTGTCATTCATCAAATCTCATATATTGCTGCTCTCGGTGTTATACCTATCAGTTATCCATGTTGAAGACTCTCAAACACCTTCTAACACTATCTTAGACTTGGCTTTTGCTATTTAATACAACATAAGACTGTAATGAGGTTGCTATGTGTCATTGATTTGACAATTTCTAATGTCTGGTAGATGACTTTGATGCTCTCAAATTGTTCTTGAAGCTTATATAGCTTGGTCCTGATCCTTATAAGCTTTCAGACTGATTTAGGCACTATGATCTCACTACAAATTTATCATTTATTGGTTGTTCTTTTGTTGATAGTGATATTTATCACTACTTTCATTTGAGGAAATCACTTCTTGACAATCAAAAGGTTGCCCATCAATTAGTTTTCATTGTCTTTAGCTTCTTGAAACCTCTTATTTATTGATAGAGAAACACAATAAATTCTTCAATAATCAATCAAACCCACTCAAATAAAGAAGGAGCTTCTTCTAAAGTTGACAATGATCCCATACTCTAAGAAGAGGATTTCCATTTCTTATCCATGTTGATTGTTACAAGTCCTATGAGCTGTTCACGTGGCTATAACAGTGAATGTTACTACAAAAATTCTAAAATCCACCTTTCTATTTCAATGTAACCCTATAACTTGTAATTTTCTATTGTCATTGTCTTTGTGTTTTGAACCGTAAAAAAACTCTTATCATTATCTTTTTAATTCAAAACCCTTCTTCATTACAAGCTCTAAGTAATCTATTCCTTGCTATACTTAAGATTATCTATTAATGTTATTCAAGAATTGGGGAAAACATAGACACTATTATCAATGTCTAAACCTTCTAACAGACTACTCTACTAATCCTTACTATCATTGTTATTTTGGTGGGGGCTGGACTATACTTCATTTGAAACAAACAAACCATCCATACAAATCATGCTTTCTCAAAAATGTGAAATCCTAGACTAGAGTAAAGAATATAGCTAGCCCAGACATGAAATGCTTTGAATGTTCTAGACACGTAGCTACTCTTTGTTAGAATTTCCCTTCTAATTTTGCAACATGTCATGGTTCTCCTTCTACGTGGCTGTCATATTGCACCTTCGACTAGAGCTTACCCAACTGAATACTAGGGTTTTCTCCCATCAAAAGTGGAGTCCTCTACCAATGAACTTGAGATCCTCATCTTTACCATAGGTTTATCTTGAATTTTGATTGACCTTAGTTAGAATGGGCATTGAATAGTTTAAGAAAATTACCTCCAAAATGTTAAACTCAAACTTCAACTCATGAATTATAAGGCCATGCAAGTTTTTATTTCTCTTTTGATGAAAGTTTAGCTCCCCACTTTAAAGATTTTGACAGTATTACCATAAAACAAATGTGACACCTTTGAATAAATTAAGGCTTTAAAAACCTTAATAAAACTTGGAATGAGCCTGAAGCTTAGAATATGAAAAAGAACTCTAACAAAGAAGCCTATAGATAATGTGTTCCACAACAGAAAGGTAGATTCAAATTCAATTTTGACATTGCTCCAAAGGACAACCCAGGTATTGCAGGAAGTGGAGGACTCATTATGGATAGTGAATGTAAAGCCCTTCGCATTATTAAGCTTTAGCCCTCCACTTTGGCATTAGGGGACTAGAGATAGAAGAATGCTCACTCCTTGTGATCAAAGGAATGCAAAAGAAGGGAGTGACCAGCAGGAGGTTATATAATATTAGAAGAGTATTAGTGCTAAGCACAGACATAACTTTTACACATTGTTATGAATAGGCAAAGTTGACAAACAAACTAGTGGAACTCGTCATCTATAGAGGAACCCTTCAAAGAAATCAAATAATTTACTAACGTCATTACAGAACTATCCAAAAGCAAACACTGGATTTCACTTATAAGATGAATAATTTCAATAATTTGAGCGAACATCCATCTATGAGTTCAACGCCTTCATTCTTCATCATTTTGATGTCTTTTGTACATTGGAAGGTAATTCTTGACCACCATACCTCATTCTTGACCTATGCTACCATAAAACCCTACAACCTAGTCATGTTTACAATTGAGATCTTGGTGACTTGATCACTTAATACAGCGTAATCATGCAGGTCTCATCTACCTCTGACTCCAACACTTAAGCAAATCAACCCTAGCAACCAAGTACTTTGGGAAATATCTTGCAACTTTACAACATGGGTAATGATGGAGGAATGGAAGGTGAGACCTATAGAGGTGAGAGAGAGAGAGAGGGTGAGAGGAAGAGATAATAACCTAGAGAGGGTAGAGAAAGAGAAGTAGAGAGGGAGAGAAGAAGAGAGGGATGGAGAAAGAGACCTAGAGAGGGGAGAGAGAAGAGAGATAGTAGAGAGGGATAAAGAAGAGAGATAGAAGAGAGATACCAATGTCAATCTTTTTCTATAAAAAAAAATTTTCCGAAAAATCAGCCTACCGTCGAAATTCTAACATCAAAGGGTAAAAATTCCGACAGAGGAGTGCCATCAGATGCACAACATCCTCATTAGAATTCTCCTGGAGGCCATCATAATTCTGATACAAAAGGGTTAAAATTATGATGGCCTCCAAGAGATTTCTGATGAGGATGCTGTGCATCCGATGACACTCCTTTGTTGGAATGTTTACCCTTTGATGTCGGAATTCGGACGGTAGGTCAAGATTGTGACGGTATTCTTTCTGGGTATGAGCATTCATGGCGGTCATTGGAAAGACTGGAGTTGATGTCGGAATTGTGACGACCACAGGGATAGTCGGAACTTCCGACAAAAAATTTTTTATGGATTTTTTTGTCGGTAGTGCGACGAAATTGCTTTGGAATACCGATGATTTGCTGTCAAAATTTTGACCTGAATGTACTAGTGTCAAGAGGTTCCAGGTCACTATTTGTCCTTTTCTTTTTCTTTGGTGTTAGTTTCTTCTTAGGTGTGGCCTTTCTTACCGGAGATCTCACTTCTTGTTGCTTTTGCCTTGTCCTCCTGGGAGAGGGTGTGGTTGCCGATGAGGGATCTCTTTTTCTTACAACTCTTTTAAAAGTTGCTAGCATGTCACCTTCTGAAGAAGTACCTACTAGTGATAGGTGAGTTTCAGGTTGTGGAGCTACCAACTGATCCTCTATTATACTGGTTTTATTCAATACATCTTCTTTGATAGCCTTTGCTTGTCTGGAAACTTTTCTTACAAATGCCTCAACCTTATTTACTCTTTTCTTTGATTGTATTTGGCTTTCTATAGTCTTGACATTACCAAATATTTCTTCCTTAGGTTCACTGGGGGCTTCCAGAAGTGCTTTAGCATATGTTTCAACTATGTGATCATTTGTCTCATAGCCCATCTCGGTTACCCAAATTGTTCTTGGGATGACCGCTTCCATCTAGATTTCACCTTTCTTAATAACAAAGCATATATCATCTTTGTATTTGTCTACTATTTTCTGAGATAACCTTATTCTTTGCTTCATTTTGGTCTTCAATGCTTGGAAAAAGTCATGAATATTGTTCTCCTTGTTCTCACCCATGGTATTGAATAGTTCAGTCAATTGTTTTCCTACCGGTATGTCATATCCAAGTTCTTTATAACCTATACTGGGAACCTATTTTGTTATGTGTAGCATTAGGCATAGTAACAAATTTCCAAATCTGAAAGTTCCTTTCTTGTCCTTCTTGATTTTTCCAAGGTTGTCAATCAGTTCATCCTTTAACCATTCACAAATGTCAATTTTTGCATTGTCCGTTACCATATCATAAGCACTCTTAATGCATAAACTTGAAACTGAGTTAAGTCTATTAGCATGAGTGGCCTTGTAACCTAATATCATACGTATGAATCTCACATTGATACCTTTTACATCATTAACCCTTAGAGACCTTTTGTCGAATGTTGCACCAGTTAGGTCTATAACTAGGTCATTGGAAACCTTCTTGTTTTTATCTGGTCTCTTATTGGTGGTCAGTAACCCTATGACAGCTTTTACAGCTTCCTTGGTGATCTTATGGATTGCATCTAACTAGAAAAATTCTCCATGAACTCTGCTTAAAACTATCCTAATCACATCCTTAGGAAATTCAGGAATGCTAAGGATTTCTGTGAATCCTAGGGTTTCAATAACCTTGTGTTCATCTTTAACATTGCTGGTATCATCACATATCATGGTTTTATACATGGTTTTGATTTCCTCATCTCCTAATTCTTCAATGTTGCAGTGGATGTACATTCTAGGGTCTTCAACATATACACCACCTTTAGGGATTTGAGAAAAATCACCTAAGGTATCATCTTTCTTTTCTATCTTAGGAACTAACTGAAATACAGGCCTAGGTCTTTTTATTACTTCAAAAATAGTAGGGTTTGCTATGTATTCAATTGCAGAGGAGGATGCCATGATTAAATACCTTTTACTACCTTTAGGTTGGATGATATTGCTTGGAGTGTTCTTGCTTCTTGCTCAAAATGCCTTAGCTCGGAGTCTTCGCACTCTTCATAAATTTGAAATCTTAGTGAAATGAAATGGAGCCAAAACCTTACTTTTATAATGTCTTTTCGCCATATACCACATTAATTGCATGTCGGTTAAGTATTCACTTAACATTGTCTACCGGTAATAAGTAATTTCCAACTTCTTATCTCTAACCAAGGGAATAATAACACATGTATCAATAGATTGCCAAACCCTCAAGGAAATTTTCTTCAATTTGATGAAGAACTTCCTGCCGTTGGAGCACTGCTCTGTCCTGCCTATGGAGCATCACTCTATCCTACCGGTGAAGCATTGACTAGTTCTACCGGTGGAGAAGTATTCCCAATATTTAGGTCAGCTTTTCTAATCCATTGTTTTGAGAATTCTTGCTTAACCTCTTCAACCTTTTCTTTACCTTTCAAGCTAGAACTTTTGTTGTCTACCGGTGTTCCTTTACTTCTACAAAATTTAGCAATATGCCCAATCTTATTACATACATAACAAGTTACATTTTTTTTTTGAATAGCTTTCCCATAACCTATGCTACTTTGTGTTCTGCATTGATTTGATAAGTGTCCATATCTTCCACAAACATAACATCTCACATTCATTCTGTAGTTTTTAGAGTTGTGACCTACTTTGTTGCATTTTGAACATTGACCGGTGGGTGTATTGATATTCTGATAATTCCTAGATCTACATTCATTTTCTCGATGACCATACTTATTATAGTTAAAGCATTTTCCATTGAATTTATAAGCATTAGGTTGTCTTACCGGTTTGTTGTGATCCTGAGGATTTGCAGTACCGGAGCTTTCACCAACTTCAAAGCCAATTCTAGAAGTGTCACCTTTAGGTTTTTGATTCTTCAACAGGGTGCCAAGTTCCTCTGAGCTTTTCTTGAATTTTTCTTTATGTTGATTTGCAGTTTCTAGTTCTCTTTCTAGGACTTCTTTTCATCTCATCAGTTCATTTGAGTCATGTTGAGTATGCATCAGATTTGTCTTCAACATGTCATTTTCATAGCTAAGTCTTATGTTCTCATTTGCTGCATCACTTAGTCTTCTATTCAATTCTTCTTCATTCTTCTTCCTATCCTAAATCTCTTTGCAACATATCAGTCATATCCTGCATTTCATTTTTTGTTGTCATGTTCTCTTGTTTTAGCTTGCTTATCTGATCATTAAGTGATTCCTTTTCATCATTCTCATTTTGCAATTTTTCACAAAGTTCCCTTCTCTTATTTCTTGCAATAGTAATATTTTCTTGAAGTGCCTGAATGATATCCTGAGCTGCTCTTAAATCATCTTCTAATTTGATATTTTCCAATTTCTCTACATCATAGTCTGTAAGAGCTCCTTCTAGTTGCTTCATCGGATTTTCCATCTTTACCGGTGTCAAGATCTTCCTCAAGCTGTTAGGATTTTGAAAATAGAGGACCAAGCTCTGATACCAATTGTTAGGGATCCCACAAATACTGAGAGGGGGGGGGGGGGGGGTGAATCAGTATCTAACCAGTAGTTAGAATTTCTTAACTTAAAACATGCAGAACATAATATAACAGTGTATCGGTATGCAAGAAATAATGCAATAAATAGAACCAATAACATCCACATGAAAAGAACAACATAACATAGGATTTTAACAAGGAAACCTAGTGTGGGAAAAACCTTAGTGGGATTTCTGACCCACAAGATTCACTCACTAGCCAATAAGAGAATATTACTTACAATAGGGGCATGCACATGTAGGAAGGGCAACTGCCTAGAGCTCACTGCTCAATGGGAAGTCACACTGACTTACAATAAGGATTATACAAATCCAATATCGTGTACTGCTTTACAATAGCATCTTCAATGCTAGATTCAGTATCGGTTCTTGCTCTGTTCTTTACATATACCCTTGACCTATAATTCGCATATTAGGTCTGCCTAATAATTTCTTTTATGCTCACTACATTCCTTATCAAATGTCTACAATGATCTCCTTTATATACAAGAGTCATTTTACAATTTTCCAAGTCGGCTTACAATAATAAACAAAATATTACATAACAAAAATCCTGTCAGCCTCTGTGCCGATATACATGTTTTCTTCTGAGCCGGTGTCAGTGTCTTGAGTGATCTTCTGATGTCGGTGCACTATCTTGCCTGTGTTATACTTTGTCGGTATGATGTCTTGCCAGTGCCATAGGATTGCAAGGTTACCATCAATGACAAAACCTTCAATCACATACAATGTCTCATTGGAGTGTCCATATGCCAACAAGTATTGGGGTGCTGCATCTTGTGTTTTGGGTGCGGCTGTGATTGGCAGTCTATTGTGTTTGAGGTGCATGGTTTTGATGGGTGTGGTCTTGCGGTTGGGTGGGATGGTTGCTTTGGTCACTATGGGGTATGTGAAGCTCCTCCTAAAGTGTGGTGGGTTTTGATCTGAGTGGTTGGGTGAGTCCTTTTTTCCTTTTTTTCATCATGGCAGAATGAAGTCCCTCTTAGGATGTGATCATGCCTGGGTCTTTGGAAACTTTCGATCCTTCCTTTTCTTTTCATGCAAGTGGTTTTGATCATGAGTCGAAGCCCTCAAGGGGGAGTCATCCATGGGTATTCCTAATCCCAAGAGGGTTGATGGATGCTTCAAACAGAGCCTAGATCATTCAATTTTGGTGATCCAACCTGAAATGATCTTAAAAGATGTGGCTTATTGGAGCAAACATGCCCTCATTTGGAATTTTATGGGATTATGGACCTATCTGTTGGTTTTGGACTCATGGGATCAAAGGGTTTGGAACCCTAAGGGGGATATAAAGATCTTGGTGGCCGCAAACAATTATTTTCTTATTGTTCTCTCTTGCATGGTGGATTGGAACAAGGTTTTTTAAGCGAGCTTGTATTACTTCAGTCAAGTGGGCATGTTCATCAAATGTTGGCTTATGGGGTTTAATTTTATAGAGGAGCTTGTTGAATATCCGAGCAATTGAGAGGGGGGTGAATCAATTGATGATTTAAATCAATTTCTTCAATTCCTTTGCACATTGGGAGTAACCAACATAATTAATTAAGACATATTTAACATGAAAACATAAACATACAACAAATCACACAAAGAACACCAGATATGACGTGGAAAATGCAATAAGGGAAAAACCATAGAGAATGTTAGTTGTCAATATAACACATTGGTTAAGGTGATGTTGGTTAAGGTGATTTTTACAAAAGGTGGCTCAATGCTATAATGCTCATTGTAGGAGGGCTCACTACCTAGAAAAAGGCTCACTGCCGAAGAAAGAAAGAAAGAAAGAAACATAATCCACCATTGTAACACAATGCAAAACCAGACTGCTTCTGGTGCCTCAACACCAACACACTTCTCACATAATCAATAATCAAATCCTTCCTTTTCAATCTCACATATCTTCAATAACAATGCCACTTTTTTCATACTAACAGAATCAGATCAACCTCATATATATACTATCTTTCAGGAAACATAACCTTTTAAGTCAGCCAAGATAGAGATCTAAAATACATCAACACTAAACATTTTGGTGGTGGGAAGGAATGAGAAGTAGACCACACAACAACATACACCATTAGTTAGATCAACATGTTACATCCATTACAAATTTCAGAGCCAAATCATGACTCATATGCTACATTGATGCCACTACACATCCTCAAATTTTTGACTCAATCTGGACCCAAAAAACACTACCCAAAGAAACAAAAATAGGAATGGAACCAGGATACACATGAATACATTCGATCAATACTGTATCCAAATCTGAATCATCAACTCAATGAACCCATGCTAAATATCAACTATAACACATTTTATAGAGCATCAAGGATTCAGGGAACACAACTTTCAGATCACTGTTGGTGTAAATTATGTCTCATAATTACACCTTACTTAAGTTGACTTAGGGTAATATATTTCATAGTAGTTTGGATATGAGACACTTAGGGAAGTGTGCACATAGGGATGATGTATGTAGGAGAAATTCCACCTTTTGTGGTCTTATCTTGTTGTTACATTCCACCTTTGGTGGGTGATCCACTACTTGTGGAATATTTTATTACCTACTCCTACCTACCCTTATTTCTCATTGATCCACATCTCATGATTGTGTGTTCACATATCCATATGGCCTTGCCTTTGTAAGCAAACTCATCTACATTGTATGTAATTTTTAATGATCTAGTTGATCTCATTTTACTCCTGATTAGAATACGGTTTATTCTCATCAAATCTATTTGTCTCTCTTTTGTGCTATTCAATGTGCTCTTGATCTTGGCTATTTTCAAAAAATTCTTACCTGATATCAGAGCCATTGGGGCTTCATTGAGTAGTCTTTGTTGCGACATTTTGGAGCATTCATATTTTGGATTTGGGAAGATGCATATTTTGGGGGTGTCTTATGTTGATTTTGACTTCACCATTGAGTCTGGGAGGCCATTTCCATGAATTTTGAGTATAAATTTACCTATATTTGGTGAAAGTGTATTTTTGGGCTTTGGAGAAAAAAATTGCCCCATTTGGGCATATGTTACGATTTTTGTTAAAAAATAAATTTCTGAGAATATTTATTTATTTCAAAAATTTAACATTTGCAAATTTTATTTGTTTTTGTAAAAAAATTTTAAATTTTCAAAATTATATCTATATATTATAGGGGGGTGCATTGACCCCACCCCTCGTACTATACCTACTCACAGAGTTAAAGGGTCGTACCTGTCGGCTACCTTCCTTTCGTGCTCTCAATTGCCCATGTTCTAGCAACTTGTTCCCTCACTAACTGCCTATGTTCTGACAATGGCCCCCTTCTCTGACCATCAGTCTTCTCCTCCATGTTGCTCTTCCCTGGCTTCACCTGTTAGCGCTTCCAACCTTCTGGCTAATAGTTCTTATATGGCACTGGTGACCATTCACCTTGCCACCAGCTTGGGCCACTATTACCATGCGACAACACTTCACTAACCCCGACATGACAACAAATTTGCCCATCCTAGACACATGGCAAAAACACATTTTACTACCAAGTCACCTCTCCATGCCAATAGTACGAACACATGTCAACACTGAACAGTCAGCGTCGTACTGCCACCCATCCTACACAATCATTGTACGAAGGATCCAGTCACTTACCATTTCAACGCACCTCAACATTTCCATACAACCACATCACCCGACAACGCAATAGTCTGTACAACATGTGATGATTTCATATTGGTCTGTACAATCCAGTCAGCATAAGAATTTTGTACAGTCATCGATTGACATCATCTTTTGTATAGATGATGTCATCATCCATACAACTGGCAGGGGAAGCAATATTTTCATGATGGCCATACGACCATCAAATTTAAGATAGTGAAATGCTAACGTCATCATCGTGTCAGCCTTTTTTTAAAATTTATTAGCCCCTCTCCAATTAGCTTTTTTGGTTTTGAAGGCCAACTTTGGAGGCCCATAACTTGCTCATTTGAGCTCCTTTTTGGGTGTTTTTTTTTATTTGGGCTATTTTTTCGTTCTCTTCGTAGTGGTCATGGATTTTTCTGATTTTGATGGACAAATTTTTCACAATTTTTCATTTTTTCATGACTGTACTTGTTTAATCCTCAATTTTGCAACTTCAGAGGCTTCGTTCAGGCTCATATGAGCTCCTTTTCAGGTGTCATTTTTTTTTAATGTACATAATTTTTCATCTACTTCATTTGGTGCTATCAGATTTTGACCATTTGAGTAGAAATTATACTTTCAATATTTGGTCATTTTTTGCCTATTTGGTACTTGTATTTTGCTTGGATCCTAGTTTAATCTAATGTAATTATTTTTTGAAGAATCTCATAGCCAATTTAAGACAGTTGTAAAGTTAAAATTAGAAGTCCACTCTTTCCTTGTTTTGCAAGTGGCCATTGTACACACACCAAGTATAAAGTGCCAAATCATCAATTGGGGGGGGGGGGGGGGGGGGGTTCTTTGATTGAGTGAATTTGGGGGCTGTTTTGTGTGATTGTGCCTCTCTTTTCTTAGTTCTCTTTCATTTTTTTGCTAAGGGTTCTCCTAAATTTCCACTTTTAACTCCACATAACTATGCTTCATGGAAATTTGATGTATGGAGTAAGCTAATGGAAAAGGGATTAACACTATATTAATGGAACTATCACTACACCAAATGACCCTAAAGATGATCCTAATGCTCACATGGAATGTCTCACTAAAAACATTATAGCTATTGGCACATTGAGGAAATACATATCAAAGGATATCATCTTTCACATTAACAAGTGTAAAATAGTTAAGGATGCATGGGATGTCTTGGGAAATTTGTATGGTCAAATTGATGCTATCAACTTGATAATGAGATCACCATGTTGGATCCCAATAACTTTGATACAATCCAAGATTATGTCATGAAAACAAATGAGCTAAGAGAAAAGCTTAAGGATTGTGGCATTGACAAGAAGGATGCTCAATTGGTTTACAACTTGTTGGACAAGCTTCCATCAGAATATGTAGCCTTTGTTTCTAGCTTTCACACCCATTAGTTGGCTCAAGGTGCCTCATACACTCCACCATGATTTGATGTATTCACAAAGATGTTGATACTTGAGCATTCTAAGTTGACCAAGATGTGGATTATCAAATCTTCAAAGTCACAAGCTAATAAAGGGAATCAAAGGGATCAAGGCAAATGCAAGAAAGAAACCTAAGCCAAAGCCATAACAATATGGACCACAATCATCCTCTCCACAACAAGGTGATTCTAGATCCTCACCTAATAGGAAATAATATAAGGACAATCTTTTCTATGCATATTGCAAGAAGTCAGGACATGATGAACAATGTTGTTACAAGAAGGATATTGATGAATTGAAACATCTTCTTGAGAAGAATAAAATTAGTTTTCCTTCTAGAATGTCTACTTTAGCTTCTTCCAAACAAAAGGATAAAGGGAAGGATCACACTTTTGGGACAAATAAAGGACAAGCTCTTTGTGCTACTACAAGTCATGATTCAAGGAGATGGCTTCTAAATTCAGGGGCTTCTCATCATATGGCATATTCGTAGTCTACATCCTCCTCATTTGAGCCTTGTACCATGCCACAAATTTTGATGGTAAATTAGACATACATGGATGTAATTGGGTAAGGATCTATTACCATTTTGGATAACTCCTTCAATGATGTGTTGTGTGTACCCCATTTAACAAACAATCTTCTTTCCATCTATCAGATCATTCATGGGGCAAAAAGGAAAATTGTGGAGTTCGCACTTGATTCAGTTATAATTAGAGACTTGGAGACTAGAGATATTATTGCTACAGGGGTGGTGGATCATGCATCTTGGTTGTACTCCTTTTTCGATTTTGTTCCTAATGATGAGGATGATTCTTCACATGATGATCACACTTGTTATGATGATTCAAATTTTGAGGAGAACTTTTGGTACTTGAACTTGGGGATTCTCACATGTGACCTCATTCTTGAGCCTTTCATTTCTTCTCCTCCTATTGATGTCACATCACGTATTGTACCTAATGATGTGGATATTGCAACTATTTTTCCTTCTTGTGATTAAGTGCAGTAGGGTATATCTTGTCTTCCAGTTTTAGTTCATTGGGATGACTACTTGACAGACATTGTAGGTTTGTTTGTGGATTCCTATATTTTCATATTTGGGAGACATCATTGATGATATTTATCTTCTCTTTGATGAAGATGATCCTTCTTCGATTGTTGTGAGGGAACACTCTGATGCTCTTGTTCATTCTCTACATGATCATTCTTTTGAGGTTGACATGATTATGGATACTTATGTACAACATTTGGAGGAGGTCTCTTTATCCTTAGAGGAGACATGTGAGTCATTGGATCATGTTCTACATTCATCTCCACTAGATATTGGAGTGCCTTTTTCAGTAGTGTGGATCAGTACACCTAATTTGGAGGGGTAACTTTCAGCAGCGATATAGGGACACTTGAATAGTTTTCAGAGACTCCATACATCTTGTGTTTTTTTCCTATATCTTCCCTTCATGGTTGGGGAGATTTCATGGATACACCTTTGGTTTTGTTTCTTCCCAAGGGGAGGAACATTATTTGATGTTCATGGAGTAGTTTCTTCATTCATTTTCAAGCTTCTACCATTGGCACACATTCTACATTGAAGGGGGGATACTTGGTCTCTCTTCTTCTCTCTTATGGGGTGGACTTTTTCCTCACATGGGGTTTTTTCCTTCTCATACTTCTTTGAGAGTTATTTTATATAGTTTTTATCTCTCTTTTTGGGGGGAGTTTATTCCCATTGGATTTTTCTTTCTTTCTCCATTTGTGAGAGATTGCATTGGTTTGTGTGCATTTGTATTTGTACATGGGTACCTAACATGACCTAGTAGTCGGGACCCATCTTGCATTGTTAACTTGAGTCTACATTCCCCTAAGTTGCACTTAAGGGGGGTGTTGTTGTAAATTATGTCTCATAATTACACCTTACTTAAGTTTACTTAGAGTAATGCATTTCATAGTAGTTTGGATATGAGACACTTAGGGAAGTGTGCACATAGGAATGATGTATGTAGGAGTAATTCAACCTTTTGTGGTCTTATCTTGTTGTTACATTCCACATTTGGTGGGTGATACACCTCTTGTGGAATATTTTATTGCATACTCCTACCTACTATTGTTTCTCATTGAGCCACGTGTCATGATTGTGTGCTCACATATCCATATGACCTTGCCTTTATAAGCAGGCTCATCTAAATTGTATATAATTTTTAATGATCCAGTTGATCTCATTTTACTCTTGATTAGAATACAACTTATTCTCATCAAATGTATTTGTCTCTCTTTTGTGCTATTCATGTGCTCTTGATCTTGGCTATTTTCAACAAATTCTTACAATTACCAACACCAATAACATCAATGGCATTAATGACATCCATTATGTTGACATCAATGACAACCAACACAATTATCACCATCACATTTGTAACAATCTCCCCCTTTATCATTGATGATAACATCCATCAACAACAAACACAAAACTCTCTTTGTACAACTCTGAATCTCTCCATCAAATGAACCACTCTGCATCTCTCCCCCTTTGACAACAATGACAAAGGAGGGCATGACTTCCCCTATGAAACTCACTCCTTCTTCCCTTATGAGAAAGCACCCAAGCATCAATCTAAATAATGATATACAAGTAGTTCACTGGACCAATGCACATCCAAATGTACATCAGTTCAAGTTAGGAAGGGGTAACACCCCTAACTTCTATCGGAGATACTCAAAAGTATCCTTACACAGCGCCTTTGTGAAGATATCTACAATATTATTTTTAGTAGGTACATATTCAAGATTTACTTCATTAGCCAATACCTTTTCCCTCAAGAAGTGATACTGAATGGATATATGCTTTGTTCTAGAATGCTATACCAAATTCTTAGAAATGCTTATTACACTAGTATTATTAGACATAATAGAGATGGGTTCATTGAATGTTACACCAATATCCTTGAAAGTCCGCTTCATCCATAGAATCTGTGTGCAACATCAAGATGTTGCAATCTATTTTGCTTCAATTGTAGATAAAGATACAAAACCTTGCTTCTTACTTGATCAAGAAACTAACCAGGAGCCAAGAAAAAATTCTCCACCACTTGTAATTATTTTGTCATCAATACTTCCGGTCCAATCTACATTAAGATAAGTTGACAGAGTGAAATCTGAATTTCTGGGATACCACAACTAAATTCTTTTTACTGCCACAACATGTGATTCCTTTAGTTCTTGATGAAATCTAGCCGCCAAACAATCTGCATACATGATATTTGGTTTGGTAGAAATCAAATATAACAATCCTCCAATCATTTATCTATACTACCTTGCATCAACTTTAGGGGACTTATCATATTTTTTCAACTTGCATCTGGTGGTCATAAATGTACACACTAGTTTGGAGTTTTCCCACCCAACCTTTTCAACAATTCCTTAATGTACTTAGACTAAGAAATGAAAATAAATTTATCATTTTGATTTACATCCAAATCAAGAAATAAATTTAACTCACCAATCATGGACATATCAAATTCCTTTTGCATCTCATTCCCAAGTTTTCTACACATACCTTCATTCCCTCCAACTATTATGTCATCAACATAAACTACAAAAATTAAAATTTTACTTGAATCAATTTTGAAATATAAATTTCTAGCAGTCAAACCCTTTTCAAAACCTTGATTAATCAAGTACTTATATAGTCTTTCATACCAAGGTTGAGGAGCTTGTTTCAATCCATACAGGGTCTTTTTCAATCTGAAAAACAATGTTCGAATCATCTTTCAACTTAAATCCTTTTGGTTGTTCAATGTAAACTTCTCCTTTCAATTCTCCATTCAAAAATGTTGATTTCACATCCATCTAATAGACCTTGAAATCCTTAAAAGCTACAAAATCAAGAAACATCCCAATTTCCTCCATATGAGCAACTGAGGCATATGTCTGATGAATACTAAGTGGGGGGGGGGGGTGAATTAATATGCCAAAAATCACTGCACTAAAACACTTACGCAGTCTAAAGATAACCGATAAAGCAGTCTAACAGTCAAACAGATTACCACACATGCAAACCAAAATGTGAATAAAGCATTCACCCATAAAAACAATACAACCATAACACAAGATATTTGACGTGGAAACCCAACTGGGAAAAACCACGATGAGATGGAACTCACAAGTCACTATCTGAAGAATAGAAACTAGACCGGTTAAGGTCTTATAATGTTCTTCAATAGAACAGATCTTGTTAGGAATCTCAATCTTTGTTAGGAGATAAGTCCGATTAAAGACTACCTTGTTAGAGGATTTTAGATTCACATGTGTGAACCACCTTGTTAGAGGATTTTACAAAGGCTTTGAGGCCTACCCGGTTAAGGGTTATAGACTTGTCAAAGATGTGAGTAATCAACAAGTGTTTGATCTATCTAATAGCACAAACTACTTGGTTAGATCCAGTATTGCTCACAGCTAATGCATTCCAGCATTACTTTAGTCTTCTCTCTCTCTCACACAGTTACAACTTGATCTTCTCAAATAAGATCGTTCTCAACTTCCACCTTAAACCCTAGCATGACATTAACCCTTTCAGCAACAACTTAAAACCCTAGACATGATTTCCTTTTAAAGGAATTTGATTTCATGTCGGTCCAATAGGATTACATTACAATTTCCTAGGTTCAATGCATCTAGACATACTCAGTAACATGACACAAAAAGCACCGTCAATGTGTCAACACCGTCAAACAATTGGTGGATTGGTAACTCATCACAAAATTCCAATTGGTAACTCATCACAGAGTATTACCAGTTCATACATGTCGGCACCGTCAAACAATCAACGGATTGGTAACTCATCACAAAATGCTAGTTGCTAACTCATCACAGAGTATTACCGGTTCATACAAAATATTGGTTGTCAGTTTGACAAAAATGAAGACTGGTAAGAATGTGTTGTGCCGCTTTTCTCCCTCATGCCGCTTGGGATCTACGAACCGCTTGGGGTCGACATGCTGCTTCAGACCGAGAAACACATTCTGCAAAATCACCACTAGTCTAAAGACTAGTATACAACATACTGGTTGGAACAAATACCGGTTGAGCTTGAGCTCATACATATAAAAAGAGGATCTCAATACAAGTGTGTGTCCATCAATGAGAATCACAACATAAACAACAAAAAATGCCAACAATCTCCCCCTTTGGCATTGATGGCAAAACTTAGGAAAATAAAATTTTGACATCTAAGTGTTTTACAACAAAAACTTGCCATTAACAAAATTGCTCCCCCTAAGCATATACACTATCCCTTAATCAACACAATGTATAGAGATTTTGCATATAGAGCATAGTCATTGAGACATCAGAGCATATAGCATATCATCAAAGAATATATCAAAATGTCAAAACCAGATACTTCTCCCCTTGTGTCAGAAGATCAAAATTTTATAACCAAAAACCAGATATACTTGTCCCCTTTTGCCAACAATGACAAAGTACCACTGAATAACCCTGTTTCCATATATATATAAAAGAGTTTATGACAATAATGAATAATACTTGTCAAAAACTGATTTGTAGTCCTGCAAAAATTGTTTCATGGATAGAGACTACGACTCAAGTAGGGAGGTTGCCACTTCCTTCTCTATTTGCATCTCGAATACCTGTTCCTCCATGGCATCTACTGTGCTTAGTTCCTATGTGACTATCAAGGCATCCAGGTTTAGATAACACTTCTGAAGAATTTGTAGTCATGGAATTAAAACCAGTTGAAGCTCCGGCAAATCCCTAGACCGTGTACTGATCTCTTGCTCCATCTTGGCTAATTGGATCTGGAACCGGTGAACGGTTTGCCCATATGCTGCAAAGGAATCATAAGGTGTCCTAAATGTGCCCAAGTAGGACTGTAAGTCCGTTTGAAGCTTTTGCTTCTTGGCTAGAACATCATCACAGAACAGATGAGGTTGACAGATTTTCCCGAGTAGCAAGTTTCCCTCATCCAAGGCATTCTTTATGTCCTTTTGATCTTTCAGCAATTCAGTCCTAAGCTTATTCATCTTTTTCACTAGAGCAACATTAAGAGCCTTTTGGTGCTCTTTCTTGACATTGGCCTCTGCTGCTTCTTCCAAGCTCTACACCTGATCATCCACTATAGTACATAGTAGTTTGAGTTGTGCTACTGATGATTTAGTGTCTAGAAGATTAGTACTAGGGATTAAACCGGTAAGGGTGTCTACAGCCGCTTGAATAATATCTTGTTCCCTTTTCCTGCGAATGACTTCAAGGTGCTTTTGGGCAACCTTGATGCTCTGCATAAGCTTAGACTCACTTGCAAATTGGAGATCAATAGGACTTGACATATCAACCAGTTTGGCTTGGCTCTCGGTTGCCTTAGGAGTCTCCATCTATGTGCTCTTCTTTGCTTCAGCTGTCTTGTCTGTTTCTTCCTTCTTTTTCCTCTCCTCTTCTTTCTCTTTCTCTTCTCTCTTTTTCTTCTCTTCCTCTTCCATCTTCTTCTTGTCTTCCTCTTCTTTCTTCTTCTTTTCTACTTCTTCCTTCTTCTTTGCTTCCTCTTCCTTCTTCTTATGTTCTTCCACTTCCTTCTTCTTCTTCTCTTCCTCTTCCTTCTTCTTCTATTCTTCCTCTTCCTTCTTCTTCTTCTCTTCCTATTCCTTCTTCTTCTTCTCTTCCTCTTCCTTCTTTCTCTTTTCTTCCTTATCCTCTTCTTCTTTCTTCTTCTTCTCTTCCTCTTCCTTCTTCTTCTTCTCTTCCTCTTCCTTCTTTCTCTTTTCTTCCTTATCCTCTTCTTCTTTCTTCTTCCTATCATCTTCTTGTTTCTTCTTTTCTTCATCTTTTTGTTTCTCCTCTTCCTCTTTTCTCTTCTCTTCCTCTTTCTTCTTTTTCACATCTTCATCCCTCTTCTTCTTCTCTTCCTATTCCTTTGCCACTTGTTGTGTGTCCTCAGCCTATTCACCACCCTGTTTGGCTTGTTGCCCCTATTCAGTTCCCTCAGAAGGTATGTCCTGAGTGACATCTTCTACATCCAGGGCATCAACATCGATAGTGTCGATTGGTTCTTCCACCAGGTTTCTGTCCTCATCAAAAACCTCATCTGGTTTGGAAATAACCGGTTCTTTTTCCGCTTGGAGGTTGGTCATTCGTGATTTGTGAGAGTTGATAGCATGAGCCATATGCCGATGAGTATCTTTTTCAACATCATCAATTCTCCCCTCCAACAACCAGAGTCTTCTTCTCCTTATGAAGAAGAGACCTTTATTTTGATCTAGGACATCAAATAATTCTGAATTTGAGAGTTCAAGAAAGTATTGTGAAAAGACTTTCTCCCTAATCTCCAATTCCTTTTCAATGGCAATGCACCATTTATTATATAATGCTTTAAATAATGAATCCGGTGTCTGAGATTTAATCTCTGATGGTGACCGGTCATTTTTACACAAATAAAGAATGATTTCCTGTAGTATTTCCTCCTTCTCCTCATCACTGAAATCATCATAGTAATCTACTAAATCATGAAGTAATTTTCTCCTAATATTTTTAACTGTTCTTTGAAAATGTGTCAAAGGTTTGTATGAGGAGATGTCAATATTTACCAGTGTGGATGTTGCCAGTTCATTCTTCTTCATCTTCTTTGTCTGTCTTGCCTTCTTTGACTTTTCATCAGACTCGATTTCTTCAGAGTCCAGTTCATTTGTCTTAGTCTTCCTCTTTCTTTTGAAGACTTTTGTTGGTGTTACCTCCAGTTTCTTCTTTGTCGGTGACCGCTTGGTCACTTTTGGAGTTGCAGTGGTAGCCGGTGCCGATGCTGCAAGCACTACCTTGGCTTTCTTTGCTGCCAGTTCTTTTCCTTTCTTCACCAATGGTTCTTCAGCCAGTGCAATCCTCTCCAAGTAGGTTCCGGTTCTCTTATCCTTTGGATCAAGAGGTGAGGCAATAAGGGTTGAGGCATACCCTTCCAGCATGTCATACATAACCTCATAGCCCATTGGCTCCACTTCCTCTATTCTAGGATCAACAGCCTCCATTAAACATTTGTCCACCTGAATAGTGAAATAGATGTCATCTTCGTATTTTTTCACTATATCACCTGAGATTCTTACCCTCTAACTCATCTTTCTTCTAAACTCATCAAAATATTTGTTTAGTACTTCAGGGTAGCCAGTTCCAATGGCTTGTATGCTCTCCTTTATCTGCTTGGTTACCGGTTGGTCGAGAGACCACTGGACATCTCCTACTCCAGGAAAGTAGCCTTGGAAATAGAAGAACAACCCTACCAGTAGTTGTCCAAACTTAAACCTTAGTGAATTGTCCTATTTGATTGCCTTAAGATTCAACAGGAGTTGCCGCTCCATACTGGTGCATAAGTCAAAAGATGCATCCTCTTTTATCATCCGGTAAGCGGTACTTACCACTGTAGCAGATACAGAATTAATCCTACTGGCTGAAAATGTTCTGTAGCCTATCACCATGCAGGTGTATTTCACCAGATCATCCTTGATAGGATTAACTGTCATACCCCGTGAATCACTGGTTGAACCGATGAGCTTGGCTATTTCGGTTTTGCTCACTTTTCTCAGGGCTGGCACTTCCCTTGTGTTGTAAAAACCAGTGACTGCATGAATTTCCTAAGGCATAATATCATGCGTCCTCTCTAGGTACATCTTGTCACTATGGACTCTACTCAAAATAATCCTTATGTGATCCTCTGTAAAATCTTCTAGAAAATATACTGCGTTATGGAATTTCTTCTTCTCTAAGACACTAAACTCTGGTTTGATATTTTTGTCCTTGCTGCAAAATAGACCTAACTGAGTGTGAATAGCTAAAGACCCTAGGTCTTCTATTTTGCAATCAATATAATCAAAAATTCCCTCTTCAACTATGACTCCAGCTAGAACTTGTGATAAAGCATTATATTTGGACTTCCTCTGAATAAAACTTTCTAACTCTATGGATGTTCTCGAACTGGTATGAGATGCGGAAGCCATTGTAGAGTATTTCAAGAACATGAAAAATACCTTTCAGACACAAATTTAGGGCTTCGTGATTCTGCTTCACTCCACTCTCCATTGGTTGCCAAATAACTGCTTTGTGTTCTCCACTACTGCTTGCAAACTAGATTTGAATCACCTTCAAGATTATTTAATTTCTTGAAATCTAAGCTCAAATCACCTTTTCTTCACTCTGCACTTGAAAACTTCTTCTTCGCTCAAAATCAGATAGTGAGGAATGATTTGAAAAATGCTTTTATACATGTCTCTCACCTACCGCCATTAATGCTCCTCTATTAGGGCGTAAACCCTAATTTGCCTTTTTACCATTTCTGGTCTTCTGCCCAGTGATAGGTATTGCATACTGGTTAAGGCCTTTTACTGGTGTAAACTAGGGGTTTGAAAGCATTTTTCCATTTGCTCCCCCTAAGCCTTTGAGGCTTAGTTTGCCAGTTTTGATATTTCCACACTAGGTGCAGAAACCGATTCCTCTTCCAACCTTGTTGGTTTCTTCCTCCAGGTTTTCTTCATGTCCCTTTAAACTTTTTCAACATTGATTTCTCCTTCTTGAGTGACCAGTATATCATTAGATATACTTTTTCTTCTTTTGTAGAATCTTGCAATGTGACCCAGTTTGTTGCAGTGATAGCAAACAAGTCCAGGTGCTCTCCCAGGTCCATTGTACATGTTTCCAATCTTCCTTCTACATGTTGCAATAGTGTGACCATGACCATGACAGATCATACAACTTTCTCTCCTTCCAATTTCCACTTGATGACCACCGTTTCTTGACTGATGATTGAAGTCATTAAACTGGTTGTGATTCTGGTTCATAAAAGATTCAGGACCAGTTCCTTGGGTCCTCTGAGGATATCTTCTAGTGTTATCCACTATAGACTTGCATTTAAATGCTCTATGCCCAAACTTTTTGCATGCATAAAAATGACCATTGAACTTATTGAATCTAGGTACATTGTTGATAAAATAAGGAAAATTATTGTAGGCTTTTCTCCTACATACATTGGCAATGTGTCCTTCTTTAAGACAGTTAAAGCAAATAGGTTTGAATTTTTGCTTACCTTTTCTTTTGCGTGTCGGTTTCTTCTTTGATGCTTCAACATTTGTTCCTAAGGATTCTCCTTCCTCATGTCTAGAAAAACCAAGACCATTGGTATTCTTTTCCATTCTAGATGACTCAAGCTTTTGCTCTAGCTTGATAGTACTTTTGCCAAACTTAGCCAGTATTTCTTTTGACTCAAAGAGTTCTTTGGAAATAGCAGTATTTGTCTCCATAAGACTTGCATTTTTAGAGATGGCAAGGTTCACTTCTCCTTGCATGTCTTCCTTTTCCATTCTACTCTCATGAAGGTGAGCAGACAGTGCACTAATCTCTTGTTTCAACTTGGAGATCTCATGATCTTTGTCCTTTACCCAATCTTCAACTTTTCTCCAGTTCTCAAGTTCTTGACTAAACTGAATAGTCAGTCCTTCCAACTCCTTTCTCAGATTGGAGTTTGAATCATTCAACTTATTCACTTCAGAAATCATGGCTTCCATGTTAGCTTCATCTTCAGAACTACTTTCAGATAGTTCCATCAGCTTCTCTACATGTTCTCTCCTTTTTGCTTGAGATGCCTTGTATTTGACCATAAGATCATCATAGGCTTACTCAGACTTAGTGAGCTGTTGAGTAAGTTCCCTCATGGTGTATTCCCCCATATCTCTTTCCAAGTGGTTAAACTTATAGAAAGGTAGGCTCTGATACCAATTGATGAATACTAAGAGGGGGGGTGAATTAGTATGCCAAAAATCACTGCACTAAAACACTTACATAGTCTAAAGATAAACTGGTAAAGTAGTCTAATAGTCAAACTAGTTCTCACACATGCAAACCAAAATATGAATAAAGCATTCACCCACAAAAACAATACAACCATAACACAAGATATTAGATGTTGAAACCCAACTAGGAAAAACCATGGTGAGATGGAACTCACAAGTCACTATCTACAAAATAGAAACCAGACCGATTAAGGTCAGACCCGTTAAGGTCTTACAATGTTCTTCACCAGAACAGATCCTATTAGGAATCTCAATCTCTATTAGGAGATAAGTCCGATTAAAGACTACCTTGTAAGAGGATTTTAGATTCACATGTGTGAACCACCTTGTTAGAGGATTTTACAAAGGCTTTGAGGCCTACCTGATTAAGGGATCCAGACTTGTCAAAGATGTGAGTAATCAACAAGTGTTTGATCTATCTAATAGCACAAACTGCTTGGTTAGATCCAGTATTGCTCACAGCTAATGCATTCCAGCATTACTTCAGTCTTCTCTCTCTCTCTCTCATAGTTACAACTTGATCTTCTCAAATAAGATCGTTCTCAACTTCCACCTTAAACCCTAGCATGACATTAACTCTTTCAGCAACAACTTAAAACCCTAGACATGATGTCCTTTTAAATGAATCTGATTTCATGTCGGTCCAATAGGATTACATTACAATTTCCTAAGTTCAATGCATCTAGACATACTCAGTAACATGACACAAAAAGCATAGTCAAACAATCGGTGGATTGGTAACTCATCACAAAATGCCGCTTGGTAACTCATCACAGAGTATTACCGGTTCATACATGTCGGCACCATCAAACAATCGGTGGATTGGTAACTCATCACAAAATGCCTATTGGTAACTCATCAAAGAGTATTACTGGTTCATACAAAATACCGGTTTCTGGTTTGACAAAAATGAAGACTGGTAAGAATGTGTTGTGCCACTTTGCTCCCTCATGCTGCTTGGGATCTACGAACTGCTTGGGGTCGACATGCCGCTTCAAACCTGGAAACACATTCTGCAAAATCACCACTGGTCTAAAGACTAGTATACAACATACTGATTGGAACAAATACTGGTTGAGCTTGAGCTCATACATATAAAAAGGGGATCTCAATACAAGTGTGTGTCCATCAATGATAATCACAACATAAACAACAAAAAATGCCAATAATGTCTCCTCAAAATCTATTCCTTCAACCTGTGTATGACTTTTGCAAAACAACCTTACTTTATTTTTGACAACCTTTCCATCTTCATCTAGCTTGTTCTAGTCACATTCTTATTTGTTGGTCTGTGAACTAATTCCCATGTAATGTTCTTCTCAATCTGATCTATCTCTTCTTTCATTTCTTTCATACAATTTTGATCATTACATGCCTCTTCTACTATTTTCGGTTTAGTTTCTAATAGTAGACATAATAAAAAAAAATTCTTGAGCAACTTTGCTTCTTGTGATGATTCCTTTGTTCTTATCTCCAATAAACTGATCTACTGAATGATTCTTCTAAACATATCTTAGCGTTTTAGATGTAGATGCCATAGTTTCCTTTTCTTATTTTCTTTTTTTCCCCTTTTTAGTCATTCGGTTCATCAGACTCATATCCTACCAATTTATTAGACTCGTTAGCAAAATCTTCATTAGCCTTTACATTTGCACTTTCAACAATTTTGTTCAGCCTTTTATTGTAACACTAGTATGCCTTGCTCCTTGTATAATATCCTAGAAATATTCCTTCATCTATTTTACCATCAAACTTTCCAATATTATCTTCATCTCTCCAGATGTAGCACTTGCTTCTAAATACTTTGAAATATTTCACTATCAAAGTTCTACCATGCCATAGCTCATATGATGTCTTTCCACGTCTTTTATAGTATAGAATTTTGTTAAGAATGCAGACTTCAGTGTGAATAGCTTCTCTCCAATAGACTTTTGGGAGTTTTCTCCTTTGATCATTGTTTTGGTTGCCTCTTGAATAGTCTGATTCACCATTTCCACTACACCATTCTACTACGGTGTCCTAGGGGCAGCCAACTATATTTTTATACCATATTTCTCACAAAGTTGTTAAACTCATCCGAAGTAAATTCTCCTCCTCAGTTATACCTCAAACACTTAATATTTCTATCAACTTCATTTTCAAATTTAGCCTTGAAGATATTTAATTCTCTAATGCTTCTGACTTCTCTCTTAAAAATGCAACCCATGACATTCTAGAATAATCATCAATCAACAACATGAAATACTTATCACCTTATATACTCCTTGTTCTAGTCATACCACATAGGTCTGCGTGCACTAAATCCAATAATCTGATGGATGAATGTTCCTTTCGTTTGATTTCTAGCTTGACATTCTATACAAATGTTGCTATCCGGTTTGGTCAGCCTAGGCAAATCACTCACTCCACTTGATGAGCTTATCTCACCAAGTTGTCAAATTTGATATGACACATCCTTCGATTGTAGAGCCAACTATCATTGATCTGAGATAATGAACAATGCCTTGTAGCTCCTTCTAGTAGATACATGTTTCCACCAATCCTTTTCCCTACTGCAATAACAATTCTAGATCCCTTCCGAATTTCAAAACCATTATCCCGAAAAACAACATTGTAACCATTTTCACATATTTGTCCAACACTCAAAAGATTATGATGCAAACCCTTCACATAGTAAAAATTGTCAGTATTGTAGTTTCCATCAAAAGAAATAGAACCAATTCCCATAGTTTGTGTTGTCTTATCATCTCTGAATCTAGCATAACCTCCATCATACTTTTTCAAGTTTTATAAATTCACTTTAATCACCAGTTGTAGACGTCTAAAAATGGTCAACGCTTGCGGAGTCATACTTTAACATTGACGCATTGCCTTATTTTAGGGTTTCGCATTAACATTTCTCCTATGTCACGCACTTGGTCTTTATCATTTGTGAGCATCGAGTCATTCTTCTGCATTCTTCATTCATCTCGCTTTCGAATTTGGTCTTGTCAATAACAATCTTCAATCATGATTTTGGTCGATCCTTATCAACTTGTCAATTTTGTCATTTTGCGATCGATTTGTCATTGATTGTCATCTTTCTCAATCATGTCAATTTGGATCAATTAGTCATTGTTCCTCATCAATTGGTGCATTTATCAATCAAATCATTTATCAAGTCAAAATCATGATCAAATTGACCCTACATCAATTATCTTTTGTCAAGACCTAATCTTCTAAGGTTTTATGATTTATTCATTTAATCTTGTTTGGCATTTTCCCTCTAGGTTAAATAATTTATTTATTTATCCTAAGTCTTCTTGTCACATTTGTTTAATTGGCTAGTTAATTCCTCCTCTTTTTGTGAATTAATTAATGAATGAAAAATTGTTAATTAATTCACTTATTTTTCCTAATTTCCTCATTTTCTAATTTCCTAATTTCTATTTCATCTAATTTCAATTCTCTCCTATTTTTCTCCTAATTTCATGGGAATGACATTTCAAGTTGTCATAATTTGTCATAATTGACAATCAATCAATTTTGACATAGAAATTTGTCATAATTTTGTCATGAATTATCAATCAATCAATCTTGCATAGAAAGTGCAAATTTGTCATAATTTGTCATATTTGTCATTTTTGATTTGAAATTGCCATTCGAATCAAATTCATGCTAATCTTGTCATCTCTCCAATTTGTCTATAAATTGGATGAATTTCTTCAATCCCAACTAATCACTTTTTTGAATCGATCCCCGAATCAATCACACTTCGAGTATTCTTGCGCTACTATCTTGTCTACTTGCTTTCACATCATGCTTATGCACTAGTAAGTGAGATCCACAAACAAATCTATTTGAAGAAGAAAGAAGGATAATGGAGCCACATGAAGGAGACATTCAAGTCTGCATTTGGTTTGCTTAGTTTTCAATCTTGAATGTCTTGTTTTCATGTCTTTATTGAGTGTGTTTAGGATTGATCATTGCATTGGAGATTTCGTGATTGAACTAGGCTAATGTTTATATTGCTTTGATGATTTCTGATTTCCTAGCTACATTAATTGGTGAACCCAACATGAACTAACCCCCTAATCATGCTTTTGAGTGCTTTTGAGTTGATTTGCAGGTTAAAAACCCAAGAAACAGGGTAATGCAGGGTTTTCTGGGAACTTCTGCGCCTGTGTGAGACAATCTATGCCTATGTCAAGCATTTTGTGCCTATGTCAAGGACAATCTATGCCTGTGTGAGACAATCTATGCCTGTGTGAGACATTCTGCGCCTATGTAGGGCCAAAAACAGAGGTAAAAGGCAGTGTTTTTTACTTGCAAATTGTTTTGTTTTGCATTCTGTTTCTGCTTTTTGGTTTTTGGTACTGATTCTCTGTGCAGCGCCTTGGCATTACACATTGCAAAGACAACAAATGAAACTACTAACACGTTTTATGCAAGTTCGATAGTCAAAGACTAAACATATCAAACTTGTGACTTGGGTTTTGCAGGTTGCCTTGGACTACAACTAAACTTTGTGTTTGTAATTAATATTTAGGCACCTTAGTATTATTGCTAAATAGGATGGAATGAATGTGTGTTTGCTTTGAGTGTTGAGTTTGACATCAGAGTAGGAGAGTATGCTCTCATCCTTCTTAGGGTGATCAGAAATCCAGATCTTCGATACCATTCTCTTGGTTCAGATTGTGTGTCACCTTTAGAGGGCCTGCCTTCTCGACCTTTTCCTTTTGCAAGCAAGTGACAATTGTGAGAAGGGAACGACCCAAAGTGAGTACAGCTAGAATACCTTGGCATTCTAACTCACTATAAATAAATACCTGATGAGCGAAAGCTTTGAAGGAAGGGTTACGTGGGAATTGTAGTTACTTGGGAAGTGATGACCCTTGAACTCTTTCTCATATCAACATCTAAGTAGGGCCTCATGGTCTAAATCGTGCTTGTGCGACTACATTTGTTTGGTATCTTGGTGGGCTTAATGTCTCAATCACACTTGCGTGACACCAAGGAGTAACACTTAACAAAAATCCTTACTAAACACCTTGTATATAGAGGCCAAAAATCCTTCTAGTTTCTTGAGAAGGACAAGTTCGGATACTTAGAAGAGATACTAAGTTTTCCATGGGGAGATTTCCATGGGGACTGATGCTTGGCTACCCTGAGAAGTGAGTGCCATGGAGGGGAGCCCACGGGGTCAAGCATCTATGTATTCTCCTTGAATCCCATAACAAGTCTACCTCTCAAGTACCTAATGTCCTTGCCTACCATAAGAAATGTGTGAATGAGCATGATTGTCTTGAGTCTAAGTTGAAATATCTTGTCTTCTTTGTTTGTCAAAAGTTGAATTGTATCTCATTTCAAAAACAAGGCAAATTGATTCAAAACAAGGTTAAACACAAGAGTATTTCATTTAACAAAGTTCAAAACACCTTCAAACATGGTTGTCAAACATTTTTCAAAATCTTGTCTCAACATTCATGTCACTTAGATTTAGGTCCTCCATTGTCCATACTTAGGGCTTAGAGCATCATTCTTGCATTCCACTTGGTCCATTTCATTTAGGTGTCCATTTGCACGTCCTTATTAGGTTCTCATTTAGGTGTCCCCTTGCATTTCATTATTAGGTCTTCACTTAGGTGTCATATTGCATGTCCAACATTAGGTTCATCCTAGGTTTGCATTTTGCAAAGTCATTGTCAAGTACCAAGGTTAGGTTTCACCTAGGTCATACAACTTTTCATATCAATAAGGGTCATCCATTTGCATGTGTCCTCTTGCATTAGAGTAATACCATTTCATAATTCAACCTTAGGTTTTGTCTTAGGTTGACATTGTCATACATTGGCATTTGCATCTTTGTCCTCATAACATTAGGTCACATTTGCATACCTTAGGTCTCTTCATTAAGCTTAGGTGATTATCATATCATATTAGGGTCATTTGCATAGTAATTGTCCCTTTGCATATAGTGTCAAAACTAGGTTTTGTCATACTTGAGTAATCCAAATCTTTGATAAACCCTAAAGTTATTGTTAGGAAGTCTAGACCCTATCAAACTTTTGTCTTTTTGTCATCACTGTCATTTGGTCAAACCTAGCTTATTATCCAAGCATATAGGGGAGACATTGTCATTTTGTCCTTTTGTCACTTGGTCCTTTTGTTCTTTAAGGTCTAGACATCATTTCAATTTCCTAAGGGTCTCTTTTTTAGATTTGCATTCCAAAAAGTTTGTCAAAATCTTGAAAAACAACAAAAACATAGGTTGCATTCTTGCCATAGATTGCATTTTCATTTATTTAGGTTGCATTTAGTTGCATATCATACATCATCCTTTTAAAATCAAAAATCCCAAAAACATTGCATAGTGACATGTCTATTGAAACAAGGTTTCAAGCACCAATGATGCAACAAAGTTTGACGTATCAACCAACAATGCAATCGAATTTTAATCCAAGGCAATCACAATTATATCCAACCCAACAACAAGGCAATATCGATCAAACATTTTATGATGAAACAAGTCTCCAAATACAAAAACTAGAGGAGAAGCTAGCTCAAGAAAATGAGATATTGGAACAAAGAGTGAAAAACATTCAGAAGAATAGATCACAAATGTCCAAAATGTTTCAAAAATTTCCAGGTTGAAATCCAAAGATTGAGCCAATTGATGTAAGATCTCTTCTTGAACGATTAGACATACCGGCTCTCCTCTCACAAATAGAGATGATGAAACAATTTCAAGAAAAGAGACAACATCAATTTCAACATTATGTGCCTCCACAACAAGAACAAGAAGGTGTTTACTATCAATCAAATTTTCAACCAATTGTTCAACATATACAACCAATACAATATGTCCAACCAACTATACAATGTCCACAAATAGTTCAACCAATGGTGGAATATCAACAAGTTCAATCAAGATATCAATGTCAACAACCACAACCAAACATTCAAAAATAAAGGTTGCAGCACACACCAACCCAAGTTTCAAACATGTCAGAACAATTGAACCAAGTCCAATATCAAAACATGACATCAGATCAGAACCAACTCCTTGCTAAACAAGTTCAAATTCCAGATTCAACTATATCAAAACCTCGAAAGAAAGGTGGCTTTATTGCAATGCTCTTAAGGAAATTACCAAGTGAGTTCTTTGAAGAAGATCAAGATAATACACTTATGTCTAGCAATGCCTCATCTCCCCACAAACAAATTGACTCTCCAGTGGCATCTATCCCTACACCTTTAGAAGTTTCACAAGAACCTTCCATATTTTCCTCATCAAACAATACACCCAAGGATGAAATTATCCAAGGGCTATCCATAATTGATTGCCAAGATAATCCAATTCATAATGCACATCCTTGTCATGTTTCATAAATACAAGACCCAATGACACCATGCACTTTATTGCCATTACCTGTTTTAGAGGACCCCATTCGAAGTCCCTCTTCCTCATGTTCAAGAATTGATTCCTTGCCAGAATCCATCACAAATGTTCAAAGTGCATTTCCTTCATGCCAAAACATTGATTCCTTGTCAGAATCCCCCATGCATATCCAAAGTCCAACCTCATGTCAAGAGGATAATTTAGAGCATGAAGAAACGTGTCTTAAAAAAGATCAAGATCAAGATCCCGAAACCTTATCATCCCATCCAATTGTTCACCAGGACCCCATGTTCCCAAACACTCATGATGATTCCCCTATTCTTGTCCATCCTATCCAAAGTCCTATTGACACTCCATTCCCCAAGCAAGATCAAGATATCCCAGTCCATCCAATCCCAAATGATCCCCTTCCATTTCATGAAAAAAATGTCCTTTCAAATCCCATTGACATTCCAAATATCCCTTCCATCCTTTCCGATGATCCCATTGAAAGTCAAGAGCAAAGCACCTTTAAAGAGGATTGCAATGATCTTCCTCCTTGTCAAGATCAAATTATTCCTTTAAATCCTCCACAAGATCCTTTTGTTCCTCCATCTCCTTGTCTTAATGCTCCATATACACTCTAGGATCACATTTCTTTTGATGATCCCATTATTTCTCCCATTCCATCTCTTGAAGAGCCTATCATTGAACCATGTCCACTACACAATCCTAGTCCCCCTCATGATCCTAATCCCCCTCATGATTCTAACATGTCAGTGCAAGATGTTCATGAACCCTCGACATGCATAATGGGTTCTTCCACTTTGGTCCAATCCAATCCACTTCATGATCTCATTATTTCTCTTATATCATATCCACCTCATAATGGACTTGCATCTTCTTCCCAAAGAAAAGAGTATCCTATAGGTCAAAATATTCATAAAGGAAAAGGGGTAGACCTTCATAAGCAAGAATCCCTTAATGTCAAAGAATATCTTAAGGCTCATGTCTACACAACTCACTCTCAAGACATTGGTATCCCTCCATCAAAATCAAAACATACACCTTCCCCATCATACTTTCCATCCATCTTAGGTCCTTATATCCTTGCGTCCTGTATGTAAGGTCAGCAAAGGCACACATCCTTGAGTAAATTTCATCAATCCAAAATGACTCCATTTCATTCATATCCATCCATGCATTCCTTTCCCCCTCCAAGCAATTTGGATGCCAAGTATAAATGTCATAAGTCTAGCAATCCACATGTATTCAAGGATCAACATGTCCAATATAATCGACATGTCAAAACAAAGAACAAATTGATCTATAAAGAAGAAGAAATATCCAAAAGGCCACAAAGGCCCACTGAGAAAAATAAAGCAAAGTCAAAATTTATATGGGTTCCTAAATCCCTTATGCAAGCAATGCAATCCAAGGAACCACAAAAGCATAAAAAATCAAAAACCATGTGGATCCCTAAGCGGCTCCTTGAAGCATAAAATCCTAAAGAAACATCAAAATTGGCATCTACAATTGCTATTCCCCCATCCAAACCTTCCAAGTCTATTCCTCCATCACCTTCTTCATCCATTTTGGGCCCTTATGTCCCAAAATCCCGAGCTATTCCTCCATCCAAATCTCACAATTTGAAATCCATTTTTTCTCCATCAATCCACCACTTGTCAAGGTGTGTGCCAATGTTCATCTTGCCTTCATTTCCATCCATGCAAGCCCAATTCTTCCAATACCCTATCCATTATCCAATGCATATTTTCCATCCTTCGATCCCTTTGATCCCATCCTTTACATAAATCCTTGCCTTAGTTTCATCTTATTTTCCATGTCCTTATCTTACTAACATCTTTGAGCATACTTTTAAAGGTCATGGTCCATTTTTTTTTTTTAAAGGCTACTATCCAAACAAAAAGATGTTTGAGTCCTTCTTCCATCCCCTATCATGTGTCCATCTTCTATTGAAAAAGTCAAAATCAAAAAAAAAAAAAAAAAGTGAAAAAAAAAAAGAAAAGAAAGAAAAAAATAAAGAAAAATAATTCATCCACTGGTGAAAACCTAGCAAACAGGTGCCTTGGGAAAGTACCGTGATGAAAACCTAGCAAATAGGCATCATGCGTAATTTATGAACTTCTTGCACACCACACTTGGGGACAGTTTTATCCTATCATATCCTTTTGTCCTTCATTCTTCCATTGTCTTAGCGAACCCCTGTCATTACCATTCATATCCTCTTGTCCCTCATGTACATATCCCCTTTTCCACCTTTGATCTTGACAAGGCTGACGATCGTCTTGAGCATCATGCATCTTGTTTGTAGCTTTCAGTCTATCATAGCTTTTGGTCTTTATCCATTTGCTTATTATAACCTTTCATCCATATTCCCTAGCTTATTGCAACTTTCTGCCACTATCTCGTATCCTATCCCGACCTTCAGTCCATGTCCCTTATCCATTCTTGGTCTTTCTTATCCTATCCATATCGTATCACTATCCATACACTCTTTCTATCCCTTGAGCTTGATCTAACATAAAGACGCAAAATTTAAACATGGTTTCAAAAACCTCTTGACATGTCCCTCATGCCATGTTCCTGCTTTACATTGTCATATCCAGTCTCTTGTCCCATCACGCAATAGCCCTTGAAAATTGCATCTGTATTGTCTCCATAATAAAAGGCCTTTGTCTTCCCTCTATCCACCATCATTTCAGAGAGCCTATTTATTCACCTGTCATATTCCTTGCCTTGCTAGACACTGGGGGCAAAAATCATAAAAATCATGTATTCATTTTCAGCTAAAATGGAAAAATCCTAAAAATAAAAAAAATGTCCTGAAAAAAAATCATAAAAAATAAAAAAAATGTCCTGAAAAAAATCATAAAAAATCATAAAAATGTCCTTAAAAAAATCATTAAAAATTGAAAAATGTCCTTAAAAAATCATAAAAAATCATAAAAAATCATAAAAAATCATAAAAATGTCCTGAAAAAATCAAAAAAATTGAAAAATGTCCTGAAATAATCCAAAAAAATTGAAAAATGTCTTGAAAAAATCATAAAAAATAAAAAACTGTCCTGAAAAAAATCCCTAAAAAGTCAAATAAGGTCCTGAAAAATGAACAAAAAAATTGTAAAAACTCAAAAAAGCAAAACAAAACAAAAATATCCCCTTTGTGCATAAGACAAATCACTGAGCATCCCTCCAACGACATGCAATCACACATTGTGCTTTAATAGAATCATGCATTAACAGATGAGTTTTTTTCAATCAAACCAGACATTCAAACTGCTCACAATTGTCATATCAATCGAACATCAACATTAATATCATTTGTCCTTGGCATATTATCATGAGTCTTATACAGGGTGTGGCATGCTCAAAACCAGACTGTGTCCTGTTTTAGATGAGGTACCGCATTCCTTGAAACTAGACAGCATGATCGTCCTATCAACACTTTCAACTTTTGACAATGAAGATCAAGATGTTTGTTTGACTTGTTGGAATTAGCGAGTCTTATCATTTATTGATTTATCTTTGATCATGTTCCTATGTTGCTTGATGATGTCACTGAGTGATTTAGAGTGACCGGGATGGTTCATGGTCCCTTTCTTTTTTGTTGTGATTGTTGTTTGTCTACGATGTGTTTGTCTTTTGCAAAAAGGGTTGCATTTCAGCTCTGGCCTTCAATGCCATGATGCTATGCATCCATTTTGCTACATTTAAATAAAGGTTCTCACCTACAAAGTGCATTAGTGAAAGCAAGTTTTTCTTCGTCTCTAACTGTCCTTTGTCTCATTTCTTCTTACTAACATTTCTTCCGTCAGTCTTGGCAGTCCGTTTGATCCTATCATTTTCTATCATTTTATCGATCAATTGGCCTCTTTTCTGCATGTTTCCGGCCAATTCCTCGAGGGGGCATGCATATGTCATTGTCTATTGTCTGGGGCATTTTCATTATTGTTCTTTGAAACAATGCTTAAAATCTCATTGTCTCAAAGAGAGGCAAAATGTAGACGTCTAAAAATGGTCAACGCTTGCAGAGTCATACTTTAACACTGACGCATTGCCTTATTTTAGGGTTTTTGCATCGCATTAACATTTATCCTATGTCACGCACTTGGTCTTTATCATTTGTGAGCATCGAGTCATTCTTCTGCATTCTTCATTCATCTCGCTTTTGAATTTGGTCTTGTCAATAACAATTTTCAGTCATGATTTTGGTCGATCCTTATCAACTTGTCAATTTTGTCATTTTGCGATCGATTTGTCATCGATCGTCATCTTTCTCAATCATGTCAATTTGGATCAATTAGTCATTGTTCCTCATCAATTGGTACATTTATCAATCAAATCATTTATCAAGTCAGAATCATGATTAAATTGACCCTACATCAATTATCTTTTGTCAAGACCTAATCTTCTAAGGTTTTATGATTTATTCATTTAATCTTGTTTGGCATTTTCCCTCTAGGTTAAATAATCTATTTATTTATCCTAAGTCTTCTTGTCACATTTGTTTAATTGGCTAATTAATTCCTCCTCTTTTTGTGAATTAATTAATGAATGAAAAATTGTTAATTAATTCACTTATTTTTCCTAATTTCCTCATTTTCTAATTTCCTAATTTCTATTTCATCTAATTTCAATTCTCTCCTATTTTTCTCCTAATTTCATGGGAATGACATTTCAAGTTGTCATAATTTGTCATAATTGACAATCAATCAATTTTGACATAGAAATTTGTCATAATTTTGTCATGAATTATCAATCAATCAATCTTGCATAGAAAGTGCAAATTTGTCATAATTTGTCATATTTGTCATTTTTGATTTGAAATTGCCATTCGAATCAAATTCATGCTAATCTTGTCATCTCTCCAATTTGTCTATAAATTGGATGAATTTCTTCAATCCCAACAAATCACTTTTTCGAATCGATCCTCGAATCAATCACGCTTCGAGTATTCTTGCGCTACTATCTTGTCTACTTGCTTTCACATCATGCTTATGCACTAGTAGGTGAGATCCACAAACAAATCTATTTGAAGAAGAAAGAAGGACAATGGAGCCACATGAAGGAGACATTCAAGTCTGCATTTGGTTTGCTTAGTTTTCAATCTTGAATGTCTTGTTTTCATGTCTTTATTGAGTGTGTTTAGGATTGATCATTGCATTGGAGCTTTCGTGATTGAACTAGGCTAATGTTTATATTGCTTTAATGATTTTTGATTTCCTAGCTACACCAGTCATATGATTTAAACATCTACTATCAATCATCCATTTGTTTATATCTCTTCTAGCATGTAAGGCAATAGCAACAGTCTTAGGAATATAAGTCTTAGGTACATCTCTTTTTACATAAAACAAACAATCACCATCCTCATAATTTGATTCATCATCTGAAACACCATCATCATCTTTTTACATAATAGGCTCTCTTGTTAAAATTTCCTTTACCTTCTCTAAATTTTGTCCTGATCCTCTTTTCGGATACCTAGTAGCAATATGACCAATCTTTCCACATATAAAAAACTTAAGGGGTAACATACCTTTATATTTGTTGGTGCTTTTCTTTAGTTTCCTCACAAAGTTTGCTTCCATCTCATTTGAAATTTCATCTTCTAGATCTTCCTTAGAGGATTTAAAGGAAGATTCAGTCTTAGCTTTGTCTTTTCCAAACTTTCTTATCTCAAATGCTGATAGAGTACCATAAAGATGCTCTCTAGTAAACTTCTTCAGATCATAGGTTTCTTCAATATACAAGATCTTGTCATTGTATCTTCCTGGTATGGACATAAAAATCTTCTCAATTATATCTTCATCTATCAAGGTGGCACCAAGTTCTTTGATTTTATTTACAACACTATCAACCTTTTGAAAATAGCTAGTTATGTCTTCTCCTTCTTTCATTTTCAAGTTCTAATATCTTTGCTTAGCTGTTAGCTTCTTTGATAGTTTAACTCTATCATTTCCTTCATAATATCTCTCATTTTTTCCCAAACCTCATAAGGAGTATTCAACGAAATAAACTTTGTCAATTTAGTCTTTGATAAAGCACTAAAAATAACATACCTTGCTTTTTCATTCTCTTAATAAGATTGAATCTCATCTAGAGTGGTAAGATCATTTTCTGGTTGAACATACTTATTTTCCATTGCTTTCCAAATGTTTTAGCCCAAATAGATTAGGTAATCTCTCATCTTCAATTTCCAAAAACTTAAGTCATATTCTTCAAAGATAGGAATAGTCAGTTTATGTGCCATCAGATAAGGATCTACCTCAAGTGGTTAAGATCTTCTCCAAGGAACCAAATTTATGATACCAATTTTTTAATATTGAGGCAACTGAGAGGGGGGTGAATCAGTTGATGACAAATCAATTTCTGGAATTTTTTGTACATCCAGAGTAACCAACAAAATTAATTAAGATAGATATAACATGAAAACATACACATATAATAAATCACACAAAGAAAGAAAAGGATGAGAAAGCGAAAAAAGAGAAACAGATAAAAGAGAAAATAGAGAAAGAAAAGCAAGAGAAAGAGAAAGTAGAGAAAGCGAGACAAGAAGAGAAGAGGAAGGAAGAAGAAAAGAAGAAGGAAGAAAAGAAAAAGAAGGAAGAAGAGAAGAAGAGGAAGGAAGAAGAGAAGAGGAAGGAGGAAGCAGAGAAGAAAAAGGAAGAGGAGAAAAAGAAAGAAGAAGAGTGGAAGAAAAAAGAGGAGAAGAGGAGAGTGGAAGAGGAGAAAGTGAAGGCCGCCAAGGTAGCCCAAGAAAAAGAAGAGGAGAAGAAAAGACAAGCAGAGATCAAGGAAAAGGAAGAAGGATGAACTCTGAAGGTAACTAGAGATCAAGCCAAGCAGGTTGATTCCACTGGTCCCACTGATTTGACTCTTGCTTGTCTAACTCAATTGGTTGATGAGACTGAGCTACTGCGGAGCATTCAACTAGCGCAAGAGAGATTAGAATAACTAAAGAAAAAGAAAGAATATGATGTCATTCAGTTTGTTGTTGACACCCTTTTTAATCTAATCCCCAATATTAACCTCCCTGTTACTGATTCCTTATTGGCCAAGCTCAAACTTCTTTGCATGGTAGTGGATGATCAGGTATAATGTTTGGAAGATGCTTTTGTTGGCATATGGACACTCCAATGAGACATTGTATGTGATTGAAGGTTTTGTCATTGATGGCAACCTTGAAATCCTATGGCACTGGAAAGACATCATACCGGAAAAGTATAACATAGGCAAGATAGTGCACCGACATCAGAAGATCACTTAGGACACTGGCACTGGCACAAAAGAAAACATGTATACTAGCACAGAGGCCGATAGGATTTTTGTTATGTAATATTTTGTTTATTATTGTAAGCCGACTTGGCAAATTGTAAAATGACTCTTGTATATAAAGGAGATCATTGTAGACATTTGATAAGTAATGTAGTGAGCATAAAAGAAATTATTAGGCAGACCTAATGTGCAAATTATAGGTCAAGGGTATATGTAAAGAATAGAGCAAGAACCGGTACTGAATCCAGCATTGAAGATGGTATTGTATAGTAGTACAATATATTGGATTTGTATAATCCTTATTGTAAGTCAGTGTGACTTCCCACTGAGCAGTGAGCTCTAGGCAATTGGCCTTCCTGCATGTGCAGGCCAATATTGTAAGTAATTTTCTCTTATTGGCCAGTGAGTGAATATTGTGGGTCACAAATCCCACCGAGGTTTTTCCCACACCGGGTTCCTTGCTAAAATCCAGTGTTATGGTGTGATTTTCATGTGGATGTTATTGATTCTATTTATTGCATTATTTCTTGCATACCGGTACACTGTTATATTATGTTCTGCATGTTTTAAGTTAAAAAATTCTAACTACTGGTTAGATACTGATTCACCCCCCCCTCTCAGTATCTGTGGGATCCCTAACAATTGGTATCAGAGCTTGGTCCTCTATTTTCAAAAGCCTAATAGCTTGAGGAAGATCTTGACACCGGTAAAGATGGAAAATCTGATGAAGCAATTGGAAGGAACTCTTACAGACTATGATGCAGAGAAATTGAAAAATATCAAATTAGAAGATGATTTAAGAGCAGCTCAGGATATCATTTAGGCACTTCAAGAAAATCTTACTGTTGCAAGAAATAAGAGAAGAGAACTTTGTGAAAAATTGCAAAATGAGAATGATGAAAAGGAATCATTTAATGATCAGTTAAGCAAGTTGAAACAAGAGAACATGACAACAAAAAATGAAATGTAGGATATGACTATGAGATTTTGCAAAGAGATTGAAGATAGGAAGAAGAATGAAGAAGAATTGACCAGAAGACTAAGTGATGCAGCAAATGAGAACACAAGACTTAGCTATGAAAATGACATGTTGAAGGCAGATCTGAGGCATACTCAGAATGACTCAAATGAACTGATGAGACAAAAAGAAGTCCTAGAAAGAGAACTAGAAACTGCAAATCAACATAAAGAAAAATTCAAGAAAATCTTAGAGGAACTTGGCACCTTGCTGAAGAATCAAAAACCTAAAGGTGACACTTCTAGAATTGGCTTTGAAATTGGTGAAAGCTCTGGTACTACAAATACTCAGGATCACAGCAAACTGGTAAGACAACCTAATGCTTATAAATTAAATGGAAAATGCTTTAACTCTAATAAATATGGTCATAGAGCAAATGAATGTAGATCTAGAAATTATCAGAATATCAATACACCCACCGGTCAATGTTCAAAATGCAGCAAAGTAGGTCACAACTCTAAAAACTGTAGAATGAATGTGAGATGTTATGTTTGTGGAAGATTTGGACACTTATCAAATCAATGCAGAACACAAACCGGCATAGGTTAATGGAAAGCTATTTAGAAAAATAATGTAACTTGTTATGCATGTAACAAGATTGGGCATATTGCTAAATTCTGTAGAAGTAAAGGAACACCGGTAGACAACAAAGGTGCTATCTTGAAAGGTAAAGAAAAAGTTGAAGAAGTTAAGCAAGACTTCTCAAAGAAATGGATTAGAAAAGATCTAAATATTGGGAATACTCCTCCACTGGTAGAACCAGTCAATGCTTCACCGGTAGGACAGGGTGATGCTTCATCGATAGGATAGAGCAGTGCTCCACCGACAGGAAGTTCTTCATCAAATTGAAGAAAATTTCCTTGAGGGTTTGGCAATCTATTGATACATGTGCTATTATTCCCTTAGTTAGAGATAAGAAGTTGAAAATTACATATTACTGGTAGACAATGTTAAGTGAATACTTAACCGGCATGCAATTAATGTGGTAGATGGCGAAAAGACATTATAAAAGTAAGGTTTTGGCTCCATTTCACTTCACCAAGATTTCAAATTTATGAAGAGCATGAAGACTAAAAGCTAAGGCATTTCGAGCAAGAAGCAAGCACACTCCAAGCAATATCATCCACCCTAAAGGCAGAAAAAGGTATTTAATCATGGCATCCTCCTTTGCAATTGAATACATAGCAAACCCTAGTGTTGTTGAAGTAATAAAAAGACCTAGGCCCGTATTTTAGTTAGTTCCTAAGATAGAAAAGAAGGATGATACCTTAGGTTCTTTTTCTCAAATCCATCAAGGTGTTGTATATGCTGAAGACCCTAGAATGTACATCCACTGCAACATTGAAGAATTAGGAGATGAGGAAATCAAAACCATGTATAAAACCGTGATATGTGATGATACCAACAATGTTAAAAATGAACACAAGGTTATTGAAACCCTAGGATTCACAGAAATCCTTAGCATTCCCAAATTTCCTAAGGATGTGATTAGGATAGTTTTAAGCAGAGTTCATGGAGAATTTTTCTGGTTAGATGCAATCCATAAGATCACCAAGGAAGATATAAAAGTTGTGACAGGGTTACTGACCACCGGTAAGAGACCAGATAAAAACAAGAAGGTTTGCAATGACCTAGTTATAGACCTAGCTGGTGCAACATTCGACAAGAGGTCTCTAAGGGTTAATGATGTAAAAGATATCAATGTGAGATTCATAAGTATGATATTAGGTTACAAGGCCAGTCATGCTAATAGACTTAACTTAGTTTCAAGTTTATGCATTAAGAGTGCTTATGATATGGTAACAAACAATGCAAAAATTGACATTTGTGAATGGTTAAAGGATGAACTGATTGACAACCTTGGAAAAATCAAGAAGGACAAGAAAGGAACTTTTAGATTTGGAAATCTATTAGTATGCCTAATGCTACACATAACAAAATAGGTTCCCAGTATAGATTATAAAGAACTTGGATATGCCATACTGGTAGGAAAACAATTGATTGAACTATTCAATAACATGGGTGAGAACAAGGAGAACAATATTCATGACTTTTTCCAAGCATTGAAGACCAAAATGAAGCAAAGAATAAGGTTATCTCAAAAAATAGTAGACAAATACAAAGATGATATATGCTTTGTTATTAAGAAAGATGAAATCTGGATGGAAGCGATCAACCCAAGAACAATTTGGGTAACCAAGATGGGCTATGAGACAGATGATCACATAGTTGAAACATATGCTAAAGCACTTCTGGAAGCCCCCAGTGAACCTAAGGAAGAAATATTTGGTAGTGCTGAGACTATAGAAAGCCAAATACAATCAAAGAAAAGAGTAAAGAAGGTTGAGGCATTTGTAAGAAAAGGTTCTAGACAAGCAAAGGCTATCAAAGAAGATGTATTGAAGAAAACCGGTATAACAGAGGATGAGTTGGCAGCTCCACAATCTGAAACTCACCTATCACTGGTAGGTACTTCTTTGGAAGGTGACATGCCAACAACTTTTAAAAGAGTTGTAAGAAAAAGAGATCCCTCACCGACAACCACACCCTCTCGTAGGAGGACAAGGCAAAAGCAACAAGCAGTGAGATCTCCATTAAGAAAGGCCACACCTAAGAAGAAACTAACACCCAAAAAGAAGAAAAGGACAAGTAAAGACTTGGCCCCTCTTGATATACTATTAAATGAAATCACAGAGGAAGGAAAATTGAAAAATATAGAGAAAATATATGACACTCTAACTGTTGATGAGAAAGAGCAAGTTGAGAACAGTGTGATACTGCATATGGACATGTACAAGAAATTTTTGATGGAAGTAGCGAATGAAATTCCTGATGATTTATTTAAAAGACTAGAGGCCAGAAGGCAAGCAGTAATAGAATTAGATAAGAAAATAAAAATAGAGAAGCTACTTGCTGTATATCTGGTAAACTCTCCAAAGGAAATTGATGATTTGATTGCTCAGACAAACCAGTCAGTATTCTCTACTGCACACCGGCACATTTCACTAATGGCAAGAAGAGTTACTGAAGTAACAGAGGAAACAAAAGATGGTTGGGATATATTCCTGGTTGACAAAGAAAAACTAGAAGAATATAGGAACCCTAAACCTATAAAGGTATATCAAAAGGATAGGGACAAGGGGAAAGGCAAAGTTGGTGGACCACCAAGCATAAAATTTAAAGACAACCTACCCCCACCGGTGAAAATAACAACTACTGAAGACCAACCGACATCAGAAAGTATGGATGTATAGGATAAAAATCCTAATTCTGAACTTCTATATACTGTAAATGTTGATACCCAAAAGATCAACATAATAGTAGATAAAGATAAAATTGACAAGTCAGATATGGCTAATGAGCCTCTGGTAGTAGGGGAAATAGAAAAACCGATAGAGGATACAGAGAAAAAGGTAGAGATTGAGGCACAAACTGAGACAACACAACATTCAGAGAAACCAACAAAGCTAAAGGCTCCGGAATAACAGGTACACAAGGAAACAGTACCACCGGTAACTAGTGAAGTAGGAAAACCAGTGCTAAAAGAAATGCAGACACAAACTGACCTGCTAGAGGTCAATACAAGCATGGTTACTACCACTAGTACTCAGATTACTGGATCATCATCAACATTCAAGTCAACAAATGTGACTGAGGTATTACTTGACTCCATCAAGAAAATAACTGACTGCAGTTCACAGGCCTACAAAGCAATTGATGATTCTATACCAATTTTGAAGGTAATTGCTCCAAACTGTAATATAGATGATAAAGATTCTTTAGGAAAATTGGATACATTGTGTAAATATATGTCTGAAAATATTGAGAAAATAAAGGAAGAGTCAGTAAAGGATAAGGTGGAAAAAGAAAAACAAAAATTCTTTGATGAGGAAATAAAGAAGTGTAACAAAGATTTTGACACACTTCTACCAGAACTATGCAGTTTGTTAAAAGAATACAAAAATCTGTATAAAGATACATGTAAAACAAACTTTTTGACTGTAGATATTGACAAGAAAATAAGCAAGACACAGGATGAGATAAATAAGCTTGCAGACAATTTTGTAAACTCACCTGATTCATTATCAGTTTTTGAAGAGAAGATAGCAAATTTTGAGGAAGGATTGCTCAAACTAGAAAGAGAGAAAGAAAGAATAATAAATAAGGCAAAACACTTGAGATCTAAACTGAGTCCAAGATTGGACTATTTAGCATCTCTGCAGAATGAAATTTTAGAGGCATTAACATAGGGAAGCAAAACACCAACAGAGCATTTGCAGCATCTCACCGGTACAGTAAAAAGGACTGAGACAACAATAAAGGATAGTAAGAAGTTTATGGATAGTCTAAACTTAATTTTGGGAGATCTTTTTTAGATAATAACTACCCAGCTACAGGGTTAAGGATATAGATAGATGAAACTACAAACTCTACTGACATCTTGACAACCTTTGTCATTGATGCCAAAGGGGGAGTAGTGGGATGAGAAAGTTCAAAATACAGGAATCATATGCTCAGGGGGAGCTCTCACATTTTTGGTAACATTTTTGGATTACACATTTTTGGATACTTTTGAAATTTCTCATGAGTGTTGTCATCAATGCCAAAGGGGGAGATTGTTGGCATATGGACACTCCAATGAGACATTGTATGTGATTGAAGGTTTTGTCATTGATGGTAACCTTGCAATCCTATGGCACCGACATGACATCATATCGGTAAAGTATAACATAGGCAAGATAGTGCACCAACATCAGAAGATCACTCAGGACACCGACACCGGCACAAAAGAAAACATGTATACCAGCACAGAGGCCGACAGGATTTTTGTTATGCAATATTTTGTTTATGATTGTAAGCCGACTTGGCGAATTGTAAAATGACTCTTGTATATAAAGGAGATCATTGTAGAGATTTGATAAGTAATGTAGTGAGCATAAAAGAAATTATTAGGCAAACCTAATGTGTGAGTTATATGTCAAGGGTATATGTAAAGAACAGAGCAAGAACCGGTATTGAATCTGACATTGAAGATGCTATTGTAAAGTAGTACAAGATATTGGATTTGTATAATCCTTATTGTAAGTCAGTGTGACTTCCCATTGAGCAGTGAGCTCTAGGCAGTTGGCCTTCCTGCATGTGTAGGCCCCTATTGTAAGTAATATTCTCTTATTGGCCAGTGAGTGAATATTGTGGGTCACAAATCCCACAGAGGTTTTTCCCACACCGGGTTTCCTCGTTAAAATCCTATGTTATGGTGTGATTTTCATGTGGATGTTATTGATTCTATTTATTGTATTATTTCTTGCATACCGATACACTATTATATTATGTTCTGCATGTTTTAAGTTAAGAAATTCTAACTACTAGTTAGATACTGATTCACCCCCCCTCTCAATATCTATGGGATCCCTAACAGCTTCATAGGCCAGTACAAAGAAAAATTGTGAAAAGGCACTCAAATTTGCATTAGTAAAGCAAATGGATGAAGACAGGACACAACTGCTTAAGCAAAAAGATGATGTAGATTCAACTATGGGTGAAGGTAACCTACTCTTGAGTAAAATCTATCAACCTCACCTATTTTGTGAAGATGCTTTGAAATAGAAGACTCAACTCCAATCAGAGTTATAGAAATATATTGGCAACTTCAAACTACCCTATGATCTATTCACAGTATATGGACAAACTATCCATACTCACCAGCATTAGATTGTGAAGCTTGACTCAGAGATATGCAATTGGACTTGAGATTTGCAGGAGCTCCAGTTGTTCCTATTACCAAAATTGCAAGTTCTTAAGAAGTGTTTCTTGAACTTGGAGGCTATTGTTGTGACACAGGAGATGAGTACCATTGATGCAATGGAATAATTAGCCTTCCAGACAAAGACCGAAAGTGAAATTTCTGCCTCACTTCTTGAGTCATGATCTTCGGACATTAAATTTTTTATGCAAAACTTTAAATCTCTTTTTGAAAAGTTTTACTCCTTATTGTCATGAACATATATTCTGTTTTCATATTATACAAACAAAAAGGGGAATATTTTGCATTACCTTATCATTGTTGGCAAAAGGGGAGCAGTGTATTAAAATTTTGGTGAGCATTAACAACATACTTTTTATTTTTGCAAAGGAGTGGTATATGCTTAGGGGGAGTAACTTTGATTATGGCATCTGTTTTTGTTTTGTAAAGCACTTAGATGTCAAAATTTTCCTAAGTGTTGCCATCAATGCCAAAGGGGGAGATTGTTGGTATTTTGATGATGATTAGTTGTGATTGTCATTGATGGACACACACTTATTTGATGTATGAGTTATTCTCAACCGGTAGTGTTCCAACCAGTATTGTATGTCATTAATATGTATAGTCTTTGTTTTTTGAAGACTATCGGTGTTTTACAGAAGATGCTTACCATTCAAAGCATGACTGAAGACCCCGATCGGCTATTAATCTTTTTGATCAGAACACTATGTTCTAGTTTTCCTATCTTCACTTATCAACCGGTAATCAGTATACTTTGTTAACTAGTATAATTGTAATGTGTGATGAGTTATCATCCACTGACACTTTGGCGGTGTTTTTGTGTCGTGTTACCAAATGTGTCTAGATGCAATGTACCTAGGAAATTATAGTCTAATCTTATTGGACTGACATGAAATTAGGTTCTTATATGAGGACATCATGTCTAGGGTTTTAAGAGGGTTGTTGTGTGCGATCATTGGAAAGAAGATTAGGTTTGTGCAAGAAAAGGTTTCTCACAACAGAGATAGAGAGTGCAAAATATAGAAGACTCAAGTAATGCTGGAATGTATTAACATGGAGTTGTCAAGGATCTAATCAAGCATTTTGTGCTACTGTCTAGATCATTCACTTATTGATTATTAATATCTTCGACAAATCTAAAACCCTTGACCGAGTAGGCCCAGCCAAGCCTATTGAAAATCCTCTAACAAGGTGGTTCACATTTCTGAATCTGAAATCCTCTAACAGGGTATTCTTTAGCAGGACTTATCTCCTAATAGAGATCTGGATTCCTAACAGGATCTGTTCTGGTGAAGAACATTGTAAGGCCTTAACTAGTCTGGTTACTATTCTGCAGATAGCTCCCTTGCGAGTTTTACTCACCGTGGTTTTTCCCATTTGGGTTTCCACGTCAAAACATCTTGTGTTATGGTGATTGTGCTTCTATGGGTGAATGCTTTATTTGCTATTTGGCTTGTTTATGTTTCAACCGATTAATTGTTTAACTTGCTACACCGGTCTGCAATTAAATTGCTTAAGAGTTTGTTTATTTTTGGGTATACTAATTCACCCCCCATCTTAGTATTCAACACTATTTTGGTGGATTTTGGTTGAGGTTGTGACCTTCTTCTATGTTCTTTTTTATTCCTTTTGAATAAGTTTTTACCCCCTTTTTTCAAAAAAATAAATATCTTAGTTAATTTTATATGACAACAGATTTCTTAGTGTTCTTATTGAAGTTTAAATGTTATAAGCATAATTATAATTTAGATATAAATTCAAAAAATATCTTATTTATCAATATTAAACAATATAGGACTTAAGCACATTAAGAACACTTTGATTAATATATAAATTAGAATCCAATATTATGATTATTGTAAAAAAAGAATAAATACCATCTTTAAAAAACAAAACTAAATTAATCCATTCTTGTCTTTAATTAAAATTCTCTAAAATTAAAAATAAATTTAAATAATAATAATTTAATAGTTATCCAAATCTCAACACTTGAAAATAAATTAAATATATAGAGGAGAAACATATCATAGAATGATTCAAAAAAGAATAAACGTATCCAACTTATGTCTCTAACATGAGATCCTATGCAAATATGTTGTAATACTTTAAAAAAATGATTTACAATTATATTAATCTCTATGTATAAATATAGTTTTTCAACCCCTTATGTATAGTAATTTTGAACCTATTTGTAAAGCCTAATCAACCTAGCTACAAGTCTATAATCTACCAAATCATTAAACAACAACAATGGAGCTCTAAATCAAGTATGCAAACACATGAAATAAACCAAATATACCTTCACACACATGATAAGGAGAGTGGTTGATTGATGATGCAAGGAAGATGATGATGAAAGTTCTAAAGATATTTTGGCACAATGCAATTAAGCTCTAATTGTGGATGATAGAAATGAGAAGAATAATCCTCTTTTATAGAAGTCTCCAAGAGAATCAATGGTTTAGATTAAGAGGTTAAAATATGAATGACCATGATCACATAGTTAGAAGAGAATCAATAGGATTAAGAGGTACTAATGAGAGTAAAAGGTGGAAGAGAGTGAATAAGATTAAGAGGTTAATTTGAATGAAGGGTTAAGATTGAGTTGTAGGTAAGGGTTAGGTAGATGTGTTGTCATGTAAATATATAAGAGAGAAAATATAATGAAGAAGAATAAGACACTTTTCACATGACTGCAAATTTAGATTATGATCCGTGTGAGAAAGTTTGAGGGCTAGGATTAGAAGGAAGACGATAATGAATTAATCAAATAAATGGAAGTATTTAATTAATAGAGGAAAAAGGTGGGGTTAAGTTAATTAAATAAATATTATTTTTAGAAAGGAAAGGCTAGCAAATTAACTATATAAATAATAATATTTATTTAATTAATAGAAGAAAAAGGTAATGAATTAATTAAATAAATGAAATATTTATTTAATTAATAGAATAAATGGTAAAATAAGTGAATAAATAATTATTTAATTAAGGACAATTTTTAAGGTGTCTACAAATGTTAAATTATTTGATACCTAAAGATTAAAAAATTGATAACTATTTATGTTGTAATTTTATAGATTAGATAAGCTTTTAAATTAAACAATTTAGAGAGTTGAACATTAAAATTCATAATATGGATTATTTGTGATGAGATTATCATCTCTTTCATATTTACTATTTTATAGTGTTTCTTTTTGTATATATTTATAATTACAATTATAGTTGAAAAGACACTCCAAGTGTGCTTTGATAAGGTGAAATATGTAATGAACAATAAAAATATGACAATGAATTTTTGTAATTTGATTTATACTATTTTATGATTAGTGCCCTTTATTAGATTGTATCATTCCATTTTCATTTATGTTCTCTCAAGTACTATGATAGAAAAAGGTAGTTGTCAAACTACTCTATTATCTCACCTACACCTTAACATTAATATATTTTTAATTTACGTTCAATTCATACTCAAGATCTTTATTTTTTTGCATTATCAGACTACAAGTTTATACACATTCTACACATCAAATTATTTCATTAAAGATTGTAATTAATCATCTAGAAACAAAATTACTATTTTAAGTACATGCATATATACATACAATTGCTAGCTTAATGTACCTAATAAATCCTTTTACACCACATTTATAGCATTTAATCATGATTTTGGTCACAATGACGATATTGTTAATGAGATGATGGGAAATTGATCCTAGCCTAGAGACATAAGATCTGATCCAAATCAATATCATTTATTAGAGGAAATAGTAAACACGATCCAAATTAAGTCCTAAAGGAGATTTCCATAATATGTGTGATTATTTCCTCTTTTTGATTATTTTGTTTCCATATTATCAGATATGATTATGATGTGATAATACATGTATTAGGTAAAATGATGAGAAATTGGCAAGATTCAACATAAAAAAAAGTATAGCTTTCAAACAAGAAGATAGAGAAGAAGATATGACAAAAATATAGGGCAAAAAGTGTTGGACTATGAAGTCAAGTGATATAGTATTGAAGGTGCTATCATTAGTTGTAGGTTCCAAATTTTGGATCAGAGTGCTCTATAGATTCGTCTCCCTGAAATTTAGACAAAAAACATTAGATAATGAAGTTGGCTAAATTAGCTCATGGGCTTTTGCTTGTTTAGAAGATGGAACTGAACATCTTAGTCTTCTCTCCATGACTACCCAACTTTCAACTGTCAGATTTGTAGCCTACACACATATAAGAGGAAAAAATATTATGCTATATAGGGGCTTGCCTAAGTCAAACCTTGTGTTGGCGTTTCTACCTTCACTACAATTATGATGATGAAAAAGAGAGCTCACCCCTAGTAGGGAAGAGGTTAAATCAAAATTGAAATATTTAATTGAAATGATATTACCTTAGATTTGATATTGGTTGTTATGCAATGCTCTTTAGATAATCCCTCATATGAAAGCATATTCAAGAAACCCTTCTGACCCAAAATTTTCAGACCCCGGATCTACAATAAACCGGACAAATATGCAAACTCCTAAATCTAAAATCTACAAAACAACATCCTACAAATGTGTTCCATTGGTTGTAATGTCTCAAATCTTTCCCACATTTTCATGGATTTGAAATAACAATATATCTACTCAAGCAACCTGTTATACAAAACTTGGAAGCACACAACTCTCGTAATCATGAATAAAGCTTTGATAACACTTGCTAAGAAATTATGCACAATACCTAATGCGGTTAACTCATTTTTAATGAAACCCCATGAGAGAAAAGAATACATACAAGCTTATAGAATAATAAATTGCATAGATAAAATACACAAGACATAAGATAACAAAGACATATCCTAAAAACTCTGCAAGAGTTAAAAAATCATCTCCACAAGCATCCACACTCCATGTAATATTCAAGAATAAATCAATATAATACACTTACATAGTCACAATGAACACTTCTAAAATATCATGTCTCTCTAGTGTTTCCTCCACATGTACATGATGAATCCAGACACCCAATGACATGCTTCACATATGCATTTCAAAAGGACTCAATATTATGATATCCCACTCACTCAACCAACCTTAACCACTAAACATGTACTTAGTTTTATACACCCAATCTCACGCAACTACAATCAACTGATAAGAAATAATCATGAACTTCAAATCATGAGAACACAAACAATTGACCCCTTATTTAAATTCACATAATATTAAATATCTTTTGTTAAATAACATTTAATTATCCTATATCTCCTACACACTGATAAAAACTACATGCTCAATAGAATTGACATTGATAATTCTAGGTTGAAAATAAATTAGTAATGATGTCTTTATATAGGTTTCACTAGGTATTTCCTAGTTTAGGTCAACTTATAATGATCATTAAAATATTAGGATTAGATCACAAATGATGGGATCTGACACTCACACATTTGATTTTGGTCTCTCTTTGAGGGACTCTGATGATGTGTGCCCTAGTATACTAAGAATATGGTTCTAGGTGCCCTAGTCCACCCAGAGAAGGATTAGATAAAGATGGTTACAAAGTGCAGGTCCCAAGATATAGGTTAACTCTTGAGAATCGACAATATTTTGGATGAAATGGGGCCAAACATAGGCTTGAAATGATCTATGAGAGAGAACACTAAATAAAGTGTCCAAAAAGGAGTGTGAAATTATAAAGTGTTATAATTTATGACACTACATTTATCCCCCACTTTAGCAGGAGATGAACTTATACTCACTCTAAATTAAAGAGAGCAATTGGGAACAAGACTAACAATCGACTAACAATAGATAAGATGTCACTAAGTGGAGAGAACAATACCCCTATCTTAGGATCTCAACTCAAGCAAAAAAATCAAAGATTTGTACACAAAAAACAAGACACAATAAAACAGAATACAACAAAAGGCAAGAAAAAAGGAAAACATAATGTAGCATCGTAAATTGTACACCCTTAATATGGGTTGTCCAATTCCACTCTTAGGTTAGCACCTGCCTCAATGTGTCTCATTTCTTTTTGCATTTTAAAGGTTCCTTAAGTATTTAATTATTAATTTAATTAATCTAAAGTCATCTCTCAACAATTCACATATTATAAAATGGGGCCCTTAAGCCTAAGCATGCCCCTCTTTTATTTTATTTTAATTAATAGTAATAAAGTCCTATTTCCCATCTTCAAGGAAATGTTTTGCATATCTAAACACCTTGGGCTGACCTATCATGTGGGATTTGACTTTATAATCACAATATCTTGCATCCCTAGGAATTTGGAAAAAAGTTGTCCGGACGAGTATGCCCACCATTCTGGTCCTAATTTTTTATCCCTGAATTTCAGGAGATTAGTTTGGTGGTATTATAATATTCAAATCTTTTTTGTGTTAATTTTTATAAATTATAAGTTAGCCTATTATCAAAATTAAAGTTAGGGTTTCATATATAAAGCCTTTTTTTCCCCTCATTTGATGATCCTAAGGAAGCAATGTGAAAGGAGAATCATATGAAGTGAAAGTATAGGTTTTATGTGAAGTCTACAATCACAAAATTCATCGTTCATCAATTCCATCAACCTTTTTCATCATCCATGGAAGCTTAGGAGATACTGAAGAATAATAAGGACATCAACGACTATTGATTGGCTTGTACCTCTCCCTTAGGGTTTGGTATGGTTTCATGTTATTTTCATATCTCTATGTGTGTTTAAGATCTACACATCATTCATTTTCAGATTTACATTATTTCTTTATATCTACATTGCATTTGTGATTTTAAGCATTTAGACTACATTCATTTAGGGTTTTCACTCAAAACATAGGGTAGAACTCTAGTTTGCATTTTAGTTCATATGAATCTTCCAAACACATGAGATTCTAGGGTACACACTTTTCAATATTACATTGACTATTTTTGGAGGTGGAAATCACCAAAATAAGGGGTTTGACTAAGGAAAAACCCTACATAGCAAAAAACACACCATTTTTCAGATTGTAGACATAGGTACATGTTTCTATTGGAGCGAACAACTTCTAGGAAGTCTTAGTCAATTGTCATAGACCCATTTGCAGAACAAGGGCCCAGATCTTAGGGACTAGAACACCTAGCACCCCAGTCTTCAGGACTAGAGCACCTAGCACCCTGGTCTAGATCAACTCAATATGCGGACTTGTAATTTATAGCTTAGTACACTCATTGGGACCAAAGCACCCAATGCTCCCATCCAATTAGATCAGACTCGGTTTTTAGTATCAGGCACACATAAGATTTCCCTTTCTAGATTTGTACTTTGTGTTTCGTTTTCATCTTTGTATCAGATTTTTATTTCTATTGTTCTAATTCTTTTCATTCATTATTTTATCTTAGTTTGTCATTCCCTCACATTTTACTCATTCCTTTTTATATCAATGAAGGAATAAAAACCCTAAAAGTATTCCTTGACTCTCCTTCATAAGAGGAAGTCAAAGTGAATCACTTCCTTAGGCTCTTTCATATTCCAATGTGTGGATGAAAGTGGTAGTAGGTCCTAAACTACCCAATTCGACATTTCACCATCACACATAAATACACAAAAGGGGTTAGTGCTAAAAAAAGAGGCTCCAAGTCAACTAGTTGAAGAGACTTTGATAATCAAAATGCCTCAACTATTAATATCATTCTAGGAATTTTATTGTAAGAGAACAAGTGGACTTCTAGAAATAATAAGAACATACACCAATTATAAGAAACCATGGTCCAACAAATAGCAAGATGTGTTCTGCTAAGGGTCCATAGAAAAATCTATATGTTACACTAGCCAATGTAAGGCATGTTATGTTGGGTAATTCATGCTTGCATCGTGGATTATTTTGGCTAACAAGTTACATTATGCTAGGTGATCCATGAAAAGAGGCATGAATTTTACTAGACAACAAGGTGTGTTATGTTATGTGATCCATGTAGTGCAAAAAATGATTACACTAGAAAACTACATTATGCTAGGAAACCAACAACGACAATCATACTAACAAGTTGTGCTATTTAGATGATAAATTTTTTGTTATCAAACTAGAAAGACTTGCTATACTAGTTGACCAATGATTCAAGAGTATGCTTATATTTATCTAAGGGATAAAAACAACATGTTTATGCTAGAAGATTAGGATGATATGGAGTCACCTAGGTCTAGCAAGGTTGTTCTACTTTGTTATCCATAGATCATTGTAATGTACCTTCCTTATAACTTCTAGTTGTTTGCATGGGTTAGCCTATAATTAGGTTTTGCATGGGCTAACATGGTATATAATGAGCCTATTTGGGGGTTTGGTGATATTCTGAGGATGATTTGAGATGTTTTGGGCATTCTGAGGCAACTTCCTTATTTTTAGGAGGGTTCCTTTTTTTTAGGAGGAGACTTCTAGTTGATTGTTTGACCACCAGAGGTCCGAGGAGCATAATAGAGTGGCTTAGCAGTGTTTATCATCAATTTGAGACAGTCTCCTAATTTTTAGGAGTATTCTTACTTTTTAGGAGGAGAATGCCAGTTGTACTGCCACATCCAGTCATCATCCTTGGACAAGTGACAACATTCAATTTTTAGTTTGGAGTCCAAGTGATATATTTATGAATAAATCCGGATTAAATAAATTATTATCTGAATTTTGATTTAAACAAAATTAAAGTGATTTAATTAAATCACTTTATATTATAATAAATTATAATAAAGCCCCCCCGCTTGTGCTATGATACCTAGGAGACATGAGTTAAGCTATTTTTAAAAACAATTTAATTGTATTAATAAAGGGAGTCTAAAGGGGTCGTACATCTTGAGGGAGACATAAGGGAATTAAATAAAGTTAATAAGAGGATGAAATAAAGTCTTGCAACCCTAAAATTGCATTAGGGTTTCAAGTTGTTAAAAAGACATGAGGAGAATTCATTCATTCATCTTTGAATCATTTTTACAATCAAATTTTTGGGAATTGAGCTCTACAGCTCATTTCGACAACATAGCAGCTTTGAGGAATGAAAAATCCTTGAAGACAAGTGGATTTGGATGATACCCCAATTCATAGAATGGAGGGAATTATTTAGAATTCCTAATTGTGCTTCAATTCAAACTTAATTCAGAAATTTCTTGAGAGGGTTTGGTGACTTTAGAAGGAAGCCATTTCATATCCTAAGCCACCCATACACACCCCCAAGGCATCCATTCCACCATGTAGTCACTTGGGTTCCAATCTTGCATGAATCAGGTAATTAAGGGCATAATTATCAGCCAAATATTATATACAACACTTCACAGTAGTATTTTAATAATTTCAGCAAGTGACATGAGCATATTTCTCCTTCAGATTGTTGATCAGTAGGTAGTTGGAATAATTTGCTGGCATAACTGATGGAGATGATGATGAGATGAGAATATGATTGTAAGAAGAACAAGTGAAATAGAATAGGAGAAGAAAAGAATAGTACAATAGTCATAACAGTTAGAGTTCTAGTTTTGCATGATGAGCTTTTGGTGTTACCATCAATGCCAAATGGGGAGATTGTTGGCATAACTGATGGAGATGATGATGAGTTGAGAAGATGACCGGTAAAATTGATATGAGGAGATTGTTGGCTTGATGATGATGATATAATTTTAATAAGATGTTTGATGACTTTATTTGTGTTGTCATTGATGGCAACCATGTTTGTTTAGTCATCTAGGTCATATAGACCAACTGATATAGCCTAATCGATAGTGGAATTAGTTAGACAACAAATTTACCAAGTTGCTATCAATTGGTAAACATGAACAAAGTGATGATAAAGTGATTGGTATGGATGACTGGAGAAGATTCAGGTGTTGTAGTTCAGAATATATGTCTATAAAATTGGCATGAGTCTGTGATTGAAATCACATCAAGTTTGGTGAACCAAAAAGCACATTTATAATTGACTGTTATGAACTCTGTAAAGAAGAATAAATACTGGTATCGGATCTTTAATCAATCATGATTTAAGGTTTGGTGGTGGATCTTATCATGATCATAAATTAGTGATGACATGTCATAATCCATGTGTAATGATAAGATGGTGTTAGAGCACGTACAAGGATTGAATTTCTTGGCATTCAACAAAGTTCTTAGAAGAATGGAACAAGGGTTTGATTGCTTATCAAATCAACGTGCAATGATCATTCAATGACAAAAATCATCTAGAAAATTGTTGTAATGATTTGTAATGATCTATAATGTAAATTCATTGTATCTTGTTGATGTAATTAGAGTTTGTAAATGCCCTAACTGAAAGTGTATTTAGGGCTAGTTGGAAAAGAGATTATGTGTTGGTAGTTTGAGAAGAAGGTATTGTCAAACCGGTTTGAAGTGTTTGCATGTGTGTAGAAAAGTTGTGCTGAAAAGGATTTGTACTAGCAAGAAAGGAAGTGATGTAATTAGATCATTTTCCCTATTGTTCCCTAACATTTACAATAGTTTAAAATCCCTTAACTGGGTAGATCCTAACAGGTCTTATATTGTGAATCCCTTGATCAGGTGGCTCATTAACTTGAGTTTGAAATCCTCTAACAAGGTTACTCTTAACAAGGTAGAGCTACTAAAAGGGCTAAGGAAAAATCCCTTAATCGGGTGACTCCTAACATGGTCTTCTCTTAACTGGGCATATTGTAAGCTCTTAACCGGGCTAGGCCTTTAACTGTGCACATTCCAAAAGAGTGCAAATATATTATGGGTGCTAATTCCCACCATTGTTTTTACCAGTTGGGTTTCCATGTATAAAATCATTATGTTATGGTTTGCATGGTTTGATTGGATGTTTTCTTATGTGGTTATATTTCTTGCATGCTTATTAATTTTCAAGTTGGTGAAAATTGTTATCAAATTTATTAATTTTTTGCTTGCACTGATTCACCCCCCCTCTCAGTGCCTTATAAGTTTATCAATTGGTATCAGAGCCTAATTCCCTTAAGGCTTAACCAATTGGGAAGGATCTCTAAGGCTAGCATGGGGGAAGGTTTAATGAGTTACAAAGAGCTTTCACATAGGCTTGCAGAATCTGAAGAAGCCCTTGGTGAACTAAAGGGCAAGTACAAAGATTCATTGGCTAAGAGAAGAGAGCTGGCTAAGTAGTTATTAGAACTTAGTGAAAACAGTTCATCTGAGGAAGCAACCATTGATGCCTTCTCTAATGAGGTGGAAAAGGTGAATGATAAAAAGACAAATCTAAGGAGAGAGTTGGAAGCCCTTACAATCAGGATGAGCCAAGAGTTGGAAGCCAGGAGGGCAGCTGAAGACAAAATAAGAGATAAGGAGCATGAGATCTTTAAGATGAACCAAGAGATTGGTACCTTGCATGTACATCTTCATGAGGAAAAAGAGGAAAAAGAGGAAATACAAGCTGAGCTAGACATAGCTATGTCTCTTAGAGAAAGTCTCACAAAGAAGAATGAGGAGCTTACCAAGGAGCTGGCTGATGCAAATGAGTTACTAGCTAAATTCAACAAGAGAATTGCTATGCTTGATGAGAAGATTCAAACACAAAGGCAGAAAGGAGATACACATGGCTTGGGATATAAAACCTTTGAACAAAAAGAGCCATCTGGTACTAAGGACACCATGCATGAAGCCAAATCTGCACCAAAGACCAAGAAGAACACCAGATATAAGCCTAGTACTTTTGATGGATATTGCTTCAATTGCAACAAGTATGGGCATAGAGTTTTTGAGTGCAGGTCAAGAGTAAACAACCAAATATCTTACATGGATCAGAGGTCTAATGGTGAATGGCATAGATCTTACAATGACCGGAGAAACCCTGCTTGGCAAAGACCTTATGTGAACCGGTCTAGTCTATATGAAATGGAGAATAGATGGAATGTGACATGTTCAATCTATCACAACTATGGTCATGTGGCTATGAATTGCCGGAGAAGAACTGATAGAGGTAATGTTGGACCCTAGAGAGCATTTGGAATGACATGTTTTCATTGTCACAATCCAAGACATATTGCAAGGTTTTATAGAGCCAGAATGAACCAACCAATTAATTAGTCCGTTGACCAGAAAGGAAAGAAGGTAGATGTGGAAGAAACCAGAAGTGAGATTAATAAGATATGGATGAAGAAAAGTAAGGAGAAACCATCAAAGGACTCCAATTCTTCACCTGGTGTGGAGAATCCCTCACTAGAAAATTGAGCTATGTATGAAGCTTAGGGGGAGCATATTGTCAAATCCATTTCCGGACCCCCTAACTGGTGTGTGGTAAGTCAAATCTGCATGTTTTGATACAAAATAGTGTTATGAAGTGATTTTGAACTGGTTACATCTCAAACTAGTAAATTGGATGTAATATGTGAATCAGTAGCAAGTTCTAGGGTTGAACGGTGATTAGGGTATGTTCAACTGGTTAACCTTTAAATGAAGTTGGTAAAAGGCAAATAAAAAGGTGTTTTATAGTCTCGTTTTTCACTTAGAATTTTTGAGAGCACATTTGAAGAGCAACAGAAACATAGAAGAGCATTTGATTGCTACTTTGGTGAAGTTGATAGAAGACTGTGAAGATTTGTGGAAAAGTGAATCGATGGAAGAGCATTCAAACTAGAAACCCTAGTTGCAAAGAATTCTGATGCTTTCAACAGGTTTAAGGCATTCAAATCCTTAGTGGAGAAAGAAATCGGTAAGAACCTAAAGTGCTTGAGATATGAGCGGGGTGGAGAAATCACATCAGCTAAATTTGTGAATTACTGTAATGAATGGAATCAAGAGACAACTATCTGCACCAAGGACATGACAACAGAATGGGATTGCAGAAAGGAGGAACTAGACCATAGTTGAAGCAACAAGAACAATGTTGATACAAGAGGATGTACCTAGGATTATGGAGAAACCTTTGCACCGGTTGCTAGACTTGAAGGAGTAAGAATGCTACTTATATTTGCAACATTCAAAGGTTTCAAGGTATACCAAATGGATGTCAAGTCTGTATTTTTTTAATGGAATTCTAGAAGAAGAGGTTTACATTGAACAACCGGATGGGTTTGCATTGACTGAAGACAAGGACATGGTGTGCAAACTTCATAAAGCTTTATATGGGTTAAAGAAAGATCCAAGGGAATGGTATGAGAGACTCCATTCACACCTAATAAAGATTGGATTTCAAAGAACTAGTGAGGATAGAAACATTTACTTGAAGACAAAATTAGACAAGTTATTGATTGTAGAAGTGTTTGTAGATGATATCATATTTGGAGGAGATGATGACATAAGTTTAACTTTTGCAAAAGAAATGAAAAAGTAATTTGAAATGTCTTTAATAGATGAAATCAATTTTTTCATTGGTTTGTAGGTCCAAAAAATGAAAGGAGGAATCTTTATCAACTAGCCCAAATATGTGAAGGAGGTATTGAAAACCTTTGGAATGGAAGACTCTAAACCGGTTGGAACCCCTATGGTTACTGGTTGTAGATTATCCAAGGAAGATGATTTAGATCCAATGGATGAAACTAAGTATAGATCAATGATTGGTAAACTACACTATATTGTTCATAGCAAACCAAACATTGCTCATGCAGTTTGTATAGTGGCTAGATTTTTAAAAAGTCCTAAAGTGACTCATATGGTGGCAGTGAAGAGAATTTTTCAGGTATCTTAGAGGAACTATTGATTATGAATTATGGTATCCATACAAAGAAAACTTCTCTTTGAAGGTGTTCACAAATGTTGATTGGGCAAGAAATGTAGATGAACAGAAGAGCACAACCGGTGGTGCATTCTTTCTAGGAGGAAGACTGGTGTCCTAGACTAGTAAGAAACAAAGTTGCATTTCTCAATCTACAACAAGAGTAGAGTATGTGGTTGCATCTATGAATTGTACTCAAGCAATATGGATGAGACATGTATTAGAAGGATTCAAAGAGATTATGACAAAACTGATGGTCATATATTGTGATAATACAAGTGTAATAAATATTTCAAAGAACCCGGTAATGCATGATAGAACAAAGCATATTGAATTGAAGTATCATTATCTGAGAGAAAGAGTACATGAAAAGAAAGTCAAGATGGATCATGTTTCAAGAAAGGAGCAGTTGGCTAACATCTTAACTAAGCTATTGCCTAAAGCAACCTTTGAGTATCTCATAGTCAAGCTAGGGGTTTTACCCCTACCGAAGGTCAACTAAGATGTTGTTGTAGCATCAATCTAGTGGATTAATTGAAGATCTTTCACTGTGGATTGATGAGAAAAGGGATACTCCTCAGGGGGAGCAATAGAGATGAAGAAAACAATTGCAACATAAGGATAATTTGACACTTTGCACCTTTGGAATTATTGTCAAAGGGGGAGAAGAACAAGTAAAATAGAATATAAGAAGAAAATAACAGTACCTCAAACATAATAGTTAGAGTTCCAGTTTTTCATGATGAGCTTTTGGTGTTGCCATCAATGCCAAAGAGGGAGATTGTTGGCATAACTTATGGAGATGATGATGAGATGAGAAGATGACTAGTAAGAAGAACAAGTGAAATAGAATAGGAGAATAAAAGAACAATACTATAGTCATAATAGTTAGAGTTCCATTTTTGCATGATGAGATTTTGGTGTTGCCATAAATGCCAAAGGGGAGATTGTTGGCATAACTGATGGAGATGATGATGAGATGAGAAGATGACTGGTAAAGTTGATATGAGGAGATTCTTGGCTTGATGATGATGATATAATTGTAATAGGATGTTTGATGACTTTATTTGTGTTGTAATTGATGGCAACCATGTTTGTTTAGTCATCTAGGTCATCTAGACCAACTGGTATAGCCTAACTCGTAGTGGAATTAGTTAGACAATAAAACTTGTAAGTTGTTGTCAACCAATAAACAGGAACATAGTGATGATCAAGTGACTGGTACGGATGATTGGAGAAGATTAAGGTATTGTGGTTCAGAATATATGTTTATAACATTGGCATGAGTATGTGATTGAAATCACATCAAGTTTGGTGAACCAAAAAGCACATTTATAATTGACTGTTATGAACTCCATGAAGAAGAATGAATACCAATATCAGATATTTAACCAATAATGATTTAAGGTTTGGAAATGGATCTTATCATGATCATAACTTACTGATGATGTTTCATAATCCATGTGTAATGATCAGATGGTGTTTGAGCGCGTACAAGGATCAGATTCCTTGGGAATTAGCAAAGTGCTTAGAAGAATGGAACAAGGGTTTGATTTCTTAACAAATAGATGTGTGGTGGTCATTCAAAAATGAAAATCATCTATAAATTTCTTGTAATGATTTATAATGTAAATTCATTGTATCTTGTTGACGTAATTAGGGTTTGTAGCTGCCTTAACTGAAAAGTGTATTTAGGACTAGTTGGAGAAGAGATTTTGTGTCAATAGTTTGAGAAGAAGATATTTCTGAACTAGTTTGAAGTGTCTGCATGTGTGTAGCAGAGTTGTACTAAAAAGGAGCTGTACTAGAAAGCAAGGAAGTGTTGTAATCAGATCATTTTCTCTGTTGTTCCCTAACAGTTGCAACAATTTTAAATCCCTTAACCGGGTGGACCCTAACATGTCTTATATTATAAATCCCTTGACCGAGTGTATGATTAACTTGAGTTAGAAATCCTCTAACAAGTTACTCTTTACAGGGTAGAGCTCCTAACAGGGTTGAGGAAAAATCCCTTAACTTGGTGACTCGTAACATGGTCTTCTCTTAACCGGGCATATTGTAAGCTCTTAATTGTCCAGGCCTTTAACCGGGCATATTGTAAGCTCTTAACTGGGCTAGACCTTTAACTAGGCATATTGAAAGCTCTTAGCTAGGATAGACCTTTAACTGAGCGCATTCCAAAAGAGTGAAAATATATTGTGGATGCTAATTCCCACCATGGTTTTTCCTAGTTGGGTTTCCACGTGAAAAATCATTGTGTTATGGTTTGCATACTTTGATTGGATTTTTTCTTATGTGGTTATATTTCTTGCATGCTTATTGATTTTCAAGTTGGTGAAAGTTGTTATCAGATTTATTAAGTTTTTTCTTGCACTGATTCACCCCCCTCTCAGTGCCTTATAAGTTTATCATAATCCATCCTAGGAGCCATGTGTGGAACTTAGTGGATCTCTAGGATTTGTTTTTAATAATTATTGCTGGATCAAATAAAACTCATTGGGGTCTCATACAATAGCTAGAAGCTCATAGACTATACTTCTTTTCCAAATTCATCAATAAACCTTCTCCAAGATAGGTGTTGGATTCTTGGTAGGTATTTTGTTTCTTTGGTGCATTACAATTCATGAATCTGATAAATGTTTCATTGTTGTTCCTAAATCAAAATTCTGAGAATTAATTATCAATTATTATATTTTTGCATTTTATGGTTCAAAGTATTGTTTCTTGGTATTTTTTCACACTTAAACCCTATGCAACATTGACATAAAAATGCAAGCCTAAAACTTCAGAGAAACTATAGTTAAACTTAAATTAGCAGCTTTAAAAATTAAAAAAATTCAATACAAATCAGCTGGGGATCTTTCAATCATAAATTGATTTATAAGATTAAACTATTAATATAGGCTCTACTGGATTATCAAAATGTTAAATACCTTTTAAGTTGCTAGAGATAGATTGTTAACCACACCTTAGGGGGTTCTATGCAATGCAACACTACCACTTTGGGAGTGCAAGAATAAATAAATACGACCAATGAGGAGGCCTCATATGCACCCCTTATGATTTCAACATATTATATCATCTTGATATCTCAAGGAAGATAGAGATCCAGATCAAGGATTAAATATCTTCAACAAAAAGGAGATAACCTTAACAAAAATGCATGCATTGCAAGCAAGGAAGTAGACCATCATAAAGGATACAAATCATCAAGTAGGGAAGATAATTTTTTTTAAATATCTTGTAACAAGTATAAAGGGATACTTATGAAGGATACATAACTATCAAAGGGGGAGGAAGAGATATTTGCCTAAATATATCTACCTCCATAAAAAGAGGAGATCTTAAATAAAGATAACATCCTCTAGAATAGAAAAGGGGAAGGAGGTCAAGAATACACACTTTTCCTATTGCTAGGAGAGAGGATAAACACTTTATAGGAAAGGAAGAGATTTTAATCAAAGATACACACCTCCAAGCTAGGATATGATCCTCATGAAGGATAAACAATTCTATGAAAGGAATGATATTGTAAAAGATACAGATCAACAAAGGGAAAGTAGATTCTTAAGAAGGATGAATGTTTGAAAACTATTATTCCCCCAAGTATAGAGAGAAGAATAATTAGTATAATAATGTAAATTGTAACCCCTTATAGTTTTAAACCTCCTTTTTGGGCCCTTTCTTTAGTGTGCCTCCTTATGGGTCATTTTCTTCCAATTTTGGCCTTATTCAAACTATCATCATATATTGATGAGGTGGCCTAATCAAATGTCCTAGGACTATGCACTCTTGAACCGCTTTTAGTTTGCCCTATTTTGGGTGGACTATGTCACCTGACACCATAGTCCTATTGTAATAGGGAACCAAGCACCATAAGCTAAACCAAATTAGTCCAAAATCAAATGAGTCAGTGTGCCAATTCCCTCCCCATGTGATCCATTCTTAATATTTTGATATAACCATTGGAAGTTGCCTAAATGTGAAAATACCTTGAGAAACCTATATAAAGACATCATAGCTAATTGATTTAATCATCTTTGCACACATAGCAATTTCATTTCATGGGGGCTTCACTAGATAGGCAATATCATATCACATGCATTCACATTGGGGGGTTTAATATTCCTAAAATGAGGGTGCAATATATTGCCTATCAGTGAAAATAGGGGGGTTTTTAATTTCAGCTATGAAAAAATACAATATTTGGTGAAAATAGGGGGCTCTTAATTTGGGTTGTGCATTGGGAAGGGGTGACAAAAATGGATTTTAGGGCAATATGTTTGAAAGTAGGGGTATTATTTAGTATTCCATGAATGCAAGTGTTATAACCCAAGCTCACTAAGAGAAAATTTGAGTACAAGGAGAGTCAAGCTACAACAATATATCTTCAAGTATATTTTTATAATTTTGTTATGATTCATCATGTTATTGCATCAAAACTTTGACATGAATTATCTAAAGAGAATTGCATCACTACTATTATCAATCTCAAAGTATAATCTTGTCAATTTAACATTTTACTTCAAATTTATCCTCTTCCCTACTATGGGTAATCTCTCTTTTCTAATCAATCATGGCTATAGTGGAGGTTGATTCCTACTTGAGGTTTGACTTAGATAAAATCTTATACAATACAACATTTTCCCTTTTTTCAGTGTGCAAGCTATAAATCTGACAACGAAGGATTGCATATTTGTAGAGAGAAGACAGAGACAGAGATTACTACACAAAGTTCAACAAAAAAGTGTTCGTGTAATTAATTATTCTTGTTGGATATTATTACACCTTATTTAAGTTTACTTAGGTACATGCACAACATTGTAGTTTGCATATGAGACACTTAGGGAGATGTGCTACATTGGGAGTGTGTATGTAGGAGAATTTTCACCTTTTATGGTGTGATCTTGTTACTACTTTATCATATCCACTTATTGTGGAGTGATAATTCCATCTTCAATGGGTGATCCACCTCATGTGGAATATTATATTATTTCTCCTACCTACCCCTACTTATCCCTACCTACCCTTGTTTCTTATTGAGCCACATGTCATGTTTGTGTGCTCACATATCCATATAGCCTTGCCTATATAAGAAGACTCATATTCATTATATGAAACAATTGATCATTTATCAATGATGAGAATATATTTTATTCTTGTCCTATATTTTGTACTTTTCATTGAGCTCTTGATCTTGGCAAAATTTCACATGGTATCAGAGCGGATGGAGCACCTTTGTATAGCCTTTGGAGAGATTTTGAAGGACATCAAGAGGCATATCTAAGGAGAAGAATCTTTTAGAGGCATCCTAGACCAAATCCGACCTCGCCATTGCGTTCAGGTGCCTATTTCCATAAATTTTGACTATAAATTTGCCTATATTCCAGGTAAAATTGTTTGAAAAGCAAAAAAAAATTTAGTCAAAAGCTCATTAGGTTGCCTCGCAAAAGCAACTTCCAGAATTTGTATTTCTATCATGTTTCATTTTCTGCGAATTTTATAAGATATGAGAAAAATTTATCATTGAGGGAAATATTATATATTATAGGCGATCTAGACACAAATTGTTAGATTTTCTCATTGTCCTATCTGCACAAGTTGCATATGGTTGGCAGTTATTTTTTTTGTAGATTTGTGTATTTGCAGTTCTCCCGACTTATTAGTGTGGCTCTGCACTGATTCTTACTTGCATTCACCAATTCATTTTGTGTTTGACAATCTTTATTTCTGGTCTACCTTAGCCTTTTTTCATGGTGGCATCATAAATTGTTTGATCAACTTGAGCATTGTATATTCCATGGAGAGCTTATGCGTGGTTTGCACAGAGATCCGAGGCTCAGTATTTTCATCAACATATTGTATTGCAAAGTGCATTGGTCATTCATTAATTCTGGTTAATCTCATATTTTTGCCATGTTAGTCCCAACCGGTGCTAAGAGGGGAGGGGTGAATCATCATTTTACCGGTTTGCTCAATTAAAACTTTTAACTTAAATTTTCACTAACTTAACATTCATCAATATAAATAACTACTGTAGAAGAATAAGCATGCATGAAAAGATACACAATGACACCAAGATTTATCTCGTGGAAACCCAAATGGAAGAAAACCATGGTGTGAGTAGGAACTCACACCATTTGTACTCTTCTCGAGTATGCCTGGTGAGGAGCCATCCCTGTTAAGAGATTACAAAGACACTGTTAGGTGCCACCCTATTAAGGGATTTTGTCTAAGGCCTGCTAGTGCTTTTACCCTATTAAAGGTAGCCTTATCAAAGGTCTTAAGATAATTAATTAAGATGACACCCAGTTAAGGGATTTTTACAATGGGACCTGTTAAAGTCCACCCTACTAAGGGATTTTAGTTGCAATGGTTAGAGAGAAACATAAAGATGATCTGCTGGAGTGGCTATTGATAGCTTGATCAGATCACATTGAAAATCATACTATATCTACATCGGTTGTGTCTACTCTACACAACACCAGTTTCTTGAATATACCTTCGGCTCTTCCCTCTGTCTATTTACTAATCCTTGGCTTGCACTCTGTCGGTTCTTTGTCACTCGACTCTACACTTTGTTATACTCCCCCTATCTTTACTTTCACATTATGACTAAATGCATAAACAACAACCCCCTTGAGAATAAATTATGTGAATTTATTATCCTTTTTGTCTTTCGCCAACTTTCCCTTCAAAAAATCCTATTCAAAATTCAGTTACCATGCCTCAAATCACTCTCCTGAAATCATTGCAGGAATCTCTATCAAGACAGTTGATCATGCTGATAAGACTGCCAGTTGACTAGAGAAGTCTTTTAGTTTAATTCAAAGTTAACTGAATGTTACCAGTTTGTTGGTTACAGACTCTACCGATGTACTGATCAAAATTTTCCTAACTGCTTTCCTCCTATATACCGATTTGTTCTCTACTTAGCAGGTGGACCTCTTCTATGTCGGTCTACTCACTACTTGCCGGTTGATCTGATGTGTGTTGATCTACTCCTTTTTATCCTATTTACCTTAGTATACAAGTCTTCTTACTACCGATAGACTGTGAAGACTTAGGAGATGATGATGCCAACAATGACAACCATAGAATTCACCGATCATACAAAAATGCACCAGAGTGCCAACAAAATCCCCCTTTCGCATTGGTGGCATATACTACAAATCTGTGTTGGTTATGGCCCCTATTTTTGGCCCTTTTAACTCACATTGTACAAGTCTCCAAAATTCCCCCTTTTTCCATCAATGGCAAAGACTACACAAAATAATTTTTCAAAGTAAAGCAAAAAGATCCTTGAAATTTTCTTTAGCAACTTTCAAGAAGGATTCCCATGAGGATTTTACTTGTTTCATGGTGGTGAAGTGTCCAGGCATCATACCTTTGACTTCAAAATGGTTCCTTTTATCATCCTTCATCCTTTTGGATTTAGATGATTCTCCAGCTTCCATAGGACCTATACCAAAGTAACCAAGACCATTTGTTTCTTTTGTTCTCCTCTAAGCCTTGAACTATTTGTCTAACTTCTCAGAGCTTTCATTGAATTTTCTCAGCTTCTCATTTCTCTCATTCTCAGCTTTCAACTCACTCTTGAGTTGTTCAATCTCTTTCACCATCTTTTCTTTTTCTTCTGTGTTGTCATGCAATTTCTTATGTATGTATTCATTCTCCTAAGTGAGAATTCAGATTTCTTGATCTTTCTCAATCATGATTGCATCATTTTCTCTCAGAGCATCTTCAACAAGCCTCTTGGCTCTATTAGCCTTTGATGGTTCTTCTACTTCCCTTTTTGTTTCATTAGCACTTGTGCTGGCTTCCAGACTCTCTGTCATTCTCAGGGCTTGACCTTCATGTTCTCTTTTGAGATTTGTGATTTCTTCATTCAGTTTCTTGTTGTTTTCCATGAGTTCTAAGATTGCTTCTTTAGCTTCTTTAGATCTGCTCTATTTAAAGATTTTATCTATGATGTCCTGACTCTCATTAGTTGTTGAGCTAATTCCTTCCTTTTTGCAAGAGATTTTCTTAGTCTCTCTTTTAGCTGAGCAATGATTTCATTTGCTTCATCAATCTTCTTCTGATATCGGTATTCTTCCATGATCTTTACCCTTAAGCTATCAAGCTTCACTTCAGAGGAATATGGCTATGTTACACATTGTTAGTCCCAACCGGTGCTGAGAGGGGAGGGACAAATCGACACTTTACCGATTTTGCTTAGTTAAAAGTTTTAACTTAAGTTTTCACTAACTTAACATTCATCAATATAAATAAATACTGCAAAAGAATAAGCATGCATGAAAAGATACATGGTGACACTAAGATTTATCTTGTGGAAACCCAAATGGGAGAAAACCAAGGTGTGAGTAGGAACTCACAAAATTTGTACTCTTTTGGAGTACGCCCGGTGAGGAGCCATCCCTATTGGGAGATTACAAATACATTGTTAGGGGCCACCTTGTTAAGGGATTTTGTCTAAGTCCTGTTAGTGCCTTTACCCTATTAAAGGTAGCCTTATCAAAGGTCTTAAGATCATCAATTAAGATGACACCTAGTTAAGGGATTTTTACAATGGGACCTGTTAAAGTCCACCCTACTAAGGGCTTTTAGTTGCAATGTTTAGAGAGCAACATAAAGATGATCTAATAGAGTGGCTACTGATAGCTTGATTATATCACACTTAAAATCATACTATATCTGCATCAGTTGTGTCTGCTCTACACAACACTAGTTTCCTGAATATATGTTCAACTCTGCCCTCTGTTGATTTACTGATCCTTGGCTTGCGCTCTGTCAGTTTTCTGTCAATCGGTTCTACACTTTGTTATACTCCCCCTGTATTTAATTTTACATTATCACTATATGCATAAACAACAACCCCCTCGAGAATAAATTATGTGAATTTATTATCCTTTTTGTCTTTCACCAACTTTCTCTCTGAAACATCCTATTCAAAATTCTATTACCATGCCTTAAATCACTCTCCTGAAATCATTGCAAGGAACTTTGTTAAGATAGTTGATCATGTTGATAAGTCCGTCGGTTGAATGGAGAAGACTGCTGGTTTAACTAAAAGTTAACTAAACGTTATCAGTTTGTTGGTTACAGACTCTACCAGTGTATCGATCAAAATCCACCTAGCCGGTTTCCTCTTGTATATCGATCTGTTCTTTAGTTAGTTGGTGGACCTATTCTGTGCCAGTTTACTCACTGCTTGCTGGTTGATCTCTTGTGTGTTGGTCTACTCCTGTTTACCCTATTTACCTTAGTATAACAATCTACTTACTGCCGATAGACTATGAAGACTTAGGAGATGATGTTTCTAGCAATGACAACCATAGCATTCACTAGTCATACAAAAATGCACCAGAGTGCCAATAGGCTAGACCCGTTGATAACTGACAAAGTTCATGGTGGAAGTTTATGCTCTTCACAAGCAGTTTTATCCTGAGATTGGGATATTTTCTTTTATGGCAGCTACAATTGTTTTTTTTGAAGCCTATCATCTGATTTTTTGAAGGATAATAATATTTTGAGCTGTGTCGTCTAGATTTGCTTGCAGGTTGGGTGCATTGATTTCATCCATGGTGGTGTATTTCTAAGTGCAAGGCCTGATTCCACATTGAACAGTGGTCAAATTCATTTGTTTGAAGTTTATTTTTAAGGGCCTACATATCTTTATTGTACAGACTTATTTTTTTGAAGACTGTGGGTTGAGGTGGCACCATGTGGGCCCCATCCCATGTTATTTTTATTTTTTTTGATGTTTTTAATAAAACTCTTCAAACTATTTTCTTTTGATAAGAAAATAATTTTTCTGAGAATCAGGTATAATCTCATATCAGAGAAAATTCTTTGATTATGATATGCTGGCATCATCATGTGTAACAAAATTTTGTCCCCCTCCATTTGCATTTTCAATTAGATAGGCAATTTTCAAATGGTGATATCTCGGGCTCAGGACCTCATTTTTTAGTTCATTTTTTATTTATTTAGGGTATAATTTCGTGGTCTTCACATTGGTGTAGGCAATTTTCCATTTTGATGCACAATTGTTTCAGAAATTGCTGATTTCCACTACTGTAGCTAAGTAATCCCCATTTTTGCAACTTCTGGGACTCTGTTTGGGCTCATACAAACTCCTTTTTAGGTGTCATTTTTTTTTAAAGTGGATGATTTTTTGTCTAAATTCAAAATCTACTATCAGTTTGAAGAGATTTTGAGTGGAAATTGTACTTTTAGCATATGGTCCTTTTTGGCCAATTTGGCACTTGTATTGCATAGATCTATCTTTCTAGTCTTTTGCATTTTAGTTTTTAGCCTATTGGGGCATTTGTAAAACAAAATCAGAAGTCACCTTGCCATTATTTTCAAGTGGTCTGTTGTACACACACTACATATAAAGTGCCGAAATCATCATTTTTTTTTAATTTTTTTTGGGGGGGTGGGGTACTTTGATTGAGTGAATTTGGGGGGGTGCCTCTTGTGCTTTTGTGCTCTTGAGTTTTTTCATTTTTCTATTATGGGTTCTCTTAATTTTACTCTCTTAACTCCTTATAATTATGCTACTTAGAAAATTGATGCATGGAGTAAACTTATGGAAAAAGGACTAACTCATTACATTGATGGAACTATTGTTGCTCCCGCTGATCCTAAGGCTGATCCCAATGGTCACTTGGATTGGCTCACTAAAAACATCATGAAAATTGGTACCTTAAGAAAGTATGTAACAAAGGATCTCATCTTTCACATTGAGAAATGTACCTTAATTAAGGATGCTTGGCAAAAGTTTCAAGACTTGTATGGTCAAGTTGATGAGATTAGGGGATATCAGATTGATAGTGATCTCACCATGTTAGATCCCAAGAACTTTGATACAATACATGATTATGTCAGTAAGGCAAAAGAGTTGAGGTCACAACTCAAAGATTATGGCATTCATAAGAAGGGTACTCAATTGATCTTCAATTTGATGGGCAATCTTCTACAAGAATATGCAACATTTGCTTCTATTTTCCAAACCCATAGGATGACAATGGGTTGAAGCTACACAATGCCTACATTTGATGCTTTCACTGAAATGTTGATGATGGAACAAACTAAGTTGATATGCATGGGCATTCTTAAGACTTCTAAGTCTCAAGCATTAGTAGCAAACCAAGGGAAAAAAGGAAATCAAGGAAAGGACAACTCAAACAAGAAGAAATGACAATCAAAGCCTAAGGACAAAGCACCACCTTCTCCACAACAAGGAGATTCATCCTCTTCCAAGAATGAAAATTCACAAAAGAAGGAGAGACCTACTTGTGCCTATTGTAAAAAGGTTGGCCATGAGGAGCATCATTGTCATTCTTAGAAGATTGATGACCTCACACACATCTTTAAAAAGCACAACATTGATTTGCCTACAAGAAGGAGGATTCATCAACTTCCAAGAAGGATGGACACACACTTGTATTGAGATCCCCTTTATATGTATGTGTTTATGCTCAACCGGTAGTTATTCCAATAGGTATGTTGTATACTAGTCTCTAGACTAGTGGCGAATTTGTAGAATGTGTTCCCCGGTTTGTAGTGGCATGTCGACCCCAAGCGCTTTGCAGATCACAAGCGGTACGAGGGAGCAAAGCGGCACAACACATTCTTACCAGTCTTCATTTTTGTCAAACCCTGCAACCGGTATTTTGTATGAACCGGTAATACTCTGTGATGAGTTACCAACCAACATTTTGTGATGAGTTACCAATCCACCGATTGTTTGACAGTGCCGACACATTAATGGTGATTCCTGTGTCATGTTACTAAGTATGTCTAGGTTCATTGAACCTAGGAAATTGTAAAGAAATCCTATTGGAGCGACATGAAATCAGATTCCTTTAAAAGGACATCATGTCTAGGGTTTTAGGTTGTTGCAAAAAGGGTTAATGTTGAGCTAGGGTTTAAGGTGGATGTTGAGTTGTTGGAAGAGTGATCTTATCTGAGAAGATCAAGTTGTAACTAAGAGAGAGATAGAGAAGACTGAAGTAATGCTAGAATGCATTAGCTATGAGCAATACTAGATCTAACCAAGCAGTTTGTGCTATTAGATAGATCAAACACTTGTTGATTACTCACATCTTTAACAAATCTGTAGCCCCTAACCAGGTAGGCCTCAAACCCTTTGTAAAATCCTCTAACAAGGTGGTTCACACATGTGAATCCAAAATCCTCTAACAAGGTAGTCTTTAATCAGACTTATCTCCTAACAGAGATTGAGATTCCTAACAGGATCTGTTCTGGTGAAGAACATTGTAACACCTTAACCGGTCTGACCTTAACTGGTCTGGTTTCTATTCTGCAGATAGTAACTTGTGAGTTCCATCTCACCGTGGTTTTTTCCCAGTTGGGTTTCCATGTCAAATATCTTTTATTATGGCTGTATTGCTTTTGTGGGTGAATGTTTTATTCATATTTTAGTTTTCATGTGTGGTAACTGGTTTGACTGTCAGACTGCTTTACCGGTTTATCTTTAGACTGTGTAAGTGTTTTAGTGCAAATATTTTTGGCATACTAATTCACCCCCCACTCTTAGTATTCATCAATTGGTATCAGAGAAAACCTTTCTATAAGTTTAACCATTTGGAAAGAGATATGGGGGAATACACCTTGAGGGAACTTACTTAATGGCTCACTAAGTCTGAGCAAGCCTATGATTATCTTATGGTCAAATACAAGGCATCTCAAGAAAAAAGAAGAGAACATGCAAAGAGGCTGATGGAACTATCTAAAAGTAGTTCTAAAGATGAAGCTAACATGGAAGCTATGATTGCTGAAGTGAATAAGCTGAATGATTCAAACTCCAATTTGAGAAAAGAGTTGGAAGGACTGACTATTCGGTTTAGTCAAGAGCTTGAGAACCGGAGAAAAGCTGAAGATCTAGTAAAAGACAGAGATCATGAGATCTCCAAGTTGAAACATGAGATTAGTGCACTAACTGCTCACCTTCATGAGAGTAGAATGGAAAAAGAAGACATGCAAGGAGAACTGAACATTGCCATCTCTGAAAATGCAAGTCTTATGGAGACAAACACTACTATTTCCAAAGAACTCTTTGAGTCAAAGGAAATACTGGCTAAGTTTGGCAAAAGTACAGTCAAGCTAGAGCAAAATCTTGAGTCATCTAGACTGGAAAAGAATACCAATGGTCTTGGTTTTTCTGGACATGAGGAAGGAGAATCCTTAGGAACAAATGCTGAAGCATCAAAGAAGCAACCGACACTCAAAGGAAAAGGTAAGCAAAAATTCAAACCTGTTTGCTTTAACTGTCTTAAAGAAGGACACACTGCCAATGTATGTAGGAGAAAAGCCTACAATAATTTTCCTTATTTTATCAACAATGTACCTAGATTCAATAAGTTCAATGGTCATTTTTATGCATGCAACAAGTTTGGGCATAGAGCATTTAAATGTAGGTCTGTAGTGGATAACACTAGAAGATATCCTCAGAGGACCCAAGGAACTGGTCCTGAATCTTTTATGAACCAGAATCACAACCGGTTTAATGACTTCAATCATCAGTCAAGAAACGGTGGTCATCAAGTGGCAACTGGAAGGAGAGAAAGTTGTATGATCTGTCATGGTCATGGTCACACTACTGCAACATGTAGAAGGAAGATTGGAAACATGTACAATGGACCTGGGAGAGCACCTAGACTTGTTTGCTATCACTGCAACAAACCGGGTCACATTGCAAGATTCTGTAGAAGCAGAAAAAGTATATCTGATGACATACTGGTCACTTAGGAAGGAGAAATAGATGTTGAAAAAGTTCAAGGAGACATGAAGAAAACATGGAGGAAGAAACCAATATTGCTGGAGGAGGAACCGGTTTCTGCACCTAGTGTGGAAATATCAGAATTGGCAAACTAAGCCTTAAAGGCTTAGGGGGAGCAAATGGAAAAATGCTTTCGAACCCCCGGTTGATACTGGTAAAAGACCTTAACCGGTATGCGATACCTATCGCTTGGCAGAAGACCGAAAATGGTAAAAAGGAAAATTAGGGTTTTTCACCCTAATAGAGGAGCATTAATGATGGTAGGTGAGAGACATTTATAAATGCATCTTTCAAATCATTTCTCACTATCTATTTTCGAGCGAAGAAAAGTTTTCAAGTGCAGAGCGAAGAAAAGGTGATTTGAGCTTAGATTTCAAGAAATTGGATAACCTTGAAAGAGTTTCAAATTTAGTTTGCAAGTGGTAGTGGAGAACTCAAAGCGGTGATTTGGCATCCGACAGAGAGTGAAGTGAAGCAAAATCTAGAAGCCCTAAATTCACATTTGAAAGGTATTTTTTGTGTTCTTGAAATACTCTACAATGGCTTCCGCATCTCATACCAGTTCGAGTACATCTATAGAGTCAGAAAGTTTTATTCAGAAGAAGGCCAAATGTAATGCTTTATCACAAGTTCTAGCTAGAGTCATAGTCAAAGAAGGAATTTAAGATTATATTGATTGCAAAATAGAAGACCTAGGGTCCTTAGCCATTCATACTCAATTAGGTCTATTTTGTAGAAAGGATAAAAGGATCAAATTGGAAATTAGTGTCATAGAGAAGAAGAAATTCCACAACGCTATATATTTCTTGGAAGACTTCACAGAGGATCACATCAGGATCATCTTGAGCAGAGTGCATGGTGACAAGATGTACTTGGAAAGAACGCATGATATCACGCTTGAGGCAATTCATGCAATCACTAGTTTCTGCAACACAGGGGAAGTGCTAGCCCTGAGAAAAGTGAGCAAAATGGAAATGACCAAGCTCACCGGTTCAACAAGTGATTCACGGGGCATGACAGTCAATCCTATCAAGGATGATCTAGTGAAATACACATGCATGGTGATTGGATACAAAACATTCTCAGCCAACAGGATTAATTCTATATCTGCTGTAGCGGTAAATGCTGCTTACTGAATGATAAAAGAGGATGCATCTTTTGATTTATGCATCGACATGTAGAGGAAACTCCTGCTAAATCTCAAGGCAATCAAGCAGGACAACTCCCTGAGGTTTAAGTTTGGACAACTACTGGTAGGGTTGTTCTTTTATTTCCAAGGCTACTTTCTGGGTGTAGGAGATGTCCAGTGGTCACCTAACCAATCGGTAACCAAGCAGATAAAGGAAAGTGTGCAAGCCATTGGAACTGGCTACCCTGAGGTACTGAACAAATACTTTGATGAGTTTAGAAGAAAGATGAGTCAGAGGGTAAGAATCTCAAGAGACATAGTGAAGAAATACAAAGATGACATCTGTTTCACTATTCAGGTGGACAAATGTCTAATTGAGGCTGTTGAGCCTAGAATGGAGGAAGTGGAGCCTATGGGCTATGAGGTCATGTTTGACATGTTGGAAGGGTATACTTCAACCCTTATTGCCTCGCCTCTTGATCCAAAGGCTAAGAGAACCAGAACCTACTTGGAGAGGATCGCATCGGTTGAAGAACCATCGGTGAAGAAGGGAAAAGAACCGACAGCTAAGAAAGCTAAGGCAGTGCCTGCAACATCAGCACCAGCTACCACTGTGACTCCAAGAGTGACCAAGCAGTTATCGGCAAAGAAGAAACTGGAGGTAACACTAGCAAAAGTATTCAAAAGGAAGAGGAAGACTAAGGCAAATGAACTGGACTCTGAAGAAACCGAGTCTAATGAACAACCAAAGAAGGCTAGACAGACCAAGAAGATGAAGAAGAATGAACCGGCAACATCCACACTAGTAAATATAGATATCTCCTCTTACAAACCTTTGACACATTGTCAAAGAACAGTAAAGAATATTAGGAGAAAGTTACTTCATGATTTAATAGATTATTATGATGAATTCAATAGTGAGGAAAAAGATGAAGTACTACAGGAAATCATTCTTTACTTATGTAAAAATGACCGGTCACCATCAGAGATTAAATCTTAGACATCGGATTCATTATTTAAAGCATTGGATAACAAATGGCAGATTGCCATTGAAAAGGAATAGGAGATTAGGGAGAAAGTTTTTGCACAGTACTTCCCCGAACTCTCAAATTTAGAATTGTTTGATGTATTGGATCAAAATAAATGTCTCTTCTTCACAAGGACAAGAAGACTCTGGTTGTTGGAGGGGAGAGTTGATGGTGTAAAAAAGGATACACATCAACACATGGCCCATGCTATCAGTTCTCACAAAGCTCAAATGGCCAACCTCCAAGCAGAAAAGGAACTGGTTATTTCCAAACCAGATAAAGTTTTTGATGAGGAAGGAAACCTGGTGGAGGAACCAATCAACACCATAGATGTCGATGCCCTGGATATAGAATATGTCACTCAGGACATACCTTATGAGGGAACTGAGTAGGGGCAACAGGCTGATCAGGGTGGTGAGCAAGCTATGGACACACAACAAGTGGCAAAAGATTAGGAAAAGAAAAAGAAGAAGGATGAAGATGAAAAACAGAAGAAAGAGGAAGAAAAGAGAAAAGAGGAAGAGAAGAGAAAAGAGGAAGAGGAGAAAAGAAAAGATGAAGAGAAGAAGAAGCAAGAAGAAGAAAGGAAGAAGAAAGAAGAAAAGCACAAGGAAGAAAAGAAGAAGAAGGAAGAAGAAGAAACAAGAAAGAAGGAAGAGGAAGAGAAGAAGAAAAAGGTAGAGGAAGAGAAGAAGAAGAGGGAAGAAGAAGGAAAGGAAGAGTAGAAGAGGAGAGTAGAGGAGAAGAAAAAGGTAGAGGAAGACAAGGAAGAAGAGAAGAGAAAAGAAGTAGAGAAGAAGAAAGTTGAAGAAGCCAAGGAACATGAAGCGGCAAAAAGCTCTCAGGTGGAGACTCCGAAGGCAACCGGAAGTCAACCATCACTTGTTGATCTCTCTAGTCCTATGAATCTCCAATCTGCAAGTGAGTCAGAGCTTATGCAGAGCATCAAGGTTGCTCAAGAGCACCTTGAGATCATTCACAAGAAAAAGGAACAGGACATCATTCAGGCAGCTATAGACACTCTTACTAGTTTAATCCCCAGTAGTAATCTTCCTGACACTGATTCATCACTAGCACAACTTAAACTTCTATGTACTATAGTGGATGATTGGGTGTAGAGTCTAGAAGAAGAAGCAAAGGCTAATGTAAAGAAAGAGCACCAAAAGGCTCTTAATGTTGCTCTCGTGAAGAAATTAAATGAGCTTAGGACTGAACTGCTAAAGGATCAAAAGGACATAAGGAGTGCCTTGGATGAGGGAAACTTGCTACTCAGCAAAATCTGTCAACCTCATCTATTCTATGATGATGTGCTAGCCAAGAAGCAACAGCTTCAAATGGACTTATAGTCCTACTTGAGCACATTCAAGACTCCTTACGACTCCTTTGCAGCATATGGGCAAACCATTCACTAGTTCCAGATCCAGTCAGCCAAGATGGAGCAAGAGATCAGCACAAGGTCTAGGGATTTGTAGGAGCTTCAACTGGTATTACTTCCACGACTGCAAATTCTCCAAAAATGCTATCTAAACCTGGATTCCCTGACAGTCACACAAGAAATGAACACAATAGATGCCATGGAGGAACAGGTATCACAAATGCAGATAGAGAAGGAAGTGGCGACCTCCCTACTTGAGTCCTGGTCTCTTTCCATGAAATAATTTTTACAGGACTATAAAGCGGTTTTTGAAAAGTATTATTCATTATTGTCATAAACTCTTTTATATATATATATGGAAATAGGTTTTTCAGCTATACTTTGTCATTGTTGGCAAAGGGGGAGAAGTATATGGTTTTAAATTTTGAAATTTTGATATATCAGGGGAAAAGTATATCAGAGGGAGAAGTATCTATTTTGAAATTTTGATATATGCTCTGATATATGCTATATGCTCTGATGATTATGCTCTGAATGCAAAATTTCTATACACTTTTTTGATTAAGGGATAATGTATATGCTTAGGGGGAGCAATTTTGTTAATGGCAAGTTTTTCTGTTGTAAAACACTTAGATGTCAAAATTTATTTTCCTAAGTGTTGCCATCAATGCCAAAGGGGGAGATTGTTGGCATTTTTGTGGTTTATGTTGTGATTGTCATTGATGGACACACACTTGTATTGAGATCCCCTTTATATGTATGAGTTTATGCTCAACCAATATTTGTTCTGACCGGTATGTTGTATACTAGTCTCTAGACTAGTGGCGATTTTGCAGAATGTGTTCCCTGGTCTGAAGCAATATGTCAACCCCAAGCACTTCATAGATCACAAGCAATATGAGGGAGCAAAGTGGCACAACACATTCTTACCAGTCTTCATTTTTGTCAAACCATCAACTGGTATTTTGTATGAACCGATAATACTTTGTGATGAGTTACCAATCCATTGATTGTTTGACGATGCCGACACATTAATGGTGATTCCTTTGTCATGTTACTAAGTATGTCGAGGTTCATTGAACCTAGGAAATTGTAAAGAAATCCTATTGGACTGACATGAAATCAGATTCCTTTAAAAGGACATCATGTCTAGGGTTTTAGGTTGTTGCGAAAAGGGTTAAGGTTGAGCTAGGGTTTAAGGTGGATGCTGAGTTGTTGGAAGAGTGATCTTATTTGAGAAGATCAAGTTGTAACTGAGAGAGAGATAGAGAAGACTGAAGTAATGCTGGAATGCATTAGCTATGAGCAATACTAGATCTAACCAAGCAGTTTGTGCTATTAGATAGATCAAACACTTGTTGATTACTCACATCTTTAACAAGTCTGTATCCCCTAACTGGGTAGGCCTCAAACCCTTTGTAAAATCCTCTAACAAGGTGGTTTACAAATGTGAATCTAAAATCCTCTAATAGGGTAGTCTTTAATCGGACTTATCTCCTAACAGAGATTGAGATTCCTAACAGGATCTGTTCTGGTTAAGAACATTGTAACACCTTAACCGGTCTGACCTTAACTAGTCTGGTTTCTATTCTGTAGATAGTGACTTGTGAGTTCCATCTAACCATGGTTTTTTCCCAGTTGGGTTTCCACGTCAAATATCTTGTGTTATGGTTGTATTGCTTTTGTGGGTGAATGTTTTATTCTCATTTTGGTTTGCATGTGTGGTAACCGGTTTGACTGTCAGACTACTTTATCGGTTTATCTTTAGACTTTGTAAGTGTTTTAGTGCAAAGATTTCTGGTATACTAATTCACCCCACCCTCTTAGTATTCATCATAGTTTGCATATGAGACACTTAGGGAGATGTGCTACATTGGGAGTGTGTATGTAGGAGAATTTTCACCTTTTATGGTGTGATCTTGTTACTACTTTATCATATCCACTTATTGTGGAGTGATAATTCCATCTTCGGTGGGTGATCCACCTCATGTGGAATATTATATTATTTCTCCTACCTACCCCTACTTATCTCTACCTACCCTTGTTTCTTATTGAGCCACATGTCATGTTTGTGTGCTTACATATCCATATAGCCTTGCCTATATAAGCAGACTCATATTCATTATATGAAACAATTGATCATTTATCAATGATGAGAATATATTTTATTCTGGTCCTATATTTTGTACTTTTCATTGAGCTCTTGATCTTGGCAAAATTTCACATGGTATCAGAGTGGTTGGAGCACCTTTGTATAGCCTTTGGAGAGATTTTGAAGGACATCAAGAGGCATATCTGAGGAGAAGAATCTTTTAGAGGCATCCTAGACCAAATCCAACCTTGCCATTACGTTCAAGTGCCTGTTTCCATAAATTTTGACTATAAATTTGCCTATATTCCAGGTAAAATTGTTTGAAAAGCAAAAAAAAAATTAGTCAAAAGGCCATTAGGCCGCCTTGAAAAAGCAACTTCCAGAATTTGTATTTCTATCATGTTTCATTTTCTGCAAATTTTATAAGATATGAGAAAAATTTATCATTAAGGGAAATATTATATATTATAGGCGATCTAGACACAAATTGTTAGATTTTCTCATTGTCCTATTTGCACAAGTTCCATATGGTTGGTAGTTATTTTTTTTGTAGATTTGTGTATTTGCAATTCTCCCAACTTATTAGTGTGGCTCTGCACTGATTCATACCTGCATTTGCCAATTTATTTTGTGTTTGACAATCTTTATTTCTGGTCTACCTTAGCCTTTTTTCATGGTGGCATCATAAATTGTTTGATCAACTTGAGCATTGTATATTCCATGGAGAGCTTATGCATCGTTTGTATAGAGATCCAAGGCTCAATATTTTCATCGACATATTGTATTGCAAAGTGTGTTGCTCATTCATTAATTTTGGTTAATCTCATATTTTGGCCATGTTAGTCCCAGCCGGTGCTAAGAGGGGAGGGGTGAATCAACATTTTACTGGTTTTCTCAATTAAAACTTTTAACTTAAATTTTCACTAACTTAACATTCATCAATATAAATAACTACTGTAGAAGAATAAGCATGCATGAAAAGCTACATAGTGACACCAAGATTTATCTTGTGGAAATCCAAATGGGAGAAAACCATGGTGTGAGTAGGTACTCACAAAATTTGTACTCTTCTTGAGTATGCCTAGTGAGGAGCCATCCCTGTTAAGAGGTTACAAAGACACTGTTAGGTGCCACCCTGTTAAGGGATTTTTTCTAAGGCCTGCTAGTGCTTTTACCCTATTAAATGTAGCCTTATCAAAGGTCTTAAGATAATCAATTAAGATGACACCCAGTTAAGGGATTTTTACAATGGGACCTTTTAAAGTCCACCCTACTAAGGGATTTTAGTTGCAATGGTTAGAGAGAAACATAAACATGATCTGCTGGAGTGGCTACTAATAGCTTGATCAGATCACACTAAAAATCATACTATATCTACATCGGTTGTGTCTGCTCTGCACAACACTAGTTTCTTGAATATACCTTCAGCTCTTCCCTCTGTCTATTTACTAATCCTTGGCTTGCACTCTGTCGATTCTCTGTCACTTGACTCTACACTTTGTTATACTCCCCCTGTGTTTACTTTCACATTATGACTATATGCATAAACAACAACCCCCTCAAGAATAAATTATGTGAATTTATTATCCTTTTTGTCTTTCGCCAACTTTCCCTCCAAAACATCCTATTCAAAATTCTGTTACCATGCCTCAAATCACTCTCTTGAAATCATTGCAAGAATCTCTATCAAGACAGTCAATCATGCTAATAAGACTCCCGGTTGACTAGAGAAGTCTTTTGGTTTAACTGAAAGTTAATTGAATGTTACCAATTTGTTGGTTACAGACTCTACCGGTGTACCGATCAAAATTTGCCTAGCCAGTTTCCTCCTATATACCGATTTGTTCTCTACTTAGCAGGTGGACGTCTTCTATGATGGTCTACTCACTGCTTGCTGGTTGATCTGATGTGTGTTGATCTACTCCTTTTTATCCTATTTACCTCAATATGCCAGTCTACTTACTACCGATAGACTGTGAAGACTTAGGAGATGATGATGCCAACAATGACAACTATAGCATTCACTGGTCATACAAAAATGTACCAAAGTTCCAACAAAATCCCCCTTTCACATTGGTGGCAAATACTAGAAAACTGTGTCGGTTATGGCCCCTATTTTTGGCCCTTGTAACTCACATTGTACAAGTCTCCAAAATTCCCCCTTTTGCCATCAATGGCAAAGACTACACAAAATAATTTTTCAAAGTAAAGCAAAAAGATCCTTGAAATTTTCTTTAGCAACTTTCAAGGAGGATTCCCATGAGGATTTTACTTTTTTCATGGTGGTGAAGTGTCCATGCATCATACCTTTGACTTCAAAATGGTTCCTTTTATCATCCTTCATCCTTTTGGATTTAAATGATTCTCTAGTTTCCATAGGACCTGTACCAGAGTAACCAAGACCAATTGTTTCTTTTGTTCTCCTCTGAGCCTTTAACTATTTGTCTAACTTCTCAGAGCTTTCATTGAATTTTCTCAACTTCTCATTTCTCTCATTCTCAGCTTTCAACTCACTCTTGAGTTGTTCAATCTCTTTCACCATATTTTCTTTTTCTTCTGTGTTGTCATGCAATTTCTTATGTATGCATTCATTCTCCTAAGTGATAATTTGGATTTCTTCATCTTTCTCAATCATGATTGCATCATTTTCTCTCAGGGTATCTTCAACAAGCCTCTTGGCTCTATCAGCATTTGACATTTCTTCTTTTGCTTCCCTTTTTCTTCATTAGCACTTGTGCTGGCTTCCAGACTCTCTCTCATTCTCAGGGCTTGACCTTCATGTTCTCTTTTGAGATGTGTGATTTCTTCGGTCAGTTTCTTGTTGTTTTCCATGAGTTCTAAGACTGCTTCTTCAGCTTCTTTAGATCCACTCTATTTAAAGAGTTTATCTATGATGTCCTGACTCTCATTAGTTGTTGAGCTAATTCCTTCCTTTTTGCAAGAGATTTTCCTAGTCTCTCTTTCAGCTGAGCAATGATTTCATTTGCTTCATCAATCTTCTTCTGATACTGGTATTCTTCCATGATCTTTATCCTTAAGCTATCAAGCTTCACTTTAGAGGAATATGGCTATGTTACATGTTGTTAGTCCCAACCGATGCTGAGAGGGGAGGGATGAATTGACACTTTACCGGTTTTGCTCAATTAAAAGTTTTAACTTAAGTTTTCACTAACTTAACATTCATCAATATAAATAAATACTACAAAAGAATAAGCATGCATGAAAAGATACACGCTGACACCAAGATTTATCTTGTGGAAACTTAAATGGGAGAAAACCACGGTGTGAGTAGGAACTCACAAAATTTGTACTCTTCTGGAGTACGCTCGGTGAGGAACCATCCCTGTTAGGAGATTATAAATACACTATTAGGTGCCACCTTGTTAAGGGATTTTGTCTAGGGCCTATTAGTGCCTTTACGCTGTTAAAGGTAGCCTCATCAAAGGTCTTAAGATCATCAATTAAGATGACACCCGGTTAAGGGATTTTTACAATGGGACCTGTTAAAGTCCACCCTACTAAGGGATTTTAGTTGCAATGTTTAGAGAGCAACATAAAGATGATCTACTAGAGTGGCTACTGATAGCTTGATTATATCACACTTAAAATCATACTATATCTGCATCGGTTCTATCTACTCTGCACAACACTAGTTTCTTGAATATACATTCGACTCTGCCCTTTGTTGATTTACTGATCCTTGGCTTGCACTCTGTCGATTCTCTATCACTCGGTTCTACACTCTGTTATACTCCCCCTGCATTTGATTTTACATTATCACTATAAGCATAAACAACAACCCCCTCGAGAATAAATTATGTGAATTTATTATCCTTTTTGTCTTTCACAAACTTTGCCTCCAAAACATCCTATTCAAAATTCTATTACCATGCCTTAAATCACTCTCCTAAAATCATTGCAAGGAACTCTGTTAAGATAGTTGATCATGTCGATAAGTCCATCGGTTGAATGGACAAGACTATCAGTTTAACTAAAAGTTAACTGAACATTATCAGTCTGTTGGTTACAGACTCTACCAGTGTATCGATCAAAATCCGCCTAGTCAATTTCCTCTTGTATATCGATCTATTCTCTAGTTAGTTGGTGGACCTATTCTGTGCCGGTCTACTCACTGCTTGCCAGTCTACTCAGTGCTTGCTGGTTGATCTCGTGTGTGTCGGTCTACTCTTGTTTACCCTATTTACCTTAGTATACCAGTCTACTTACTACCGATAGACTGTGAAGACTTAGGAGATGACGTTTCTAGCAATGACAACCATAGCATTCACTGGTCATACAAAAATGCACCAGAGTGCCAATAGGCCAGACCCATTGATAACCAACAAAGTTCATGGTGGAAGTTTATGCTATTCACAAGCAATTTTATCTTGAGATCGGGATATTTTCTTTTATGGCAGCTGCAATTGTTTTTTTTTAAGCCTATCATCTGATTTTTTGAAGGATAATAATGTTTTGAGTTGTATCGTCTATATTTGCCTACAGGTTGGGTGCATTGATTTCATCCATGGTGGTGTATTTCTATGTGCAAGGCCTGATTCCACATTGAACAGTGGTCAAATTCATTTGTTTGAAGTTTATTTTTAAGGGCCTACGTATCTTTATTGTACAGAATTATTTTTTTGAAGACTATGGGTTGAGGTGGCACCATGTGGGCCCCATCCCATGTTATTTTTATTTTTTTTGATGTTTTTAATAAAACTCTTCAAATTATTTTCTTTTGATAAGAAAATAATTTTTATGAGAATCAGGTATAATCTCATATCAGAGAAAATTCTTTGATTATGATATGCTGGCATCATCATGTGTAACAAAATTTTGCCCCCCTCCATTTGCATTTTCAATTAGATAGGTGATTTTTAAATGGTGATATCTTGGGCTCAGGACCTCATTTTTTAGTTCATTTTTTATTTATTTAGGGTATAATTTTGTGCTCTTCACATTGGTGTAGGCAGTTTTCCATTTTGATGCACAATTGTTTCAGAAATTGCTGATTTCCACTACTGTAGCTAAGTAATCCCCATTTTTGCAACTTTCGGGACTCTATTTGGGCTCATACAAACTCCTTTTCAGGTGTCATTTTTTTTTAAAGTGGATGATTTTTTGTCTAATTTCAAAATCTACTATCAGTTTGAAGAGATTTTGAGTGGAAATTGTACTTTTAGCATATGGTCCTTTTTGGCCAATTTGGCACTTGTATTGCATAGATCTATCTTTTTGGTCTTGTACATTTTAGTTTTTATCCTATTAGGGCATTTGTAAAACAAAATCAGAAGTCACCTTGTCATTATTTTCAAGTGGCCTGTTGTACACGCACTACATATAAAGCGCCAAAATCATCATTTTTTTTATTTTTTTTTCTGGGGGGGGGGGGTACTTTGATTGAGTGAATTTGGGGGGGTGTCTCTTGTGCTTTTGTGCTCTTGTATTTTTTTATTTTTCTGTTATGGGTTCTCTTAAGTTTACTCTCTTAACTCCTTATAATTATGCTACTTAGAAAATTGATGCATGGAGTAAACTTATGGAAAAAGGACTAACTCATTACATTGATGGAACTATTGTTGCTCCCGCTGATCCTAAGGTTGATCCCAATGGTCACTTGGATTGGCTCACTAAAAACATCATGAAAATTGGTACCTTAAGAAAGTATGTAACAAAGGATCTCATCTTTCACATTGAGAAATGTACCTTAATTAAGGATGCTTGGCAAAAGTTTCAAGACTTGTATGGTCAAGTTGATGAGATTAGGGGATATCAAATTGATAGTGATCTCACCATGTTAGATCCCAAGAACTTTGATACAATACATGATTATGTCAGTAAGGCAAAAGAGTTGAGGTCACAACTCAAAGATTATGGCATTCATAAGAAGGATACTCAATTGGTCTTCAATTTGATGGGCAATCTTCTACAAGAATATGCAACATTTGCTTCTAGTTTCCAAACCCATAGGATGACAATGGGTTCAAGCTACACAATGCCTGCATTTGATGCTTTCACTGAAATGTTGATGATGGAAAAAACTAAGTTGATATGCATGGGCATTCTTAAGGCTTCTAAGTCTCAAGCATTAGTAGCAAATCAAGGGAAAAAAGAAAATCAAGGAAAGGACAACTCAAACAAGAAGAAATGACAATCAAAGCCTAAGGACAAAGCACCACCTTCTCCACAACAAGGAGATTCATCCTCTTCCAAGAATGACAATTCACAAAAGAAGGAGAGACCTACTTGTGCCTATTGTAAAAAGGTTGGCCATGAGGAGCATCATTGTCATTCTAAGAAGATTGATGAGCTCACACACATCTTTAAAAAGCACAACATTGATTTGCCTAGAAGAAGGAGGATTCATCAACTTCCACTTCCTGACATTCAAAAGGGAAAGGACAAGCATTCATGGCTTCAACAAGTGGGAAGACTCACTTTTTGAGACAAGAAAAGGAAAATCTCTTTGTGATACTACAAGTCATGATTCAAGAAGATGGGTTCTAGATTCAAGGGATTCTCATCATATGGCATCTTGGCAATCTATGTTTTCTACATTTGAACCTTGCACCATGCCCCATATATATAAGGGCAATCATACATACATGGATGTGATTGGGAAAGAAACTATTTCCATTGGGGATAACTCCTTCAATGATATGTTGTGTGTACCCCATTTTAGAAACAATCTCCTTTCCATCTATCAAATCACACATGGGGCAATAAAGAGAATTGTGGAGTTCACACCTGAGTCAATTTTCATTAGAGACTTGGAGACTAGAGCTGTCATTGAGACTCGGGTGGTGGATCATGCATCTCGGTTATATTCCTTTTCAAATTTTGTTGATGGGGATGATTTCACATATGATGATTCTTCACATAATGATTCTTCACATGATGATTCAGATTTTGAGGAGAATTTTGGGTACTTGAACTTGGGGATTCTCACATGTGACCTCCTTCTTGAGAATTTATTCCATCACCTCCTATTGCACCTGATGATGCAGATAGTGTGACAATTTTGCCTTCTTGTGATTCAGTGAACCTGGATATATCTTGTCTTCTAGCTTCAGTTCATTGGGATGACTACTTGACAAACATTGCAAGTTTGTTTGTGGAATCCTACATTGTCAATTTGGGAGACATCATTGATGACATTCATCTTCTCTTTGATGGAGATGATGCACCTTTGATTATTGCGAGGGAACACTCTGACCGTCTTGTTCTTCTCTACATGATCATTCTTTTGAGGTTGACATGATTATGGATTCTTATGTACAATAGTTGGAGGAGGTATCTTTATGCTTAGAGGAGACATATTCATCTTTGTTTATTATTCTACATTCATCTCCACTAGATCTTGGAGTTCCCTTTTCAGCAGTGTGGAGAAGTTCACCACCTTTGGAGGGGGTATCTTTTAGAATCGACATGGGGACACTTGAGCAGTTTTTCAAAGACTTCATTTATCATGAGTTTTTTTCCTCCATCTTCTCTTCATGATTGGGGAGGCTGCATTGATACACCTTTGGTTTTGTTTCTTCCCAAGGGGAGGAATTTTATTCGATGTTCATAGAGCAGTTTCTTCATTCATTGTCGAGCTTCTACTATCGCATGTAAAAAATCATCTAATGTAAAGAAAACTAGGAATACCAGGGAAATCACAAATCCCTATCCTAATTAGAGTTCAAACACAAACTCAATGAAATAATGCAAACAACCAAATAGGAATGTAAATATTCAATAAAACCTCCCTATTCCATGATCACATATTGCTTCCATTGTCCTTCTCTTCTTTGTGGTATGGCGGCTCTTAGATATTGCACTGAGAACCTGCAATTGATACAAAGATTCAAAGTTTGTGATTGTTGAAAATGGAAATTGAATTCTCAATTTATAGATAATTGGAGAGGATTGAATGAAAGATAGAACATATTGATCAAGAGGTAGAACTTAGGTGAGTTCACATGTTGATTGATAGTTGAACTACTAAATTGGAGGTGAAACATAATAGATTGAATAGATTAATTGAGTCAACTGATTGAGAAAAAGATGACTAAAGGATGAAAAAGGATGATTGGAGGAAATAAAGAGGAGGAAATAGTTAACTGATTGAAAGCTGATTGGGAGCTTTATTTAGAAAAAAGCTAACTAAAAGATGGAAATAGGAATTGGAGAGATAATTGATTTAATCAGTTAATTAATTAAATTAATTAATTTAGCATGTTCTTGAACTTTGACTTGGATTTTCAATTTAATCTTTGCATGAGATTTTAATTCAAATATTGAATTTATTTTAATTCAATTTGTATTTGAATATATTTAGAACTTGACTTTGATTTTCAATTTGATTTTTGAAATCATGCACATGTATTTGAAACTCGAAGAAATTAGAAGAATTTGAATTAAATGAAATTAGAAGAATTATTAGCTAATTAGAAGAATAAAATTAATTAGTTTAATTAAATAATTTAAGGAAACTATTTAATTATTTTAGAAATGGACTTCAATTAAATAATAAAGATTATTTGAATTAAAGGAATTAAATCATAATTAATTAAATAAAAAATATTTAATTAATATTTAGAAAAGGTTTAATGATTAGATGAAGAGAGATAGAAATTGAAAATTAATTTATTTAAATAATGAAGAATTTAAATTGAAGGATTAATCATAATTAATTAAATAATAAATATTTAATTAATGTTAGAAAATGGTTTAAATGATTAAATGATGATAGAATTGGAAATGAATTAATTAGTAAGATGATGAAGAAATAACAAATTAGAAGAATAAGATTAATTAACTTAATTAAATAATTAAAGAATTATTTTAATCAATTAGAGGAATAATTAATGTAGTCACATAAATCTGTCCACTTAATTAAATGAATATTTTCTATTTATTTGATTATTTAACCATCAATTATAAGTTAATTAAATTAATATTTAATTAATTCATCCTCAATGTCTTCTCCTATTAAATAAAAAAATTAATCAATTTATTTAAATTAATTCATTAAGCCACACTCTAACAAACAATTAAATGAATAAAATATATTTATTTAATTTAACCTCCTTTCCTCATTTAAATAAATAATAAAATATTTATTTAAATCCCTAAACTACCCCCCCACTTGCATTCTCCTACAAAATGCAAGTTGCACCTATTTAGTTGAAATAAATGATTTTTTTTTAATTAAAATCCTATTTTCTCTCACCCACCAAACCCACTAGACTCTTCTAACCCATTCTCTACTCTTCTAACCCATTCTAGATTCTTCTAAACCATTTCTAATTAGCTTAATCACCCTCCCTAATTTTTGTCACATTCCTAAGCAACTTGGAGTCACTTCTCAAAGCCTCAAAGTCTTTGAAAAGCATTAAAAGCTTTATGTCTTCAACAAGTTAACCCCTAAAGTCTTCCAAACCATTAATGGCTCTTACATAACCATTAATGGTTAACTCAACTCATCCACATGGTTAGAGACTTTCCCTCTAACTCAACCCCCATTTAACTCATAGGTCTCTTCAAGAATTTATTGCTTTGACCATGGTTATCTCCACTAATTCTTGCACAAGAGTTTGTCCATTGGATAAAGGCATTATTCATTGGATAAAGGCTTTATTCATCAACTCAAGCCTAACCTTACCTCCCAAGGTAACCTTCAAGTCATCTCAAACATTTAATGCTTCTTCCCTCTCCTCTCAAGCCATCTCATGTTGACATTTGTCATCCTAGGATTGGGTTGAAAGCCCTCACATGGATCAAAAACCCATCAATCCTGACTCTTGTTGAGATTAATCAATCTCAACCATCCATTGCCTTCTATAAATAGAGCCCATTCCTTCTTAATTCAAATCCAAAAAGCTTGTATGCATCAAACTTATACCAAATTTGAGAGAGCATCTAGGAGCACTTTTCTTTGTTATTTTGGATAAAATAAACATAGATTAATTAGATACTTTCTCATATTTAGCTTATTTGCATTTGCATAATCTTGAATCTCTATAAGACATTCATAATAATGCAAAAAGTTGAGGGATACACTCATGTGGAACTTGGAGAGGAGAGGAACAAGAGAGGAGGATCTATGAGCATGTCGGAGAGCATTTGGGAGGGTTTAGTGTCTTTCTTCCATTTTTCTGTGCTTTCCATAATTTGTTTGATATCTCTCTTTATATGCATGCTTAGGATTGTAGTTTCATTTCTATTTCATTTTTGATTGATACTAACAACATTAATGTTTTAATCTTATGTTTCTCACATCCTTTTTGCAGTTGATCATTTGGTGACCCTGATGTGAATTGAACACGCAACCTTCTGATATGAAAAACTAACTTTTTTGTGAAAATTGCCAAAATTGCCACACACAAGTTGCACTTTAGCACTATTGACACGCGTTTTAGCGCCTTGGACAACCGAAGATTTAGCACTTTGGTCCAAGTTCTAGCACGTTTGGTTCAAAATTACCACCTTTGTCCTAGTTATAACACTATTGTTGGTTAAATAGCGCTATTGTAACTCTTTTAGCGCATTTGCGCTCTCTGTCTGACAGAGATTTCATTTTGTTTGACAGTTTTAATTAGCACTTCTATCCATCTTGTAGCACTGTTGTTGTTCTTTTAGCACCTTTAGCAGTCTTTCAATGCATTTGTATTAAAGTGGTGCTTCTGTGTTTACACAGAGTAGCACTTTTGTAATAGAGAGTTGAAAAAAAAAATGTGTAACCGAAAAAAAATTAAAATTTTAGGTTTGTAGAAGCCCACCAAAAACCTTCATTTCACTAATGGTTTTCTTTTGTTGTGCAGGTTTTCTAACTTCTTGTTTTGTGGGATTCGAGGAATTAGGAAGTTTATCTCTTTTTTTCTAAGCTTTTTCTTTTAAGGTTAGATTTAAAAAGAATTCACTTTCCCTTTTGGTTTAAAAATAACTTCATCTTTCATTTTGGATTAAAACTCAACAAAAATTTTTAGTTTGGGGCTTAAAAAGAATTTCATTTTGCAAAGTTAAAAAGAACCGCAAAATCAAACAAACAACTTTATTTTCTTGCAAGTTAGGGACACACTTTCCTCTTTGGGTTTAAAATAAACAAACAACTTTCATTTTCTTGCAAGAATAAAAATCACAATCAACTTTTTATTTTGCAAGTTAAAAAGAACAAACAACTTGTCCATTTTGTTTACAAAATCTCTTTTACTTTGAGCAATGTGCTTTCAATTTTGTTAACCAGGATTTTTCAATTTCCTAGTTAGAAAAAAAAATGTCTTGTGAAGTTAAAAAGAACACCATGGTTGTTGGAGCAAAATCTCCAAATAGCATATAGATCACATTGTGATAAACCAGTTAAAAAGAACAAGTGTTTTCAGTGTTTGACACACTTGTGCAAAATTTGTAGAGTGGTCCCATTTTTAACACACACTATCCTCTCCCTTGGCTCATGTGGTCCTAGGTGAAGAGAAAAGTGTTAGTAATGCTTGAAATTTTTTATTTTTAAGAGAGGTCTACCAAGAGACACATCACTCTTGGGAATGACCTTGTTTGGTAAATCGTTCGAGCCGCTATAGAAATCAAGTGAGAGAAAAAGTTGTAGCTTTGGGTGTAGCTGTTCCTGTAGTGTAACTTTCCGAAAGGACCTATGGGCCCCACCACAAGCTACAAGGCTCTTAAGTGAGTCACTGCAGAATGAACTTACGTCCAAAGACATTGAACATTACTAAACACCTTTTATTATAGAAGTCCACCCATTCTATTGATTGAGGATATTTGTGAAAAGTTCAGTGCAAGAGAATAGATGGTTTTCCTCCCAAGATACTCACCATACATATTTCCTTGAGTAGAAATAGGGCTTTTTGAAAGGCTACTTGTAGCTTGATGAAAGTGGTGACTCCCCCATCATAGGGATCATCTATTTTTTATGCTTGTGCAAGACTTAGTATATCACATCCTTACCTGCCACGACGAGATTCATAAGGTATGTAGTACCAAATTCGAAGAAATATCAAGATGTGGGCTGAAAATATCAGACTAGTAACAATTTGAGCTGACTTTAGGCTTTGGGAAACATAAAATGCATTTGTAAAAAAGGGTCAAAAAGTTCATGATTGGGTTGATTTAGACCCACACCTATTTTTCCCTTTTGTTGAAAAGGGGAAAGGTTATTGTGCTTGTGTGCTTGTTGTGTTTTCTTGTCAAAGAAATTCAAAAATAGTTTTAAACCAAGTATCCATCCAACACAATTTACATCAAACATTGACTAACAAAACAAATATCAAAAAGTGAAACAAGTATCAATTGTGTATGACCATCACTCACATCTTGAGAAAAAGGAGTCTTCATCAAAAGACCACAATGAAAAAGAGACAATTGAGTTCAAAAGCTCTTATCAAAAGAAGAAAGTTTTTCTATATCAATAGACATTTTTTTCTCTCACATAGAGCCTTCTTACGCCATATGCACTTGTATCTTCAAGGCAAATCCAATGAATTTGACAAGGAGCCTTTGAAAAATAGAGATTTTACTCAGTATAGAGCCTTAGATTATCACAAAAACAAAGAAGGCAAGATCAACCCTGTTCTCTTTCCAAAAATCTGTATCACCTACAATGAAGCTCGAGGGGAACCACCAACCCTTGATAGAGAGGAAGAAGTAGAAACCCCCTTTGTGACAAAAAGTTTTTATTGAGGTCCATATTCTATCCACTTTTACCTTCCAAAAATCACAAAAACCATTCAACTCTCAAAAACACAAAAAGGACTTGTCCTAAGTTCTTTTAAAATTGCTTAAATCAAACCAACAAATCACTTTTAGAGTGTCTCTACATCTAGGATCAATCATCCTAAGAGGCATTTCTACACATGTTAAAACTAGTTTATGAGTGCATCCTCTCATTGCTGGGTAGCTTGGTTTGTAACACATCTCAAACCTTACTATACCTTATCACATCACATTTGTTGAAAACACAAGAGCAATTCACAAATAACTTTGGTAACATCCAACCTTTAGTGTTAGAGATCCATCTTCTAGACATTTCACAAACACTTATCTTCCATCAAACATTTCATCACCACCTCATAATTACTTTCACCAACCTCAAACTTTCAACAACATGGCTCAATCAAGATCAATGAGAAACCAACAACCAGAGATCGAAGACGAGGAGGAAGAAAACCTCAATGATTTTCAAGAGGCCATTGGAGGTGGTACTAATGATGAAGATCCTAGCACTCCAACTCTCGAAGATATAGAAAGAGAACAATACAATCCCAAGTTTAATAGACTCTTTGATGAAATCCTTAGAAACAATGCAGATGCTCATTTTTTGAGACTTGCTCAAGAGGGTGCTAAAATACCCTCTAACTTTGATACCGCACAGATATGACAGAAATCCGAGAAATATAGCCGTAATAATGGTGGAAGAGGTAGAGATTACTTCCACTATGACCTTAATCATCAAGAGAATCCTCCACCTCCTCCTCCTTTAGAAATAGACATGTTGAGACAACAAGTAGAAAATCTTGCTCAACAACTTAATAGTGGTGTGAAGACTACTCGGTTTTCACTTAATGATATTTGTCCCTATCCTTTTGATAGGAACATGCTTATGCCACCTTTTTTGTGAGGGTTTGAAACACCCAAGTTTGAAAAGTACAGGGGCAAAGGAGACCCTAGAAATCATGTATGAGAATTTCACTCAGCTTGTTTAGAGGTGGCCTATGAGGACACCTATCTAATGCGCCTCTTTCCTTAGATTTTGGGAGGCACAACCACAAAATGGTTTTCACGATTACCAGGTGGCATTAGAAAATTTGAGGAACTACTTCAAAAATTCATCACTCATTATGCACATAGCATAGAATGAGATGTTACCATGGCAGATTTATGCAACACCAAACAAAAACTAGGGGAGGAGTTCTCAGCTTTCCTGCAATGATGGAGGCAACTGTCTAGCAGATGTTCTCTTCATTTTCCTGAACAAGAACTAGTGGAAATATTCATTTCCAACTTAAATGATGAGATGGAATTCCATTTAGACATGAAGGGTATAGAGTCCTTTAAAGAGATGATCACTCAAGGATTAAAATGTGAATGAGCCCTTATAAAAAAGGGACTTATCAAAATCTACAATGAACTTGAAGATGGCCCTCATCCATGTTATAATAGTGATAAACCGAATTTATAGAACAAGAACAAGAACATTGTCAATGATAGGATAGTGGATGCATGAAATATAAAAATTGCAAAACCTATGGTCAAGTTTCCAGGACAAAATCCCCCTCCTAAAAACAACACCATCAATCATCCAAAAAATCGAGGTCACAATGCACCACAATAAGAAGCAAAACAAAGGCAATAGAACTACAAACCAAAGCACATGTACACACCCTTAGGGGAACCCATCGAAACAATATTGCATCAATTGGTCTCTTCCAATCTTTTGACCTTACTGGAAACCTCTAACTATGAACTTTAGGTCAAACCTCCATGGTGGAGCATAATGAACATTGTGTATATCACGAGGGAAAATGGCATAAAATGAGCAATTGCCATCAACTGAAAGATCTTGTTCAAGATCTTATTGATAGAGGAGAAATTGAAATGGAGGGATATGACCCTAAAACATCCAATTATGATCATCTAATGTTCAATTATCCACTTCCATCACATGATCAAAGGGGTCCTTCCACCTCAGGGGGAAACATATATACTACAACTAATTATACTCAAGCTGCATATAATTATACTGTGAGTCACCTCTATGATGTTGATGAACAAGTTGCAAATCTCACCATCAAATATCCAAATCCTGCATGCAATTTTGTTATGTGTTGTAGCAAGATTACCATTTGAGAGACACCACAAGGAATGACACCCTTTCCCAAGAAATATAATCTTATTGAGCAATTGGATAAAACGCCCACACTCATATCCATATTAGAGCTTTTGTGCTTATCCCCCTCACACAAAAAAATCTTGGATCAAGCTCTCTAAGAAGCATCAATCCCCACCAACCTCAACATAGATCAATTTCATACTAATTGAATTACCTCTTTCATAAAAAAATGGAGGGAATAGCGCAGCTGGAGGGAAATTTGAATTTTGTGAATGGAGGGAACAACGCGACTGGTTCTTCTGGTTCAGGTCCCTCTCTAGCTCAAGGACAACTTGACTCTTTGGGATCTATGGTGGATGATGAGGATGGTCAAAAGGATGGGGACTCGTGGCATCGAGACCCTCCTCAAAATAATGAAGATTCTTCAAAGTTGGGTCTTGAGATCTTGAAGACCGATTTGGAAAAGATGACAGAGATGAAGGCGCTCAAACCCTAGAATAGTCTATTTGTAAACAAACCCACTTGTAAATTGTTCTTCCCCTCTGTGGAAGATATTTCTAATAGAAAAATAGGTAGAATGGCTATTGCAGTACTAGATGTGGTAATAGACCATAGTATCTCTTTGATGGCTTTTTCTCTAGTGGGAAAATTTGTTGGACTCAGACCTAATATTGAGGTCATTAGGTCTTTTGTTAAGAGAAAATGGAGGCTGAAAGGATAGGTTGATGTTTCATCCTTGTCAAGGGGTTTCTTTGTATTTTCCTTCTCTTGTGGGGAAGATTTGGAAATGGACCTAAGTGGAGGACCATGGATGTTTGGGAAATCTTCATTATCCTTAAGGAAATGGTCTCCAAATATGGAGCTCAATGAGTCCTTTTTTGAATCTGCCCCGATCTGGGTGCGGTTGCTTGGTTTGCCACTTGAATTATGGTTGGAGGATGTTTTCTTAGGTATTGCTAACTCCTTTGGGGAGCTTGTGGCTATAGATTCTATGACAGCAGATGAAAGAGGCTGGTGTATGCAAGAATATGTGTCAATATCTCACTAAATACAGACCTACCTGGCTCTATTGAAATAAATTCCAAACTAGGGAAGTGGGAACAAGCCATAGAGTTTGAATCCCTCCCCTTTGTGTGTTTCTCTTGTAAGAAAGTTGGACATTGGGCAAAGGCTTGCCCAAGTAACCCCAAGAATGTTCAGAAGCATAACAATCATGTTAAACAGATCTGGAAAGAGAAGATTAACAAAAATTAGGAGGGTAAAGAGGAAGGAGGAAGTGGACTTCCTTGTAACCCAGAAGATATAATAAAAGATGATAGGAGAGTTAGTCCTTCCAAGGATTATATTCAAAAGGAAGATAGACAGAATAAAGATAAAGGATTTGAGATCAAAGCAGTCAATGGATTTGAAGTATTACAAATTCAGGAGAAAGAGAATGTAAGCATAGAAGAAATTCTTGAAGAGGGTGAGATTGGTGACATAAATGAATCACAACATGAGGCTTTACAAGAAACAGAAATGAAAAGTAATAAAGTTTTCCCTGAGGACTTTGAAGGTCAAGAAGTTATTGTTGAAAAAAAGATCAAGTTCGGATCGCCTTAGGTTTACTTAATTCTCTATTTTAGAGTGTTGGTACTGAATCACCTACCTCTTCTCAGATAATAGGAGAACCATGGAATAATAAGCAACCTGCATATAAAGATGAAGAAGATGAAGAGATAATAGGAGTGGGAAAAAGGAAAAATAAGAAGATAGGTTGTTCTAATGGGGTTAAAACTAGAACCGGATCTAAGGCGGATATAGGTCTTTCCAAATCCTCGCAGGGACATGAAACTATGAAGTAGCATAGGGACCAGGAGAGTAAATAGAACATAGCTGATGGAAGGCAACGAACTATCTAGGAATCCTGCTCTCAGGTTTCCAAATGAAGGTAATTTCCTGGAACATTCAAGGCCTAAATGGTCTCCACAAATAGGATGTATTAAGGAATTTTATCAGAGATCATAAGCCAGACATCATCTTGGTTCAAGAAACTAAAATGAGTAAGGAAAAAGTTGAAAAATTAAAATTCTTCAAATAGGGAGGTGTTTGTGGTAGTTGTTCGAATGGGGCGTCTGGTGGGGTGGCCATATTTTGGAATAAGAAAAATATTGATGGAGATCTGATTGATGAAGATGGTAATATTATTTCTATGAGAGTTAAATGTATTGTTGAAGGACAGGACTGGGTGGTTACCAACATTTATGCCTCAAATTCTAAAGCTGCTAGGAGTAAATTTTGGGACAAAATTCAGTAGAAAAGGGGGTTTTTTTCTTAGGACAGGTGGTTGTTGATGGGGGATTTCGATAGTCCATTGCAAGAAAGTGACAAATATGGAGGAACTCAAGCTCAACTAGATAGCAGGATTGACCTTATGGACTTTATCAATGCCAATGCCTTGATTGATGTTAATCTTATTGGAGCTTCCTACACTTGGTCTAATCGAAGGGATGGAGGAGATCTTATTCAGGTAAGGCTTGATAGATCCCTTATCACTCCTGACTGGTTCCTTAAGTATAGATGCTCTTTTTCTATTATTAGCAGAATAGGATCAGATCATTATCCCATTTCTTTTGTTGTTGAGTCTGTTAAGAGCAATCAATGTTTTCCTTTCCAGTTTGAAAAAATGTGGATTTCACACCCTTCCTTGGAAAATTCCATTACCAAATGGTGGAATATTAATGTGGATGGTTCTGCTATGTTCAAAGTTGCTAAAAATTTAAGAAATGCCAAAGATAACATTAAGATTTGGAATAAGAAGGTTTTTGGAGATATTTTTGAATCAAAAAGGAAGCTGAAGGAGGAATTAGAACATATTTAAAACTCTATTTAGAAACATGGTTATATTATGTTTCCCAAGGCTAAGGAAGATGAGATTCTAGCCAAACTACACAACACTATATCTAGGGAAGAAATCTACTAGAGGCAGAGATCTAGGACTATTTGGTTGGAAGCTAGTGATAGAAATACTAAATTCTTTCATATGACATCTATGAAGCATAAAGCTGCTAGCAGAATCTCTAGATTAATTGCTGATGACAAAATCCTTCTCAAAGATGATGACATTGGTGATGAAGCTATTAGGTTCTTCTCTAACCTCCTTACTGGTAGTAAGGATATTGACACTGTTAAGAAACAAAACCTGGTTGATAACATTCCTAAGATTATTGAACCTCACCAGAATAAGATATTATCTACTATCCATACAATTGATGAAATTAAAAAAACTATTTTTTTCCTTTCAAGGGAATAAGGCTCCAGGCCGGGATGACTTTCCCATGTTTTTATTTCAAGAATATTGGCATATTGTTGGGAAAGACACGATCAATACTGTCAAAGAATTCTTTGGTTCTAGAAGAATTCCTAAGGAAATCAATTCTACTTTTATTTCTCTAATTCCTAAGGTGGCTGGAGTTGATTCTATGGGAAAGTTTAGGCCAATAAGTCTTTCTAATTCCTTTTACAAGATCATTTCAAAAGTCATGACTTCCAGACTATTGGTTGTTCTCCCCTTTGTTATCTCTAAGGAGCAAAAAGCATTTGTCCCAGGTAGGCGGATTTTGGATTCTATTATTCTTGTGCATGAGAATATCCACTCTCTTAATGCTACAAACAAAGAGGGTTTCTTGATAAAATTGGATCTGGCAAAAGCCTATGATAGAGTGGAATGACAGGTTCTTTTCAGGGTTATGGAGGCCTTTGAATTTGATGAGAAGGTAATTAAAGTTACTAGAGAATTGATATCTACTCCAAATTTCTCTATTCTTATAAATGGATCTTCATCTAGATTTTTTAAATCTTCTAGGGGACTCAGGCAAGGAGACCCTATCTCTCCTATTCTTTTCACTATATTGGCAGAAAGTATGAGAAGACCGATTCAAAAGTTTAAAGTGAATAAAACCATCAAAGGGTTGCAATCCTCTTCTGCTAATGTTTCTTGTACTCACCAACAATTTGTTGATGATATAATTTTGATGGGATATTCTTTTGTTGGTGAGGTTGTTGCTTTTAAAGGTGCTCTTAGTTCTTATTCCTTGGCTACTGGACAACAAGTTAATTAGGAAAAATCTACTATTTACTTCATAACTACCCCAATATTGAGGCAGTAGAGGATTGCTAACATTATTGGATGTAACGTGGAGTTGATCCCCTCTACTTATTTGGGTCTCCCTCTTGGTTTGGTTCCTCCAAAATATTTCTAGAACTTGTTAATTGACAAACTCAACAAGAAATTGGTAGGTTGGAAAGGATCTATGCTATCTTAGGTTGGTAAGCTTCGGCTTCTTCAAGCTACTCTTCAGAATCTTCTTGTTTATGCTCTTATCTTGTTTAGTATACCGGTTAAATTTGCTAAAGCTTTAGAAAGAATTCAGAAAAGATTTCTTTAGTCAGGGGTAGAAGACAAGAAAAGGATAGCTTTGGTTTCCTGGGATAAAGTTTGTAATCCTAAGTGCAAGGGGGGATTAGGTATTAAAGTTCTTAGAACTTTTAACAAAGCCTTGCTTGCTAAACAAATTTGGAGGGCTTTTGATATTAAGAAATATTGGAGTAGGGTGTGGTTTGATAAATATATTCATAACCAACCAATTCATTCTCTTCTCTACTCTAAAGATATCCCTACTAGTTCTTTCATATGGAATAGCATGATCAAATCTATAAAAGTTGCTAAAGCTGGAGCTGGATGGGTCCTTGGCAAAGGTGATAAAATCGGGTTCTGGGAGGATGTTTGGATTAAAGATAAACCTCTCTTTAATCAGGATTGTAGCCAATTCATTGATGAGTGCAAAAGGAGGTATGGTTCTTGTAAAGCGGAAAAATTGAACCCTAGTTGTTCTCCCCCCCCCACTCCAAGGAGAGAGAAGGGAGAGTCACTAGGGTTGATGGTTTTCACTTAGGAGAGACTTTACATTCAAAAGAGGGGTTGAAACCCACAAGATCCAATCCCACACAATGCAAGACTGGATTTTAAATGAGTTTCAAGGGTTGTGACATCAAGGATACCCTCTTTTGTAAAGAATGTAGATAGAATGATTGAACTAGGAATGCATGTAAAGTAAGAAAGATTCGCTTGTAAATGGAGATAGGGATATGGGATGAAGCTACGAACTTGGAATTAGTAGTAAAATGTCGAGACAATGCTATTCTGCAAATTTGAGCAAAAGTTGATGGGACGATGGCGCCCGGGGTGCACACGGTCCTCCGAAAAATCCGTGAAACGAAGGGGGATCTGTTCGTCTCTGCACAAGGATTCCAGATCTTCAATTACAGCCGTGTACCTGCAACCTACACACAGAAAAGAGAGGACGATTGGGGGGTTAGGGATTAGGGGTTTGCCTTTAGGTCAAACCCCAGTTTTGGAATTAACCAAGAAATGAGAATGTTGTAAATGTAAATGTTTGTAATGTAAACAAGTACTGATACCTTGTTGTAAGAATGTTTGTATTCTTACATGCGAAGGTGTAATGTATGTTGTATGTGATCTCCTCTTCAATGGTTGAATCCTTGTCTTGAATGCAACACTTAGCCTTGAATGGAGACTTAGAATGCTCAATTGCTTGAAGGAATGCTTGAATGCTTGAATGTTTGAATGTTTGAATATCGCTTCCGCATCTTGCTCTTGCTTATTTTTTTCCTTCCTTTTCTTCCTCCTTTTCTAGGAGAGGAAAAGTAGTTTATATACTTGTCAATTAGGGTTGAGAGACTGATTTTCCCAACCTTAGGCCGACCTAGAAGCATTATTTTCCAATTTGCAAACTTCAAGACCCGATGCCCAAAAGGAGACCGGGCCCAAAATAGGGCCAGGGACCAGGGCGTTGGGTGCCCTAGTCCTAAAGGACCAGGGTGCTAGGCGCCATTTTCCCACCTCCCAGGACAGCAAGGTGCAAGGAGGGATCAGGCCAAGGTGCAGAAAATGCAGTTTTTGGTGTCACAAGCAGGTGTCAGGGTCTCCATTCAGGTTCAACGTTGCGTCACCATCGTGAAGACCCAAATGCAGTCAAAATTGCAAGTGTCACAATTTTAGGATGCTACATTTAGCCCCCACTTTAGCGGGAGTATAAGCGTACACCCATACTTCCGGTAAAGTACAAGGAAACAACATTGAAAGACTTTCACCACGTCAAGGAGGCATGATACACCAAGCCCCCAGTGGACTAAGGATCTTACGACTTTGATTGACAAAGTAAAAGGGAAGATCATGAGGGAGAACCATGACTGTCAGTAGTAAGGTTCCCTCACTATGAGCCATGTAAGAAAAATACCAAAAATTTTCAAGGCAAAGCTGAATTCACCAAGAAACTTTCAAGTATCTTGAAAAGATATGAATGGGGTGTATGCCCCCCTACGTTAAAGCCATCGCACATGCCTCACCGGGGGTGATTGCTTTAAGGTAGTGATACATATAAGAAATGAGAAATGAGCACATTATCACAAGGATTTAGCCCCCAAGTGTGAGATAAACCCAAGGATAATAGACACAAAACACAAAGCATGAGGTGACTTCACTTTCCTCGGGGTCAGTATGCTGTATCATAATTCATGTATATCATATGTATGTATGCATAATTGTTCTTCATTCCCCAATCAAGGAAGGTCACCTAGAAAAAGGGAACACATGTGTCTTTTGAGTCAACATGAGAGAGACCAAAAGAGATCTCAATGTTTTGCATCATCCTCAAGTAGACAACACTAAGGACAACAAATAAAAGAATGAGAATAACACATAGAAGAAGTAACAAAAGAGATCAAGAGAGGAGGAGAGAGTCTGCTATGCTAATGTTACTAGTCTAGCACGTCATCTACCCCCCGATCTTGCTGATAACATTTCGGGAAGGCAGGAAACACGCTAGAGGAGGAACATCCAATACAGCAGATGGAGCTATCACAAGATCCAAACAAGGGCTATGTTCCTGTTCCAAGCCACGTTGGTCTTGTCTAGGAGCTAGGATAAGTTCTTTATAAAATTCATTAGATAAATGGTTATCCACATCAACATATTCATGTTCACTATCGTAATGAAAAGAAGTAACATTTTCATCTATATCATCATCAAGATTTATAAAAATAGGATCTTTAATTCGCACAGGATCAAGACCATCATGCACCTTATGTTTAGGGGATTTTGGCTCAATTTTCGGCTGAGGAGAAAATGGAATAATACTAGCTGAAGGTGTTTTTGGGGATTGCAAAGTTTGAGAAGCAGTTGCCTGAGCTCTAAGACGACGCTTTCATCGGCGTTCACGTGCAGAATGATTTCGTCTAGTCTTAGCAGGAAGTTGAGAAGATTGAGGAGGAGGAATGTTCTTATCCTTATCACTTGGGTGTTTAGGTTGTGGTCTCTTAGGTTGAATAATAGGAGAAGAGGAAGGTCTCTTCTCTCCATAAGAGGAAGGAGGAGGAACTACTCCATATAAAGGAGGAATATTTGGTTTAGGAAGAAGACCAAGTCCATCATGACGAGGAGGTATAGGTCTACTTTTAGAAAGTTTATTAGATATGGGCATAATCACTTTCATAGGGATGGGTTGGGAATCTTCTTGAGGAAAGACATTAGTTTTATCTTTCAAAGGAAGAACTTCCTTCTCAAGAATGATAGGAATATCAAGTTTGGGTGTTCTAGGTTCACTTAGAGATAGGATCATATCTTTTTTCCACTTTTGATAAGATTTGAAAAGATGATCACTTCACGGTGGAAGAGATTGGAATTGTTTAGGCCAAAAATAATCAATAGGAACGCTAGAAGTTCTTTCAGCTGGTTTAAAGAGACTATGATTGACAGTAACAACTTCACCATTATGGGGAAATTTCAAACACTTGTGAATAGGAGAAGCAATAGCTTTCATGGAAGATAGCCAAGGATAGCCTAGCTTCACATTAAATTGTTCAGACGATGGAATAATAGCAAAGTCCACATCAAGGGATTTGTTATGGACCTCAATAGGTAATGTAATAGAACCAATTGCAGGAGAAGAAAATGCATCAAATAATTTCACAACCACATTTGTTTTGTCATAGATCACTTGATTCAACTGCAAAGTAAAAAGAAATTCTTCAGTAATGACATTAACCATACAAGAAGGCTCAATAAGCACTCCACGACAAGGTGTATTCTTGACTTTTGCAACTATATATAAAGGACCATCAGGTGCCCTGATAGTTTCACTGGAATCAAATGTGATGGAAAGTTCTTTAGGGATTTTCTGCTGTTCCACAAAGTTAATCACATTCGGAGTCATAGACATAAGATCATCAGGTGAGACAGAGGAATCATTAGTATCAATCACATTAGAGGTATGAGAAGGTAATGGATCGGTAAAAATCTTAAGATTTTGGTTAGGAGGAGCTACAGATGTGTTGCCTTTATCATTCACACCAGAAACAGAGATAGTATTATTATCAATCAAATCTTGAATTTTACCCTTTAAAGAAAAACATTTTTCAGTATCATGCCCAGGTTGACGATGAAATTGACAAAAAGATTTGTTATCAAAATAGGGTGAGTTAATCTTTGTAGGATCTATTTTCTTTATAGGAGGAAGAGTAAGCACATTTTGTTCCAATAACTTATTGATAATACTATGCAATGATTCATTCAAAGGAGTAAACTTTCTTTCTTTCTTGAAAAACTTAGAAATAGGAGGCACACCTAATGCTGCATTCACATTGTTGTTGATGATGTTTTCATTGAATTTAATGAACTCTCTGTTTGGTTTAAACTTCCCAAATGGTTGTTGACTACTATCACCCTTCTCACTCGGAGCCATAGGATTTGCTTGTTCCATTTGACTCACAGTCAGTTGATAATTGTGAGGAGTTGCGCACAACTATTGGAAAGAAGTAAACTCAGAAAAAAGAAGTTTTTCTCTAATATCTTTTTGTAAATTAGAAATAAAGATTCTTTGAATATCATTGTCAGGCACTGGAAAAGAAATTTGAGCATACAAATGCTTATATCTACCAATGAAATCAATCACTTTTTCTTTAACACCTTGTTTACAATGCATTAAATCAATCAAAGTAACTTTAGGACTTATATTGTTTTGAAATTGTTGAATAAAAGCATTTGCAAGTTGTTTGAAAGAAGTAATAGAATAGGAAGGTAACGAGCAATACCATTGTAGGGCTTTATCCCTTAATGTTCTAGTAAATAGTTTTGCAAGCAACCTTTGGTCATAAGCAAAATCAGTACATATTGTTTGAAAGGTCTTAACATGTGTTAGAGGATCACCCTTACCATTAAAAAGCTCCAAATGCGGAATTTCAACATGCTTAGGGGGGATAGCTCGAACAATGTCAAGAGAAAGTGGGCTCGCAACATCAAATGTGGGCACACTAAACTTAGATTGATTCATAGAGGCAATTTGTTGCTGTAAAGAAGAGACAATTTGTGCAAGATTGTTGATGGTCGCTTCAGTCGAAGAGTTCATATTAGACGTGTTAGATTGTGATGGAGGTATTATGTTATTGAAAGAAGGTATTGATTGAGAGTAAGGTGGTGGGACACTATGATAGTTAGTCATAGGAGATGATTGGAAAGGAGGAACATTACAAGGAGGAATGGAATGGTTAAATGAATTGCGCCCTTGCGTCATGTTCATTTGTGGAGATATAATAGGAACACGCATTGAAGGAATGAATGAAGAAGTTGGATTGAATGAAGGAAGAGGGTTGATTGAAGAAGAGGGATTGCCCCCACGACTGGTGATCATAGGTGGAATGTCTTGTATTGAAGTAGTCATTATGTTTGATGTAAAAGTAGGTATACTAGCAATAGGAGTTGTCAAAGGAATAGAATGATTAACTTGAGTAGGAGGTTGTGTATAACCTAAAGTTTCGGCACAACTCTTCATAGGCATCACATTCGAATCCACAATGTGTGCAATACCACGCAAAATATCAATTCCATTCTTATCACTTTGAACCATACATTTTAGACCCTTATTTAATGAAAGAGCTTCACTATCGGGGTATTCTTGAGACATCCATTGTCGAAAATCATCAAATTGGTTATCCAATTTTGAAAGTTGTTCTACAGAAACCTCATGGAGAGCTTCTTCATCATTAAGAGGATTAGAGGAATTACCCATGTCCTCGTTAAAAAGGCCATTCAAATTAGGTTCCATCTCCTCAGTAATTAAACCTTGGAAGGACTTAATTCTAAGGCTTCGTCTAACGGGAATAGTGTAACTAGGGCTTATTGTTGTAAAACTCATGCACTAAAGAGAGAGAGAAGATTTTGAATTTTATAGGTAGCAAATTTTAATAAAATCAGCCAATCTCCTAGATTTAAGCTGTTAAATACAATCAGGACAATCTCTCAAAATTTCAGAAAAAATGTCAGGGACCGTGGCGAACGGAGTGCACACGGTCCTCGCAACTTTTTTCAAAATTTTCAGGGATGAAAGTTATGATGATTTTAAAGCTAATCTAAAAAAATTGAGTGATTTTACGATTTGTAGATAGGCCTAATTAAAGTTGCAATCTCAAAATTGAACCCTACCAAGATTGTTGAAAAATGCAAAATTTGAATTTTTGAAAAAGAGATGGAAACTAAAATTTTGAATTTTATGATTTTAGAAGGAATACTGAAAGCAATGCAGGCTTTGAAACTTAAAAATTGACTCGATTTCATGCAACATTCAAATTTGAAAGCGGAAATCAGAGTTACTACAATTAAACACTTAATTTCAAAAGTCACAAATTGTAAAAATTTGAATAAAGCACTGAAATTTCGAATGAATGCTAACACACTTTTCAGATTTAGGACAGTAAGAAACACAATTTTGATACAAATTTCAATTTCAACAATTTTTGAATGATTATAAATCTTTATCCGAGCAATCACTAGACCAATTTTGACTTTAATTTTGAAAGTGTTAGAATTGATAAAATCAGCCAAAATTCTGGATTTTAGCAGAAAAATACAGTAAGATCTAGCTCCCGAAATTTCGGAAAAAATGTCAGGGATGATGGCGCTCGGGGTGCACACGGTCCTCGCAACTTTTTTCCAAATTTTCAAGGATGAAAGATATTGTGATTTTGTTGCGGAATCCAAAGTTACAGCCGATTTGGAGGTGTTTTGATTAGTGAAATTATCAGTCAAAGGTTGAATCAAGAAGGTTTTTAAAAATTAGGGTTTTGACACTTAACCACTTAATTTTTAGAATTAAAGCACAAATATGAATTGACAATTTGTAATAGAAGGGTAGATCTGAAACAAGCATTAACAATTAAACATTTCACAAGCTTAATTACTAAAAAGAAAATTTTAGGGTTTTTATGCAATTAGCCTCTAAAATTTGCAAAAGATCAAACATGGAAATGTAATTAAGGAAGAAAATTTTTCAGATCTAACCATGAATAATCAAAATTAGGATGTTCACATCGGGTTCACCAAAATGTAAAGCGGAAAAATCAAACCCTAGTTGTTCTCCCCCCCCCCCACTCCAAAGAGAGAGAAGGGAGAGTCACTAGGGTTGATGGTTTTCACTTAGGAGAGACTTTACATTCAAAAGAGGGGTTGAAACCCACAAGATCCAATCCCACGCAATGCAAGACTAGATTTTAAATGAGTTTCAAGGGTTGTGACATCAAGGATACCCTCTTTTGTAAAGAATGTAGATAGAATGATTGAACTAGGAATGCATGTAAAGTAAGAAAGATTCGCTTGTAAATGGAGATAGGGATATGGGATGAAGCTACGAACCTGGAATTAGCAGTAAAATGTCGAGACAATGTTGTTCTGCAAATTTGAACTGCTCCGAAAAATCTGCGAAATGAAGGGGGATCTGTTCATCTCTGCACAAGGATTCCAGATCTTCAATTACAGCCGCGTACCTGCAACCTACACACAAAAAAGAGAGGATGATTGGGGGGTTAGGGATTAGGGGTTTGCCTTTAGGTCAAACCTCAGTTTTGGAATTAACCAAGAAATGAGAATGCTGTAAATGTAAATGTTTGTAATGTAAACAAGTACTGATACCTTGTTGTAAGAATGTTTGTATTCTTACATGCGAAGGTGTAATGTATGTTGTATGTGATCTCCTCTTCAATGGTTGAATCCTTGTCTTGAATGCAACACTTAGCCTTGAATGGAGACTTAGAATGCTCAATTGCTTGAAGGAATGCTTGAATGCTTGAATGTTTGAATGTTTGAATATCGCTTCCATGTCTTGCTCTTGCTTATTTTTTTCCTTCCTTTTCTTCCTCCTTTTCTAGGAGAGGAAAAGTAGTTTATATACTTGTCAATTAGGGTTGAGAGACTAATTTTCCCGACCTTAGGCTGACCTAGAAGCATTATTTTCCAATTTGCAAACTTCAAGACCCGATGCCCAAAAGGAGACCGGGCCCAAAATAGGGCCAGGGACCAGGGCGCTTGGCCCCATGGTCCTGGGGGACCAGAGCGCTGGGCGCCCTAGTCTTGAAGGACCAGGGTGCTGGGCGCCATGGTCCCACCTCCCGGGACAGTAGGGTGCAAGGAGGGATCAGGCCAAGGTGCAGAAAATGTAGTTTTTGGTGTCACAAGCAGGTTTCAGGGTCTCCATTCAGGTTCAACGTTGCGTCGCCATTGTGAAGACCCAAATGCAGTCGAAATTGCAAGTGTCACAATTTTAGGATGCTACAGTTCTATAGTTTGTAATTATTGGAAGGAGAATAGATGGGTTAGACTTGATGTTATTTATGATGGATTTTCGCTGCTCCAGCAGGATTTGTTGTCCTTTTCTATTAGTAAAGATTTTGATGATGTATTTCTATGGAAGAGCAATCCCAGGGGTAACTTCACTATTGCCTCTGCTTATAAAAGAACTGTTACTCAGGTCTGGAACCCAATATGGACTAAAATCTGGAATAGATTCCTCATTCCTAAAGTTAACATGTTTTTTTGGCTTACAGCTCACCACAAGATTCTTACCATTGATAACTTGTCTTGTAGAGGATTCATGTTTCCTAACAAGTGTGAGTTATGTCAAAAAGAGGCAAAATTTGTGGATCATTTATTTATCCATTGTTCTTTTACCTGGGAAATTTGGAGTAAAGTCTGGATGCAATGGAAAGTTGATTGGGTTATGCACCATAGTCTTAAGGAAGTCATCTTGCAATGGATCGTCCCTACCAAATTTCCTCTCATTAAGACCCTCTAGTCCTTTGTCCTACCTATGACCTGTTGGTACATCTGGAAGGAGAGAAACAATAGAATTTTCAGGGAGGCTAAGTGTTCATCTCAGGTGGTTTTAGAAAAGATTTGCAAGGCAATTAAAGAAAAGATAAATACTCTTCATAAAAACAACAAGTAGTGGAGCTATTTTAATATGACTCATAATGAGAAAAGCATCCTCACTAAATGGAATTTGATTCACAAGGTCTATAAATCTAATATAAAGAGTAGGAGAGATAATGTTGTTTGGAGATTTCCTTTTCATGATTGGGTTAAGGTGAATTTTGATGGTGCAACTAAAGGCAATCCTGGGAATGCTGGAGGGGGAGGAGTCATAAGAAATTCTTATGGTTTTTGTGTTGCTGCAATTGCCTCTTGCTTTGGAGTTCAAAAAAATATGGTTGGAAGGGGACTCTCTCAATATTATTCAGGCTATCAAAGGTACCAGTTGCCCTTCTTGGAACATTTAATAATATCATTGAGAGTGCTAAAAAATTATTAGATGCCTATGATAGTGTGTTTATTTCCCATACCCTAAGGGAAGGTAACAAGGTAGCTGATTTACTAGCTAATGAGGGGGTTTATTTAGAGGAGGACACTAAATATATCAGAGAAGTTTCTTGAAGAAGGGAGTCTGTGAGCAATTATTATTTGATAGAATCCATGGTACAAGTTAATTTCATTATTACTTTTTTGGGTTTGGATCTCAAAGACAGATATTGGAATGATCTGAAGTGTTAGTTGATTACCTATTTAAGGCATTGTGATTATGATAACTAGTGTGATGAGCCTAATCATATTAAGTGCTGGTCATTTTGAATTTTTTAAAAGACTATTTGAGTAACAAGGAAATAACCCTATTTTTTTATTCCAGCGTCTTGTTCCAGAGTCTGAGCTTAATTCCAATTATCTTGTTTCTTTAGCATTTGAGTATCTTGTTCTTTGTTGAGGGTTTTGACCTGAATAGCCATCACATTATGGGGGGTAATCTTAATCATAATGAGCCTTCCATCTGTGATAACTGGAAAAGCGAACAGAAAATATGGCGAAGGTTGCACAGATATGGTTTCACTGATTACATGGAAAAACTGCATGGGAGTAAAAAGTCAGTGTCTCATGGTTTCACCAAGGGGTGGAGCAATAATAAAGTCACTCTATTCGGACAGACATGGAAGCTGGATGAAGATTTGGTGGCAGAGGTTATAGGATTACAAAAGGAAGGTACCAAATTTTATAGAGACCGCAAGTTCTCAGTGGAAGCTACCAAGAATTTCACTAAAAGTGATGAAGAGAGGGTTTGGCTTGCTAAGAAGGACAATGTGTCCTACTACCTCCCTCACCAGGTAAAATATTTTTGGCAGAAAATGTTAAGAGTCTTAATGGAATACATAATGGTTGATGGTAGGTTTTCGAAGGTTTACAATTACCATTTTGTCATCCTAAACCATTTTTGCCATGGCTTGAAGATTTCATTGCCTTTCTATTTAGCTTCTTCCCTTAACGATAGCTTGGCCAACCATGAGAAAAAATATAAATCCTATCACATTGCTCACCAAGGCCTTATATCGTTAATTTATGAGCATTTGAAGGGTAAATCTAGGGCTAAAAGGGAAGATCCTTTGGTGGAAAATGCCCACATTTTTTAGGGTCATGATGGCTCTGAGTCTAATGAATATTTGTCTAATCCTCCTCTGCATAACAAATTTAGGGTCGATGATGAAGCTAAAGAAGACACGGAAGTGAATGCTAGTTCAGAGGAGGAACAATGGAAGGAGGTTGGTGATGAGATGGAGAGTGAGCAAAAGAAAGAGGCTGAGGGCGAGGAAGAGAAGGTGCAGAGAAAAGAGTATGTTGAAGAGCTAGAAGCAAAGAATAACCCTTATGTCTTGGATAGTAAAGAATAACCCTAGGTCTGTGGGCTCTACTCCAGTTATGGAGAACATAGATTCTATTTTGAATGCTAGCAAAAATAGTACTCTAGAAATGTTCAACTTCCAGAAATGGGTGATTGAAAACATCTCCAGTATTCAGAGTAAACAAAGAGATTTGGATTATAAAATTGAGAAATTGATTAAGGATACCAATACTAAAGGTAAAGAGGATGCGGTAGTGGATACTAGTGAGGCAGAGGACGAAGAAGAAATTCAAGATTGGCTGAAAAAAGATATGATTAAGGGAGATTTGAAGCATCTTGAAGATGTGATCAGAATCATCAAAGAAAAGGGAGAGGTTGATAATGAAATTATTATCAACCGGATTACAAAAACTGAGAAGGCCTTGAATAAATTTATGGAGCATAGCCTTGAGGTTTTGAAGGTTTCATCTCAAAACATGAATGCTCTGGTTGTTTATCTAGAGAAGAACATATAGAACAAAGAGATGGTGATCGTTGATGATGTGTTAGCCACCAGTTCTGCTCCTCACTCCTCCAAACACAGAACAAGGCAAAATTTCAGTGAACTAGAGATGAAGACTAAAGAGACCCATCAGATGCAGGAAAACAAAGACCTAAAAGAAGCAACTAGTGCTATGATGATGATGGTTAAGGATGCAGAAGAGTCTATAAATATTTTCATTTGACATGTAATCTAGTCTTTGGTTGCCAGTCTCTCGCTGGCTTTTTGTTGTTCTTTTCCTTTGTTGTTGTTTTCTCTGTTGTTCTTTTGCAGCTTTTCTTTCTATGTCCTATTCTCTCTAGTTTCTTTTATGCTTATCTTCTTTTTATGTAAGTGGGTTTCGGGTCCCTTAAAACTTGATTTTCCTTAATAAAAAACACAGATAAATTTCAAGCAATTGTTGGTAGTCTCAAGTCATCACCATGCCTCACTTTTTCTGAAAGTGACAATGCTTCCTTCCAAAAACCACATAATGCATCCCTTCACATTGAAGGATTTGTAAACCAACATAGAATCAAGTGAGTCTTGATTGTGAATGGAGTTGGCTTGAATATATGCACCTTATAGTTGGTCACAACATTTGGGTATGCGGTAGAATCACTGGATCCCAACAAAAAGATAACCATTAAGGCCTATGACGATGCAGAGCATTCTTCCAAAGGAGCTATTGTATTACCTATCAGAGTGGGGCCAGTGGTGAAGCATATTGTCTTCCAAGTTCTAGAACTTCCTTTGCCATATAATCTCTTGTTAGAAAGACCTTGGATACATGCCAAGCAAGCCATCCCATCAACCTATCATCAACATATCAAGTTTCCCCATAACAGTGTAGAAATCACAATCCTTGGTGATGCAAATCAATTTGCATATTGTAACAACATCAACCATCAGCCAGAGATCATCATCCCTAACAACAAAGAAGCTATCCCTTCCACATCATATGTTAATCTAGCCTCTCTTTCCAGCTCAATCACCCCTATACCAAAGCAAGAGAGGTTGAAAATGAAAATGGTTGAGAAAGGTCTCGAGGAATATAATCTTAACCAACTCTTTTGTGTTAAGAAATTACTCACCTCCCCTGGAACTCATAGAAAACCTCAAAAGTTGCTTCAACCACCATTGTCCAAGCAAACATGCACTTTGGCTCAATTCAACCTTGGTAAAAGTTAGGAAGAGGAAACTAGGAATGAGGACCTAGAAGAATGGATCTACAAAGACCCTATCAAAACAAAAATCCCAAAGGCTAAGCTTCCCACTGATAAATATGACAAAGGCCTCACTATCATGCAAAGAATGGGCTATGATGGTCAGAGTGCATTGGGACATTGCAAACAAGGATGACACGAGACCTTATGACCAGAGTTGAAACCCAAGGATAAAACTGGAGTAGGTTTTCAAAGGGAATCTCTTCCTAAGATTAGATTCAAAGGAAAACCTAGCAAACCCATGTATCAGCTAGTTACTCCAAGGAGGCCATCATTGATTATATCTGTGGCACCAACAACATCAACTACACCCACAAAACTCATAATCCCATCAATACCATCAAATCCATCAACATCATCAACAACACTAATAATACCATCAGTAGCAGTAGTAGCACCAACTGTACGGACAACACTGATAATCCCATTAGTAGCAGTAGTAGCACCAACTATACCAATAGCACTGATAATCCCATCAGTAGCAGTAGTAGCACCAACTGTACCAACAACACTGATACTCCCAGCAGCAACATTAACAACACCAATAACCCTAATAGCAACACCAGCAACCCCATCTTCCAAAGTGCATAAACCCGTGACCAATACACTCTTTAATGCAAAAAACATCCCAGCCTGGTACAGTAATCAGATGTTAGAGAGTGATTTAGAGATAGACTCGCATGAGTGGGAATGGGATTTAGTAAATCTAAATACTTCAAATGGGGAAGACACATCACCTCCACCACCTCGTAAAGATATCCCAGTTTATGGAGGCATGGATTAAAACCTTTTGGGTTCCTAAGAAAGAAGCAACTTCCACAAGTCCTACGTCAAATCCTACACCAAAATCTGACAAGGAGAGTACCATCAATGAAATTCACTCATCTATATTAACCCTCATTGACACCTCCTTTGAACTCAACTTAATCGATGAGGTCATGCCTGGCATCCACCCCGACTCATCAACTGGAACCAGCCAAATCCCCCATGTCTTGATCACTTCCAAAATGATGAGGCACTCATAGACTTTTTAGAAATACGGGATCACATACCAAGCGAGAATCATAAAGTTGGGTTTTCCATAGGACTTAACAGGGCATCATAATTTAGGGCAGATGCCAAACCTTTTAGTTGCAAAAACATCACAATTAAACATGGATCTTGTAGTGAAAACCACACAGTGGCACTTGTTGATCACAAAAAAGTCAAAATAAAGAGCATATCCAAAGGTGAAAATCTCTTCGAGGTGCCTACGAATGAAAGGTTTGACATCCTCCCCTCTAGTACAAATCAGAAGTGATCGATGATCCTAATAGAGGAAATAAAAGAATTCAATGTGGGGACCACTGAGAATCCTCAACAAATACATTTGGCATCTCTATTAACTCCAAAGGAACAACCAAAAATTGTGGAATTCTTCCAGAAGCATCAAATCAACTTCACATGGTCTTATGCAGACATGCTTGGCTTAGATCCTAATTTAGTCATGCATTGCCTAACCGTGGTAGAAGGAGCTAAACTTGTTAAACAAAAGCTTAGAAAGATGCACCCACAGATTATTGTTCTAGTCAAGGCTAAACTCAAAAAGTTCTTGGATGTTGGTTTCATCAGACCAATTGATTATGTAGATTGGATCTCCAATACTGTACCTGTCGGTAAGCCTAATGGGGGTATCCATATCTATACCAACTTCAAAGATTTGAACAAGGCATGCCCTAAAGATGACTTCCCCTAACCAAACATCAACATGATTGTTAACCTAACAACGGTTCATGCAATTCTTTCTCTTATGTATGGCTTTTCTGGGTACAACCAGATCAAGATTGCTCCAGAGGATCAACATAAAACTGCTTTCACATGCCCATGGGGAACATACTATTGGAATGTGATGCCATTTGGTCTAAAGAATGTAGGGGAAACCTATCAAAGAGCTATGACTACCATCTTTCATGATATGATGCATACCATAATAGAAGATTATGTCGATGATTTACTAGCTAAATCATTAATAAGAGAGGGTCATCTGGCAATACTGGGTCAAATCTTTGACAGATTAGAGCAATATCATGTTCGTCTTAATCCAAAGAAATGTGTCTTTGGAGTAACCTCAGGGAAGCTCCTAGGATACATTGTCTCAAGAAAAGGCATTGAAGTAGATTAGGCAAAAGTCAAAGCAATCATGTACATTCCACCTCCCAAGAACATCACTCAGTTAAGGACACTACAAGGGCGACTACAATCTATTCGGAGATTCATTGCATAATTGGCTAATAAGTGTCATCCCTTCATGCATCTGTTACATAAGAATATCCATTTTCAATGGGATACAAAGTTCTAGCAAACATTCTGAATGCTTAAAAACTACCTGATGAATTCACCATTGTTGATCCCACCAAATCCAAGTAGACCTCTATTGTTATATATTTCAGCTACAAATACGACATTAGGACAACTGTTGACACAACACAATGTAGAAGGAAAAGAATGTGTTGTATACTATATCTCTTGCACATTGGTAGGCTATAAACTCAATTACACACCTATTAAGTGAGCTTGCCTAGCAATTATCTTGGCAACCACCAAATTGAGGCACTACATGTTAATGCACAAGGTACAACTCAATGCTAAAATAGATCCACTCAAGTACCTACTCAACAAGGCAGCATTGACAGGTCATTTGGCCAAATGGGTTATGATCTTAAGTGAATTTGATATAGAGTATGTGGACCGCAAGGATATCAAGGGGCAAGTTATTGCAGATCAATTGGTTGATGCACCCCTCGCAAGTGACCATCCTCTTATTTCCAATTTTCTAGATGAAGAGATCTCCATGATCATAGCTACACAACCTTGGAAGCTATATTTTGATGGCTCATACACTAGCCATGGCTTGAGGGCAGGTATTATTTTTATCATACCTCAAGGTGATAGCATCTTGAAATCATACAGGGTCACTTTTCCATGCACCAATAATATAGCAGAATATGAGGGCTTGATCACATGGCTTAGATTGTCTATACAATGGCATCTCAAAGAGATATTGGTATATGGAGATTCGCAGCTAGTCATCTGACAAGTCACCGATGAGTACCAAACTAAGGATGATAATCTCATGTCATATAAAAGGATAGTGGATAGTTACAAAGAATCATTTACAACTATCACATTTGAGCAAGTACCTAGAGATCAAAATTGAGTTGCCAACGCAATTGCTACAATTGCATCTGTCCTAGATTTTCTATAAAATTTAACATGCTACGAGTTCTTGGTAGAACAACTTTGGATCCCTGCGTATAATCCTCGAAACTGAAATGATATGTCACCTTGTTAGTTCCAAATGCCCATTGTACAGTGAGTTCTTCACTTACCTCCATGATCAGACACTTCCTCCTAACCAATCAAATAACCAACAAAAAACCTTCAACCGCCAAACTGCTTGATAAACCATCATTGTCGAAACTCTATACAGGCAAAGTCTTGATGGTACTCTCCTTCAATGTTTGGAACAAGATGAGATAGAAAAGGGCTTGGAAGAGGTACATGAAGGAATTTGTGGGGCTCACTCGAGCGGTCCTTCACTCGCAAAGAAAATCATGCGCGTTGGATACTATTGGCCCACCATGGAAAAAGACTCCTACTATTTTGTTAGAAAATGCAAGAAGTGCCATGTTCACAGAGACCTGATACATGCACTAGCACAATAATTGCAACCAATCACAACACCATGGCCCTTTTGTCAATGGGGACTTGACCTTGTGGGTAAAATCCATTCATCTTCATCAAACGACCATAAATTTATCATTATTGCCACCGAATACTTCACAAAGTGGATCGAAGCCATTGTTGGCATTTCAGTAGAAAGAAAGGTTGTTGGCATTTCAATTAAGGAGATTGTTGATATTCATTAAGGATATTGAGAAGGTTGTTGGAGATTATTGATATAATTGAAAAAGGATGATAACTATCTTTATAACATTATTTTGTCATTGATGTCAAAAAATTGATTTTCTGATTCAATATGATGTTTCCATATCTTGAGAAGATTGATTTGAAGAGAATTAAGATGTCGGTAAAAGACACAGAAAGAATGTGATAAGAAAGGGGAGAAATAAGTTATTCAATGGGAAACTATTATCGAGTTAGACAATGATGAGATCATGATGTTTAGATTGTTTTGATATCCTAAATGTGTTGTTGATTGTAAAGTTAATACTATACTATGTCACCGAGCAAAGAACCTAGTTCGTAAACCCTAAGGTTATCGATATCGGTTAATGAAGGCAGAATGTCTACCGAGTAAAGTTCAGTATTTACTGAGTTACAACTGAGTTATGATAGAGCACATTGGATGGATAAAAGCATTATTTAATGAAGGACAATGATTATCTAGAGATGTATAAATGATTGGTATGTTGTGCATGAAGTTTGTTCAGGATCTATGGCAATGGAAAATCAAGAGGAAGATCTCCAGTGCAGATTGAACCGCAATAACCTTGTGCAAGTTCCAAGAAAGGAATGCAAGTCCCAAGGCGAGGTAAAACATTTTCAGATTGAATTATACATTGAACCTAGTCAAGATTAATGATCTGATGGCTAAGATTGATCATGGGAAATGTGATCAAGGAGATTAAGCAGTTAGCAATTGTTTATAAATAAGGAATTGTTGATAAACAATGTATGCGGGCAAGTGTAAGCACAGGGATGCTACATAGTGATAACCGAGCACAGAAGCTTGAAGACTTGTTTGAATAATAGAGTAGAGAGCCCAGCAGAGGAACAAGATAAGTCCTATGACAAGATTACTTTGAGCAAATAAGAATTTGCTTTAGCATTTTAGATGTGAAGTTGCAGATATATTTATTACTGTTGTTTATTTTGTAAGTGACAGAAAATCTCTTAACTGAGTGGACATAACAGTCTTATTTGTAAACCCTCTAGCAAGGTAACATTCTAAATGAGTGTTTAAAATCCTTTGACAAGGTCACATCTAACAAAGTGAAGATCTTAACAGATTTGAGGAAAATCTCTTAATCGGGTCACATCTAGCAATGTGTTTGTAATCTTTAACAGGATTTTCTTTTAAGCGAGCATAGTCTAGAAGAGTATATTTCTTAGTGGGTCTGAATTCCCACAGTTATTTTTCCCTATTTGGGTTTCCACATTAAATCTGGTGTTATATGTGTTATGATGATTATGTGTTTATGAGTTTTCATGTTTAGCAGTTTTTGGTTATATTGCTGAAGTATAAGTTACCAAGGTTGAATCTATTGATTTTATGGAAGATTAAGTTTGTATGATTGACCCCCCCCCCTCTCATCTTGTTATCTATTGGCATCAAAACTTTACAATTGGTATTAGAGCTTTGGACTCTAGAAGAAAAGTTTAAAGGTACTTGAGGCAAAGATCAGAAGATGTATAAAAGGGATGCAACAAAGCTGAACAAGTCAAGTTTCTCCACATGGCAGAAAAGGATGAAGCTGCATTTATCAGGAATTGGAGAATATGCAACATATTATTGGAGAATGATTACATACCACCAAGCACCAACCCGATGACCTTGGAAGAGATAAAGGCAAAGCAAGAACATATTCAAGCTATGATTGAAATAACATTAACATTGACCGACTCAGAGTTTAATGATCTAGAAGGTTGTAATGATGCAAAAGCAATGTGGTCTAAGCCCATATCTATGTATGGTGGTGATGAACATGTCCAAAGAGAAAAAGTAGATAGTCTAAGAGGACAAATTAAATCCAGGAGAATGAATGAATGTGAGAACTTAACCCAATACAGTACAAGGTTAAAGGAGACTGTCAATCAAATTAAAGGAGCAGGAGGAACTATTGAAGAAAAGGATGTAACAAGTAAGTTTCTTAGAATGCTTCTACCAACTTATGCTATTTGAGTCTCTATAATCAATGAATTGAGGTCTATACCTAACATGCTAGTTTCTTTGGATGCTACTATTGGTAAGCTACATGCATTTGAGTTAAGTAATTTTGATAACAGTGGTTCTTCGGTAAATAAAGTAGAATATGCATTCAGTTCTTTTCATATTGGTGAATTTGATGATTACAATGATAGAATGAGTAAGTACTCTGAAGGGAATCACAGTGGAGAAAGTGAAAGATTTCATAAGAACATGGAAGAAGTACATAAACTATATGAGGAAATCAAGAAGCAAGAAGAGTTTGAAGCATTATTAGCTAGAAGGTTACCGAGAGGAAAAGGTAAGTATAAAGGAAAGCTACCTTTAAAATTTTTCAATTGTGATAAAATAGGACATATGGCTTCTAACTGTCCTGACAAAGAATCTAGTGAAAAGAGAGAATACCAAGATAACAGGAAGAAAGACAACCAATACAAAGGACACAGAGACTTCAAAAGGAGAGACAGAAAGACATGCCTAGTAGCTGATGAAGAATCCAACGATGATAAATCCAATGAAACTGATACTGAGGAAGTTGTTTATGTGGCTATTAAAGATGGATCTGATGAAGAAAGGTATGAAGAAAAATCCCTAATATCTCACATAAATAATAATGATTCTTGGATCATAGACAGCGGATGCTCACATCACATGACAGGTGATAAACACAAGTTTGTTAAATTAGAAGACTATGATGGAGGCTATGTAAGATTTGGTAATGATGCACCATGTCCAGTGAAAGGTAAAGGATCTATAACACTTCTTGACAATGCTAAATGTGATGATGTATACTAGGTTGAAGGTTTGAAATACAATTTGTTGAGTGTAGCATTGCTAAACAATATAGGATACCGAATAGAATTTCAGAAAGGAATTGTCAAAGTTCATGAAAAGCATGGAAAGTTAGCTGCTACCAGGACACAAACAAAAGGTAATACATTTCATCTTGACTCAACTCAGAACAAGTGTCTTTATGCTAAGATAGATGATACCTGGTTATGGCATAAAAGGTTTTGTCATGTAAATTTTGATAATCTGATCAAAATAAGTAAGAAGCACTGAGTAAGAGGTCTACTGAGCTTAGAAAAACCTGAGAATGCTATGTGCCGAGGATGCCAGATGGGTAAGATGACAAGATCAAGCTTTACAAGTAAGCCCTACACTTCTAAAGGAATTTTAGATCTAGTACACACTGATCTTTGTGGTCCCATGAAAGTTCAAAGTTATTATGGTGATAAATATTTCATATTATTTGTGGATGATTACTCAAGGATGATGTCAGTTATGTTTTTAAAAGAAAAATCAGAAGCTTTTCAAATGTTTAAATGGTACAAGGTAAGAGTTGAAAATGAAACAGGAAGACAACTGAAATGTCTTAGATCTAATAGAGGAGGAGAATTCACTTCTGATGAATTTAACTTATTCTGCAATGATCATGGTATAAAAGGCAAGTGTCTACACCGAGAAAACCTTAGCAAAATGGGATAGCCAAGAGAAGAAACAAATCAATTATAGATTGTGCCAGAACCCTCATGATAGAAAAGAGGGTACCTCAAACATTTTGGAGAGAAGCAATCAACACTGCAGTTTACACCCTGAACTGAGTTTAACTAAAGAAAGGAACTATGAAGACACCATATGAGATTTGGTATGACAAGAAACCTAATGTAAGTTATTTTAAAATCTTTGGAAGTAGATGTTATGTTCACAAAGATGACAGAAATGGAAAGTTTGATCAGAAAAGTGAGGAAGGAACATTTCTTGGTTATTCTTCTAGAAGTAAAGCATTTAAATGTCTGAACAAATCATCTAATAAAATAGTAGAAAGCGCAAATGTGAAAATTGATGAATTTACAGAAAGAAATGATGAAAGAAATTCCAAAGAACTAGAAGATTATGAAGAATTTGTTTATGTTCAACCAAGAAGTCCTACCGAGAAAGCTGCTGAAGAAAATGAAGATAATGTCCAGTTACCGAGTAATGAAGAAGATCATACAGAACCTACCGAGCCTATATTAGCCAAATATGTCAGAAGACATCATGCATCAAGTCAGATTATAGGAGATAAGGATGATCCAATGATGATAAGGAACAAACTGAGACAGAACACATGTCTAATATCTGAATTTGAACCGAGAATAGTAAAAGAGGCATTTAACAGTGAAGATTGGGTAAATTCTATGATAGAAGAGATTGATCAAATCAAGAAGAATGACACATGGACACTGATCCCAAGACCGAAGGACAAAAATGTAATCGGTACAAAGTGGATTTTTCAGAAACAAGCTAAATGAAAAGGGTGAGGTCATTTGCAACAAAGCAAGACTAGTTTGCAAAGGTTATGCTCAAGAAGAAGGAATAGATTATGGTGAGACTTTTGCTCTTGTGGCTAGAATTGAGGGAGTAAGAACATTGTTGGCATATGCTGCTTTCAAAAATTTCAAGGTATATCAAATGGATGTTAAATCTACATTTTTGAATGGTATACTAGAAGAAGAAGTTTATATTGAACAACCTGAAGGATTTGTTGAGGACAAGAGTAAACATCAGGTATGCAAATTGAACAAAGCTTTATATGGTCTGAAACAAGCACCTAGAGCATGGTATGAGAGACTGCACTCTTACTTAATCAAGATTGGTTTTATAAGGACAAGTGAAAACATCAATATGTACATGAAGAATGATGAGGACAATGGAATACTGATCTTAGCCATATTTGTTATTGACATTATATTTTGTGGTAATGACTCTCTATGCAAAAACTTTGGTAATGAAATGTGCAAAGAATTTGAGATGTCATTAATCGGTGAGATAAAGTATTTTATAGGTTTACAAATACTACAAATGAAAGATGATATTTTCATTACTCAATCCAAGTACATAAAGGAAATCTTGAAGAAATTTGGAATGGAGGATTCTAAACCAGTAAGTACTCATATGACTACTAACTGTAAACTATCAAAGAATGATGAATCTGCATTTGTTGATGAGACACTTTACCGATCTATGATTGGAAAGTTATAATATGTTGTGCATAGTAGATCGGATATAGCACGTGCAGTAGGTATTGTTGCAAGATTTTCTGCAGATCCCAAGGAAACCCATATGACAACAATCAAGAGAATTTTTAGATACTTGAGAGGCACTGAAGATTATGGCTTAGTATATGAAAAGAGAAATGATTTTGATTTAAAAGTTTATACTGATGCTAATTGGGCAAGAAACATTGATGATAGGAAAAGAACAAGTGATGGAGCTTTCTTTTTGGGAGAAAGACTAGTGAGCTGGCTTAGCAAGAAACAAGGATGTATTTCACAGTCAACAACAGAAGCTGAATATGTTATTGCAGCATTGAATTGTACCAATATAGCATGGATCAAACAACTGTTGGAAGGCATAAATGAGAAATTTATCGAACCACTAACTATATTCTATGATAATACAAGTGCCATTAACATTTCAAAGAATCTAGTAATGCACTCTAAGACAAAGCATATATCTATAAAGTATCATTATCTCAAAGAAGAAGTTCAAGAGAAAAAAGTTGTGCTCGAATATATCAGTTCAAATGAGCAATTAGCAGACATCTTCACAAAGCCACTGCCACGAGACACTTTTGAGTATCTTAGAAGAAAGTTAGGGGTCCTACCCCTATCTTCTACTCACTGACAGAGTTTGGTGAAAGCATCAATTTGATGAATCTATAGAGTATTATGTGTGGATTGATGCTAATTTACGCACTTTGGAAGTTTTTCTAAAGGTGTGCAGAAAATAGTGAATAGAGACAAGTTGCTCTGACTGAGACTAAGATGATACATAGCAAAGCAAATCACTTCATAGAGGAAGAGTTCATGATTTGGTTCTTTTACTTTTTGGCATTTTTGTCAAAGGGGGAGAAGACTAAATGGCTGACTAAATGGTAAAATCCTAAATGAAGAAGATAACTGAAAACTAATGATAGGGGGAGAAGATTACTACAAAATGGAGAAGACTAAATGCAAGACAACAACTCAAAAGCCTAATGAAAAAGGGAGAAGACTTCAGAAGATTTTAACAGCTCAAGGATAACAGGAGAAGTCTAAAAGCAATCTGAATCCGAGTCAATTTGAATATCTTGTTGGTATTACCATTTAAAAGTTAGTTTTGCCATCAATGCCAAAGGGGGATATTGTTGGTATTTCAGTAGAAAGAAAGATTGTTGATATTCATTAAGGATATTGAGAAGGTTGTTGGAGATTATTGATATAACTGAAAAAGGATGATAACTATCTTTATAACATTATTTTGTCATTGATGTCAAGAAATTGATTTTCTGATTCAGTATGATGTTGCCATATCTTGAGAAGATTGATTTGAAGAGAATTAAGATGTCGGTAAAAGACACAGAAAGAATGTGATAAGAAAGGGGAGAAATAAGTTATTCAATGGGCAACTATTATTGAGTTAGACAATGATGAGATCATGATGTTTAGATTGTTTTGATATCCTACATATGTTGTTGATTGTAAGGTTAATACTATACTATGTCACCAAGCAAAGAACCTAGTCGGTAAATCCTAAGGAACCTAGTCGGTAAACCCTAAGGTTATCGATATCGGTTAATGCAGGCAGAATGTCTACCGAGTAAAGTTCAGTATTTACCGAGTTGTAACCGAGTTATGATAGAGCGCATTGGATGGATAAAAGCATTATTTAATGAAGGACAATGATTAGCTGGAGATGTATAAACGATTGGTATGTCATGCATGAAGTTTGTTCAGGATCTACAGCGCAGATTGAACAGCAATAACCTTGTGCAAGTTCCAAGAAAGGAATGCAAGTCCCAAGGCAAGGTAAAACATTTTTAGATTGAAGGATACATTGAACCTAGTCAAGATTAATGATCTGATGGCTAAGATTGATCATGGGAAATGTGATCAAGGAGATTAAGTAGTTAGAAATTGTTTATAAATAAGGAATTGTTGATAAACAATGTATGCGGGCAAGTGTAAGCACAGGGATGCTACATAGTGATTACCGAGCATAGAAGCTTGAAGACCTGTTTGATTAACAAAGTAGAGAGCCCAGCAGAGGGACAAGATAAGTCCTATGACAAGATTGTTTTGAGCAAATAAGAATCCGCTTTAGCATTTTAGATGTGAAGTTGCAGATATATTTATTACTGTTGTTTATTTTGTAAGTGACAGAAAATCTCTTAACCGAGTGGACATAACAGTCTTATTTGTAAGCCCTCTAGCAAGGTAACATTCTAAATGAGTGTTTAAAATCCTTTGACAAGGTCACTTCTAACAAAGTGAAGATCCTAATAGATATGAGGGAAATCCCTTAACCAGGTCATATCTAGCAATGTGTTTGTAATCTTTAACAGGATTTTCTTTTAACCGAGCATACTCTAGAATGGTATATTTCCTAGTGGGTCCGAAATCCCACTGTGTTTTTTCCCTATTTGGGTTTCCACATTAAATCTAGTGTTATATGTGTTATGATGATCATGTGTTTATGAGTTTGCATGTTTAGCAATTTTTGGTTATATTGCTGAAGTATAAGTTACCGAGGTTGAATCTGTTGATTTTATGGAAGATTAAGTTTGTATGATTCACCCCCCCCTCTCATCTTGTTAGCTATTGGCATCAGAACTTTATAGCCATTCCACTTACCCAAGTCACCAGCAAGTAGATCGCCTCATTCATCCTTAATTACATCATCTTCTGGTATGGTGTACCCATGTCCATCATCACAAATAACAAGATTCCTTTCAAAAATCAGGATGTCCATGTACTCTCTGAGAATTTTCACATCCAACACCATTTTTCCACTCCCCATTACCCACAAGGCAATTGTCAAGCCAAAGCATCAAACAAGAATATATTGAGGATCCTTAAAAAGATAGTTAATGATGTTGGCCGTGATTGGCACATTCGATTAAATCCAACACTATGGGCATATCGAACTAGCATTTGAACCCCTACAGGCACAACTCCCTACTCACTGGTTTATGGAGCAGAAGCCATTTTTCCTATTGAGGTTGAAATACCATCTCTATGGGTTTCCTTGCATAAATTGATAGATGATGAAGCATACCGGGTCTCCTGTCTTTAAGACTTGGAACTGCTTGATGAATGGTGACAAGCTACATACAACCACCTAAAAGCCTATCAGCAGTGCATGAGAAGAAGCTACAATCATTGAGTAGGGAAAGTTTGAATCCAACTGGCTAGGTCCATATGCTATCACTGTTGTATTTGGGTCTGGGGAATATTAGTTGGCAACTTAAGAAGGAGAACCACTAGTATATCCAATAAAAAACATGCACCTCAAACGGTTTCATACATAAGCTATGCAGAACATCAGGATCCTCCATTATGTCAGAAAATATAAAAAACATTCAGAAAAATGTCTTGAAGAAAATACAAAAAACTCAAGAAAATAGTAAAGAAAAATCATACATCCAAACGTTGAAAACCACTGCGGTGGCACCTTGGGCAAGTGCGATGGTGAAAACTTGGAAAACAAGTGCCACTCATAAAGGCTATGGATCCATTGTCTTTCAGACTTGTTGCGATCACATCCATTGCATCCATTCATCCGTTATTTAAACCATGGCTTGTCATTGATCTGCAATCAGGGTTAGTACTTCATGTGTCCTGCATCTCGCTTTCATAGCAACATCTAACTGGGGGCAATGCTCTTAAACTACTGATGGAAGTGGATTCTACATTACTTGTGATTCATTAAGTTCCTCATTCAAAATTGGCTAGAAAATACCAAAAACATTCAAAAACACCCACAAAATCCAAAAACATGTCAAAAACATCAAAAATAAAAAACATTGCAAATGCATATAATATTATTTTTACATATGCATCGTAATAGACACCAAACAAACATTTTTTGAGCTATTTAAATGATGATCACTTATCAAATCAACCAACCAATCAAAACATCTACACACAACTGTCTTCACAAGGATGAATCCTTCCTCACAGACAAGACATGGTAAAGTTTTCTTTGACAAGAAAATTTTGTTTAAGTTGATAAGTACTTGGTTGGTTTGTTATTTATTTATTTATTCATATTAGGTTCCTACGCTACTCCAGGATATCCACATGTGATTAGATTAAGCCGAGATGGCTCCTGGTATCTTTTTCTTTGTTTGTTGTCTGCAGATTGATCCAATGAAGTTCTGGGGCATGTACTAATGGTGTCTACATGGGAAGTTCACTAAGATACATGATCCTATACAAAATACAGTCATGGATCACTATGGTTTACTGACTATAGTGTATACCTCGACCATTTGCACATGAACTAGACTGGAAGGTAACTTTTCCTTGTCTATGATGCTTGCTTATAGGTGAAATGCTCAAACTTGGTTTCTACTACCTCGGCCAAGAACGATACTACCATTCTTGATGATGAAAATAAAACATTGTGAATAATCTATGGATCATCATTTCATCTCATCTGTATATATATTGCATTATGTTGCATTCCATCCATCCATACATCCATATTGCTACATATCATTTATACATACTAATGACAATGGATACTCTCTTTTTTTTTTATCTTCTTCCATAGGAATGAGTCCTAGGTCCTCCATACCTTCTATCTAACATTGAATCCCCCCTCACCCTCCCCATCTAGGTCATCATCATAATCCCTTCATCAGTTCCCATCAACCCAATTAAGTCAGTTACTCTGTCCACATAGGCACATCGACTCACGCACACCTAGACTATCAACAGATACTTTTTCATCAAGTATCTTTGGGTCTCAACAGGTAATTGATAATGGCAAACCTAGACTACAATAGGCATTTATCACAATGACCTAGTCTCAACAGGGCTGCTATGATTCACCACAAACAACCTACAACACAAACACTATCAATTGATCAACCAATCAAACACAATAAACATAGACAATTACATCATTTTTTTTAGTCTTAATGAGTATTTTTATTCAGATACCTTGACTTCATCGGGAAATTACATCAATTGTCTAAGTCACTATAGATCACTTTGACTCACTTTCTCAGACTTTATCCTATCCAAGCGAACAACTGACATCAACTATCACACTTTGACTCAACTGGGGCAATTAAACTGATTGCCCTAGATTGTCCAACCAATTTTGATCAATTGTACAGTATCAATCACAAGAACACACTACATTTGCACTATATCTCCTGCATGACCTAAGGGTACTCACTGGCTTGTCATTTCTCCATATTCACTCTGTCTTCTCCCATTCTTTCACCATTATTTCTCATTTCTTCTATTCTACCTCCCCCCAATTTCTTTCTCTTTTTTCTAGAGATCGCTCAATTTTTCAAACAATTTTGGCCCATCTCTCGAGTGGGCATACCACCCATTAAATTACCATTTATGGGGCATATTTCTTCGCACATATCTTTCTTTCTTTGAAACGCCACGATAAACTAGACCATCTCAAAGAGGGACAAATGTAGTCACATAAATTTGTCCACTTAATTAAATAAATATTTATTATTTATTTGATTATTTAACCATCAATAATCAGTTAATTAAATTAATATTTAATTAATTCATCCTCAACCTCTTCTCCTATTAATTAAATAAATTATTGAATTTATTTAAATTAATTCATTAAGCCACACTCTAACAATCAATTAAATGAATAAATCATATTTATTTAATTTAACCCCCTTTCCTCATTTAAATAAATAATAAAATATTTATTTAAATCCCTAAACTACCCCTCACTTGCATTCTCCTACAAAATGCAAGTTGCACCTATTTAGTTGAAATAAATGAATTTTATTTTTAATTAAAATCTTATTTTCTCTCACCCACCAAACCCACTAGACTCTTCTAACCCATTCTAGACTCTTCTAACCCATTCTAGATTCTTCTAAACCATTCCTAATTAGCCTAATCACCCTCCCTAATTATTGTCACATTCCTAAGCAACTTGGAGTTACTTCTCAAAGCCTCAAAGTCTTTGAAAAGCATTAAAAAATTTATGTCTTCAACAAGTTAACTCCTAAAGTCTTCCAAACCATTAATGACTCTTACATAACCATTTATGGCTCTTACATAACCATTAATGGTTAACTCAACTCACCCACATGGTTAGAGACTTTCCCTCTAACTCAACCCCCATTTAACTCATAGGTCTCTTCAAGCGTTGATTGCTTTGACCATGGTTGTCCCCACTAACTCTTGCACAAGAGTTTGTCCATTAGATAAAGACATTATTCATTGGATAAAGGCTTTATTCATCAACTAAAGCCTAACCTTACCTCCCAAGGTAACCTTCAAGTCATCTCAAGCATTTAATGTTTCTTCCCTCTCCTCTCAAGCCATCTCATGTTGACATTTATCATCTTGGGATTGGGTTGAAAGCCCTCACATGGATCATAAACCCATCAATCCTGACCCTTGTTTAGATTACTCAATCTCAACCATCCATTGCCCTGTTTTTCCTATAAATAGAGCCCATTCCTTCTTAATCTAGATCCAGAAATCTTGTATGCATCAAACTTATACCAAATTTGAGAGAGCATCTAGGAGCCCTTTTCTTTGTTATTTTGGATAAAATTAACATAGATTAATTAGATACTATCTCATATTTATCTTGTTTGTATTTACATAATATTTTATCTTCATTTTCATAATCTTGAATCTCTGTAAGACATCCATAGTAGTGCAAAAAGTTGAGGGCTACACTCATGTGGAACTTGGAGAGGAGAGGAACAAGGGAGGAGCAACTATGAGCATGTTGGAGAGAATTTGGGAGGGTTTGGTGTCTTCCGTTTTTGTGTGCTTTCCATAATTTGTTTCTTTCTTAGGATTGTAGTTTCATTTCTATTTCATTTCTGATTGATATTAACAACATTAATGTTTGAATCTTGTGTTTCTCACATCCTTTTTGCAGTGCATCAATTAGTACATGATCAATGAGCCATTTTTAGGTGTCTACATTTGCTCCTCTTTGAGACAAAGTTGGAATGACATTGTTTCAAAGAAAATGAAAAAAATCTGCCCCAGTATGCCTTGGTAATACTTAGGGTGTAGTGCCCCCTCGAGAGATTGTTTATGCATTAAAGGTATGAATGATCTTTCGAAAAAACAAGAATGTTAGATGACAGAATAGTTAGTTGATTAGAGATAGAGATAAGTGATGTGAAGATGACATTGAGATAGAAAATGAGAGAATAGATTGATGAAAGAATAATGTTAGATGATAGAAAATGATTTAGAAAGAGATGATGAGAAAAGAATCAGCAAACTAGCAATAAGCAAATGAGAATGAAATGAAAATGATTGATTCATGTACCTGTGTTATTATTTATTGCACAATATATATTCATTACTAAGCCTTATTATTGAAAAATGGAGCTTAGCACATCAGGGTATAAGGAACCAAGATGTAAAGATATCTCATTGAAGAAATGAACATGTAGTAGACAAGGAGTGAAACCCTCCATTCTGGGAATTACACTAGGGGTCGAGGTATCTGTGGCATTCTCAAGCTAAATTCTCCTATCATAGACACCCACTAGAGAAATTGCCCCATAATTTCATCGGTTCAAACCACAAATGACAAACAAAGAAAATGATCATGCCCATCACGACTCCTCTAGTCACTTTTTGGACATCCTTGAGTAGCTAGAAACATGATCTTCACCAATTTGATAAAAGATAAAACCAACTAGAACAAAATACAACAGCCATACAAATTTGTGTCTTTGCTTTGATATGTTTGATGTGATTTTGATAATGTCTGGTTGAAGTTTTGGACCCCATTTTCACGTTGGGTTCACCAAAATGTCGCATGTAAAAATTCATCTAATATAAAGCAAACTAGGAATACCAGGGAGATCATGAATCCCTATCCTAATTATAATTCAAACACAAACTCAATGAAATAATGCAAACAACAAAATAGGAATGTAAATATTCAATAAAATCTCCCTATTCCATGATCGCATATTGCTTACATTGTCCTTCTCTTCTTTGTGGTATGGTGGCTCTCAGATATTGCGCTGGCAACCTGAAATTGACACAAAGATTCAAACTTCGTGATTGTTGAAAATGGAGATTGAATGCTCAATTTATAAATAATTGAAGAGGATTGAATGAAAGATAGAACATATTGATCAAGAGGTAGAACTCAGGTGAGCCCACATGCTGATTGATAGTTGAACTACTGAATTGAAGGTGAAACAAAATAGGTAAAATAGATTAATTGAGTCAAGTGATTGAGAAAAAGTTGACTGAAGGATGAAAAAGGATGATTGGAGGAAATAAAGAGATGGAAATAGTTAACTGATTGAAAGTTGATTGGGAGCTTTATTTAGAAAAAAGCTAACTAAAAGATGGAAATAGGAATTGGAGAGATAATTGATTTAATTAATTTAGCGTGTGCTTGAAATTTGACTTGGATTTTCAATTTAATCTTTGCATGAGATTTTAATTCAAATATTGAATTTATTTTAATTCAATTTGTATTTGAATATATTTAGAACTTGACTTTGATTTTCAATTTGATTTTGGAAATCATGCACATGTATTTGAAACAGGAATAAATTAGAAGAATTTGAATTAAATTAAATTAGAAGAATAAAATTAATTAGTTTAATTAAATAACTTAAGGAAACTATTTAATTATTTTAGAAATGGACTTTAATTAAATAATAAAGATTATTTGAATTAAAGGAATTAAATCATAATTAATTAAATAATAAATATTTAATGAATATTTAGAAAAAGGTTTAATGATTAGATGAAGAGAGATAGAAATTGAAAATTAATCTATTTAAATAATGAAGATTATTTAAATTGAAGGATTAATCATAATTAATTAAATAATAAATATTTAATTAACATTAGAAAATGGTTTAAATGATTAAATGATGACAGAATTGGAAATGAATTAATTAGTAAGATGATGATGAAATAACAAATTGGAAGAATAAGATTAATTAACTTAATTAAATAATTAAGAATTATTTAATCAATTAGAGGAATAATTAGTACATGATCAATGAGACATTTTTAGGTGTCTACATCTACCATTGGTATAGATTCTACATTGAGGGGGGGATATCTAGCTTCTCTTCTTCTCTAATATGAGGGGGGACTTTTTCCTCACATGGGGTTTTGTTCCTCACACACTTCTATGAGAGTTCTCTTGTATAGTTTTCATCTCTCTTTTGGGGGAGGGTTTTTTCCCATTGGGTTTTTCTCTCTTTCCCTTCTTTATGAGAGATTTCATTGCCTTGGTTTTCTTTGCATTTTCATTTGTACATGGGTACCTAATATGGCCTCATAGCCAAGACCCATCTTGCATTGCTTAGTTGCATTATAGACTTAAGTGCATTCCCCTAAGTTGCACTTAAGGCGGTGTGTTGGTGTAATTAATTATTCATGTTGGATATTATTACACCTTACTTAAGTTTACTTAGGTACATACACAAAATTGTAGTCTGCATATGAGGCACTTAGGGAGATGTGCTACATTGGGAGTGTGTATGTAGGAGAATTTCCACCTTTTATGGTGTGATCTTGTTACTACTTTATCATATCCACTTATTTTGGACTTATAATTCCACCTTCAGTGGGTGATCCACCTCATGTGGAATATTATATGATTTCTCCTACCTACCCCTACTTATCCCTCCCTACCCTTGTTTCTTATTGACCCACATGTCATGTTTGTGTGTTCACATATCCATATAGTCTTGCCTATATAAGCAGACTCATATTCATTGTATGAAACAATAGATCATTTATCTATTGATGAGAATACAATTTATTCTTGCCCTATATTTTGTCTCTCTATTTTGTACTTTTCATTGAGCTCTTGATCTTGGCAAAATCTCACAAAATGTCATGTACTATGACACCTAGCTCCATAGTTTTTCTATTTCGACCTAAAATTTGGAGGGAAGGTAGTTAAAAGTATTTTGAGATCACATCTCACACTTATTTGTACTAGGATGACTATTTGAACTATGGAACTTGGCTCCACAGTTTGACACTTTTAGGCCAAGATTCCAAACATAGGTTCATTTTGGTATCTCAATTCCAAATTTGTACATCTTAGTTAATTTACAATTTTGTATTTGTCTAATTATGTTGATTATTATTGATTTCCTAGAATTTTACCCAGTTCTTGCATAATTTATTGTCTCTATGATCTCCAATAATATCCACATTCAAAAGGGAATAAGCAATCACAATGCTCATCTCTCTTATAGGACTAAAGTTGAGCTTAATTGATTGTTCCCCTATGAATTTTTTTGGAAAGTGTTCTTAGTTTGTATTATTCGGCTACACTCTATTTTCATACATTTTAATTAGAATATTATGTTGTTATCCAAGTATGATTGTACATGAAGTTTCACCAGCGTGAATGATAATGAACCCCCTAAAGGTAAGTTACTAGTGTTACACAGTGAGGAGAAACATAATAGATTGAAGGATGATGCAATATTAGATTATAATTGGATTGAGAAAAATATCAATATTATATGTTATAGGAATGAGAGTATTGTTATAAGGTTCTATAACACTTTTCCTAAATTCCCTGCATTCTAAAATAGTATGGCCATATTGAAGGTCATAGTATAACATAAGACAAATGATCAAAGTGCCATACTAGAAGTTGTAGCATATTTCCTTAGTTCCGTGAAAATTCTCCATCAACTAATGCCACAAGAGCTCAAAAAGGCCATATCCCATTCCTTCACTCACCATCTAATGAGTAGTGTAGATGGTGGTGGTAGTAGTAGATCCTTCTCTATTCGTGAAGTAAACTTTGTATGCAATTCCCCTTGTTGTATACCCGACCCCTAGTTTAGTGATTTCATCCATAGTTAGGGTTCTCTTGTCAAATTTTGCTCGGATAAGCCTCATAAATTTTCCATTTTTCACCACGTTCAGTGCTGGCATAGGTCTAATGACGAACAACCTAATCACATCCCTGATTCCTTCCCTTGTGATTTGATAAGGTTGATCAAGGTATATGAATTCTTCATGAATATGGCTCAAAGAAATTGTTACCCATTTATATTCATAACAGAAATAGGGGAAACCCTTCCACATGTCTATTCATATTGCCTCTACATTCACATAATCTATCTTGAGCATGAAATTGTCATCTAAGAACTAATTGCTTTTGAACTCTTCCAATTTTAGGTGGTCGTACTCATTTTTTTGAACGTAAATATAAATTTGGACACATTCAATATGTAGTACATTGATTGGAATGCAGGAGAATGCACCATCCTTGTTACCCTCTGTGGATTTGTATGGATTATTTTTGAACTAGGACTTTGGATTCTCTATAATATCAATAACCCTTGATGTTTCCATGCTAAACCTTTCTAAAACTAGGGATTTTCACAAGAAATTTTGAAAATACCTATGAATATTGTCATTTACACACAAGATCTTTAAAAAAATTCTTCTCTTCCTTAACTCATGCACTCTCATGGTATCGTTCAAATCAAATTAGTCTTGATCAAGTAGGGGTTAAATATGCATCACACTTGCCCTAGTTTCTTCACATTAAATGGATTTTATTATTTATAAAAATTACTTGTCACTATTATGAGGTATCACAAGGACCTCTGATAATTTAACAATCTTCCATAGAGAGTCTATTTTCTTCAAAACCGTGAGAAAATTATGTGATATTATTTTCCAAACAAATCCATAGAATAGGATCTCACCAATTAACGTGTATGTTGAATAATTAAAAATCTCATTCTTCACAAAGGTTTTAAAGATTTGTAATTGCAACTCCTCTTGAGTTAATACTTTCTTTCATTACTGGAGGATTCTTCTACACCATGTAGAGGCACTAATCCTTCACCTCACTATCCTTTTAAAAATTGTTTCTTCATATATTTTTCATCTCCTTTTTATGATCTAAATCAAGGTTTATTTTATGGAGCATAAGGTCTCATATTCTTTATCTTACAAAACCTTTGTATATGTCTAGGGTTATTGAATTTATCATAGGTTACATCATGTTTTGGAGCTGTAGCATCGTAAATTGTATGCACTTTCTAGGGTGGTACAATTTCACACTTGGTTTAGCTCCTGCCTTGGTGCATCTTGCACTTTGCATCGCATTTTCCCTTTAGCACTTAATTAATCAAATTAATTAGGTCTAAGGTCCTATTTCATCATCTTCCACATTATAAAGTTGGCCCCTTTCATTAAAGTGTGCCCCTTTCATTTTATTCCTCCAATACATCATTTAATCAAAAACCCTAATTAGGTCCTATTTTGAACCTGGGGGCTTGATTTTGGGGGCCAAAACATCTCGAAATCACCTGTAACTTCAAGATTCTCTCTAAAATCATCATATCTAATGGCCCTGAAAATTTGGTGAAAAGTTGTCGGGACCATGGCACCCGGAGTGCACACGGTCCCGGACATTTTTCCTGAAATTTTAGGAGCGCAATCCAATCATAAAATAAAGCTTAACCCCAAGAAATTGGTGGGAGATTCAATCTCTAGGTCAACCAAAAGTTGAAATTAAGACCTAGGGTTTCATACATAAGAGCTCTCTTTCTTCATTTGAAAGGATCTGAATTTTGGTTTTAGGGACCTTCTAGGTAGCGAAAGAGCAGATCTTTGAAGACTTCAACAACATTCAACCTCCACCCATCAAGAATTCATCAATTTCATTCATCCATTTAGGGCTTTGAAGACATTGAAGAGCAATTGGGGATCACCGACTAAAGATTGCCATGTACGCCTCCCTTGGGGTTGGGTATGATTTCAAGTTGTTTCCATGTCTTTGCATAAGCCTCATTATATCATTCGTATTCATCCTTTAGATCACTTTGCATATTGATTTGGAGCATTTACATTATCATTTACAAGCAATTAGGGTTTACTTTCTAGGTTGCTCTAGTTTGCTTACTTGCATTTTAGGATCTTGCACACACACAAGGTTTGTACACACACTACTTTTACAATACAACTTGGCTATTCGTGGAGGTGGAAATCACCAAAGTGGGGGTTTGACTAAGGAAAAACCCTATATAGCCGCCCACCATACCTTTTTAGATATAAGTGCAGATTTCAGGATTCGGACGACGCCGCAAGTTGCAGATCCGATAAAAGCAGACAGAAACTGAGCCACACACCAAATTTCAAGGAAAAAGACTAGGACAGGGGCATGGGGCACCCTGGTCCCTAGGACAGGGGGGCTGGGCGCCCTATTCCTTCTGTCAGACAGTAAGTTTTAGCATTTCCGACAGCTTTTCGGGTTGCAAAACGGTAGTTTTAGGAGCAGAATCAGGACAGTGGCACCTGCACCCCTATCCTAAACATTTTCACTCAAATTTTAACTCTGAGTACGCATCTACATTCTTGTCTTGTCTTTGTGTTTACAACTTTCCATTGTTTAATCTTAATTCTGCAATCTTGTTATTAGTTCATACTTGCCCTTTGGGGTTAGGGAAACCCTAATAGGTATCCCATGGCTCTTTCTTCCACAAAAATAAGTAGCCAATTGTGTGATACCTCTAGGCTCTTTCGTATTCCACAATGTGTGTCAAAAGGTAGGATTAGGGCATGTTAGCCTAGTCTCGCTTTTTCTCCTACACATTTTGGTGAACCTGACGTGAAGCTTATTATTGCTTTCTCTTGCATTGTATTTGTTAGATCTAGATCTAGATTTAGTGTGTTTCATTTAAGTTTTATTTTCATTAAAAAAAAAAAAAAGAAAAAAAAAAAGAAGAAAAAAAGAGGGAAAAGAAAGAGTGTGTTTCTTTGTTTCTTTGCATTGTGTGTTTAAGTTTTATGCAATTTTTATTTTAAAATGTCAGATTTTTATTTGCAAGATGTTCATATTTATGATGATGTGTGCAATTATGTTGATTATGAGTATAGCCAAGATGAATTAGATGAAGCTTTAGATGAGTTTTTGAATCCTAAAGATACCAAACCTTCATTTTACCAAAAACTCATAAACATTGTTACTATGCCATTTCGCTGTGATGAGAAAGATAAGTTGAATGATTCCTCTCAAGGGTACATTCCTATCAACTCTTCCCCTAAATCTAGTAACATGGTTGTTTTCAATGATCCCCTCTATGAAGAGTTGTCTCCTTTTGAATCAAAAGATAAACCTTTTAATAGATATGATCATGCTTTGTTGGATGATGCTCTTGATGACTTTGTGGCTTTATCAAAATCTTTAAACAAGAACAAAACTTCTAAATTAGTTAACATGATAAACCTGAATGAGCATAATAAGCCTCTCTTTGAAGTCCAAGGTGCTTATCCTTCTCCCACCTTTCAAGTTCCTACATCACCTCCCCTTATTGTCCAAGGAGGGTGTGGTCATGATTCCTTTCTTACTCCAAATAAACCTATCATCACTGTGCAAGGAAGAAATCCTATAAGTCCTTATAGTTATGCCAAGCAATTAACTAGAGAGAGTTATCATGTGGTTGCCCATACTTATAATACTAGAAATAATAGGCAGCCTAATCCTCCTCCTGTTACTCCAATTTCTCTTCCTAATCCTCAACCAATTCTTCCGCAAGCTCCACGTATTTCACAAGTTCTTGGTAAGGAATATGATCTCATAGAACAACTTAAAGTTACCCCTGCTAAGATATCCCTTTGGGATTTGATCCAAACTTCTTCCACTCATCATGGAATGTTACAAGATGCCTTGAAAGATTTGAATGTTCTTCCACCTAATACATCTAGTAATATAGTGTCTTTGGTTAACTCTGTGACGAATCCTAAAGCTCAAATTGTGTTTACTCAAGATGAATTGCCTACTAGTGAAATTCAACATCAATATGATCCCTTGATGATTGTGGTTATCATAAATGACACTACTATAAGACGAACACGGGTAGATAATGTGTGTAGCATTGATCTATTGCATAAGATGAATGTGGACACATCCCTTATTGAGCCTGACTCTCGTCCCATTCGAGGCTTTGATAATGTGGCTAAGTCTTCATTAGGTATTATCACCTTACCCATCATAGTGGGACCTGTTACTTTGCCTACTCCTATCCATGTTATGTCGGGAAATCTAACATACAACTTGTTATTAGGGAGACCTTGGATTCACAGTATGCAAGCTATCCCCTCTACATTGCATAGACAAGTTAAGTTTATTTATAACAATAAGACATATACCTTGATAGGTGATACTAATTTTCAAGCTTGTTTGCAAACATCTACCTCCAAAGGGAGTTCTTCTAAACCTTCCCCTTCTAGTGATGACTCTTTAAACAAGATACCTATGGATGAATCATCATCCTCTGATAATCAAAATTCTTTGGATGAGCCTGAAGTTCCTAAAGAAGATTCTTCTCAACTTGAATCTACACATGAAAAGGCTTTTGATCCTGAGAAGGTTCTCGTAGAAGACGATTGGGGATCTCTTGATTTTAATCCCACCTTTGTAGGTGAGTATAGGGTTCCTCCTAGAGAGCTTAAAGTTAAAAAGAAGGAAGAAACTAAAGATCAATCAATCTTACCTGAACCTATGAGCAATAATTTTGTGGCGCTTCTCAAACTTCTTCTCCTCACACCTCTAATTCTGAAGGATTTGACTCTTTGTCTTATGAAAAACCACCTTCTCTTTCTGAAATGGCTAATCGTTATGGTTATGGTTTCCGTATTTTAGCTAAGTATGGGTATAATGGAAATGGTTGTGGCGCTCATGAACAAGGGATAAAGGTTCCCCTAGGGAATGATCTTTATGATGAGACCTTTGGACTTGGTTATAATCCCTACAAGCACACTAAAGCTTCTAAGAGACCATGTATTAGTGTTAATGTTATTTCTACATCTCTACCAATGAGACACCCTGAGTATATTGATGGGGATCCTTCGTGTGCCTATGCTTTGGATGTCTTTCCTACCGATGATGCTTTAGCTGAGTTTTTAGGAGCATATGATACTCTTCCTCGTTATCATCACAATAGGGGATTTCCTTATTGTTTGAACACTAAAGCTTATTTTGGAAGAGAGATTGATAATGATGAGATTGTGGAAGAATTCCCTCAGTTAAAGGATATTCCTCAACAAAGTAATCTTCTCATAAGTGACACCATTGATGTTAATATGGATCCTTGCAATGAAGAAAAAGTTATTAAAATTGGAAAGTGTTTGGATGAAGAAGAACAAAAACAATATGTAGATTTATTGCATGAAATCCCTGAGATCTTTGCTTGGACATATTCTGACATGCCTGGTATAGATCCTAAGATTGTTACTCATAATATTGTCTTAGTTCCCAATGCTAAGCCTGTGAAACAAAAGGTTCGAAAAATGAATCCTAAGGTAGCTTTTCTTGTTAAGGCTGAGATTGAAAAATTATTGGAGGCCGGATTTATCCGCCCTATTGGTTATTCCCCATGGATTTCAAATATTGTTGTTGTGGCTAAATTAGATAATAAAATAATAATGTGAATCGACTTTCAAGATTTAAATAAGGCTTCTTTAAAAGATGATTTCCCTCTCCCAAACATTGACATGATAGTTGATTCTACAGCAGGACATGCTTTGTTATCCTTCATGGATGGTTTTTCAGGATACAATCAAATTTTCATTAATCCTCAAGATCAATTCAAAACTGCTTTCACCACTCCTTGGGGTACAAATTTAAGATCAACCACAGGGTCCTCTAAAGATAGCATGTGTGGCTTCTCTTGTATCTTTAGAGGACCCTATGGTTGATCTTAAATTTGTTATTCACAACCTTATTTCTCCAGCTATTGTAGATGATTCTAGCTTGGTGACATGTTGTGACTTTATAAACTCAGATGAATGGTATTCGCATATCGTAAGATACTTGACCAATGGTACCTTTCTTGATTCTGCCAATAGGAACACTAGGGCTATAATCCGCAAGCTGTCTGCTAGATATATCATTCTTTCTAATGTTCTTTACCGAAAGGGTTATAACGGTCTTCTCCTTCGCTATCTTAACAAATCAGAAATCCCTATTTCTCTTGAAGAGGCACATTTAGGTGCCTATGGGGGGCATTTTGTAGGCAAATCCTTGGTTCAAAGATTTCTTCATATGGGATATTATTGGCAAACTATGCAGAAGGATTCTTTTTCATTTGTTAAGAAATGTCATCAATGTCAACAACACAATAATTTGATTCATGCTCTTGCCCAAGAACTTCGTTCTCATGTAGCTTCTTGGCCTTTCTCTGCATGGGGGTTGGATCTCATTGGTAAAATATCTCCTCCTTCATCTCAAGGACACACTTTCATTATAACCGCAACAGATTACTTTACAAAGTGGGTAGAAGCTATTCCCCTTTGCTCTACTACTGCTGAAGTGATTTGTCAATTTCTTCTAGAAAACATTATTTCTTGATTCAGGATACCTTCCACTATAATCTCAAATAATGGGACATCATTTAAGAACAAGGACGTGAAGAAATTCCTCGAGAAATATCATATCAAACATCGATTTTCTACACCATACTATCCTCAATCAAATGGTCAAGCTGAATCATCCAATAAGATAATTGAACAAATTCTTCGCAAAACCGTGAATAAGCATGGTAAGGATTGGAGTACTCAGCTAATCTATGCTCTTTGGGCCTACCGAACGAGTGTATGAATTGCTACAGGAACTACCCCTTATAATCTTGTTTATGGTGTTGATGCTATTATGCCTTTAGAATTAGAAATTCCATCACTTAGAGTTTCTCTCAAAGGTATAGTAGATGATGACTCTTATAGAGAACAAAGACTTCAAAAGCTTGAGATGCTTGATGAACAACATATAAATGCTCTTGAGCATATTCAAGCGTATCACAAAACTCTACAACGAAACTATAATGATAAGGTTATTCAACATTCCTTCTCAGTAAGTGACTTAGTTCTCTATGAGAATCAGCGCAATGTGAATACCTTACCTGAAGAAATGGGAAAATTTAGTCCTAATTGGCTTGGACCATATATTGTTATTGAAGATTATGGATCAGGTGCTTACAAAATAGCGGATGTAGATGGTACGCCTCTTAAAGAACCTATAAATGCTATGCACTTGCATAGATACTATGCCTAATTCCTCATTCCTTACCTTTCATCTATCTTCTTTTCACTTCTTCAAAATTGGATAATATGTTAGTATATCTTTTGTTAGAGAAAATAGAATTAAATGATATTTTGTTTAATCTATATTGCTTTGTTCTTGACAAGTGTGTTTCTTTACTCTATAGTTTGTCTTGAATTCATTTATGTAAATTGCAAAAGATTTACATTTCCATTATGCTAGCATATTATACAATGTCTTTATGTGTTAAGTAGAATTGTATCATGTTGTGTTTAAGTTTAAATTAAATCACATTAGTTATATGATTCTTAGGCCTAACACATATTTCTTCTCTATCATCAATGTAGTACTTGATTAAATATTTTATTTTAATTAAGTCACACATGCATCAATTTAATCATGGAGCATTGAAAAATCAATCACATGGAAATTAAATTCAGAACATACATGTACATCTACCAAATGTATTAACTTTAATCAAAATATACATTGTTTTAGGCATTAAAGATAACATGTTTGAGACAAAGAGAAGCATGTATATATATATATATATATATATATATATATATATATATATATATATATATATGTGGATCATGTGTTCATATACAAAAGTAGGTCACTATACATCCAAAATGTGACCTATCCTACATCATGAGATCATCTCCCATCCCTAGGGCTAGTGGCTGGAGAGTGACGACTAGATGCTCCCTCCTAATCCAGCCATGAAGGTGGACCCATAGGTGTATAGCATGATATAGACTATGAATGACTCTGAAAGGAACTCCTATGATCCCTATCCATAAGGATCACGTGATACGAGGTAGCCTTGGCCTAAGCTGCTGCTAGGTCACATTGTGCCCGCTGAAGGTTCTCTGATAGAACTCTCTCTCTCTCCCTCCATATTTCCACCTATACTCAAAATGGGGAAAACAAGTCCTCATGCTGACCCGTGTTCCCCTGAGGCCTATAAGCAACCTATGAGGAACTAGGGATCTGTGCCGTCATGGAAATATCTGTCACTGGTTGCTGGATCAAGGAATGCCACTCCTGCACATTAGCTAGTAGTAGAACAAATTTTATATTAGTACCATTCTATATCATCAAAACATTAATCAATCAATATAAACCTACTATACTTGGATCTCCCTCGCGCCAGTAGGGATCTTGATATGGTAGCATCTATGACTAGGAACTACTAGGCTCCCCATGCTCAAATGATTTGTGCATGATGGGTATAGGTCTCCATATCGCCTCGTGTTCCCCCTTTTGGGGAATATGAGGAGGATCCAAGGCTATGGTATCATCTCCTAAATGGTGGGGAGCTGCATCTGACTCCTCCTCATCATCTCTATCCTCCTCTCCTTCCTCCTCCTCCTCGGCACTAGACTGATCTCCTATGGGTGGATCAGGATCTCCTACCTCCTCATGACCCTCTCCCTCCTCTGGCTCCTCCAATCTGGATCCCTGATCCTCATCTTGGTCTCCATGTCTCCATGAACCTAGATGGCCTGTTGGGTAATCTGGTGGAAAGATAGGCCCTGGGTATGTCCTCACAAACCATGAGAGATACCTGCGCTGTGCTCTGGGATCTACGGAGTAATCAGTGACCACATCCTGATCGAACCCCTCTATATCTATAATCTCGATATCATTTGTCGTAGGTCTCGCTACTGCTCTGGGTCTGGGAAGGACTCATGAGTGTCGAGTATAGATAGGTACATCAGCTGGAACACACTTCTCTAGCCCAAACTGCCTCCGTACTTGGTCAAAGTAGAATGGGACTATGATATGTGAGTATCATCCTCTTAGTAGGCAGTTCCTCTGTAAGCATGCTAGCTACCTCCCCATTCCATCCCATCTGTGCATCCATAGATATGGTCTCCATACTGTCACCTCAGCTGTCAATCTATCAAATGTCACTCTCCAATATAGTAGATCCCCAAATCTCCACTCGCTGGTAAGTGGATAGGCAAACACCCTAGGTCGCTCGCTAGCCACACTCATCGAATAGCCGATAGGCCTGGTGCATGTAAAGTGCTCAAATATCCACACCTGCAGAAGTGTGCATGTCATCAAGCTATAACCCTGACCAAACACATACTCCTCAAGGCCATGATAGAGATGTGCAAGCATACTCTGACCTCAAGCATATACTCTCCTATGTCTCTCCATAGCCCTGATGCACCATGTGAGACCCCCATGCATGTGCGTACCTTGCCCATTAGGGCAGACGACTAGTGCAATGATGGCAATCATAAGATGTCTCACAAGGGGCACCTCTCCTGTAGGATGTAAGAGCCAACTGATCATGATGCGACCTCTCATCTCACTCAACATGACTCTCCCTATGTAGTATATCTACTCCCTCTGATGGTCCTCCACTGACCGATCGGTCAAATATGTCATGGTGGCTCCTCTGATAGGTAGGCAAAGTATGCGGTACACATCCTCAAGTGTAACTGTCATCTCTCCTACTGGGAGATGGAATGTACATGTGTCAGGATCTCATCGCTCCATAAGTGCCATCAACATCGCAGGATGGAATCGAATGGCTGACATGAGGATCGCATACCATAAACCTACTATCGATAGCGTATCCCTCTCTACTTGAGTTAGCCAGGGAATCTAATCTCGCAGACTATGAAGAATCTGCCCCACAGTGTGCTCTCTCATGTATGGGAGACCCTACGATGCAAAAACATCAGTGAAATCGGTACTCAATCATCAAAATCATCTACGTGAAAAATGAAAACTATTGAACATCGAAAGCTAACCCTGACACCCCTTGCCAAGTCCTGATTGGGACCATGGCGCTCTGTCAGGGACCATGGCACCCTTCAGGGACCATTCCACCCTGAGAGGACCATGGCACCCTTCAGGGACCATGGCACCCCACAGGGACCATGGTGCCCTGATAGGACCATGGCACCCTGGGTGGGACCCAAGGTCAGATTCTAGGGCCTGCATTCGATCACAGAAACTCAAAGTCAACAGAAATGCAGAAAGTCAAAGTCAAAGTTCAGTCAACTCACCTCGTCCAATGGCTCATCACCGATCATGGCCTGTCGCATGATCTCCATCCTCATGGGATGCTCCAGTCATCGTGAAGGCATGATGATGGCTATGTGGGCTCCGCTGCAATGAACAATACTCAGAAATCAACAAAGTGACAAATGCAATAGTCACTTTCAAGGTATATATTTTCATTTTGGTTTCAAAACCCTAATTTTCCTCTATCACTCATTTCATCATAACTTGGGTTTGGGAGATGCGATTTTCGAACCATTTGTTGTGTAGGAATCGTATTTTCATTCCCTTACTCCCTGGATGTTCCAAAAAGTGCTCTGATTAAGCCTCTTTAGTGAACATCTCTCATCAATAATCTCTTACATAATTTGTCGTAAGTAAACATGCTATCCTGTTTCACCTCCCTAATAAGCAAGCCGAAACAGGGGGGGCATATAGCTACTCACAAATTTCATCACTTTCCTTAGTAAGAATTAGGTGATTTTGTGATCTAACATGTGTTTTGTAGGGTGCGGTTCCTAACTGTGTACTGCAGATACCGCTGGGGGCTTCGTTCAACAGACTTATGGATATATGCTTTTTCAAATAATGTTTACTTTCCTATACTTTAGCTTGCATATGCATGTAGTACTCATATGACCCCTAAAGTGGGGGCTAAATGTAGCATTGTAAATTGTACGCACTTGCTAGGGTGGTACAATTTCACACTTGGTTTAGCTCCCGCCTTGGTGCATCTTGCACTTTGCATCGCATTTTCCCTTTAGCACTTAATTAATCAAATTAATTAGGTCTAAGGTCCTATTTCATCATCTTCCACATTATAAAGTTGGGCCCTTTCATTAAAGTGTTCCCCTTTCATTTTATTCCTCCAATACATCATTTAATAAAAAACCCTAATTAGGTCCTATTTTGAACCTGGGGGCTTGATTTCGGGGGCAAAACATCTCAAAATCACCTGTAACTTCAAGATTCTCTCTAAAATCATCATATCTGACGGCCCTGAAAATTTGGTGAAAAGTTGTCGGGACCATGGCCCCCGGAGTGCACACGGTCCCGGACATTTTTCCCAAAATTTTAGGAGTGCAATCCAATCATAAAATAAAGCTTAACCCCAAGAAATTGGTGAGAGATTCAATCTCTAGGTCGGCCAAAAGTTGAAATTAAGACCTAGGGTTTCATACATAAGAGCTCTCTTTCTTCATTTGAAAGGATCTGAATTTTGGTTTCAGGGACCTTCTAAGCAGCAAAAGAGCAGATCTTTGAAGACTTCAACAACATTCAACCTCCACCCATCAAGCATTCATCAATTTCATTCATCCATTTAGGGCTTTGAAGACATTGAAGAGCAATTGGGGATCACCGACTGAAGATTAGCTTGTACCCCTCCCTCGGGGTTGGGTATGATTTCAAGTTGTTTTCATGTCTTTGCATAAGCCTCATTATATCATTTGTATTCACGCTTTAGATCACTTTGCATCTTGATTTGGAGCATTTACATTATCATTTACAAGCAATTAGGGTTTACTTTCTAGGTTGCTCTAGTTTGCTTACTTGCATTTTAGGATCTTGCACACACACAAGGTCTGCACACACACTACTTTTACAATACAACTTGGCTGTTCATGGAGGTGGAAATCACCAAAGTGGGGGTTTGACTAAGGCAAAACCCTATATAGCCGCCCACCATACCTTTTCAGATATAAGTGCAGATTTCGGGATTCGGACGACGCCGCAAGTTGTAGATCTAGCAGAAGCAGACAAAAACTAAGCCACACACCAAATTTTAGGGCAAAAGACCAGGACAGGGGCGTGGGGTGCCCTGGTCCTACAAGGACAGGGGTGCTGGGCACCCTGGTCCCTAGGACAGGGGCGTTGGGTGCCCTAGTCCTTCTGTCAGACAACAAGTTTCAACATTTCCGACAGCTTTCCGGGTTGCAAAATAGTAGTTTCAGGAGCAGAATCAGGACAGTGGCACCTGCGCCCCCATCCCGAACATTTTCACTCAGATTTTAACTCTGGGTACGCATCTGCATTCTTGTCTTGTCTTTGTGTTTACAACTTTCCATTGTTTAATCTTAATTCTGCAATCTTGTTATTAGTTCATACTTGCCCTTTGGTGTTAGGAATTGAACTTGCATCATTTTATCTTTCAATGACAACAAAGGAATAGAAACCCTAATAGGTAGCTCGTGGCTCTTTCTTCCACAAAAATAAGTAGCCAATTGTGTGATACCTCTAGGCTCTTTTGTATTCCACAATGTGTGTCAAAAGGTAGGATTAGGGCATGTTAGCCTAGTCTCGCTTTTTCTCCTACACAGGAGCATAACCATTTCATCTAAAATTTGATCTACAATTAATAGCCATATGACTAAACTTGTTTCATGTGTAGCAATAAACATAGAAGGATTGATAGGTCAAAGTATTGTTATTTCTTATGTAGCTATTCTTCCCCATCTTACTTTTGTAGTCACTAGACTTATGATCAAACTTATTCCAAGAATAGAATTGACCATAAAAGGGTTGAGAATTCATGGCATTATATGTTGGAGGCTTATATTAACTCTTACTCATCTAGCTTCTACATTCAACAACCTTATGACAAACCTTATTACAAGAATAGTAATTACCATTAAAATATTGAGAGTACTTGGTCTGAATAGATTGCTTAGGAGTAGGTTTTATGAAATTCATGTGGCTCTAGACTTGCGTGAAGTTATTTTCTTTCCTTCTATCTTCTTATATTGATCTCGTGCCTTCTCTTTCTTCGTCTCAATCTTATCTTCAATCATATTTTTCTTAGATATTTCTCTCTTTTCAAAACCAAGACCACCCTTATCAATTGGATTCTTTTGAATCCCAAATAACTCATAAAAAATGTTGGGCTCTTTATAATTGTAGATCTTTGTTCACCCAATATTTGGTTTTTTATAACTCTTTCCTTAGGGAAACACTTTCTTCTTTAGGTTTAGTACATTCAAAATATTTTTCATGAAGCTTGGAATTCAAACAATTAGTAGTCCTCTTATCTCCTTCAAATTGAACTTTTAGGTTAGCAATTTCATCTTCTGCCTTCTTCGGTTTGATTTCACATTCTTTTCTTCTTTCAATTTGAGATTTAATTTTGACAATTGTCTTTTCTACCTTATTGAATTTGACCTTGTTTTCTTTGCACTCTACCCTTGCAACATCCATATCTTCAAGAGAAGATCAAAGTTCTCCTTCAAGATCTACTTTCAAATCATCTAGATTGATTTCCTACATACCCTTAGGTTTCATTGACTCTAGATTTTCTTCTGTAGAATTCACATCATTAAGCATTGCTTCAATTACCATGTATTCAAGTGTAGGATCTACCTCAGTTGTTAGACTATTATTGAGGAGCCTTGCTCAAATACAAATTGTGGAACACACCCAAAGACTAAGAGGAGGGGGGTGAATTAGTCTTTACTTAAAATTATATAATTTTATTTATAATTTAAACATAAAACTGGATTTGTCAAAAAGAAGAATTGAAAGCAAAGCATGCACCACAACATTGCACACAAGGACACCATTTTTTTTATGTGGAAAACCCAATAAGGAAAAAATATGATGAGAGTTATCTAATAATATATGAACAAGTATTATAATATTATTTTAGGCCTGCTACACAAGGAAGCAATTACTCCCTAAAGAAATGCTTTATGGAAATGTTAAAGGAAGATCACTTCTCCCTATATACACTATGTCAGTACAATGAATGTGAAACATAAACTTGAAATTATATAAAAAATCATATTTCATATGAGCATGTTGTAGTCCCTTTTTTGGACACTTACTCTATTTCACTGATGAACACCATAGAATTATTCGATCTTCTATAAATACCTTCTGCAAAATATCAAAACTCTAGGTTTGCTCCAAGATAGCTTTTAATCAAATGCATAGAAAACTTTACTACTTGGCCTAAAAAACATGCATAATGAAATATAATGAATTATGGATAAACCTTAAGAATAAATAAGACCAAAATCATTATGACAGGTCCTCCAAAGAAAATATAATTGATCAAGACCAAACCTGTAGGTGAAGGAAACAAGCCTACTGGTCCAACAATAGAAACTTCACCAAAATTGTCAACTATACACCTCTGTGCCATTGAGGAGAGACCAAGTACACCATGCAAATCAAGATATAAGTATTATATGATCATTATGTGTTAGCACAAGTGGAGAAACACATTGAATTATTGAAAATAGAGCATCTTGAGCTGGCTCTAACTAATTAACACTTTTGATAATGTACTATGGTACATCAAATCATATAAAACTTGCATGGATGAAACCTTATACCTCTCTAATCATATACTCAAGTTAGTACAAACATACTTATCAATTCAGAGGAATACAAAGCATTCTAGTAATCTTTTGAGATACTTTACTCTATTTTAGTGTAATATGGAGAACGATTAATCCTAACTTTTACAATATAAAATTTTAATACATGAGAATCTAGAAATAGCCTCCTTGGTGACTAGAAATATTAACTCTAGAATTGCAAGACTAGATATGTAAATATGGAGAAATCTAGACCAAAATATAAAGAATCCATCTCTATAAAATGCATAATTTATGCCTTAGACCAATTTTCTCAAAGGTACACAAGTATGAACAAAGACTCAATTGATATTCATATTACTTTTTGATATACGTAGATGCTAATCTATGTGATTGTATTCCTTATTCAAAGCATGAATTATGTGTTGCTAACTTAACCATGGTGCAATTCATGTATACCATACTTCTGAACTATCTTATTGTCATATTATGTCATGAGTACATCTTCTTGGGTTTCCAGGCTATCTTACTATCATCAAACATATTGATCCCATGTCTTCATCTATGTCAAACCACCTCTCTCAATCATTCAGGTCCCAACATCTATGTCAAATCATCTCTCTCAAATATGATAGGTTGACATCAATGGCAACATATTGCAAATGTTGCAATATCCTTGACTACCTATATTCAATAAGAGAAATGTGGTTTTTCCTTGTGATCCAAAAGAATTATATGATGCACCTTTGGATAAAGGAAAATGTTATTTAGAATTTTCTTCAAAGATCACTTCAAGTTTTTGAACAAGGTGGCCATGATCAATACAAGTTTTTGAACAAGGCGGACATGATCAATAGAGAAGATTTTAACTAGCATGGATCCATGCCTAACCTATGGAAAATCTACCTAGTCTAGAGAGTGGAAGGACTCAAGTCAGTCATAAGTATATTGCCCATGCAGGAGTACCGATCGTCATTATCATGCTAGGAACCACTAGCAATAACATTATATAAAAGACTGGTCACCTATTTTGAAATACCCAAATCTTCCATGGGTGTAACCATAGCCATATTGGATATACATCTATCAAAAATCCTAGTTCTATATTTTGTGGATTAACAAACTATTGTGAAGGGCACATATAATATAATTATATCCTGTTTCTAAAGAATAAACATCATATAATGAATGACATCTCACATGACATAATTGGAACTTATAGTACTCTTTCCATAAGTCACGTAGCTTACACTTATCTATGTTTTCATCTCATACCAGTCCCAATTCTATGCTTTCTTTACATGTCTTAGTTATATCATCGAATCATCCAATAATTAGCCATACAATCATGGGGCATGATACATATGATTATTATAATGATATCCCACAAAAATATTTCTTTGGTACTTTTCCTAAAATCATAAGAATGTCTTAAGAAACATCCTAGGGAAAATAATTATTTTACATTCTATTACTTCAAAGGTCTTTAGGCTTGTTATTGGAAATAATACTTTAATACAATTCCCATATGTCTGTTACATTCTTCTTGGATACTTTATACATTATTAGAAGGTTTCCCTTTCTTACACTTAAGATATATAGCATTATGAAAGGACTATAAGAAAGTTTTCTCTTTTGGTGTTATTATCCTTTAGGAAATTTCTATTTTCACTAAGATATTTTCTTAATATATTGGTAACAAATTACATGATTTCATTCCAATCTACGAACATTTACCTTGATGTATGGAAGTAGAGATATTAATTTTTGGTTCCTACTTGGATAAAGGAATTAAAAATAAAATATAGATATATTTATATCTTAATGCAAGTAAAAAAAAAGTGTTAAAACTTTAAGATTTTTTGGTATAAAAATCTACTTAAAATGGGTGGTTATAACCCAAATAAAACTGTTCGAGGAGAAAACTTGGAAAGAATAGCTCACCTATTGCTTAATTTTTTTATGGATAATTGCTATATGTTAGTAGCATGGCCATTTTTATTTAAAGAAGTATGAAAAATTATTCTTTCATATGTTCATGAAAATATCATATAATCTCCATGCTAATGATCATTATTGTACCTATAACCACAATGAATATGTGGAATACTTATGCTCATTGTTAACTAACAAATTAAAATCATTAACCATGGCCTTTATTTAATTATTTTATTACTTACTATTTTGGTGATTCTATTTTAGACCATGTCTTCAAAATAAATTGAGCAGGTTCTATTCCATGGATGGAGTACTCATCTAAACAAACTACCTTCTATGGATTTTAAATAAAAAAGAGTTTGATACAAAAAGTAGCTCTTGAAGAATCAATATGACATTGAAAATTTATAGAAGAGTTCTAGCTAGATACTTGTAAATGTACCATCTCACTACATGATAATTGAAGTTATTTTACTCTTACCAAAGAATCTCATTTCCAAAGAGAAAAAATCACACTAAAGATCATGGGCACTTGACTCAAGTGAAAGTATTCCATCATAAAAGATCTCTCCAATTCCATTCAAGTAGAATTCTACTATGATATAAAAAGATATTCAAATATTAGCCATCATATGTTAAAACCTCTATGCAATGATTGGCTCTAAGGTGATTCTATTTAGGGGGAGTGTACATGTCACCACCTAATGGCTAAATCCTAGATATAAGACCTAATATCCATAATATCATTTGGTATTATATGCTCCAAATTCAAATCAATTATTTTTCTTAGGTGATTCCATTGAGGGTAATTGTGCATTCCAATGACACTACCTAGTGGCTAAATCCTAGATGTAAGTCCTTCTAGCATATGAAAGTCCTAATAGGCATATATAAGACTTTGGGCACTTTTAATGTAAGTTCTTCTAGAATAGGTAAGTCTTAATAGTCATACCATAAGACCTTTAGGCACTAGTAAGTCTTTTCATAAATTTAAGCCCTACGAGCATATTGTAAATTATTCTCTTTGTAAATATTCCACTTCTAAAAGTAGTGTATTATATAAGACCTATGGGCACTATGTACTAAACCTAGGGAGAGGCTAATTTGAGGAGATCACAAATCTAATATAATTTTTTATAAGACCTCAGAATTATTTTTAAAGAACTTGTATTATAAATTATGATGAATTTCATGTAGATCAAAGAGACCAAAAGATATCACAATGACAAGAGAGATAAAATATGACAAGAATAAATTATATTCATATCAAGATGCAAAAGAGATCAATTGGATCATCACTATTACATATAATGGAGATGAGCCTACTTATAAAGGCGAGGCTAAGAGACAAGAGAGCACAGAATGATGACATGTGGCTCAATGAGATGCAAGGGTAGGTAGGGGTATGTGCACCAAGTTGTGCTACCAAAAGTGGGTCTTAAGATGCCACTTTTTTTTTCTTCTAAAATCAGCAAAGTCTAAACTTCAACGACAAATTGAAGATAGTTACAATCCAAATTTGAAGATGCAACAAGAACAAGAGTTAGAGTGCTTCGAGTCTACTTTCTAAACTACTAATTTTTTTTTTTAAATGGTGGAGATTAAGGGCTTCAAAAAGGGGGGCCACAAAAAGTGGTCCTGTTTTTATGCAAAAAACATAACATAGCGTCTATTGTGGCCCCCTTAAAATGTTAACTTTTTTTTTTTGAATTTTTAAAATCACTTCAGTGAGAAATTAGATAACACCTTGTAGTTTATGCCAGATTTTTCAACTAATTTTTTAATGAGTATATGATTTTTTTACTAATTTTCGAAGTGGACACATCTTGAAAACTAGAAATTTGAGCATGTTCCCCCCTAAAATCATTGAAAACTAATCAAAAATAAATTTATTTTTTTTAAATTATGTAGAATGGAGTCTAGTTTCTAAAAATGTAAGTTTTTTCAAAATCTGATGAACATGTAAAAATCTATACCCAAAATAGTGCATGTTGGTTTTTGACAAAAAAATGGACACACTGACAAAAGAAATTATAGATGAAAGACAATGAAAACAAAATTTGAAATAAATTACATTGTTGGATAGCTAAGAGGGAGCTCAAGTTTACCACGATATTTTTTTTAACTTCATTGAAACACGTGCAAACCTGACGGAGAGCACGAGCAAAAAAAAGTCAAAATTTTCAATGTTCTAATAAAAACATGTCTCTAGCCTGAAATGGTTGTCCAAACCTTTGGGTTGGATGCCCAAGGCAATCCAACCCATAGGTTTGGTGTTTCCCAAAATGGGCCATTTGGCGCACGCCAAATACAACGCTCGCCCTATTTGGCATGCTCCAAATGTGATGAATGGATTTTTCCATTTTGCACATGCCAAATGTGGTCCATATTCCACATTTGGTGCATGCCAATTAGGGAGAGCACCAAATGTGTACATAGAAACCACCATCTCACCTCTCCCTTCTTTATCTCCCTTCCCTCGTAGTTCCATCTCTCTCTATGAACTAGTTCTCATATTCTCTCTCTCCCCTTACCTCTTCTCAGGCTCTTCATTCTTATAGATACATACTCTTCTTTGTCCCTCCCCTCTCTAGCTCTCACAATTCCCTTATTCTCCTATCCCTCAAGCTATCTCCCTCTTCATCCTTACACCCATCTAATTCCCTCTCTCACCTCTTTCCCTCAGTTTCTTCCTCACTCCCTCCTCTCTCTAGGTCCTAAGGGGTCATATGACACCATATGACCCCTTAGGACACAATATGACCCCTAACGACACCTAAGGGGTCATATGGTGTCCTAAGGGGTCACACGACATCATACGACCTCTTAGGTTACCATAGGACCCATAACGAGACCATATTCTATCCTAAGTGGTCATAGGACACCATATGACCCCTTAGGACACCATACAACCCATAATGATACCATATGGTGTCTTAATGGGTCATAGGACACCATATGACCCCTTAGGTGTCATTAGGGGTCATATTGTGTACTAAGGGTTTATATGGTGTCCTATGACCCCTTAGGACACCATATGACCCCTTAGTACACCATATGGTGTCCTACGACCCCTTAGGACACCATATGAGCCCCTAGTACACCATATGGGGTCAGTATGGTCTTATTGTGTGCGACGATCCCTTAGGACACCATATGACCCATAATGACAACATAAGGTGTTCTAAAGGGTCATAACACACCATATGACCCATTAAGACACAATATGATCCCAAAAAACACCTAAGAGATCATATGGTGTCCTATGACCCCATAGGACACTATATGACCCCTTAGGACACCATACGACCCATAACGACACCATATTGTGTCCTAAGGGGTCATATGGTGTCTTAAGAAGTCATAGGACACCATATGACCCCTTATGACACCATACAACCTATAACAACACCATATTGTGTCCTAAGGGGTCATATGGTGTCTTAAGGGGTCATAGGACACTAGATGACCCTTTAGGACACCATGTGACCCCTTAGAACACCATATAGTGTCGTTATGGGTCATATGGTGTCCTAAGGGGTCATATGGTATTCTAACGGGTCATATAGTGTCTTATGACCCCTTAGGATACCACATAACACCTTACGTATCGTTAGGGTTCACATTGTGTCCTAAGGGGTCATATGGTGTCCTATGACCCCTTAGGACACCATATGGTGTCATTATGGGTGGTATGGTTTCCTAAGCAGTCATTACATGTCTTATGATCCCATAGGACACCATATGACCCATAATGACAACATAAGGTGTTCTAAGGGGTCATATTATGTCTTAAGGGGTCATAACACAACATATGACCTATTAAGAAACAATATAATCCCTAACAATACCTAAGGGGCCATATGGTGTCCTATGACCCCATAGGACACCATATGACCCCTTAGGACACCATACAACCCATAATGACACCATATTGTGTCCTAAAGGATCATATGGTGTCCTAAGGGGTCATAGGACACCATATGACCCTCACAACACCATGTGACCCCTTACAACACCATATAGTGTTGTTATGGGTCATATGGTGTCCTAATGGGTCATATAGTGTACTATGACCCCTTAGGATACCATATAACCCCTTACATGTCGTTAGGGTTCACATTGTGTCCTAAGGGGTCATATGGTGTCCTATGACCCCTTAGGACACCATATGGTGTCATTATGCATCGTATGGTGTCCTAAGGGGTCATATGGTGTCTTAAGGGTTCATAGCACACCATATGACTTGTTAAGACACAATATGATCCCTAACAACACCTAAGGGGTCATATGGTGTCCTATGACCCCATAGAACACCATATGACCCCTTAGGACACCATACAACCAATAATGTCCTAAGGAGTCATAGGACACCATATGATCCCTTACGACACCATGTGACCCCTTACAACACCATATAGTGTCGTTATGGGTCATATGGTATCCTAACAGGTCATATGGTGTCTTAACAGGTCATATAGTGTCCTATGACCCCTTAGGATACCATATAACCCCTTATGTGTCGCTAGGGTTCACATTGTGTCTTGAGGGGTCATATGGTGTCCTATGACACCTTAGGACACTATATGACCCCTTAGAACACCATATGGTGTTATTTTGGGTCGTATGGTGTCCTAAGGGGTCATATGGTGTCTTAAGGGGTCATAACACACCATATGACCTGTTAAGACACAATATGATCCCTAACGACACCTAAGGGGTCATATGGTGTCCTATGGCCCCATAGGACACCATATGACCCCTTAGCACACCATACAACCCATAATGACACCATATTGTGTCCTAAGGGGTCATAGGACACCATATGACCCCTTAGGACACCATATGACCCATAACGACACCATATTGTGTCCTAAGGGGTCATATGGTGTCCTAAGGGGTCATAGGGTACCATATGACCCCTTACGACACCATACGACCCATAACAATACCATTTTGTGTCCTAAGGGGTCATATGGGGTCCTAAGGGGTCCTAGGACACCAGATGACCCCTTAGGACACCATGTGAGCCCTTAGAACACCATATAGTGTCATTATGGGTCATGTGGTGTCCTAAGGGGTCATATGGTGTCCTAATGGGTCATATAGTGTCCTACGACCCCTTAGGATACCATATAACCCCTTACGTGTCGTTAGGGTTCACATTGTGTCCTAAGGGGTCATATGGTTTCTTAAGGGGTCTTAACACACCATATGACCCGTTAAGACATAATATGATCCCTAATGACACCCAAAGTGTCATATGGTATCATATGACCCCATAGGACACCATATGACCCCTTAAGACATGATACGACCCATAATGACACCATATTGTGTCCTAAAGGGGCATATGGTCTCCTAAGGGGTCATAGGAGACCATATGACCCCTTAGGACACCATACGATCCATAACGACACCATATTGTGTCCTAAGGGGTCATATTGTGTCCTAAGGGGTCTTAGGATACCATATGACCCCTTATGACACCATGTGACCCCTTAGAACACCATATAGTATTGTTATGGGCCATATGGTGTCCTAAGGGGTCATAGGTGTCCTAATGGGTCATATAGTGACCTATGACCCCTTAGGGCACCATATAACCCCTTACATGTTGTTAAGGTTCACATTGTATCCTAAGGGGTCATATGGTGTCCTATAACCCCTTAGGGCATTATATGACCCCTTAGGACACCATATGGTGTAATTATGGGTTGTATGGTATCCTAAGGGTTCATATGGTGTCTTAAGGGGTCATAACACACCATATGACCCATTAAGACATAATATGATCCCTAACAATACCTAAGGGGTCATATGGTGTCCTATGGCCCCATAGGACACCATATGACCCCTTAGAACACTATACAACCCATAACGACACCATATTGTGTCCTAAGGGGTCACAGGACACCATATGACCCCTTAGGACACCATACAACCCATAACAACAACATATTGTGTCCTAAGGGGTCATATTGTTTCCTAAGGGGTCATAGGATACCATATGACCCCTTACAACATGTTGTGACCCCTTAGAACACCATATAGTGTCGTTATGGGTCATATGGTGTCCTAACAGGTCATATAGTGTCATATGACCCCTTAGGATACCATATAACCCCTTGCATGTTGTTAGCGTTCATATTGGGTCCTAAGGGGTCATATGGTGTCCTATGATCCCATAGGACACTATATGACCCCTTAGGACACCATATGGTGTCATTATGGGTCGTATGGTGTCCTAAAGGGTCATAATATGGTGTTTTAAGGGGTCATAACACACCATAGACTCATTAAGACACAATATGATCCCTAACGACATCTAAGGGGTCATATGGTGTCCTATGGCCCCATAGGACACAATATGACCCCTTAGGACACCATATGACCCATAACGACATCATATTGTGTCGTAAGGGGTCACATGGTGTCCCAAGGGGTCATAGGACACCATATGACCCATAACGAATCCATATTGTGTCTTAAGGGGTCATATGGTGTCCTAAGGGGTCATATGGTGTCGTAGCAGGTCATATAGTGTCTTATGACCGCTTAGTATACCATATAACCCCTTACGTGTCGTTAGGGTTCACATTGTGTCCTAAAGGGTCATATGGTGTCCTAAGGGGTCATATGGTGTCTTAAGGGGTCATAACACACCATATGACCCGTTAAGACATAATATGATCCCTAACGACACCTAAGGGGTCATATGGTGTCTTATGGCCTCATAGGACACCATATGACCCCTTAGGACATGATACGACCCATAACGACACCTTATTGTGTCCTAAGGGGTCATATGGTGTCCTAAGGGGTCATAGGACACCATATGACCCCTTAAGACACCATACGACCCATAATGACACCATATTGTGTCCTAAGGGGTCATATCGTGCCTTAAGGGGTCATAAGATACCATATGACCCCTTACAACACCATACAACCCATAACGACACCATATTGTGTTCTAAGGGGCCATATGGTGTCCTAAGGGGTCATATGGTGTCCTAACATGTCATATAGTGTCCTATGACCCCTTAGGATACCATATAACCCTTTATGTGTTGTTAGGGTTCACATTGTGTCCTAAGGGGTCATATGGTGTCCTATGACCCCTTAGGACGCTATATGACCCCTTAAGACACCATATGGTGTCATTATGGGTTGTATGGTGTCCTAAGGGGTCAGATGGTGTCTTAAAGGGTCATAACACACCATATGATCCATTAAGACACAATATGATCGCTAATGACACCTAAGGGGTTATATGGTGTCCTATGGCCCTATAGGACACCATATGACCCCTTAGGACACCATACGATCCATAACGACACCATATTGTGTCCTAAGGGGTCATATGGTGTCCTAAGGGGTCATAGGACACCATATGACCCCTTAGGACACCATACAACCCATAACAACAACATATTGTTTCCTAAGGTGTCATATCATCTGCTAAGGGGTCATATGATACCATATGACCCCTTACATTACCATATGACCCATAATGACACCATATTGTGTCCTAAGGGGTCATATGGTATCATAAGTGGTCATATGGTGTCCTAATGGGTCATATAGTGTCATATGACCCCTTAGGATACCATATAACCCCTTACGTGTTGTTAGGGTTCACATTGTGTCCTAAGGGGTCATATGATGTTCTATGACCCATTAGGACACTATATGACCCCTTAGGACACCATATGGTGTCATTATAGGTCATATGGTCTCCTAAGGGGATATATGGTGTCTTAAGAGGTCATAACACACCATATGAACCGTTAAGACACAATATGATCCCTAACAACACCTAAGGGGTCATATGGTGTCCTATGCCCCCATAGGACACCATATGACCCCTTAGGACACCATACGACCCATAACGACACCATATCATGTCCTAAGGGGTCATATGGTGTCCTAAGGGGTCATAGGACACCATATGACCCCTTAGGACACCATACAACCCATAATGACATCATATTGTGTCCTAAGGGGTCAAATGGTGTCCTAAGGGGTCATAGGATAACATATGACCCCTTACGACAACATACAACCCATAACAACACCATATGGTGTCCTAAGGGGTCATATAGTGTCCTAAGGGGTCATAGGACACCATATGACCCCTTAGGACACAATGTGTACCCTAACAACATGTAAGGGGTTATATGGTATCTTAAGGCATCATAGGACACCATATGACCCCTTAGGACACCATATGACCCCTTAGGACACAATATAGTGTCATTATGGGTCGTATGGTGTCCTAAGGGGTCATATGGTGTCCTATGTCATATGGTACAGGTCATATAGTGCCCTATGACCCCTTAGGATACCATATGACCCCTTACAACACCATGTGAGCCCTTAGAACACCATATAGTGTCATTATGGGTCATGTGTTGTCCTAAGGGGTCATAGGACACCATATGACCCCTTAGGAGACCATGTGACCCCTTAGAACACCATATAATGTCGTTATGGGTCATATGGTGTCCTAAGGGGTCATATGGTGTCTTAAGGGGTCATATGGTCTCCTAACGGGTCATATAGTATCCTATGACCCCTTAGGGTACCATATAACCCCTTATGTGTTGTTAGGGTTCACATTGTGTCCTAAGGGGTCATATGGTGTCTTAAGGGGTCATAGGACACCATATGACCCATAACGACCTCATATGGTTTAGCATATTGGGTTATAGGGTCTATGGTTATTGTATAGGGTCAAGGATTTAGCATGTTTGGTCATATGATCTAGGGTATTTGTTATAGGTTTGAAATGGTTTAATTTTTATGGTTGTGGCTACCAAACTATAGGGTATAGAGTATAGATTATAGGGTATAGAGTATAAATTTATCAAAGGTTAAAAAATTTCAATGGAAGTCATTTGGCTAGCACCAGTGCCATATTTGGCGCTAGCCAATTGAGTTGCACTAAAAAACGGTTATATGGGACCCTTGACCCATGATCCAAGCCCACATTCTCTCATAAGGCGCATGCTTCATAAGGCGTGCATGCCCTATAGTGTGTGCGCCTTATAAGGCATGTGCCTTATGAGCATTTTTCATTTTTTTTGAAGTGTGGCACCTTTTTGGTACCACAACTTCGTGCATATACCTGTAGGAGAAATAGTAAAATATTCCACAGGAGGTGGATAACCCACCAAAGGTGGAATGTAACAAGATCACACCATAAAAGGTGGAAATTCTCCTATATACACACTCCCAATGTATGCACATCTCCCTAAGTGTCTCATATGCAAACTAAAATGTTATGCATGTACCTACGTAAAATTAAGCATAGTATAATTATATCCAACATGAATAAATAATTACACCAACACCCCCCCTTAAGTGCAACTTAGGGAAATACACTTAAGTCTAAAATGCAACTAAGAAATGTAAGAGAGGTCTCGGCTACAATGCCATGTTAGGTAACCATGTACAAATGCAAATGCAATCTCCCATAAAGCAGGGAAAGAGAGAAAAACCCAATGGGAAAAAACCTTCCCCCAAAAGAGAGATGAAAAATATACAAAGGACTCTCAAAGACTTGTATGTGAAGGACAAAACCCCATGTGAGGAAAAATTCCCCCACATATGAGAGAAGCAAAAGAAGAAGAGAAAGAAGAGAGACTAGGTAGCCCCCCCTCAATGTAGAATCTACACCAATGGTAGAAGCTCGAAACTTAATGAAGAAGTTGCTCCATGAATGTCTAACACTATTCCTCCCCTTAGGAAGAAACAAAACTAAAGGTGTATCAATGAAGTCTCCCCAACCATGAAGGGAAGAGGTAGGAAAAAAAATCATGATGAAAGGAATCTTTGAAAACTGCTCAAGTGTCCCCATGTCGATGCTGAAAGTTCCCCCTTCCAAAGGTGGTGAATTGCTCCACACGGTGGAAAAAGGCACTCCAATATCTAGTGGAGATGAATGAAGAACATGATCCAAAGACTCACATGTCTCCTCTAAAGATAAAGAGACCTCCTCCAATTGTTGTACATAAGAATCCACAGTCATGTCAACCTCGAAAGAATGATCATGTAGAGAATGAATAAGAGAGTCAGAGTGTTCCCACACAACAATCAAAGAAGGATCATATTTATCAAAGAGAAGATGAATATCATCAATTATGTCTCCCAAATCTACAATGTAGGACTCCACAAACAAAGTTGCAATGTCTGTCAAGTAGTCATCCCAATGAACTGAAGCTGGAAGACAAGATATATCCTGTTGCACTATATCACAAAAAGGAAAATCTGTCACACTATCTGCATCATCAGGTGCAATAGGTGATGTTATATCAATGGGAGGAGATGAAATGCAAGGCTCAATAATGGGATCACATGTGAGAATCCCCAAGTTCAAGTACCCAAAGTTCTCAAAATCTGAATCATCACAAGAAGTGTGATCATCATATGTAAAATCATCATATGAAGAATCATCATATGTAGAATCATCATATGCAGAATCATCCTCATCAACAAGAACAAAATATGAAAAGGAATATAACTGAGATGCATGATCCACCACCCTAGTCGGAATGATAGCTCTACTCTCCAAGTCTCTAATGATAACTAACTTAGGTGTGAAATCCACAATTTTCTTTGTTGCCCCATGTGTGATTTGATAGATGGAAAGAAGATTTTTTGTCAAGTGGGGTACACACAACACATAATTGAAGGATTTATCCCTAATGGAAATAGTTAATTTCCCAATCACATCCATGTATGTATGATTTCCCATCAAAATCTGTGGCATGGTGCAAGGTTCAAAAGTAGAAAACATAGTTTGCGAAGATGCCATATGATGAGAAGCCCCTGAATCTAGAAGCTATCTCCCTGAAGCATGACTTGTAGTAGCACAAAGAGTTTGTCCTTTTCTTGTCCCAAAAGAGTGAGTCTTCCCACTTGTTGAGGCCATGAATGCTTTCCCTTTCCCCTTTGATTGTGAGGAAGTGGAAGGTGATGAATCCTCCTTCTTGTAGGCATTAGGCAAATCAATGTTGTTCTTTTTGAGGATATGGAGGAGCTATCAATCTTCTTATAATGGCAATGATGCTCCTCATAACCAACCTTTTTACAATAGGCACAAGTAGGTATCTCCTTCTTTGGTGAATTTTCCTTCTTGGAAGAGGATGAATCTCCTTGTTGTGGAGAAGGTGGTGTTTTGTCCTTAGGCTTTGATTGCCCTTTCTTCTTGTTTGAGTTTTCCTTTCATTGATTTCCTTTGTTTCCTTTAGTTTCCACTAATGCTTGAGACTTAGAAGTCTAAAGAATGCCCATAATTATCAACTTATTTTGTTCCATCATCAACATGTTGATGAAAGCACGAAATGTAGGCATTGTGTAGCTTGAACGCATTGTCATCCTATGGGTTTGGAAACTAGAAACAGATGTTGCATATTCTTGTGGAAGCTTTCCCATCAAATTGAAGATCAATTGAGTATCCTTCTTATCAATGCCACAATCCTTGAGTTGTGCCCTCAACTCTTTTTCTTTAGTGACATAATCTTGTATTGTATCAAATTTCTTGGGATCTAACATGGTGAGATCACTATCAATTTTATATCCCCTAATATCATCAACTTGACCATACAAGTCTTGAAACTTTTGCCAACATCCTTAATTAAATTACATTTTTCAAAATGAAAGATGAGATCCTTTGATACATATTTTATTAAGGTACCAATTGACATGATACATTCTTAGTGAGCCAATCCAAGTGACCATTGGGATCAACCTTAGCATCAGTGGGAGAAACAATAGTTCCATCAATATAATGAGTTAACCCTTTTTCCATAAGTTTACTCCATGCATCAATTTTCCAAGTGGCATAATTATGTGGAGTTAAGAGAGGAAACTTAGGAGAAACCATAGAAGAAAAATGAAAGAACACAAGAGTAGAAAATCACAAGAGACACCCCCCTCCAAATTCACTCAATTAAAGTACCCCCTCCCCCCCCCAAAAAAACAACGATGATTCTGGCACTTTATATGTAGTGCATGTACAATAGGCCACTTGCAAACAATGACAAAGTGGACTTCTGATTTTATTTTTAAACATGTCCCAATAGGCCTATAACTATAATGCAAAAAACCAAAAGGATAGATCTATGCAATACAAGTGCCAAATTGGCCAAAAAAGACCATATTCTAAAAGTATAATTTCCACTCAAAAATTCTAAAAACTGATAGAAGAATATGAAAGTGGACAAAAATTATGCAGTTTAAAAAAAAATGGCACATGAAAAGGAGTTTGTATGAGCCCGAATGGAGTCTTAGAAGTTGCAGAAACAGGGATTGGACAGGTACAGTCACCAAAAATTGATTTTTTCTGAAAATTATGTCCATCCAAATCAGAAAATAACACAACCAAGTGAAAGTACACAAAAAATTAACCCATTTCAAAACATATTGCACTAAAAAAGGAGCAAAAATGAGCAAGATATGGGCCTTCAAAGTTGGGCCAAAAATGAAAACTGTTCAATGGAGAGGGACTGATTTTTTTTTACATGATGATGTCAGCAAATCACAGGATTCAATTTGATGACCATCTGACCACAAAAAAAAATTCACCTCCTGGTCTGACTAGACGTCCGTACTGTACGGACGGATGACATGGCACTATGCACTTGGTCTGTACAGATGGTGTATCGTATGGTTAGGTCGATGTGGGAAGTACAGATCATTGACTAGGGTGATGAGGTGTCGATGACGTGGCTTATAGATTGTCAACATGGTAAAATTAATTTGTGACATGTGTCCTATAGTGAGTGATGTGGCACTATGTGGGTAGTATGGAAGGAATGATGTGGTAGTCCATGTGGTGTCCCAGATGGCATACATAATGCTCATGTGTCAGCCTATGTGGCAATCAATGTGGCACCGTATACTATGTGTGACTATTGAGTGTCTTTGTTGCATGGATGCTGACTTGTTGGTGAGTTGGCAGGAGACTGTCTTGTGTGTCTGCTAACTATGCACTGGCGTGACCCTCATGTGGGATCTCATGTGGTACCTGCATGGCGACCACGTGGTATTGTTGTCGCTGGAGGAAGAAAACTGACGCTGGAAAGGAGTCTGTCGCTAATGGGAGGGGCCCAAGTGGTGACCAGGATAGACGTCCAGAGCAAGAGGTACATGGACATCGACAGGAGATCGAGCACCAGTGGGAGGATGTTGACAATGGTCGGGAAAGCGGAGCGCAGGTGACAGTTGTAGGAATAATTGTCGGAGCCGCAAAGGGGGGGGTCGGAGCGGTGATCTGTAGGCTAGAAAGGCCAATGGTGGCAGAGGGTCGGGCGTGGTAGGGCCGAAATACTAGTCTCTAGTAGGAGAAAGAGTGGTCCGAGGAAGATGCGCTTGTCAAAGCGCATGGGCGGGCCTCTTGGCAGTACAGCTCTGCAAAAAAAAATCTACAGAGTATGGTGGGCGGGGTAGTCTGTAGACCGCCCCACCACAATATAATATATATATTTTTAAATCCTTTACAATATATTTAAAAAACTTTGAAAAATAAAAAGTATGAAATTTAAAAGTTTCATAGAAAATATAAAATATTTTTTTTTAATTTTTTTTTTAAATCGTACTGCCTGCTAAATTGGCTAAATTTTTCATGCAAGTCTAAAATTGACTTTTCACCCAATATAGGCGAATTTATAGTCAAAATTCATGGAAATGGCCACCTAGACGCAATGGTGAGGCCAGATCTAGTCTAGGATGCCTCCAAAAGATGCTTCTCCTCAAATATGCCTCTTCACCTCCTTCAAGGACACAATAAAATCTCTCCAAAGGCTATGCAATGGCGCTCCAACCACTCTGATACCATGTGAGATTATGCTTGAAGAAATCAAGATCAAAGAGACCAAAAGATAACACAATGACAAGAGAAATAAAATATGACAAGAAAAAACTGTATTCCTATGAAGATGCAAAAGAGATCAACTGGATCATCATTATTACATACAATGGAGATGAGCCTTATTATAAAGGCAAGGCTAAGAGACAAGAGAGCATACAATGATGACATGTGGCTCAATGAGATGCAAGGGTAGGTAGGAGAAATAGTAAAATATTCCACATGAGGTGCATCACCCACCAAAGGTGGAATGTAACAAGATCACACCATAAGAGGTGGAAATTCTCCAACATACACACTCTCAATGTATGCACATCTCCCTAAGTGTCTCATATGAAAACGACAATGTTATGCATGTACCTAAGTAAACTTAAGTAAAGTTTAATTATATCCAACACGAATAAATACTTATGCCAACAAATTTTAAGTCCTACGGGCATATTATAAATTATTCTCTTTGTAAATCTTCCACTTCTAAAAGTAGTGTATTATATAAGACCTATGGGCACTATGTATTGAACCTGGGGAGAGGCTAATCTGAGGAGATCACAACTCCAATATAATTTTTTATAAGACCTCATAGAATTGTTTTTAAAGAAATTTTATTAAAAATTATGACAAGATGACTTTCATGTAGCTCGAGATGCATGATCTTGATGTTGACATATATTTGGGTCACTGTTTATCACTGTCAAAGATGACTGACATTTTTGGGTTACTTTATTTTTTCTTTTATGAAAATTGACTTGTGATGAGCTCCCTATTAACATTAAGGGGGAGTGTTAGGACATGATGTTATTAGGGGGCATTATCCTTATAACATCTATATATTGTTCTAATACAATTTTATAAAACTTTATATATTATATGCTTTATTAAGCATTATCACACTTGAAATAATTATAATGTAATAACTATTAGATTATTGATTATTTATGAATTGGGTTATTCAAAAGGTGTTACTAGTGAATCCACCCTTCTCTTACATTTAAGGTTTCTCTCTCATTTGAGAGGGGTGTGAATTTGGAGATTTTATAGTGATTTATATTTGTATGCACTAAGAAGAAGTGTCCCAAGGTTCAAGTCTATTTTATTTTGAATATATTAAATCCGGAGAGGTTTGAACCTTTACATATATCACAAGCATGTTGATTTTTGACATATTTTGCTAATATGTGATCCTTCCAAGTGGCTAAAATTTTTGAGAGTGAAGAAAATGTAGGATTTTTCCTATCTGAGAATGAAATCCTACGAATAAGGTTTTCGAAAACTATAGCCTCTAATTAATTAGCTTGCTAGGGTTCAAGTCTATTCTTTTATAGACTTTATTTTTTAAGTGTTTTAATGAAATGATGATATATGTGGTTTTTTTACAAGAAAGGGTTCTTCCCATGTATATCTTGTGTAATGTGTACATTTATGCATGTATGATTCTCATTTCATTTATTTTATATCTTACTTATAATTATTAGTATCCCAAGATCCTAATTTCTAACATAGGAACAATAGATATCGATGTTGTAAGGGTTTTAATCACTCAATAACAACTCATGAAATGCCTAGGTTCTCACACACAAAATAAACCCACCTTTAAGAGAAAGAAACTCATAAAATCTTAACAATCACAAGAATACAAACTCAATCCAAGAAGAAAATAGTTTTGAATGCAATAGTTTATTACATTCAAAAAAGAAAATAAAGAACTTTTACATTTATTTGTACAACATTTAGATTCCTTCCAAATTTTAGATCAAAACATGTGATTCCAATGGTCTTCCTTCTTTCCATTTAACTCCATGTGCTCCTCTATTCTTTATTATCTAGATTTTCTCTTATTGCTCCTCACTTTTGTCTTTCATTCCTCTCTCTTCATTTTTTCTTTTCTCCTTTCTCCTTAAAAATTGCCTCCAAAAATATAAAAAACTTCTATTGAATCCCACCTAAACTACTTTAGCACTAAAAATCCATTCATAAATATTCAAGTACTCCCTTTCTATAAATTCCCTCCTAAACTTCTACCCTACCTATTTGGATTGCTTCTAGGCATAAATAAGATTGTGAGTGGGTAGTTGCTCCCCCAAATAGTTCAAAAAAAAAGAAAAAAAGAAAAAAAAAAGAACTGCTAACACATGGGAAAGAAACTAATAAAAAAGGCTAAGTACAATGCCCTTGCATCAAATACCTTTCTCAAATACAAAGGAAGATGATCACTAACCCACTTACAATATCTTCAACTATTGTACATTTATTGCTACCTATTTGATAAGTTAGAGTTGATTTTCAAAGTAATAACTGTAATGAAAAATATAATTACCAACAAAGATATATCATGTTTATTTTCTAATAAATAAAAAATAGAAAGATCTATTTCAAAAGATTAATAAAATTCACAATCTACTTTAGCTAAAGAAGTCAATAATGGTCAATTTTAAAATATATAAATGTGAAAAATAGTCTATTATAATACATAGACACTTAAAAATTCCTTTCTTTTAATAGAGGAGGCAAAATCCTTTATAGAAACAAAGACTCCAAATAGGTATTAATTGTTTCAAAAGACTAACACACCATCTCAATATTTTTTATGTGCACCCTAATAAATAGATCCAAAAGTGTTCAAATCCTACTTTTAAATTAGTACTATATTATAACATGAATCAAATAGATATCACATGACAGTGTACTCCAAATATAAATTATTACAAAATTGAAAAAAATTAAAATTTTCTCATTTACATAAAAATAATATAAACATTCAACTTGAAAATTTTAGTAGACAAATCCCACATATAAATGTTATGAAATGCTTGTCTATAAATATCTATTTTTTTCTTTTAACTTCGGATTTCCTCTTTTAAGTTCTAGGGTCTTCTCTTCTAGGATGACTTAAACTCATACAAAAAATATGATATATAAGATGATCTCAAACATATTAATGTAGTTGTGGCACTCTCTGACAATTTTTTTGCAAGTGATTAATGTTTGTGCTCCTCACAATACTTCAATATGAAAGTCTAATTTAAACAATAATGTTAGATGGAGGTTAGAGATAAATATAAACAAACTCAATACACATAATTTCATAATAAAATAATTTAAAATGTTTCAAGAAACATTTTTCAATTAATCTTGATGAAAAATTATTTACGCATCTACAAACTGAAAATAGATCATCATTCACAAACTTCTACTTATTGATTACTTCACCACAATGATTTGATCACATAAAAATATTATGATTCCCTTAATATAAAAAAATCTTAGATATATGCAAGCACAATTCTAGAAACTAAACTTAGATATACTAAAAATAACAAATTACTAGTAATATTAAATACTAAAAATAACTACTTTCTTTAAATAATAAATAAATCTACTAGAAATTAACCAATTTCTATAAATAATAAATGCATGTAGAAGTATCCTAACTTATCTCTAAACTATTTTCATGTTTTGGGAGAAATCACTAGAATATTTCAATAGTATTTAAAGAGAGACACCATCTTTCAAAATTTTGAAATGTGGAAATTTTAAGAGCCTCCGTTCTACTCTTCCTCTAGATGCAATGGCCATGGGAGATGCCCCGATTGACAGTAGAATCTAAACCTCTGAAAAGCTTGTATACCACCCATTGACACATCATATTTACCCAGTGCAGATTTCAATCTATGCCAACTATGTAACTTCAATTTCTTTTCCTCAGCCCTATTTTCGGTCTTGCCTGCCTGCTGGGAATTCACCAGTTCTTTCAATTCTTTCATTTATTTTGTGAGGATATCTAGTTCAATTAATAATTATTTATCTAACTTATCTTGTTTTTCTTTCACAACAGTGATCAAGTTCTCTCGTTCGCCCACTTCACTGCTTTCAGAATAATCTCCACCTTTATTTTAAATATGGTATAATCTGCTCTAATACATTTAAGAAAAACATGTTTTAGACAAAAATGGAAATATTGTATCTTCATTTTGCTAAGTAAAAAAAAAGAAGACTAGTTAGTTTATATTGACTTGTTTTAAAAAAAATCTAGTATATGCTTAATAGATTTATGTATTCTTTAAATCTATTGAAGAAAATGAACTATTTAAGTATTTAACATGCTGTTATTTTTTACTATCATATTATTTTAATGCTCCATATTACAATAAAAATAGAGCTTTACTCTCTAAATATATATATACATGTAGATAATGTCTAAAGTTTATTTTATTTAACTTAACAAAAACAAATAATGAAAAAAAAAGTGCAAAACTCCTCCCCGAGGGTTACCCCGGAGCCGAGGCTCCCATGGGCTCCCTTGGGCGGCTCGGGCCCTCTATGGGCCGAGGCCCATAGGGGCTCCACGGCGTCGCTGCGGGCTGCAACCACATCCCGAAGGGACACCCATAGCGTCACTGCCTACCACGACCCACAGTGGCGCCCAATGCACCGCTACGAGTGGCGCAACCCCAGCCATCTCCTCTAACGTGGCCCCCTATAACTTAATCCTCTCCCCCTGTGTTTAGCTCCACCCCCTGTGGTAAAAATCTGCGTCCATTAAAAAATAAACAACCTCCACCATTGCTTCATCTAGCACTTGCATAACATGAAAACCTAACCCGAATTTCAGGTTAGGGTATTCAAGAGTTAGTTTAAAAAATATAGTATGGGTTGATTGTTTTTATAGATTTAATTATGTTAGTTAAATTTTTAATTTATTTTAGTAGATATAAAAGTGGGGAAACCCTACACAAAATTTTAATAGGGTAACCCCATTCATACTTAGAGTTAATGGAATTTTTGTTAATGAGTTTATTGCTAATTATTTTAGAGGGTTATTTAGTTGAATTGTATCTTATAATTTGATTTATGTATTTTTTGTTTATATATATATATATCTCAAATATGCTTAAAAACATATGTGTATATATATATGAATAATATGTTAAGTTAAATTCCTTTTGGTTTATTTTTATTAATAAGTATTAATAGAAGGCTATTGTTAATATTTAGCCATAGGGGATTAGTTTTAGTCCACATTAATTATTTTGGGTTTTCAAAATTAAATTTTATAGGGCAATTTTTATTATGGTTTTAGTTAACCTTTTTGTCGATTTTTGTCACATTTTATACTTGCTCAATTGATTATTAAATTTTAATAATCTAAGAACTAGTATTAATTTATTTATTCCTAGAGCACGTAAATGATTAATTGAGATTATTAGTATCTCTTGTCAATTTAGTTAAAGATCATTTGTTTAAATTAATTTATTAATTAATGAAATTGTAATGACACCTTTGGAGAATTATTTTCCGCATTTAGTTATTTTCGCATGCATGATTAAGTTAATTAGATTAACTTTAGTAAACAACTCTTTTAATTCTAGAGTTAAACTATAGTTAAGACAAGACTTTATTTTTGCATCTTTAATTTAGCATAATTAGTTTTATTAGGATCTTTAAAAAAAATTTGTTGTTCCGTTTTTGCCCAAAAGTTTGGGCATGACACCCCACTCCTGCATGCACAGGGGGGCACAGGGATGTAGGCCTGCGGACCCCCCCTCTCATTCCCCATAAAAAATAAAACAACAACTTATTGATGTTTTTAAATTTTAAATTTTTTATATTTAGTTTAGTCTTTTTTGGGTAAAGAAATAAAGTAAAATTTTAATTTGTGAGATTAATTTAAATTTTCTTTATGTTTAATTTAAATTTTGAGGTTGTTTAAAAGTTTAAAAATTTAGTTATATAAAAATTAAGTTGAATTATTGGTAATAACTTCTATATAAAAATTAAGTTGAATTATTGGTAATTAAAAGAAGTTATTTATTAATTTATATTGTCGATTTTTAAATTGTTAAAGGATTAATTTAAATTTATGATGAATTTAAATTTAATACTCATTACTAAATTTGATTAATAAGACTTTGATAAAGGGGGGGTGAAATAATTTAATGGGGATTATCAAATGAGAATTTATTTTGCAAATCTAGACTATATTTTCAAACAAAATATTTGCTAGCAAGTTTATTTATTTATTAGTGGAAAATGAATCCCTTTGGACTAAATTATTAATTGATACATGTAGCTTCAAAAAGATAATTAAACTTAAGGGGTTCATTACCTTAAATTAACTATTCTTAGATTCTTAAACAATAGTTATTTCAAGCTTTTGCACAAGGTAAAATAAGTGAACCTTTTCGAAAGTGGTGATTATTTCAAGACATTGTATACCCTCTATTTAATGAACATCGAAAAAAAATACCTCTATAGTTTGCTTCAAATATTAAAGGTTTAAAAAGATCTACTTTCCAAGTAAACATGTATAGATTCTTAGTCTCCTTAACAATTTGTGTATTTCAAGCAAATGACTCAATGTTTAGTTAAATTTATCCTCATTTAAGAAGTTGAGCATTTGTTGTTTTCCATGCAAGTTACTTATTGTCTTAGGATTGGTTACCTGTTGTCTTTCGAGGCAGACTCTGGTTTTTGGTTGTGGCTCTCTCCTCTTTGTTGAGATGTCAAGTTCTATCCCTAGTTTGAATTTTATGGGTCACCTCTTGTCTTTTGGAGTAGTCCTTGTTTTTTTGTTTTGGTTGTTCTATCTTGTTAGGCTTTCATTGCTATATCTATTTTGTATTCTGATGTAAAGGGTTTCAGGGGCCCTTCAAAATCTATTTTCCCTTAATAAAAAACATACAAGTTATATATTATTTTTATCATGAAAGCTACATATTTATTGTCATCATGCAAGTTACATATTTTTTGTTATCATGCAAGTTACATTTCAAGAAGATATATATAATAGTCCTTCTCAATTTGAATATTAATCCCCTAGTAGTAGATTGATACTTTCAAGTGAATCTTCATTTTCATAGAATTAGTATCATAGTTTAATTCTTTGTAAATAATAGTCTCAATTTCAAGTTGCATTAGAATAATGTTTATTTAAGCTTTCATTAGTATAATAGTTGGTTTTTCTTAGTTAGAAAACTAAGTAAGAGAAGTTGAAACTAAAAACCTTAGCAGTGTTCGGTATCTATGGTACCTCTGGGTCATGCTTACGGGTAATGTCGTCATGTTGAACTATTGCACTTAATGCCTAATAAATCTGAAACAACGACATCTGTGGCATCGTCCCTATAAATCGCCAAGGAGAAACAAGGGTCATATGGAAGTTAAAACCCAAGGGGTGGGTAATCCACCTTGGATCAATAATCTAAAAAGATAAATTTTAAAATGAATTTACATCCGCTTAGTTAAACCTTAGAAAACTCCATTAGGGTATTGGTTGTGTGTGATGTTTTGGAATTTTCGTATCTTGATGATTTTTGGCAGATGATAATAGGTCAAGGGTGATGCATATGAAAGGAAATAGGACTCAGTTGATTTAGGCCACTAGCAGAAGGCCACCTTGAGCCTTTTTGCTATAGAGCTACAATCGTGGGTAGCAACTGCAGAGAAACTATATGGGGCATTGACCCTAGAAAGAGTTACGTACCCACCAAACAGTTTGTATTAAACCATAGTTATAAAATAGAACTACATACTTTACACCTTGATCCCATGCCAAAACTGGTATGTAGATAGTCTAGGGATGGAGTTGTCCCTAGTACTCAGGTGTTTGGGGATGGGGATTAGGACTTTGGTTAAAGGCGAGTAGATTGTTTTTGAAGTTCCTTGGTCTCTCAATAAAAGGGTATAAAAATACTAATTGGAAGATTAAAAATATTTCAATGCATACTTGAAAGGAAGATTATATTATTTTATTTTATGTTCTCCTAAGGACAACAACCTCGGTACACTCCTAGTAGAGGAGTGTAGTCTTTAGAGAGTGACTTAGGACCCGAATAGTTTTGATGAGTCTAAAGTCTTTGACTAAATCACTCCCTATTCTATATGAATAGATGTCTACCCTGTTTGGGTAGATGCCTATCCCGAATTGGATAGATGAAACCTCATGTCTCGCATGGATAGATGTCTAACATGTATTCTTAGATGACCACCCCAGTTGGATGGATGCATATCACGTTTGGATAGATGTACCTGAGTATGTGAATAAATCAAACACAATTAAGAATAAATGATTAAAAAAAAAAGTTGAAATTTTGGTTTAAGATAACTGGGTCTTTACACTTATGATGGTTACTTATTGTAAAAAAATCAAAATTTTATTTCTCTCAACATCAAGATCTCCTACTCAAATATATGCAAGGGCAGATGTTCCTCTTGATAAACTATTTTTAAAAAAATGTATTAAAAAAATAATTCTCATTTTACCTAAATCAATATTATATCACATGTTAGGATCCACAGATATAAGAACAAAAACATATTGAATATTGAAAAAATAAGAGAAAATTCTAGCTCAAGATGCCTTAATATTTGGCAGATATCTAGATATGTATTAAATTCTTTGAATAAGAAGATATTATATAAGAATTCACAAAAATGATCTCCAACATTAGATGCAAATAAAATATTATTCTCTTCACATATGCTTTACAATGATATTCATCTCCTCTATATAAATGTGATTTCTCAAACTCTAATACGAATTATGCTTTTAGATGAGGATGATAATGTTAATTACTTGAAACCTAAAGCTTCAAAAGTTGAAAACTATTTATGTTATTATTTTATAGTTTAGATAAATGTTTAAATTAGAAAAGTTAAAGAGTTGAACAATAAAATTTATAGTAAGGAGTAGTTGTGATGAGATTATATCAATGTTCTTCATACTTACTAATTGATAATGTTTTCATTTTTATACAGTTATAATTACAATTATAGTTGAAAGACACTCTCCTTACTTTTATAAGGTGAAATATTGAATGGTCGATAAAAAAAAATGATTTTATGCTAATAACATTAAATTTTGTTTTAATTTATAATATTTTGAGATTAATGTCATTTGTTGTATTGCATAACTATTTTTTCACCTATGTTCCTTCAAGCACTATGGCAATAAATTTGGTTGGTGAACTATATTTTCTCACCTAGACAATAAGAGGTGGTTTTCAAACTACTATCTTATCTCCCATATGTTTGAACCTTATCTATTTTTAATTTATGTTTAAATCATACTCTTTATTTTTTTAACATTCTCAAACCACTAGAATGTTATTATATAGGAAAAATTAGTTCTTATAGAATTGTAAATGATTCTTTATGAGATAAATTATTATCATAAATACAAGCTTCAACTCTTAATTAACTTTTAGATTCTTAATATATATATTTTGAAAGATAAATTTCTTAGATGTATACCTAACAAAGTTTTTTATTCCAGATCTATAGCATAAAATCATGGTTGTGATTACAATGAAAATATTGTTAATATGATTATAAAATTCAAAGATATTTCTAATCAAATAGCCTTTCTATAATCTTGAACTTGTGGTTGATGTCACTAAGGTTGATCTTTTTTATTAACTTAATAACAATTTTTAGCTTGGAACTTAATTTACAAGTACTAAGTTTTGTAAATATCATTTCAATTTTCTTTTCATTGTAAAATAAGTCAACTTCACTTCTAATAAACAAAAACTTGAAAAATGTATTTCAGAAGATTAAGGCAAATCATAATCCACTTTAACTAAAGATCCTGAAAAATAGTCAATTTTAAAATATTAAGTGTGAAAAATAGTCATATGACAACACATAACCATTTCTTTTAAAAAATCAATTAAAAAAAAATCCTTCAAAAGATAAATACATCTATGATATTTTTTATGTACTCATTAATACACAAGCTCAAAAAAATTAAAAACCAATTTTTAAACTAATAACATAATATAAATGAACCCATAATTATCCCAAGACCAATATTTAACTATTTCACTACAAATATAAATTATTACAAAACTGATTTTTTTTTTAGGTCTCAACCATGCATACTTAAAAATACTATAAACATTCAACAAAAATTTCAGTAGACAAGTAGACAAATCATATCAGCTAGGCATATTTAAAAATACTATAAACATTTAACATGAGAATTTTAGTAGACAAGCAAACAAACCAAATATTAATGTTATGAAATGCTTGGCTCTAGATATCTAATAATTTTTTTGGCTTAGGACTTCCTCATTTAAGTTGGGCTTAAACTCATATATAGAAAATCTGATATATAAGATGATCTCTAACATACTAATGTAGTTGTGGCACTCACAAACAAAGGTTTGCAAGTCATTAGTGTTATGTTCCTTACAATGCTCCAACCTCAAAATCTAATTTAAGCAATAATGTTAAAAGGGACAATGTCTTTCAACATCATTTTGACATGTGGAAATTTTAAGTCTTCATTCGGATTCAATGGCCATTGGATATGCCCCGCTTCACAGTAGAATCTAAATCTCTGAAAAGCTTGTATACCATCCATTGACACATCATATTTGCCTAGTGCTGATTTCAGTCTTCGCCAACTTTTACTGCAACATCCCTTCCGAAGGGTTCTGCGTTATGGAATTTTCTGATTTCTTGTAGGGAGGTGATTTTGCCACATTTATCTTGGGTTGTTCATAATGGGAGAAAAGCTCATTTTTGGGATGAAGTTTGGAATGAGCATCCTACTCTCTCAACTATCCGTGATTGGTCCCCTTTGCCGGATATCCTCTCAAGTCTTTGGGGACCCTTTGTTGCAAACTATTCTACCATTGACACCTCAAGGCCATGTATAGTGGTCAAATGGAGGGATATCCCTCCCCTGGCTATTAATATTAATATTGTTTTAGATTTTATGGAAGAACTTCGGAAGAGACTTGTAGCTTTTCAAAATAGAGAGGATTCTTTGGTTTGGGTTAAAAATGCGTCAGGCTCCTATCCGGTAAAAGAGGGGTATAATTCTTTGATTCAGACCCCTGTATCTGTCTGCTGACCTACTAAGCTATTCTGGCATTTTGCTTGTCTTCCAAAAGCAAGGGTTTTTGCCTGGCTGCCAGTCCAAGATAGAATCCTCACTGGAATGCGATTGGATAGGCTTGGGATTACGATAGTGTTTCCTTGTGTTTTTTGTGGTTATTGCATGGAATTGGTGGATCACCTCTTCTTGCTATGTCCCTTTGCTTATGAGTGTTGGTATTGGTTGTTTGGTATGTTAGGGTGGTCTTCTGCTCTCTGCTCAAGTCTACTTTCACAATTTCGATCCTGGCCCTTGTTGTTTCCCACTTCATTTTACTCATCTCTTTGGATAGTTGCTCCATCTCTGGTGATTTGGAATCTTTGGCTTGAAAGGAATTCAAGAATCTTTAATCATAAGTCTACATCTTTGATAGACATTATTGGTAAAATCCAAGCCTCCATTAGTGAAGTGGTGCTTTCTTTCATTCTCAAAAATTTAGGGCATCTCACAACCTTTTCCCATTGGGATAACTGGGTTACTTGGAGATGGCCCTCACTTCATTTACTGCCCTCTCATGGGGCTATATTAGATGCTTTTTCTTTGCGTCTTAAGCAAAAGATGGCTAAGTGGAGTCCTCCCCCTTTTCCTTCTTTCAAACTTCAGTGTGATGGGGCCTCTAAGGGTAATCCGGGGAAGTCTGGGATTGGGGTAATTATCTTTGACCACTCTTCAAAAATTATCAAGGTAGTTGGTAAATATATTGGCTATGGCACTAACAACATGGCCAAATTTCAGGCTCTATCCTTTGGACTTGATTTGGCCCATTCTCTAAATATCAAGGATATTGTTATTGAAGGTGATTCAATGCTTGTCTGCCAGGCGGTTGCTGCCAAAAAGTGTTTCTCTTGGCATTTGCAGTACCTTTTGGAGCACATTCTTTTCCAACTTAATGGCTTTTCCACTTTCTCGATTTCACACTGCTTTAGAGAGATTAATGTGTTAGCTGATTTTCTTGCAAATAAGGTTGTTACTGAAGGTGCAGATTGCATAGAACTTGCACCCTTGGACTTTCCTATCTCCTGCATGAAAATTCTATCTTAATAGTCCTTCTTGGTGTGGTTGTTTTATATATTTTGGATGGGTGCTCAGGTATGGCACATATTCGTCTATTTGTTGTTATTTGAGTATGAAATGCTTAGCAATATGTGGAATTTCTTGGGCAGAATTGGTGGGTGGTGGTTTTTATGAGATGCAGTTTATTGGGTGGGGTAAATGGCTTCTTGTTATGTTGTTACTGGTATGGATGTTACTATGGATTATTGTATGGATTGGTTTCACCCTGTTTCCTGAAGGTTGTCTCCATCCTCCTCTACTTCTTATATGGATAGGCCTATGTATGCTAACCATTTTCATGCTATCAGGTTTACTTCTCCTTGGTTCCCTCTTGGCTGTGTTTTTTGTTCTCTGCAGGTCTTTGGACTCATGTGGTGCATAAGTGGATTGATGTTTTGTTGCTGGCACTGATCTTGGTTGCATTTTTGGGATGATAGCCTCTCCACTGGACTATTAATACAAGCTTTCTTAAAAGCTTCCTTTATATCTAATGTAATTGAGAATATAGTCAGGGTATATTGGGCTGCATATGGGATATTGTAAAGGGTAGGTAGGCTTATGTTTCCAAGCAATACTGAGGGGTTTTCTTACTAGTTCTTTCCCCTCAATGCTCATTGAACCAGACACCATGTTAAAAAAAATAAAAAAATTAATATACTTTTAGTGGATCATCCACTTTTATCAAAAAAAAAAAAATTATTATTACAAAACTGATTTTTTTTTAGGTCTCAACCATGCATACTTAAAAATACTATAAACATTCAACAAAAATTTCAGTAGACAAGTAGACAAATCATATCAGCTAGGCATATTTAAAAATACTATAAACATTTAACATGAGAATTTCAGTAGACAAGCAGACAAACCAAATATTAATGTTATGAAACGCTTGGCTCTAGATATCTAATAATTTTTTTGGCTTAGGACTTCCTCTTTTAAGTTGGGCTTAAACTCATATATAGAAAATCTGATATATAAGATGATCTCTAACATACTAATGTACCTGTGGCACTCACAAACAAAGGTTTGCAAGTCATTAGTGTTATGTTCCTCACAATGCTCCAACCTCAAAATCTAATTTAAGCAATAGTGTTAAAAGGGACAGTGTCTTTCAACATCTTTTTGACATGTGGAAATTTTAAGTCTTCATTCGGATTCAATGGCCATTGGATATGCCCCGCTTCACAGTAGAATCTAAACCTCTGAAAAGCTTGTATACCATCCATTGACACATCATATTTGCCCAGTGCTGATTTCAGTCTCCGCCAACTTTGTAACTTCAATTTCTTTTCTCCACCCATCTTTTCAGTCTTGCCGGCCTGCTGGGAATTCACCAGTTCTTTCAATTCTTCCATTTCTTTCTTAAGGGAATCTAGTTCTTTCAGTGCTTTATCTAACTTATCAGTAGCTGTCATCAAGTTCTCTGGTCCTGCCATTTCGCTGCTTTCAGAACAATCTCCAGCTTTAGTAGCATCTCTTACTGATGTCGTTTGGTCATTAACACCTTCCTTCAATTTCAATTGCTCTTTGTTGCTGCTTTCAGGAACCTCTATATTTTGGGACTTTGTAGCTTCCTCCAAGTTCTGTGTTGGTGGGTCTTTATTTTCACTCTTGCCTACTTGCTGTGAGTTCACTACTTCTTTTAATGCTTTATCCAACTTACCATTATTTTCTTTCACAACTGAGATCAAGTTCTCTTGTCCTGCCACCTCTCTGTTTTTGGAATCTGTAGCATTATTCTCCTTGACGTCTCCTTCCCATTTCTTTATGCAATGATTAATGATCGCTCGTAGTGACGGTCCCCCGGGTCCTGATTTTGATTCTGATTTTGATTTCAACTTCGATTCTGACTCTGATTCTGGTTCCAGTTTATAGGTCTTAAGAAGATCAATGTCTTTCCATCCCTGCAAAAAAGATGAGCAAAATTCATAAACGTAATCGCAATCATTTAAGTGAGCATTAATCTATATAGAGTTTTTGGTCTAAATATATACCTGTAGAAGAGTATTTATATTTTCCTCAAATTCCCAACAGATGAATATCTAAGTAATCAACTGAACCAGCCATCCATCCATATGCTTCGTTTCATTATTCATAACGAAGATATACCAGACCAGCCGATGGTAGGTAAGCAAACGCTTCCACTCTCGAGGCAATTTTCGGAATTCTGTAGTCATCGCTTGAAAGTGGCAAAATGCGTCTCGCTCTCCTTCACTGTATCTCACGAACAGCAGCTCCCTTATAGGAATTAACTCCCTTCTGATATTTGACTCACTGATATGCTGCTGGTTACCTACACAAAGACAGTAGAGAATTTTACTCTACTGATCTAATCATGGAATTTATATGAATTATTAATAGAATATATTCCATGTATGAATTATTAATTAAATATTTTAATATATTCTAGACGAACTAAATTTACTAGCATTTACAACTAAATACGAAGCCATATATTGGTTCTATATGCTAAAAGAAAATCAACAGTGAAGCCAAGTATAGTTATAGTTTTCTCCTTAGATAGTTTGGTAAACAAAATAACCCTTTTGAATGTATATTTGCAAGTTTGTATTGTTTCCTTCTTTAATAATCACTTTGTATTAAATATTGGTTCGGATTGCTTACCACTTCTCCTTTATCAATATAGTTTGAATTATAAAGATTAAAATTATAACTGTAAAGTAGCTTTGATATCGAAATATTGTAAAATGTATGGACATACTTGTTCCATCTGTGTCCTGAATATCTATAGCAATTCTTCCAGCTGGTTGTGTTTGCGGTGGATCATCTACCGTTTCTGCTGAGCTACTTCCTTCTCCTAATTGTAAAGAAAGATCTTATCAGTTGCTAAGGTTACAATATTTAGGAAGTACAAAAGAGACATAAATCCTCCTTAAAATATTACCCGTCTTTAATTGGTTACCTGATATAGGAGCCACTGAGCCAAGCAATTTTTTAAGAAAATCGGGCACATAATATTTTTCAGACTGTTCGAATGCAGAAAATAGAGCATTGTATGCTCTATCTATTTCTGGCATGGAATCATCTTCTGTATCTATTTCTGATTCTGAATGGCCTTCCTTACTTTGTTTTTGGAACACTCCCAAGTGTCGATCCAAAAAATCCTTTGATTGGACTTGGCTAGGGTCAGGCAGGTCTAATGGCAGTTGTATTATCTTTTGTAAATACTTGTCTGCAAACTTGCTATTTTTCAAGGATTTATCTCCATACCTTTTCATTATTGCCCGTTGGATCAACTCTTTATCCATTCCTAGAATCACGCTGATTTCACAGACGGCGAATACCAGATTAATAGCCGATAAAACCTGTGGCATAAAAATTTATTTTACCACATTGTCATTAGTACGGACAATTGGAAAAAAATAATGAAAACAAATTTTATCTCAATTTACCTGAAGAACGATTGCTTCTTGACATCGATCAAGATCGTCGATAAATACAATTATTCTAAGATTAGCACTGGGTATCAAACTAGGCATGTTCACTCCACTGTATATAGAAGACCCTGTTGTGAAGTGCACAACCAATAAGGGTTTTTGCTAATTTCTTTTTTCAAGAAAGTAATATCAGAGATTATGTCTTCCTGATAGCCAAGCTTTTCACTGTGGTTAGGAAGTTTTAAACTGCTCACTAATTGATCACTCACGGGATTTACACCGCTCATTAGTTTCTTTGATAAGGCTAAAGCTACAGGAAAAGATGTTGCATCTATCGAGCACAAGCCATAATATCCAATTAAACGAGATGGCAAATAGAACCGCAAGGATGCATGGAAAGATAATCTCAATCCATATAACATGTTTCTGCTTTCTCAGGGTATTTCTGAAACCACTGGGCATCTGTCATTATTTCTTCCATTCCTTTCGTTATTTCTACTGCCATTCCCGCTAATGCTTCTGATTCATTCTTGTATTTCCAAGCGTTATATCGGACAGTTAATTTCTAACCGTGATTGTTGAGCTTTTACTTTGAACTGAAAACGAAATTAGGAAATAGTTATACGAAAGGATTACCATGCCTCTGCTATCCATAGCAGCTAGTGATTTAAATATCCGATGGTATTTAGCCTCGTACACATTTAAAAACTCACGAAGTAAGTCTCCTTCCTAGCAAACAACCACATTTAACATTGAGTTAGTAGAAATGATTGAATAGAGAGAGTTATTTTATTGTATAAATATAATGTTTACCTTTGTCATTTTGCCTGATATTTTATATTTTATCTCCATCCAGCATTCAGCTATCTTATTCTTCATAATCTGAGAAAAATTACTTTTTAATTTGGTGGTATTTCTATACTCGGCACCGAGCAATAATTTTATGCTTGTCTCAATTTGGTGGTATTTCTTTTTGCCCTTTTCTGTATGTTCTAAAATTTGAAAACCGGGAAATTTTGACGTTTCAGAATTGGACATTTCAGATGGTAATAATGCCACTTGTGCAGCTGTCTTCAACAAAATGCCCTCTGTCTGTATTGAATGAAAGCGAAGTAGACTTTAGGCCAAACATATTAAAATTTTGAGTAAACAGAAGACTTTTTCAAACGTATGATTTTATATTTACCTGCATCATCAAAAGCAATGCGATAACCATTTGAAAAATCACTCCTTCCTGTAAAATTAGGAATAACTACTTTGGATAACCATGCTCAAAAAATATTTAAGCATTTTAATAAAAAAAAAAAAACGTAGTATATCTTACCCAAATTGTCAGATGTAGTTGGTTGATCATTTGCTTGTTCTGTAATGCTTTGAATTTGCTGCGAAACTGTAAACAACCAGACTTCGTAAATCTAATTACGTAAAGATGTAAAAAAATTCTCAAGTTTATTGGAATACCTGTCTCAACATTATTTCCCTCCTGTTCGCTTAACTTTTTCCTCCAGTTCTGATCTTTAATGTCCTCGAGTTTAGCACCCCTGGTAAGCAATTCTTTGGTGAGGTCAATATCACCCAGACATGCAGCTGTCTTTAACAAGTTGTTTTCCTTTCCTGCTTTTTTCAGATTTTCAGTGATATTTTTCTTTTCTTCTACAAGGAAGTTTCTGAGAGGAGATTCGGCTAAATGTTGGTCTGCAGTGCCTAACCCTGCAGCGGATTTTATATTTCTTTTCATCAGATCCACACTTCTTTAACAGCAATTCGGCAACTTCTTTTCCATCCTCTCCAGTTATGGTTTGCGCGACATAGTGTAGCACTGTTCGGCCATCACAATCTCTCTCGACAAGGGGATGAGCTCCCCAGTGCAATAAAACTTTTATTACATCCACATGTCCCCCTTTAGCGGCTTTATGAAGCGCCGTCTGACCAAACACATCTGCTATACGCATTCTACCCTCTGAAGCGGCCACATGTAGTACTGTCAGCCCGCTCTGGTCAACGATGGAGTCATCATGAAAATTTTGTTTCCAATTTATTAAACCCGAACAGAGATCGTCGTAGCCTCCTTTAACAGCTTCGAAGAGAGCTGTTCGCCCATCTGTATCTCTTATTTGCAGAATGCCTTCATTTATTCTGCAAAATAAGTAACAGAGGCGTGCATTTCCTTTCATAGCTGCAACATGGATAGCTGTTTTACCCATATCATCTTGTTTGATCACCCATTTCTTCTTCTCTTCCTCGCTTGTACATTTCTCGAGCATTAACTCGATTAGCATACGTGCTTTGTAGGCATCTTCACACATAGAAGCGTGATGCAAAGCTGTTTGGCCCTGCTCATCGCAAGCAAGAGGATCTGCTCCACTCTCCAAGATTTTTTTCACAAATTCCACATTGCCTTGAGAGGCAGACTCACGCAGAATCTTGGCAGAATCGAGCTTATCAAAAAATGTGTGTAGCGCTATTTGAGAAACCGACAATAGCTTCAACATTAGCTTTAAGTTATTGTCCTTGACGGCCATATCCAGAGGGCTCACCTCATCTTTGTCTTTCCAAGTAACCATCTCCGCCCTCCTTTCATACAAATCTTAACTCTGCACTGTATCGCTGTCACCTTCTCCAATCAACACATCGACAATACCTTCGTCCCCTCTCTCAACTGCATAGTGGAGGGGGAGGCGGTCTCTATTGTCTCGAACATTCGTCTTTCCCCCGCATTCAACAATCATTCGACAAATGCTTACTTCAGAACCACTTTCACACGCCCAATGAAGAGCAGTCATTCCTTTTTCGTTTGCTGCATTGGCGAACTGCTCTTTTGAATGACATTTGTCGAAAAGACTTCTCACAATTTCTTTATTATCATACAATATAGCATAATATAGAGCCATATTCTGTTGGTCTGGGCCAAGGTTCGCTTGTGGCTGGGCACCCCACTCTAATACCTTGTTCACCACAACACTGAACTCATCCCTCACTGCAAGGATTAAAATCTTATTGAGAATATCGTAATTTCCAGTTTTGTCATTGTAGGCCAAGGATGTAATTTGCCGATCATCACATGCCTGTTTAACAATTCTCAACAGCTCCCTCCATTGGATCTCGGAGAGAAGAGAGAGTATGGCGGTGAACATGATGAAATCCCTTCGGTTTCTTGTCTGGCACTCTTCCTTGAACCATTCTTTGAACAGTAACGAAAGACTTAGATTTACCATATGTCCTAGTACATAGGAGGAGGAGAAGTACCACAAAAAATTCCAGATAGCATCTGATGTGTCTCCTTGAGAGGCAAATTCCTGAAACAAAATCACTTTTGAAAATTCCTCATCCTCACTTATACCTGTACTAATACTATCTTTCGCATCAAGAAAGGTTTGTCCCACGATCTTCTTATGCTCCTCAATGAACTTGTCCGAGCAGGACTTTCCCATGCTAGTCATCACTTCTTTAACGGACTTCTCCGAGAACTCTACCCAGTCGCTCTTCTCCGAGAACTCTACCCATGCTACATATAATTTTGTTCATCTCTTCAAATTTGCTTCTATTGCCGAAAGGTACGTTGCCCTCTCTGACATCTCGTGGGTTAAAAGGCTCTTGTTTTTCCCAAAAGTTGAGCAGCCAGTACACAACTTCGTAATTCCAGTCCTCACCACACAAACGCAATGCAACTTCTCTTGCTTTGTGGGTAAGGGCAACATCTTCATATCTGCTCCTCGCATGATCTGAATCACCTGAACAACATTTTGTAACGCTATTTGAATCTGAGTTTAAATCAGAATTCAAAAGCCTTATAACCCTTTGCACGGCCTCTATTTCTGAAGCCATCGTGATCTTAGCCTTATAATGTTGAGGTCTCAGTGTTTTGATGGTGAATACTCCATGCCTAACACTCGTTTTACCACGTTAACCATCCCATCCTGCAAACATACGTGTAAACAAAACTAACAGCGTGAAGATGTGCATACCTGGAATATAGTATATACCTATTGTATTAAAAAACGAAATAATTATTCTCTTTTCTTAGAGAAGTGTTAATTTATATTAAATATTTGAAAATGTGCATATCTGGAATATAGATACCTACTGTATAAAATAATTATTCTCTTTTCTTAGAGAAGTGTTGATTTATATTAAATATTTTAAAATGTGCATATCTGGAATATAGATACCTACTGTATAAAAAAACGAAATAATTATTCTCTTTTCTTAGAGAAGTGTTAACTTATATTAAATATTTTAAGATGTTCATATGTGGAATATAGATATCTATGGCATAAAAAAACGAAACAATTATTCTCTTTTTTTAGAGAAGTGTTAACTTATATTAAATATTTTAAGATGTGCATATGTGAAATATAGATACCTACTACATAAAAAAAAAAGAAACAATTATTCTCCCTTCTTAGAGAAGTGTTAACTTATATTAAATATTTTAAGATGTGCATATGTGAAATATAGATACCTACTGCATAAAAAAATGAAACAATTATTCTCCTTTCTTAGAGAAGCGTTAACTTATATTAAATATTTTTAAGATGTGCATATGTGGAATATAGATACCTACTGCATAAAAAAATGAAACAATTATTCTCCTTTCTTAGAGAAGTGTTAACTTATATTAAATATTTTAAGATAAAAAAGGAAAACTAGGGAAAAAAAAAAATATTGTTGAATTGAACTTAGAAATCATCACGCCTAAAAAGATATTTTAATTATATAATGATACAAAAGTTGTCTCGAATTCTTTTGTTATGTTAATAAAAATTAACATTTAACATTTTCACTTGAGTATTGAAATTATATAATAATATTTTTAAGTGCAAAATTAAATTGTATAATAATAAAATAAAAGAGATGTTAAGTTAGGATTTTGAAAACATATAGAGAGGAGAAAGATAACAATTAGAAAGGGTCTCAAATAAACAAAGGAGGAAGATGATGAAGAAGCAATGGATATGATTAAGAGTGCAAAGAATGTGATTGTTGCTCTTGGGAATAATGTTTTTTTTGGAACCTTCAGGTGATGAGCTTCTCATAGATATAACATGCTCCACTTCTCTTAGGTCTACTTGCGATTCCCCTCATAAGGAGTGTTAAGATCAAGGGTAGAGTCTTCTCATCAAGTTTTAGATCATAGACATGGTTGTAGAAAAAACTAGAAACTAATTTCATTTTTACAATACCTTTTGTAAGGAGTTTATTACCATTGTAGGGGATGTTCTTATGACTATTAAGATTATTTAGACTAATTTGGGGATGGTTTTAGAGGTTGAGATTTCTGATAAGGGTATTCCTTCTATTATTCCTTCATTTTTCTCAAGTGGATCATAAGAATGTTAGTGAGAGATTGAGTACCTTAAGTTAAGCAAATAGAATTTCCCATTAAGTTGCATTTAGAAATTTAGGGGTTTATATATTCTAGTAAGACTTGTAGGGATATGAAAAGCACTCTATTTAAACATCATAAATTTTATGGTCAAATAATTAATATCCATTTTACACTTCATATACACAAAGATTGGTGTATAGTTATCTTATTTTTTACTATCCCGAATTGACCTTTTATTATTGAATTTGATAATATTTTATGAATAACCTATGTAGAGTTTTTTGTGTGGATCTACTCAAAGATAAGTCTCTTATCACTATTAGAAAGGATGTACATAGAGCAAGGGTTGGTTTTTATCCTCGACCGTACAAACTAGTTATGTAGGAAGTTTAACTCATTTTAATATCCCCAATTTAATAGTGGATATATCCCTAAATAGATAACAAAAAATCATTATTGGAAATTTCTTTGGTCCCATACCAAATATTTAAATCTTTTCAGGTTGGAAATAAAGAAAATACAAACTAAAATGTCATGTATAGATCTATGCTATGGCTAATGGATTTTATCTCAATTTCCTTCTCATGTCACGAGAATTGTGATAAGAACCTTTTGGTTTCACCTTGATTTTAGGGTATACATGGCTATTCCTTAAAAATTATCATATGAACAAATAAAATAAAAAAGCACCAAAATCTAATTAGTGTGTGTTGTTCATTAACTCACGAACTAATGCAACCCTACATGGCATTTGCAGGAGGCTCCCTATCTATTGATGCCACCACCAAGGGATAAAAATTAATTTTTGGGATAGGTGGTGGATAATTTTTTACCATCCTGGGTGAACTCACAATGCTGGTTTCCACTTTTTCGTACATCCTGATTTTTGCCAAAATCATACATTTTTTAGAAAATATAATGACTTAAGCATTAAGAGGTCCCATTTTAAGTAACTAATTGAAGAGAGTTAGATCAAAATTTCTTGTATAGAACCTCTCTACTTCTAAATCATACTTGCAATGGAGTCACCTTTGCATCTATCAAATGCTGATAAGAAAACAATTTTACATTAGCTTTTGGGGGGTCAAATGAATTCATTTAGAAGTTTTATTTTTTTAAGTATTTAGCCCTTATTATAAGCTTTCCAAATAGTATAAATTTTAATATATTTTTATTTTATTTCTCAGGAATGTAGGGTTTTCACCAAACATGAACTTCTTTGTTCAATGCTTATGAAAATCTTGTAAACGTCACCCAAAAAATTTTGAAAAATATTTACACACTAGGTATTGAATACCTCTTTCCAACTATATATATGGAATATTGACTTCAAATCTTAATAAAAAATGAAATATTGAGGATAATGTTACAAAACCAATTACAAACACTAGATATGGATTTTTAAAAACCAATTTTGAAAGAATCACGTTAAAATCTATTATAGAAAAAAAATTCTGCTATACAGAGTATCACTCTTTAAAAATGTTGTTTTATAAAAAAAACTAGTTTTCAAGGGAGATAGAAAAATGGAAGCAAATTGATTCCAAAAATTATCAAAAAAATATTTTTAGAATTTACATGCAAAATGAAACAAATCACTAATTCACATCATCTACAAATTCCTCATGGTTTAGAAGTAATAGTTGTCTGAATCTGAAGTTTTTTTTTTTCTGAAAATGAATATTGCAGTGTCAAATTTGGCAAAAAAGTGTAACTCACTATTGTGGGTTCATCCTCCTCCATGCAATAAAAATGAGGTCTTACAATACTTTTGAGAAAAATCTATTGCGAGTTTATACTTGATGAGATCCCAAACTATTTGGACGTTTGGGAGTTCCAATAGGGCTTTCACAAGACAAAATAGGGGCAAAACATGCCCAAAACTAGGAATTAAGATCCCTTAGTAGGTCAAATATTGAGCATGTCAAAATCCAATTCGTTCTAAATGAGGGTGTCAAGACCATACAACAAATCAACTCACTTACTAAAACATTTTTATAGCACACTAGGCTTCTAGCATAGGGCGATGAGGGCAATTCTCTTAGGTCTTGAGGTTTACCTTGTTTTGAAACTATAGGTCTCTTTTTGATTATGGGTTAGTATGAACAAGATTCATTTGACAAGTAGCATAACACATCTATATTGGATCATATTGTTTGGAAAATCAAATGGTGGATGAAACATTTAGCATTAATAAATAGGTAAATTTGAACACTTTATAGTTTAATTTAATTTATTATAGCTCATTTTGAAATGTAATACTAACCAAATTATTAAATTTACTGTAATAATATTTTAGGGTTAGAGAATTCATTTGGCATCTAGAGGCCCTCTAGCTCCCAATTACGCAATGGTATCAATTCCATGCGTATATAATTAGTAAATAAATAGTAATTAAAGTACATTTAAGTAATTTTATCTTATATGAATGTCAATCTTAAAATTACATTGGATATTAGAATGGTTAATGTTGGGGCCTTCAACATATGGATTTGTTAGTTGGAGTGGCTATAGGGAGAAAGAGGTGAGAAAGAGAGAAGCAAAGAGGTAAGGAGGGAGGGAGCTAGGGTTAAAGAGAGAGGGTGGGAGGAAGAGGTAGAGATAGGGATATATAAACAGGAGGAGAAGGAGAGATATCTAAAGGGAAAGGGTTCAACTTACATGTCAACATCCACAAGTTTGTTAATTACAAACCCTAAAAAGTGACATAATCTTAAGCATTGTCTCCATTTATCTTGCATGTATTTCAATGCTACGTTAAAAAATTACATAGTAATGTTGATCTCTTTCTTAAATTTCTACTTTGTTTCATTTTTTTACGTTTCAATTATGTTACATTTTAATCTCCAATTTAATTTGCTAGTGTCCATTTTTTGTAGAAAACCTATGTATGGTATTTTTGGTCTCAATTTTTACTTATTAAGCATTTAAGATAAATTATATTTTTACAAAATATAATCTATTCTATATATGATTAAGAAAAGAAATCAATTAATTTCTAAAAAAATAATGGGGGCACACACTCATTTTTTAATTTTTCAAGATGTGTCCACTTTGAAAATTAATAAAAGAATTGTATTTTCATTAAAACTCTTAATGGAAAAAAATCAAGCATAAACTACATGATATCTAATTTTTCACCATTTTTAAAAAAATGATAAAACAAAGTCAACATTTTAGAGGGAGCATATCAATCACTATGTTATGTTTTTTAAATAAAAATAGGAGCATTTTGCGCTCTCCCTATATGAAACCCTCAATCTCCACTAGTTTTTAAAAATTTAGTAATTTAGAAAGTAGATTCAAAGAACTACAAATCTTGTTTTTGTTGCATCTTTTAAATTTTAGCATAACAATCAAGTCAATTTCTCTTCCAAGATCATTTTTTTTTATAAAAAAATGTTGCCACTTAAGACCCCTCTTTTGGTCCCTCATTTCCATGTACTTACCCTCTTCTTCAAGTTTTATTCCCATTAGAAGGTTTCTCTAGAGTTATCTTTATTAAAATTTTGTATACATAATTATTTATTTTAGATTCACATTGAGTAGTGTTCTTGTACATATTTTTGGTCCAACATACATATTCTCACATTTTAACCTAAATGAGTGATCAAAGTACTCATCAATTAATATTTTTATTGATATACTAGACTACAATATATATATACCCTAAATTATTGATCATGTATGGCTTAATCCATTGTGATTGGTATCGATAATGTTGTTCACATGAGTAATAAGTATAATAATTAAGAGTAAAAATTAGAAGAATTGGCTATGAAGGTAGCCACTCAAGATCTAGAGACCAAATGGAAAGAACATAAACAAGAGAGAACAAGAGAGACAAGAACATATTCTATTTTTATTAATGGTGCAATAGAATATAATCAATTGGATTCCATACAATTGATATGCAATGAATATAATCTTTCTTATATAGGAAAGACAAAAGGAGATGATAGCACATGATAATGACATGTGGCTCAATGAGATGCAAGGATGGGTAGGAGTTAGTTAGAAATCAACCACCCAACACAAATAAGTATGCATCCTAGGAAACGATAAGTGCCAACTATCATATGGTTGGACATAAGCAAAGAGTAAATTATTAATTTACTCCAACAAAAGTAAATAGTATAAAAAATTGTGAAGATATCTCCCAACAATAGTTTTCCTAAGAGATTGGAAAATTAGCCAATATTAAGTATCCCATACAACTAGCATATCTGATGTGCAATTATTTTAGCAATAAGTCATTTTGGTTTGATATCTTGTAGACCTTTGGTGATAAGGTTGTTTCCCTAGTTTTTTGTCTAGTGCATCTATCCCCACTCTTTCAGCCATGATAGTACCTTCTTTTACCCTTGTACTAGTATCTCTTGGCTTTTTTCCAATCGATATGTTCCTCCTCCTAATTTTGTTTCCCCTTTATATAACTACATCTCATATGTGTGTTTTAACATCTACTTCTTCCTTGTCAACCCATTACCATTTTCCTTATTATTTTCATCACTCATACATCCATTTTATTTACCACTTCTTTGTCTAATACCATTTCTACTTCCATGAACCTCCATCATAGCTAATTCCTACACTATGCTTCATTTCACTCCCCTACATACACCTTGATGCACATACTTATCTAACCCCACACACAATTATATTTCTCACTGCTATATTCATTGCATGCCTCATAGCCATCCTTCTTGCATGAATTATCTTGTAAGTTCTACATGTATATCTATCCTACTTGTATATAGCTAACTAACATTTAATATGTCTATTTCCATTAAATCGGCCTAATTGCTCTCAACACCAGTTTCTTGTGCTCCTAAGATCCATGTCTAATGTGTACATAGCAATCTCAATTATGATGGTATACATGGACCACTTACATGATGCCATGTTCACCTTACTAAATTTGGATTGTGGGCTCATGATCTTTTTTTTGTGGGTACTTAATTAATTTTAGACGCTTATGTGGGCTTGAAGATGAATTAATGGCTGCTATGTGTCACCTTGGTGGTAGTGGAAAGCCTTATATCTTATTGAGGCGTTCTTATTTATGACATAGAGAAAGATAGTGCACATTTGTACATGCATCAAGAGGATAATAATATGTCTAACAACCACCTAGGAAATTTTGATACATAACACTGGTAACTAATTTACTTACAATTCATCACTAGTGGGCATGTATTCAACATGCTATCATGAAACTCATTGGTGATTAGATACATAAGGATGTTGAATGTTGAATATAGATTTGACACAATTCATTATAAACTAAAAAATTAAACACAAAATTAAATATTTTTAATATTATACAAATTAATTTAAATTATTATAACAAAAATTTCCTAATGATTTATTATTTTTCAATTGAAAATTTTTATATAATATAATTATAAAATTTATATTAAGTTATAGTGAAATATATTTAACCTAACAAATTAGATTGATTTTTTTAATCATTATTATTATTATTATTATTATTATTATTATTATTATTGAAAAAAGGGTTAAAGATTTATTTAGAAATCACAAAATTATAAAGAACAGGCCTTAGGCCCACCAAGACAACAACAAAAACTAAAAGGATCCTAAAAAAACCACCAGCACCACCACTACAAAGTCCAGTGACCACAAAAATAGATCTAATAGTTAGATTTCCAATGATAAGACCTTTTTGAAAAGCCCTCAGAAAGATGACATTATGCAAAGTAGGGTCAAAGGCTAGCTACTTTGGAATTACACCAAAAAATAGGCTCATCCAAAGCCTCAAAGGGCCTCAAAAATGACAATGAAAATGAAACAAAAATAAAAGGGATGGCCAAACAATCAACCCCTCTATTCCACTCCCTAGGAATATGACAAAAGGAGACAAATTCCAATGTATTACACAGTTGTAAAATATGTCTAACCACAGAAGCTAATTGCCAACTCACATCATTCAAATTTTGTTTTTTTAACATATGTCCACAATAATTTGAGAATCCGACTCACAAATAATCTTCCTCCAACCTAAAGAACAACCTCGCTCAACAACAATCTTAATAGCTAGGGCCTCCATAAGATTGTTAGAGTGTCGTCCAATATAAACAGAGAAGAAAAACACTACACAACCATCGCCACCTCTACCTATACCTCCAATACCTACATGTCCAGGATTCCCATGGGAAGAGCCATCTGTATTAATTTTTAAGATTCCCACAGGAGGGGGAATCCACCTTCTATCTCTACTTATCTGCTGCTTCACATGTCGAGATCCATTTCCAGCAGCACAGTCCATTTTAATGTTTCCAATTGCAAGTTCCTTACAATAGCATAATCACCTGGATCAACATTTTTAGACAAATTGCACTTATTCGAGATTGTCTCTTGAAGCCTATTAACTATCTTCTACCACAACTGAGGACTCCCTATATGTGAATCACAAAAGACCATTTGATTCCTTTCTAGCCACAAATTCCAGATAATAAGGGTTGGCTCAATAGCCCATACCACTTGAAGAAAAGAGGTCTTTGCTAGGGGTCTGCCCAAGCTATCCCAAAATTCAATTAAGGAGGTAGCATGAAAACAAGCATGTTGCCAAGCCTCCCACCACATGTACCGAATCTCCCTAGAGAAAGGACATAGAAAAAGCAAGGGGGAGCAGTCTTCCTCATTATGCATGCAAAGATAACAGATAGATGGTCCTTGGAAGCCTCTCTTACGAAGATAGATGGTCCTTGGAACATCTGTTAGGCCATGCAATTGCCTATGAAGTTGAGCATAACCTTCAACAATAGAAAACTTACCTTTTGGTTTAGGACCCCAAGCCAAAACATCTCTTTCCTTGAGAGAACTACATAGCCTACCCTCTAAGATATTAACCAACACCACACGATCTTCATCCGAACCACCTAAGGGCCATTCAAGAGAATCCTTCGAACAATTCACCTCAACCTGTCCAATGCACCTAGTTGTTTTAAAATTCTCCACCTTAACCCATCCAACATTAGTGAAAATGTTGCAAAGAGGCTGAAGTTGTGGATAACTAGACAAAATAGGAGGGTGACCATCCAAAGAGTCCTCCCAAAAAAGAGCTTCAGAGCCTCTATTACAAATCTAGAAGAGGTCATCTTTAATAAGTTGGACACCTTTTTTAAGAGTATCCTCGATACAAGAGCCCCTACCCATTAAACTAAGATGAGGCAACTCATAATCATTAGCACCAGGGAGATACTTGTGGGTTAAAATCTTGGCCCAATCTTGATCCTGACTATTATACCACCTCCAATATAGCTTAGTTGCCAAGGCCTTGCTAAGCAAAGCAATAGATCTAAGGCCAAGACCCCCAGCATGTCTCGGTCTACAAATAGAGTCCCATTTACCTAAACTCCACTTATAAGAAAGAAACTACCAAACCAAATAAATTGATGAAAAGAGCATCGAACTCTCTCACAAAGCTGGAGGGGGGAGCCTGCACAAAGCACCTATAAATGAGAAGCTCTTGCACCACAGTCTTAAGAAGAATCACTCTTTCAGGAGAGGATAACCACCTATATGTCCAATGATTAACCTTGCAATGAAATTTATCCATAATTCCTTGCCAAAATTCTTTGCATTGAACCCACAAATCTAAAGGAATCTCGAGTTACAACAAAGGAAGGGACCCTGTCTGAAATCTGAGGATCCTGGCAATCCTATTCTGAATAAGTTGAAGGGTATTAAAGAAATATATGGATGATTTTTCTTCATTAATTTTCTGACCTGAGGCTTTACAATAGATATCCAAATCTCTCCAAAAATTCATTGCCTCATTGATTCTGGCCCTTCCCATCAAACCTGTGTCATCCACAAACTAAAGATGAGGGTAGGGAGGTGGAGCTTTACTCCAACTCTAGCCCTGAATACGACCATGTCTCACTTGGGAAGTGAGAAATCTGCCTAGACCTTTAGCCATGGAAATAAATAAATAGGGAGATAAAGGGTCCCCTTGCTGAAGCCCCCACAAAGTACTAAACAATTCTGAGGGTTCCCCATTAATAAGAACTAAGAAAGAGGTAGAAGTCACATAGCTAAGAATGCAATTCACCCACTCTTCTCCAAAACCAAAATCCAAAAGGATCTTTTGTAAGAAATCCCAACTTGTGCCCTATCATAAGCTTTAGCCATGTCAAGTTTAATAAACATAGCCTTCTCCTTAGAGGAAGCCATCGAATGAATAACCTCCATTGATATCACAACTCCATCAAGGACCTATCTTCCATCAATGAAACCACCTTGCTCCTTAGAAACCAAAGTGTGGAGGAGAGGTTTGAGTCGTTCAGCAATCAATTTAGTGATTATCTTGTAGACAACATTACATAAAGCAATAGGCCTGTACTGATCCAAGTTATTAGCCCCCTCCTTTGGAATGAGAACTAAGAAGGTAGAATTCATAGATTTGAGCATTTTTTTATTCCTATGAAATTATTGAACCACATCTAGAAGATCATACTTTATAATCTCCCAAAATTCTTGAAAAACCTCAATAGGAAACTCGTCAGGGCCAGGAGCCTTGTCTTTTTTCATTTGAAACACAACCCCCTCAAGTTTAGATAATAAAATGGGGCACAAGAGAGCATAATTCATTTCAACAAAGACAAGAGGGGGAATACAGTTCAAGATGGCCCTCTCTTCCACCATAGCTTTAGGATCCTCTTTGGTAAACAAATTAGAAAAAAACTTGACACCTTCTGTAGCAATTTCTTCTTTAGATGAAAGATGAACCCCTTCTGAAGGAATGACAGAGGTAATAGAGTTACCATACCTCTGAGCCTTAAATGAATTATGAAAAAAGCAGTGTTTCTATCACCTTCTTGGAGCCAATCCACACGAGACTTTTGTTTCTATAAAATCTCCTCATGCAACTCCCACTCTTCTAAGTCCTTTAGAGCAAGGGACTCGACCATACTGAGCTCCACAGTCATCCCTTGATCCCTAATTTGACATGTAACCTCATCTAGCTTGGATTGAGCTTCCATTTTGTGTCTATGCAGGTTCCCAAAACATTGTTTATTCCACCTCTTCAGCCTATATTTTACATGTTGTAATCTCTTTCCAAATGTGTACATAGCCCGCTTGTGGGTAGACACCCCTTCATACCACCAATCAACCATAAGATCCCTCAATGACTGATCATGAATCCACATCAATTGAAATTTGAAAGAGGTATTTTTGGAGGTTCTAAAAGATGTAATAGAAAGTTTAATAGGTCAATGATCAGAACCCCTCCAATTAAGAATTTCTTGATTGGTTGACCACCTATCATGCACCTAATAGCAGGAAACCAAAAATTGATCAAGTCTTTCAGAGATAGCCTCAACACCACTCCTCCTATTATTCCATGTAAAGAAACCATTAGTTGGCTTCACATCAATGAGATTCAAGAAACCAATATTATCTTTGAGTAAATTTGAGTAAGGATCAAGCCTAAATAACCCACCTCGCTTTTCCTCCAAACTAGTAACAACATTAAAATCTACAGCCAAAATCCAGGGGAGAAAAGGATCCTGAGCCCGAACAAGATTGATGTGAGCCCAAAGATGAGACTTACCCACAAGATTAATAGGAGCATAAATATTAGAGAAGAGGCATCTTTCTCCAGTCTCAAAGCTAGAAGAGACCATAGAAATGGAAGACCTTCTAGAAAACCACCACAAAGGGGAAACTTTCCTTGGTTTCTAGAAGCAAGCAACCCCCCCTGAACTACCATGAGAGCTCACTCCCTACCAAAGGCCCTGGGGCCAGACACGCAAAGCACAACTGACCAAACCATTCACTGAAAGCTTGGTTTCCTGAATAAAAACAACATCGGAGACTCATAGTCAATTAATCTGGGAACAAACTTTTGTTTAGGGATTTTTTTCAACCCCCTTACATTCCATGAGAGCACAATCATTTATGTGGTTGAGAGAAGTGGGAATCAATGGGCTTCATAGACCCCAACTCAGCCAAAGTATCACCAATAAGTTTAAACTTTTTCTGATCTATTTTTTGTTCACTCCTTAAAGGTTTGTCTAAAGAACCCTTTTTGAGGGTCTTCTTCTGCAAGCCTAAAACAGGTGGGGCTTTGTTACTCTTCATTGAACCTAAGGCCAATATAGTAGAAGGAGGAATAGATGCCGTGACCACTGCACCTTTAGGGATCCGTGACTCGCTAAGATCTCTGTTGTCCTGAACATGGGAAGGCAAATCCATAACCATTTGAATATCCTATTGATTCTCCAAAGACAAGGTCTGACCCTCTTTCGTGGAATCCCCATTTAACACCTCATGCTGAAATTGGGCACCCAAGGACATTTCAACTAGAACTCCTTCCTCTTGGACCAAATCCTCTAGAACACCAAACCTATTTAGGGTGACATCATTTTGCCTATCCAACCAAGTTCTCTTATTTCCTTTGTCTTTATTCTGAGGTTTGACAGGAATGAAGCCATCTTTATCAGAATGACCATTAGGCATGGGGGCTTTCCCCTTATCTTTCCCCAGAACAAAGTGAGGAGGATCGAAAACATCCAATTTAGAAGATTTATTTCTCGGACATCTCCATGGTAAATTACCATATTCATGACAAATTCTCCATCTAAATGACATGGTCTCATAGCCCAACTATTGGATCCAAGAAGATGGCCCCAAACAGATTTCCATAAAGTCTAGCAAAAGATTATTTAAATCAACTTCTACACATATACGAGCATAGGAAATTACCTTTCGATCTTGAGTTTGCGAAGCCAAACCCACAGGTTTACCAAGAACCAGTGAGATTGAGAGAAGAATATCTTCTCTCCATAATTCCAACGGAAGCCTCGACAATTGGATCCACACGGGCACACGAGAGGGAAGCTCCTCAATTGAATTAAAGCCAATATGCCAAGGTTTAATAAAGAGTCCCACCTAGTTGAAAAAATAAGGGCCACCCTCAAAAGCCTTGTTCCTATCTGCCAGGTTGGAAAAAATAACTAGAAAATAATTATTGGTTGCCATAAGTAGCTCCATGTCTCCTTCAGGATTCCAAACACAAAGTGCCCAAGACTCTAAAACACATATAGAGAGGTGAAGACCGATAAATTTGCATATGAGAGCATGATTGCACTAATATTGAACATCCTCTAAAATTTTCTCAGGTTGAATAACTAGAACTGGACGATCTTGGGATCTCTCCAAACAACCATTCACCTTTTTCATGTGAAAAGACTCTTTCGAAGAAGAGACACCTGCCCCTTATTGGGATTGGCCAATGTGTTCCTTTCCACATGCATGCATCAAATGAGATGGATCTACCATATCCAGATCTCTAAAGACCATTTGAGAAGAGGATAATCCTCTATTCTCCATGGATCCAGAGAAAATACCAAAAGAAGAAAAAGCAGAGGGGTGGAAAACCCAACCCGAAAACCCCACACACTCGGACGACAACCTAGAGCAGAAGAAACAAAAAAGGGTTACAAAAACAAATAACCTACGACAGCCTAGAAAACCTGACCACGGGTAAGCAAAAATCGACCCCAGCAAGAAAGAAACCTCCCTCCCCCTAGGAATGAAGCAAGAAGAGCGCAAGACACAGGCTAGGACACGTTGGCCCTAGCATGACACCCGCGCACACGCAGAGCTATCCTTTCCATTTTTTTTAATTATCATTTTAATTGCTTAAAAGTATAATATTAATTAAAAAAATTAAAAATATATATATTTATATTATATATACATTTTTAAAAACATATAGGTTTGATTGATATTATTACCCGCTATTCTAACACATTATAAGTATATTATTTGAACTTTTATTTAGAGAAAAAAAAATTCCAATAATTAAATAGCTAAAAGGGCCAACACCCATTATATTAAAATAGTAAAACAAAAGTTTAACATAATCTAAGAACATAAACACCATAAAAAGACCACAATAAACACATGATTCTCTACATAAAATAAAAATATTTTATTTTTGAATTGTCTAAAAAAATTAATGATTTCTTAAGACTCCTATTCAATATTTTAAGAAATTCGTACAAATTATTTTCAAAAAATATCTATTTGTAATCAAATAATGTATCTATTGTGTGATATGGTGACTCTCCATGACTATTTTTAAACCTTATCTTATAAAATAATAAAAACTAAATTTTCAATGATAAAAATCAAATAAAAATCAATAGCATAAGTACTATCATCTCAAATCAATGTTTTTAATTAAATAAAAATACTTAAATAAAATACAAACTCTCCACAATAATTTATTAAATATTATTTTCTTTTACTTGTATAAATTTTCAAGAAGATTAATAAAAAAAATAAAATGCAACTATACAATTATTTTATTTAAAATTGTCTTAAAATAATGTCAACATCATTTCTCCTGATTTTCAATATTTCAATTAATTTAAATTCTTTTAAAAATAATATCCCTTTCTGATATATAATATACCTTAACTAAAATTTAATTAATTTTTTAAAAATTTCTAATAAAAAAATATAACATAAAATTAAATGGACCCACTACTCTTCATCAATTGAAAGAACAATTAAAAATAAAAGTGAAAAGGGTCAGATAAATATTAAATATCTGCACTATCCATTGTGAAATTTCTGGATCTGCAATCTAACTTGTAAGTTATCCAAAATTACAACTGACAGAGGCAAAGTAAATACTCTCTCTATTGAGAGATATAAGAAATGAATACAATTGCAAACGGAATAAATATAGCCGTGAAAGTGTACCAGGATGACTGCCTTTGCCCACAACTGAAGACAGATGGTTGAACGAGCATACCATGAAAACTGCAAAATTGTAATGGGCAAAATTGATCAGTACTATTTAATAATAAGTGTTCAAAGATGTAAGGATTAGGTATGTGATGTTAAAATATTTAATATAATTTAACTTACAATTTAATAATTAAAAAAAAAAAATTAGAAACTATATCAAAAATTTCTAGAAACTCTTCTTAATTAAAAAGGGAGGAAGTTCAAATAAAAATAAAGATGAAACAAGTTCGTTGTGTAACTTTTTGCAGTCAATATACCATACCAGATGGAGTGAAAATAGAAATTGAATATTAAAGGGTTTTCAATAATAAACAAACCCAATATCAAAGGACAGCCAATGTTAGGTTCCCACGTCAGCCTTGCCCCGCAGAGATAAACATTAAATATTTGTGAAATTTCTTGACCTGCCATCTAAGCCATCTAAAATAATGAATACAAACTGAAGGAAATGACTAAATATTATATAATATAGTTGTGAAAGTGTACCCGAATGACTGCTATGCCAAATCTTTGGTGAAGAAAACTGAAAAACTGCCCCGAGCTTAGTTTGCAGTAAGCCTGAATACAACGGTTTATATGCAGTGTGAGAAGAATCACGCCTCAGATTAAAGTTCCGACATTCTTCAAATTACTTTAATATTTATTCTTCATCTATTAAAGTTGAAAAATTACTTTTCACCTGACTCCCACAAATATTTTGATTTTGATCACTTTGATCCTTCATTAAAATATATTTTCTTATCTTTAACAAATCGAAAAAAGAATAAAAAATATTCTAATTCTCTTTACAACTCATTTTCAATTCATATTAATTTAAATATAATGAATAATATCAATTTATTAATCTAAATTAATTATAAATATTATTATGAAAATGTAATTTAAGTAAAAATTTATTTTATATAATTATTGAACAGATATTTATTAAAAATAACTATTAATTTTTTAAAGTTTTTTATGACTCAATAAAGCATTTTATTTGTTTTATATCTATTTGTTCTATTGATAGTGCGAAATAAAGCGGTCAAGTGAAAAAGGTAAAGTCGCGTAGCCTCAAGGACAAAAGAATAAAGTCGCGTAGGCTTTAAGGACAAAAGAATAAAATTCTGTTTTCTACTTTTCCTTTGAATTTAGCATCACTAAGTTTTACTTTTCTTTTTTGTGTTAAACGAGAATGCGCTTTTATACTTGCCTTTACACTCTCAGGGAATTGAATCTACACACGTATACCTTATTACTCAATGTTTAAGATGATAAATTAATTATCTTAATTATTTTAGCAATTCATTTAGATTTAAAAATAAGAAGGTAAAATGAAATATAGAACATAATGTTTTATAGAATATTTTAGGACTCTATTGGTCTTGTGTTTTTAAGGAGTTCTTATTTTCTTAATAGACTTTTTTATATAGTTTTTTTTATTCATATATATAATTTTTTTTTCTTTCATTGATTTTGAGTTCTATAATAGAGAATGTACTTTGATCCCAAAATTCATTATCTAGAATAAAATATTTTTGAATAAATAAAAGTTTTATTGTTTCTTATATACAAAAAAGAATAATACACTATTCACAAAAAAGATAGGTGTTAGAAGACACTCTCTCAAAGACTAAGTGAGGCTAATCTTAAATAACAAGATGAAATAACAAAACAAACTATGGAGTATTGTAACATAATTTAATTAAATAGAAAATTAATTATTTCTATTTAGTTATAAACCCTACATCCCCTCACAAGGAGAAGCCCTTGGCAACAAATGCCAAAGAAGCAACACGACAGCCAAATCCACCATTGAGCTAACCCCAATACCAAAACCACCATTGTTGTCATCACCATCCCCTTCCTCATCTTTGCAATCACTGAGGATTTGAAAACCTTGGTTTCTGCTCCTCCACTCGTCTGGGGATTTGAATCATAATGTGTTTAACTATGATCAAAATGAATTTTTCAATAGTTGGTTTTAGTCAATTTTTGTTCAATGATTATATAAAATTAATTTATTTTTATTCATTATGTAAAATTAATTTATATTAACAACTTGATAGTATTCATTCCACTTAAATTATTCTAGATTAAAAAGATAAATTTAATAGTTATTTTTAATAATGTTTATTCGATAATTATATAATAATTTTTTATTTAAATAATTTTTCCATAGCAATATATAATTTAAAAATCATATTTACAATTAATTTAGATTAAAAAGTTTATAATTAATATGGATTAACAATTAATGTTGGGAGGTGACTTCAACTCTCCTTTGTTCCCTTCAGAGAAGTTTGGTGGCTCTAAGGACCTCTATGAAAGTATCAGTGATCTTGCTAACTTTATCATGATTGTTGGTCTCATGGACATTCACCTACAAGGATCTCAATACACTTGGTCCAATAGGAAACAAGGTCACCATCTTATTCAAGTTAGACTTGATAGGTTCTTGGTTTCTAGCAAATGATTGAATCTTGATAATCTTTAACTCAATTCTCTCCCCAAGACAGGATTGGACAATAATGCTATCATTATTTCTTGGGAAAATTGTCTTAAGAGAGGCCCTTATCCATTCAAATATGAAATTATGTGGACTCTTCATTTGAAATTCAGAGTTATGGTGGAACAGTGGTGGAGTATTCAAGTGAATGGGACTCCTATGCTCTATGTGGCTCGAAAACTGAAGATGCACATATATAGAGTGAAAGGATGGAACAAATGCTCCTTTGGTACATTTTTAACATAAAAAATCTATTTTTGCTAAGCTGAAATCTATTCTAGACAAAATTGAAAGGGGCGAGGTTGTTCAGGAGGACTATTTGGAGGAGATAGCTCTAAGGGACTAGTGGATCAGACTAAACAAAAAGAAAGAGGTCTATTGGAAACAAAAGTCTTGAATTCAATTGCTTACCAAGGGTGACAAGAATACAAAGTTATTTGATCAATTGATTATGAAACATAGAACAAAAAGCAAGATAGGGCAACTTCAAAGAGAGGATGAGTCCCTAATTGAGGATGATGTTGAGATTGCTAAGACAGTAGATTTCTTTTTTGAGAATCAAACTAATAATGGTAGGAATGTTTTTAGTGACCCTGATGGCTTGTTGGAGGTTATACCTGAGGTCATTACTAATATGGATCTGCTCCATCTCACTTCTAGATCTCCTTTCAAGAGGTTAAGGTTGTTGTTCTCTCTTTTGGAGCCTCCAAGAGCCCGGGCTTTGATGGGTTCTCCCTGACTTTCTTTCAAGAATTATAGGATGTTTTGGGGATTGATGTTTTTAATGTTGTCAAGGACTTCTTCAGAACCGGTAAACTTCTTAAACAAGTCAACTCTATTTTCATTTATTTCATTCCAAAATGCTATAGTTTTGCTTCCTTAAAATACTTTAGGCCCATTAGCCTATGCAATCCCCCCCCCCCATGATAACTTTCTCCATAGTGCACTTGAGATGCAGCGTAGAGCTATAAAATGATATGCAGAGGAAAAAAATAGAGCTAGAGATAAGAAATCGACTGAGAATTAGCCAAAGTATTGTGTGAGGTACAATAATTATCTTTTGTGGTCTTTCCCAAGGCATGCGTCCACCAACTCCGGAAAGCATGCGAAGGGACACCTTTTAATTTCTCTACCAACTTGCAAATATCTTCATTATGGAGAGATCTTAAGTTCTACTTATGCTAATAAGTGATATCCTTGTTGTGATTACTTAAAGTAATGATTAAAAGTTGGCGCTTCAATCCTTCGGCGACGTAGAAATTGGTGGCCAGCCAGGTTGACACCGGATGGAGAAAGTGGGGACCACTAGAGGCTAGCTTGGCATAGCCTATCCAATCTGAATTTAAATTTTCCTCCAGCAGTTTGGCATCGCAGCCGGACCAAAACGACTCTTGTAAGAAAGGATATAGCACATCATTTATCGGTAGAGGCAATTTGTTCTCTCCCAATAAGGTCCTTCTTCTTGTCATTAAGAGAATCTAGGTGTCTCCAGCACCTCGTACCTTTTATCTCCAGGCTCATGGTAGCTAGAGAGTCTGCCACCGCGTTTCCCTCTCTGTAGATGTGCTGAATTTGAAATTCCTCAAGCCAGAATATCATGGACCAAATGTCCTTGATGACATTGTTGATCATCCAGCTAGCCCTTGAAACTCCTTTAGCTGCCTCAATAATTAGCTTAGAGTCCCCTTCAATGATCAGTCTTTTAGCATTGATATCGAGAGCTAGCTTAAGTCCCCAGAAGAGAGTAAGGGCTTCAGCCATGTTGCTCGAGATAGAGTCAAAATTTGCCGCATAGGCTAGAACCAAGTTTCCCATGTTGTCCCTAATAATTCCACCTCCTTCCATAATTCCACTACGAGTAGCATCGTCAAAATTAAGTTTAAGCCATGGGGGGGCGATGTTGACCATTTGGTATTAAGCCTCTCCATTTTTTTTGAATTATCATATCAAAGGAAGTTGTCTAGCAGATTTCATGTTCTAATCCAATTACAATCCAAAACCATAAGGGTAGATTGTGGTGTTTTCCATTTGTAGACCAAGGCATTCTCTTTGAGGAGCTTCTTAGCTATCTCAGCCATCATGTCAATAGAGTATTGGTTTCACAAAAGATTCAATTATTCCTTTCCTTCTAGATATGCGAATAGATGTGGGAAGGTATGAGTCTCCAAAAATGTCTGATCGACGGGTGAGCAAAGGGGCACTTCCTATTGTTGATAAATTGCTTCAAGTCTTCTAAGAAGGTCAAAGCCAAATTAAATTTTTGTAAAACTTTGCGCTAGACCATAGAAGTGAAGGGGCAATGGATAAAGAGGTGATTTATGCTTTCCTCTGCACAATTACACATGACACACTTATTGGCTACTAGAAATCCCCTCCTTTTAAGGTTATCAACTGTAAGGATCTTCCCATGAAGGGTCGTCCACTAGAAGAAGTTAACTTTAGGGATGAGCTGAGAGTTCCAAACTTCTCTCCATATGTAGCAATCATTCATGGGGGCGAACAAGAGATTGTAGACTGACTTAACACTAAAAGTCCTTGAGGGGTTCACAGCCCAAACAAGCTTATCAGTATGAGTGAAACAGGGGATCCTAATCCTCTCAAGAAGAGATTGTAACTCTCCATCCAAATGGACCCATTGGGGATTGTTTCCTAGACCATTAGCAAGCCTTAACCAGCAGTGGGAGGGAGAGATGTAGTTTATCACAAGAGGGCCCAATGAGTCTTTGAGAGTTTCCATTAGACAACTAAAATGAGAGGAGGCTAGGGCTCTTTTGCCAATCCAGTTGTCCTTCCAGAATCTGATCTTCTCACCATTGCCCACCTGCCATTTTAGGCCCTGTTTGAGAAGCTTCATGTTCTTTACAATGTTGTTCCATATCTTAGACCTAGGAGCGAACTCATTGGAAGATAGGAGGGAGGAGAAGGGGGTGTGATTGAAATACTTGGCCCTCGTGATCTTGCTCCAATCAGTTTTGTCCTTCATAAGATTCCATCCAATTTTAGTCAACAGGGCCTTATTCAGATCATAAATTTTTCTAATCCCTAGGCCTCCCATGAACTTAGGTTTGCACACCACCTCCCAATTGACTAAGTTGATTCTGGCATTTTCCTCCATCCTCGTCCACATAAAACTTCTTTGGATTTTCTCTAGTTTCTCAATCATAGCAATGAAAATATTGAATAGAGAAAGAAAGTAGACTTGGACACATTGAAGAGAGGTTAACAAAAGCTGGAGTTTATCTGCACTACTCAGATTTTTTTCGGTCCAGCCAACAAGTTTCTTCTGCATTCTTTCTAAGATTAATTCCCAAAAGTGGGAGGTGACCTCCTTAATAGTGAGGGGAAGACCCAAGTAGGAATTAGGGAGATCAACAACACAACATCCAAAGATTTGCATAGGTTTACCTTGGAGGTTTCTATTCGTGTTGAAAAAGTAAATCTTTCTCTTGCAATAGTTGATAAGTTGACCTTAGGCAAGGGTGTACTCCTCCAATAGATGTTTCCATTCTTTACTTCTATCATAGACGATTGGCTGAAAAGGAAGGTGCTATCAACAAATTGTTGCAAAACCACCAAGGGGAGGGTAGAAGTACTTTTCACCCCTGAGATTCTTTTGGTCCTAATTAAATTGGAGAAATTCCTACTCAAGACTTGTGCCACCATAATAAACAAATAAGGTGAGAGAGGGTCCCCCTACCTTAGACCCTTCCTAGTCTTAAAGAAACCCCAAGGGGTGTCATTGACAATCACCGAATAGTGAACACTTTCCACCGCCACCTTGATAATATTGGTGAATCTTTCTTGGAAACCCATCTTGGAAAGAGAAACATACAAGAACTTTCAATTAACTTTATCATAATCCTTAGAGATGTCAAGTTTGAGAGCCATACCTAGGTTGCAACTTCTCTCCATGGAGTGGATGACCTCATGGGTAGTAATAACTACATCAAGAATCTACCTACCTAGAACAAAACCTCTCTGAGAGGAGTTGATGAACCTATCAAGAAGGGGTTTAATTTTGTTGACTAAAACTTCAGAGAAAATTTTATAGACCGAGTTACACAGGCTGATGGGACGGTAGTCAGTCATAAGCTTTGGGTCAGGAACTTTGGGCACCAAAACAATGAAAGTGTTATTCAATTTCTTCAAGAGGTTTCCAGTGCGTATGAAGTCCCTGGTATCTTCAGTTAGATCATACTTCACTATTTCCCAGAATACTTGAAAGAAAGCAGGAGGGAAGTCATCAGGTCTAGGGGCCTTAAAGGCAGCCATTACAAAAACCAGTTATTTAACTTCTTCTTTGGACACTCAACTCATCAACAACTCATTATCAGCATCATTCAGGACTTGAGGGATGAGATTGAGCATCTTATCATTGACCTCAGTAGGTTGATTGGCCCTATCATTCCTGTAGGTATTAGCAAAGTAAAGGGAATCCCATTGACCAATTTCATTATTCCCCACCAATTCCTCATTTCTATTATTGAGAATGGATCAGATGGTGTTCCTCCTTTTCTGCTTTGAAGCCGATTTGTGAAAGAAAGAAGTGTTCCTATCCCCCTTAGTTAGCCATTGGATCTTGGATCTTTGCTTCCAGTATATTTCTTGAAGGTTCATGATTTCTTTCCATTTGTGTCTGCAAACCTCCTCCTCTTTGTGTATGTTCATAGAGGAGGTCCCCTCCACAATGGTTCACTAGAGGCAGTCCAAATTTGTTTCAACTTCCTTCTTTCTCTTGAAGATATCCCCAAAGGAAGAAATGCTCCAGGCTCTAACCTCCTTTTTGATAATTTCCAACTTTTTAGCATTTCTGAACATAGCCGAACCTTGTACAGGGGAGTTCCACCAATTTTGTATGCATTGTTTGAAGTCTGGGTGGGAGTGCCACATGACCTCATACCTAAAGGGTGAGGGGCCAGGGTCCGCTTGTCAACCCAAGAAAGGATGATCAGGGAGTGGTCAGAGATGGTGTGTGAGAGAGACAAGAGCGAGGAATTGTTGCCAATGTTCCACTTAGCAGAGATCAAAAACCTATCTAGCATAACCTGTATCAAATTGGTGTCTTTTCTGTTGTTAGACCAAGTGAAAGGATTCCATTAAAGGTCAAGATCAAGATACTCATTATTTCTAATGAAGTCAACAAAGTCAAGCATACTCTCACTATAATCAGTTAGACCTCCTAACTTGTTAGAGGGAAAAAGGGTGGTGTTAAAGTCCCTAACTAATATAAATAAGGCCTCCCTATTATTATTCAAGAAGGTAGTGATTTCCTCCTAGATCAGAGCCCGACTGTGTCTAGTATTAGGAGCATAAATGTTGAATAAGAACCATCAGAACTTATTCATATTGAACCTAGTGGTAAGAAAGTTATGAGAAGAGCCAATTGTGAACCCATCTAGCTTGCTCTTATTCCAAAGAGTTGCAACTCCCCCCGAAGCACCTTCTGCCTCTCCATAATGAAAGGCAATACCCAACCATAAACTATCAACAAGCGTAGCAAAATTTTGGTAAGTCATTTTCACCTCCTAGATTAGAATATTATCAACTCTATTTGTAAGTATGCTTTGCTTAAGAGCATACTGCTTTCGGGGGTTGTTTAAACTCCTTAAGTTCCATGAAAGCAACTTCATTTCTTGCCCTTCTGAGTTGTCTCCGGAGTTAATTTCCTTCCACTGGACATTACCTTAGTTCTGAGGGTCGTCTTAGAGGGTCTTCTTGGATTGGAGTCGTTTCCCACATCCGCCTTCTTATTTCCTATAGTTTTTCTTTTTGGTTCCTTCCATTCTCCTTTCTCCTTATCCACCGACGATGAAGGGGCAGAGCGACTACCATGAGAGAGAGTAGTGATATCCCCAGTAGATCTGGAAACAGATGAAGAGGAGGTCGGGTCCAGAACAATCCCTGTGGTAGGCAAGACCCCAAAACTAGTGCACCAGATACTCCTCCCACCACATCCCACAGAGTTGGGAATCAACTGCATGAGCACTAGCGGAGTGGATTCATTGTGCCCTTTCTTCTCACTGATACTCACTTCCGCTTTAAGACCTTCTTGTTCTATCTTTGCTTGGGGGATCCCTCCATCTTCTAGCTTTGGGCCCAACTCCCAAGCATCTCCTCAAGGGGGAGGTGCCTTCTTGGGGTTAGGGGTAACCATCATATTAAGAATACCTTCTAAGAAGGGGTAGCCCTCCTCAATGGTATCTGTATGCAGTAAAAGCGGTTCTATGAAACTTAAATTGTGAAAATTATTCAAAGACTTGCCCACACACCCATGGGACTCTTGGTACAAGTTATGGAGCTATGAGGAATAGCTCAACTTCCCAAGGAGTGTTACATGGTTCTCTATCTCACAAGGTCCCTCAAGCCAATGCCTTTGCTCTCAGATCACTGAGAAAAGTGACTTAGGGATGACAAATGCAAGAATGAGGGATGTTTTAGATCAAATTTAGTATGAATGCATCCTATTTATGCATGATTCTAACAAATGAACTAAACTAGATGATAAGATAACAAGATTAGTAAAAATACTTTCCTAACATGATATGCTAGTGATATGACTTAAACTAAGATGATAGAAATGCTTCTAAAATGATTATTAAATTTATTTCTATTGCAAAGAGAGGCTAGATGCTTGCTAAAATTGAGTATAAGTATGATGCTTAAGACTTGAATGATAAAAATGTTGGGATGAGAGCTCTATTTATAGGAGAAATAGGAAATGGATGGTCGGGATTGCATGATCTTATCAAGGGTCAAGATTGAAAGCTATCAATCCATGTTTGCAATTCTCACCAATGAAATCGTGACAATTGTCAACATAAGATTGGCTGAGAGGAGATGTAAGAAGCATTAAATGCTTGAGAAGACCTCATGGTTACCTTAGGAGGTAAGGGTTGAGGTTAGGTTAAGGTTATCCATTGGATAAAGCTTTTACCCAAAGGGTAAACTCTTGTGCAAGGGTTAAAGGAATAACCATGGTCAAAGCAATGAATGCTTGATGAGACCCCTGGGTTAGATGAGGGTTGAGTTAAGTAAAAAGTCTCTAACCATGACACCAAGGGTTAGTTAACCATTAATGGTTTGAGAGACTTTGGGGACAAACTTGTAAGAGTCCTTCCAAATTTGGGGGTATTCAACAAGTTAGATTGTTGAAGGCATAAAGGCTTTAATGCCTTTGGAAGACTTTACTCCAAATTTGAGAAGTGACCTCCTCAAATTTAGGGAAAGGGAATGATTGAAGGGTTTAGGTTAATTGATCAGGATTAGAGGGATTCTAGAAGAATTTAGGAAGAGGGTTAGGAGGCAAGTGGGAGATGTAGGAAAATGCAAGTGGGTGAGGGATAATAGGATTAAAATAAATTGCTTTATTTCAATTTGGTTGTAAGTGGGGGATTAAATAAATTAGATTTATTTATTTGGGGTGAACTATTTAATTAAATGTAAATTTGATTAAAAGTAGAGAGAAGGGATTTAATTAAATAAAATGATTTATTCAATTAAATGATATAAAAGGCTTAAGTGAATTTAAATAAATATATTGAATAATTTATTTAATTAAATAGAGGAAGGTGGATGATTTAATTAAATTAGATTTAACTAAATAGAGGAATGAGAATAAAATGAACATTAAATATTCATTTAGGAATATGGTCATTTTTATACGTCTACATTTTGCCCCTCTGTGAAGTGACGTGTGTGCACATGTTGATTCAAAGAAAATTGATGTGTTGTCAAAATTTTGATTAGTGTTGAAATGTTAATGTCGAGATGTTCATGTCATGCCCCAGATTTGATAAATGATGTTGATAATGCCCCCTCAAGAGATGAATCAAAAATTTGAAAATTTGATTTGATTTTGATAAATTTCATCACATTTGAAAATTTTATTTATGTTAAATGAGTTAATTTGATTCATCTCTCAATAATGATGTTTGTTAGGGTTATAGAAGTGAGACCATGAGCAATTTACATGTTCCACCACGTAACCCTAATTTTCGTTTACCCTATAAAAAGGTAAAAAGTGGTTTTATTTGTATCATTTGTGCTTGTTGACTTTGGAGAAAGTGACATTTGGAGAGAAAGACAAAATGTCGGTTCCCTATGCTTCGCATTGATTCGAGCGTGTTTGGTAGTATCGGAGGCCTGCCACATATGGACCACCGATAAGTCATCGATTTTTGCCCCTTTTTGCTTTTCATTTTGTTGTTTTTGGTCATGTTTTTCATTTTTTAACACGAAATTTAACGATTTAGCGCATAGGGTCTGCACCCTAGCGCATACGATAAAAAGGGTAGCACGTCGAGGTTTTAAAGCTAGGGTAGTGTCCGAGTTGGGCTGGGTACATACGAGTAGCTTAGGATAGCACATCTAGGGATTTTAGCGCAGTGGGATAACAGGTTAGCGCGAGGGGGGGATAGGGTAGCGTATAGGTAAGACATAGTGCATACGGTCAACAGGGGTTCGCATGGGTAGAAAAGGATAGCGCATAGGTGTAACCTAGCATGTAGGGTTAGGGTTGCAGCACAGAGGTAGGATAGGATAGCGCATAGGTGTAGTTTAGCACGTAGGGTGATTTAGGTGGCGCAAGGCTAGAACAGGGCAGCACATAGATGTAGTTTAGCGCATAGGGTGAATGCGATAGCACATAGTAGATTTTGGATAGTGCATAGCTAATAGCGTAGCGTGTGGATAAAAGTTGGTAGTGCGTAGGCGGAAAATGTTGGAGAAAATAGGATTTTGTGAGGGATTTTGGGTGGAATGAAGATAGGTAGGTGTTTGCCAGTTTTTCTGGGATGGGTGTGATAGTCAATCTGCATGCCTACTATGTGTTGTTTTGATAAATTGTCTGATATGAGTTCCGATATGGTGTTTTGATATGGATTTTTGATAGATAACTTGATTTGGTTTTCAGTGTTTCAAGTTGATGTTGATGTGATATTGATATGGATTTGATATGATGTGGATTTTGATATGGATTTTTTATATGAACTTGATTTGATTTTCAGTGTTTCAAGTTGATGTTGATCTGATGTTGATATGGATGTGAGACTTGAGTTGTTCTTAAAGTTGATATGGATGTGAAACTTGAGGTTTTTTTAAAGTTGATATGGATGTGAAACTTGAGTTATTTTTCAAGTTGATATGGATCTGATAGATAACTTGATTTGATTTGTGTTGTTTCAAGTTGATATGAAATTGATGTTGATATGGATTTTTGATATGATGGTGTAACTGATATTGGACATGTTTTGCTTGTGACAGGAGTGGCTTGCGGTTTTGTAGGACCGCAAGAGCGATTTCCAAGACCATGGTCTTTGATTCCACGACTAACACAGGCAGACAGGGACATCATTGAGAGATGTGGACTATCCTCTTTGTTAGAGATGCCCCGATATATCATTAACTAGGGTTTATTGATAGCTTTGGCAGAGAGGTGGCATAGTGACACCAACACCTTTCATTTGGCAACAGGTGAGATTATAGTGACACCTGAGATTGCTACCGGATTTTACGAATTCCTGTGGTAGGTGCACTATTGCCATATGAGCAGACTGAGGAGGGCGGTACAAAGCCTCTTCACCGGATTTTGTAGGATGATATGATTTGTGGATATGAGATCCCTTGGTAGGAGTTTATTGATTTGGATTATGCTCCTCTACCATCAGTGCTGGCAGGTTTCATAGGTGGCTTCTTATGTCCCGACCATAGGTCGAAGGGACTGGTAGTGGGATGGGGGTTGGTCTTGGAGGAAATGGTGACATAGGGTCGTCGATTTGCATGGGGGTCTGCCATGTTGGCCCACTTATACAAGGACTTGCATTAGGTGGTGTACTTGGGATATGGCAGTCTATCAGTTGGGGTTACGTTGCTATAGGTGTGGGTGTGGGAGCACATTTCTGCAGCGAGGCCACTTGTAGATAGGGATAGGCCAGTTGGACGGGCCTATGCATATGGATATATAGGGATAGTTGTCCAACGTAAGCTGGGCAAACTAGAGCACTAGAGGAGGGTGCTTGATGATATTGACATGGTCATCTGGAGACCGTATATGGATTGTGAGGTATGGGAGGAGGATGGGATGGAGATGCCCTATGTATACATGTCCCAATTTTTGATAGGACGGATGACCTTTGTTATTGAGAGATTCCCTGCACAACCGAGTTTAGGGGCAGTATGGATGACAATAGGGGATTCCATAGGGAGCATGCTTATATGCTCGATGGAGGCAGGATGTGCCAGAGTGGGGACCCACCATTAATAGTGTTGCAGCAGTTGAGGAGTACATGCACCTAGCCAGCATTATGCCTATGGGGTGGTGGATGCATGCATGACAGAGGAGTTCTCCATGCTTTTTGTGGCACATGCAGTGGCTAGGATATCAGATCCAATGGAGATGATTCCCACTTTCGATGATGATGAGGATAAGAAGCCAGAGAGGCTAGGGAAACGGAGAGAGGAGGGAGAGGAGTTTGAGGAGGGAGGTGGGGATGGTGGGGGTGATGATGGTGGAGATGGTGGACGAGGTGGTTGAGGGTAGCGTGGGGATAGAGGGAGAGGAGATCAGGGAGGAGAGGAGATAGAGGTAGAGTTGGTGGAGATAGAGGGATACGGGTTGAGTGAGTAGTGTGGCGAGTCATGGAGGATAGAGGCAGAGAAGGTTTGGCAATTGGAGCTAGTGGTGGGGAGCAAGCAGGGGAGGTGATCATAGTGGTGGGAGGGACAGACGATTTTAGACGGCTAGCCCAGAGGAGGAGGTCAGATGTTTTACCCCCACCAGCACCTAGGACAGGGAGAGGGATAGGGGGTACCACTACACAGGTACCCCTCCAGATTCGGATTTCCACTCACCAAGAGGATGCTTGGATTAGATCCTTACAGTTGACAGTGCAGCATCTGTAGAAATAGTTATTGTCGCATCAACATTAGATTACGCAGTTGAATGCTGAGTGTGATACAGTTTTGGAGTGCCTGGGTCGAGCAGAGGCGGGAGCAGATAGTCTGGAGAGAGAGGAAGTTGGTGGCTTGATGAGAGACACATTAAGGGAGATGCAGTACACAACCAAGGAGGCTGAGTATTACCAACGACATTATGAGGATCTGGTTCCCAGGGAGTGCAGAGTTCCTAGTTTCACTGTGATGAGATTGAATCGATCTAGGCAGACTAGTTCAAGGACCGAGACCAGAGGCATGACCGGGATGACTCGTCAGGATCCACCTAGAGATCCAGGTGTTGGGACATCTGCTGCGAGACCGTCACCCTCAGGAGATAGTCATACTTGAGAGACCTTGTCTCTATTATATTTTGATCATTTTGTTGTATTTGGGACAAACATGACATTATTTGTACACTTGATTTTTTGAGATATCTATACGACACCGTTTTCTTTTATCCACATGTGACGTTTTATGGATGATGCTTTCTATATGATTTTGATGATTCTATGATGATGATGCAATGCTTAGATAGATTTATGTGATTTGATATTTGATGGATATGATGTGATGATGCATGATGGATGTTGTATGAGATGTATGATAATGATATGTTGTGAGATGTATCTTTGAAAATGAGAAGTATGATAATGATATGCTGTGAGATGTATCTTGAAAATGATCTATGCATGATAATGATATGCAAAATGATATGCAACTGATTGATAAATGATATGCATCTAATTATAAATGATATTCATCTAATTTGTAAACTGATATGCATTTAATTGTAAAATGATATGCATCTAATTATAAAATGATATGCACAACTAATTGATCATCCTCATTCTTTTGTTTGTCATTCCTATATAGTCACATGTTGTTTCTTTTTTTGTGTTTATCATCATTGAGCTGTGATTTGTTGGGATATATTTGAAAATTTATAGAAGCATAATGGTATAATTGAACCATAATGACCTGAGAAAAATTTACATGAATTTTTATTTTGCAAGATGGCATAAGCGTCAAGGTATAATTGAACCAAGATGACCTCAGTGCGACTTGCGTAGAAATAGACAAGATTAAACCATTTGCATGCGCAAAGTGGAACCATGTCTTTAGTGATTTGCTTTGAATCAGGTCTCGAGACATGTATTTACATAGTACAAGTGATCGCCTTAGAGATAGAAAACTAAAAAGATATTGGAGTCCGCATTAGTTTTTCTAGCTCGATGCATCGTTGAGAAAATGTAGAGGATCTAATTATAAAAAAAAAAAATTCAAGTGCAAAAATAGTCAAAACTTCATGCAAGAGGCAATCATTTTATACTTCAAAAAATCATCCATCATGTGTTGTGAATCTATTTAAGTGATCAATGTTTTGCCTCGTGATTGTTTCTTCATTTGTTGGACACGATGTTCTGAGTATGTTGCAAGTTTTGACTTAGGATGGACTATTGATCATTGTTGTTGTAGACACCTAAAATTAATATTTAATTAATTTAAGTCTATCAACATAATTAACTAACTTAATTGTGTTATCCTTATTTCTCCAAGAATCAATTAAGTCTAATTTAATTAATCTTGTCACTATAGTCCAATAATTAATTTATCAAATAAATTAATTTCCCCTATTCTTCTAAAGTCCCCTCCAATAATTATTTCCTCTAAAACCCACTCAGTTAATTAATTTTAATAATTAACCTAGTCATGTGATTCCTACAAATCACTTTTCCTAATCCCACTTAGCCTAATTAATTCTTCTAGAATATCTCATAATCATGCTTATCATTATTCTCCAATTTTTAATTCTCACTCATGTCACATCAACATTGAGCCTCTCAAAGAAATTCAAATTTCTTTGAATCCCTCAATGCATCCTAATTTTAGAATTTTTAATTCCTCAAGTTTGAAATTCAAATTTATCCCCCCTTTTTCCAAAGGAATTTTATATTCCTGTTTATTTTCCCAAGGCACCTTTGATCCATGCCTTCTATCCAAAATCAATCTCAACCCTTCATAATCAAATCAATCTTGGCCATGCATTGGCCTTCTCCAATCTATAAATTGAAGCCTATTCTCCTCAAAAAAGGATCCACTTCTCATGCATCCTCATGCTACTCAATTTTCCTCTCATCCTCTTCTTTCTCTAGTCTTCTAATCCAAATCCTCCTATCCATCACTCAAATCCAATCCAATAATCCTTAATCCATCTTGTTGAGCACAAAGGAGAGCATTTCACATCACAAGCAATCAAAGGAGCACATCAAGTGGAGCATCATCAAGGGGCACCTTCACTTCATCAAGCTCAATCTGAGGGAGAGGTAAAGATAGCAAGGTATAAGCATTATTTTCATATTTTTATGTGGTTTTATGCATGCTTCATGTTCTTATGCTTTTAGTGTTTGATTTGTATGCTAACCACCACTAATCCACCTTGTTAGCTTTTCCCCTCTTCATTTTGGCACGCCCGGTGGGACCCACGTCCCGAATTTAACAATTTTTTGAGGTTTTGTGAAGTTTTTTCACAGGAATCACGCTTTAGTGCGAGCGTTTCTTGATTAACTTGACCACCTGTTAATCAACGCAACCGCCATGGGTTCAACGCGACCATAGGAAAAATTCAATTTTTTTTGGGCACCTCACTATGTTTCAGCGCGACCGCCTCGGCTTCAACACGTCCACCGAGAAAATTCTCCTTATTCATTCTATCTTATGTCTTTTTATATCTTCTCTTCTGTTTCTGTTTCAGCATGACCTCTCTACGATTAGCGCAAGCGTTTCTATGAAAAAATTGAATTTTGGATTTTTAAGTGCTAACATTAATTGTATCAGCGCGAGTGCTCGCGAATCAGCGCGAGCGCCTGGTAATTAGTACGAGTGCATTTTTTATGTTTTTATTATCTGTCTATTTAATTTAATAATCTATCTGTTAGCGCGAGTGCCCGCGCATTAGCGCGACTGTCTGCAAATCAGCGTGTCGCCATGAATTAAAAAAACAATTGGGATAGACATGACATTATTTGTACACTTGATTTTTTGAGATATATATACGACACTATTTTCTCTAATCCACATGTGATGTTTTATGGATGATTTTTCTATATGATTTTGATGATTCTATGATGATGATGCAATGCTTAGATAGATTTATGTGATTTGATATTTGATGGATATGATGTGATGATGCATGATGGATGTTATATGAGATGTATGATAATGATATGTTGTGAGATGTATCTTTGAAAATGAGATGTATGATAATGATATGCTATGAGATGTATCTTGGAAATGATTTATGTATGATAATGATATGCAAAATGATATGCAACTGATTGATAAAAGATATGCATCTAATTTGTAAACTGATATGCATCTAATTATAAAATGATATGCAACTAATTGATCGTCCTCAGTCTTTTGTTTGTCATTCCTATATAGTCACATGTTGTTGCTTTTTTTGTGTTTATCATCATTGAGCTGTGATTTGTTGGGATATGATTGAAAATTTATAGAAGCATAATGGTATAATTGAACCATAATGACCTAAGAAAAATTTACATGATTTTTTATTTTCCAAGATGGCATAAGCATCAAGGTATAATTGAACCAAGACGTGACCTTAGCGCGACTTGCATAGAAACAAACAAGATTAAACCATTTGTATGCGCAAAGTGGAACCATGTCTTCAGTGATATGCTTTGAATCGGGTCTTGAGACAAGTATTTACACAGTACAAGTGATCGTCTCACAAACAGAAAACTAAAACGATATTGGAGTCTGCAATAGTTTTTCTAGCTCGATGCATCATTGAGCAAATGTAGAGGATCTAATAAATAAATAAAAAGTTCAAGTGTAGAAATATTCAAAACTTCATGCAAGATGCAATCATTTTATACTTCAGAAAATCATCCATCATGTGTTGTGGATCTGTTTAAGTGATCAATATTTTGCTCTCATGATTGTTTCTTCGTTTGTTGGACACAATGTTCTTAATCTGCTGCAAGTTTTGACTTAGGATGGAGTGTTGATCATTGTTGTTGTAGACACCTAAAATTAATATTTAATTAATTTAAGCCTATCAACATAATTCCTCTCAGAATCAATTAAATCTAATTTAATTAATCCTATCACTATAGTCTAATAATTAATTTATCAAATAAATTAATTTCCCCTATTCTTCTAAAGTCCCCTCTAATAATTATTTCCTCTAAAACCCACTCAGTTAATTAATTCTAATTAATTAACCTAGTCATGTGATTCCTACAAATCACTTTTCCTAATCCCACTTAGCCTAATTAATTCTTCTAGAATCTCTCATAATCATGTTTATCATTATTCTGCAATTTTTAATTCCCACTCATGTCACATCAACATTGAGCCTCTCAAAGAAATTCAAATTTCTTTGAATCCCTCAATGCATGCTTATTTTGGAATTTTTAATTCATCAAGTTTGAAATTCAAATTTCTCCCCCCTTTTTCCAAAGGAATTTTATATTCTTGTTTATTTTTCCAAGGCACCCTTGATCCATGCCTTCTATCCAAAATCAATCTCAACCCTTTATAATCAAATCAATCTTGGCCCTCCATTGGCCTTCTCCAATCTATAAATTGGAGTCTATTCTCCTCAAAAAAGGATCCACTTCTCATGCATCCTCATGCTACGCAATTCTCCTCTCATCCTCTTCTTTCTCTAATCTTCTAATCCAAATCCTCCTATCCATCACTCAAATCCAATCCAATAATCCTTAATCCATCTTTTTGAGCACAAAGGAGAGCATTCCACATCACAAGAAATCAAAGGAGCACGTCAAGTGGAGCATCATCAAGGGGTGCCTTCATTTCATCAAGCTCAATCCGAGGGAGAGGTAAAGATAGCAAGGTATAAGCATTATTTTCATATTTTTATGTGGTTTTATGCATGCTTCATATTCTTATGCTTTTAGTGTTTGATTTGTATGCTAACCACCACTAATCCACCTTGTTGGCTTTTCCCCTCTTCATTTTGGCACGCCCGGTGGGACCCACATCCCGAGTTTAACAATTTTTAGGTTTTTGTGAAGTTTTTTTCATAGGAATCATGCTTTAGCGCGAGTGCACGTGCATCGACGTGAGTGTTTCTGGATCAGCGTGACCGCAGGAAAAATTCAAAAAAAAATTGGCACCTCACTGTGTTTCAGCACGACCGCCTTAGCTTAAGCGTGTTTGCCCAGAAAACTCTCCTTATTCATTCTATCTTCTTTCTTCTTCTATATTCTCCTCTATTTCTGTTTCAGCGCGATCGCTCTTGGATTAGTGCGAGTGTTTTTGTGAAAAATTTGAATTTTGAATTTTTAGGCGCTAACATTAGTTTTATTAGTGCGAGCGCTCGTGAATCAGCGCGACTGTATTTTTATGTTTCTATTATCTGTTTGTTTAATTTAATAATTTGGCCATTGGTGCGAGCACCCATGCATTAGCGCGACTGTCTGCAAATCAGTGCGTCCGCGGGAATTAAATCACAAAACCAAAAAATAATAATAATAATAATAATAATAATAATTGGAACAGACATGACATTATTTATACACTTGATTTTTTGAGATATATATATGACACCATTTTCTTTGATCCACATGTGATGTTTTATGGATGATGCTTGCTATATGATTTTGTTGATTCTATGATGATGATGCAATGCTTAGATAGATTTATGTGATTTGATATTTGATGGATATGATGTGATGATGCATGATGGATTTTGTATGAGATGTATGATAATGATATGTTGTGAGATATATCTTTGAAAATAAGATATATGATAATGATATGTTGTGAGATGTATCTTGAAAATCATCTATGTATGATAATGATATGCAAAATGATATGCAACTGATTGATAAATGATATGCATCTAATTTGTAAACTTATATGCATCTAATTGTAAAATGATATGCAACTAATTGATCGTCCTCATTCTTTTGTTTGTCATTCCTATATAGTCACATGTTGTTTCTTTTTTTTGTGTTTAGCATCATTGAGCTGTGATTTGTTTAGATATGTTTAAAAATTTATAGAAGCGTAATGGTATAATTGAACCATAATGACCTGAGAAAAATTTACATGATTTTTTATTTTGCAAGATGGCATAAGCGTCAAGGTATAATTGAACCAAGACGACCTTAGTGCGACTTGCGTAGAAACAGACAAGATTAAACCATTTGTATGCGCAAAGTGGAACCATGTCTTTAGTGATATGCTTTGAATCAGGTCTCGAGACAAGTATTTACACAGTACAAGTGATCGCCTCACAGGAAGAAAACTAAAAAGATATTGGAGTCCACATTACTTTTTCTAGCTCGATGCATCGTTGAGAAAATGTAGAGGATCCAATAAATCAAAAAAAAAATTCAAGTGCAAAAATAGTCAAAACTTCATGCAAGATGCAATCATTTTATACTTCAGAAAATCATCCATCATGTGTTGTGAATCTGTTTAAGTGATCAATGTTTTGCTCTCATGATTGTTTCTTTGTTTGTTGGACACGATGTTCTTAGTCTGATGCAAGTTTTGACTTAGGATGAACTGTTGATCATTGTTGTTGTAGAGGCCTAAAATTAATATTTAATTAATTTAAGCCTATCAACATAATTAATTAACTTAATTGTGTTATCCTTATTCCTCTCAGAATCAATTAAATCTAATTTAATTAATCCTATCACTATAGTCCAATAATTAATTTATCAAATAAATTAATTTCCCCTATTCTTCTAAAGTCTCCTCCAATAATTATTTCCTCTAAAACCCATTCAATTAATTAATTTCAATTAATTAACCTAGTCATGTGATTCCTACAAATCACTTTTCCTAATCCCACTTAGCCAAATTAATTCTTCTAGTATCTCTCATAATCATGCTTATCATTATTCTCCAATTTTTAATTCCCACTCATGTCACATCAACATTGAGTCTCTCAAAGAAATTCAAATTTCTTTGAATCCCTCAATGCATCCTTATTTTGGAATTTTTAATTCCTCAAGTTTGAAATTCAAATTTCTTCCCCCTATTTCCAAAGGAATTTTATATTCATGTTTATTTTTCCAAGGCACCCTTGATCCATGCCTTCTATCCAAAATCAATCTCAACCCTTCATAATCAAATCAATCTTGGCCCTCCATTAGCCTTCTCCAATCTATAAATTGGAGCCTACTCTCCTCAAAAAAGGATTCACTTCTCATGCATCCTCATGCTACTCAATTTTCCTATCATCCTCTTCTTTCTCTAATCTTCTAATCCAAATACTCTTATCCATCACTCAAATCCAATCCAATAATCTTTAATCCATCTTGTTGAGCACAAAGGAGAGCATTCTACATCACAAGTAATCAAAGGAGCACATCAAGTGAAGCATCATCAAGGGGCGTTTTCACTTCATCAAACTCAATCCGAGGGAGAGGTTAAGATAGCAAGGTATAAGCATTATTTTCATATTTTTATGTGGTTTTATGTATGTTTCATGTTGTTATTCTTTTAGTGTTTGATTTTTATGCTAACCACCACTAATCCACCTTGTTCGCTTTTCCCCTCTTCATTTTGGCATGCCCGGTGGGACCCTCTTGTGAAGTTTTTTTCGGAAGAATCATGCTTTAGCGCGAGCGTAAGTGCATCAGCACGAGTGTTTCTGGATCAATGCAACCGCCTATTAATCAACGCGACCGCCACGGGTTAAGCGTGACCGCAAGAAAAATTCAAAAAAAATTGGGCACCTCACTATGCTTCAGCACGACTGCCTCGGCTTTAGCGTGTCCGCCTAGAAAATTTTCCTTATTCGTTCTATCTTCTGTCTTCTTCTATCTTCTCCTCTATTTCTGTTTCACCGCAACTGCTCTACGATTAGCACGAGCGTTTCTATGAAAAATTTGAATTTTAAATTTTTAGGCACTAACATTAGCTGCATCAGGCCTATTAATTAGCACGACCGCCATGGGTTCGGCGCGACCGCAAGAAAAATTCAAAATTTTTTGGGCGCCTCATTGTGTTTCAACGTGACTGCCTCGGCTTCAACGCATCCACCCATAAAATTCTCCTTATTTGTTTTATCTTGTGTCTTCTTCTATCTTCTCCTCTATTTCTGTTTCAGCGCGAGCATTTCTATGAAAATTTTGAATTTTGAATTTTTAGGTGCTAATATTAGTTGTATCAGCGCGAGCACCTGTTAATCAGCACAACTGCATTTTTTATATTTCTGTTATCTGTCTGTTTAATTTAATAATCTATCTATTAGCGTGAGCATCCGCACATTAGCGTGACTGTCTGCAAATCAATGCGTCCGCAGGAATTAAATCAGAAAACAAAAAAAAAAAAGGAAAAAAAAATATTGGGACAGACATGACATTATTTTTACACTTGATTTTTTGAGATATATATACGACACCGTTTTCTTTGATCCACATGTGATGTTTTATGGATGATGTTTTCTATATGATTTTGATGATTCTACGATGATGATGCAATGCTTAGATAGATTTATGTGATTTGATATTTGATGGATATGATGTGATGATGCATGATGGATGTTGTATGAGATGTATGATAATGATATGTTGTGAGATTTATCTTTGAAAATGAGATGTATGATAATGATATGCTGTGAAATGTATCTTGAAAATGATCTATGTATGATAATGATATGCAATTGATTGATAAATGATAGGCATCTAATTGTAAATGATATGCATCTAATTTGTAAACTGATATGCATCTAATTCTAAAATGATATGCATATAATTATAAAATGATATGCAACTAATTGATCGTCCTCATTCTTTTGTTTGTCATTCCAATATAGTCACATGTTCTTTCTTTTTTTGTGTTTATCATCATTGAGTTGTGATTTATTGGGATATGTTTGAAAATTTATAGAAGCATAATGGTATAATTGAAACATAATGACCTGAGAAAAATTTACATGATTTTTTATTTTGCAAGATGGCATAAGTGTCAAGGTATAATTGAACCAAGATGACCTTAGTGCGACTTGCACAGAAACAGACAAGATTAAACCATTTGTATGTGCAAAGTGGAACCATGTCTTCAGTGATATACTTTGAATCAGGTCTCGAGACAATTATTTACATAGTATAAGTGATCGCCTTACAGATAGAAAACTAAAAAGATATTGGAGTCCGCATTAGTTTTTCTAGCTCAATGCATCGTTGAGAAAATGTAGAGGATCCAATAATTCATAAAAAAGTTCAAGTGCAAAAATAGTCAAAACTTCATGCAAGATTCAATCATTTTATACTTCAAAAAATCATCCATCATGTGTTTTGAATCTGTTTAAGTGATCAATGTTTTTCTCTCGTGATTTTTTCTTCGATTGTTGGACACGATGTTCTTAGTCTGCAGCAAGTTTTGACTTAGGATGGACTATTGATCATTGTTGTTGTAGACACCTAAAATTAATATTTAATTAATTTAAGCCTATCAACATAATTAATTAACTTAATTGTGTTATCCTTATTCCTCTCAGAATCAATTAAATCTAATTTAATTAATCTTGTCACTATAGTCCAATAATTAATTTATCAAATGAATTAATTTCCCCTATTCTTCTAAAGTCCCCTCAAATAATTATTTCTTCTAAAACCCACTTAGTTAATTAATTCTAATTAATTAACCTAGTCATGTGATTCCTACAAATCACTTTTCCTAATCCCACTTAGCCTAATTAATTCTTCTAGAATCTCTCATAATCATGCTTATCATTATTCTCCAATTTTTAATTCTCACTCATGTCACATCAACATTGAGTCTCTCAAAGAAATTCAAATTTCTTTGAATCCATCAATGCATCCTTATTTTGGAATTTTTAATTCCTCAAATTTGAAATTTAAATTTCTCCCCCCTTTTTCCAAAGGAATTTTATATTCCTGTTTATTTTCCCAAGGCACCCTTGATCCATGCCTTCTATCCAAAATCAATCTCAACCCTTCATAATCAAATCAATCTTGGCCCTCCATTGGCCTTCTCCAATCTATAAATTGGAGTCTATTCTCCTCAAAAAAGGATCCACTTCTCATGCATCCTCATGCTACTCAATTCTCCTCTCATCATCTTCTTTCTCTAATCTTCTAATCCAAATCTTCCCATCCATCACTCAAATCCAATCCAATAATCTTTAATCCATCTTGTTGAGCACAAAGGAGAGCATTCCACATCACAAGAAATCAAAGGAGCACATCAAGTGGAGCATCATCAAGGGGCACCTTCACTTCATCATGCTCAATCCGAGGGAGAGGTAAAGATAGCAAGGTATTAGCATTATTTTCATATTTTTATGTGGTTTTATGCATGCTTCATGTTCTTATGCTTTTAGTGTTTGATTTGTATGCTAACCACCACTAATCCACCTTGTTGGCTTTTCTCCTCTTCAGTTGCCTCTAGATAAATTTATCTCCTAAGTGGATATTTATAGTTATTACCAAGCCATGGTGGGATATAATGAAATGATTTTTGGATAAACAAGGACAATGACTACGCTAAGTATGTCTTGGATAATGCTATTTTGATAGAATGTTGGGCGATGGCTAGTAGTACTTGATTGTGGATATAAAAGCTCGAGAGTATAGATAGATAGAGGAGTTTTCCTCTCACAATAGCGCTTGTTGTCAGGTTTTCACTAGTTTTTTTTATTGCACCTTTTTGTTTTTGTTTTTCTGATTTTTTTTTTGTATTTTTTTTTTTTTGATGTTTTTTATTTTTTGACTTTTTTGTGCATTAGACTGCTCAAGTAAAGTATTTATTCAAATGGATGTTGTTGGTTGGTTCGTCGAGCACATCTCCTTCTAAATTTGTTAGCTGATAAGCACCTGATCCATAGGCTGATATGATGACATAGGGACCCAACCAGTTAGGTTCAAATTTCCCTTTCTTTTCTCGATCCTATTGATTTCTAGGATTTTCTTTTAGTACTAGATAACCAATCTTAAAAATCTTAGGGATGACCTTGTGATTGTAGCTTCAGAACATGTGTTGTTGGTATACTTTGAGGTGAGTATAGGCATGTTGTTTCTTTTCATCTAGAAGTTCTAGCTCTTGCAGTCGGTTTACTTGATATTCTTCATCTGGAATGAGACCTTTCAAAGATACTCTGAGAGGGGATTTCTACCTCCAGGGGTAAAATTGTTTTTGATCCATACACCAATGAATATGGCATAGCTTCTGTAGGTGTGCGGATGCTAGTTCTATATTCCCAAAGTGCTGGATTGAGTTGCACGTGCCAATCTTTTCATGCATCATTTACTATTTTCTTTAGGATTTTCAATATTGTTTTGTTGGATGCCTCGGCTTGACCATTCCCCTGTGGGTAGTAAGGTGTAGAGAAATGATGTTTGATTTTGAATCATTCACATAGTTCTCGTATATCCTAGTTTTTGAAAGGTTGTCCATTATCTGTGATGATGGAACTTGGAATGCCATATCTGCAGATTAGATAATTAAGAATGAAGGAGGCGATTTGTTTTCTAGTCACTGTGGTCATGGGGACCACTTTAATCCATTTTGTAAAATACTCTATTGCAGTGATAATGAATTTGTGTCCATTTGAAGATGAGGGATGTATTTTGCCGACTAAGTCTAGTCCCCACTGGCAAAAAGGCCAGAATGTTGTGAATGGCTATAGTTCCTATGCTGGTGCATGTATAAGATTGCCATGGATTTGACATTTAGGATATTTCTTTATAAAATGATAATAATCTTTTTCCATTGTTGGTCAGTAATATCCCATTATTAGAGGTTTTTTAGCAAGGGTAGGACCACTTGAGTGTGTGCCACAGATACCTTCGTGAAGGTCTTGTAAAGCCAAGTCAAATTCATTACGATCAAGGCAACAAAGAAGAGTACCATCTAGACCTCGACGGTAAAGAGTATCAACAATGAGGGTATAACGGGCGGCTTGCCGGATAAAGTTGTGTTTTTAATTCCAAGATAGGTCAATGGGTAGGGTATTGGTTTTAAGATAGTCATTTATTGTTTCGTATAACGGAGAGTCGGAACCAGTTAAGGCATAGATAACATGGGATGTGGAATTGTCATAGGCTAAGGAAAACAGTTGCTCTACCAGAAACTTGTAATGACTTTGTTGTTCTAGAATTTATAGTAATGAAGCGATAGTAGCCATTGCATCAGCTACTCTGTTGTCTAAACTTGGTATTTGCTCGAAGGTGATGTGTACAAAATATTGTTTGAAATCATCCATCATTCGTGTGTATGGTAGAAGCTTGTCATCTTTCATTTGGTAGTCATTGTTGATCTAATTTATGACTAGTTGTGAATCTCTGTAGACTTTCAATTTTGTGATTCTCCATTCCATGGCCATTTTGATGCCTATCACTAGTGCCTCATATTCAGCAATTTTATTTGTGCATGGAAAAATGAGTCTATATGATCTTGGTATGGTGTGTCCATCAGGAGTGATGAACAGAATGCCAGCACCTGAGCCATGTTGAGTGTAGGGTCCATCAAAGTATAGGGTCCATTTCTTGGTGGTAAGAGTAAGAACATCCCTATCTGCAAATTCAATCTCCATTGGTTGTTTATCTGGTAATGGTGCGTCAGCTAATTGATCTACAATCACTTGTCCTTTGATAGCTCGATGCTCTCTATAGTGGATATCAAATTCACTGAGGATCATTATCCATTTAGCCAATATGCCAGTGAGAGCTACTTTGCTAAGCAAGTACTTTAGAGGGTCAATTTTTGCTACTAGCTTGATTGTATGAGCTAGCATGTAGTGTCAAAACTTTTGAGAAGAAAATACCCCTATGAGACAAGCCTTCTTAATGAATGTATAATTGAGCTCATATCCATTCAAAGTTCTACTGATGTAATAGATAGCTTGTTCCTTGCCTTCTTGATTTTCTTGTGCTAATAGTGCCCCCAGTGATATGTTTGTTGTTGATATGTAGAGAATAAGTGACTTCCCTGCTATTGGCGGTACCAGAACTGGTGGGTTCATTAGATATTGCTTGATTTGATAGAATGATTCTGCACATTTGGCTTCCCATCTGAATGGTACATTCTTATGTAGCAAATGATTGAAGGGTAGGCTTTTATCTACTAGTTGAGTGATGAATCACCTGATTGACTGGAGTTGTCCTTGCAAGGATCTAAGTTGGTTGATGTTCTTAGGTGGTGGCATCTCCATGATGGCTTGTACCTTTGTTGGATCTACTTCAATGCCCTTTGCTGAGACTATGTAGCCTAATAATTTTCCTGCTTTAACCCCGAAGACACACTTCTTAGGATTGAGCTTGACTTAAAATTTCTCCAATCTTTCAAAAACTTTCTCTAAGATGCCCAGATGTTTTGCTTGAGTAAATGACTTAGCTAATAAATCATCCACATAGTCCTCCATGAAGGTATGCATCATGTCATGAAAAATTGTTGTCATTTCTCATTGATAAGTTGCCCCCACATTCTTTAAGTCAAACGACATGACATTCCAACAATACGTTCCCCAAGGACAGGTAAACGTTGTTTTATCTTGATCCTCTGGAGCTATCCTGATTTGATTAGAGCTAGAAAAAACATCCATTAGTGAGAACATTGCATGGCCTGTTGTGAGGTCTACAATTATGTCGATATTGGGCAAAGGAAAGTCATCCTTTGGACAGGCTTTGTTGACATCTCAAAAATTGGTGCATATCCTAATACTGTCATTTGGTTTTGAAACTAGCACAATGTTGGAAATCCATTCAGCATAGTCTATAGGTCGAATAAATTCGATGTCTAATAGTTTCTTTAGCTCAGCTTTGACCATGAGTGCTACATGTGGATTCATCTTTCTCATTTTTTGCTTAATGGGCTTAGCTCCTGGAGCAATAGACAAGTGATGCATGATTAGATGTGGATCAATCCTAGGTATATCTGCATATGACCAAGCAAAATTGATTTTCTTTTCTTTAAAGAATTTGATAAACTCTTGTTTTTCTGCCTCTGTTAGGGATTCTGCTAGGGGTATGTTTTTGGCTACTTCTGTTGTACTGATGTTGATTGATTGAGTGAGCTTAATCAATATGGGTGATCACTCCTAATAGTGTTCAAGAAGAGTGTCAAGTCTCTCATCTTTAGGTGCCTCAAAAAGGTTTTCACCTGCAGATGCATCCTTTATTTTTACTTTTTTATGATCTAGTGCTGCCATTGACTGGTTTTCAGTAGTAGATCCTTTATTTCTTTCATTTTTGCAACTGAGAGACTTGGCACTCCCCTGATTGTAGATGTCATTACTTTGTTCACTGGTAGAGTTTGTTTCCGGGTTAACAATACATAAGTAATGGATAATGGAATCATCATTTGGTAAAATTGGTATGTCATGATTTTTCAAGTTCATCCCAATCTATGAGGTCAGGAAAGATGAGTGGTAAAGAGTCATTGGGTGGGTCGAGTTCAGCTGTTGCAAGTGTCAGGATGGAGGTATCATCGAGGTTGGTTGGGATATTGAATAAGTTAATGATAGTGTCAAGGTCTTTGATGGTATCATCTTCTGTGTAAACTTGCTTGTAATGTTGTTGCTCGTTTTTCATGGCATCATAGATATTTTGTGCACCAAATTCAAGTAGTCTAGGTTCTGTGCCTAGCTCTTCTTGAGAAAGGGGTGTATGACTACTATTTTCAGCAATATCTTCAGTAACATTGGAACAGGTGCCCCATTCATATTCATTTGAATCAGTCTAAGAGGTATCTTCCCAGATTCTTTCAGTGTTGTGGACTAGTATGTTGTAGGGTGCAAACAGGTATTTGATGATAGATACTAATCTGGCAGTCTTCTCGAATTCTGTATCAGATCCTTCTCCTACTCATTGCATCTATTCATATACTATCTCTCCTTAGGGAGTAATGATGTTGTCCAGGGGTGATTCTTCTTTGTTTGAAACAAGTTCCTGAACATGATGTACCTCTACACAAGGTACTTCTATCTTTTGAATGACTGATTGCTCTGGATATTTCTCTTTTTCCTAGTATTCACATTCTTTTCGTATTGTTTCTGTTGATTCAAATAGTGCCTCCTGCCATGAGTCCTCCTTGTATTTCTTCTTTACCTTCCACTGAGGTTTTTGATATTTACTTGGTGTCTTCTTTGGTGGTAGAGCGTGTTCATGGCCCAATCTGATTTTGTCTAAATACAAAAGTGTGAAGGAGGATCTAATGGTTTTGTGACACCTTCCTAATGCTTGCCGATAGGTCCTTTGCCATTGTATCCCATTTGTTGCATGATCAAGTAGCCTTTTCCATACAGTTGTGTTGGTATAGCAACTTCCATAGTAGCTACTCGGTCTTCTTCTTCATCCTTGTATAGCCAACTAAGGATGTCCTTTTCTTCTGATTCATGTGCTAGTGTGCCTAGTTGAATAAACTTGCCATCAAACTTGGTGATGGGTTGTCTTGCTTGATGTCTTGATGTTGTAGGTAGCCCATGTGTTTTAGGTGATGCTGGTAAGTTGACTAAACACAAGGGTTCCAAAGAGTACTCTCCCATACCTTGTTCTTTTATTTTCATCTTCTGTTTGAAATCCATAGATAAAGATTTAGGCTTTTCTTGTCGAAAATCTAGTGCTGAGGAAAGTTTTTTTTTTTTTTTTCTGTTATGTGTAACCAAACTATCTTGAGCTGCCCCCATAGAATTACAATATTGAAAAGGGTTATGATCTGCTAAAATAGAGATCTCTTGTCCATTGTATGGGAACCTAACACATTGGTGATAAGTTGAAGGTACTGCTTGCATTTCATGTGTCCAAGGTCGACCCAATAAGATATTAGATGTGAGGTCTATGTCTAAGACTTGGCACATAGTGTCATTTTGTATTGGTCCCATTTGAATTGGCAACACCAATGTTCCTTTAGATGATTTATTCTTCATCATCATATGCTTTGATAGTGATCTTTTTGTGTGGATCAATAGACTACTCAGAGAAGCCTAATGCACAGATAAGTTTTAAGGTACAGATATTGAGTCCAACTCCTCCATCTATTAATACTTTTTTGACTCGATGTTTGTAGAATAAGACTTCAATGTGGAGTGGAGTATTGTGTGGATGGCTCAAGGTATGTGCACCAAGTTGTGGTACCGAAAGGGGGTCTTAAGATGCCACTTTTTTTTTCTGAAATCAGCAAAGTCTGAGCTTCAATGACAAATTGAAGATAGTTACACTCCAAATTTGAAGATGCAACAAGAACAAGTGTCAGAGTGCTTCGAGTCTACTTTCTAAACTACTAATTTTTTTGAAAATGGTGGAGATTAAGGGCTTCAAAAAGGGGGGCCACAAAAAGTGGTCCTATTTTTATGCAAACAACATAACATAGCATTTGTTGTGGCCTCCCTAAAATGTTAACTTTTTTTTTGAATTTTTAAAATTGCTTCAGTGAGAAATTAGCTAACACCTTGTAGTTTATGCCAGAATTTTCAGCTAATTTTTTAAAGAGTATATGATTTTTTACTAATTTTCAAAGTTGACACATCTTGAAAAAAAGAAATTTGAGTGTGCTCCCCCCTAAAATTATTGAAAACAAATTAAAAAAAAATAAATTTAAATTGTATAGAATGGAGTCTAGTTTCTAAAAATGTAATTTTTTTCAAAATCTGATGAACGTCGAAAAATCTATACCCAAAATAGTGCATGTTGGTTTTTGACAAAAAGTAGACACACTAACAAAAGAAATTATAGATGAAAGACTTAACGAAATCAAAATTTGAAATAAATTACATTTTTAGATAGCTAAGAGGGAGCTCAAGTTTACCACAGTATTTTTTTTAACTTCATTGAAACACGTGCAAACCTGACGGAGAGCACGACCAAAAATATGCCAAAATTTTCAATGTTCTAACAAAAACACGTCTCTAGCCTGAAATGGTCATCCAAACCTTTGGGTTGGATGCCCAAGGCAAATCCAAACCATAGGTTTGGTGTTTCCCAAAGCGGGCCATTTGGCGCACACCAAATATGGTGAGTGCCCTATTTGGCGTGTGCCAAATGTGATGAATGGATATTCCATTTGGCACGCTCCAAATGTGGTCCATATTCCACATTTGGCGCACGCCAAATAAGGATGAAGGGGGAGATAGCTTGAGGGATAGTAGAATAAGGGAATTGTGAGAGCTAGAAAGGGTAGGGACAAAGAAGAGTATGTATCTATAAGAATGAAGATCCCGAGAAGAGGTAAGGGGAGAGAGAGAATATGAGATCTAGCTCATAGAGAGAGATGGAACTATGAGGGAAGGGAGATAAAGAAGGGAGAGGTTAGATGCAAGTTTCTATGTACACATTTGGTACTTCCCTATTTGGCACGCGCTAAATGTGGAATAGATACAAACTCTTCTTTGTCCCTCCCCTCTCTAGCTCTCACAATTCCCTTATTCTCCTATCCCTCGAGCTATCTCCCTCTTCATCCTTACACCCATCTAATTCCCTCTCTCACCTCTTTCCCTTGGTTTTTTCCTCACTCCCTCCTCTCTCTAGGTCCTAAGGGGTCATAGGACACCATATGACCCCTTAGGACACAAAATGACCCCTAACGACACCTAAGGGGTCATATGGTGTCCTAAGGGGTCATAGGACACCATATGACCTCTTAGGTTACCATAGGACCCATAACGACACCATATGACCCCTTAGGACACCATACAACCCATAACAGCACCATATGGTGTCTTAATGGGTCACAGGACACCATATGACCCCTTAGGTATCGTTAGGGGTCATATTGTGTCCTAAGGGGTTATATGGTGTCATATGACCTCTTAGGACACCATATGACCCCTTAGGACACCATACGATCCATAACGACACCATATTGTGTCCTAAGGGGTCATATGGTGTCCTAAAGGGTCATAAGACACCATATGACCCCTTATGACATCATACGACCCATAATGACACCATATTGTGTCCTAAGGGGTCATATGGTGTCTTAAGGGGTCATAACACACCATATGACCCCTTACGACACCATACAACCCATAATGACACCTAAGGGGTCATATGGTGTCCTATGGCCCCATAGGACACCATATGACCCCTTAGGTGTCCATACGACCCATAATGACACCATATTGTGTCCTAAGGGGTCATATGGTGTCCTAAGGGGTCATAGGACACCATATGACCCCTTAGGACACCATACGACCCATAAGGACACCATATTGTGTCCTAAGGGGTCATATGGTGTCCTAAGGGGTCATAAGACACCATATAACCCCTTAGGACACCATACGACCCATAACAACACCGTATTGTGTCCTAGGGGGTCATATGGTGTCCTAAGGGGTTATAGGACACCATATGACCCCTTACGACACCATATGACCCATAACATCACCTAAGTGGTCATATGGTGTCCTATGGCCCCATAGGACACCATATGACCCCTTAGGTGTCCATACGACCCATAACGATACCATATTATGTCCTAAGGGGTCATATGGTGTCCTAATGGGTCATAGGACACCATATGACCCCTTAGGACACCATATGACCTATAATGACACCATATTGTGTCCTAAGGGGTTCTTAAGGGGTCATATGGTGTCTTATTACCGCTTAGCACACCATATGACCCCCTAGGACATAATACGGTGTCATTATGGGTTGTATGGTGTCCTAAGGGGTCATATGGTGTCTTATGACCCCTTGGGACACAATATGACCCCTTAGGATACCATACAACCCATAACGACACCATATTGTGTCCTAGGGGGTCACATGGTGTCCTAAGGGTCATAGGACACCATATGACCCCTTGGGTGTCCATACGACCCATAACGACACCATATTGTGTCCTAAGGGGTCATATGGTGTCCTAAGGGGTCATAGGACACTATATGACCCCTTAGGACACCATACGACCCATAATGACACCATATTGTGTCCTAGGGGGTCATATGGTGTCCTAAGGGTCATAGGACACCACATGACCCCTTACAACACCATACAACCCATAATGACACCAAAGGGGTCATACGGTGTCCTATGGCCCCATAAGACACCCTATGACCCCTTAGGTGTCCATATGACCCATAACAACACCATATGGTGTCCTAAGGGGTCATAATACACCATATGACCCCTTACGACACCATACGACACATAACGACACCTAAGGGGTCATATTGTGTCCTATGGCCCCATTGGACACCACATGACACCTTAGGTGTGCATACGACCCATAACGACACCATATTATGTCCTAAGGGGTCATATGGTGTCCTAAAGGGTCATAGCACACCATATCACCCCTTAGGACACCATATGACCCATAACGACACCATATTGTGTCCTAAGGGGTCATAAGACACCATATGACCCCTTAGGACACCATACAACCCATAACGACACCATACTGTGTCCTAAGGGGTCATCTGGTATCCTAAGGGGACATAGGACACCATATTATGTCCTAAGGGGTCATATGGTGTCCTAAGGGGACATAAGACACCATATGACCCCTTACAACACCATACGACCCATAACGACACCTAAGGGGTCATATGGTGTCCTATGGCCCCATAGGACACCATATGATCCCTTAGGTATCCATACGACCCATAACGACACCATATTGTGTCCTGAGGGGTCATATGGTGTCCTAAGGGGTCATAGGACACCATATGACCCCTTAAGACACAATACAACCCATAACGACACCATATTGTGTCCTAAGGTGTCATATGGTTTCCTAAGGGGTCATAAGACACCATATGACCCCTTAAGACACCATACGACCCATAACAACACCGTATTGTGTCCTATGGGTTCATATAGTGTCCTAAGGGGTCATAGGACATCATATGACCCCTTACAATACCATACAACCCATAATGACACCTAAGGGGTCATATGGTATCCTATGGCCCCATAGGACACCATATGACCCCTTAGGTGTCCATACGACCCATAACGACACCATATTATGTCCTCAGGGGTCATATGGTGTTCTAAGGGGTCATACGACACCATACAACCCCTTAGGACACCATACGGCCCATAACGACACCATATTGTGTCCTAAGGGGTCATATGGTGTCCTAAGGGGTCATAGGATACAATATGACCCCTTAGGACACTATACAACCCATAACGACATCGTATTGTGTCCTAGGGGGTCATATGGTGTCTTTTGGGGTCATAGGATACCATATGACCCATTACGACACCATATGACCCATAACGACACCTAAGGGGTCATATGGTGTCCTATGGCCCCATAGGACACCATATGACCCCTTAGAACACAATATGGTGTCGTTATGGATTGTATGGACAACTAAGGGGTCATATGGTGTCTTATGGCCCCATAGGACACCATATGACTCCTTGGGTGTCCATATGACCCATAACAACACCATATTGTGTCCTAAGGGGTCATATGGTGTCCTAAGGGGTCATAGGACACCATATGACCCATAACGACACCATATTGTGTCCTAAGGTGTCATATGGTGTCCTAAGGGGTCATAAGACACCATATGACCCCTTAGGATACCATACGACCCATAATGACACCTAAGGGGTCATATGGTGTCTTATGGCCCCATAGGACACCATATGACCCCTTAGGACACCATACGATCCATAACGACACCATATTGTGTCCTAGGGGGTCATATGGTGTCCTAAGGGGTCATAAGACACCATATGACCCCTTACAACACCATACGACCCATAACGATACTTAAGGGGTCATACGGTGTCGTATGGCCCCAGAGGACACCATATGACCCCTTAGGTGTCCATACGACCCTTAACAACACCATATTGTGTCCTAAGGGGTCATATGGTGTCATAAGGGGTCATAGGACACCATATGACCCCTTAGGACACCATATAACCCGTAATGACACCATATTATGTCCTAAGGGGTCATATGGTGTCCTAAGGGGTAATAAGACACCATATGACCCCTTAGGACACCATACGACCCATAACGACACCATATTGTGTCCTTTGGGGTCATATGGTGTCCTAAGGGGTCATAGGACACCATATGACCCCTTACGACACCATACGACCCATAACGACACCATATTGTGTCCTAAGGGGTCATATGGTGTCCTAAGGGGTCATAAGACACCATATGACCCGTTAGGACACTATACGACCCATAGCGGCACCTAAGGGGTCATATGGTGTCCTAAGACACCATATTATGTCCTAAAGAGTCATATGGTTTAATTTTTATGGTTGTGGCTATCAAACTATAGGGTATAGAGTAGAAATTTATCAAAGGTTAAAAAATTTCAATGGAAGTCATTTGGTTAGCGCCATATTTGGCACTAGCGAAATGAGCTGCACAAAAAAAAGGTTATAGGGTATAGGGTAGAAATTTATCAAAGGTAAAAAATTTCAATGGAATTCATTTGGCTAGAGCCAAATGAGCTGCACTAAAAAATGGTTATATGGGACCCTTGACCCATGATCCAAGCCCACATTCTCTCATTTTGTCTTCTTTCTACGCATGATCAGACAAAAAAATGCTTTTTGCATGGTGTTGACATTTTATGCAAGGTTATTTTATACATTCCATTAGCTCTCCACTACCTTTTTTTTCCTTTGGCAACATCAAAGAGGAAGAACATAGTTTTTTTTATCAAATTTGAATAATTGAGGTAATATTTTCTTGTTTTTAGAATTCAAATACTTATTAAGTGTTATTTTGTTTAAACATTAGAATAAAAGTGTGAGTCAAAATTGATTATAATCCTATTAGATTTACATTAGATTTAACAATGCATTTGAAGGAAGTTGCATAAGAAAATTATTTGTTTGGTGCTTTAAAACAAAATTTGCAATTTCATACATCCTTTTTAAGATATGGATAATTTAGAAAAGGAATACATGAAATAATTTCAATTTCATATATCCATTTCAACATATGCATAATTAGGATAGTCATAGATGCATAATTAGGATAGTCATAGATGCATAATTTCACTTTATTCTCTTTTATGTGCATGTACATGTAGAAATCATCATCATGTCGAGGAAATGACCAAAAAATGTAACATTCGAAGAGCGTGAAGCTAAGAATGCAAAAAGAAGAGAAGGAATGAAGCAACTTTGTGAACAAAGGAAATTGAATACCATAGAAGAAGAGGTGCCAATTGAAGAGGAACATGAAATATCCATCCAATCTAAGAGAGAGACAAAATTGGCCACACAAAGGCAATGGATGCAAAACCTTCGTGCAATGAGACAATTGAATCCCAAGGTTGAGAGCATGTCTACCACAATTCAAGTTGAGGGAACCCCACCTCTTACATCTCAAGATGAAGGCACACCGTTGGTGTCTACAACATCTCATATTGAATGCACTCCCTCTATGACATTTGATGTTGCAAGTACTTCATGACTGACATCAAGTATTGGATCTACACCATCTTGTACACCTCAATTTCAAGGTATGTCATCATTTTCATCTTCGGTTGAAGGTATGCCACCTATCCCTAATGTTGTTGACATTCCTAATCTTGAGGTAACTCAAAGTTTGAGAACACCTCCTAGAGTTTTGCATAGAAAGCCTAAGTATTTGATTGATATTGATGCTAATTTTTTGAAACCAATGGTTGACAAGATTCTGAAGTGTACTTGTCAAAGACACGCTAACTGGATATGGAACATATTTTTTGAGCCTTTAAATGAGATAGGAAGATGTCAACTATTTGTTGAAATGATGAGAAATCTGAAATTTAGGCCTATAATGAAGATTCTTGGGCTAAGAACATCGATTGAATCAAGCGACAAATCTATTGTGAATAATCTGATGAATGCATATGATATTGTTGGTTCTAACTCATGCACAAAAGATAGTAATGCCACATGACATGTCATTACATCAACAATTGTAAGCACTAAACTAAGAAAGCTCGCCTCCTTAGAAGACAAGTAAACAATTGAAGATAAGTAGACAAACTCTAATGAGAGCTTTGGGAAGGTGACAAAGAGCGGAGGATCCATATAACAATGAGTTATGGGCATTTTCCGATAGATTACCATGGAAAGATAAAGCAATTGTTGAAGCCTTGAGATCCCTAATTGAAGATTTTTGGAAGAATGACACAAGGGTCTCTCCAAATCAAAGAGATGTTGTAAGAAGGAGGATTGGTAGTAAAATTCATGATCCACATCCAAAATATTTTTTGGATATGACTCAAACACATTTTTTTGCCAAGTTTCAACATATGTATCCTCAAATAAAGATTAGTCAAAGATTCTTTGAAATGGTAAAGCCTTTTTATGTCAAAATAAATCACACATGCACAATTTGTTGTTGTAGAGTATATATTTAATTTTCTAACCATTATGATGTTTATCAATGCATATGTATAGATTTTCATGCTAATAATGTTTTGCAGGAATGCAACATAAATGGTCCACCGACATCTTCAAGGGAATTCATATCTAGCATCTTATGTGAAAGAGTAGATGGTCAAGTATATTACAATAAGTGTTGCTTGGATGGCACATGTGTTGATTGTGGTGGATTGTGACATTTACAAATTTGTCAACATATGGATATTGGACAAGAAATTGGTAATGAATTAGTAGAATTTGGAAAATACAAGACAATGGCCTACATGCTAAAAGATGGAAAAGAAGCAAAAAGGTGTGAATTGGTTAGTGAGAAGATTCTAGTGTATCAGTTTATGGGCATCTTTCATGAGAATATAGTGTATGAGTATGCAAGGCATAACCATCAAGCTGGTTGGTTGCACTCACAATTTAAGCTATGTAAGGACACATTTCCACTTCATACAATCGTTTCAATTATTGACTTTGCAGAGAACTACACACTGCAACCGCAGAATGAGGTGCAATCACAATATTACAACTCCACACAAGTTGCCATATTTGTGCATATAGAATTCATTCATGCACATGATAGTATGGAAGAGGATAGGAAGATATTGAGGGAGTATCATTTTTACATTAGTGATGATCGCTCACACTCTACAGAGTTTGTGCAAGGTTGTTTTCAGATATTCTACGATGATTTGGCTAGCCGAGGCATATCATTCCATCAACATATCATATGGTCAGATAATTGTGCATCACAATTTAAGAACTCTCAGATGTTTTATTGGTTGAGTAGGATGCATAAGTTGACTGCTATTCAACATATGTGGAATTTCTCTAAGGCTGGGCATGGAAAAGGGCAGCATGATGGTGCAGGAGCATGTATTAAAAGAGCTTTAGCATGAGAAGAGTTAAAGTACAAAGGGAATGCAAACTTGAAAGATGCAAAATCAACTGTTCAATGGTGCAATGGTACAATTGGTCCAGGTAATCAAGGTAAGTCTTTAGTTCATTTTTTTTTTAGTTGGTAGATAATACTAACATTGCAAAATTAGAAGATTGTTGTACATTGACAGGATCGAGTGAGCTACACTCTTTCAAAAGCTCTAATGCAGGTTCATGGACTATCCATACGCAGTGGATGGAATGTTATTGTTCTTCATGTAGAGATGGTGCCTATAATGACTGTGAGTCAAAGGAGTGGGTGGATGAATGGTGTATGAGACCTCTAATCCCACTTGAGACATACCAACCTCTGAGTGCACTACAACTCACACAGATGGAAGCATCAATTGAATTTGACCATGTGTTAGATTTAGTCCAACTAGGTAAATTATCCACATGCAATTTTTTGTACTTTAATATTTTACCTTACTTGTTTGCTAAAGTCTTCTCACTTTATCATTGCAGGACATGTTTATGCAGTAATTGCAACCGAAGACAATGAAGAAGGAACAAATTATTACCTGTGTCATTGTGTGGACACAAAAAAGAAATTGGATCGGCCTGTGGTAGATGGAGAAAATATTGAGTACCCCACAAGATCAGTAGTTGTTACTGGTACATGGCTTAGAAGGTACCTAGTGAAGAAGTCTAACTTGTGGTTGTTCGAGGACTTCGAGACACATAGGAAGATTCTTCATTATTCTAACCTTGTTGTAGCTTCAAATGTTCATTTGATCAGATATGGGGGTAGACCACTAAACAAGAACCTATGGAAGGTTCGCGAGTTTGACCATGAGGCCATACTAGACACGATAAAGAGTAGAGAAGATCCAGATGGTTCATTGGATTAAATGTAAATGTAAAAAAAATGTAATATCAATTTTATTTGGATATATGTACATGACTTGTATTTTTTACTACTCGAGGCATTGTAATATAAAAAATTGTGTTTTTGTCTTGTTTTGTGTGATTTTATGTAAATAATGTCATTTTGGATCATTAGAGATCACATGGGATCATTTCGAGAAGTATACCCTGCTAATATGGTAAAAGATGTAAAAAATGCTCATTTGTTGTCAATCACTCAAAGTGTGAAAAATTGTCAAAATTTGGCATGGTTTTTCTTGATGTTAGTGACATGTAAGAATGACCCATCTAATCCTATGGGGTCATGTTATGGCACTCTAAAAAAGCCTCTTTCATTTTCAATAGACTTGGATCCAGTTGCTCGTGGTGACTCTTTCTCGGTTGCGACAAAAAATGTCAGATGAGTTCAATGAAAAGTTGCACAATGCCCCATCTTTCAATCTGCTCGTCGTGGCACCGAACCGTCAGCTTGTACACATTGGGGTGGCTGGGTTTACACTAGGAATGCCTTCTTTTTGCTCTCCAACTCATCCAATCATTGCGAGACAAACCCTAGCAGCGAAATCGCCCAAGTTCTCAAATTGCTCAAAGTTGTCAATATTCGGCATCACGTTTCTCAATGCCCATTAATCATAAGAATGATCTATCTAATCCTACGGGGTCATGTTATGGCACTCTAAAAAATCCTCTCTTAGTTTTGGTAGAATCAGATCCAGTTGCTCATGGTGACTCTTTCTCAGTTGCAACAAAAAGCGTAAGATGAGTTCAATGAAAAGTTGCACAATGCCCCATCTTTCAATCCGCTCATTGCGGCACCAAACCATCAGCTCGTATGCATCAGGGTGGCTGGTTTTACACTAGGAATTCTTTCTTTTTGCTCTCCAACTCGCCTGATCGTTGAGGGACACACCCTAGTAGCGAAATTGCCCAAGTGCTCAAATTGCTCAAAGTTGTCAATATTCGACATCACGTTTCTCAGTGCCCGTTAATCATAAGAAAGATTCATCTGATCCTATAGGGTCATGTTATGGCACTCTAAAAAATCCTCTCTCGGTTTCAGTAGACTAGGATCCAATTGCTTGTGGCGACTCTTTCTCAGTTGTGACAAAAAGCGTCAGATGAGTTCAATAAAAAGTTGTACAATGTCCCATCTTTCAATACGCTCATCACAGCACCGAACCGTCAGCTCGTACACATTGGGGTGGTCGGGTTTACACTAGGAATGCCTTCTTTTTTCTCTCCAACTTTCCCGATCATTGCAAGACACACCCTAGCAGTGAAATCGCCCAAGTGCTCAAATTGCTCAAAGTTGTCAATATTTGGCATCGTGTTTCTTGGTGCTCGTTAATCATAAAAACAATCCATCTAATCCTACGGGGTCTTGTTATGGCACTCTAAAAAATCCTCTCTTGGTTTTGGTAGACTTGGATCCAGTTTCTTGTGGCGACTCTTTCTTGGTTGCGACAAAAAGCATCAGATGAGTTCAATGAAATGTTGCACAATGCTCCATCTTTCAATCCGCTCGTCACGACACCAAACTATCAGCTTGTACATGTCAGGGTGGTTGGGTTTACACTAGGAATGCCTTTTTTATGCTCTCCAACTCGCTCAATCATTGCGGGACATGCCCTAGCAGCGAAATCGCCCAAGTGCTCAAATTGCTCAAAGTTGTCAATATTTGGCATCCCGTTTCTCGGTGCCCGTTAATCATAAGAATGATCTATTTGATCTTGCAAGGTCATGTTATGGCAGTCTAAAAATGCCTCTCTCGGTTTCAGTAGACTCGGATCCAGTTGCTCCTGGCAACTCTTTCTCGGTTGTGACAAAAAGCATCAGATGAGTTCAATGAAAAGTTGAACAATGCCCCATCTTTCAATCCGCTCGTCATGGCACCAAAACTTCACCTCGTATGCATCGGGGTGGCTGGGTTTACATTAGGAATGCCTTCCTTTTTCTCTCCAACTCGCCCGATCGTTGTGGGACACACCTTAGTAGCAAAACCGCCCAATTGCTCAAATTGCTCAAAGTTGTCAATATTCGGTATCGCATTTCTCGGTGCCCATTGTAGACGTCTAAAAATGGTCAACGCTTGTGGAGTCATACTTTAACATTTGTGCATTGCCTTATTTTAGGTTTTTGTGTTGCATTAACATTTCTTCTATTTTACGTACTTGGTCTTTATTATTTGCGAGCATCGAGTCCTTCTTCTGCATTCTTCATTTGTCTCGCTTTCAAATTTGGTCTTGTTGATAGTAATCTTCAGTCATGATTTTGGTCGATCTTATCCTGTCGCATCAATGTGCATGCTCATTTTGGCATATTTTGACATCGTCAATTCGATTTCATTTTGGACATCATCAATCCTAATCGATGATAGAATTAGGGTTTTGTCATTTTCAATCTTGTCGACTTGCGATCGATTTGTCATCGATCATTGTTATTTTCAATCTTGTCGTCTCGTGATCAATTTGTCATCAATCGTCATCTTTCTCAATCATGTCAATTTGGATCAATTTGTCATTGTTCCTCGGCGCATTTATCAATCAAATCGTTTGTCAACATTGGTCCTTTATTAGTCAGAATCATGATCGAATCGACATCAATTATCTTTTGTCAAGACCTAATTGTCATCCTTGCATTTCTAATTCATCTTCCAGGGTTTCACAATTTATTCATTTAACCTTGTTTGTCATTTCTCCCTCTAGGTTAAATAATTTATTTATTTATCCTAAGTCTTCTTTTCACAATTAAATATTTATTTAATTGGTTAACTAATTCGTCCCTCTTTGTGAATTAATTAATAAATGAAAAATTGTTAATTAATTCACTTAATTCCTAATTTCCTCATTTTCTAATTTCCTAATTTCTAATTCATCTAATTTTCAATTTTCTCCTATATTTCTCCTAATTTCATGGGACTGACATAGCAAATTTGTCATAATTTGTCATAATTGACAATCAATCAATTTTGACATAGTAATTTGTCGTCATTGACAATCAATCAATCTTGCATAGAAAGTGTCAATTTGTCATAATTTGTCATAATTGTCATTCTTGATTTGAAATTTCCATTCGAATCTCTTCATTCTAATCTTGTCATTTCTCCAATTTATCTATAAATTGGATGAATTTCTTCAATCAAAGCCCCTGGTCGAATCAATCACGCTTCTAGTACCCTTATGTTGTCATCTTGCTTTCACATTATAATCATGCACTTGAAGGTGAGATCCACAAAATAAATCTATTTGAAGGAGAAAGAAGGACAATGGAGCCACATGAAGGAGACATCTGCATTTGGTTTGCTTAGATTTCATTTAGAATGTCTTGTCTTCATGTTTTCATTGAATGTTTTTTGGATGATTATCACTACAATTTAGTTTTTCGTGATTGAGCTAGGCCAAATTCCCATATTGCTTTGATGATTTCCACATTTCCTATCTACATTAATTGGTGAACCCGATGTGAACTAACCCCCTAACCATGCTTTTGAGTGCTTTTGAGATGATTTGCAGGTAAAAAACCCAAGAAACAGGGTAATGCAGGGCTTTCTGAGAACTCCTGCGCCTGTGTAGGAGCAATCTGCGCCTATGTCAAGGACTTTTGTGCCTATGTCAAAGGGATCTATGCCTGTGTTACTGCATTCTACACCTATGTGAGACATTCTACACTTGTGTAAGGCCAGAAACAGAGGTAAAAAGCAGTGTTTTTACTTGCAAATTGCTTTGTTTTGCATTCTATTTTTGCTTTTTTTGGTTTTTCTTTGGTACTGATTCTCTGTGTAGCACCTTGGCATTATGCATGACAAAGACAAAAAATGAAACTACTAACACATTTTCTGCAGGTTTGCTAGTCAAAGACTAAACAAATTAAACTTCTAACTTGATGATTTTGCAGGTTGCCTTATACTCCAACTAAACTTTGTGTTTGTAATTCATAATTAGGCACCTAGTATGATTGCTAAGTAGGATGGAATGAACATGTGTTTGCTTTGATTATTGAGTTTGACATTGGAGTAGGAGAGTATGCTCTCATCCTTCTTAGGGTGATCAGAAATCTAGATCTTCGATACCATTCTCATGGCTTGGATTGTTTGTTACCTTTAGAGGGCCTACCTTCCTGACCATTTTCTTTCTTTTGCAAGCAAGTAACAATCGTGAGAAGGGAATGACCCAAAGTGAGTACAGCTAGAATACCTTGGCATTCTAACTTACTATAAATAAATACCTGATGGGCGAAAGCTTTGAAGGAAGGGTTACGTGGGAATTGCAGTTACTTGGGAAGTGATAACCCTTGAACTCTTTCTCATATCAACATCTAAGTAGGACCTCACGGTCTAAATCATGCTTGCGTGACTACATTTGTTTGGTATCTTGGTGGGCTTAATGTCTCAATCACGCTTGCGTGACACCAAGGAGTAACGCTTAACAAAAATCCTTACTAAACACCTTGTATTTAGAGGCCAAAAATCCTTCTAGTTGCTTGAGAAGGACAAGTTTGGATACTTGGAAGAGATACTAAGTTTGCCATGGGGAGATTTCCATGGGGACTGATGCTTGGCTGCCCTAAGAAGTGAGTGCCATGGAGGGGAGCCCATGGGGTCAAGCATCTATGTATTCTCCTTGAATCTCATAATGAGTCTACCTCTCAAGTACCTACTGTCCTTACCTACCATAAGAAATGTGTGAATGAGCATGATTGTCTTGAGTCTAAGTTAAAATATCTTGTCTTCTTTACTTGTCAAAAGTTGAGTTGTGTCTCAATTCAAAAACAAGACAAATTGATTCAAAACAAGGTTAAACACAAGAGTATTTCATTCAACAAAGTTCAAAAAACCTTCAAACATGGTTGTCAAACATTTTTCAAAATCTTGTCTCAACATTCATGTCACTTAGATTTAGGTTCATCCTAGGTTTTCATTTTGCAAATTCATTGTCAATTACCAAGGTTAGGTTTCACCTAGGTCATACTCCTTTGCATATCAATAAGGGTCATCCATTTGCATGTGTCCTCTTGCATTAGAGTAACACCAATTCATAATTCAACCTTAGGTTGACATTGTCATACATTTGCATTTGCATCTTTGTCCTCATAACATTAGGTCACATTTGCATACCCTAGGTCTCTTCATTAAGCTTAAGTCATTATCATATCATATTAGAGTCATTTGCATAGCAATTGTCCCTTTGCATATAGTCTCAAAACTAGGTTTTGTAATACTTGAGTAATCCAAATATTTGAATAAACCCTAAGTCATTGCTAGGAAGTCTAGACCTTATCAAACTTTTGTCTTTTGTCATCAATGTCATTTGGTCAAACCTAGCTTAGTATCCAAGCATATAGGGGAGACATTGTCATTTTGTCCTTTTGTCACTTGGTCCTTTTGTCCTTTAAGGTCTAGACATCATTTCAATTTCCTAAGGGTCTCTTTTTAGATTTGCATTCCAAAAAGTTTGTCAAAATCTTGAAAAACAACCAAAAACATAGGTTGCATTCTTTCCATAGATTGCATTTTCATCTATTTAGTTTTCATTTAGTTGCATATCATACATTATCCTTGAAAAATCCCAAAAACATTGCATAGTGACATGTCTATTGAAACAAGGTTTCAAGCACCAATGATGCAACAAAGTTTGACGTATCAACCGACAATGCAATCAAATTTTAATCCAAGGCAATCACAATTATATCCAACCCAACAACAAAGCAACATTGATCAAACTTTTATGATGAAACAAATCTCCAAATACAAAAACTAGAGGAGAAACTAGCTCAAGAAAATGAGATTTTGGAACAAAGAATGAAAAACATTGAGAAGAATAGATCACAAATGTCCAAAATGTTTTGAAAATTTCCAGGTCGAAATCCAAAGATTGAGCCAATTGATGTCAGATCTCTTCTTGAATGATCAGACATATCAGCTCTCCTCTCCCAAATAGAGATGATGAAACAATTTCAAGAAAAGAGACAACATCAATTTCAACATTATGTGCCTCCACAACAAGAACAAGAAGGTGTTTACTATCAATCAGATTTTCAACCAATACAACCAATGGTTCAACCAATTGTTCAACATATACAACCAATACAACCAATGGTCCAATTTCAACAATATGTCCAACCAACTATACAATGTCCACAAATGGTTCAACCAATGGTGGAATATCAATGTCAACAACCACAACCAAACATTCAAAAACAAAGGTTGCAACACACACCAACCCAAGTTTCAAACATGTCAGAACAATTGAACCAAGTCCAATATCAAAACATGACATTAGATCAAAACCAACTCCTTGCCAAACAAGTTCAAATTCCAGATACAACTATGTCAAAACCTCGAAAGAAAGGTGGCTTTATTGCAATGATCTTAAGGAAATTACCAAGTGAGTTCTTTGAGGAAGATCAAAATAATACACTTATGTCTAGCAGTGCCTCATCCCCTCGCAAGAAAATTGACTCTCCAGTGGCATCTATCCCTAAACTTCTAGAAGTTTCACAAGAACCTTCCATATTGTCCTCATCAAACAATACACCCAAGGATGAAATTACCCAAGGGCTATCCATAATTGATTGCCAAGATAATCCAATTCATGATGCACATCCTTGTCATGTTTCAAAAATACAAGACCCAATGCCACCATGCACTTTATTGCCATTACCTATTTTAGAGGACCCCATTCGAAGTCCCTCTTCCTCATGTTCAAGCATTGATTCCTTGCTAGAATCCATCATAAATGTTCAAAGTGCATCTCCTTCATGCCAAATCATTGATCCCTTGTCAGAATCCTCCATGCATATCCAAAGTCCAACCCCATGTCAAGAGGATAATTTAGAGCATGAAGAAATGAGTCCTAAAGAAAATCAAGATCAAGATCTTGAAACCTTATCATCCCATCCAATTGTTGACCAGGACCCCATGTTCCCAGACACTCATGACAATTCCCCTATTCTTGTCCATCCTATGCAAAGTCCTATTGACACTCCATTCCCCAAGCAAGATCAAGATATCCCAGTCCATCCAATCCCAAATGACCCCCTTCCATTTCATGAACACAATATCCTTTCAAATCCCATTGACATTCCAGATATCCCTTCCATCCTTTCTGATGATCCCATTAAAAGTCAAGAGCAAAGCACCTCTAAAGAGGATTTGAATGATCTTCTTCCTTGTCAAGATCAAATTATTCCTTTAAATCCTCCACAAGATCTTTTTGTTCCTCCATCTCCTTGTCTTAATGCTCCATATACACTCCAAGAGCGCATTTCTTTTGATGATCCCATTATTTCTCCCATTCCATCTCTTGAAGAACCAGTCATTGAACCATGTCCACTACACAATCCTAGTCCCCCTCATGATCCTAATCCCACTCATGATTCTAACATGTTAGTGCAAGATGTTCATGAACCCTCGACATGTACAATGGGTTCTTCCACTTTGGTGAAATCCAATCCATTTCAAGATCTCATTATTTCTCTCATATCATATCCACCTCATAATGGACTCGCGTCTTCTTCCCAAAGAAAAAAGTATCCTACAAGTCAAGATATTCATAAAGGAAAAGGAGTAGATCTCCATAAGAAAGCATCCCTTCATGTTAAAGAAGATCTTAAGGGTCATGTCTACACAACTCACTCTCAAGATGTTGGTATCCCTCCATCAAAATCAAAACATATCCCTTCCCCATCATCCCTTCCATCCATCTTAGGTCCTTATATCCCTTCATCCTCTATGCAAGGTCAAGAAAGGCACACATCCTTGAGTAAATTTCATCAATCCAAAAGAACTCCATTTCATTCATATCCATCCATGCATTCCTTTCCCCCTCCAAGCAATTTGGATGCCAAGCATAAAAGTCATAAGTCTAGCAATCCACATGTATTCAAGGATCAACATGTCCAATATAATTGACATGTCAAAACAAAGAACAATATGATCTATAAAGCAAAGGAAAAATCCAAAAGGTCACAAAGGCCCATTGCTCAAAAAAAAAGTCAAAATATATATGGGTTCCTAAATCCCTTGTGCAAGCAATGCACTCCAAGGAACCACAAAAGCATGAAAAATCAAAAACCATGTGGATCCCTAAGCGGCTCCTTGAAGCACAAAAGCCTAAAGAAACATCAAAATTGGCATCTAAAATTGCTATTCCTCCATCCAAACCTTCCAAGTCTATTTCTCCACCACCTTCTTCATCCGTTTTGGGCCCTTATGTCCCAAAATCCATAGCCTTTCCTCTGTCAAAATCTCACTATCCAAAATACATCTTTCCTCCATCAATCCATCACCCCTCAAGGTGTGTGCCAATGTCGATCTTGCCAACATTTCCATTCACTAAAGCCTAGTTCTTCCAATACCCTATCCATTATCCAATACATATTTTCCATCCTTCCATCCCTCTGGTCCAATCCTTTACATAAATCCTTGCCTTAATTTCATCTCTTTTTCCATGTCCTTATCCTACCAACGTCTTTGAGCATACTTTTAAAGGTCATGGTCCATTTTTTTTTCAAGGCTACTATCCAAAAAAAAAAAAGATGCTTGAGTCCTTCTTCCATCCCCTATCATGTGTCCATCTTCTATTGAAAAAGTGAAAAAAAAAAGTGAAAAAAGTGAAAAAAAGACAAAAGAAAAAAAAGTAAAGCAAAAATAATTCGTCCACTGGTGAAAACCTGGTAAACAGGCGCCTTGGGCAACTACCGTGATGAAAACCTGGCAAACAGGTGTCATGCATAATTTATGAACTTCTTGCACACCACACTTGGGGGTAGGTTTTATCCTATCATATCCTTTTGTCCTTCATTGTTCCATTATCCTATCGAACCCATGTCATACTCCTTCATATCCTATTGCCCTTCATTATCCTATCATACCATGTCATATTCCTCCATTGTCCTATCATCCCTCATGTCCATTTTCCCTGTCCACCTTTGATCTTGACAAGGCTGAGGATCATCATGAGCATCATGCATCTTGTTTGCAGCTTTTAGTCCATCATAGCTTTTGGTCTTTATCCACTTGCTTATTATAACCTTTCATCCATATTCCCTAGCTTATTGCAACTTTATGCCACTATCCCTTAGCCTATCTCGACCTTCAGTCCATGTCCCTTATTCATTCTTGGTCTTGCTTATCCTATCCATATCTTATCACTATCCATACACCCTTTTTCATTCCTTGATCTTGATCTAACATAAGGATGCAAAATTTAAACATGGTTTCAAAAACTTCTTGACATGTCCCTCATGCCATGCTCCTGCTTTACATTGTCATATCCAGTCTCTTGTCCCATCACGCAATAGCCCTTGAAAATTGCATCTGTATTGTCTCCATGATAAAAGGCCTTTGTCTTCCCTCCATCCACCATCATTTTAGAAAGCCTATTTATTCACCTGTCATATTCCTTGCCTTGCTAGACACTGGGGGCAAAAATCCCTAAAAATCATATAATGTCCTGAAAAAATCTCTAAAAATCAAATAATGTCCTGAAAAAAAATTGAAAAATGTCCTGAAATAATCCAAAAAAAATTGAAAAATGTCCTTTAAAAAATCATAAAAAATCAAATAATGTCCTGAAAAAATCTATAAAAATCAAATACTGTCCTAATAAAACTCCCTAAAAAGTCATATAAATTCCTGAAAAACTGAACACAAAAAAATTGTACACACTCAACAAGAAAAACAAAAAAAATATATATCCTCTTGGTACATAAGACAGATCACTGAGTATACATCCAACAACATGCAATCACACACTGTGCTTTAATGAAATCATGCATAAACAAATGAACTTTTTTTAATCAAACCAGACATTCAAACTGATCAAAATTGTCATATCAATCAATCCACATCAATATCATTGGTCCTTGGCATACTATCATGGGTCTTATACAGGGTGTGGTATACTCGAAACTAGATTGCATCCTGTCTTAGATGGGGTACCGCATGTCTTGAAACCAGATAGCATGATCGTCCTATCAATGCTTTCAACTTTTGACAATGAAGATCGAGATGTTTGTTTGACTTGTTTGAATTTGTGAGTCTTATCATTTATTGATTTATCTTCGATCATGTTCCTATGTTGCTCGATGATGTCACTGAGTGATTTAGAGTGACTGGGATGGTTCATGGTCCTTTTCTTTTTTGTTGTGATTGTTGTTTGTGGAATGTTTGTTACAAACTGGGGCAACTATATCATTGGGTGTCTGTGATACATACGTTCGCTCTGTGAACGTCGCACATACCTCGACCCTTGATGTATGCACCCTAGGATGCTTCACTCATTCCTTGTGTGCGATGTGTCTGTCTTTTGCCAAAAAGGTTGTGTTTCAGCTTTGGCCTTCAATGCCATGATGCTATGCATCCATTTTACTACATTAAATAAAGGTTCTCACCTACAAAGTGCATTACTGAAAGCAATTTTTTCTTCCTCTCTAACTGTCCTCTGTCTCATTTCTTCTTACTAACATTTCTTCTGTCCGTTTGGATAGTTAGTTTGGTCTAGTGCTCCGATTTCCCCAAACAAATATGCTGCATCTTGCATTCATTGGTTAGTACATTTGCATTATATCAAACATCACATTGAGCATCATATCAAGCATTTTATCCATTTCATATTATAAATGCATCAAAAACACATCAAAAAAATATATCCATACATGTTCCACAATGGTACATCAACAATGCATAAGTCATCCATACATGGAAAATAACTATAAATCATAACACATTGCATCCCATCATATCGATGCATATCATATCATATATCAAAATAATATCGGAGTACAAAATTGGACTATTTTTCCTAAGTATGGCCTGCAAGCTGACTACATAATGTCACACTACATAATGTCAACTATCTATCATAAGGAGCATGTGCCTCTATCACTGGGTGTTCCCTCTATCCTCCTCATCCTTGGCATGTCTCAAGGATGATGTCCCTCCTATCCAAGGTCCTGGCTGTGGTGGTCTCATAGGTCCACTCACCCCCATGCTGCTCACTGACCTCCGAGAGTGTGCCCTGCTCTCTGTCCTCGATCGTGCATGATATGATGCTGCTCTTTGCTTTGGTGGAACTGCACTCTCATATAGTGTCCTCCAATGGCATATCTCCTCTCTGGTCTCTACCAACATCTATGCCATCTCACATGCACTGGCATCCCTAATTGACCCAATATACTCAGTGACTCTTTTCCCTTCTTGTTGTGCCTGTGCTATCGCGGTATCTCGAGCCGCTATCAATCTGGCTATCTCTACTCTAAACTGATTATGCTCTATCCTCAAGATGGCATTCTATCTCTCTAATGTCATAATGTGATCATGCTGACTCGCTATGGTAGCCCTGCACATCTCCATCTCCTCTATCCTAGCTATCTCCAACTCTATGGGTATATCCTGCAATGACTCCTGATCAGCTGAATCTGGCTCATAATCTTCATCCTCATCATCTCCATCCTTGTCATCCCCCTCATCCTCATCACCACCCTCATCCTCCTTGTCCTCATCATCTCCCTCCTCCTCTCCCGTGAGTGGGAAGTCCTCCTGTCTCCTCGGTACCGGAATATCAGGATCTGTCAATGGCACTGGCCGTCGTCATGCAAACCATTGCTCATACTCCTCTGTCATCCTGGCATCCACCGCATCTGATCTCCAATCCCACTGTCTTTGCTATAGCTATGTGAAGTCAGCATATCCTATGTGTGGCTGAATCATCCTCCCCCACTGACTCGTCTCTCTGTGAGATCGGGCAAAGTGTGCAGTCCCTCTAGGTACATCCTGCCTCTCTCCAAACTATCATCTGACTATCTCTGGCAGGTACATCTCAATCACTCTCTGGTGATTCATTGGTCGCCCAATTAGGTATCTCTCCTATCTGCAATATGATAGCTCATCACTATCATCTGACCATCCAGGGCAATCAAGATATGGCCTCCATGTGAACTCTCTCAATCTATCTAGCTCATGTCGCCAATACAGTATGTATCCAAATGGACCCTGTCTCAGTGCTCCCTCATAGCAGTACACATATGGTCAGTGTGGTACTACCTCTCTTTCTGCAATCAGTCGACATATGGCTATGTGCTCAAATTCCCATACCTATAGTAGTGTGACTCCACAGCTCAAAGTTTGTACTCCCTGATATGCTATCTGATGCAGCTGAAAATATAGCATAGCAAGTACACATGGTCCCCATGCGTACACCGTCCCCTCTGTCGCCATCCACTCTAGCACTCTTCCCCATCCAATAGGGAATCCATGTCCTCATCTATCCCCTATTAATAGGCATGCTATAACCATGGCTATCACCACATATCATCGATCATACTCTGATGCCATGGTCTCCCAGCCAATCTCCCTCTCTACAATATCCAAATCATCTGCGTCGTACTCAAATAATCTACACAAAGCATCTCTCCCTATCACTAGGTCATACTCTATCATCTCCCCATGAATCAGAATGCAGAGGAGACGCCATACATCCTCTAGTGTCACAGTCGCCTCTCCAGTCACCAGATGGAATGATGAGGTCTCTGAATGCCATCGCTCTACCAATGCGGTAAGCAGTCCTGTGTTTGCCCTAATCTTGGGCATGAATGTGATATAGTATATTCCAAGTCCTGCTAATGTATCTCTGTCCATGCTTTTGAGTCTATGTCGTAACATGAAGCAGTCAGGTTGGTTCTCCCGTGTAATCAATGGATACTATCGACTCTACATCACAATTGGGGCACACTTTGTCAGTTTTAGGGTTTGCTCCTATAGACTGCATTTCCTTGTTTCATGTCCAAATCAAGGCGTTTTTAATCTATTTTGACCTATCCTACCCTTATCCCCCTTTTTGGACCCTTCGCATGCTATTTTTGACCAAATTTGAGCTCCCAGTGCACAACTGTGCCTGTGTGTTGTATCCTACACCTATGTTGCATCAACTTGTGCCTGTGTACCCTACACAAGTGTAGGATGTGCTCACACAGGCACATAAGTCACTTTCTACATTTTTTGTGGGCCCCACAATGTCTTGCAAGCAAGTCAAATTCATAAAATTGACAATATGGGTTTTTGAGATACATACCACTGCTCCCGCATCATCTGGTTGTTTGTAGGTGCGTACACGTTCCTCGAGGTGATCTTCCATTGGAATGTTCGCCATCTCTCTGCAAGTGTCCTTTTCCAGAGCAACAAATCCTCCTCTTTGGCTAGTGCAAATGAGCACTTTTCATTCTCTTTGTCTCATTTATAGATCTTTGTCACTGCATAGATGGACGTGCACCCTCTCCGTCTTATGTTGGTCGCGGTCTTTTGCACCTTCAAATTGCTTGTTCTTCATGCATCCGGTCTCCGATTGTCAGTCTGTTTGCTCCTATCGTGTTCTATCATTATTATCGATCAATTGGCCTCTTTTCTGGATGTTTCCAGCCAATTCCTTGAGGGGGCATGCATATGTCATTGTTATTGTCTAGGGCATTTTCATTATTGTTCTTTGCAACAATGCTTAATATCGCATTGTCTCAAAGAGGGGCAAAATGTAGATGTCTAAAACTGGTCAACGCTTGTGGAGTCATACTTTAACATTTGCGCATTGCCTTATTTTAGGTTTTTGCGTTGCATTAACATTTCTTCTATGTTGCGTGCTTGTTCTTTATCATTTGCGAGCATCCAGTCCTTCTTCTGCATTCTTCATTTGTCTCACTTTCGAATTTGGTCTTGTTGATAGTAATCTTCAGTCATGATTTTGGTCGATCTTATCCTGTCGCATCAATGTGCGTGCTCATTTTGGCATATTTTGACATCATCAATTCGATTTCATTTTGGACATCGTCAATCCTAATCGATGATAGAATTAGGGTTTTGTCATTTTCAATCTTGTTGACTTGCGATCGATTTGTCATCGATCGTTGTTATTTTCAATCTTGTCGTCTCATGATCAATTTGTCATCAATCGTCATCTTTCTCAATCATGTCAATTTGGATCAATTTGTCATTGTTCCTCGACGCATTTATCAATCAAATCGTTTGTCAACATTGGTCCTTTATTAGTCAGAATCATGATCGAATAGGCATCAATTATCTTTTGTCAAGACCTAATTGTCATCCTTGCATTTCTAATTCATCTTCCAAGGTTTCACGATTTATTCATTTAACCTTGTTTGTCATTTCTCCCTCTAGGTTAAATAGTTTATTTATTTATCCTAAGTCTTCTTGTCACAATTAAATATTTATTTAACTGGTTAACTAATTCGTCCCTCTTTGTGAATTAATTAATAAATGAAAAATTGTTAATTAATTCACTTAATTCCTAATTTCCTCATTTTCTAATTTCCTAATTTCTAATTCATCTAATTTTCAATTTTCTCCTATATTTCTCCTAATTTCATGGGACTAACATAGCAAATTTATCATAATTGACAATCAATCAATTTTGACATAGTAATTTGTCGTAATTGACAATCAATCAATCTTGCATAGAAAGTGTCAATTTGTCATAATTTGTCATAATTGTCATTCTTGATTTGAAATTTCCATTCGAATCTCTTCATTCTAATCTTGTCATTTCTCCAATTTATCTATAAATTGGATGAATTTCTTCAATCAAAGCCCCTAGTCGAATCAATCACGCTTCTAGTACCCTTATGTTGTCATCTTGCTTTCACATTATACTCATGCACTTGAAGGTGAGATCCACAAAACAAATCTATTTGAAGGAGAAAGAAGGACAATGGAGCCACATGAATGAGACATCTGCATTTGGTTTTCTTAGATTTCATTTAGAATGTCTTGTCTTCATGTTTTCATTGAATGTTTTTAGGATGATTATCACTGCAATTTAGTTTTTCGTGATTGAGCTAGGCCAAATTCCCATATTGCTTTGATGATTTCCAGATTCCTATCTACACCCGTTAATCATAAGAATGATCCTCTTGATCCCGCGGGGTCATGTTATGGCACTCTAAAAAATCCTCTCTCGGTTTTGGTAGACTCAAATCCAGTTGCTCATGGTGACTCTTTCTCGGTTGCGACAAAAAGCATCAGATGAGTTCAATGAAAAGTTGCACAATGCCCCATCTTTCAATCTGCTCATCACGGCACTAAACCATCAGCTCATACATGTCAGGGTGGCCGGGTTTATGCTAGGAATGTCTTCTTTTTGTTCTCCAACTCGCCCGATCGTTGCGGGCCACACCCTAGCAGCAAAATCACCCAAGTGCTCAAATTGCTCAAAGTTGTCAATATTCGGCATCACATTTCTCGACGCCCATTAATCATAAGAACGATCCATCTAATCCCATGAGCTCATGTTGGGACACCAAACCGTTAGCTCGTATATGTCGGGGTGGCTGGTGTCTTGGATTACAAACACATATTTAGGTTCAAAGCTTAAGTAACAATAAACTTTGTGCAATTATTCATCTAATCATTTGTACTGCAATTATGGATAACCATGATAAATGATTTGCATTAACCAAAAAGCTACAAATCCATGCAACATTGTATACCGTTAAAACTATCAAATATATCCAATTCAAACAAATAGGCTTGCCAAAAGCCATATGGACTTAGAATTTCACATATTCATAAAACAAAACATATGTTCAAAATTGCTATAAAGGCATACAACATGATATTCAATAAAGTCAAATAGGGGCTTGCCAAAAGCCATATGGACATACAATGTCACATATTCATAATACAAAATATATGTTCAAATTTTCCATATAGGCATACAACATGGTATCCAATAAAGTCAAATAGGAGCTTGCCAAAAGCCATATGGTGATAGAATGTCACATATTCGTAATACAAAACATATGTTCAAAATTGAAATATAGGCATACAACATAAGACCATATTCTATTCATTTCCCTCTAGGGGAAGGAAACAGATCATGAGATATCTTTGCTTGTTGAGGGGATGGAGATGTATATGATGTAGGTGTCTTTCAAGTACATCCACTCGACCTCCTCTTTAGACTTTTTTGTAACTCCACCTAATACAATGAAAAGAATGATGTTAGCATATACAAAAATTAAATTTTAGAATGACATATAATAGAATAGTCACTTACCACATACAAATAATCATGATGTTCATCCACAACAGGTGTACGTTCATGATCTGGAGTGACAAGCCCCTCCTGTAAGCATCACAATATAAATTAAACTAAATACAAGTGTCGTTAAAATTTTCAATAACATATTATTAAGATAACAAATGTAATGCTAAATTTACTAAATTTACAAATATGTCTCATACTTCTGTTAAAACAGTTGAACTTGCTACTGTTGCAGCAACATCGCACTCCATTGATGTGCAGACAGCAGGAGGAGTCTCTGATGTCAACATCTGAAAATTAAACAAATTATACTGATTAATCACCAAAATTATCTATATTATTTAATAACAACATTAAAGATAAATTGTTTTCCTGGGTGAAAGATTGTCGATGAAATACACTACGAGGTGTTGATGTTGAAGCTCTAGCATCAAACTATTTGACATCCAAAATCAGTAATTAGAAAATCATTCACATAAGGTTCAACTATATACATATAATAATTATATTTTTTCACTCGTTGTATACCTGTGGAGTCGAAGAAGTAGTGAAAAAGGGTGCTGCAGGAATGTTGCTAGTATTGTGAACACTTTGACCCTGATTTTTTATCATAATAAATTACTAATTTAGATATATTCTCAAATTTACATATAAGATTTAATAAAAAGAATGAAATGAACTTGTAATGAAATTCACCTGGGTATCAATGCCAAATGTTTCATTCAGCAAGGATTCTGTCATGACAATGTTCTCTATAGCAAACTCTGCTCGTGCATGTGCATTCCCAGAACTATTAGGATCATAAGTGCAAAGAGAAACACAAGATCGACAAAAATGAGCTGGAACTCGATGCCTAGAATAATCAACATCATCACTCGCATCACCCTCTACTAGAGGCCTAACATACTGTATAAGGGTCTGAGTGAGTGAGCTAATCGAGTCTAGAGTTTCGACCTCAATACTTTCCTTCACAATGGAAGGAATAATAACATGCTCCACCATAGGTCTGGCCAAGGGTCTTGGTGGGAGATTTGGATCATGATGTGCACCCTCTCTATCATGCGAGGAACCCCCACCTCTACCTTGGAAATCTAGAAAATCAAAATAGTTTGGGATCTCATTAAGGACAAACTCACAGTACAATTTTCTCAAAAAGTATTGGGGTACCTCATGATTATTGCATGGGGGCTTATCAAATACCATCCACTACCTATCCCAAAAATTGTTCTTAATCCCTTCATGATGACACCAATGAATAGGGAATCTCCTACATCCAGGGTGTAAAGGTTGATTCGTTTGGGGGTCCGTAAAAAGAGCACACAAGTCAAATTTATTAATTTTCTTTTTCTTCACTGCCGCATATGATAATTTGTCAACATAAAATTGCTTTTTTTCTTCCTTCTTATAGGACCAAAAATATATTTTCCCACTCACAGATTGTATGTGAGATACAATAGATTGCAAAGAACTGGCAAGGTTTGTCCTATGGGAGTTTATTCCAGTGGGATCTTTTAGCCTTGTGATTAAACCTTCAAGCTCTTTTTGGCTATTTTCTATTTGACCTAATAGGTTTTCTTGTGTACCTATGGGATGTCTAGGGATTGTAGGAGGTTCTTGATGTGTTTCTTCTTCAATATGGTCTTCATGAGGAGGTGATTGATGTGCTTCTTCTCCAATATGGTCTTCATTAGGAGGCGATTGAGTGTTTTCAAAATTTTCTTATCTAATCTCATTTCTTGATAATGAAAATAAATTTAAATCAATAAACCTAGTTTAATCTTCAAATTAATAAAAGAAATGACAATAAGAAAATAAAAAATACATACCTCTTCAAGCTCTTCGATGGCGTGGCAGCATTTTGATGAGAGATGGACAACTTAGTGCCCAATTTCAAGCTTTTACAAAGGGCGAGCGCAAGAAAATGGCACCCAAAAATGCCAAAACGTGGGTTTGGAATGCAGAATGCACCCAAAATGCAGAGCAGGGTTTTTTTGAAGTTTACAATGTACATAAGGCACATGCCTTATAAGGCGTGCACACTTTAGGGCACACACCCTATAGGCTTGGCACACCAAGCCTATAGGGCGCGCGCCCTATAGTGCGTGTGCCTTATAAGGCGTGTGCCTTATGTGCTTTTTAAATATTTTTTGAAGTGTGGCACCTTTTTGGTACCACAACTTCGTGCATATACCCCTCAATGAAATATTATCATGCTCAAAAAAGGTGAGATTATGAGGCCTTGTCATGTGACCCACCATAGCTTGGAATTTGTCAGTATCCAGATCCTGAGGTACATTTGTTTCCAATAGTTCTTGTTCCAAGATATCCTTGTGTTTTGGTGAAAGTTTTAGCAACTCAAGTATAGATATCTGAGCAGGATTTTTGCACAATTGACTGACCAGATCATATTGAATTTTGGGTATGGTGTTTGTTGCTGATGTATGTCCCTTCAAGAAATATTTTTGAGCTTTGGTGGTGACATTGATTGATTCATGTTCATGCTTGTCTTTGATTGTAATGACATTTACTTGATTGTCATTGGTTGATATATGATTGATGGTGTTATTGTATATGTGATTGATATGAGCTCCACGTGTATCAGTTGAGGTTGAAGCTTCATCCTTGTTGTAGTTTGAAAGAGGATTCTTAAAGGCCCCATGCTCACCATTTGTCTTGAGAACATTGGCTGTTAAATCACCTCTATCAATCATGTCTTGAACAATGTTTTCAGCCTCATGCAATCATTTGTTTGATGTCCTTTGTTTCGATGAAAATCACAAAAATGTGAGTCATTCCACCAAGGTGGTTTGACTTGTGGTTCAAAGTTGTTGATTGCTGGTAAGGAGATAATTTTTTTTGCCAAGAGCTCTCTAAATGCAAACTCAAATGATTTCCCTAATGGTGTGTAAATGAATTTAGGAAAGTTGTTGGTGTTACCTCTTGATTTTGTATTAGGTCCTAGATTGGTGTTATTGTTTTGGGCATTGTTGGTGTTATTTGTATTAAGATGATCTTGATTGGTATTGGGTGCATAACTGTTAGTGCCTTGGCTAGCACCCTTTTGATTCTTGGTAGTCTGAGGATTTCCTGATAAACCCAACACTGGTTGTTTTGACTTCACATCATTAGCTTCATTTCCTCCTTCATTTCCAATATTTTTGTTTTTGGTCCAGAACCTGGATTTGTCTAAGTTATTGTTGTTTTGGTTATTGTAGTTAGATGAATTTGTTCCTTCTTTGAAGAATTTCAATGTTCCTTTCTTGACACATGCCTCTTCTACTTGGATGCCATTTTCAATCAATTTGGCAAAACATGGTGTGTATTGGAGTTTGAGTATGTAACTCATCTCGCTATTCAAGTTGTTGATGAAAATTTCCATCTTTTCCTTTTCAAGCACATCTCGAGGATATCTCAAAACAATTCATCACCAACGTTGAAGGAATACCATGAATGTTTCGTTGTTTTTCTGTTTGGTATTGCAGACATTTAGCATGGTGATGGCATGTTGAATGTTGTAGGAATATTGAGTGATGAATTTGTTGACTAATTCATCAAGGATCTGATAGGAGGTGTGATTTTGGATAACCATTCAATCATTTGCCCTCCCAAGCTTCTTAGGAATCATCATGGGCAAATTTCAAGCTCATGGTACAAAATTCTCAGACATGATCATGTGGATCACTTTTCCCATCATACTTGTCAGATTTGGGAATGTCTGAATATGGGGGAAAAGGTACCATGTTTAACCTTCTATCAAAAGGATAAGGACAAATTTCATTCAAGGAATACCATACTGTTGATCCTTGTTGCATGTATTGCATTTGTTTTTGTAGCATTTGCATTTTCTCTGTAAGAGCAACCAAGGGTGCATTTGTTTGCCAAGGGAAGAGTTCTTCCTTCTCATGGTTCCTAGTTTGAAATGGTGTGTGTAGAAGTATGTTTTTCTCAGGGATGTTTTTCTCAAGGTCACATGCATCCTCTTCTCTTTGTTGTTCTTGATAAGTATAGAGTCGAGACCTTGTTCTAAAAGTGTTTGTATCAAAGTCTTTAGGAATCCTAACTCCTTTGCTTATGAGCATGAGTAGGTATTTTTGCTTTATCAGCCTCTATGAGTCTTTCCATGAGTCTTTGGAATGAGGCACTTTCTTGGCATTCTTGAATGAGTTCTTCAGTGATCTCCATGTCTTCTAGATTTGGGTAGTTGAAGGGATTTGATAATCATCGCCCCATACTGGACTCTACTTGTGTTTCTCTTTGTTTGTTTTGTTGAGAGCGAGTGATAGCAGGAATCTAATAGAAACTCTATGTGATGAAGGGAATGAATTCCTCTTCGGTGTCTTGTTCAGGTGTTGGTGGCTCTACTTGAGGTGTGTTGTAGGTGATGCAAACTTCTGGGAAGAAAGACGGATTGATTTTTCCTTCATGATTCAAGCATTGGTTGAATGTCGCTTTTTGATAGAATGCTCCACTCCTCAATGGTTCCTCATCAAATTCGTCTATTTTGTCTTGAAGATACAAGTGCATATGATGGAGGAATGTTTGATGAGTTTTGAAGAGTTGGCAATTGATGTATAAAAATCTATTCTGTTTGGCAAGTTTTTGAGAACTAGGTTGTTGTTTCCTCAACTTAGTGTTGTGATAAATAATCTTTCTTCTCAGAATATGAGGATTAGTCATGCACAGGTGATCAATGGTTTCCTTTGATTTGTTTTGGATTTAGATATCTTGTTTGGAAACTTAAGTTTTATTTTTATCAAATGAAGATTTAGATGGCCCCTCACGACAAAGTGCATCAAATGTTATGGAATAAGAGCTTTCCCGATATGGAAACTCGATTTGACAACTTTGAGTTTGAAACAAGTATGTTTTTGGGATAAAATCCATTTGATTGAAGGACCTTTTGATACGTGTGATGGTGTTACCTAATTCTGATAGAAAAGACGTGTTTTATCTTTTGACTAGTTTTTGGATTTTGACAACTTTGTTTTAAGGAAAACTTGCTTTTGGAGTAGTTTTGATACTCTGATTTTGAATTTTTGTCTGATGGAGTCCAAGTGAGGAAAAAGGGCTTCCTAAACTATTTTTAGAATTTTCAAAAATAGTTTTTGTTTTTCTCTCTGTTTTCTAAGTTTCGGCTATGTGCTAAGCCAAAAACCTAATGCGCTACCAAATGTCTGCAACACGCTAGACAATGATCTCAATGTGCTAAGCTGCCCTTCTGACATGCTAACTTGGAACATTTGATTTTGGTTTGGTTTTAAAAGCTATCCACTAATATGTCTTATCAATGCACTAACTTCTAATTTCAACGTGCTAAGTTGTTGCTCGAACGCTCTAGGCTATTTTTAGCAAGCGCTAAGGTTTGAACTTTTGAATGTTGGGATTGCTAATGCGCTAAAGTTTAGAATTTATGGGCTAAATTGAAGCTTGTACATGCTAAAGGATGGTTCCAAAGTGCTAAGATATTGCTCTTACATGCTAAACTGCCCTGGTTGTTTTGACTTGGTGGTTTTTCTATGATTTTTGAATTTTTTTCACATTTGATGGATGATTTTATGAAGTATAACATGAAAACACAGCAGAAAAGAGATAACCATTTTGCCTAGTCTAAATAAAAAGTGTATATTCTGCGAGGATGTGTTCAAATCACCAGTGTTTTAATAGGTTTTGATACAGATAAAACAATTCAGTCAGACTCTTTATTCAAAGGTCATTGACAATACCATAGCCCACTAGTCTCGATACTCCATCAGCTCAAACAACCTTGTCACCCCCTACGGGGCACCCATTTTTTTGCCTTTTGCCAGAAATTAACTCAAAGTGAATTGCTTCACAATTGAGTAGTTAACTTGGGAGATATATGGTGAGTAATCTTGGGGGCAGATTCTTCCCCACCCTTGCACTATGATATTGCACATTGTTGGATACTGACTTGGCTCGAAGGTTTCTAATGCTAAAGTTTGTAATTAGGCTTCCTATTCGGCTATCAGTGATAAACTCCCTTAGGAGGCTTCCCAACCTTTATAACAAAGGTTTTGCATATCGTAAAGATACTGGGGGAAGGTTAATCGCTGCACGCAACCGTTGAAAAGGACTTTCGTCACCTTCCACTTTTGATTATAGTGGGTTGGAACACTTAACATCAAAGTCGTTCCCCACTTAGGTCGTTCCCCTCACACCGGCCAAAGAATGGCTTTAAGAGTTGTTAACTCCTCAAGAGGGTAGGCCTACTAAAGGATTTAAATGCTTTTAAAACACTAAAAGTGTAAGAGTGGTTTGACTTTTTTATCACCTAGTTAAGGGGAGATCATATACCTTCCACTTTCAAAGCAAAGCACACAAGTGTTCTTTTTAGCCTTTTATTGCAATGATTTGTTAAAGTCTATATGGAGATATTGCTCAACAAAAATATGGTGCTCATTTTATTTCCTCAAATCAATGATTATCTAATCTAGTGAAAATAAACCTGGTCAACAAAGCAAAGATTTCGACTTTGGTCAACAAAAGAAATCGACAAAGGGGAAGAATTTCCCTCTTTTACTTTGAATAAAACTTGACAAGTGAGGTTCTTTTACCTTGAAAAAATTTAAATTGATCCTTTTAAACAACAAAGGATGGTGAGGTTCTTTTTAAAGCCTTTGCAAAAATGAAAGTTTGTTTATTCTTTTTAGAGACCCAAAATAAAAAAATTCTCCTAAGAAAGCAAGAAAGATTATGTTGTTGTTCTTTTTAAGTGTCCAAAATGAAATGTGAGTTCAATTTTAGTTTTAACAAGGAGTGAAAGAAATCTTAATATTAACTAACTTTAGCAAAGTTAGTAAAATTTAAACTACTTTAATCCTAGCTTTAATAAAATAGACTCCAAATCTGCAATCAAATTGTAAGTAACCTACAAAAAACCAGTTAATCAGTTAGCAGAAAAGATGGTTTTGTGGACTTCCACAAGTCTAATTGTGAGGTTTCTATTACAAATTATTTCCTACTTTCTATCTATGATGCGCTACAGAATGCACTTGATGCGCTACAAAAAACCTGTGATGTGCTATCAAAAAGACCCTACGCATTGAACTATTTTCCAGTTGCACTGGAATATTTGCTAGATGTGCTGGACTATTAAATTCCAGTGCTGAAAGCTATAGGAAATTTTAAAAGGTCTATGTGCTAAATAAGGGTTCCTACACGCTAAGAAATGATTCCAACACACTAAACAGTAGACCGGATGCGTTAAAGTTTTAACCAAATGCACTAAGAAATGTTCCCTACACGTCGATTCTCGTTTCCTGCGTACCTGCAAAGTTGTTTATATTCAAAAACTGATTTTATTAATGGGGTTATGCCCCATGGTGGGCGCTAGAAATGTATGCGGGAAAAGTGGTTCGATGAAACTTAAATTGTGAAAATTATTCAAAGACTTTCCCACACATCCATGGGACTCTTGGTGCAAGTTATGGAGCTATGAGGAATAGCTCAACTTCCCAAGGAGTGTTCCATTGTTCTCTATCTCACAAGGTCCCTCAAGCCAATGCCTTTGCTCTCAGATCACTGAGCAAAGTGACTTAGGGATGACAAATGCAAGAATGAGGGATGCTTTAGATCAAATTTAGTATGAATGCATCTTATTTATGCATGATTCTAACAAATGAAATAAACTAGATGATAAGATGACAAGATTAGTAAAAATACTATTCTAACATGATATGCTAGTGATATGATTTAAACTAAGATGATAGAAATGCTTCTAAAATGATTATTAGATTTATTTCTATTACAAAGAGAGGCTAGATGCTTGCTAAAATTGAGTATAAGTATGATGCTTAAGACTTGGATGATAAAAATGGAGGGATGAGGGCTCTATTTATAAGAGAAATAGGGCAATGGATGGTCAAGATTGGATGATTTTATGAAGGGTCAGGATTGAAAGCTATTAATCCATGTTTTCAATTCTCGCCAATGAAATGGTGACAATTGTCAACATAAGACTAGTTGAGAGGAGATGTAAGAAGCATTAAATGATTGAGAAGACCTCATGGTTACCTTAGGAGGTAAGGGTTGAGGTTAGGTTAACGTTATTCATTGGATAAATCTTTTACCCAAAGGGTAAACTCTTGTGCAAGGGTTAAAGGAATAACCATAGTCAAAGCAATGAATGCTTGATGAGACCCCTGGGTTAGATGATAGTTGAGTTAGGCAAAAACTCTCTAACCATGCCACCAAGGGTTAGTTAACCATTAATGGTTTGAGAGACTTTGGGGACAAACTTGTAAGAGTCCTTCCAAATTTGGGGGTATTCAACAAGTTAGCTTATTAAAGGCATAAAGGCTTTAATGTCTTTAGAAGACTTTACTCCAAACTTGAGAAGTGACCTCCTCAAATTTAGGGAAAGGGGATAATTGAAGGGTTTAGGTTAATTGATTAGGATTAGAGGTATTCTAGAAGAATTTAGGAAGAGGGTTAGGAGGCAAGTGGGAGATGTAGGAAAATGCAAGTGGGTGAGGGATAATAGGATTAAAATAAATTGCTTTATTTCAATTTGGTTGTAAGTGGGGGATTAAATAAATTAGATTTATTTGTTAAGGGTGAACTATTTAATTAAATGTAAATTTAATTAAAAGTAGAGAGAAGGGATTTAATTAAATAAAATTATTTATTCAATTAAATGATATAAAAGGCTTAAGTGAATTTAAATAAATAAATTGAATAATTTATTTAATTAAATAGAGGAATGTGGATGATTTAATTAAATTAGATTTAACTAAATAGAGGAATGAGAATAAAATGAACATTAGATATTCATTTAGGAATATGGTCATTTTTATATGTCTACAGTATCTTGAGGACCCACCTTTCCCATCAGGTCCTCGGTCTGACCCACAGTATTGTCGAAAGTCGGGGGGTTAGGGGGGGTAACATTCTTAGCTATCTCCTCATTGACAATACCCGGGGATGACAACTTCTCCTTCAGCTTTTCCACCGGAGGTTGAGGGGTCGGACAATCAGCGATAACATGACCATATTTTCCACACCTTTGAAAACATAGGGAGGCATTCTAGTAGACAATAACCTATGTCCATTTACTCCATTTGGATTTAAGAGTGATGAAATTAGGGAGAGGGTTGTTAACAACCACATTCACACAAAGGCAAGCATAAACAAGTCTGGACTTCTGCATTGTCACATTATCGACAACAACGAACTGGCCAAACGAGTTACCTGTCCATCTAAAAATGGTGTCGTCCCAAAATTCCAGTGGGAGGCCAGGGATTCTGATCCAAACCGACGCCAGTCTAAGGAGGTCTGCACTTGGGTTAAATCCTGGCTTCCACTTGGAAAGAGTAAGGCAATGTTTACCATAAGACCATGAACCAAACATAATATAGATGAAGTCTTCTTCAATAGTAAATCTAAAAAGGAAGAGTCCACCTGGCATAGCAAAGACAAAGACACTACCTTCGATTTTCCATCTGGAGCCAACCCATCTTCTAACCATGTCTATAGTGGGTTTGAAGGCTAAGAATGTCCCTACCAGGCAGAGGTGTAGGGAGGAAGCGATATTATCCATGATACTGTCGAGGAGGCAAATCTCAGGGCCCTCCTCTCCAATAGTAACTTTTGGCAGCAACGTCAAAATCTCTGACTTAGAGTTACCAACAAGGGAACCTTTCTAGGAACTCTCTTGAGCCTCCCCAGGCAAATGTCTCACAGAATCAATCTTGGGATCCTTGTTAAGATAATCCAAGCTAGGGGTCACAAGTGGAAACTTCACAAGGTAGGGGGCCTTGTGCAACACCACATTACAAGCATCAACCAAGGGAGTCCACCCAACACCCTAGGTGCGCAACACAAGTGCCAGATCCGAACAAATCTGCAGGTTAGCTGGGGGGGTCAGTATCCAGGGAGGCTTGACCCTTCACTGCAGAAACAACAGGCATAGCAGGAATTCAAAAATCAGCCGAGTGGGAAAGTTGTAGAGTGGGAGTTCATAAATCAACCGCAAGAATAAATGAGACTGTGTACGTATATATTGTTTTCATGAATAATATATTATTATTTTTTTTTATATAAGAAATAATGAAACTTTTATTTATTAAAAAACTAACCTTTTAATATTTTTTTAGTTAGTGAATTGTAGGATAGGAATTTATTTCTTATTAGAGAATTCAAAATTAATAGAAAAAACTCTATCCTTATTAAATAGAGAAAAATAAATAAAAAATTATATAAAAACATCTATTAAAAAAAAAAACCTTAAATACAAGAAAAGAAAAGACTAGTATGCTCCTAAAATTTATCTAAAACCTTATATTCTATACATCTTTAAAAATAATTTACACTTTACCTTCACTTATTTTTTTCATCTAAATGAATTGTTAAAAAATTAAGATAACTAATTAATTTAATTAACCTAAATATTAAGGTATATTTGTGTAGATACAATTCCCCATTCGAGAGTGTCAAGGAAAGACTAAAATCGATGTAAATTTTTCATCCCGCGGAGTATGAAAGAACTTAGCCGTCTTTAAAAATACATAAAGAAAATAAAAAAGTGCATTCTCATTTAACACAAAAAAGAAAAGTACTAGGGGAAAGGACCCAGTAGTTGAGCATGTATCAATTGTTGTGAGGGTTGTTGATACCTTTTGTTCCAAAAATTGAACAAATAAAACTTATTGTTTGAAACAAAAAATATCATTTTTTGTTAGGAAATGTACCAATAGTTGTTAGGAAATGTACCAATAGTTTTTAGGAAATGTACCAATAGTTGTTAAGAAATGTATTAATATTGTAAAAAGTAACCAATCAGGTGATGCCATGTCAACTGCACAACTATTGGGGTCTCTTTTGCATGCCTATTGGTCTCACTTTTTTGGGGGGCTGTTTTGGACACCTTGGCAAAAAGCATGCTGATGTGGCCCTGAAACCTTAGTTATAAGCAGGGGACTTGCCAAGTAAGCTGTTGTAAAAAAATCGGAGTGATTTGAAATTTCCAAGTAGGATTTTACCTCCTAAAGTGAGATATATTAGAATATTTTAATTTGTTACAATTTTATATTAATTTGGAATGGAAGTGATCAAAATTAAATTATCAACGGTGAAAAGTAATTTTATAACTTTTAAGAGGTGAAAATAAATATTAATTTAATTTGAAAAATAAATAGTAAATTAATTTAAAGAATAAATATTAAAGTAATTATATAACTTTTAAGAGGTGAAAAATAAATATTAAAGCAATTTGAAGAATATATATTAAAGCAACTTGAAGAACAAATACTAAAGTAGTAGCATGAATGTCGGAACTTTAGTCACGTAGATCAACGTCAAAATTGATTTTCGTTGGCCCCGCCCTCACTTTAATTTTAGACGTGATTCTTTTAACTTCTAGTTGAAATTCCTCTCTTCTCTATTAAGAGGAGTTTGTACACTTAATTTTATTTTATATTTTTTAAGATAATTCTTTAAGATTATTTTAAAATATTAGATTTTAATTAAGTTATATTATATATTATGTAAAAATTAAAAAATATATAAATATTTCCATGTTAATATTATATTCTCTTAGGTTTTTTTGAATTGATTTTAAAGCTATATATTCATTTCTTAAAAAATATTATTTATTATCATTTTGTGGAAATTTTAGATGATTAGCTAAAACATTTAATGAATTGATATAGAAAGTTCATGTTATTCTTTAAGTCTTTATTTCATTCAAAATATTAAATGGAAGAGATGGTAGTTATGTTTTTTACTATTATACCTAAAAATGTTTTATTTTTTATTTTTACCTATGAATGTTTATCTACTATTATTGAACAAGATGTTGTTTCAAAATTGTCATGGAGAGCCACAATATGGCATAGTAAATGTAGGGATTAAAAATAAACAACTTTTGAATAGAATTAGTACAATTAATTAATTTTTTTTAATATTATAACATATTTAATATAATTTAAAATATTTTGTTCATTGCATTGATTATGTGTGTGAGTTGGAAATACAAGTTGGTGGTAGGTGTTAAAGGATAGGTACACAAGGTAAGGCGATATTAAGAGTTGTGGTGTGGTATTGATGTCTAGTATGTGTGGAGATTAATGTTTTATAATGATTTTCTCTTTGTTTCACTATTTGTTGGTAGTTTTTCCATTCAATGTTCACTGCATGTTCAATTCTCCCTCGTGGTTTTATATACATGTCTACCAAGGCGGTTACAACTACCAAATCTAGTAAAAAGTTGTTTTCCATTACGCTTCGATGGATAGCTATACCGCAACTCCCACTTTAGCACAAGCTGCAATTATACTGGTAAAGGTTAAGGAGACTGGCTTTACACCACCCAATTAGAAATTTAAGAGGTTTAGATAGTGATGACAAAAAATTTAAACGATGATTATATAGATGGTTCCCAACATGGAAAGATGCCAAATAAAAACAAAACAAACCAAAATTGAAAATATTTTTGATTGGTACTGATTCCTAATCCACCCAAATGCTCCTACATCATTGGATCTTATACGCTCTATGATGACATGGAAGTTTTGATGCTTTAATTTGAGGTATTCCATGATTATTTGTTGGAGTGTTTCTATACCTCTAAACACCAATAGGAGCATCTTCCAAGGATGGTTGAAGCACTGGCTAAAGGAACACAAAGCTCTCTTAAGTTCCATCTAATATACATTTTATGGATGCAATTTTAGAATCATTGAGCTTCAACATAATTCTTTTACAAATAGAAATCTCTTTTGTTGTTTATCTAATCATTCATATTTAATTGTGCTCTCTTTGATTCCATTCCAAAGTAAAATGTTCTTTGTATTTTTTATAGTTTGGACACATGGTTGATCATAAAAAATGTGACCTTTGTTAAAACAAGATAATCTTTCTTACTATTGAAGGCCTAGACGAGTGTGTAGGCATCTAAAAATGGTCAACGCTTGCAATGTCATACTTTAATATTTTTGTGTTACCTTCTTTTAGTTTTTTGTATTTTACTAACACTTCCTCTATATTGCACATTTATTCTTTACCATTTGTCAACATCTCATCATTCTTCTTCTTTCTCTTCCTATTCGATCCTATTTAACCGTTTCAATTTGGGTCTTATCGATGTCAATATCCATTGTCATTTCATGATCATGGTTGGCTATCAATTTCATATAATCATCATTTATAATCCCAATCAATTCCAATCAATTATCATTTATCAATCATCAACCGTTTATCTTCGTCAATTGTCCTTGTCATTTCAATCATTAAGATCAATCTTGAGCATTGATTTTAATAAATTTTAGTTAATTTGTCAATCATTATATCAATCAATCAATTCAAACATTAAATCCTTATCCTGATCATGTTAATTATTTCACGACATCATCTTGATTTATGTCTCTCTCTTAGGGTTTAATAATTCTTTAATTACTAATCCTTTACTAATATTTCTCTTAGGATAAATGAATTTATTCATTTACCCTATGTCTTGTGTCACAATTAAATACTTCATTTAACTAGCTAATTAGTCTTTTATGAATTAATTAATAAATGATAATTTATTAATTAATGTCATCTAATTCCTAATTTCCACCTCATTTTCTAATTTGGTAAATTCAATTTCCACCTAATTATCCTCTTCTAGTTGCTCCTATTTTTGTGCTTCCTTTGTCATAAGTTGGAAGCATGATTCTCTCAATTTGTTATAAGTGTTAAAATAGAAACATGTCATAACTCTTGACATAGCAGCTTGTCCTCACACCTTGCATGGGAAATTTGTCATAGTCATGACATAGAAGGTGTCATAAGCCTTCTCTTTTCAATTCAATTTTCCAATTTCAAATCAAATTGTCTTTAATATCAATTTCATGCTAATTTTGTCCTCTCTCCAATTTCTCTATAAATTGGAAGCCTTTTCTCAATCATTTTGGGAAAATCAACCACACTTTTCAAGTATCCTCACGCTATCAAAATCAATCTTGCCTCATGCTTTTGCACTTGTAGGTGAGATCCACACAAGCCCAATTTGGAGGAGAAAGAAGAACAATGGAGGAACAATGAAGGAGATTCTAGTATTTTGGTTTGCATTTCAGTTTTAGAATCTTGTCTTCATGCTTTTGTTGACTATGTTAGGAGTTATTTTCATAATCTTTTAGGTATGTGGTTGCCTAATTGTATGTTTGGATGCCTTTTCCTAAATTCCTAGTTACAGAGTGAATAAAGCACCACCTCAATTTTAATATTATCATTGTGGATGAAAAATTACTTTTGATAACCATCTACCTTATACATTTCTTCAAATCTAAAGTCCACTTGTTCCCCGTCTAACTGTGTTTCCTTCTCCCTTCTTATGCTACCTAATTAAACAAACTTATTAGTTGACCTTATACATGTCTTCAAATTTAAAGTCCACTTGTTCCCCGTCTAACTATGTTTCCTTATCCCTTCTTATGCTACCTAATTAAACAAACTTATTAGTTGATTGGTCATAGAGAAAAAACTCATATTCTCCACCAATTCCTCAACCTCCTAATTTATGTTGTAACTAGGAAAATCCTTTTGTCATAACCCCTAGATATCCATCTTACTTAAATAGTTTCTTACAAGTGACCTAATTTATCACAATTGTGGAAAATAGAAGAAGCATTATCATATGCAATTTAATATTCGTAGTGGTCATATTTAGAGGACAATCTAATAATATTATGGGTATCCTTATGATGATTAGCATATACACATAGTATTTCTTAACCAAATCATCTCTAAGACCTGGCAATACTATCAATCATAATAGGCTAGCCAAAATACTTAGCAATGAATAGCACAAATTCATCGTCCTAATATTCTAGAGACACACTTGGAAGCCTAAGCCATAAAGGGGTCACATTGATCCTCTCAAAATCTAAGTTAAAACATAGTTTCCATTTTTTAAAGAATATCCATCCATGCCCTAGAATTAGAGGCACCCGAAAAGCATCTTATCAAAATCCCAATTGCACTAGAAATAAATCAAGAAAAATGTTATTAGCCATACCATAGGTCTCTATGTGACCCTTTTACTTTCATTTTCTTTGTGCCCAACTTGAAAAGATTTCAATATTTGGTCTAGAACCATGGAATTTTCCAATTAGGGTATTTTTTAATCTATTTGAGGACATATCCACTATTGAATTAGGAATCTTAAGATGGACTTTCCCTTCCTCCATAAATGGTTGAAAATTCATGGAGAGAAAATAACCCTTGTTCTTTGTATGTCCCTCCTAATGGTGATTGAAGACTTTGAGTAGATACAACAAGACTTCCATGTAGGTAATTTTTAAATATAACCCAATTCAGTAGTCAGAGGTTAATTTTGGCTTGTGAAAATAAGAAAATTATTTACCACTTTCTTTTGTGGATGAAGTGTAATATTGCAAATAATTTTATTTGACCATTAAATTCTATGATATTTTTTGATGAATAGGCCTTTTCTATTAGAAAATAATATTAAAGTACATATTCACAAAAAAGGTCGGGGGATATATGATCACCTCGCGAGAGTCAAACGGAAAGAAGTCGACACCAAAAAATAAAGTTATTTATCAAAAACTTTCTCAAGCAGCCAAAGCAATGGCAACCGAGGGGGCAAGATAATCTTTCTTGCCCCATATGTCAGCAGAGCTAGGAGTCGGGTCCGACATGGACCATCCATATTCTAGGTCTTTTTCTTCTTCTCTTTCTTCCCACTTGGGAGGATAAATAGCCAAAGTCGGGCGAGGAAATTTAGAGGTTGTGGCAGCAGGCCACCCAAAACCATCACCAACAGTAGGAGACAAAGTAATAGAAGCAGTAGAAGGTCACCTCGAGGCAGAGCCATGATGTGAAGGAGAAGTCAGGCAGTGCCTCCATGTGTCATCTCCACCACCAGAGGAGTGATGAGGAACTTGGGACCACAAGGTCTGAGAGCGTTGGGCAGAGGAGCTTCACCCATGGCGTCCACCATAGGGCAAAGTGTAGTCGATAGAAACAAAATCCGACGGCACTCTAGCAACCGTACAAGGGGTATTGACCCAATGCTAAAGGAGATCCTGTAAGTGACCCACCTCAAGAGCCACTTTATTGACTTGTACCTGAATTTGCATTAATACATAATTACCAATGTAAGCTTTAGCACAGAGTGAGACATTAGTATCCAAAGAGTTGTGAATGAAAAGAACAACATTTCTTTCTTTCCAAAGAGTAAATAGGATCTCCATTCTGAAAGCATGTCATATCTGGGCAAACTTAAAAGGGGATTCTAGGCAGATCACCCAGAAGAGCCATATGCCTAGAAAAGGGCTCAGGCTGAAAAGGCCAAAAGAAATCATGGATCCAACTCCAAAACTATTGGGCTCTTCTATAGAACCAAAAAATGTGCATAAAATTTTTTGGATGTCCACAAAAAGGGCACTGGGGATCAGGAACCACCAAATGTTTAAGTCTTGAACCCAAAGGAAACCCTTGAAAAAGAACACACCAAGCAAAGTGTGTACTCTTGGGTTCAGTAGTGGCAGAGCAAACAGAAAGAAACTTAAGTCTCCAGGATTTCTGAAAAGACTACAAATGTCACCATTGGTTAAGAATATGGACCATAGGTGAATGGGGCACCAACCAAAGATAACCCATTTTGGGTTTGTAGCTAGTGAAAGGAGTCCAAGGATACCACTTCCAATCCTTCCACCAAGGTCTGACAGACTAAATGCCAAGCTTATATAACACATGTGAGGGTAAGGCCAAAACCAGAAGGTCATAAGTCTATTGATCAAGTCGAGATAGATGAAACTAGACCTGGAGGTCACCCCATGACCAAAGACTCATAGAAACTCTGAAAAACAAGTCCTTAGGTGTTAGAATGTCACGTTTATGAAAACACAGAGCACTAACACCTAGGTTTTTGGCCAGCAGTAACCCTTGCATCTGAAAAAGAGATGACAACCAGAGGTTGTGTTGATTCTGATAACTTAATGATGAGCGAATAGTACCAAACCGATACTAAGAGGGGGGGGGTGAATCAGTACAGACAAAAATACAATCCAAAACTGGTTTGACAATAGACACTTCAAATAACTAGTAGACAGTGACACCGTTTTGAAACATAGTGCAACCGGTAAAGCTAAGAATGTCTAAGACAAGCATTAACCGATTACTCACTTAGCTTTTCACTCAACTCGAGACTACACTACCACTTCACCCTTATGCATAAACAGGTAATCTATCATCAGATCATAATAACAGCTAGTTCAACATATTTTATTGACAGGCATAAAACACAGGAACCATCATATGCTTGACAGACAATAGCAAAGCATCACAAGATAAAAGCATCACACATGACACACATATTTTTTACGTGGAAACCCAACTGGGAAAAACCATGGTGGGGATGAATACCCATAAGCTATTTTTGAACTCTTTAGAAGTTTGCTCTATTAGGAGCCTTGTCCAGCTATAGACATTTTTAAGGTTCTGCTAGGAACTGATCCTGTTAGAGATCACCCAGTTAAGGGATGGCTACAATACCCGGTTAAGGGTTAAACCCTGTTAAAGGTTACCTTGTTAGAGGATTTCAAAAACTCAATAGCTAAAGGATTCCAAACTCAATAGCTTTGAATTACCCTGTTAAAGGATTTTCAGCAAGCCGGTTAAGGCTACCCTGTTAAGGGATTTTCCAGTTGTTGATGTGGTTAGAGATCAATAGGTATTACAATGATCTGGTAACAACACTCAATGCCAATGCAGATCCTCTTAAGCTCCTCTTCACCTTTTGCACTTACACTCTTTAGGTATCACTTCTCTCCTTTTGGTCTGGCAAGAATCACGTATCCCTTCTCTTGGATACACACACAACTTTTGCCAACAACATCAGAAAGAGACACAACATCGACCTTATAGGAAAATAGATAGGTCGGTAGCATAAACCCTAAACCCTAAAACTATTCGGTTAAGGAATTCAAACGGTTCAATCCTGACCATTGAGCACTCTGCATTAAATGTAGCAGATCTTGATCCAAACTCAAGACATTATCCATCGTCCATTTCCACTGATTTTATGGCGACTGATAACCCATCACACGCTATCACCATTTTATAGACTTCGCACACTCTCGAGGTAGATAGGAACAATCTCCCTCATGCAAGATCCTTCACGCACACAGGCTTACATGGCAACACAATTTGTTCTTCTTTACAATGCTAACTCATCACACAATGTCACCAATTGAGCCACACAGGCTTGAAGCACATCAACTGGAAACTCTGAAGTTGAGACTACCAACCGATAGTCATACAATACTTCCATATGCCAGTTCCCATAACTATATGCCGGTTCATCATGGAAAAGCACACTGCTTCACTTTGGCACAAATGTCAGTTCACAGTGTTATATCAGTTCTCACATATGCTGGTTCACACCTCTTCAACATATTGACATCAATGACAACATACAATGTCATTATGTCCTCATACCAGTTCACATAATGCCAACAATCTCCCCCTTTGGCATTGATGGCAATGTACAAAGATATCTCTCCGCTTCACATCTTCTCCCCCAATTTCTGCAGATATCTTCTCTGCTTCACATCTTCTCCCCCTTTGACAACAATGCCAAAGTGGAGGGACAAGCTTCCCTGTTCCATTATGTTGCTCCCCCTGAGGAGTAGCATCCTTCAACACATCAATCCAAGATAAATTTGACTATGTAATACCTGACTGATGTGGAGCATATGCTTTTAGTTCACCTCCTGAAGGGGCCGTACCCCTAATTCACCTCTTAAGTATGTAAATGTAGTCTTTGGGAGAGGCTTGGTGAATATGTCTGCTAACTACTCCTTACTGGAAACATGCTTTAGTACAATGTTCTAAACCTTTTCCCTCAAGAAATGATACTTAAGTTCAAAGTGCTTGGTTCTAGAATGTAAAACCGGATTCTTGGAGATATTAATTGCACTAGTATTGTCACAAAATATACTTACCGGTTTAGATATAGGAACTTTGAAGCCATTCAATACATGCTTCATCCAAATTGTCTGAGTGTAGTTCATGAAAGCTACAACATACCCCACTTCCGATGTAGACTGAGGGATACAACTCTGCTTTTTACTCAGCCATGAGACCAGTCTACCACCAAGGAAGAATGCACCACCGGTTGTGCTCTTCCAGTCATCTACTTTACTAGCCCAATCAGCATATGTGAACACTTTCAGGTTAAAATCATTATTGTATGGATACCATAACCCATAGTCAATAGATCCTTTCAGATACCTAAGAATCTACTTGACTGCAACCAAGTGGGATTCTCTTGGACTTTTCTGGAACCTTGTAGTAATGCCAACTGCATGTACAATATCTAGTCTATTATGCACTACATAATGCAACTTACCAATCATTGATCGGTATTCCTACTCATCAACCAATGCAGAGTCATCCTCTTTGGATAGTTTACAACCAGTCACCATCGGTGTACCAACCAATTTGCTATCTTCCATGCCAAAAGTCTTCAACACTTCTTTGACATATCTAGACTAAGTGATAAAGATTCCATCCTTCATCTACTAGATCTGCAATCCAATGAAGAACTTAATCTCCCCTATGAGTGACATTTCAAACTCTTTCTTCATCTCATCTATAAATTTATGACTCATCTTGTCATCTCCACCAAAGATAATGTCATCAACAAATACCTCACAGATCAGGATCTGATCTCCTTCAGACTTCAAGTAGATATTGCTAGCTTCACTTGTTCTTTCAAATCCAATCTTCACAACATGGGAATGCAAATGTTCATACCATGCCCTAGGTGCCTGCTTTAGTCCATATAGGGCTTTATGTAGCCTACATACCATGTCACTATCTTCAGATAGGGCAAACCCATTTGGTTGCTCAATATACACCTCCTCTTCAAGTACACCATTTAGGAATGCAGATTTTACATCCATTTGATATACTTTGAAACCTTTAAAAGCTGCATATGCAAGAAGCATACAGACCCCTTCCAATTTGGCTACAGGAGCAAAGGTTTCTCCATAGTCTTCTCCTTATTCTTGAGCATATCCTTTGCATACCAATCTGGCTTTGTTTCTAATTATTGTGCCATCCTCATTTAGCTTATTTCTGAAGACCCATTTGGTACCAATGACATTGTTATGCTCCAGTCTAGGTACCAAATACCATGTACCATTTTTCTCTATCTAGTCAAGTTCCTCTTCCATTGCCTTGATCCAGTCTTCATCTTTATGTGCCTCTTTAAATGATTTAGGCTCAAATTCAGAGATCATGCATGAGTTTTCTTTGACCTTTCTTCTTGTAAGGATTCCTGCATCCTTATCTCCTATGATCTGATTAGGATCATGATTCAACTTGACATATTGAGGAATGGTCTTGATGGATTCCTCTTGCTTTTCTTCTTCATCCTCATCTCCATCAGTATCAGTATCTATATTTGTCAGTGTAGGAACACTATTATTGGTACTTAGTTGACTGACAACCAGTTCCTAGAAGGTTGCAACCGGTTCGTTTACTGCTTGCTCACTACCGGTTTCCTCAGTTTTCTCAGAGGTTTCATCAACTCTTACATTGATGCTTTCCATAATTCTTTGAGTCCTATTGTTGAAACACTTGAGAGCTTTGCTCTTTGTGGAATATCCAAGGAATATTCCCTCATCACATTTCACATCAAATTTTCTCTGGTGTTCACTCCTCTTGATGTAACATTGTCTACCAAACACTCTAAAGTAGCTAACCACAGGTGTCTTACCAGTCCAATACTCATAAGGAGTTTTATCCTTACCTTTCTTGATGAGTACCTAGTTCATTGTGTAGACTGCAATGCTCACTGCTTCTCTCCAAAAGGTGTCAGCTACCTTTCCTTGAATCAACATGGTTCTAGCTACTTCAACCATAGTCTTGTTATTTCTTTCTACTAGGTCATTTTGTTGTGGAGTCCGAGGGGCAGACAATTGCCTCTTGATGCCATGTTCTTCATAGTACTTGTTGAATTCACTGGAAGTGAATTCCCCTCCTTGATCAGTTCTCAGGCACTTGATCCTTTTACCACTTTCCTTCTCCACTAAAGCTCTGAAAGCTTTGAGCTTTACAAAGGCTTCAGACTTGTCTTTCAAGAATGTGACCCACATCATTCTTGAGCAGTCATCAGTGAGAATTATAAAGTGCCTATCACCCTGCACACTTCTAGTTTTCATAGGACCGCACAAATCAATATGCACAAGATCAAGCAAGTTGTCAGTAGTGAAAGATTTATCTTTAAAGGTTGAGGAAGACATTTTCCCCAATTGACACTCTCTACACAAGGTATTATCCAGTTTGCTTAGCACTGACAACCCTCTAACTGCCTTGATCTTACTAGCTTTCACAATGCCATCAAATTTTACATGGTAGAGTCTCCTATGCCATATCCAGCTATCATCAAATTTTGCCATTAGACATTTACTTATATTTGCATTCAAATGAAATAGGTTACCTTTGGTCTGCATGTCAGTGGCCACCAATTCACCATTCTTTCCTTTGATTCTACAAATTCCATTCTTGAATTTCAGAGTGAGGCCACTGTCATTCAGCTGGGAAACACTCAGAAGGTTGTGTCTGAGACCATCAACCCAATACACATTGTCAGCACTACTCTTTCCATTTAGAGAGATGGACCCTCTGCCTTTGACCATGCATGGTGCATCATTGCCAAAGCAAACCACACCACCATCATACTCCTCCAAGGATAGAAACTTGCTCCGGTCACCAGTCATATGGTGAGAACAACCATTGTCAATGATCCACTCATTGGAATTATCAAACTAGGAGACAAGAGCCTTCTTGTCTGACACATCTTCTTTGAAAGCAACAAACACAATATCTTCATTTTCTTCATCCTCTGATTCTTCATCTATGACACCATCAACTGCCACAAAACAGTTTCTCCAGTTTCCTCCTTTGAATTTCTTGAACCTTTCCAATTTGTTTTTGTTGTCGCCATTAGGACAGTTTACAACAATATGTCCTATCTGGTTGCAAGAAAAACATTTCAAAGGTAGCTTACCTTTGTATTTGCCAGTTCCTTTTGGAAGTTTCTTGGAAAGGAGAGCTTCAAATGCCATCAGAATCTCCTCATCATCCATTTCATTGCTCTGTCTTGGTTCACCACTAGTGCTAGCTTCTTTTCCTTTTATGGATGGTATAGTAGAAGCTTTAAAAGCTGATTTAGTCTTTTGAATACTGCCATCAAAACTATTTAGCTCATAGGCTGTCAACTTTGCTATGATGGATTCTAAGGATACCTTAGTCTTGTCTATTGATCTCAGCTCCTGAATAGCAGCAACCCTTATTGCATAGACCGACAATAGGGATCTCAGGACTTTTCTTACCACAATAGCATCTTCTATTTTACCACTTGCACTCTTGAGATCTCCAACAATGGTTTTGATCCTTATTCCATACTGTTGAATGGTCTCACCTTCAACCATTTGCATATCTTCAAACTTCCCTCTAAGGCTTTCTTCCTTAGCCTATTTTACATGCTCATCACTGCCATAGATATTTTCAAGAGTATTCCATACCTCTTTGGGATTTACCTTATCCTGAACATCAATAAACTCAATGTCAGATAAAATACTAATTAGGGCTTCCATGACCTGCCCATTCTCCTGCATCTCTCTCTTTTGGTCATCGGTAAGGGTACCGATAGGAGAAACATAGACAGTCTCAACATAACTCCAGTGTTGAGCACCCATGCTTCTGATGAATATCTTCATTTTGTCTTTCCATATACTGAAATTTTCTCTGTTAAACTTTGGCCCTTCCCTCTTCATCATTAAACTGGGATCTTTACCTCAAGCTGTTAAGCTTATAGCATAGAGGACCTGGAGGATGCTCTGATACCAATTGATAACTTAATGATGAGTGAATAGTACCAAACTGGTACTGAGAAGGGGGGGTGAATCAGTATAGACAAAAATACAGTCCAAAACCAGTTTGACAACAGACACTTCAAATGACTGGCAGACAGTGACACCGGTTTGAAACAAAGTGCAACCAGTAAATCTAAGAATGTCTGAGACAAGCATTAACCAGTTACTCACTTAGCTTTTCACTCAACTCGAGATTACACTACCATTTCACCCTTATGCATAAATAGGTAATCTATCATCAGATCATAATAACAGCTAGTCCAACATGTTTTATTGACAGGCATAAAACACAGAACCATCATATGCTTGATAGACAATAGCAAAGCATCACAAGATAAAAGCATCACACATGACACACATATTTTTTACGTGGAAACCCAACTGGGAAAAACCACGGTGGGGATGAATACCCATAAGCTATTTTTAAACTCTTTAGAAGTTTGCTCTGTTAGGAGCCTTGTCTAGCTATAGACATTTTTAAGGTTCTGCTAGGAACTGATCCTATTAGAGATCACCCAGTTAAGGGATGGCTACAATACCCGGTTAAGGGTTAAACCCTGTTAAAGGTTACCTTGTTAGAGGATTTCAAAAACTCAATAGCTAAAGGATTCCAAACTCAATAGCTTTGAATTACCCTGTTAAAGGATTTTCAGCAAGCCGGTTAAGGCTACCCTGTTAAGGGATTTTCTAGTTGTTGATGTGGTTAGAGATCAACAGGTATTACAATGATCTGGTAACAACACTCAATGCCAATGCAGATCCTCTTAAGCTCCTCTTCACCTTTTGCACTTACACTCTGTAGGTATCACTTCTCTCCTTTTGGTTTGGCAAGAATCACGTATCCCTTCTCTTGGATACACACACAACTTTTGCCAACAACATCAGAAAGAGACACAACATTGACCTTATAGGAAAATAGATAGGTCGGTAGCATAAACCCTAAACCCTAAACCTATTTGGTTAAGGAATTCAAACGGTTCAATCCTAACCGTTGAGAACTCTGCATTAAATGCAACAGATCTTGATCCAAACTCAAGACATTCTCCATTGTCCATTTCCACCGATTTTATGGTGGCTGATAACCCATCATACGTTATCACCATTTTACAGACTTCGCACATTCCTGAGGTAGATAGGAACAATCTCCCTCATGCAAGATCCCTCACACACAGAGGCTTACATGGCAACACGATATGTTCTTCTTTACAATGCTAACTCATCACACAATGTCACCGGTTGAGCCACATAGGCTTGAAGCACATCAACTGGAAACCCTGAAGTTGAGACTACCAACCGGTAGTCATACAATACTTCCATATGCCAGTTCCCATAACTATATGTCGGTTCATCATGAACAAGCACACCGCTTCACTTTGGCACAAATGTCGGTTCACAGTGCTATACCGATTCTCACATATGCCAGTTCACACCTCTTCAACATATTGACATCAATGACAGCATACAATGTCATTATGTCCCATACTGGTTCACATAATGCCAACAGATTCATGGACATCCCATCACAAAAACTTGTTGGGATCCAAAAACATTGAAAGGGGGGGGGGTGAATCAGTGTTCTGCCCGTATGATTTTTTTTTACCTTTTTATACCACACACATATAAACTAGTAAACAAATAAACATATAACAAGAAGCAAATACACCATCCACATAAATGAACACCATAACACACAAAATTTATACGTGTAAAACCTCAAAGAGGAAAAACCACGGTGGGATTTGTGACCCACAATATCAGTTCACTGGCCATATGAAAAGATTTTACATATAATGGGGGCCTATACTTGCAGGAAGACACACTTCCTAGAGCATATTGCTCATCACTAAAGAGCCTCACTGACTACAAATTTTTTGCTAAAGTAAATTACTAAAAATGAACTCAAGAATGCATCTGCTATTGCAAATAGAGTTTTGGTTCTATCTCTACTCTGTACCGGTTCATAAACCCTAAACTACTGATAAATCAATGATGAACAGTGAGTACCAAACTGGTACTAAGAGTAGGGGGTGAATCAGTACAGACACCAAATCTTTTCCTGAACCAGTTTGACTGCAAATAGTGAACTTGACTAACAATCACTAACATCGGTCTGAACCAAATTACTACCGGTTAAACACAATGTGACTGTGAAAGACATAAACCAACAACACTTAGCTTTCCATACAACCTACTCCCTCATTTCCATTTTATCCTTATGCATTAATAGATATTCTATCATCCGAGATACAATAATTTACTAGATCAACATGATTCACCACTAAATAGGAAATAACAAAACATCACATGAAAGAGGCATCACACATGACACACATATTTTTCACGTGGAAACCCAACTAGGAAAAACCACAGTAGGGATGAATACCCACAAGCTATTTTTGAACTCTTTAGAAGTCCACTCTGTTAGGAGCCTAGTCTGGTTAAAGATTGTTACAACAGGTTCTGTTAGGAACCGTTCCTATTAGGGATCACTCAGTTAGGGGATGGCTAGAATACGTAGTTAAGGGTTAAGCCTTGTTAAAGGTTACATTGTTAGAGGATTTTATGAACTCAATGGCTTTGAGTCACCCTGTTAAAGGATTTATAGCAAGCTGGTTAAAGCTACCCTGTTAAGGGGTTTTCCAACTGTTGAAGTGATTAGAGATCACCAAGTATTACAATGATCTGGTAATAGCACTCAATGCCAATGCAGATCCATTTTAGTTCCTTCCTTCTATACACACACTTTGCAGGTATCAATTCTCTTATTTGGTCTGGCAAGAATCACGTATCTCTACACTTAGATACATACACAACATTTGCCAACAACCTCAACATGAAACACAACATCGACCTTATAGGAAACAGATAGGTCGGTAGCATAAACCCTAAACCCTAAACATTTAGGTTGAGCAATTCAGTTGGTTCAATCCTGACCATTGAACACTTTGCATTTGAATACAATGGTCTTGAACAGATCTCAAGACATTCTCCATCGTTCGTTCTTCATCACTTCTTGGAGGTGATAACCCATCACACCTTCTCCATAGGATACAGAGACTACGCACATTCACTTGCATGAGGCTGACGTGGCAACATGATCTGATCTCTATTACAATGCTAACTCATCATAGAATGTCATCGGTTGAGTTACAAAGGCTCAAAACACTTCAACTAGAAACCCTGAGGCTGAGACTACCAACCGGTAATCATACCATATTAAACCTTGATAGAAAACATTCCATATGTCAGTTCACATTTCAACATACCGGTTCACAACATTATACCATTTCACTTTGCTAGTTGCTTAACTTCAATAAACCGGTTCACTCTTCAACATATGACTGGTTCACTCTTCAGCATATTACTAGTTTAGTCTTTAGCATATTGACATCAATGACAACATAATATCATCATGTCAACATACTTTGCACATATGCCAACAATCTCCTCCTTTGGCATTGATGGTAATATACAAAGATATCTCTCTTTTTGTATCACATCTTCTCCTTAATACTGCAAATATCTTCTCCGCTTCACATCTTCTCCCCCTTTGACAACAATTCCAAAGTGGAGGCACGAGATTCCCTATTCCACTATGTTGCTCCCCCTAAGGAGTAGCATCCTTCAACACATCAATCCTGAAAAGATATAGCAAAGTAAGATCTGATTGATGTGGAGCACAAACCTTTAGTTTACCTCTTGAAGGGGTAGCACCCCTAATTCACCTCTCAGATAGGCAAAAGTAGCCTTCGGTAGAGGCTTGGTGAATATGTCTGCTAAGTACTCCTTACTGAAAACATGTTCCAATACCACCTCTTTGTTCTGAACCTTTTCCCTCAAGAAATGATACTTGAGTTCAAAGTGCTTGGTTCTAGCATGTAAAACCAGATTCTTGGAAATGTTAATAGCACTTGTAATGTCACAAAATATACTTACCAGTTCAAATATAAGAACTTTGAAGCCATTCAATACATGCTTCATCCAAATAGTCTGGGTGTAGTTCATAAAAGTCGCAACATACTCTATTTTTGCTATAGACTGAGAGATACAACTCTGCTTTTTACTCATCCATGAGACTAGTCTACCACCGAGAAAGAATGCACCACCGATTGTGCTCTTCCGGTCATCCACATTACTAGCCCAATCAGCATTTGTGAACACTTTCAGGTTGAAATCATCATTGTACGGATACCATAATCCATAGTCAATAGTTCCCTTCAGATATCTAAGAATCCGCTTGATTGCTACCAAGTGGGATTCTCTTGGGATTTTCTAAAACTGAGCGGTAATACCCACTGCATGTCCAATGTCCGGTCTGCTATAAACTACATAATGCAACTTACCAATCATTGATCGATATTCCTTCTCATTTACCAATGTTGAGTCATCCTCTTTTGATAGTTTACAACCAGTCACCATTGGTGTACCAACCGGTTTGTTGTCTTCCATGCCAAAGGTCTTCAACACCTCTTTGACATACTTGGACTAAGTAATAAAGATTCCATCTTTCATTTGCTGAATCTATAGTCCAAGGAAGAACTTAATCTCCCCTATGAGTGACATCTCAAATTCCTTCTTCATCTCATTTTCAAAGTCATGACTCATCTTGTCATCTCCACCAAAGATGATGTCATCAACAAATACTTCATAGATCAGAATCTAATCTCCTTCTGATTTCAAGTAGATATTGATATCTTCACTTGTTCTTTGAAATCCAACCTTCACAAGATGGAAGTGTAAATGTTCATACCATGCTCTAGGTGCCTGCTTCAGTCCATACAAGGCTTTATGTAGCCTACACACCATGTCACTGTCTTCTGATAGGGCAAACCCATCTGGTTGCTCTATATACACCTCCTCTTCAAGTATTCCATTTAGAAATGCAGATTTTACATCTATTTGGTATACCTTGAATCCTTTAAAAGCTGCATATACAAGAAGCATACGAACTCCTTCCAATCTTTCTACTGGAGCAAAGGTTTCTCCATAGTCTTCTCCTTCTTCTTGGGCATACCCTTTACATACTAGTCTAGCTTTGTTCCTTACCACTGTGCCATCCTCATCTAGTTTATTTTTAAAAAACCCATTTGGTTCCAATGACATTTTTATGCTCTGGTCTGGGTACCAAAGACCATGTACCATTCATTTCTATCTGATCAAGTTCCTCTTCCATTTCCTTGATCCAGGCTTCATCTTTATGTGCCTCTTTGAATGGTTTAGGCTCAAATTGAAAGATCATACATGAGTTTTCTCTGACCTTTCTTCTTGTAAGAATTCCTGCATCTTTGTCTCCTATGATCTGCTTTGGATCATGATTGAGTTTGACATACCTAGGTATATTCTTAATAGATTCCTCTTGCTTTTCTTCTTCATCCTCATCTTCATCAGCATCAACATCCACCAGTGTAGGAGCACTATTAGTAGTGCTTGGTTGTTTTGCAACCGGTTCCCAGAAGGTTACTACCAGTTCATCTCTTACTTGCTCACTATCAGTTTCCTTAGATTTCTCAGAGGTTTCATCAACTCTAACATTGATGCTTTCAAGAATTCTCTAAGTCCTATTGTTGAAATATTTGAGAGCTTTTCTCTTTGTGTAATACCCTAGGAATATTCCCTTATCACATTTAGCATCAAACTTGCTCTGATGTTCACTCCTCTTGATATAACATTTACTACCAAACACTCGGAAGTAGCTTACCACTGGTGTCTTATCGGTCCAATACTAATAAGGTGTTTTGTCCTTACCCTTTTTAATGAGTACTTGGTTCATTGTGTAGACTGCAGTGCTCACCACTTCTCTCCAAAAGGTGTGAGCAACCTTTCCTTGGATCAACATAGTTATAGCCACTTCAACCACAGTCTAGTTGTTCCTCTCTACTAAGCCATTCTGCTATGGAGTCCGAGGGGCAGACAGTTTCCTCTTGATGCCATTCTCTTCACAATATTTGTTGAATTCACTAGAAGTGAATTCCCCTCCTTGATCAGTTCTAAGGCATGTGATTCTTCTACTGCTTTCCTCTTCTACCAGTGATCTGAAAGCTTTGAACTTTCTAAAGGCTTTAGACTTGTCCTTCAAGAATGTGACCCACATCATTATTGAGCAATCATCTGTAATAATCATAAAATACCTATCTCCCTATACACTCCTAGTTTTCATAGGACCACACAAATCAGTATGCACAAGATCAAGTAAATTGTTTGCAGTGAAATATTTACCTTTGAAAGTTGAGGAAGACATTTTACCCAGTTGACACTCTTTGCACAAAGGATTTTTTGATTTTCTCAGCACCAACAATCCTCTAACTACCTTGATCTTACTAGCCTTCACAATGTTATCAAAGTTAACATGATAGAGTCTCCTATGCCAAATCCATCTAGCATCAAACTTAGCCATAAGACATCTACTGACATTTGCATTCAGCTGAAATAGATTACCTTTGGTCTGTATACCGGTGGCCATCAGTTCACCATTCTTTCCTTTGATTTTGCACACTCTATTTTTGAATTCCAGAGTGAGTCCACTATCATTTAGCTGGGCAACACTCAATAGGTTGTGTCTAAGACCTTCCACCCAATACACATTGTTAGCACTGCTCTTTCCATTCAGAGAGATGGACCCTCTGCCTTTGACCATACATGGTGCATCATTACCAAAATGAACCACACCACCATCATAATCTTCCAAAGATAGAAACTTGCTCCAGTCACCAGTCATATGGTGAGAACAACCACTGTCAATAATCCACTCATTGGAATTATCAAAGCGGAAGACAAGAGCCTTCTTGTCTGACACATCTTCCTTGATTGCAACAAACACAATATCTTCATTTTCTTCATCTTCTGATTCCTCATCAGTGACACCTTCATCAACTGCTACAAAACAGTTTCTTTGGTTTCCTCCTTTGAACTTCTTGAACCTCTCTGGTTTATCCTTGTTTTCACCATTAGGACAATTTACAACAATGTGTCCTATCTAGTTACAAGAAAATCATTTCAAAGAGAGCTTACCTCTATATTTATTGGTTCCCTTAGGAAGTCTCTTGGCAAGAAGAGCTTCAAATTCCATCAGGATCTCCTCATCATCCATTTATCTGCTCTGTCTTGGTTCACCACTGGTACTAGCTTCTTTGTCATTTCTAGATGGTGTAGCAGATGCTCTAAAGGTTGATTTAGTCTTTTGAACACTGCCATCAAAACTATTTAGCTCATAGGCTGTCAACTTTGCAATGATGGAGTCTAGGGATACCTTAGTCTTGTCTATTGACCTCAACTCCTGAATAGTAGCAACCCTTATTGCATAGACTAGTAATAAGGATCTCAAAACTTTGCTCACAATAGTGGAATCTTCCATTTTAACACCTGCACTCTTTGATATCTCCAACAATAGTTTTGATTCTTATTCCATATTGTTGAATGGTCTCTCCTTCAACCATTCGCATGTCTTCAAACTTTTCTCTAAGGCTTTCTTCCTTAGCTTGTTTCACATGCTCATCACCGCCATAGATATTCTTAAGAGTATCCCATACTTCTTTGGGATTTTCTTTATCCTAGACATCAATAAACTCAATGTTAGATAGGCTGATGATTAGGGCTTCCATGACTTGCCCATTCTCCTGGATCTCTCTCTTCTGATCATTGGTGAGAGTACAGGTAGGAATAACATAAGCATTCTCAACATAGCTCTAGTGTTGATCGCCCATGCTTCTGATGTATATCTTCATTCTGTCCTTCCATATTTTGAAATTATCTCTATTGAACTTTGGACCTTCCCTCTTCATCATTAGAATAGGATCTTTTCCTCAAGCGGTTAAGCTTACAAAATAGAGGACCTGGAGGATGCTCTGATACTAATTGATAAATCAATGATGAACAGTGAGTACCAAACTGGTACTGAGAGGGGGGGGGTGAATCAGTACAGACACAAAATCTTTTCTTGAACCGGTTTGACTGCAAACAGTGAACTTGACTGACAATCACTAACACCAGTTTGAACCAGATTACTACCGGTTAAACACAATGTGATTGTGAAAGACATAAACCAGCAACACTTAGCTTTCCATACAGCCTACTCCCTCATTTCCACTTTATCCTTATGCATAAACAAATATTCTATCATCTGAGATACAATAATTTACTAGATCAACATGATTCACCACTAAATAGGAAATAACAAAACATCACATGAAAGAGGCATCACACATGACACACATATTTTTTAGGTGGAAACCCAACTGGGAAAAACCACGGTGGGGATGAATACCCACAAGCTATTTTTGAACTCTTTAGAAGTCCACTCTATTAGGAGCCTAGTCCGGTTAAAGACTATTACAATAGGTTTTGTTAGGAACCAATCCTGTTAGGGATCACCTAGTTAGGGGATGGCTAAAATACTCAGTTAAGGGTTAAACCCTGTTAAAGGTTACCTTGTTAGAGGATTTTATGAACTCAATGGCTTTGAGTCACCCTATTAAAGGATTTACAGCAAGCTAGTTAAAGTTGCCCTGTTAAGGGATTTTCCAATTGTTGAAGTGATTAGAGATCAACAGGTATTACAATGATCTCGTAATAGCACTCAATGCCAATATAGATCCATTTTAGTTCCTTCCTTCTGTACACATACTTTGTAGGTATCAATTCTCATATTTGGTCTGGCAAGAATCATGTATCTCTGCACTTAGATACACACACAACATTTGCCAACAACCTCAACATGAAACACAACATCGACCTTATAGGAAACAGATAGGTTAGTAGCATAAACCCTAAACCCTAAACATTTAGGTTGAGCAATTCAGTCGATCAATCCTAACCATTGAACACTTTGCATTTGACAATGGTCTTGAACAGATCTCAAGACATTCTCCATCATTCGTTCTTCACTGCTTCTTGGAGGCAATAACCCATCACGCGTTCTCCATCGTTTATAGAGACTATGCACATTCCTGAGGTAGATAGGATCAATCTCCTTCATGTAAGATCCTTCACGCACATGAGGCTGACGTGGAAACATGATCTGATCTCTATTACAATGCTAACTCATCACACAATGTCATCGGTTGAATCACACAGGCTCAAAACACTTCAACCGGAAACGTTGAGGCTGAGACTACCAACCGGTAGCCATACCATATTAAACGTTGATATAAAACATTCCATATGTTGGTTCACATTTCAACATACCAGTTCACAACATTATACCAACTCACTTTGCCAGTTGCTTAACTTCAGTAAATCGGTTCACTCTTCAACATATTACCTGTTCACTCTTTAGCATATTACTGGTTCACTCTTTAGTATATTGACATCAATGAAAACATTATATCATCATGTCAACATACTCTGCACATATGCCAACAACTACTAGCGGTATCTCTTCTCCTCCAAGAATGCTTTCCAAGCTAGATCATTCCTTGATATAAAATTCACATACAAAATGATCTTCATACATATACTCTGCATTATACAGTTTTGCCATATTCTTCTATGTCCATATCATGTCACTCTCTCCTATCATATATACAAATGATCTAGCAGGTCCTGACCTATATACCCATTACAAATAATATGCCTCATGTTGGATTACAATAAATTTACAAAAGATATTCAATGTCGGCCTCAACAATAATTATAAAATGATTTATTAAATAAATCATCCTTGATGTCGCCTTTCAATGAAGTATTGATGTCGGTGCTGGTGTCGGTGTCAGTGCCTGTGTAGCCCTGAATGCTTCAAAGTCGGTATCTGTTAGTATATGCCTCCTAGTGCCAGTATATGACTTCCATCTGATCTTGTTGCCACCAATGACAACAAAATAAATCCAATGAGTGACAATTGCCAACAGTCTCCCCCTTTGGCATTGATGGCAGCACTCATGTGAAAAATGGATTCCCTGCTGGTATGCTCCCCCTGAGCAATACATTCCTTTTGATATCCTAATATCCTTCCCATGTGTTTTTATCTAGTATTCTCTGATATTTTTAGATATATACATACTCCCCCTTTGACATTAATGTCAAAGACCAGTGAAAGAATTGAAAGAATTTAGAACAAATGAATGAATACAATCAATTTTCATTGTAGCTTGACTATCCTCAAAATGTCAGGGTATGCCTTATCCAAGAACTGGATATATGTATCCCAGATGGTTTTGAAATTTTTAGAGATGGATGCTAGTTCACTTCGTAAGTGGGAAAGTCTTTCCTTCTCTTTGACATCTGATAGTGTGGGTTTAGCTATCATGTCCATGCACTCTTTCTTGCCCTGTGAATGATCTTATCTTTCTCTTTCTCCAAAGCAAAAAAAATTCCATCAACAGATGTGTTTAGTGCAGTTAATTCATCAAAATAATTAGCAATGTTAGCTATGTTATCATATAATTCCTTTAACTTTCCATCTACAATAGGTGTAATAATTTCTATGTTACAACACACTCTATAAATATTTGTACATTGTTTTGAAAAAACTTTAATAGGGATAAGTTTGTCCTCAATTTTCTTCTTCTCTATATCTATAATCTATTCAAAACCTATTCTCTTAGCTGCTATGAATTTTTCCAAAGCTTGTCAATCTACAATCTACCTCAGAGATTGAAAATTGTTAGAGATATGTTATGTTAGAGTCTTGAGCTTGCCGGAAGGGCTTGCTCCATCTTCAATCTGACAGTCGGGTATTAATCTATGCAACACTGTGACCAATTGATCAATTATTCCTTTATCTATAGTACCTTCCTTCATTAATTTATGAGTATCCATCATCATCAATTCAGTTGGACTCAACTCTGAGACTGATTTCTTCTCTACCTAAGAAGTGTCAATTTCCAAAACCTTTACTAGGGAATCAGTTTTAACTATCGGTATGGACTCAATTGCTTTTACCTTGTCCATCTCAACCTCCTTTGCACCGATGACTTTGCTACTTGGTGCAGTGTCAGTTACTGTCGGTGGAGTATTATCCAGAATATTTATAGTGTCATGTACATTGCCTTGCTAAAAAATGGTTTGTGCTGGTACAGACTGTATACTCTACTTAAATGTTGGTTGTGTCTGAATATCTATAGTTACTATTGGTTGTGTCCAAATTGGAGTTGAACTGCCCAAAAGACCTTTCCCTTTTGATTTGTCAGGAATGGTGGAAGTTGTTGCCCTTGCAAATTCTTCTTGAGATGTGAGAAAATCTAGGTTTTTCTTAAAGAATTTGGTCCAACCCTTACTAGTCTCATTTATCACCTCATTTACTCTCCCCATCATAAGGCTTATCTGCTAGGGTTTGCTACTAAAAACTATCTTATTTGTAGTATCTATGCATCTTTTCATTTCCTCATTATTTACAGCACCACACATTTCCAAAAGTGCTACTTCCTTAATCTCCCTATCTCTCTTGACAACATTAAGTCTTCTAGCCTCAAGTTTATTATACAAGGATAGAGGTATCTCCTTCAAAATTTCAACTAAGGCTTTCTTATAAATGTCTATATAAAAAAAATAGCCTCTTCTATTTAATTTTGCTCATTTTCTACTAAATCTTCATAATATTTTGATACATTTTTTAATATTTCGGCTTTTGTGATTTCATCAATAAGCTCAGCATAGGTCATTGTGGTCTTACCAGTTTCAGTATCATCACCCTTCTTCTTTTTTCTTGTGGTTTCTGGTGTAGGTGTGACTGGTTTCCTCTTTTGCATAGGCTTCCTTGTTGGTGGTGGAGGTGCAGTAGGCTTAGCTGCCTTTCTAACAAGTCTCCTCCTAGGCTCTGCCTTCTTCTGCTCTACCAGTGGTTGTATCACTTCTTCCTTTGTACCCTTCTAAAATCCAAAGATTCATCATCCTCAGGCTTAGAATCAGAAGTGATAGGAGAAAAGAGAACTTGTAGCTTCTTCACTTCTGCAGTACTAGCCTCTGTCAGTTTAGCTGCCTATTTGGATCCAGAACCTAGTTGAGTGTCTATCTTATGAATTAAATCCTATACATATGCAAACATATTTTTTATTTTCTTCTCTCTTCTCTTCCTGTTAAAACTTGTTTTTACTTCAAGAGCCTTCTCTCCTATTGTACCAAAATTCTCTATTTTTTTATCTAATGGGGCATCTAACAACATTTTTGCATAGAGTTCAAAAATGTTGTCATCTACCTCATATCCAAGCTTTGTAACCCATATTGTCCTTGGTTTAATTGCTTCCATAAGAGTTTCATCATTTTTTACCATAAAACAGATATCAGTGGAATACTTCTCCAGAATGTTCTTTGATATTCTCTCTCTTTGCCTCATGTTTTCTTGGAATGTTTTGAAATGCCCCCAAAGTTTCTCATCTCTGGTGATACCAAGACTGGTGATTGCTTCCTTGATTTGCATACCTACTAGTATGTCATGATCCCAACACTTCTTCCCTAGACTGGATAGCTCATTCACAAAGTAAAACATTAAACAAACAATCAAATTTTCATATCTAAAATTGGCTTTCTTGACTCCTTTGATCTTACCAAGGTTCAACATTAATTCACTCCTCATCTATTCACATAAATCATACAACATTATTCCTCAACATCTGATATGCAACATGAATGCATGAACTAGAAACAAAATTTAATCAGTTGGATTGAGTTACCTTGTAACCTATTATCATCCTTGCAAATTTTACATCAGTGTTGATGATTGTGCTTATCCTCATTGATTTGCTATCAGAAGTTGCACCGATGAGTTTTTTGACCTCATTATTGGAAATTTTCTTGCTAGGTTCTTGTCTGACCTTGGGTAAGTCGGTGATTGCTTGAATATCCTCCTTTGTGATCATGTAAGGCCTATCTAGCTAGATAAATTCATTGTGAAACCTGCTTAGAATGTATCTGATAACCTCGTCTTTGAATTCCAACCCTAGATCCTCAATTGCTTTGTATTCCAATTTGATGATTCTGAAGTCTCCCCCTATCAGGACTTGATACATGATTTTGATGTCCTCTGTACCCAAATCCTCCAAGGTGCAATGAATGTATGCCCTCATATCTTCAACATACATCACACTGTTAGGAACCCTAGAAAATCCTCCCGTAGAGTCTTCCTTTTTAGCAATTTTGGGAACCTCCTTGAATACTAGCCTTAATCTATCCTTGACTTCAACAATGGTGGGATTTTCAATGAAAGTAGGAGATGAAGATCCAAATACCATTTCAAAGAATACCTGAAAGTGAACACCAGTGGAAGATTGAGTGCTTCAGAGAACTGCTCAAAATCCTTTCACAATGCTTTTGCTCACTCTCAACTTGCCTTTTCTTTTCTCTAAATGCTTGAATGCTCAGTGAGTGAAAATCAATTTACTTACCCCCTTTTATTAGCAAATAAAACCCTAATTTAACTATAATAAATGCTTTGCCAACAACCCTACGGATGTCAGTTTCACTATCTTGTGCCAAGTGAACCTTCATCGATGATGAACAAAACTCTCCAGATCTCTTCTAGGGTAATATGCAAGATTTTGAAATGACTTTGCCAACCCCTAAGGCTTATGCCTTAGTTACAGGTGGAATTTCTTGTTGGTGGAGGAATACCCAGTTCTATTAGTGGAGTTACCAGTGTAGATCCATCTCCACTTGGTTCTTCATATTTCCTACCTCATCTCATGGTGTGATCTTGTTGTAGTTCATCTACCTTCTACTTTCCTTTCTCATTATCTTTATCATTGCTAACCAATTGAGTCCTTCTTCTGCAATGCTTAGCAATATGACCTATTTTGTTGCATGCATAACAAGTAATATTGTTCTTCTGAATTTGTTTGATAAATCCGATATCATTTCTTGACCTAAAATGATTGGCAAAATGTCCAAACTTTCCACATGCATGACATTTAACATTCATTTTGCAATCTTCTAATCTATGCCCATATTTCTTGCAATTTGTGCATTGACTAGGAACATAATTGTAGTTTTGATTTTCTTTATTTCTAGATTGTTTAGCCATATGCTCAAATTTGTTGCAAATAAAAAAATCTACCATTGAATTTATAAGCATTAGATTGCCTTACCGGTTTCCTCTGTTTTAATGAGTTCTGCATACTGGTTGTCTCATCTTCATTTGCAGTACCAGACCTTTCACCTTATACAAATCCAAGTCCTCTAGAATCATCAATCTGTCTTTGTCTTTTCAATAAGTCATCCAACTGTGCAACGCTGATCCTAAAATTTTCTTTACACTCACTTGTGGTAGTCAAATAATCTCTCAGAGTACTTATTTGCCTTTCAAGTTCTTGTTAATTATTCTAGGAGTGTGCCAAATCAGTTCTCAACAAATTATTCTCATGAGTGAATCTGCCACATTCATCAAATTTGTTCTTCAGAGATATAAAAAGATCATCTTCCTTCTTCTTTCCATCCTCAATACCTTTTGATAACCTCATAGTCAGATCTTGTATTTCATTCTTCTTGAGCACATTAGGTCCCAGAGGCAATTGAGAGGTGGGGGGGGCTGAATTAGTTGTCCAATAAATACAAATCAAAACTAACTTAACCAAACTTAATGCTTAATGCCGGTAAACCAAACTTTAATGCCGGTAGATAGTTTAATAGTTAATTGTAGTACCAGTAAAGTTTAATGCATAAAACAGAAAGACAAATAACACACACAACACATAACACATTTATTTGTACGTGGAAACCCTATAAGGGAAAAAACACGATGGGAAACCTTACCCATAATCAGATGATACTACTACAGATAGTATGTGTGTACAATATGAAGTCTGCACATGTAGAAAGGCCAACTGCCTAGAGCTCATTGCTCAATCACAAAATGGGAGTAACACTGACTACAATTGGATGGTTAAATCCAATGATAATGTACTGCTCAAAATAGCATCTTCATATGCTAGATTTAGTACCGATTAAGCTCTCATTTGCCTTCTTCAAACCTTCCTTCAATCATGAATGATGTCTGCATGTATAGCTCTGCTTATATTTGTATATACCTTATTACAATCCTTTTCTACTCTCTACCACACAATCTCATAAATGAGATCTTACATATATTCCAAAACCTAAGACCAAATGTGTAGGTCGTCTCACTAAGATATTACAATAAAATCAATTACAAATGAATCAATATGCGATGCATGATGTCAGCTCAATGCATTTACAATAATAATAAATCATCTTCATAATGTGTCATGCTGATCTGGAATAGATAAGCTTGCTAGTGCATATCCTGAACCTATTTGCCAATAACAACAAATATGCAAATCTGACACTAGTACATTCGGGTCAAAATTTTGATGCCAAATCATCGTCATTCCAACACAATTTCATTGCACTACTGACAAAAATAGCCGTCAAAAACTTTTTGTTGGAAGTTCCGACTATCCTTGTGGTCGTCGCAATTCTGACATCAGCTCCAACCTTTCCAACGGCTGCCATGGATGCTCATACCCAGAAAGAATACCGTTGCGATCTCGGCCTACAATTGGAATTCCAACATCAAAGGGTAAAAATTCTAACAAAAGAGTGTCATCGGATGCACAACATCCTCGTCAGAACTCTCATGGAGGCCATCGTAATTTTAACCCTTTTACGTTGGAATTACAAAGGCCTCTAGGAGAGTTCCGATGAGGATGCTGTGCATCCGACTGCAGTCCTCTGTCGTAATTTTTACCCTTTGATGTTGAAATTCTGACGGTAGGCCGATTTTTCGAAATTTTTTTTTTATAGAAACAGATTGACATTGGTATCTCTCTTCTATCTCTCTTCTCTATCCCTCTCTACTATCTCTCTTCTCTCTCCCCTCTCTAGGTCTCTTTCTCCATCCCTCTCTGGGCTAGCTATCTTCTTTACTCTAGTCTAGGCTTTCACATTTTTGAGAAAGGATGATTTGTATGGATGGTTTGTTTGTTTCAAATGAAGTATAGTCCAGCCTCCACCAAAATAACAATGACAGTAAGGACTAGTAGAGTAGTCTGTTAGAAGGTTTAGACATTGATAATAGTGTCTAGTTTTTCCCCAATTCTTGAATAGCATTAATAGATAATCATAAGTATGGCAAGGAATAGATTACTTAGAGCTTGTAATGAAGAAGGGTTTTGAATTAAAAAGACAATGATAAGAGTTTTTTTACGGTTCAAAACACAAAGATAATCACAACAGAAAATTACAAGTTATAGGGTTACATTGAAATAGAAAGGTGGATTTTAGAATTTTTGTAGTAACATTCACTATTATAGCCACGTGAATAGCTCATAGGACTTGTAACAATCAACATGGATAAGAAATGGAAATCCTCTTCTTAGAGTATGGGATCATTGTCAACTTTAGAAGAAGCTCCTTTATTTGAGTAGGTTTGATTGATTATTGAAGAATATATTGTGTTTCTCTATCAATAAATAAGAGGTCTCAAGAAGCTAAAGACAATGAAAACTAATTGATGGGCAACCTTTTGACTATCAAGAAGTGATTGCCTCAGATGAAAGTAGTGATAAATGTCACTATCAACAAAAGAACAACAATACATGATAAATTTGTAGTGAGATCATAGTGCCTAAATAAGTCTAAAAGCTTATAAGGATCAGAACCAAGCCATATAAGCTTCAAGAACAATTTGAGAGCATCAAAGACATCTACTAGACATTTGAAATTGTCAAATCAATTACACATAGCAGCCTCATTATAGTCTTATGTTGTATTAAATAGAAAAAGCCAAGTCTAAGATAGTGTTAGAAGGTGTGTGAGAGTCTTCAACATGGATAACTGATAGGTATAACACTGAGAGCAGCAATATATGAGATTTGATGAATGATAATGGCCATGATATGGAGATGACAGTGTCAAGTATCACTGTCAAAGCATGAATAGAGGTCCTAATCTAATTCTTTTCAAGAGAGAACAATAAATATGAAGCACCAAGGTCTACAGTCAGATCAGAGACAACCATCTAGCAGCCCAAAAAAGAATCAAAAGGCTATGAAAGGTCAAAATCACAGTATTTCCATAGCCCATGAAGTTCTAGAAGATGTGCAAGGGTAGTTCATAGTGCAAGGTCATAGGTATTTAGTGTCATAATTATTTTCTTCACCCCCAGATCTTGATGATAGATAAAAGGATGCCATGACACAAAGTGAAAAGTCTATAGCACTGATAAATAGGTTAGCATTATGTCATATGCATACAAGACATCATGAAGAAAATTTGACAGTAATAAAGTTGTAGCAGTCATCAACTCAAGCATAATGAAGGCATGGACACTAAGCATGCAAAAATATAATTGATAACAGTGGTGAAATGATTAATGTTGTATCACAATTTGATATCAAACTGTCTATGAAGATGGTTGTTGAAAGGTTTAGAGTTGGTTTTAAAGGTGAAAACATTGCATGAGGTCTGCCACCATAAAGGAAATACAAAGCTACAAATAAGACAGTGACCATTCAAAGATAAAGCTACAAAGAACTATCAAAGAAACCATAGTCCAATGAAGAATTAAGAGACAATAGGCCTAAGTGTAGTCTTAGATATTTGAAAATGTCATTATGGATAGTTAAGAAAAATAAATGCATTCATGATATTTGCACTCAACAAAAGAGAAGGGTTTGTATTCATCAAAGATTAGTTGAAACACTTGTGAGAGAGAGATCAATATCCATCAAGCCATAAATAAGATAATCACCATTACAAAGCACGATGAGTCAAAAAGGCAATCAAGAATTATCAGTTCAAAGGATCAATAGGTGAATCTTCTCTTGTTGATAATCTCTAGTGATGGTGTATAGGATCCTTGTTCCAATCTCAATGTGGCAAAGCTTGATGAGAAGTCATGGATTAGAAGTTACAAATGCCTTAAACAGTTTTCTATTGAGAGAAGCCATATAGTCAAATCAAGACTCAAATCCACAATGGTAAGATACAAACAACGATGATAGTCAAGGAGTCATTCATTGTAGGGTTTTCATAAAATTTTAGAATATGGTATGAGCAGTCCAAAGAACTATGACACTTCACTGAAAGGAGCAACATATCAGTCCTTATTGGCATCAAATTATACAAATGACAACTAGGGATGAAGCTACAGGAGACAATCACTGTCTTAGTTTAAGACCCTAGAACAATATAGCCCCAATGGAGAAAGCAAAAATCAAAACATAGGAGAAGTCCTAGAATCCCACTAAAATCTTATTTGTAGTCGCAGAATTGCAAGATCAAAAGCATATAATGGTAAAGATGACCTAGGGTTCTCTTTTTATTATTGAGACAATATTATGTGAATATGATAGTTTAGCAGTCCTCGAATGCATGTGAGTAGTCCCAATGAAGAAACAATACCATCAGGGTATTAGAATAATTTTTGAAATCTGCAATCATGTTAGATAAAACCTGCAATCATGTTAGACAAGTATTGAAAGTATAATTCATAGAGCAACCATTTCAACTAGGTTTAGATAGCATATATTCATAACTATTTCAATTTTATGTGAACTACACAATATCTATAATGCATAATTGGAGTTAAACCATAATAGGGCTTGGATGAGAAACATGATAGGGCACCCAAAGCTGTCCACATGCTAAGCCCAAGAGCGGATATACCATCCCTCTTGGCCCCATGTGGCAGTCTGCCATCCATATGAGGTGGTGTGCTTAGTGGGTAAACTTGTACCTACCCTCCCTATCCATGCTACCTTATCCACCCTTCTATGATTGAGACCCCTTTAATCACAATGGTAGAGGTTGATGGAGAAACCACAATTACATTATGTAGGATCTCCTACCCTATCTCGTTGAATTCAATCCTACACCAAGTGACTATGAACAAAAGTGTAGGTATTTAACAACAATGACATGGTCCATGGAATAGTGATCCTCCTCTTGATACTCCATCTACAAATGAGAACATCTCTTGTACACATTGCTACTTTAGAATTAAAAGTTGCTTCTTCTAGAACTTTCCATGATTCTTTGCAATAGGATTATATGTCTTCTAGATTCACCCCACTAGGACACATTCATATCAAGCATCTTTACTTTTTTGAAAAGTAGACCACATTTCAGATCTAGATGACACCATAATGACTTTGATTTCCTCTTGCAAGATATTCCTCCATCATGTATTGCTTCATTGAAGTTCAAATTTTCTTCTTCAAGGGCTCTCAATGATTCTCTATATAGGATTCTTCGTGTCTATGAGATCCACTTCATTGGGAGGCCTACTTAAACATTTCACATCTGTTTGTGGACTCTCACCTTTCAAACATTTCACATCTTATTGAGCTTCGCTTTGTTTCAAGAATAGTTTAATATTCTCTACTTAATAGGGCCAACCATGTGAAGGTGGAAGCTCATTTGGCCCCTCCCCCCCCACCTAACATCACTCTAAATTCCCCCTTAACATCTAACATTCATTCATTATTTCATTCATTCTTTCATCCATTATTAAAATATAACATTCATTCATTATCACATAATGTTCATTAACACATAAAATTCATTAACTTTCATTAAAATGCAACATTCATCAATAATCATCAACACATATCATTCATGAACATTCATTAGCACATAATTACATTCATTACACATAAAAATCAGTCATTATCAAATAAGGTAGATTACAATCATTTCTTTCTTTGTTTTTTCTTTGAAGCTATGAAAAGACTAAGTGGAACATCGATTTCTTCATCATTTCCCCCATCTTCGGATGTTCTGCCCTCTTCTTGTGCTCTTGATGTATGCCTAGTCCTATACAAAGGACGAGGATGCTAAACCAAAGGGGGGTCCTCTGCAATAACAAAGAATTGGGTTAAATTCAAAACATTTTTTTATTATTGTTACAAGTATTTCATTAGTTTAAATAACACAACCGTTACACTCTTTACCTAATGGGGCCACATGATCTTCCACATCATTTTGTCTAGCCTCAACCTCTACATGTTGAGAACCCTCTAGATCCTCTGGAGTTGAAATACGAAACGTTACATTAATCAATACACCAATTGCATTTAAATTTGTTTAAAGGAGTAACAGTGGTCCTCTTTACCTAATTGGGGAGCATCATGTTCTTGATGTTGTCTACCTGGATCATGCTCCACTTGGTCACCATTGACTACATGCTCTAAAATATTAATAATAAAGGTTACATTAATTACCACACTAATTTTCAATTTAAGATGTTTAATTGTATTAATAATTACATAAAAAAATTTGAATAGCAAATGAATACCTCCACTACTAGGATGCACATCCGAACCTTCATGTACAGGTTCTGTTCCACGATTATCATGCTGCATTCCAATGTCACATGCAGTGTTATCATTGCTTGCCTATTTTAAAAAAATATAGTCACTTTATGTTGAAACTTAACATTAAATAGATTATTGGTTAAGTATTCAATTTGAAATAATTTTCATTTAGCTTAATTACCATTGTGACAGATGCATCAGAATCTCGTGTTTGCCCACTCAATTCTCGTAGCCGTTCAGCCATGGCTATATAGCCTTGCTGGTAGCCAATTCTCTTGTCATCTTCCGTGGGCGCTCTATTGAATTTAGAGCCCTGCATTTTTGCTTAGTATTGTGAATTTTGCTTGTATTGTTTGATAAAAAAAAATTTGGTTACGATTTATAAATATTTTGATGTGATACTTAATTTACTGATTCTTACAATTTGTGCGGCAAGTTTCATATAACCACCAGAGCCGAGTTTGTGTTGCCCATGCTTTTCTTGTCTTTCCTTGGTTGCCTTTGACGTGTCACTCAATCTATGAAAACTTTGAAATATGTTAGATTATATAAATATAATGAATAATTAGTACATATTCACATTCTTAATAGTATCACATACCTTCTTCTAGCATCTGGTAGTGTATTTCCTTTTTTCCTTTCAATTCTCTCCTTTGCATCCAAAATCAAGTCCTTCCACTCCCTCTCTAGAATCATGGGGGGATGCTCATACTTTACGTTCTTCTCTAAATGTGTCCTGTATTGGTCCCTCACATACTTTAGATATATGCCAGCTTTTTCCAAGAGCTTAGTCTTGTTGAATGTGTCATTTCCAAACAACCCCACCATACGGTTTGTGAGTTCATCTTTTAACTTTTTTTCTTGGTCATTCCACCTTTAAAGAAAAAACAAACCTGTTAGATTTAGAAAGAAACTGAAGCTACCTTTGATATAGTTCAAGAAATGGATAAAAGGAAAACTATTCTAGCAATGATATGAAATCAAAATAGTGGATAAGGGTTAGTTCACGTATGATGTTCCACCTTTTACGTATGGTGGGCCCAAATATCTGCAATGAAATGTCATTAAGATTTTTATAAAAAATATCATTTCTTGCAAAAAAAAACATGGGATCATTAGTCCAAAATGAGTGATCAGTAAGTAAATTACAATTAGACTATATAATAATAATATTTTTAAAGTACCTGGAACCTTCTGTATCTTCAAGGGAATCAATTCTTCGTCGCTCACCACCAATGTGGCCTGCAACATTCCTGTACTAGCAATATGGGAAGATCCAGGAAATGATGGTATGTTATTAGCAGTACTCGCCTCTGGTGCATCCTCATGTGCATCTCCTGCCATAGTAAATGAATCCACTATGAAATGCCTCCAAGAAAGAACACTTCAAGGGTAATAAACACATAACGAAAGAGAGAGAAAAAGAGAGATCTACCACCAGTGGGTGGGTCAACACGAGCCAGTGCAACAGACAATGTCTGCATGCTATGTGTTGCTGACATTGCAGTGAGCAATATAGTTGGGCTCGACCTCGGACCCATGTCAACACCTGAAGAGTAATACATTAAATATGTAAAACATTAAAAAGGCAAGTTCACAAGTCCAAATGAGTGGTTTTAATATATAGAACATGGTCATCACCTGAACTACTCGCAATACCCTGATCATCGCCACCAGGATGATGAGGCCCTATAAATTTCTGTAAAAACAACACATACATATTTTAGTTAATGACATAAAAGAGATAAAAATATAAACCATTATTGAACTTTTGTTATGATTAAAGCTTTCATTACTGCTTACTTGCAAGTTTTCCATTATCGTCAACAATAGTTGCACCCTCTTTGTTATCTCATCAGTCTGAGGACTTATGGTTGCCAAATCAACAATCTCTTGCCTAATTTTTCTAATATTCTTTTGTACAAATTGCATAGAGTTTGTGCTAAGTGCGATGTCATCAGTGCATAACACTGTCGAGCGCCCCACATCCCTATGGAGGTGCTGAGGTACTACAAGTTCTTTTCCCTTATCCTGAACATCCGTCTGTGACAAGAATATAATTAACACTATCAAAATTACTTCAAAACACTCAAGAAAAGATCATAATGTAACAGTTTGCTTCTATCTAATTTGTACAATTACAATGAGGTTTACCTACTCCATAGAAGTGTCGGGACCTACACCCCTATCTATGCTATGTGGTGGATCCATGTGGCCCTATGACAAAGAAAAAATATAAAAATGTTAGCGAAATGAAACCAGTAAACTTAGCAAAAAAACTTAATAATACAACGGTTTATTGGATTCATTAATTGGAAGTTGGCTTAAATGGTATACATATAGTACGTACCACCCCCATGATAGTAACTTTGTTTGTATCTATACAATTCAAATTGCAATCAATTAGCAGCTCTTCCCCTGCACTTATTGATTTTATCGCACATACAAACACACAATTTCCCTCGTGTGCCTCAAATATGCAATTAGGTTGCTTATTAGTTGACCCAGGTCGTGTACTATTTATAAAACCTGCAATATTCCTTGTTGCTTTTGGCCTTCCATCAATGTATATAGCCACTCGTTTACTTTTATCATTATCTTTTTGTTGTATATAATTGGCTGACAGTGCATACCTACGCATACTTTTTTTATATCGAACAATTTGCATCCAATCATTATAATTGTAACAAGGTCCAACAAACTCCATGAATTCAGCAACTTTGTTGTAACAGACCTTTATGTTGTCCATGGAAAATAGGCCCAAACCATGTAACGACGAAGGTGCTATGCGATATATCCTCTCATTAACACAAAAATCAATGTTTATTGGAGGAAGTTCCTTGGGTACACATTGTTTCAGTAGATGTTTGTACCTCAAGGGCACCTCAATGTCGCCTTTGGTCTCATCATCATAAGAACATGACCCCCCTTGAGCAAGAAAAAATTCCATGTGTTTATTGAATTTTCTTCTAATCTTTTGACATCTAGTTGATCTCCATATTTGAGATCTACTACATGTCTCACTTTCCTCTTCTATTCCTGCATTTCCCTCACTCGAGGAAGACACATTTGACAAATACCTATTTGGTGATACCTGTGCACCATCAAATGAGAGAGTTAGTTGTTAATGAGAGAGATATTTTGCAAATGAGGGTAATATTGATGAAGAAGTCAGCCATAAAGTTGATGTTGAGATTAAAATTTGAGTAAGTCTAACTGGTTCCTTAAGTGTTGATAACTATATTAGATTTGCTGCTAATGTTGAGGTTTGAAAAACTGAGGAAGTTTGTTTTTCTTGTAATTTTTAAAAAATATATTATTTCTATAAGGTGTATTGACTTATACCTGTCGATCCATGAGACTGTGCAGGATCCTCGTCAAAGGGGTTCAGGTTCCTGCACCAACAATTGAGCATCATAAGCATTACATTTGTAATTTGATAAACAATAAATACTGGAGTATCATAAGCATCATAAGAATCACATATGTATCATCATATATGTAATTGACCATCATAAGAATCACATATGTATCATCATAAACATGTAATCCATCACATACGTATCATAAATCACCATCCATCACATAGCTAATAAGTAGTCCACATTCCATAAATAAACACAAAGTTCAAAAAATGTCACATGTATCATCATAAGCATGTAATCCATCACATATGTATTTTAAATCACCATCTATCACATAGCTAGAGGTGCATCATGAATTAATTAAGTAATGGCATTAGAATTCAAAACATATGAATTATTTATGTAACCATATAAGTCAAATCAATTTCTATCAAGATATCAATATTAAATAGATAATATAATAATCGCATCTCATACATTTCATTCATGTCATTGATATTCTTCTTCATCCAACTCATCATCATGACCATCATCATCATCATCATCATCCTCATCATCATCATCATCATCATCATCATCCTCGTTGTCATCGTCGTCGTCATCATCATTGTGTTTGTCATCATCATCATCATCACCATCACCGACACCATCACCATCACCATCACCATCACCATCACCATCACCATCACCATCACCATCACCATCATCATCAGCAATAGCAGCACCATCATCATCAGCTTCTTCTTCATGTACATTTCCATCAGAAACATCATCGAGTAATTGTCGATCGTGATCATCTATATCATCTTCTACTTCTTCAGTATCTTCTTCTTCCATCACATTATACATTATCGGCCTTCCTCTTGGATCATGTCTAACAACAAATGACCAACCCTGTTTATGTGGAACCTCTGAGTAAAATACCTGCTCACATTGACTTGGAAGAACATAGGGCTCATCCCCAACTCGTTCAAATGACCTTGTATTAACCATTGTAAATCCATTAGCATGTTCGATAATAGTTCTATCAGGATCATTTATATTTAGTCGTAGCCTATACCATTTGATGACAAACAGAACAAATTTGAATGAATTAAAGTCACACTCAAGTATATCATCCAAAATACCATAGTATCAATTTTGAGACACTTGAGGATGTATGTCATTTCTAGATGAAATATTGGTCACCTCAAAGACTGTGGTTATCCCAAAATCACAAGTTTTCTTTGTTTCATCCAACTGTTTGATGCGAAATTTATGACCATTGCAGCACATAGCCTTGTGGTGTTTGACTTGTAATATGTCTAACATATTAAAATTATTGCATCATGAGTTGATAAACATACGGGTGATTAATAAAATTATACGTACCTATTGATATCTTAAACCATATGCTAAATCAATTTCCCTTTGTGTAACATTAGAATCTCCATTACGATGAGCTTCTTTAACCAACGAAGCGACACCATCCCATGTTAATGTGTGACCAGAATGTTGACATTGTTCAATCCACACCATCATCCAATCAAGATTGTTTGCAATATACAAATGTAGTGCATCCCACTCCCGACCAACTGTACAAATAATTAATAGATCACTTACAACTGATTTATTTAGAAGATGAAGAATTAATTTACTACAATAACATCTTATAATTACCTCTCACTTTCTTCAATCTACCTTTCCCCATCAAGTGCTCCCCTTCAAATTTATTAATGGGGTTGGGATCCCAAATGCGATCTACGTGGATTTTTGCTGCAAACTTAGGAAGATATTCAATAATGTACACCATAGTTTGGTATACCATATATCCCTCCAACATAGAACCCTCAGGATGTGCTCTTTGTTGAACCAAAGCCTTCAAAAATTTCAAGTGCCTCTCAACCATCCACATTGACCTAGTGTGTATAGGTCCACACAATTTGATCTCCTCAACTTGGTGTATGAGGTAGTGTTCTTGTGCATTGAAAAAAGTTGAAGGTAGACACTTTTGCATTTCACACATTAGATGAGGGATTTTTCTCTTCCAATATTTTATATCTTCCTTGTGGATTTCTTTAGATGACAACCACCTAATTAAAGAGATTGAAGATGCAAAAATATATAAATGAGACTTTACAAAATAATATACAATATATTGCATAACAAGTAAAACAAATGGAAAATATAATATCTATACAACAAATTGAACAAACATCACTACTTACCTCATGTATTTTCCAAGATCATATACGACTTGCTTGATATTATTGTCGAAGTGGTCTGGGAGAGCTAGAGGTAGAATGTATTGCAACAATTATAAAATGATCTTTTCATTGTTTTCTAACATAATACAATGAAAAGTACATGCATAGTATACAAATATATAGTAAATACACAAGAACATGAATTACCTTAATGAAGGTATGCCAATCATGCATTTTCATCCCTGGCCCAAATTCACTCTTCTTTGATATGAGATTGTTTATGTTTGCAGCAAATCCTATGGGAAATTGAATTTTTCGTATGACTTCTTTTATAGAATTGATTTGCTACTCTGTTAATAACCAAGGGAGGGCACTTATATTAATCTGATCTCCATTGCTATTTGATTGAATGACATTTTTCATTGCATGATTGGATTCCACAATGTCACTACAAATTTTGACAATTTTTTCTTTGTCACGCCTTCCATCCAATATTTTCCATAATGTCTCTATTATATTCTTTCCAATATGCATTGTATCAAACAAATGCACAATTTGTAGCTGCTCGTAGTAAGGCAACCTACTGAATTGTCTAGGATAACTTTTTAGTCCCTTTGGAAGGTGGCCATCCATGCCTTGATGACCTTTAGTATCATCAATTACATCATCAGTAAACAAAACATGATAGAAAAATTCAAATTCCAAACATAAACCATTAGATGGAATGACATTACCTTGACGATTAATTCTATTATATTCCAACTTCCATAAGTGAGGAGTCATTCTTTGTGGCTTTGATGTAGTCTCTTCTTTCCCATTGAAAAGATGTTTTTCAGTATTCCGGTACTTATGATTTTTGTGAAGGAAGTGCCTATACTCATCAAACACCTACTTTCCTAAACTTTTTGAATGACGGGATTTCATCTTTGGACCACAAACTGGAAATGCAAATTTTCCCTTTGTTTGAAGACCTACAAGATAATGTATAATTCTATTAAATCTGTTAATTTTCATAATTATAATTATCATGCGCAACTTGAACACTATAACGTACCACAAAAATGTGTTAGCCTTGGGGCATCATGTATTGTCCATACAAGCATTGCATGGAATTGAAATTGTCTTTGTCCTATTGGTCTAGAGATGTCATACATGGTCACATCATTCTATAACTCCAGCAACTCATCGATAAGAGGCTCAATATATACATTCATATCTTTAACTTGGTACTTGCCTAGTAGAATGAACAAAAACATTACATAATTATTATGACCATTTTACTGCAATATTTATAATTAAATGTAGATGACTATTAAATGATAAAATACCTAGAACAATCATTGCCAACATTATGTTCTCTCTCTTTATTGACATCCATGGAGGAATATTATTGTTGATAACAAAAATAGGCCACACCGAGTAAACAGATCTCAACTCTCCAAATGGATTGACACCATCTGCTACCAATGAAAGCTTGAGATTACGAGGTTCTTCTTTAAAGTGTGGCCACTTTTCCTCTATGTCCATAAATGCTAAACCATCCACAGGCATTCGAATAATGTCATCTCGACTTCTATTGCGTGTATGGTAATCCATAAATTGTGCCAAGCTAGTGCACCTGAATAATCATTGCATACATGGAATAATGGGAATATAACGAAGAACCTTGCGAGGGACCTTTTTTGTTATTTGATCTAGTCGATATCTACTAATATGACATTCAAGGCATTCTGTTCCAAATTCATGTTGTTTATGATATATAATATGATCATTGGGACAAGCATCTATTGTTTGATACTCCATTCCAATATCTTTCATAATGGTAGATAATTCTCAGTATGAGCGAGGTAGAATATTTGATGGTGGTAAGAAAAACTCACCTATCAATCTATAGCAAAAAAAAAAGTTTGAGGTGTTAATATAAAGAATATTAATGGTACATGATTCACCATTTATTAACTGTAATGACATGTATGACACACCTTAACATACGTGAGATTGTTATGTTGGATAAACCATTCATAACCTTCAAGTTCACCAACAACAATACAGTAGAGAGAAGAGTTGTTTGGGAGCCTTTGTAAAGGGGCTCATATGCCTTCTCAAGAAGAGGTAAATCATGAACATCAAGGTCATCCTGATCATCATGATCAGCTGTGCCAGTACTAAATGTGTCATGGATCAATGTATTTGTACCATCATCTTCAATTGTGTTTTTTGGTGCATGATCGTCATCTTCCATGGGATCATTATCTTCAACTTCGATATTCACACCTCCATGTTCCTCCACTTTGAAAACCATATTCTGAGGGTTTTGTTGATCCATACCATGTGCTCCAGGGTGCTCCACCTATATAAAATTGATATACATAAATAAACCGTGATCATGATCTCATTATCAAGTGATTTCTTATGTATATAAATTGTTAAAATGATATAATGAACAACTTATGAGTGGATGATAATCATGTCCCCCTTCAATGTGACCATGCTACCTACAATGTTTCTTAGCTATTTTGATTAGAAGTCTTCTAGTCTTTAAGCCCTTACAAATTTTGCAGGGATAATAACATTTCCCATCACCTTTTCTTTTCAAGTTAGACCATAATCTAGCATTGTCTCCTTATTTTGTTCTTCACTGATATTATCTGACATGGTCTTTCTTCACAAGCAAAAAAATTAGGCTATGGAAACTTTAGTGCAAAAGCTTCACAAAAATTGCAAATCGAACCAAAACCATTTAACTCTTCTTTTTCATCTTAAAACATTGAACTTAATAGAGAACGTATTTAATGTAGCTGATTGTGTGAATTTCTGAGCATTGTGTCTGCAAATTCTTACTAAAAGTTTGCTTGTTGTAGACTTTCTGAGAGACATTTTTGAGTATTCTAAGCAAAGCATTTATTTTAACATACACTTATTCATCCACATTGCAGGGATAACAAGACAAGGCTCACATATTGGTCTAAGAGGATGCCATGGTCTCACAAAGTAACCAAGAACCATATAAAATGATGGTCTTGAATCCACACACAACTAGGGAGGATCCATACAATTATGTATGACTTCCCCCTTGTTTGTTTAATGGGATTAGCCAGCTCCAAGACATGGCCATCAATAATCACGAAGAATGTACAAGTGGATCGTAGCTACCCATACAACAAACACTTACCCCTATCCTCAAGTTTTCCCAATGTTTGATTCCTTATATACACTCATCCAAGGTTATCTATGTTGATCTTGGTGAGGAATCACATCACAACAAAGAAGGCAACATTTAAAAATAGCAAGAGTTTCACTAAACTACCAAAGATCATAAATATTGAAAGAAAGAAAAAATAGTAACAATAATAAGTCAAATAAATGTGTTCAATTCCAATAGCAAATCAAACATAGCCACAATAACTACACAATAGAGAAAACTCACAATAGTGATTAAACTAATTCAAACAAGATAAAATAAAATTGTTGGCACATGCAACAAAGATGAGAGATCATCAATAATTGAAGGAAACTTCACAATCCTTAAAAGTGCACATTACATAACTATACGACTAGAAATTGTGGCTAAATAGAGTGAAGATTCATCATGACTCCAATAATAGTCCCTCATGTGTGCATTTGTCGCATGAACACAAAAACTCCCACACGGCATGGCCATGTACCTAATGGAGAAGACATGCCTAGGCTACAAGCCCAAAAGACATGACTATAACAATAGTCCCTTATGCATGCATTTGTGGCCTGCACACTACAAATCCTAACATATCATGGCAATACACCTCATAGAGAAGACAAACCTAGGGCTACATTGCACATAGCAACGTGCCTCACAAAGAAGACATGCATAGGGCACATGCCACATAGCAATGTGTCTTATGGAAAAATGTGCATGCATGTCACACACCAAAGCTATATGTATACATCATGAGGCACATTCATATGTTATCAAACACAACCTATTGTAACTAACATGAGTTCCTCTCTACATGTGTGCAAATCTTCCAACACTAATCACCACTAAGAAGGAATAATATAAAATGCATCTTCAAATATTTGTGTGTGTGTGTGGAATTGTGTCTTTGAACCCAAATTGCTACCATCAACAACATGTAACCATCACCTACACTATATCAAAACATAAGTATGGTGTGACATCATATCTATTTGCATAATGTCAAAACACATGCAAACATGAAAATCATCATAGCATGACAAAAATCAATCTCCACATGTTGGAACAAAGATATAAATAAGATAATAGGGTAAGAAGAAACCCGTACCAAGAACTACATACCAACTATCAGCAATGCCATCAAGATAAATGTAGGATAGGATACCACTATGAGCCATCCAATGGTCCATTCTATGAGGAGAACTAGGGGATACTATCTTTGAAAGGTGTGGTCAATAGAGATAATCCCTACTAATGCCACAATATGTCACCATAGCTTCTTGAGTTTTCCATTCTTCTACTTAACACCACATTTATTGAGTTCCTCAACAGCGAGGTTGGTTCTCAATAGGATGCACAAACATGTAAACACACAAGCATGGTTTCATCATACTTATACAACAATACAAATTCATTTTTCTAGTTAATTACTTAGTGTAAAAATAACTCCATTACATAACATAGGGCAATAATCACCATAAGTTTTCAAATAAACTGCCCAAACATCAATTGGAGTTATCCTTTCTAAGGTACAAACATAATTTATTTATAACTTCAAAATTAAAATAATCACAATACATCCAAATAAGTTCAATAGTGCATGGAAATAGACAACATGATCCATAATTAAACCCATAAATTACCCTAACCAGTTTTTTTATGTCAACTTTGATTCAATCACTCCTTATTCTCTATCATTTGGTTGGCACAAGGTGAAAAGATGTTAAAACTGAAAGCAAAATACTATATATAGTTGCTCCTACAATAGAAAATGTAAAGTTTTTTTTTTGAAATGATGAGTGATGTTTTGAGAATGGTTACGACTCGTGCCTTCCTAAAGGCCAATGGACTCAACAAATAATATGTTTTTTCTTCTGGTCACTTGATGTGCTCTTATCTCAATAGTCATAGGACTAATCTTGTAAGTCCTTTCTATAGGTTTTCTTTAATATATAAAATCTTTTAGGTAACTTCATTGTCTGCAACAACTTGGCTGTCATTAATCATTGTTTTTAGATGGCTGCACTGTATCATGTGATTGCATGAAAAAAGGCGATTTCAATTGAATCTTGTGTCATTGTTTTTGTTTGGTTGTCTTTGGTTGTCTCTATCTGATGGACTCTATAAACCTTGTTTTTGGATGATCATTATTGTCTTTCTATAGCTTATTGACCTCCATTTATGGAACATCCTCAAAGTCTACGATTGTCACTAGCATGATCCTTGCTCATTAAGATTTGGACCGTACTATTGATATGCCAACTAATTGAAAGATTCTAGGAAATTGCTTTTTCTTTTCCTCTTGTTAGAGTTTGCTCTATACTGTCACAAAAATACATGACAATATGATATACTATCCTTATTCTCATATTGTCATTTTTGCACTCTTACTTGTAGTAATGGCTCTTTACAATGGACTACTAATTTTCCCTCTTCATGGTACAAATTCCTCATGTTAGGATGTCTATCCATGTGAAACCTTTGGTTCTAGAGTGGAGACTATTCCTTAATAGGTGTGAGAAACTATCATGGTAGCCAATGGTCCATGCACTTGTTTCCATTACAAACTTCTATTACAAACTTTCACATTTGCAACTTCCACGAGCCCCTCTAAGATTCCAAGAATATTGTCTTTGGTCAAGAATTTTGATGATGGCTTTTGATTTGTCTTAATAAGAATTCATCATTACTAGTGTTTGTTTTGTCTTGACATTCATCTCTCCCTCATTTATACCTTACTCTTTTGGATACTGTCTCAGAGATTACAGTAATGTTTTCTCATATTTATTGTTGATAAATAAGCCTTACCTTGACAACGAAAGAATTTTTTTATAGACATATAGAAAATAATTAAACGTTTGCTAGCATCCTCCCTACATGTGCCAAAATAGGAGCTTTCGAACAAGGTATGGACATACATCAAAGCATAATTGAGAGAGCATTGGTATACAGGCCAGTTCTTGTCCAACAAGATTCAGGATGTAGGGTTTCAAAAAGGGAGATATGGAGGGTGCGAATTTACCCTCATGGGTACTGATTAAGCCTTCAAACAAACCAAATCGATCCCTACCCATGTACTTCGCTAGATCAGTGCTAAACAAAAATAATCAAGGCATATTTGGGTGGGTTTAATTTAGAGCAGAGACAACATTGAGAAATTAAGCAATAAAAGATCAATACTATATATATATATCTGCCACGATTTGTAGGAACTATGAAATGAAAACAAACAAAACAAACAAGTGAATACCAAAAGTATTACCCAGCCGATTTGTGGTGAGGAGAAGTAAATAATGGCATGGTCTCAAACAATTTGAACTCCACCTTTGCAGGCCAATCGAAATATAGCAAGAAATTGGAGGGGAATTACGATTTTGAAAGAATCCCCAGCCTATCATTTTCAACCTATGATAAAATACATTACCAAGATCGTAGGAATGCACAAAATGGATTAATTCAAAAAAAACCTTACCTTGCTTGTGCAGAGATCGCTCCGGCGGGAGGGGTAGGGAGGCAAGATGGTCGTTGCTTGTGCTTTCAAAATGAAATGCGTTGTGCTTTTTTTTTTAATAAAATGCCCATGTTCGTCGGAATTCCAACGAACATGGCCATAGGTCATCAGAATTCCGACGACCATGAGCATTTTTAAAAAAAAAAATCAAATTTTCACACAATGCTCCTTGTCTGTCGGAAACCTCCGTCAGAATTTAACCCCAAATGTATTAGTGCGATTAGACCAATGAACAAATCACAAAGACCAAGTGTCCAAATGATGTCTTTGACATAACCAAGTAATCTCCAAATGATAATAGATCATCCTCAATGTCGATGAATAATATAATCCTGTCGGTTAACCAGATACCGGTGACTGTACATAAGTCATTGATCATGCCAATGAACATAGCCAAAGATCTCCCAGTGTTCTCAAGTGTTTGACAAGTGTTGACATCAATGATAAAACTATATCAACATATCAAAAATACCAACAATCACCCCCTTTGGCATTGATGGCAACACAAGATGGAAAAACCATCTAAGTGCCAAAGCAGAAATGCCAAAAACCAAAAACAAACAATCTCTCAAAGAGATCATTAACTAGAAATGAAAATACATAATATCTCTCCCCCTAGGAATAATCTCTCTCCAAAAGATAAAGTGTTTTTCCATAGATATCTCTCCCCCTTTGACATCAAATTCCAAAGCAATACAAAACCAAATACAATCAGTTCAAAGAACTTATCACAAAATACCAACTTATCAATTTATCCAACTAATCCCCCTGAGAAGTATCTCTCCTCATCAAAGCAGGAAAAAAGATTTCTCTGTTAATTCTGTCGGTCCGATGCCATGCTCCAACTATCTAAGTTTCTACCGATGAGGGTATAAGTCCAAGCTGCTCCCTAAGATATTTAAAAGTTTCCTTAGGAAAAAGTTTAGTAAAGATATCTGCAATCTACTCTTTAGTATTCACATAAACCAATTTCACTTCTTTTGCTTCAAAATTCTCTTTCAAAAAATTGAATTTGATAGAAACATGTTTAGTTTTTGAGTGAAATACCAGATTCTCTGATATATCAATTGTTGCCATATTATCACAATAAATGATTATGGGTTCCTTGAATTTTACCTTTATGTCCTTCAACATTTGCTTAATCCATAATACCTGTGTACAATTAGTTTTTGCTCCAACAAATTCTGATTCTATTGTTGATAAAGATGTGCAACTTTGTTTCTTGCTCAACCATGAAATTATTCTGTTACCAAGAAAGAATGTTCCATCGGTGGTTCTTTTTTTTCCATCTACATCTCCTACCCAATTTGCATCGGTGTATGCACATAAGTCAAAGTTTTCATCTCTAGGATACCTTAAACCAAGATTTGTTGTGCCTTGTAGATACCGGAAAATCCTTTTCACTGTTGATTAATGATTTTCTTTAGGATTACTCTGAAATCTTGAAACAATACATACTACATTCATAATATTAGGTCTTGTTTGTGTCAAAGATAGTAATCCTCCTATCATAGACTTGTACCTTGTTGGATTAATAGGTGTTGATTCATCCTTCAAAGATAGCTTATCAGTTGTAGTCATAGGTGTGCTTATTTGTTTAGATTTTTCCATGCCAAATTTCTTTAGTAATTCCTTCATGTATTTTGATTTATTTATGAATATACCTTTATCAGTCTATAAGAGCTACAATCCTAAAAGAATTTTATCTCCCCAATCACAGACATTTCAAATTCTTTGTGCATCTTATTAGAAAAGTCTTTACACAATACATCTTCTCCTCCAAAGACTATATCATCAACAAAAACTTCAATAACCAAGATGTCATCATTAGTTACTTTGTAATATAGATTGTTGTCAGCATTACCTTTAGTGAAACTAATCTTCAAAACATAATTGTCCAATCTAGCATACCAAGCTCTAGGAGCTTGCTTCAATCCATATAAAGCTTTCCTTAACCTACAAACCATATCTTTGTCATCTATCAAAGAAAATCCATCAAGTTGTTCAATGTAAACTTCCTTTGCAAGATCTCCATTTAGAAATGCACATTTAACATCCATTTGATATACTTTATAGTTCTTGTGTGCTACAAAAGCTAACAATAATCTGACTGCCTCAATTCTAGCTACTGGTGCAAAGGTTTCATTGTAATCAATTCCTTCTTTCTGTGAATATCCCTTACACACTAATCTTTCTTTATTTCTGATTACCTTACCATCTTCATTAAGTTTATTTCTAAATACCCATTTTAGTTTCAATTACATTTTTGTCTTTAAGCTGAGGAACTAATGCCCATGTATTATTCTTTTCAATTTGTTCCAATTCATCTTCCATAGACTCAATCCAGTGTTTATCTTCACATGCCTTATTAACTGATGCTGGTTCAATTTGAGAAATAAGACATACCTCTTCATTTTCCAGTCTTCCTCTAGTGATAACACCTTGATATTTGTTCCCAATTATCTGATTTTCAGAGTGATTCAATCTTAAATACCAGGGTGTTTTCACTTGCTTATGTTCTTCAGTCACTGTGGAATTATCATATGATGCCGGTGTGACTGGATCAACATTCTATATTGGTGTGCTCATTGTAGGTTCATTTGATATTATCTCTATTGCCGGTTCAAAGTCCATGTACCTTCTAAACTGTTCATCAATCTTCACATTTGTACTTTCAATGATTTTCTGCAATCTCTTATTAAAACATCTATATGCCTTTCTCTTAGATGAATAACCAAGAAATATTCCTTCATCACTTCTAGGATCAAATTTGCCAATATACTCATCTCTTCTAATGTAGCATTTACTTCCAAATATTTTATAATATTTAAGAGTAGGAGTATTACCAAACCATAGTTCATGATGGGTCTTACCAGTTTCACCTTTGATGTGAACTTTGTTGAATGTATAAACAGTTGTATTGACTGCTTCTCTCCTATACACATGAGGTAGATTTGCTTCTGATATCATGCTTCTAGCTACATCCAAAATAGTTTTGTTCTTCCTTTCCACAACTCCATTTTGTTGGGGTGTCTGAGGTGCTGATAACTGTCTTCTGATTCCATTCACTTCACATAATGTATTAAATTCCTTAGATGTGAATTCACCTCCTTGATCTAATCTCAAGCATTTGATTTTCTTACCGGTTTCATTTTATACCATGGTCTTGAATAAATTGAACTTCCCAAAAGCTTATGACATTCTAGAATAATCATCAATGATTAGCATAAAATACCTATCTCCTTGTAAACTTCTAGTTCTTGTTGGACCACATAAATTAGTAAAAATTAAGTCAAGAACATTATTGGATATTTCTAGTATACTTTTAAAAGATGCTCTGACTTGCTTTCCAAATTGACATTCCTTACATACTGAATTGTGAGGTTTAACAATCTTAGGTAAATCTCTTACTTCCTTAGTTGTACTGATTTTCACAATGCAATCAAAATTTACACAACACAGTCTCTTATGCCATAACCAACTTTCATCAATATATGCAATCAATCATGTCTTCTCATTGTTATTCAAATGAAAGATATTACCTCTAGTTTGATTACCGGTTGTAATTTCTAAGCCAGTTTTGTTCATGATTTTGCATTTACCATTCTTGAACTGTAACTGAAATCCCTTTTCAACTAATTGACCAACACTCAAAAGATTATGCTTGAAACCTTCAACATAGTAAACATTATCAGTATTATGCTTACCATCAAAAGATACAATGCTTTTTCCTCTGATCAAACAAGATTTGTCATCTCCAAATCTTACTAGACCTCCATTTTATTCCTGAAAGGTTAAGAATTTACTCTTATCACCAGCCATATGATGTGAACATCCAAAATCAATAATCCATTCATCCTTATCTTCAATTTTATCTATGAGGGCTTGCTCTATTGGTTGAATAGTAGGTGTTGGTTGATCTTCTATTATTGCAACAAAAGCCCATCCATTTTCTATCGGTTCCTCATCAGAATCATCAGTAACTCCTTCATCAGCATAGTAACATTATTTGTCTCTATTCTTCTTAAATATGTACCTTTGATATTTAGGGTTAGGCTTGTATGTTCTTTTAGCTTCTTTTTTCAATCTTACATGTCTATCAGGACACCTAGAAGCCATATGACCAATCTTATTGTAGTTAAAACATTTAAATGGTGCTTTACCTTCATACTTACATCCAACTGGACCTTTAGGCATTTTCCTTGCAAATAGTGCTTCAAGTTCTTCCAATTTTTCATTCTCCTTTCTAATTTCTTCAAGTTCTCTTGCATAAAAGGATTTCCAATCATATTTCTCAGATGATGATGATGATGTTGCAGATGATGATGATTCTTTGAAAGATAAGTATGTCTTAATAGTAGCAATAGGACCAAATTCCTCAAGTTCAAAAGCTGAAAGTTTTCCAACCAAAGTGTCTCTAGATACTAATGCATTAGGCATTATTCTCAATTCATTAATAGCATTTAATTTTATTTTATATGCCGGTGGAAAAGATCTTAAAACTTTAGAAACAATTTCATCTTCTTTTAAGGTTCCTCCACAACATTGTATACCCAAAACAATTTCATTTACTCTTTCCATAAAAGAAAAAATCCTTTCACCCTCTTTCATTTTTAGATTTTTATACCTGACCCAGAAGCATTCCAGTTTTGCAATTTTGACTGTGGTCTCACCTTCATTCAATGTTTCCAACTTATCCCAAATAGCTTTAGTAGTAGATCTATCTAATAATCCCATGATTTGTTGATCAGACAATGCGCTCAAGAGTGCTTCTCTTGCTTTGCAATCATTTTCCTCATCTTTAGCCAAGGTTGGTGGAATAGGTTGACCTTGAGTAGGAACAAAATAGCCATTCTTTGTAACATCCCATATGTCCTTCCCAATGCAATTCAAATGTGTTTCTATTCTGATCTTCCATATACCATAGTTGGTTCCATCAAGCTTCGGACTGTCCTTCCTGAAATAGTTAGTAGACATTGGATCTCCTCAAGCTGTTAAACTTCCACAAAAAGAGGACTATGCTCTGATACCATTTGTTAGGTCTCTAAGGAAACTGAGAGGGGGGGTGAATCAGTTGTCCAATAAATACAAATCAAAACTAACTTAACCAAATTTAATTCTTAATGTTGATAAACCAAAATTTAATGTCGGTAGATAGTTTAACAGTTAATTGCATTACCGGTAAAGTTTAATGCATGAAACAGAAAGACAAATAACACACACATCACATAACATAGTTATTTGTACGTCGAAACCTTGTAAGGGAAAAACCATGGTGGGAAACCTTACCCACAATCAGATGATACTACTACAGATAGTATGTGTGTACAATATAGAGTCTGCACATGCAGAAAGGCCAACTACCTAGAGCTCACTGGTCAATCAAAAAAATGGGAGTCACACTGACTACAATTGGATGGTTAAATCCAATGATAATGTATTGCTCAAAATAGCATCTTCATATGCTAGATTCAGTACTGCTTAAGCTTTGATTTGCCTTCTTCAAACCTTCCTTCAATCTTGAATGATGTCTATGTGTATAGCTCTGCTTATACTCATATATACCTTATTACAATCCTTTTCCACTCTCTACCACACAATCTCATAAATGAGATCTTACATATATACCAAAACCTAAGACCAAATGTGTAGGTCAGCTCACTAAGATATTACTATAAAATCAATTACAAATGAATCAATATGAGATGCATGATGTTGGCTCATCTTCATAACATGTCATGCTGATCTGGAATAGATAAGCTTGTCGGTGCATATCTTGGACCTATTTATCAGTAACAACAAATATGCAAACCAGATTAGACCAATGAACAAATCACCAAGACCAAGTGTCCAAATGATGTCTTCGACATAACCAAGTAATCTCCAGATGATGATAGATCATCCTCAGTGCCGGTGAACAATATAATCCTACCAGTTAACCAAATACCGGTGACTGTGCATAAGTCACTGCTCATGTCGGTGAACATAACCAAAGATCTCCAAGTGTTCTCAAGTGTTTGACAAGTGTTAACATCAATGACAAAACTATAACAACATATCCAAAATACCAATAGAGCATGTTTGCTTGACTTAGTTTCTGACATTGTTCCTTAAGTGCATTCTTCTCCTCATCATCCTATTTTTGCAAAAGTTCTTTTCTCTTGGCTTGAGTAGATGATAACCTTTCTTGCAGGATAAGAATGAATTCATTTGCAGAATTAAATTCTTCTTGCAATTTCAAGTTCTTCATCCTTTCAACATCATAATCCTCAAGAGCCATCTCAAGTTGCTTCTCATAGCCATGTTCAAATATTTTGGTTTCAGGATCTTCCTCAAGATGTTAAACTTCTTCTAAGGTACCAATCTCTGATACCAATTGTTGGAATCCAAGAACATTAAGAGGGGGGGGGGGGCGTGAATCAGTGTTCTGCTGGTATGAACAGATTTTATCTTTTTATACCACACACATATAAACCGATAAACAAATAAACATATAACAAGAAGCAAATACACCATCCACATAAATGAACACCATAACACACAAAATTTATACATGGAAAATCTCAAAGAGGAAAAACCACAGTGGGATTTGTGACCCACAATATTAGTTCACTGGCCATATGAAAAGATATTACATGTCATGGGGCCTACACTTGCAGGAAGGCACACTGTCTAGAGCATACTTCTCATCACTAAAGAGCCTCACTGACTACAAGCTTTCTACTAAGGTAAATTACTGAAAATGAACTCAAGAATGCATCTGCTATGCCAAATAGAGTTTTGGTTCTAGCTCTGCTCTGTACTAGTTCATAAACCCTGAACTACTATCGATATCTCTTCTCCTCCAAGAATGTTTTCCAAGCTAGATCATTGCATGATATAACATTCACATACAAAATGATCTTCATACATATACTTCACATTATATAGTTCTGCTACAGTCTCTTATGTCCATATCATGTCACTCTCTCTTATCATATATAAAAATGACCTAGCAGTTTGACCTATATACCCATTACAAATAATATGCCTTATGTCAGATTCCAATACATTTACAAAAGATATTCAATGTTGGCCTCGACAATAATTACAAAATGATTTATTAAATAAATCCTCCTTGATGTCGGCTTCAAATGAAGTATTGATGTTGGTGTTGGTATCGGTGTAGCCCTGAATGCTCCAAAGCCAATATATATCAGTATATGCCTCCTAGTGCTAGTATATGAATTCCATCTAATCTCATTGCCATCAATGACAACAAAATGAATCCAATGAGTGTCAATTGCCAACAAAACCATCACCCACCCAGCGAAGCCAAGGCTTAATAGCTTCCCAAGCAGGCTAGATGCTTTTAACAATAAAAGTACCATGGATATAAACCGAGTCTTTCATAATGAGAAGGGTTTGAAAACCAATCCCCTTCTAGTTCAGCCTATTTGCACAAAAACCCGAAGAAATGCAATGTCGAAGTGATGGTAAGATGAAAGAATAAGTATCCAGTAGAATATTGAGAGGGGGGGTGAATCAGTATACTGAAAAGCTGATACAAAGTTCCCAAACTAAAATTCAATCACACAAAGTAAACTTATCACAGTTAAGATCAATATTCATAAGAATACTTGACATCAACCGGTTTGACTGTTAAGACAACTTTAACAGTAAACAACTTCAATCTTTATGAACATCAACAATTCTTAAACATATCTCAACATATTCATCTCTCAAATACTTCTAGATATCATGCTTTATCAGAAATTAATCTAATCAACATATAAGATCACAACCACAAAAGCATTCACCACTTGACACAAATGTCTATACATGGAAACCCCAAATAGGTAAAAACCATGGTGAGATGAGACTCACAAAGATAGCTATCTGAACTCTTCTGAAGTTCACGTTGTTAAGAGCCAAGCCTATTAAAGCTTTACAATATGTCTTGTTAAGAGCTAATTCTTGTTTAGGAATCACCCGGTCAAGGGATTTAGAAATCTTCCTTTATGAAAAGCATAATACCTTGTTAGGAGTAACCTCGCTGGAGGAGTTAAGAATCCAAGTTAATGGACCACCTTGTTAGAAGATTTAATGAGTAACCAAGCTTTTTAGAGCTTACTCGATTAAGGAATTTCACTTCTGCTATAATTGTTAGAAAACAACAAGTTTTGTTGATCTGTCTGAATAGAACTACATTTGTTTGATCAGATCCTTTACTCAAAGTATGGATCCATTCACCGGTTAGGCAACTGCACACTCACAAGTTTCTGCCAATCTTACCAACTTTGCCAACCACTTTTACAAACGACTTCATCGACCTTAAATACAAAAACAATTAGGTTGGTATCACAACAAAAACCCAATTCTTGTCATAGAGATTACAAACAAGTCGATACAATCTTGACCATTAGAAATCATAACAATCTCTTCACATTCTTCAAGAAAATTCCAACCGCTCCATGATCACCACTTCATTAGACTGTGTAATTCATCATGCACTATGCATTAGATGCAATCCACTTTTCTCCTTCCCAAGAAATCAAACAAATGTGCCAAATCAATTTGTTCTTATCCTCATACAATGATCACATGTGTCTCCACCATTAATGCTCACCAGATAATAAACCAACAAACTTGATCAGTGAGGGCTCATCAATAGGTAGGGTTTATTGGTTACATAACATTGAAAGATTTAACCCTTTACACTGTTTTACCAGTTCAACTCACAAACTTAACATACTGGTTTACAACATCTTCCACAAAGTTTAACACACCGGTTACAAAACAAAATCAATAACAACAATAACATCAACAATATCATGAATACCATTATACTGGTACAATTGACATCAATGACAACATATCATTAATGCAATCCATATGCAAAATGCCAACAAACTAAAAATGCCAACACGAAGAAGGATTTTCCAGGCCTCATCGCTAGATAAGGCTCTGATGATCCATTTAGCACATAAAGAAAGCCCTTGTTTCTAGGTAGAAATAAGGTTGAGCCCTCCAAACTCCTTGGGAAGGAAACAACATTCCCAAGTGACTCTGTGAAAACCTTAATGGTCAGAACCAAAGGCCCAAAGAAAAGCCCACAAAAGTCTTTCCAACTTCATGTAAGAGACCTTGGAAGGAGCCCAACATGAAGATTAATATACATGAGTGGTAGCCAAAACCTTCGAACAAATTTGAAATTTTTCAGCCAAAGAGAGAGGCTTGGTTATCCAATAGGCTAATTTTTTCTCAATCTTGGCTAAAACAAAATTCCAAAGATCAACAGGCGAAGCTTGAAAAGAAAAAAGAATGCACAGAAAGTGAAAACAATTACCACAATGAAGCCATTTCCAGCCATATTGAAGTATCCAAGGCAGGGCGGGAGGAAAACACTACCTATAACATTGTGTCTTGTGCCATTTAATGGTCAAGCCAGAAGCCAAGCAAAAAGTGTCAAAACATTGAAGAGAAGCTTGAACATTATCTTCTTCCTCAAGGAGAGTGAGAAAGGAGTCATTTGCAAAATGGCCATTGACAAGTTGAGAAGGTGACTCAGGTAGGGAGATTCCACAGACACGTCCAGTCAAAATGGTGTTAGCAATCAAGTACCCAAAACCCTCCATTGGAAGAACATATATGGCAGGAGCCAGAGGACAACCCTAGTGAATGGATCAAAAAAGACCAAAAGACTTAGACTGATGACCATTGATGGTGATGCAGGCTGAGGAATCTTTGAATAACACCTCGACAGACTGAATGAATCTGGGGCCAAAGCCAAGAGCTTTGAGCATAGCCAAAATAAATGGCCACTCAATGCGATCATACGCCTTAGCAAAGTCAATATTAAGGAAGATTGTCTGCTATTTGGAGCATTGGACCCATTCCATCCCTTCCTAAATAGCAATAATATTATCAAGAATAAACCTCGACTTGATAAATACAGTCCGCTCCAGATGAACAATCAAAGGCAAGACATGACAAATCTTGAGAGCCAAGGCTTTGGCAATGATCTTATATGAAACATTGAGCAAAGCAATAGGCCTTCAATTGCAAATTTCCTCTAGATCGCTAGCCTTGGGGATAAACTTGATGTTACCTCAGTTAATAATCTTTCCCAAGGATTGGGAATGAAAAGCTTCAAGGTAGACCTTATGTAGGTCAGGACAAACACAAGGCCAAAGGGCTTTGTAGAACTCGCAAGAGAAACCATCACACCCTAGGGCTTTATCATCAACCATAGAAAAAATAACATCCTTGAGATCATCAATGGTCAGTAAGAGATCACAAAAGGTTTGCTAAGACTTAGAAAGCCTTTTGAGAACAACAACTAAGCAATCTTGCAAAGCTTGGGCTCTAGCCGGAGAGTTTCCCTGTGTTGTGAACACCTTCTCATAATCATAGACAAAAGCTAGCAGAATATGAGGTAGCTCGGTGAGAACAATATGACCCTCTTTGACTTTCTTAATCCCTACAGAGGTATGATGGGTGAACAAATCCAAAAAATTCTTTGGAGGCCCTGTCACCCACCTTAAGCCAGTGTAACCTGGATTTGATTTGAGCTCCTTTGGCAGAGTAATTATCTACAACTTGTTTCTGATGATGGAGTTGGGCTAACCAAAGTTGCAGGTTATAATAAAAAGGATTTGAGGCCAGAGCTTATGTGGAAGCACATAGATCTTTTTTGGTCACTTCATACGAGCACCTTCAGTACATGGCAAGTTGTCTACCATAAATGCATAGAAACCTCATAGAGCGAGTAATGGTGTTATTCCACCACATAATCCAACTAGTGTGATGATGAGGCCTTGGTTCCTAATTCCAAACTCTTTGAATGTGGTCCATTGTGTCCTGATGATGCAAGAGAGATGTGTTGAGGTAGAATTGCATCTTGGAAGGATGCGACCTAGTTGGCTGCCATTCAATGCTAAACTTTATGGGGAAGTGATTGCAGAGTGTCACATCAATGAGAGGAGAGACATATAGATCTTGATCTTCGAAAAAGGAGAAAAAAGATTGTGCAGTTATCATAGCATGATCAAGCCTTTTAAATATTCTATCTGAGCCAACTCTAAAATTAGACCAAGTGTGTCAGACCCACCTATGCGGCGAACATTGGTATTGGGGTCAAAAAGTCCCAACTTATTACGCATATAATACCAGGCTTCCCTCTCACTAGTTGTCCATTGAAAAGGCAAAATCCCATCCTTATCGAATGCCACCTCAACCATTTTGAAGTCACCACACATGACCCATTGCAGGTGGAGGAGTATCAGCAATCCAGTACCATAAGTGTGATCTTTCAACCACATCATTGAGAGCATAAACATTAACAATCCCAATGGAATGATTATCGATTGATAGCAAAACCCTTACAGTGCACTGCACAGGATCAGAATTGTGATAAATAACTATAGAAAGCCAATGAGGTGAAAGGAGAGTGAAAACTCTACCTCGAATAGCCTCATGCTGGGAAGCAAAAACTAGGCTATCTGGCAAAATAAAATGGCATGCTGCAGTAAGCATGAAACCAACAATTTTAACTTCTTGGAGGGAGAGAACATCTAGGCCAAAAACTCGTTGACAAACATCTCTAACAAAAAACTTTCTAGTGAGGTCTCTAAGACCTCTAACATTTCATGAGATGTAATTCATGAAAAATCTTGCATGTCATCCTCATCCCCAAGAGAGGAGAAACTATTGTGCAAAAAAATTGAACTAAGATTGGGAAGAGAGTCCCCACCGGAAATAACTCTTCTTTTCTCGGAACCACCATTTGCTATCTTAGCATGCCTAAAAGGGCTATGAGAGCAGAGCAAAGAGTGTGAAGAAGAAATCACAGATGTAGCCTAAGGAGTGTGAACCCAAGGGGTTTGAGTGGTACCCCAAAAGAATCCTTCCCCTACTGGCTAGGGTTTGAAATTGAAGTGGATGATGTAGAGACCACCTGGGCAGGCGGTGTCTACATAGGAGACTCCGCCATCAGTTGAGAACTTGATTTGACAAGTGGCTTTTGGGTAGAAGCCATAGAGTTCTTGCCTTTGTGAACCATAGTGGTCCATTCATCCTTCTTAGCTCCCTCCACAAGTCGAGAATCAGTCTCCTTAACAAGGGGTTTCATTTTTGGTACAGACAAAAGACAATCCTTGATTTTGTGCTTTGTCGACTAGCAAAGAAAGTGTTGGTAAGGTTCAAATAAAGAACCTTCTAAGTCAAGGTATTGCTAGCCACTTGGATATCAACAGTTTATTTCAGGTCACAGGAAAGGGCGACCTCAACGCAAACCCTCTTTTGAGGGTGAGCATTAAAAAAATGGTCTGGTTCAAGACAAACAACTTTGCCAATAGACTATGGAGAGTGAAGCTAGCAGATTCAACTTTGAATTGGAGACTGAGGGAGAATCAGAAGGGACTAGCAAAAAAGGGAGGAATAAGGCTAAGAGGAAAAGGATTGTGGTGGACTCAGACATGTCAGAGTCTGATACTAAATCTTTAGAGAAAATTTTTGTTAAAACAAAGAAAGGGAAAGCCACTGGAAAGTAGACTCAGAAGAAGAACACTAAAAAGGGTAACAAAAAAGACATCAACCATATTCTGGTGGATTCTAAAGAGGATGTTGATGAAAACAAGAAGGTTGAGGATAAGGATAAAGAAAGGGAGGTTTACCTGGTAATGGGAAACAATGAGGTTTTGAATACCAAAAATCCGCAGAAGGAGGACAAAGGGGATAAAAATGATATTGGTAACAATGATAGCATAAAATCTTTCTGTGAGACCATTGCTACCATGGTGAAGGATATCAACAGTGTGAAGACTGATACGAAGGCTATATCAAGAGTTACTATTGGTGATAAGCCCCTGGTGGAACATGTTAAAGAACTGGTTGCTATTCAACACAGTGCGGAAGTTATTGAATGTATGGTGGGTAAAATTATCACTACAAAAAACAAGGTTAATAAGATGGGAGACACCAAGGAAATGGAAAATAAAATGAACAATTTGGGCAGCAGAGTCGACAAGCCAGAACTCAATGTTAAGAAGATAGCTGACCAAAATTTTCAGATCCTCAAAGCTTCGGTGGATAACATGAACATCCTTATCAACAAGTTTGAGAATAAGGCTAAGAAGGATGGTGATAAAGAACATCTGAACAAGAAGGGTCATGATATGAGGACTAGAGCTAACACAAAGATCAAGGGTGACATCAAAGGTCATGAGCTAGAGCAATTAAAGACCTCGATGAACAACATGAAACAAATGGTTGTTCATGCTGAGGAAATCATGAAAAGCATTTAGCTCTCTATCTCTGTTTTTGCAGGGTTCCTCGGTCTTGTCTTTTTGCTGCCATTGTGCTTTCCTTTTGCCATCTATTTCTGATTTTTATAGGTTATGTTATGTAATGTAAGCTGATCCTTTCTGGTGGGATCTTTTTGTCTTTTTGAAGTGACCAGGTACTTTTCTTTCTCATAGTTATGTTCTCCTAGCTTGTACAAGGTTTGGGTACCTTTCAAATACCTGCTTTTACTTAATAAAAACTTTGCCAACAAATTGAGAAATAGTTTGCATGAAAAGAAAACAAGGCAAAGGAAGACCAGGGAACTGAACCCAGACTAGGACTCTAAACATTTTATCATCTGAGACAGAAAAGTCTTGAGATCAATGCTAGAAAACCAGAAGGGAAGACTAAACGGTCCATAGCCCATGAGAGAGGATAGCCTCAACATGGGAAGGGTTTGAGAAGAAAAACAAAAAGAAACCCTTGGTGAGGATTTGAACACCATGAAGCCAGACTCCATGAGGAGACTAGGCTTTGATGACCCAATCACAAAACATTCTTTGAGGAGGGCTCCTACCCACAAAATAACCTATCAAAGTGCATTTTTCAAGCCACTCAGAAGCATTATCAAAATCTTAAATAGGAAATACAACATCAGGCGAGGACATACCTTGTGAAACACTTTCTGAACAAATTTGTGAGAGCATTTCTTCTAAGGTGCCATAAGGATCCGTCGCAACAACTCTAGCACTAGCATCAATTGTTGGGCTAAAGTTGGCCAGAGCCATAAAAAACTCTAGAATCCCGCAGTAAATGCGGTATGAAAAAAAGCAATACACAAACCAAAACCCTAGCAAAGCTCCATTCTATGATATTTACATAAAATACTTTACATATCCCCACAAACCCTAGTAGAAGACATGCACATACCTCCTTCTAAAGTCAAAATATGGAAACTACTATCTACTTGGATTAAGATATTAAAACATATTTTGTAATTTTTTTGTTACTTCAAATTAAAACATCTTTTGTAATTTTTTTGTTACTTCAAAATATTTTACATAAAATATCATTTTATAATATAATACATATGTTACATTTGTGTATTCTTAATTCTATTAGATGGAATGCTTTGTATGTTTAATTCAATAATTTTTTAATTTATTTTTATTTTTCCTATTTTATTTTTAAAAATATTTTATATAAGTTAATGCTTCTCTCAGAAAGGACAACAATTGTTTCCTTTTACATGTGGTAGGTAACTAACTATCTTCACATAGATAAGGATAATTGTTTGTTTCAGTTACACATATGTCCCATGACATGATGGTTGGCATGGTAGAACCCTCAACATTGTAAGGCTAAGCTCATGATGGCTTCGAAAATAGAGGTTTTGCCTTGTATTATGAAGTTAGTCGAGAGGAGATACTCTACTCCACCAAAGTGGTGTTTAGAAAGTTTTTAGGAAGCAATTGATAATGTTGAGATGATTAAGTAGAAAATTCTTCAGAAAGAATGGGAGAGAGCTCATCTTCTTGATGGCTGGGTAGGTGTCCCATGATATAGCTTCAAATGGGATATGACTTCAGAAGCTGTTTGGGATACATGCTCATTATACAAGTCCAACCGTCAACAAGCTATAGCTCAAGTATATTATTGTTAGTTTAAATCGAGTAGAGAAATAACATAAAATAATGAAAGAAAAATAGAATTAAAGAATGAGACACAATTTACAGTGGTTCAACAAAATTCCTACATCCACTCTCAAGAAGGGAATTATCTTATTAACCAAATATCCCAATTACACATAGTACATAGACTGCACATATATATTTATACATTCATAATTAGGTATGAATTGAGAGTTTGGAGAGTTTGAATGGTCATGTGACCATTGGGCTTCATATACCCAACAATCTCCCCCGTGAAGACCAATCGGCACATCCATGCACTGTGGCATCCCCTGCTTCCATTTTGAAACTTACAGAACTAGACCCATAGAAGATTTTAACTTCGCTAGAGACTGTTCACAAACACTGCAGATAAGCCGTCTCCAAACTAGATCTAGGTCAAAAACATCTTCTCTTACTTTACCAAGCATGAATTCACCTAGAACACCACTTCGAGGAGGTTCAAAAAATGCTCCCCCTTGATCCACATAAGGACCCTCAAACACAACATTCATAAAATCTATAGAGTAGCATTGATCAAGCTCGATTTTTTCATCACGAAAAATTATTTCAAAATATTTGTAGGTTGAATTCTAATTTATCCAGGAGTTCAAGTTGTTTAGCCCTTCCAACTTCTGCCCAGCTTGTTCCTCTGCCACATCTACTAGAGTAAGAATAGGGATACCTTACATAAGGGCTTGCAGAGCATAATTTGGGTCAATGTCTATAACAATGACTCTAGCTTTGGCAACCTTCATGTCTACAGCACAAGGCTTGCCAATATCTCCATATCCAAATATGGGTGACATGCCACCCATGCCTGGGCTTGGTTGTTCATCCTTTGGAAGTTCAGCAACCACTATTCTGCTATCTTCTGCTGAATACCTATAATGAAGCTTACGTAAAACATGCTCAGAAATCCTATGATCAATATTGGGATCCATTTGATCTAGCACAATAAAGAGAATATCAAAACAAGAGAGTAAAGAATCTGGAAGACCAATATTCTTGGTTCGAGTAAGTGAGCGATCATAAGTTCCATAAATAAGATTTGTAGCAGCAACCATGTTGGCATTTGTGCTGAGTATGTTGACATGATGATATTACATTGTCATTGATGTCAATATGTTGGAGAGTGAAACGACATTATGCTAAAATGTGAACCGGTACAATGTGGTGAACTAGTATATGTGCAAAGAAGTGAACAAGTATATTGAAGCTAAACAGGTGGAAAAGTGAACCGGTATAGTGGTATAAACCGGTATATTGAGCAATAGGTGAAGTGGTATGTTTGTCCAAGAGAACCGGTATGATGAAATGTGAACTGGCATATGGAATGTTCTCTATGAAGACTTAACATGATATGACTACCGGTTGGTAGTCTTAGCTTAAGGGTTTCCGATTGAAGTGTTCCAAGCCTGTGTGACTCAACTGATGACATTGTGTGATGAGTTAGCATTGTAATGAAGGTCCGATCATGTTGCCATGTCAGCTTGAGTGCGTGAAGGATCTTGCATGAAGGAGATCGATCCTATCTACCTCGAGAATATATGAAATCTCTGTGAATGGTGGAGAACGCGTGATGGGTTACAAGCTGCCATGAAAGCAGTGAAGAATGAAAGATGAGAATGTCTTGAGATATGTTCAAGACTTTTGTATTCAAATGCAAAGTGTTCAATGGCTAGGATTGAACCACCTGAATTGCTTAACCTAAATGTTTAGGGTTTAGGGTTTATGCTACTGACCTATCTGTTTCCTATAAGGTCGATGTTGTGTTTCTTTCTGAGGTTGTTGGAAAATGGTGTGTGTGTATCTAAGTGAAAAGATATGTGATTCTTGCCAGACTAGATGAGATAAGAGGATTGATTCCTGCATTGTGTGTGTGCAAAAGGAAGGAACTTAAGCAGATCTGCATTAGGCATTGAGTACTATTATTAGATCATTGTAATACCTGTTGATCTTTAACCACTTTAACAGTTGGAAAATCCCTTAACCGGGTAGCTTTAATCAACTTGCTATAAATCCTTTAATAGGGTGACTCAAACTAATTGTGTTCTTGAAATCCTCTAACAAGGTTTAACCCTTAACCAGGTATTTATCCATCCCTTAGCTGGGTGATCTCTAACAGGATCGGTTCCTAGCAGAACCTGTTGTAATAGTCTTTAACCGGACTAGGCTCCTAGAAGAGTGGACTTCTAAAGAGTTCAAAAGCATCTTGTGGGTATTCATCCCCACCATGGTTTTTCCTAGTTGGGTTTCCACATGAAAAATATGTGTGCCATGTGTAGTATTTTTCATGTGATGATTTAAGTGATTTGTGTTTGAAGGTAAAACATGCTGAGCTAGCTGTTATTATACTTTAGATTACCTATTCATGCATAAAGGTGAAATGGAAGTGTAGTATTAAGATTAAGTGGAAAACTAAGTGATTAACCGGTTAATGCTTGTCACAGTCATTCCTAGCCTTACCAGTTGCATTCTGTTTCAGACCGGTGTTACTGTTTGTCAGACATTTGCGGTGTTTGCAGTCAAACTGGTTTAGGAAAAGTTTTTGTGACTATACTGATTCACCCTCCCTCTCAGTACCAGTTTGGTACTTATTGTTCATCATTGAGTTATCAATTGGTATCAGAGCGTCCTCCAGGTCCTCTATGTTGTAAGATTAACCACTTGAGGGAAAGATCCTATTGTAATGATGAAGAGAGAAGGTCCAAAGTTCAATAGAGATAACTTCAAAATTTGGAAGGACAGAATGAAGATTTACATTAGAAGCATGGGTGTTCAACACTGGAGCTATATTGAGAATGTTTTTGTTATTCCTACTGGTACTCTCACCGATGATCAAAAGAGAGAAATACAGGAGAATGGGCAAGTCATGGAAGCCCTAATCAACAACTTATCTGACATTGAGTTTATTGATGTCTAGGATAAAGATAATCCCAAAGAAGTATAGGACACTCTTGAAAATATCTATGGTGGTGATGAGCATGTAAAAAAAGCTAAGGAAGAAAGCCTTAGAGGGAAGTTTGAAGACATATGGATGGTTGAAGGTGAGACCATTCAATAGTATGGAATAAGGATCAAAACTATTGTTGGAGATATCAAGAGTGTAGGTGGTAAAATGGAAGATTCCACTGTGGTAAGAAAAGTTCTGAAATCCTTATTACTGGTCTATGCAATAAGGGTTGTTGCTATTCAAGAGTTGAGATCAATAGACAAGACTAAGGTATCCCTAGACTCCATCATTACAAAGTTGACAGCCTATGAGCTAAATAGTTTTGATCGTAGTGTTCAAAAGACTGAATCATCTTTCAGAGCTTCTACTGTACCATCCAGAAAAGGAAAAGAAGCAAGCACCAGTGGTGAACCAAGATAGAGCAGAGAAATGGATGATGAGGAGATCCTGGTGGAATTTAAAGCTCTTCTTGCTAGGAAACTTCTTAAAGGAACTGGTAAATATAGAGGTAAGCTCCCTTTAAAATGCTTTTCTTGTAATCGGATAGGACATATTGCTATAAACTGTGCTAATGGTAACAACAAGGACAAACTGGAGAGGTTCATGAAATTCAAAGGAGGAAACCAGAGAAACTATTTTGTTGTAGTTGATAAAGGTGTCATGGATGAGGAATCAGAAGATGAAGAGAATGAAGATATTGTGTCAGACAAGAAGGCTCTTGTCTCCCGCTTTGATAATTCCAATGAGTGGATTATTGACAGTGACTGTTCTCACCATAGGACTGGTGACCGGAGGAAGTTTCTATCTTTGGAATAATATGGTGGTGGTGTGGTTCACTTTGGTAATGATGCACCATGTATGGTTAAAGGAAGAGGGTCCATCTCTCTGAATGGAAAGAGCAGTGCTGACAATGTGTATTGGGTGGAAGGTCTCAGACATAATCTATTGAGTGTTGCCCAACTAAATGACAGTGGACTCACTCTGGAATTCAAAAATGGAGTGTGCAAAATCAAAGGAAAGAATGGTGAATTGATGGCCACCAGTATGCAGACCAAAGGTAACTTATTTCAGCTAAATGAAAATGTAAGTACATGTCTTATGGCTAAATTTGATGATAGATGGATATGGCATAGGAGACTCTACCATGTAAACTTTGATAACATTGTGAAGGCCAGTAAGACCAAGGCAGTCAGAGGATTGTCAGTGCTGAGAAAACTAGAAAATCCTTTGTGTAGAGAATGTCAACTTGGGAAAATGTCTTCCTCAACTTTCAAAGGTAAATCCTTCACAACTGACAACTTAATTGATCTTGTGCATATTGATTTGTGTGGTCCTATGAAAACTAGGAGTGTGTAGGGAGATAGGTATTTTATTATTCTTACAAATGATTGCTCAAGAATGATGTGGGTCTCATTCTTGAAGGACAAGTCTGAAGCTTTTGGAAAGTTCAAAGCTTTCAAAGCATTGGTAGAAAAGGAAAGTCGTAGAAGAATCAAATGCCTCAGAACTGATCAAGGAGGGGAATTCACTTCCGGTGAATTCAACAAATATTGTGAAGAGAATGGCATCAAGAGGCAATAGTCTGCCCCCCAGACTCCACAAAAGAATGGCTTAGCAGAGAGAAACAACCAGACTATGGTTGAAGTAGCTAGAACTATGTTGATCCAAGGAAAAGTTACTCACACCTTTTGGACAGAAGCGGTGAGCACTGCAATATACACAATGGACCGGGTACTCCTCAAGAAAGGAAAGGATAAGACTCCTTATGAGTATTGGACTAGTAAGACACCGGTGGTAAGCTACTTTAGAATGTTTGGTAGTAGATGTTATATCAAGAGAAGTGAACATCAGAGCAAGATCGATGCAAAATGTGATGAAGAAATATTCATAGGATTGTTGGCAATATAACAAGGATATTGAGAAGGTTGTTGATGATTATGGACATAATTGATTAAAGATGTTTTACTGTCTTGATATTATTATTTTGTCATTGACGTCAAGAAATTGATTTTCTAATTCAGTATGATGTTGCCATATCTTAAGAAATATGATATGGAGATCATAAAGAAGTCGGTAAAGACACGGGAAAGAATATGATGAATAAAGGGATAAGTTATTCAATGGGCAACTCTACCGAGTTAGACAATGATGAGATCTTGATGTTTTAGACTATTTTAACATCATACATATGTTGTAAAATGTAAAGGTTAATACTACACTATGTTATCAGCCAAAGGACCTAGTCGGTAAACCCTAAGGAACCTAGTCGGTAAACCCTAAGGTTATCGTAGTTGGTTAATGAAGACAGAATGTCTACCAAGTAAAGTTTAGTATTCACCGAGTTGTAACCGAGCTATAACAGAATGCATTAAATGTTTACATGTGATATTTAATGAAAGAAGCTGATGAGCTGGAGTAGATCAATGATTGGCAAGCCATGGAAGAAGTTTGTTAACAAATCTAAGGTAATGGAAAGTCGGCAAGAAGATCTACAACTCAGATTGAACTGCATTACCCTAACACAAGTTCCAAGATGATTGTGCAAGTTCTGAGGCAGGGTAAAACATTTTTCAGATTGTAAGATACAATGAACCTTGACAAGATTGAAGATCTGATGGCTATGATTGATCATGGGAAATGTGATCAAGGAGATTAAGTGGTTAGATGATTGTTTATAAATAAGGAACTGTTGATAAACAATGTATGTGAGCAAGTGTATGCACAGGGATGCTATATAGTGATCACCGAGCACAGAAGCTTGAAGATCTGTTGGAATAACAGAGTATTGATGCCCAACAAATAGACAAGATTAGTTCTATGTCTAGATTGTGATTGAACAAATAAGAATCTGCTTTAGCATTTTAGATGTAAAGTTGCAGATAGATTGTATTACCGTTAGCTTGTGAAAGTAATAGGAAATCTCTTAACCGAGTGGACTTAACAGTCTTATAAGTAAATCCTTTAACAAGGTGACATTCTAAATGAGTGTTTGAAATCCTTTGATAAGGTCACTTCTAACAAAGTGAAGATCCTAACAGATCTGAGGGAAATCCCTTAACCGGGTCACATCTAGTAGTGTGTTTTGTAATCTTTAACAGGATTGGCTTTTAACCGAGCATACTCTAGAAGAGTATATTTCTTAGTGGGTCTGAAATCCCATAGTGGTTTTTCCCTATTTGGGTTTCTACGTTAAATCTGGTGTTATGAGGTTTATATAGTTCATATGCTTTTGAGTTTGCATGTTTGACAGTTTTATTCTATGACTGATATATGCTACCGAGGTTGAATCTGATGGTTTCATTGATGATTAAGTTTGTATGATTCACCCCCCCATCTCTCATCTTGTTGGCTATTGGATATGTACTTATATTAAGTATCAGAACTATCAATTGGTATTAGAGCTTTGGAATTCGAAAGGAAAGTTTAAAGGCACTTGAGTTAAAGATCCAAAGATGTATAAGAGGGATGCACCTAAGCTGAATAAGTCAAGTTTCTCTACATGGCAGAAAAGGATGAAGCTACATCTATCAGGAGTTGGAGAATATGCTATATACTATCTAGAGAATGATTTTGTTACACCAAGCACCTATCCATTGACTATGGAAGAGATAAAGGCAAAGCATGAAGACATTCAAGCAATGATTGAAATAACATCTGCATTGACCAATTCTGAGTTTAATGATCTAGAAGGTTGCAATGATGTGAAGGCTTTGTGGACTAAGCTCATATCTGTATATGGAGGAGATGAACATGTTCAAAGAGTAAAAGTTGATAGTCTAAGAGGACAACTTGAATCTATGAGGATGAATGAAGGTGAGAACATAACCCAGTACAGTACAAGACTAAAGGAGATTGTAAATCAAATCAAGGGAGTAGGAGGAATTATTGAAGAAAAAGATGTGACAAGTAAGTTGTTAAGAACCCTTCTACCTGCTTATGCAATCTGAGTCTCTACAATCAATGAATTAAGGTCTATACCTAATATGCCAGTTTCCTTGGATGCTACTATTGGTAAGCTACATGCATTTGAGTTAAGTAATTTTGATAACAGTGGGTCATCGGTAAATAAAGTTGAATCTGCATTTAGTTCTTTTCATTTGAATGAATCTAATGATTACAATGAAAGAAAGTATAAGTACTCTGGAGGAGATCATAGTGGAGCAAGTGAAAGATTTTGGAAGAACATGGAGGAGGTACACAAACTACATGAAGAAATCAAAAAGCAAGAAGAGTTTGAAGCACTATTGGCCAAAAGGTTACCAAGAGGCAAAGGTAAGTATAAGGGAAAACTACCCTTGAAATTTTTCAATTGTGATAAGATTGGACATATGGCTTCTAACTGTTCTGACAAATATTTCACTGAAAAGAGAGATTATTGAGATGACAGACAAAAAGATAATCATTACAGAGGTCACCGAGACTTCAGAAGAAGAGATAGAAAGACCTACTTAATTGCTGATGAGGAATCTAAAGATGATAAATCAGATGAGACTGATACAGAGGAAGTTGTTTATGTGGATATCAAGGATGGATCAGATGAAGAAAGGTATGAAGAAAAAGCCCTAATATCTCACATAAACACTAAATATTCTTGGAATATAGATAGTGGATGCTCACATCCTATGACAGGAGATAAACACAAGTTTGTTATGTTAGAAGATTATGATGGAGGCTATGTTAGATTTGGTAATGATGCACCATGTCCGGTAAGAGGTAAAGGATCCATAACACTTCTTGATAAAGCAAGATGCAATGATGTTTATTGGGTTGAAGGTTTGAAATACAATTTGTTGAGTGTAGCACAGCAAAACAACATAGGTTACCGAATAGAATTTCAGAAAGGAATTGTCAAAGTTCATGACAAAAATGGAAAGTTAGCTACTACCGAGACACAAACAAAAGTTAATGCATTTCACCTTGACTCTACTCAGAACAAGTGCTTGCATACAAAGATTGATAACACCTAGTTATGGCATAAAAGGTTTTGTCATATTAATTTTGATAATCTAAACAAGATAAGTAAGAAGCACAGAGTAAGAGGTCTACCGAGTCTTGAAAAACCTAAGAATGCTATATGCCGAGGATGCCAAATAGGCAAGAGGACAAGATCCAGCTTTACAAGTACGTCCTACACTTCTAAGGGAATTTTAGATCTTGTGCACACTAATCTTTGTGGTCCTATGAAAGTTCAAAGTTATTATGGTGATAAGTATTTCATATTATTTGTGAATGATTATTTAAGGATGATGTCAATAATGTTTTTAAAAGAAAAATCAGAAGCTTTTCAAATGTTTAAATGGTACAAGGCTAGAGTTGAAAATGAAACAGGAAGACAACTGAAATGTCTTAGATCAGATAGAGGAGGAGAGTTCACATCTGATGAGTTCAACCTATTTTGCAATGATCATGGTATTAAAAGACAAGTCTCTGCACCGAGGACTCCACAGCAGAATGGAATAGCTGAAAGAAGAAACAGATCTATTGTGGATTGTGCTAGAGCACTGATGATTGAGAAGAAGGTTCCACAAACATTTTGGAGAGAACCAATAAGCACAACTATTTACACCTTGAACCAAGTTCAATTGAAGAAAGGTACTTTGAAGACACCTTATGAAATCTGGTATGGCAAGAAACCTAATATAAGTTATTTTAAAATATTTGGAAACAAATGCTATGTTCATAAAGATGATAGAAATGGCAAGTTTGATCAGAAAAGTGAAGAAGGAACATTTCTAGGATATTCCTCTAGAAGCAAAGCATTTAAATGTCTGATCAAATCATCTAACAAAATAGTAGAAAGTGCAAATGTGAAAATTGATGAATTTGCAGAAAGAACTGATGATAGAAATTCTAAAGAACCAAAATACTATGATGAATTTGTCTATGTGCAACCGAAAAGTCCTACCGAGATAACTGTTGAAGGAAATGAGGAAGATATCCAGTTATCGAGTGATGAAGAGGATCATACAGAGCCTACCGAGCCTGTATTAGCCAAATATGTCAGAAGACATCATGCACCAAGTCAGATTATAGGAGATAAGGATGATCTAGTGATGACAAGGAGAAAACTAAGACAAAACACATGTTTGATATTTGAATTTGAACTGAGAATAGTAAAAGAGGCATTTAACAGTGAAGATTGGATAAATGCTATGACTGAAGAGATTGATCAAATCAAGAAGAATGACACATGGACATTAGTCCCAAGACCTAAGGACAAAAATGTAATAGGTACAAAGTGAATCTTCAGAAACAAGCTAAATGAGAAAGGAGAGGTCATTCAGAACAAAGCAAGATTGGTTTGCAAAGGTTATGCCCAAGAAGAAGGAATTGATTATGGTGAAACTTTTGCACCTGTTGCCAGACTTGAAGGAGTTAGAACATTGTTGGCATATGCTACTTTCAAAAACTTCAAGGTATATCAAATGGATGTCAAATCTGCATTTCTGAATGGAATATTAGAAGAAGAAGTTTTCATTGAACAACCTGAAGGATTTGTTGAAGACAATAATAAAGATCAGGTATGTAAATTGAACAAAGCTTTATATGGTTTGAAACAAGCACCGAGAGCTTGGTATGAAAGATTGCACTCTTATTTGATTAAGATTGGTTTTATAAGGACAAGTGAGAACAATAACATGTACATGAAGAATGGTGAAAATGGAATACTAATCTCAGCCATATTTGTTGATGATATTATATTTTGTGGAAATGACTCTTTATGCAAAAACTTTGGTAATGAAATGAGCAAAGAATTTGAGATGTCATTAATCAGTGAGATAAAGTATTTTATCGGCTTACAGATACTGCAAAAGAAAAATGAAATTTTCATTACTCAATCCAAATACATAATGGAAATCTTGAAGAAATTTGGAATGGAGGATTCAAAGCCAGTAAGTACTCCTATGACTACAAACTGCAAACTATCAAAGAATGATGAATCTGCATCTGTTGATGAGACACTCTACTGATCCATGATTGGAAAACTACAATATGTTGTTCACACCAGGCCTGATATAGCACATGCAGTTGGTATTGTTGCAAGATTCTCTGCAGATCCTAAGGAAATACACATGATAGCAATCAAAAGAATTTTTTGATACTTGAAAGGCACTGAAGATTATGGCTTAGTATATCAGAAAGGAAATGATTTTGATTTGAAAGTCTATACTGATGCTGATTGGGTAGGCAACATTGATGACAGGAAAAGCACAAGTGGAGGAGCTTTCTTCTTAGGAGAAAGACTAGTGAGTTGGCTTAGCAGGAAACAAGGATGTGTTTCTCAGTCAACAGCCAAAGTTGAATATGTTGCTACAGCACTAAATTGTACCAACATTGCATGGATCAAACAATTGTTGGAAGGTATAAATGAGAAAGTTACCAAGCCAGTAACTATATTCTGTGACAATACTAGTGCCATTAATATTTCAAAGAACCCTATTATGCACTCTAAGACAAAGCACATATCTATCAAATATCATTATCTTAGAGAAGAAGCTCATGAAAAGAAAGTGGTGTTGGAATATGTTAACACAAAAGAACAAATAGCTAATATCTTCACCAAGCCACTACCAAAGGACATTTTTGAATATCTCATAAGTAAGTTAGGGGTCCTACCCCTATCTCTTACTCACTGACTGAGTTCGGTGAAAGCATCACTTTGATGAATCTATTGAATATCTTTTAGGGAGCTGATGCTAGAGTGATACACTTTAAGAATGTTTTTCTAAAAGTGTACTGGAACAATATTGAGATAATACAGACAATGATATAGGGGACAGGAATTGTAATCAAATGCTCTAACTGAGACTCAGTTGATACACAACAGTAGGGAATAACTTCTTATAGAAACAACTTATGTTTTAGTTCTTTTCTTTTTGGCATTGTTGTCAAAGGGGGAGAAGACTACCCAAGGGGGAGAAGACTAAAGGAGGAGAAGACCTGAGAAGATTGAGAGAAGACTGATGTATGGGGGAGAGCATTTCAGCATTTCAGATTCATAGCAATCCGAATTCTTAATGATCAAATCAATTGGTTTTGCCATCAATGCTAAAGGGGGAGATTGTTGGCAATATAACAAGGATATTGAGAAGGTTGCTGATGATTATGGACATAATTGATTAAAGATGTTTTCTATCTTAATATTATTATTTTGTCATTGATGTCAAGAAATTGATTTTCTAATTCAGTATGATGTTGCCATATCTTAAGAAATATGATATGGAGATCATAAAGAAGTTGGTAAAGACACAGGAAAGAATATGATGAATAAAGGGATAAGTTATTCAATGGGAAACTCTACCAAGTCAGACAATGATGAGATCTTGATGTTTTAGATTGTTTTAACATCATACATATGTTGTAAAATGTAAAGGTTAATACTACACTATGTTATCAGCCAAAGGACCTAGTCGGTAAACCCTAAGGAACCTAATCGGTAAACCCTAAGGTTATCGCAATTGGTTAATGAAGACAGAATGTCTACCGAGTAAAATTTAGTATTCACCGAGTTGTAACCGAGCTATAACAGAATGCATTAAATGTCTACATGTGATATTTAATGAAAGAAGCTGATGAGCTAGAGCAGATCAATGATTGGCAAGCTGTGGAAGAAGTTTGTTAACAAATCTAAGGCAATGGAAAGTCAGCAAGAAGATCTACAGCTTAGATTGAACCACATTACCCTAACACAAGTTCCAAGATGATTGTGCAAGTTTCAAGGCAGGGTAAAACATTTTTCAGATTGTAAGATAAAATGAACCTAGACAAGATTGAAGATCTGATGGCTATGATTGATCATGGGAAATGTGATCAAGGAGATTAAGCGGTTAGATGATTGTTTATAAATAAGGAACTATTGATAAACAGTGTATGTGGGCAAGTGTATGCACAGGGATGCTACATAGTGATCACTGAGCACAGAAGCTTGAAGCTCTATTGGAATAACATAGTATTGATGCCCAACAGATAGACAAGATTAGTTCTATGTCTAGATTGTGATTGAACAAATAAGAATCTGCTTTAGCATTTTAGATGTAAAGTTGCAGATAGATTGTATTACTGTTAGCTTGTGAAAGTAATAGGAAATCTCTTAACCGAGTGGACTTAACAATCTTATAAGTAAATCCTCTAACAAGGTGACATTCTAAATGAGTGTTTGAAATCCTTTGACAAGCTCACTTCTAACAAAGTGAAGATCCTAACAGATCTGAGGGAAATCCCTTAACCGGGTCACATCTAGCAATGTGTTTTGTAATCTTTAACAGGATTGGCTTTTAACCGAGCATACTCTAGAAGAGTATATTTCTTAGTGGGTCTGAAATCCCACAGTGGTTTTTCCCTATTTGGGTTTCCACATTAAATCTAGTGTTATGAGGTTTATATAGTTCATATGCTTTTGAGTTTGCATGTTTGACAGTTTTATTCTATGACTGATATATGTTACCGAGGTTGAATCTGATGTTTTCATTGATGATTAAGTTTGTATGATTCACCCCCCCCCCCCTCTCATCTTGTTGGCTATTGGATCTGTACTTATATTAAGTATCAAAACTTTCAAGGATATTCCACCAAGAGAAAAGCTCTCAAATGTTTCAACAATAGGACTTAGAGAATTGTTGAAAGAATCAATGTTAGAGTTGATGAAAATTATGGAAAACCTGAGGAAACCAATAGTAAGCAAGTAAGAGATGAACCAGTAGTAACTTTATAGGAACCGGTTGCTAATCAGCCAAGTACTAGTAACAGTGTTCCTACACTAGTAGATGTTGATGTTGATGAAGATGAGGATGAAGAAGAAAAGTAGGAGGAATCAGTCAAGAGAATTCCTCGATATGTCAAACTGAATCATGATCCAAACCAGATCATAGAAGATAAGGATGCAGGAATCCTTACAAGAAGAAAGGTTGTATGATCTCTGAATTTGAGACTAAATCATTCAAAGAGGCACATAAAGATGAAGACTAGATCAAGGCAATGGAAGAGGAACTTGACCAGATAGATAAGAATGGTACATGGTCTTTGGTACCCAGACCAGAGCATAAAAATGTCATTGGTACCAAAGGGGTTTTCAGAAACAAGCTGAATGAGGATTGCACAGTGGTAAGGAACAAAGCCAGACTAGTCTGTAAAGGATATGGTCAAGAAGAAGGAGAAGACTATGGAGAAATATTTGCCCCAGTATCCAGATTGGAAGGAGTTCATATGCTTCTTGCATATGCAGCTTTAAAAGGATTCAAGGTACACCAAATGGATGTAAATTCTACATTCCTAAATGGAATACTTGAAGAGAAGGTGTATATAGAGAAACCAGATGGGTTTTCCCTATCAGAAGACAGTGACATGGTGTGTAGACTACATAAAGCCTTGTATGGGCTGAAGTAGGCACCTGGAGCATGGTATGAATGCTTGCACTCCCATCTTGTGAAGATAGCAATATCTACTTGAAATCAGAAGGAGATCAGATTCTGATCAGTGAAGTATTTGTTGATGACATCATCTTTGGAGGTGATGACAAGATTAGTCATGAATTTGCTGATGAGATGAAAAAGGAGTTTGAAATGTCACTCATAGGGGAGATTAAGTTCTTCATTGGACTACAGATTCAACAAATGAAAGATGGAATCTTTATTACTTAGTCCAAGTATGTCAAAGAGGTGTTGAAGACCTTTGACATGGAAGATAGTAAACTGGTTGTAAGCTATCAAAAGAAGATGACTTAGTGGTGGTAAATGAGAAGGATTGCCAATCAATGATTAGTAAGTTGCATTATGTAGTGCATAGCAGACTGGACATTGCACATGTAGTGGGTATTACCACTCGGTTTTGGCAAAGCCCTAGAGAATTCCACTTGGTATTAGTCAAGCGGATTCTTAGATATCTGAAGGGAACTATTGCCTATGGGTTATAGTATCCATACAATAATGATTTCAACCTGAAAGTGTTCATAGATGCTGATTGGGTTGGTAATGTAGATGACCGGAAGAGCACAACCAGTGGTGCATTCTTTCTTGGTGGTAGACTGGTCTCATGGATGAGTAAAAAGCAGAGTTGTATCTCTCAGTCTATAGCAGAAGTGGAGTATGTTGCATCTTTTATGAACAACACCCAGACTATTTGGATGAAGCATGTATTGAATGGCTTCAAAGTTCCTATATTTGAACTGGTAAGCATATTTTGTGACAATACAAGTGCAATTAACATTTCCAAGAATCCAATTTTGCATGCTAGAACCAAGCACTTTGAGCTCAAGTATCATTTCTTGAGGGAGAAGGTTCAGAACAAGGAGGTATTGGAACATGTTTCTAGTAAGGAGAAATTAGCAGACATATTCACCAAGCCTCTACCAAAGGATTCATTTACCTATTTAAGAGGTGAATTAGGGGTGCTACCCCTTCAAGAGGTGAACTGAAAGTATGTACTCCACATCAGTCAGGTATTGCAGTGTCCAAATTTTTCCGGATTGATGTGTTGAAGGATGCTACTCCTCAGGGGGAGCAGCATAGTGGAACAGGAAAGCTTGTGCCTCCACTTTGGCATTGTTGTCAAATAGGGAGAAGATGTGAAGCGGAGAAGATATCCATAGAAATGGGGAGAAGATGTGGTGCAGAAAGAGAGATCTTTGTATATTGCCATCAATGCCAAAGGGGGAGATTGTTTGCATTTGTGCTGAGTATGTTGACATGATGATATTATGTTGTCATTGATGTCAATATGTTGGAGAGTGAACCAACAATATGCTAAAATGTGAACTGGTACAATGTGGTGAACCGGTATATGTGCAAAGAAGTGAACAAGTATATTGAAGCTAAATAGTTGGCAAAGTGAACCGATATAGTGGTATAAACTGGTATATTGAGCAATAGGTGAAGTGGTATGTTTGTCCAAGATAATTGGTATGATGAAATGTGAACCGACATATGGAATGTTCTCTATGAAGACTTAACATGATATGACTACTGGTTGGTAGTCTTAGCTTAAGGGTTTCTGGTTGAAGTGTTCCAAGCCTATGTGACTCAACCGATGATATTGTGTGATGAGTTAGCATTGTAATGAAGATCCAATCATGTTGCCACATCAGCTTGAGTGTGTGAAGGATCTTGCATGAAGGAGATCGATCCTATCTACCATGGGAATATGCAAAGTCTCTATAAATGATGGAGAACGCGTGATGGGTTACAAGCCGCCATGAAATTGGTGAAGAATGAACAATGGAGAATGTCTTGAGATATGTTCAAGACTTTTGTATTCAAATGCAAAGTGTTCAATGGCCAGGATTGAACCACCTGAATTGCTTAACGTAAATGTTTAGGGTTTAGGGTTTATGCTATTGACCTATCTATTTCCTATAAGGTCGATGTTGTGTTTCTTTTTGAGGTTGTTGGCAAATGGTGTGTGTGTATCTAAGTGAAAAGATACATGATTCTTGCTAGACCAGATGAGATAAGAGGATTGATTCTTACATTATGTGTGTGCAGAAGGAAGGAACTTAAGCGGATCTGCATTAGGCATTGAGTGCTATTATCAGATTAGTGTAATACCTGTTGATCTTTAACCACTTCAACAGTTGGAAAATCCCTTAACCGGGTAGCTTTAATCAGCTTGTTGTAAATCCTTTAACAGGGTGACTTAAACTAATTGAGTTCTTGAAATCCTCTAGCAAGGTAACCTCTAATAGGGTTTAACCCTTAACCGGGTGATCTCTAATAGGATTGGTTCCTAGTAGAACCTATGGTAACAGTCTTTAACTAGACTAGGCTCCTAACAGAGAGAACTTCTAAAGAATTCAAAATCAGCTTGTGGGTATTCATCCCGACCATGATTTTTCCCAGTTGGGTTTCCACGTGAAAAATCTATGTGCCATGTGTAGTATTTTTCATGTGATGATTTAAGTGATTTGTGTCTAAAGGTCAAACATGTTGAGCTAGCTTTTATTATACTTTAGATTACCTATTCATGTATAAAGGTGAAATGGAAGTGTAGTATTAAGATTGAGTGGAAAACTAAGTGATTAACCAGTTAACGCTTGTCACAATCATTCCTAGCCTTACCAGTTGCATTCTGTTTTAGACCGGTGTTACTGTCTATCAAAAATTTGTGGTGTTTACAGTCAAACCAGTTTGGGAAAAGTTTTTTTGACTATACTTATTCACCCCCCCCTCTCAGTACTGGTTTGGTACTTATTGTTCATCATTGAGTTATCAAACCATACTACAATGTGCATTGAGAGATGCATGAATTCCTATTTTAGCAATTGTTATTGTTTGTTGTTCCATAACCTCATGTATAGATACATGATCTTTATCACTCATTTTGTCAAATCCATCAATGCAAATAAAATGGTCTACTAAAACCATTTCTCCAGCTTCTAGCCTTTGTTCACCTATCTCTTAGTCAGAAGTGGTGGCAGCTATCAAACCAACACCAGAAGACCCTCGTCCTATAGTTGATATTTCTTGAGGAGCAATATTCATGATGGCTCTCAAGAGTTGGGACATGGAAATAGAAGGGTCACCAACCATCATCATGTTTATATCCCCTCTTAAATGAGTCATATTCTTTAGATTCTTCTCTACTCCACCTAATAGCTGCAAGACAATAGCTTTCTTTATCCAAGTATGCCCATATATTGATGGTGCAAGTGATTCCGCTAGTAGACTAAATGTATCCTACCTATTTCCTATCTTCTCGATGTTTTTTATGTCATCACTTGTAAAAATAGGGGTATTTATCTCTTTATTGAGATGAGACACATTATTGGCAACAATAACAGTCCTGAAGAGGCCATTAACACTACCTTTACTTTTGTTAGGAATTGCCTTCTGAATTCTTACTACTGCAACACGATCTCCAGGCTTGCAAGTGTCAACAAGATCATCCTCTACAATAATAACTACTAATCTAGGTAGCTGACCAGGAGCAGAATTCTCAAGAACTTCCTTCGGCCTTACTAAAGAACATTTAGTGATGATACCCTCGACACTAACCATGGTGCCAAGAAATGGAGAAAGGAGCTCCTCGGGAGTAAGCTTGTGAAAGCCAAAATGGTCTTTGAAGCCAACTTGAACTTGTTGGCCTTCCTGCAAGGTGAGATTATCCTCATCTTGGGAGACAACCTCCATGGCGAATTCCCCAAGATGCCCAAATACCTCCGAAAACATGTTGCTACCATCATTTTCTTCATACTTTTCCTCCCTGGTCAAGCCCTCTCTAGTGGGGTCAAATTCCATCTCCGCCACAACCTGAGGACAATTCAAAACAAGTCCTAAATTAGACTTGGTCTGGGGAAATTCTTTCACCACATCATGAGGCTCATCATCTTTAATTTGGTTAGAGATTGGAGGCTCAACATGCTACCTTCGTTGTGGCCTACAATCAACATCATCTATATTGTGATCATGAAGCTTTCTGTTTATAGAAGTAGCTCCCCCTGCATCAATAATAATTTGATCAAAACTTCTTCCATCCTGCACTTCATCATCCAACTCCATAGGCTCATATTCTCCTATGTCTGCACAAAAGTCTTCTCCCTCTTTAGTTGTAACCTCTACTTGGGCTTTCAACAATTTTTCCTCAACATCCTTCAGCTTGGCCTAAAGCTTAGCTTCTCTTAAAGAAGCATTTTGCAAATCTTCTTGAAGAGAAAATAACTTGGCTTGTGTATTGCTATGATGATTTTCTAGAGCTATTATGAGGTTCTCCAGCTCAAGGTGCCTATCAATTGGTATATCTTCAATCTTGCTACTACTATTTACTCTTGGTCCATTTAAGCTCTCCATCATTTCTTTTTCCCATATAATTCTCAGAGTCTCAACCTCCAAAATTCTTGCCAAGGAATCCTCCATAAAATACAATAAATCGATGAGTAAGAAATTCTCCTCCTTTAGTCTCATAATTTTTTCCTCTTGATATTTTTTGACATCATATGTATCTCTTTTTCAAACTCCTCTTCACTCACCTCGACATCCTCTTCTTCAGTTGAATCCTCCTCATCTTTCTAGCCATCTCACTAATGTACATGGCACTTCATTTCAGCTTCCATTTGCATAACATTACTCTCTGCTCAAACCAACCTCGGGTCTGATACCAATTGTTAGTTTAAATCGAGTAGAGAAATAACATAAAACAATGAAAGAAAACAAAATTAAAGAATAAGACATGAGACATAATTTACAATGGTTTCGGCAAATGCCTATGTCCACTCTCAAGTAGGGAAATCATCTATTAAGAAAACATCCAATACACCTTCATACATGGCTGCACATAGGGATTTATAGAGTCATATTTAATTGTGAAACAAAGAGATGGAAAAATTTGAAAGGTCTTGTGACTGTTGGGATTCACATTCCCAACACAACGTGGTTCTAGGAATGGATAAAGAGTTGATCCAATGGGAAAGAATGAAAAGGCATGGAGATGAATCCTTGAAAAATAGCAAGTTAACAGACAAGTATTTACAAAAGATAATACAACTGTCATTAGACCTTCTTGACCCTGATCAAGTCTAAGCAAGGAATTTTTTGGATCGACAATTGGGAGTGTTCCAAAAACAAAGTAAGGACGGTCATTCAAAATCAGAAACAGAACAATATTCTAATATAAAATTTGTTTTATAGTGATATATCAATTCTCTGCAATTCACATTGTTTTTTTTTAATAATAAAGAAAAGTGGTAAGCAAGGAGAACAAATATTAATGCAAACTGATTATTAAAGAAGACAAATTAAAAATTTGTAAATTTGCATTCAAAATGGTTATTTTGCTTATGAAAATATCTTGCATTCATCCAAATGCTTGGATCATAGGAAAAATATTATAACCATACAATGGTACTAAACCTGTTCTACACTATAACTATGCATTGAGTTGCTAAAAATGCCATTCACAGCACTATTGTTGACTTTTTTTACATTGACAACTAAAATGTAATTTGGTATTTAGTTATAAATGGTACTAATTTTAGTGCATCTACATTATTTTAATAATAATTAATTAATAATTCATACAAATTTCATGATTATTTATGGATAATGTGCAATAAGTAAAAGCGCATCTTCATGCAGATGGCCAATGTATCAGTGAGTCAGATTTTGAAACGGAGTTAATTCTTATCTTGTGTGGGGGATGGAAGATAGTATCTGTAGCATCCTAAAATTGTGACACTTGCAATTTTGACCGCATTTGGGTCTTCACAATGGCGACGCAACACTGAACCTGAATGGAGACCCTAAAACTTGCTCATGACACCAAAAACTGCATTTTTCCAGCACCCTGCCTGATCCTCCTTGCACCCTGCTGTCTCGGGAGGTGGGACTAGAGCGCCCAGCACCCTGGTCCCCTAGGACCATGGCGCCCAACGCCTTGGTCCCTGGCCCTATTTTTGGGCCCGGTCTCCTATGGGGCTTCAGGTCTTTATGTTTGCAATTTGGAAAATAACATTTCCTGTTCGGCCTAAGGTCAGGAAAATCAGTCTTTTAACCCTAATTGGCAAGTATATAAACCACATTTCCTCTCCCATTTGAGGAGGTCGAAAAAGAGAAGGACATATGTGTACAAGGCGTGAAAACAATATTCAAACATTCAAGCATTCAAGCATTCAAGCATTCCTTCAAGCAATTGATCATTCTAAGTCTCCATTCAAGGCTAAGTGTTGCATTCAAGACAAGGATTCAACCATTGAAGAGGAGATCACATATTATAGCATACAACATACAACATACAACAAACAACAACATCTATACCTTCGCATATAAGGATACAAACATCCTTACAACAAGGTATTAGTACTTGTTTTACATTACATTTTCAGCATTTCTCATTTCTTGGTTAATTCCAAAACCGGGGTTTGACCTAAGGGCAAACCCCTAATCCCTAACCCCCCAATCATCTTCACTTTTCTGTGTGTAGGTTGCAGGTACGCGGCTGAAATTGAAGATCTGGAATCCTTGTGCAGAGACGAACAGATCCCCCTTCGTTTCGCGGATTTTTCGGAGGACCGTGTGCATGCCGGGCGCCATCGTCCCGTCAACTTTTTCTCAAATTTGCAGGACAGCGCCGTCTCGACATTTTACTACTAATTCCAGGTCCGCAGCTTCATATCATATCCCTAGCTCAGTTTATAAGCGAATCTTTCTCACTTTCTATGTATTCCTAGCTTAATCATTCTATCTACATTTCTTTACAAAAGAGGGTATCCTTGCTATCACAACCCTTGAAACTCATATAGAATCCAATCTTGCATTGCGTGGGATTGGATCTTGTGGGTTTCAACCCCTCTTTTGAATGTAAAGTCTCTCCCAAGTGAAAACCATCAACCCTAGTGACTCTCCCTTCTCTCTCCTCGGAGTTGGGGAGGGGAGAACGACTAGGGTTTGATTTTTCCGCTTTACATTTTGGTGAACCCAACGTGAATATCCCTTCTGATTATTCATAATTAGATCTGAAAATTGGATTCTTTGATTACATTTCCATGTTTGATCTTTGGCAAAATTTTAGAGGTTAATTGCATATAAACCCTAAATTTTCTTTTTAAGTAATTAAACTTGTGAAATGTTTAATTGTTAATGCTTGTTTCAGATCTGCCCTTCTATTACAAATTATCAATTCATATTTGTGCTTTGATTTTGAAAATTAAGTGGTTAAGTGTCAAAACCCTAATTTTTGAAACCCTCTTGATTCAACCTTTGACTGATAATTTCACTAATCAAAATATCTCCAAATCAGCTATAACTTTGGATTCCGCAATAAAATCACAATATCTTTCATCCCTGAAAATTTGGAAAAAAGTTGCGAGGACCATGTGCACTCCGGGCGCCATCGTCCCCGACATTTTTTCTAAAATTTCGGGAGCGAGATCTTACTGTATTTTCCTGCTAAAATCCAGAATTTTGGCTGATTTTATCAATTTTAACACCTTCAAAATTACAGTCAAAGTTGGTCTAGCGATTGCTTGGATTGAGGCTTCTAATCATTCAAAAATTGTTGAAATTGAAATTTGTGTCAAAATTGTGTTTCTTACAGTCCTAAATCTGAAAAGTGTGTTATCATTCATTTGAAATTTCAGTGATTTATTCAAATTTTTGCAATTTGTGACTTTTGAAATTAAGTGCTTAATTACAACAACTTTGATTTCCGCTTTCAAAATTGGATTTTGCATGAAATTGAGTCAATTGTTAATTTTCAAAACTTGCATTGCTCTTAACATACCCTCTAAAATCATAAAATTCAAAATTTCAGTTTCCCTCTCTTCTTCAAAATTCAAATTTTGCATTTTTCGACAATCTTGGTAGGGTTCAATTTTGAGATTGCAACTTTAATTTGGCCTATCTACAGATCGTAAAATCACTCAATTTTTTCAGGTTAGCTGTAAAATCATCATAACTTTCATCCCTGCAAATTTTGAAAAAAGTTGTGAGGACCGTGTGCACCCCGAGCGCCACGGTCCCAGACATTTTTTCCAAAATTTCGGGAGATTGTCCTGATTGTATTTAACAGCTTAAATCTAGAAGATTGGCTGGTTTTACTGAAATTTGCTACCTCTAAAATTCAAAATCTTCTCTCTCTCTTTAGTGCATGAGTTTTACAACAATAAGCCCTACCTACACTCTTCCCGTTAGACGAAGCCTTAGAATTAAGTCGTTCCAAGGTTTAATTACTGAGGAGATGGAACCTAATTTGAATGGTCTTTTTAACGAGGACATGGGTAATTCCTCTAATCCTCTTAATGATGAAGAAGCTCTCCATGAGGTTTCTGTAGAACAACTTTCAAAATTGGATAACCAATTTGATGATTTTCGACAATGGATGTCTCAAGAATACCCCGATAGTCAAGCTCTTTCATTAATTGAGGGTCTAAAACGTATGGTTCAAAGTGATAAGAATGGAATTGATATTTTGTGTGGTATTGCACACATTGTGGATTCAAATGTGATGCCTATGAAAAGTTGTGCCGAAACCTTAGGTTATACACAACCTCCTACTCAAGACAATCATTCTATTCCTTTGACGACTCCTATTGCTAGTATACCTACTTTTACATCAAACATAATGACTACTTCAATACAAGACGTTCCTCCTATGATCACCAGTCATGGGGGCAATCCCTCTTCTTCAATCAACCCTCTTCCTTCATTCAATCCGACTTCTTCATTCATTCCTTCAATGAGTGTGCCTATTATATCTCCACAAATAAACATGACGCAAGGGGGCAATTCATTTAACCCTTCCATTCCTCCTTGTAGTGTTCCTCCTATCCAATCATCCCCTATGACTAACTATCATAGTGTCCCACCACCTTACTCTCTACCTTCTTTCAATAACATAACACCTCCATCACAATCTAACATGTCTAATATGAACTCTTCGACTGAAGCGACCATTAACAATCTTACACAAACTGTCTCTTCTTTACAGCAACAAATTGCCTCTATGAATCAATCTAAGTTTAGTGTGCCCACATTTGATGTTGCGAGCCCACTTTCTCTTGATATTGTTCGAGCTATTCCCCCTAAACATGTTGAAATTCCACATTTGGAGCTTTATAATGGTAAGGGTGATCCTCTAACACATGTTAAGACCTTTCAAACAATATGTACTGATTTTGCTTATGACAAAAGGTTGCTTGCAAAATTGTTTACTAGAACATTAAGAGACAAAGCCCTACAATGGTATTGCTCGTTGCCTTCCTATTCTATTACTTCTTTCGAACAACTTGCAAATGCTTTCATTCAACAATTTCAAAACAATATAAGTCCTAAAGTTACTTTGATTGATTTAATGCATTGTAAACAAGGTGTTAAAGAAAAAGTGACTGATTTCATTGGTAGATATAAGAATTTGTATGCTCAAATTTCCTTTCCAGTGCCTGACAATGATATTCAAAGAATCTTTATTTCTAATTTACAAAAAGACATTAGAGAAAAACTCCTATTTTCTGAGTTTACTTCTTTCCAACAGTTGTGCGCAACTCTTCACAATTATCAACTGACAGTGAATCAAATGGAACAATCACATCCTATGGCTCCAAGTGATAAGGGTGATAGTAGTCAACAACCATTTGGGAAGTTTAAACTAAACACAAAGTCCATTAAATTCAATGAAAACATCATCAACAACAATGTGAATGCAGCATCAGGTGTGTCTCCTATTTCTAAGTTTTTCAAGAAAGAAAGAAAGTTTACTCCTTTGAATGAATCATTGCATAGTATTATGAATAAGTTATTGGAACAAAATGTGCTTACTCTTCCTCCTATAAGGCAAATTGATCCTGCAAAGATTAATTCACCCTATTTTGATAACAAATCTTTTTGTCAATTTCATCGTCAACCTGGGCATGATACTGAAAAATGTTTTGCTTTAAAGGGGAAAATTCAAGATTTGATTGATAATAATACTATCTATGTTTCTAGTGTGAATGATAAAGGCAACACATCTGTAGCTCCTCCTAACCAAAATCTTCAGATTTTTACTGATCCATTACCTTCTCATACCTCTAATGCGATTGATACTACTGATTCCTCTGTCTCACCTGATGATCTTGTGTCTATGACTCCGAATGTGATTAACTTTGTAGAGCAGCAGAAAATCCCTAAAGAACCTTCCATCACCTTTGATTCTAGTGAAACTATCAGGGCACCTGATGGTCCTTTATATATAGTTGCAAAAGTCAAAAATACACCTTGCCGTGGAGTGCTTATTGATCCTTCTTGCATGGTTAATGTCATTACTGAAGAATTTCTTTTTACTTTGCAATTGAATCAAGTGATCTATGACAAAACAGATGTGGTTGTGAAACTATTTGATGCATTTTCTTCTCCTGTAATTGGTTCTATTACATTACCTATTGAGGTCCATAACAAATCCCTTGATGTGGACTTTGCTATTATTCCATCATCTGAACAATTTCGTGTGAAGCTAGGCTATCCTTGGCTATCTTCCATGAAAGCTATCGCTTCTCCTATTCACAAGTGTCTGAAATTTCCCCATAATGGTGAAGTTGTTACTATCAATCATAGTCTCTTTAAACCAGCTGAAAGAACTTCTAGCGTTCCTCTTGGTTATTTTTGGCCTAAACAATTCCAATCTCTTCCTCCGCGAAGTGATCATCTTTTCAAATCTTATCAAAAGTGGAAAAAAGACATGATCCTATCTCTAAGTGAACCTAGAACACCCAAACTTGACATTCCTATCATTCTTGAGAAGGAAGTTCTTCCTTTGAAAGATAAAACTAATGTCTTTCCTCAAGAAGATTCCCAACCCATCCCTATGGATGTGACTATGCCTATGATTAATAAACTTCCTAAAAGTAGACCTATCCCTCCTCATCATGATGGACTTGGTCTCCTTCCAAAACCAAATATTCCTCCCTTATATGGAGCAGTTCCTCCTCCTTCCTCTTATGGAGAGAAGAGACCTTCCTCTTCTCCTATTGTTCAACCTAAGAGACCACAACCTAAACACCCAAGTGATAAGGATGAGAACATTCCTCCTCCTCAATTTCATAATCTTCCTACTAAGACTAGATGAAATCGTTCTGCACGTGAACGCCGACGAAAGCGTCGTCTTAGAGCTCAGGTAGTTGCCTCTCAAACTTTGCAATCCCCAAAAACACCTTCAACAAGCATTATTCCATTTTCTCCTCAGCCGACGATTGAGCCGAAATCTCCTAAACATAAGATGCATGATGGTCTTGATCCTGTGCGAGTTAAAGATCCTATTTTTATAAATCTTGATGATGACATAGATGAAAATGTTATTCATGATGAAAATGTTACTCCTGTTCATTCTGATAGTGAATATGAACTTGTTGATATTGATAACCATTTATCTAATGAATTTTCTAAAGCACTTATCCTAGCTCCTAGACAAGAACAACGTGGCTTGGAACATGAACATAGCCCTTGTTTGGATCTTGTGATAGCTCCATCTGCTGTGTTGGATGTTCCTCCTCTAGCGTGTTCCCTACCTTCCCGAAACATTGATCAGCAAGATCGGGGGGTAGATGACGTGCTAGACTAGTTTCATTAGCATAGCAGATTCTCTCCCCCTCTCTTTTGTTACTTCTTCTATATGTTATTCTCATTCTTCTATTTGTTGTCCTTAGTGTTGTCTACTTGGGGATGATGCAAAGCATTGAGATCTCTTGATCTCTCTCATGTTGACTCAAAAGACACATGTGTTCCCTTCTTCTAGGTGACCTTCCTTGATTGGGGAATGAAGAACAATTATGCATACATACATATGATATACATGAATTATCATACAGCATACTGACCCCGAGGAAAGCGAAGTCACCTTGTGCTTTGTGTTTTGTGTCTATTATCCTTGGGCTTATCTCACACTTGGGGGCTAAATCCTTGTGATAACGTGCTCCTTTCTCATTTCTTATATGTATCACTACCTTAAAGCAATCACCCCCGGTGAGGCATGAGCGATCGCTTTAATGTAGGGGGGCATACATCCTGTTCATATCTTTTCAAGATACTTGAAAATTTCTTGGCAAATTTAGCTTTGCCTTGAAATTTTTTGATATCTTTCTTGCATGACTCATAGTGAGGGAACCTTACTACTGACAGTCATGGTTCTCCCTTGTGATCTTCCCTTTTACTTTGTCAATCGAAGTCGTAAGATCCTTAGTCCACTGGGGGCTTGGTGTATCTTGCCTCCTTGACGTGGTGAAAGTTTTTCAATGTTGTTTCCTTGTACTTTACCGGAAGTATGAGCGTACGCTTATACTCCCGCTAAAGTGGGGGCTAAATGTAGCATCCTAAAATTGTGACACTTGCAATTTCGACTGCATTCGGGTCTTCACGATGGCGATGCAACACTGAACCTGAATGGAGACTCCGAAACTTGCTCATGACACCAAAAACTGCATTTTTCCAGCACCCTGCCTGATCCTCCTTGCACCCTGCTGTCCCGGGAGGTGGGACCAGAGTGCCCAGTGCCTTGGTCCTTCAGGACCAGGGCACCTGGTCCCCCAGGACCATAACGCCCAGCGCCCTGGTCCCTGGCCCTATTTTTGGGCCCGGTCTCCTATGGGGCTTCGGGTCTTTATGTTTGCAATTTGGAAAATAACATTTCCTGGTCGGCCTAAGGTCGGGAAAATCAGTCTTTTAACCCTAATTGGCAAGTATATAAACCACATTTCCTCTCCCATTTGAGGAGGTCAAAAAAGAGAAGGACATATGTGTACAAGGTGTGAAAACAATATTCAAACATTCAAGCATTCAAGCATTCAAGCATTCCTTCAAGCAATTGATCATTCTAAGTCTCCATTCAAGGCTAAGTGTTGCATTCAAGACAAGGATTCAACCATTGAAGAGGAGATCACATATTACAACATACAACATACAACATACAACAAACAACAACATCTATACCTTCACATATAAGGATACAAACATCCTTACAACAAGGTATTAGTACTTGTTTTACATTACATTTTCAGCATTTCTCATTTCTTGGTTAATTCCAAAACCGGGGTTTGACCTAAGGGAAAACCCCTAATCCCTAACCCCCCAATTGTCTTCACTTTTTTGTGTGTAGGTTGCAGGTACGCGGCTGAAATTGAAGATCTGGAATCCTTGTGCAGAGACGAACAGATCCCCCTTCGTTTCGCAGATTTTTCGGAGGACCGTGTGCACGCTGGGCACCATCGTCCCATCAACTTTTGCTCAAATTTGTAGGACAGCACCGTCTCGACATTTTACTGCTAATTCCAGGTCCGCAGCTTCATATCATATCCCTAGCTCAGTTTATAAGCGAATCTTTCTCACTTTCTATGTATTCCTAGCTTAATCATTCTATCTACATTTCTTTACAAAAGAGGGTATCCTTGCTATCACAACCCTTGAAACTCATATAGAATCCAATCTTGCATTGCGTCGGATTGGATCTTGTGGGTTTCAACCCCTCTTTTGAATGTAAAGTCTCTCCCAAGTGAAAACCATCAACCCTAGTGACTCTCCCTTCTCTCTCCTCGGAGTTGGGGAGGGGAGAACGACTAGGGTTCGATTTTTCCACTTTACAGTATCGCTCTTTACTTAAATTAGACTTCACATGTGAGCATAACAATGAAGGCTTGCAAACCTTCATTGGGAAGTGTCATAGTTACATTAATATGTTTGAAATGACTCTAAACCTTAATAAGAGGAAGTCCTAAGATATTAGATATTTACAAATCTCCCACCTTTCGTCTGCAACTCTCCTTCCTACTTCACGTTTGAACCTACATCCCTAGATGACTACCCTCTCTGAGGAGGTCCCCCCTCCCCCACTGGACCCAACATCCGATTCTACGTTCGGTGCGCATGCTACTCAGCCAGTTATGGGGTCCCCATGGTCTACAAACCATACGGAAGAAAATGCCAGCCTTCACACCCCTTCCACTTCACCAAGTCTAACTGATACTAGCCTAAAAGGGGATGAAGGGAATATACCCCATCCTAGACTGGAAAATTTTGGTGGATAGGTGGATGCGGATCTTGTGAAGGAGAATCCCAAGTCTAGCTAGAAGAACACCCTCCTTGGGTAAACAAAGTCAACCTCTGAAGATTCTGTGGCCACCTTCTCCCAAATGGAAGTCGAAATGGAGATCAAACTCTTGGACAACCTGATGGACAAAATTTCCTCTTCCCTTCACCTAGCAATAGTTGTTCATTTCTTCTCCTTCCATCCATCCATTGACATGGTCAGGCACTGGGCAAAATCTCGTTGGAAGCTTAAAGGAAGCTTGGAGGTTTCAGCTATACCGAGGGGACTCTTTCTCTTCAAGTTCAACACTAACGAGGATCTGATCTATGTTCTTTTGGGGTCTTGGGATTATGGAAAGCACTTCCTAACCATGGCTAAATGGAAGCCTAGTTTTGACCCCTCTGTAGAACTAAACCGCATGGCTGCAGTCTAGGTTAGGCTTCCTAGACTCCCTCTAGAATTCTGGGATGAACAAGTCTTCCACTGGATTGGAAACTCGTTTGGCAGCTTTGTTGAAGTGGACTCAATCACTCTCAACAAATCTAGGTTGGTGTATGCTCATTTTTGTGTCAATGTCACTATTAACAAGGCTCTCCCAAACTTTATCTCCCTAAAATCAAAATGGGGAAAATGGTCCCAGGCTATTGTATACAAAAAATGTCACCTTGTATTTCTAGAAATTCAATAACCAAGGGCATTCATATACTGATTGTAAAGCCCCCATCGTTGCAGAACCCAAGCTCAAAAATAAAGCCATCTGGGCTGAACCCATCAACCCTAGTGACCCATCATCCTTGGCTCCCCTTGAGCTGACTACTACGAATGAAGTTTCTAATGATTACCCACACATAGACAAGATCCTTGAGATCTTAAAATCCCCAAAAGACCCAATCAAAAACTCTGGTTTTCTCCTGGAAGAGGGGGAGATCTCGTAGGAGATGGCCCTCATCTCGGCTTTGGCCAAGATTCTTTTGACTAAAAATAGCTTACCCACCTCTTCAACCCCTCTCTCCCCTATAATAGGGGATAGAGATGCACACCCTAGAAATTCCCTAGTAACTCCACTGAAAGTGTCCCTCTGGGCTCCCCCTAAATGGATAATGAAGAAAGGATAACCCAGAAGAAGAAAACCAAGGCCAAGAAAGCAGATGTGGGGGGTAATGAAAACAAAGTAGGTAGACCCTCAGAAAGAGTTTTGAGGCACAATGTTATGGCAAGGTACATTGTAGAGGGCAGTCTACTGACCTTGGACGGACTTAAAAAAAGCAAGAAATGAAGTTCCTCTCTTGGAACATAAGGGGTCTAAAAAGCCCCCAAAAGCAGTTTGCCATAAAACAACTCATTCTTGAGATGAAAATTAACATTTGCCTCATTAAAGAAGTCAAGATGCCCTTTCAAACTTTTGCTGCAGTTGCTAGTAAAATTTGGCCTGGAGCATATTATCTATATGTTGATGCTTTGGGTGCTTCTGGGGGTATTTCTACCCTCTGGGACCCCACTAAAATGAAAGGCAAGCTTTTCGCTAGCTCCCAAAATTTCCTAGTGGTTTCCCTTCATTATGGGGAACAATGCTGACAGATGTTCAATATCTATGCTCCCAACTCAAGATCAGGGAGACGGCTCCTGTGGGAGGAAATGTCTAATATCATTATGACTAACCAGAAGGACCAGTTTATGGTTGCAGAAGATTTCAACTCCCCCCCTCTACCCGTCCAAAAAATGTGGTGGTTTGGAAGATTTCTCTGACAACATGGGCAACCTAGCCAATTTCATCAATGCTACAAACCTTATGGATATTGATCTATAGGGTACCCCTTCACCTGGTCAAATAATAGGAAAGGCAAACATCTTATTCAAGTCAGGCTAGATAGATTCCTGATTTCCACCAATTGGGACATTGGAAATAGCTCTTACCTGAAAAACCCTCCCAAGGACTGCATCTAACCACAACCCCCTTCTTCTCCACTGGAAAGACAGACCCTACCAGGGTCCCCCCCCCCTTTTGCTATGAGATCATGTGAGCCCCCCACCTGGATTTCAGGGAAATGGTAATATGTTGGTGGACCACCCCAATCCAAGGGACTTCCATGTTCAGAATTATGGAGAAACTAAAGTTAATTAGCAGGGAAGTCAAAGGGTGGAATAGGACCACATTTGGGGATATCTTCAAAAGAAAGAAGGACCTAGGAGCTAGATTGGAATAACTTCAGAATATTATGGCTATTGGTAACCCCTCGGACCCCATTTTGAAGGAGGAGGAAGATTGCTGCAAGAGCTAGAAAGATACCCTCTCCAGGGAAGAAGTGTACTGGAAACAAAGATCTAGGATCCAGTGGTTGAAAGAAGGGGACAAAAATTCTGCCTTCTTCTAGAGATCAGCTTCAATCCACAAGAGGAGGAACTATATCAAAAGCATTAAGGATGATACTAGCTAGGAGAACTCTAAGGACTCTCTGCTTGGACAGAATGCGGTGGACTTTTTCACTAGACTATATGCGGATGGTGGAAGGGATTCTCCACTCCAGGACTACCTTGTTAGTAAGCTATCGATAGTCATCAATGAGGATGACAACCGACAACTTTTGGTGCCCATCTCGACCAATGAAGTCCATAGGGCTATCTTTGCTATGGGAGCCTACAAGACACCAGGCCCGAATGGTTTCCCCCTGACGTTCTTCTAGGACTTTTGGGACATTGTTAGTTATGATGTTACCAAAATTGTTCAAGATTTCTTCAAAATGGGGAGACTGTTGAAAAAGATCAACAACACCTTCATTGTCCTCATCCCCAAGACCACTACCCCCAGCTGCTTCAAGGAGTATCGACCCATAAGCCTCTGCAATACCATTTATAAGATACTCTCCAAGGTCCTTGTGAATAGGATTAAACCCTTCTTGGAAAAATTTATCAGTCCATCTCAGAAAGGCTTCGTCCCAGGACGCCAAATTTTGGATGCTGCCATTGCAACTCATGAGATAATCCACTCCATGGATAGGAGCAAACTGCCAGGTATGGCCTTTAAACTTGATATATCAAAAGCTTATGATAAGGTTAATTGAGAGTTTCTTTTCAAAGTGCTTCTAAAACTGGGACTTAACCAAAAAATGGTGAATATAATTCAAGAATGTGTGACCACGGTTCAATTCTTAGTACTGCTTAATGGGACTCCTAGGGGATGCTTCAAAGCTGAGAAAGGTATCCGGCAGGGTGATCCTTTATCCCCTTATCTGTTTATCATGATACCTAATTTCTTAAACAGAAATGTGACCCACTTGTTCACCAATGGTAGGCTCCAAGGATTCAAAGTGACCTCCACACTCCCCCCTCTAATATTCAATAGTTCCAGGATGACACTTTCTTGTTTGGTAGGACTTCTGTCATGGAGGCTAAAGGATGGAAGATCCTTCTAGCAGACTACACCAAGGTGTTGGGACAATGCATCAACTATGAGAAGACTAATCTCTACTTCTTCAACAATCCAAATGACCTCCAACTCAAAATTCTCTCCATCCTCGGATGAAAAGTGGCAACTCTCCTAGGGACCTACCTGGGTCTCCCCCTCATGGTCAAGGAAGTCACCCCCACTTTCTGGAACTCTATCTTGGAACGAATGCAGAAAAAACTTGTAGGATGGAAAGAGAAATTCCTCAGTAGTGTGGGGAAGCTCCAGCTTCTCATAGCCTCCCTACAAGGAATTCCAGTGTACTTCCTCTCCATGTTTAAAATATTAGGGACCATGGGAGAAAAACTTGAAAAAATCCAAAGAAACTTTTTATGGACTGGCTTAGAGGAAAAAAAATGCCTTTCTCTAGTTAATTGGGATACTATGTGTCTGCCCAAACCTCTGGGAGGTTTGGGCATAAGAAAGATTAATTCCCTTAATAAGGTGCTAACTGCCAAGATTGGATGGACCCTGGCTAAAGGTGAGGCAGACTGGTGCAACATCATCAAAGCTAAGTACTTGGACCGGGAGCATTTCTTTTATAATTTGAATACAGCTGACCTTCCCCAAGGTTCTAAGTTGTGGAACAATATCCTAAAGAACAGAGTGATGGTTAGAGAGGGTCTGAAGTGGCAGCTGGGAGATGGTAAAAAGATAAGATTCTGGGAGGATTTTTGGATGGAGGATAGGCCTTTGGCCAACACTTGTTTCCATCAAATCATGAATCACCTTAAGAGTATCCTAGGGGATTATGTTGCAGATTATTTGGTCCCAGGAAGGGGCTGGAAGGACATTGTCACCTGCTGCAATAGACCTAATTTGGTCCCCCTGGCTCAGGATCTACAATTCATATTGTCAAAAACCAGAATCCCCCTCGCCCCGAATGAAGATAGCTTCATCTGGAAAGAGACACAATCGGGCTATTTCTTGGTCAAATCTGCTTACAATAAGCTCCTTAAGTACCTTGTGGATGCCGAATGTTGGAAGAAAGTCTGGAACCCTCAACTAATCCCTAAAATTAATTTCTTTTGGTGGGCCCTCATGCATGGTAAAACCCTCATGCTTGATAACCTAAAAAAGAGGGGATTCCATCTCCCTAATAGATGCAGCTTGTGTAAAGCTGATGAGGAATCTATTGACCACCTTTTTGTGCTCTGTCCCTTTGTGGCTCATATTTGGTCTATAACTCTTCAAAAATGCAGTCTCTATTGGGTCTTCCAAAAGAATATAAAAAATTTCACTTTTGATTGGACCCCCCCTCCCATCATCCCCTCATCATTCAAATTTGGAAACAAATTCCATCGCACATCTGCTGGGCCTTGTGGAAAGAAAGAAATAATAGAATTTTCAGAGACACTGAGACCCTCCAAGACTCTGTGGCTCACATCTGTTTAAGATGATTTCTGAAAATTTAGAAGTCACAAAATGGAAAATCCCCCCCTATCCTCTCGATGAGGCGGACCAGAAGATCGTTGTTTGTTGGAAGCTCCCCCATGGCTTTGATCACATCAACAATAGCACCAAGAATAAGAGATAGATGACTAGACGGTCAACCCCCAGGCTTCACTGATTTAAACTAAATTTTGATGGCTCTTCTCAATGCAACTGTCAGGCAGGTGGCGGAGTCATCAGGGATCATCTTGGGAACATGGTTGTAGCCTATGCTGGAAACCTAAGGGATAATACGGTCACTCAAGCTAAAGGAATGGCCCTCCTTTGGGGTCTGAAAATGGCTAACTCCATAGGAATAAAACACCTAGAAATCGAAGGAGATTCTCAAATCATTATTGATTCTATCAAAGGAATTGCTTCAATGAGATGGAGAGTGGAACCTATTCTGAGGGACATCAGGTGCTTTCTAGTGAAAATGGAGGACTTCACAATATGCCACATCTTCAGAGAAGGAAGCAGAGCTGCCAATTCCATGGCAGCTAAAGGAAGGCTGCAGAATGGCTTACGATGCTAGAGGGACTCCAATCTGCTGCCAATCACCATTAAGGAAATCTTGGAAAAGGAAAAGGCCTTTTTCAAGGAAAGGACAACCCTTTCCACTCAATGAGGAAGGAAACCTTTTTGTAATTTTTAAATTGGCATGGTGATCCCGCCAATTTCTACCCTAGACGGCCATGTATCAAGGGCAGGTTGAGTCACCACTACCACATGGGATGGATTTATGATGAAAGTACAGACATCGGGAATGATTACCCTCTAATTATTACCCAAACGAAGCCAACTGGTGATGGTAAAGGTGGTGTTGGGGATCTATCAACTCACATTAGCCTAAGTGAAGGCTCGTACATTCCAAGTAGATCTTTGGCCATCGATTTCTATGGGATCTTAAGGGATAATAATCACTGATTATTATGACCATTTATTTCAAGTTCGGCACACTTTTCTCATCCATTCCGTCTTGAGTTTGCTTCGGCTTTGTGTTCTAGTTTTTTGTCATTCTCAAACTATGAAACTAGAGGATTCTAGAATGGGGGGGGATAGGATCAGACTAGAACCCAACAAAGTGGATGAGTTCAAAGCCAAACTAGCAGCTTGGTTTGTGTGCACTGAAGGTGGTATTGACAAATTCATGGAAAATATGAAGGGCAATGACAAGAGACTCTCCAAACAATTTGTGACTTCCTGGGAGGAAAAAAGGGTGACCATGGGGGAATCTCTTTCAAAATCAACAAAGAGGTTATTGCTCAGGTGACGTGCCTTTCAATGGAGGGTAGAAAATGGAAAAAGCAGAGCCGCATTGTGGACTCTACCAGCCTCAACCAATTTTTTCGCCAAGGCGAGAACCCTATCAAAAGGGTTGGAGGATTCAACAAGTACGAGCTTCCCCACCCATGGGATGAATTCTACTACATCATGATGAAGTATTTTATGCTAGAGGGTAGGTATGGCATTTTCTACTACTACCATCTCCCGTTCCTGAACCATTTGAGGAACAAAGACCTCATTTCCATTCCATTCTTTTTACTGCATTCGATGGATGCTAACATTAAAGATATTGCTGAAGCTAAGAAGAAAGGGAAATATTTTCCCATCTTGCATCAGGGCCTCATGCTCTGCCTATATAACTTTCACCTCGCCCTCTGCCCGCCTTGTTCCATTTCTATGCAAAATGTCAGCCCCTCAACCCAACCGCCGGCCATTAATGATTCAAGCCCTCGGTGCCTAAAATTTGGATCCTCCAATAAGAAAACCAAGAACCACTCCTTGGAGGAGGTAAGAACCCCTAAAAGAGTCAAAATCCAGGAGATTGACTCGGATTTGGACATTACTGAAGAAGCCAACACCCCCCGCTGCTCTAGCAGATTGGCCTCTGAACCCTCAAAGAAATCCCTACATGATCCCTCCTCCTCGCATGACATGGGCAAATCCATTCTAAATGTCATAGTGCCCCTGACCTAGCACAAACAAACCCCCCATTCTGTGAGCTCCACCCGGATCTCTAAAAGCCCTGTCTCCTCCATGAATATAGAGCTAGCCAATTTCCCTTCCCTGACCTTCAGGATTGAAAAAATGATGGTTGTTGAAGAGGCCAGTAGCGTGAAGGAAGAAGATCCCAACCTGGTTGAGCTTGAGAAAAAGATAGAGGCCCTCTCTGACAATGTGCAGGTGATCACCAACAAACTAGAGGTGATGGAGTCCAAGATGCACGATGTGTCCAAGTTCATGCTACATGTCATGAGATGCTTGGCTACTACACTATGCCTGTTGTAGGATACCACAACCAAAGGGAAAGGCAAGGAGGACGACAACTACAAAGGCTTGTTCAAGTTCCTCACAAAGGAATGGGCTAGAAAGCTGCTCCCCAAGAAGAGCCAAGGGAAAAGGAAATAACTGTTTGCATGTGGTGGAGTTTTTTGTCTATGTTGTGTAGTTGCAGGCCGGATAAGCCCAGTTTAGGTGTATGTTTATATTTTTCTAGTTATAGCCCTACGTGGCATATGAATTACACTCTGATTGGTAGTTTGTTATTGCTTACTAACTCTCGTAGTATGGTTTTTGTTTTTTATAGAGGTAAAAGGCTGCTACTTTGCTGATTTTATGCGAACAATGGTCCTACCACTATTCTCTTAATTGTACCTATGGGTCAGCCCCCTTGTTTTTGGCTGCTTTTATTATCAAAAATATTGATGTGGTTTTTTCTACTAGAATTTTCACAATTTATTTTGTATTACTTTATAATAATTTATATTTCCAGGGAAATAATTAAACATTTACCTTGTCATATATATTGGATTTATTTTTTAATATATTATTATTTAAAATTGAAATTTGAAATTTTTTGAATGTGTTTATTAATGAATACATTAAGAATATCCTAAATGATGTGTTTGTTTCTTGAAGGATTTGTTTATTCTTTTTAAAGTCTTTACTTCCTCTATTAAGAGTAAAGAATTTTTAATTGACTATGTGTTGTTATATGAAGTTATTTTTTCTATTTATATATTTTTTAATTGACTAAATCAAATACTTAAGTTAAAGTGGATAATGATTTGCATTAGTTTTTTGAAATCGTATATTTAAATTTTTTTATTACTAGAAAATGAACTTGACTCATCTTAAAGTAAAATAAAAAAGGTTAGTTGAGAGTCCAAGGGGTTGAACTTAATTGGTTAAAGCATTGAGTTATCAATGTGGAGATCCAAGTTCAAAATCTAATAAGACATCTAAAATGGAATTCTAAGTTGTGACTATTAGTATTTCATAGTTTGCTTCTAATTTGGAGGTGGTTTCTAAATAAGTGGATTTCTAAGTTGTGATTATTGGCCTTCCATTAGCAGTTTCTCAAAAGTAGCTAATGTTAGTCTCATAATTGTGTCCACAAGAGCTTCTATTGGTCTCATGTCGATGCCCTCATGAGCAGAATATACAATGTGCATAGTAGCTTTTGAATACCAAGAAATAAAGAGGAGTAAAGGTTAAACATATAATAAAATTCTAATTAAAGTTAAGTGTAGGTGAGATAAGATAGTAGTTTGACAACCATAATTTGTTGTCATGGTACTTGAGAGAACATAGGTGAGAAAAGAGTTATACACTACAAGTAAGGATAATAATCTCAAAATATTATAAATCAAAGTATAAAAAGTTATTACATCAAATCATATTTTTATTCACCATTACATATTTCACCTTATCAAAGTAAGATTGTCATTTTAACTATCATTTTAATTATATAAATATATAAAACATGAGAATAATATCAATTAGTAAATATGAAAGACATGATAATCTCATCACAATACTCCATATGCGACTTTTACTGTTAGATTAAGTAAATCAAGAAACAGCCTGAACCCTTACATAGTAGGCCACTGATAGAAAAAGGGGGTTTCAGAAGCTATGAGACAACCCATAATTAAGGACCAAAACCAACAAAAAACCAAAACTAGTTAGAAGCCAAAAAATAGATCGAGAACCAAAATAAACCCCTAGGAGATACAAACAATTTGTATTACTAAATAAGGGATTTCATAGCTTGTCACTCTTGATTGAGTACATTCATCTGATCCCAAAAAGAGGGTCTTTTGATTTGAGTGATCTCCTTAGTGGGAGCAACATCTCAGGAATCATCATTATCTTTACCTTTTTGACCGGGCAACTCTAAGTTCTAGCAGAAATCTCAATAGACCCCTTCCACTTGGCATGTTCCTTATCTAACTCTTGTTGTAGAAATTACATCAAGGCCATTGTCTTGATTTATCATCACCTTATTAAAGGAAAAAATTCTTGTCCAATTTGTCCTTCAGAGCATCCTACTTCCTTAAAGAGAAGAGAAAATCTCTCCATATTGTTTGTTTCCTCCTTTGAGGCCACATTCGCTTTTAGAACATTCACCTCCTCTTCTATGATTCTCATTTATTGAGCCTTTTCATTAAATCATTAGCCTTAGCCTACACCCTCTCATCTTTATTTTCAAAGGACCAGTCCCTAACCTTCACATCCACCTCAACCAAAGTCTCTGGCCTATTGATTTTCCTTTTCAAAATGTTCAACTAAGCCAATAGCCATCTAATGATCCTCTCATCTTTATCCTCAAAGGACCAATCCCCAGCCCTTGCATCCACCTCAACCAAAGTCACCAACCTATTGATTATATTTTTCACAATGTTCAGCTAAGACAATAGCCATCTAATGATCTTATTATGTTTATTATAGACAATCCATAACTTATTCACATTGTCAACAATTTCCACTAAACAAGGCTCTCCATGAGAATAAATAGGGGAACGGAGAGGGGAGACCCAGGTTGATGAAGAAGGATTAGGGGCAAACTCGGTCACATTAGGATGGGAATCATTAGGGGTCCATTCAAAGAAAGTGGACTAGGAAGAATAATAGTCATCCAAAATGACTTCCTAGTCCATAATAGTAACAACATTCTTTCCCTTTTGGGACTGAGAAAGTGTTTCAATATTTTTTAATTTGGCAATGCATTGAGGATTGACAAGAGAGGGAAAACCTTTAAGGGGGAGTGAATAAACCTAAGATGGAGGCACCAAGGTAATTGGGCTAAAGGGAATTTTTATTCCACAATCAAAAAAGGGTTTGATAGGGGACTATGAGCAAGAGTTTAAGGCTCAACTAAAAATTATACAATCTAAGGATCAATCCTAGATGAAGGGGTACCACATTATCTTTAGAAATGCCACCATAACTGACTAAGAAAGAGAGTATAAAATCCAAAAAGTGAAATTCATATTAAAACCATGTATAGAATGGTTGAGTATAAGAGAAAGTTGAGAATGGGAGCTTTTAAACATTTCACCAAGAGTCACATACTTCATCAGAGTCATAGCCACATCCTTCCACTGCATTGAGAGCTCCTCCATGTTAAACCTACTTTGAAGCTTAGAGAATTTTTTTTCATACACCAAAATTTATTGAAGTCCTCTTTGTATAACCTTTCCTTTGGGCTTCTTAGGAAACACAACCCCTTCAACTGAGAGGCCAGTGCTAGACACAATGAGTTCCTTCAACATAGTGAAGGACACCCCCAATACAAACCCTAACATCAACCCAAGAGCGGGTTGACTAAGTATAAAGGGAGTGTGCATGACTAGTCATGGCCTCAATGTAGGAGGAAAAATTATGCCTTTCAAAAATCAGCCAGAGGACCTCATCTTTTATAAGTTTCTCACAAGTATTGGGCTCTACTAGAATTAAATCACCACCTATGGTAGGTGAGAGTATAGTAGAATTAAAAATATTGAAAGCTATCAGATTAATAAATTTCAAGATGAAAGTAGAAGAGGACAAATTTTAAAAGAATTAAAAGAAATCCTTTACAAAAAATGAAGAGTATTTTCCCACATAAACAAATGATGACAAGAGATGATAGAAAGGACCATTATCAAAATGGAAACCTATAGATATTTAATTCATAATAAAGCTTGGATCATGTCTCGGATCACAATATGAACGTCTCTTAGGATTTCGTACACAAAAGTCCATGTTTGCAAATAATCGATGAAGGGACCTAGGTTAGCCAACCTATCAGTTGACTTGTTCTCTTCCTTGAGGGTGTGGGATAATCTGATATGTCTGAGAGTAGAGAGAATATGGAAAAAATCAATGATTAAATCCTTCATGGGCCATCCAAGGGAGACATTATCACATAATCTTTGAATCCCCTTCAATAGTGAGATTATTAAAATATTTATCCTTGGCCATAAATATGCCATGAAAATAAAACATCACCTCAACAAAATTAGAAGTCTAAAATCCTAAATTGAACACATAGGCAAGCACTAGATTTCCTTTTCAATCCCTTATTATTCTACAATCTGGAAGGAAGAATGAACTAGAATGATAGCATCTCCTATGCCTGAATATAGTTCTGGTTAAGCTCAATACCAGAGGACTTAATCCTCTTACATAAACCCATCTCGGTCACCAATGATCAACCAAATCCTTTGCATGAAAAATTATTACATTATTTGCTCCTATACATCCTTATCATTATCCCTTACATTCCATACATGATCTATAATGAGATCTTACATCATATATATACAAACCCTTAACCATAAACAATAAGGTCATCCACCAAATAATAAAGCAATTACATAATTACAAAACATGTTGGCCTGAGACCAAACAAGTAATATCCAACCCATAAGACATCCCAAGAACACATCAAGAAGTCCAAACAATACGTTACATTAAGCCAGTACATAACCTATCGGTAAACAACTAAAATAGCTAGTGTTGACATCAATGACAAAATATCAATGCAAAATACAATCAATTCCTCCAAATGGCCAGCAAAATATTATATTATTCTACTCTTTCTAGATATTCCAACTCGTATGAATAAAATATTTCCACCAAAGCTCCACAATTAAGGGGTTGGAGCATAGGGTGTGACTTTCAATGTTCAACTTTCGAAGTTATCTAGTTTAAATTTTTATCCAAGCTATATAAAATAATAACATAAATAATTCTCAACTTTTGAATCTTTATATATCAAAAAATATAATGTTATCTTTCTTTTCTAAGAGCATGCTATATATTAGAGGCAGAGAAACCATATTTATATATATCATCTCATTTTAAAGATATAAGGTTGATACGCTTCTTTCTCTCTAGTCAATCAATATTCTATGTATTCATTTTATTTCTAAATATATATTGGATATTAAGACATCTTGAGCTAGAATCATTTCTTATGTATTCAATATCTAGTGCATTGTTGTTTTTATATGTGTGAATTCACACAAATGATAAAATAGCATCAAAATAAAAAATTGAAAATTAATTTTGCTAATACTCTCTTAAAAAATGCCTTGGTATTTTCTCCTTGAGACTGCGGAAATGGAAGGCGGGCGGTTCCAGAATTCAAATTTGAGTAGGAATTCAGGATCGGCATCGGGATAGCATGCGAAAGATGATTCAGAGATTCCTGTTGAAGGAGGAGGTTCAGATGGTAAGCACCTCGATGATCCTATGAACTTGGGGGACCCAGGGGGAGGAACAACACCACGTGAAGAGTAGTTAGCAATACAGAGCAGGAAAGGGCAAGTTCAAACTTCAAAAATAGAAGACGGCAACTCAGGAGGAGCCCAAGGACAACAAACGATTTGTGTTTCAGAGAACAGGGTGGAAGGTAAAGATCATCTAGAAAAGGTTCTTTCGTCAACAGACCCTAAAGGGGGACCCAATGGATAGACACATAAGTGGTCCTCGTTGTTTGGGGTTAAGCCTAAAGGTAAGTCCTCATCGCCTCCTATTAAAAACTCCTTTAATGTATCTCAAGGCAAGTTTGCTATCGTTGTTCCTGACCAAATCATTGATCAAAATATCATTAGAATGGAAAATACTTTGATTGGTTATTTCTTTGGATCTAGACCTAACATAGAAATAGTTCATGGATTTGTCAAAAGAAAGTGGAACCTGAAAGGTCAGGTTGATGTGGTAGCAATGAACAAAGGCTGTCTATCCTTCTCCTTTTCTTGTGATGAGGATAGAAGAAACATTCTATGTAGTGGGTCTTGGGCAATAGGCAAATACATCATGTACATCTAGAAGTGGTACCCTAATGTAGTGAAAGGAAAGAATTTTTTGGCCCAAGTCCCAGTGTGGGTCAAGCTCCCCAGGCTCCCAATGGAATTCTGGGAGGAAGATGTTTTTGCAGGAATTGCCAATACATTTGGGGAGCTTATCACTATTGATCAGATCACGGCTTCTAGAAGAAGGCTGATCTATGCTAGGATCTGTGTTGGAGTTGGACCTGATACAAACATGCCAGAGGAAATGGAGATAGAGTCAAAACTGGGGAAGTGGAAGCAGAATATTGTTTATGAAACAATCCCCTTTTCCTATTTTCATTGTAAAAAAGTCGGACACTGGGCTAAAAAATGTCCATCTATAGAGGATAAACCCCATATCCAAACTAAGGTTTGGAAAAAAGTGGACAAGACACTAAAATCTCAGGAATCCAATGATCCTAATCAAGAGAAGTAGTCTCAGATAGGACTGGTGGAGGAAGAAATCACCAGTGAAGTGGGTAATGAACTAAAGATTCAGATGTTGGAACAAGGTGTTAAGGACTCAGTACACAAAGAAAAAGACAACACTCAGCAAGAGTATCAAAAAGAGGACAAGACAGAGGGAGAGAAAGTAGATAAACTACCCATAGATAATAAAGAGGAAGGAGATAGCTTCAACCTTGTCTCAAAATCTCAAGATCAAGATAAAGAAATAGACTAGTTCTAGGAGGCCCAACCTGATACCATTTTAGGCCAAGGGCTATCAGAAATCTCATTAAGCACCCCAACAAAGGGAAAGTTGGCCCATTCGGAGGAAGAAGATCCAAAATGGGGAGATGAAGAGGACATAAAAAAGGCACTGGGGAAGAATGAAACAAAGCAGGAGGACAAAGAAACAGTAGAGGATAAAAGAAGGAAAAAGCACAAAAAAAAGAATAACAATAACCTAGTAAATAGTACGCTGACTAGAAACACCAAAAGCAAGCTTGGTGATGTGGGAGTGCAACACACTTCTCCAGGAAGACACTCAAATGCCAAAAAAAGAACATTGGAAACAAGCGGGAATTTAGCAGATGGTACCCAAAGAACCATCTTTGAGGCAGGTATTTCTAAAAATCCATGAAAATCATCTCCTGGAATATTAGGGGACTTAATAGTCCTCACAAACATAATTTAGTTAGAAACATGATTAGAGACAAAAACCCTGACATTTTTTTGATTCAAGAAACTAAGATGGTTAAAGATAAAGTTGAAAGTTTGAATATTTTCAAAAAGGGAGGAGTCAATGAAGGTAGTTCAGAAGGTGCTTCAGGAGGAATTGTTACATTCTGGAACAAAAACAATATAGAAGGAGAGGTGTTAATTCAGTACAACAATCTGGCCTGTATTAGATTTAAGCACATTAAGAATTGCACTGCGTGGGTCCTAACTACTGTTTATGCTCCTAACACTAAGACTGGTTGAAGCAAGATGCGGAGATATCTTACTGGGCTGAGAAGAAGGTTTGCTTAGGATAGCTAGATAATTATGGGAGATTTCAACACTCCCTTGAAGGAAAATGAGAAAAATGGAGGGAGTCATGCTAATCTGGATAGCAGATTGGACCTAATGGACTTTATAAACAATTATGCCATTCATGATCTGGAGTTGCAAGGAGTCAAATACACTTGGACTAATAGAAGAAGTGGTGAGAATTTGATTCAGGTTAGAGTTGATAGAGCTCTTCTTTCCTTAGATTGGTTTAATCTTCATGAATGTTCTTTATCTTCTCACATAAGGGCAGGGTCAGATCATTACCCTTATAGATTTGAAAAAATGTGGACTAGACACCCGAATCTGGAAAGTAAGATTAAGGACTGGTGGCGGGTCAGTATTGAAGGCAATGCCATGTATAAAGTGGTCAAAAAGTTGAAGAATGTTAAAGATAATGTCAAGAAGTGGAATAAGGATTGCTTTGGGAACATCTTTACCTCAAAAGCAACAACCCTCTTAGAACTCAAGGAAATCCAGGATGAGATACAGCACAATGGTTACACCTATATGTCTAGAAACACTGAAGATGCTATTCTTATGAGATATCATGAAATAATAGCTAAAGAGGAAACCTACTAGAAACAAAGATCGAGAAATGTCTGGTTAAAGGAGGGGGATAGGAACACTAAATAATTCCATATGTCCACCCTGAGACATAAGGCCATAAATAGAATTGTACATATTAAAGTGAATGGCAGATTTGTTGAAGATGATGATTCCATGAGCAAGGCTGCTATGGATTTTTTCTCTAATTTACTTGCTAAGGATCAAAATTTGAATATACAGGCCCAAAGGGAACTTCTGGATAGTATACCTACCATTTTGGGGGAAGATCACAATGATCGTTTAACTGCCATTCCTTCCCATGATGAAATTTTGACAGTTGTTAAGTCCTTTGAGGGCAGCAAAGCCCCAGGTCCGAACGACTTTTCCATGTTCTTCTTCCAAATGTACTAGCATATTATTGGAGAGGATGTTACCAGAGCTGTGAAAGAGTTTTTTGGTGCTAGAAAACTTTTGAAAGAAGTTAATGGTACTTTTATAGCTCTTATACCCAAAAAGATGGGGGCAGATTCAATGGATCTTTTCAGACCTATAAGCTTATGCAACTCTCTCTACAATATTATCTCTAAGGTCCTTACCTCTAGAATTCTAAAATTGCTTCCTTCCATTATTTTGCCTCAGCAAAGTGGTTTTGTCCTGGGAAGGTAAATTTTGGACTCTATCATCTCTATTCATGAAAATATCCATTCTCTAGCCTTTTCTAAAAAAGAAGGTTTTTTTTTGAAACTTGACCTCTCTAAAGCCTATGATAGAGTGGATTGGGATTTTATGATGGATGTTCTTTCTGCTTTTGGTTTTAATCCTAGGAGTGTTGGCCTTATTAGGCAACTTGTTTCTTTGGCTACTTTCTCTATGTTAATGAATGGCTCCCCCTCTCCTTTCTTTAAAGCTTCAAGAGGTCTCAGGCAGGGGGACCCCCTATCTCCAGTGATCTTTATCATCATGGCGGAATGTTTGGGGAGATGTATTGGAAAGTTGGTTGAGAAAAGGGAGTTTTGTGGTTTGAATCCTTCTTTGGCAGATCAAATATGCTCTCATCAGCAGTTTGTTGATGATTCTATAATAATGGGAAAAGCCACTATGAAGGATGCTAGAAGACTAAAAAAGGCTTTGGATAACTATGGAGAGGCTACTGGTCAGCTTATAAACTAATCTAAAAGCTTTGTTTATTTTATCAATACCATGGAGAGAAGGAGGATTAAAATTAGTAACATTCTGGGTGGCCAAATTGGTAGCTTGCCTGCCTCCTATTTGGGGCTCCCTTTAGGTCAAGATCCTCTAGATATCTTTTGGGGAGCCTTGGTGGATAAATTCCATAAAAAGCTGTCTGGATGGAAGGGAGCTCTACTTAGTCAAGCAGGTAAGGTTCAAATGCTAAAAACCACTCTTCAAAGTATCCCTCTCTATGCCATCAGTCTGTTTAGGATTCCTACTAAGTATGCTGAGGCCATTGAAAAAATACAGAGATCCTTTTTATGGACAGGGGTTGAGGAGAAGAAGAGAATGAACTTAATTGCTTGGGAGAAGATCTATAAGCCTATGAATAAAGGTGGTCTGGGCCTTAGAAGAATAAGAGACATAAATGAATACCTTATGGCCAAGCAGATTTGGAGAGGATATAGAAATCAAGGAGAGTGGAAAAAAATATGGGACGAAAAATATAAAAGCCAATGTCTGAATCTTCAAAGTTTCCTCAAAGCGGAGATTATCCCAATTGGATTCAATATTTGGAAAAATGTCTCTAGGACTAGAGACTTAATTATCAAAGGCACAAAATGGAAGTTGGGGAAAGGGAATCTTATTCAATTCTGGGAGGACCCTTGGCTTTTGGAGATCCCTTTAAATGAAAACCCTGAGTGGAATAGATATTAGAACCAATGCAAGGAAAGATTTGGAACCAAGGTGGAGGATTATTGGAAAGATGGACAATGGAAAGACTTGTCTGAAGTGGATCAGTCTTTGGGTAGTTTGAACAAAGTCGTGAACTCAATGGTGAGGGTTGAAGAAGAAGACCAGTTGATTTGGAAACTCACAGCTAGTGGTACTTTTACAGTGGCATCTCTTTATCATCAACAATACAATAACATGGAAAGTCCTTGCTGGGCTAAAGCATGGGTGAAAGGTCTTACCCCCAAGATCAACATTTTCTTTTGGATGGCCCTCCAAGACAAAATTCTTACTATAGAGAATATCAGAAAAAGAGGTATCAACATGCCAAGTTTTTGTACACTCTGTAAGTAGAATGAGGAGACAATAAATCATATGCTCTTTTTCCCCTTCTCAGCTGATGTTTGGGGAAGTTGTCTGGATCAATTCAATATCAGTTGGAGCTTCCCCAACTCAATTCAGGAGATTTTCAAATCATGACATCATCCTTCAAAAAATAGAACCACTACCTTACTATGGAGGATTGCTTTACCACACATTTGTTGGGGTATATGGAAAGAGAGAAATGATAGAATTTTTAGAGAAAAGAATACTAAGGCTAACCTTGTGTTTGAAAAAATAAGAAGAAGTATAGTGGAAAATATGAATATTATAGGTGGTATTGATAATCCTAACACTAAGGAGGATCAATTTGTCTATTAAAAATGGCGATTAAAAGCTCAAGAGAGCATCCAGAGTAATCCTAGAGAGGGAGTGATATGGACCAGCCCACCTAGGGGATGGATGAAAATCAATTTTCATGGGGCCTCTAAGGGAAACCTGGGGGCTGCAGGATGTGGAGTGGTCCTAAGGGATGAATGGGGAATATGTAAAATCATAAAATGTATTCCTATAGGAAATCAAACCAACCATGTTGTCGAAGCCATGGCGGCTTATCATGGGATTATCCTTGCCAAGAAGCCAATTGCACTAAAGTTTGGTGTGAAGGAGACTCCTTAAACATTATCAATTGTTTAAATATGAAATTCCCACCATCATGGTCGATTAGTAATGCTATTAAAGAAACTAGGAAAATCAGCGAAGAGTTTGAAATGTGTATTTTTACAAATGTTTACAAGGAGGCCAACTCTTGCGCTGATTGGGTAGCCAACCTGACTTGCCAATCAGGAGACATCATTACTAGTTATGGTGAAATGGAGATTGCAAGTGAAATGAAATCCTTGTTCAATCAGGACTGAAGCTATACAAGGCAACATGGTACTTTTAATCATTATTTCTAATGACCTTTTTGCCTTTTTCGATGCAGGGCTTCCTTGAAGATAATGAGCTATTAAATAGGTGTCATATCATCATTATTTGGCATGGATTATGGGTGCTCTTATAGAATAACCATAGAAACTAGAGGAAAAGTTGTCAAAATGAGAGAAGGCATTGCAAGGAAGGTGCTGGAAAAATGGGAGGTAACAAGAAGAGATTTGAACTTGCTTCCTGCTCTAAATGGAGAAAGAACAAAGATGTCTGGGGTATCCTTCAGCAGGGGGGTCTCAATGTTTTCATGGAATGACTAAATGGGAAGGACCCCACAATCACCAGCGATTTCATCAAGAACTAGGAAAATGGAAAAATTTGATTGGATCACATATGATGAATGTAGATGAAGAGGTTATCGTTGAGGCCATGGGGATGACTACTGAGGGTATGAAATTTTATAGGGACATAGGGATATCAAATAAAGAAGCAGACAAGTTTCCTGTTACAGATGGTGAGAGAAGAAAGATGATCAAAAATGACAACTCCTACCACTCCCCGAAGAGAATTTGCAGGCCATGGAGGTTTGTCTTATTTGCTTCTATTGAATATATTACCTTAGATGGTAGGTTTACCAGGGAATATGGGCATCACTTCATCCTTCTTAACCATTTATGTCATGGAGAAAGGGTTATCCTTCCCTATTACCTTGCCCGTTCAATAGATCATACTATAAAGGAGATCCAGAAGGACCCTAAAGGTGATCATGCCCTCCACAAGGGGCTTATGGTCCTGGTTTATAAAATGCTAAAGGGGAAGTGCATTGAAAAGCCTATTAAAGGTAAAAATGCCAGAGATGAGACTACAGAAAGTAAGAATAGTGGTTTCAACTTTGATTCAGAGATCAAGGGGGAGTCGGAAGAAACTAGCAAAAAATGAAGGATTAGGGCCAAGAAGAGGAGGATTATTGTGGAATCTGAAATGTCGGATTCTGAAACTGAATCCCTTGAGGAAAAACCTGTTAAAAAGAGGAAAGGGAAAGCCTCTAGAAAGAAGGCTCAGAAAAAGAACACTAAAAAGGGTAGCAATTCTGATCTCAATTATGTTTTGGTTGAATCTGAGGATGAGGATGATGATAATAAGAGGATCGATAGTCAAGACAAAGAAGGGGAGGGTAACCCAGTTAAGGATAATTTGGAGACCGTGAATACCACTAGTCTGCATAACAAGGAAAAAGGGGGTCAAAGTGATAGTGGTGACAAAGATACTATTAAGGCTTTCTATGAGACCATTGCTACTATGGTGAAGGATATTAATAGTATGAAAACTGATACACAGGCCATGGCAAGAATTACAGTTGGTGACAAGCCCTTGGCGGAGCATGTTAAAGAGATAGTGGTCATTCTGCATAATGCGCAAGCTATTGAATGTATGGTTGGAAAAATCTTAGCTACATAAAAAAAGGTCAATGAGATGGGAGATATAAAGGAAATGGAAAACAAACCGAAAGATTTTGGCAGCAGAATTGACAAGCTGGAGCACAATGTCAAGCAGCTTGCTGATCAAAATTTCCAAATCCTCAAATCTTCGGTGGACAACATGAACATCTTTATCAACAGGTTCAAGAATAATGTAGAGAAGGATGGTGATAAAGAGTGGGTGAAAAAGAAGGGTCATGAAAGGAGGACCAGAGCCAACACAAAGAATAAGAACGACATCGATGGTCGTGAGCTGGAGGATATGAAGACCTCAGTGAACAACGTGAAACAAATGGTTGTTCACACTGAGGAGATTCTGAATAGTATTTAGTTCCAGTTGTTGTCCTTGGTTTTGTCTCTTTGCTGTCTTTTGCTTTCCTTTTGCTGTCTGTTCTGAGTTTTTAATGTAACGATGTATTAAGCTGTGCCCTTCCGGTGGGTTCATTTTGACTTTTTGAAGTGATCAGGCACTTTTTTTAGCATTTCTAGTTTCCTGGCTTGTAAAAGGTTCGGGTACCTTTCAAATACCTACTTTTACTTAATCAAAACATTGATGTTGATGGAAATAGAAGTTTGAATCTTGTTTGAAAGAAGTAACCATAATAAGCATTAATATCGATATCAAGGGATATATGGCCATGTAAAATTGAACTTAAAATAATTTATTTGTTATTATTTTATTAATCTAAAATTAGAGAAATAAAAATTAACTTGAAGGAGTTGGTGATGAAATGAAACTTGTAACCGTAAAAATGATAATTTACACATAACCTAATTGATAAATCAAGAAAATAAGCACATAATTCCATATGCAAAGAATAGACAACATACCCATCAAAGATGACACAATATATATCTTGGGAAAACCCTCATGAGGGAAAAACCCTACCTCCAAAACCATCCATCCACCATGTATTAATCAACAATGCAACATTACAATACATCCATGTTTAATCTTTTGAATCACAATCCAACACCAAGCAATCTATATGAACAAGCATGTAACCACACATCCAATGCCATGCTTCCAACCTCCACAAATGCAAACATAGCCAACCTACTAACCTTAAACAAGTACCTTGTCATTGCTTTTATAGAGTCAAACTCCCATAAAACAACCAAGTGGTATTACATTAAAACCATGTGCTAAAACTATGGGCTATCTAACCATTGACACCACATTTAATATTGGGTACTAAGTTTTCTCTTTTTAACTATCTTTCCCCAATATTAAATAATTAAAATATAATAGACTAAGTGCACCAAGATGGTGAACAGAAAAGTGGCCACATGCAAAAAGAAAGAAATTTTTCATAACCCGTGCGTGTTCTAGAAATTCAAAAATGTGAAAACAAAAAAGTTCCTCAAAACTCGTACGGGTTTTGAGGAACATTATATTTGATAATAAAAAATCAAAAGTTCCTCAAAACCTGTACGGGTTAACATTATATTTTTAAGAAACCCATGGGTTATGCAGAACTAGAAGTTTTGGCCTTAGTTTTGCATAACCCGTATGAGTTATGCAGAATTAGGAACCAAATAGGAAGTGGGGAGAGAGAGAGAGAGAGAGAGAGAGAGAGAGAGAGAGAGAGAGAGAGAATAGGATAAGGAGATGGGGAGGGAGGGAGATTGGGAAAAGGAGAGGGATAGAGGGAGAGAGAGGGAGATTGGAGAGAGAGAGAGAGAGAGAGAGAGAGAGAGAGAGAGAGAGAGTAGGGGGAGAGGGGGTAAGAGAGAGATAATAGGGGATAGGAAGAGAGAGAGAGAGAGAGAGAGAGAGAGAGAGAGAGAGAATAGGAGATAGGAAGAGAGGGAGAGAATAGGATAAGGAGAGGGAGAGGGAGAGAGAGGGGGAGAGAGAGAGAGAGGAGATTGGGAGAGAGGGAGGGGGAGGGGGAGATGGGGAGAATAGGATAAAGAGAGGGAGAGAGAGAGAGAGAGAGAGAGAGAGAGAGAGAGAGAGAGAGAGAGAGAGAGAGAGAGAGAATGGGATAGGGAGAGAGAGCAGAAGAAGGAGGAGAGGATGAGAGACATGAGGTAGAGAGAGAATGAGAACAAGAATGAGAAAAGGGTGAGAGACTCAATAGAGAGAGAAGTGTGAGGGGGGGAGAGATGAGATAGAACTCAAGGAGGATAATCAAGGCTAAGAATAGATAGAGACAGTGATGGGGGAAGGAAGATGAGAGAGAGGAAAAGAAGAGTGACATGCATGTATACAAACATATATACATATATCTATATAAATATATGTATATATAACTATAGATATGCATATATGCATATATAAACACATATTATATATGTATGTCTATACATATGTGTATTAAATGCTAAGTTTATAGGCATACATTATTATGTCTTCATAACCCATACGGGTTTTGTGAAACACAAAATAATGGTTTTAGTTCTACACAACCCATACGGGTTATGTAAAACTATGAATAGTACTTTTGTTTTTCAAAACCCGTTTGGGTTATGGAGAACTGTGAATAGTAATTTTTGTTTTTCAAAACCCGTGCGATTTTTGGCTTGGTAAGAGGGTTGGAAAATGACCCTAAGGCTTGCAAGCCCATTTTTCCCCCATTTTTGTCCCTTTACACATTTTTTCATCTTCCAACATGATTTCTTGACTTCGTCATCATCAGGTTTACAAATGATCAAGTGGGTATCTCTAAAATTACCACCATAATCTCACACGTCTTCACAGTTTTCTAACAATATAATTTTTTCTATTTTTGGAAAACATTAGCATTGTAAACTTTAATTTTCTTTACCAATTCCTTGATAGTCCTCACAGACATATGTCTACCTTTTTTTTAATAACTTTTGATATACTTGACCAAAATCAAAATAAATTACATATTATTGTTCTACACTAGATTCTATACACTTTAAAAAAAATAAGTTTGCATTTTCAATTATTTTGATGAAAGTTTTGCCCAGCGCATGAATAAGTACTAAATTTTCAGGATGTGGTCACTTCAAAAAATCATTAAGAAAAAAAACACTAAATGGAAAATTACAAAAAAAATACACAACTTCTAGATATCACTCTTACCTATCATCCTACTAAAGGGTTTTCAAAAATACTAAATCTAACTATATATTTTGTGCAACACACGAAAATAGTTATGTTATGTTTTTTTCTGAAAAAAATTAGGAATAGTTTTTCATGCATGAGAGGTTTGTGTTGACATTTGCATGAAGATTGCATTGATGAACTTTTATATTGTCATTGATGTTAATTATAATCGGTAATGATGTTGTAATAATGTTGTTTTGCAACTAGTAAGTGAGATTGTGAAGAAAATAGGTATTACTAGAAAAGAAGTGAGATCAACTGGTAAACCCTACCTGTTGATATGCTAAACCCTAACCAATGGAGTTTGGTGAATCGGTTGTATTGGTTTATGATAAAATGATGAGCGGTAATGATTATTCCATGTATGCATGTTGTATGAGAAGAGTTTCAAATGGTTTTTAGCATGTAGAGATAACGGTTTTATCTTGGGAATGAGCAAGTTCATTGCATGTAATGGAAACCACATGATGAGTTATAGGGATCGATGAAGTGGTGATCAAGGAGCAGTCGAGGTTGTCCTGAACGATGTGCAAGTAATTGTTATGTAATCCAATAGTCATACTTGAACCAACTTGTTTGTAATCTCTATGAGATCTTAGGTTTGTGATATGTTACTGACCTATTGTTTTGCTTATAAGGTCGATGAATTGTTTTATTGTAGTGTTGGCAATTTTGGTTGAATGTAAGAGTGATTGGTTTCCAAACCAGATGATATATTTGTAGTGTGTGTAAAGGTAGATAGAAGCATGAAAAGGATCTGATCAAGTAGAGTAGTGATATTCACCAGATCAGCAAACCCCTGTTGTTCTCTAACAATTACAATAGTCAAATCCCTTAATGGGGTAAGCTCTAACAAGCTTAGTGTTATCTAAATCCTCTAACTAGGTGATCCATTACCTTGGATTTCAAATCCAATCCCTTAACTGGGTGGTCCCTAATAGGATCTGTTCTTAATAGGACTTATTGTAAAGCTTTAACAGGCTTGGCTTCTAACAGGGTGAACTTCAGAAGAGTTTAGAATACTTGTGGGTATTCGTCTCCACCGTGGTTTTTCCCATTTGGGTTTCGACGTCAAAATTATTGTGTCAAGTGGTGAATGTTTTTGTGGTTATGTTTGATATGTTTAATTTGCTTAACAACTAAATCAACTTAGATATGATATGATGAGAGACAATAATCTGAAATGAGCTTTTATTTTTGTCAGTAAAGCATTTGGATGTTTTGGTTGAAAGGTTTGAGTTTAAGAGTTGTTTTGTTGTTATTCTATTATGATAGTCAACCAGTTTACTTGACGGTGATATTGCATTTGATAGTTCGGTGTTTGAACTAGTCAGTTTTGAGTGTGTCTTGAGAGGTTGTTTTTGTTTGGTTAAAAGTTTATGTCAGTTTTCTATCTACTCATTCACACCCTCCCTCTCGGTAATTGATCAGATCCTTATTAATTCATCATACCATCAATTAGTATCAGAGCATTTCAGGTCCTCTAATGTCTAAGCCTAACAGGTTGAGGTAAATATCTTGAAGAACATGATGAAGAAATAAGGTCCAAAGTTTAATAGGGAAAACTACAAAATATGGAGTGATAGAATGAAAATTTATATCAAGATTCTAGGAAGTCAATACTGGGAACATGTTGGTACTCAATATGTTGCACCTAGTGGAACTATGTGTGATGATCAAAAGAAAGAGCAACAAGAAAATAATCAAGCATTGGAGGCCATTATCAATTCTTTGTCTGATTTAGAGTATGTTCATGTCCATGGTCTGGAGACTGCTTATGAGGTGTGGAAGAAACTTAAGTAAATCTATAGCAATGATGAGCATGTGAAGATTGCCAAAGAAGAGAGTCTAAGAGAAAAATTTGATGACATACGGATGGCTGAAGGTGAGAATATATAATAGTATGGTCAGAGGATCAAAGAGATAGTTGGTAAGAGAAAGACTATTGGTGGTAAAGTGGAAGATGCCATAGTGGTTAGTAAGGTGGTGAGAACCCTTCTACCAGTCTATGCTATCCAAGTTGCAGCCATTCAGGAGATAAAGTCTATTGATAAAACTAAGGTAACCCTTGAATCCATCATTGGTAAGCTTTCTACATATCAATTAAATGGTTATGATGGTAGTGTTCAAAAATCTAAATCTAGATTTAGAGCTTTAGTTTCTAGCCCTCCTCTGAGGGAAAGAAGAGATGTTAGTCACAGTTATGAATCTAGATCCAACAAAGAAGTTGATGATGAAGACAGTTTGATTAAGTTTGAAGCATTCTTGGCCAAGCGGTTGCCCAGAGGTATCGGTAAGTACAGAGGTAAATTACCTTTGAAATGTTTTGCATGTAACAAGATTGGACACATTGTAGCTAACTATCCTAATGGTGACAATGAGCATAAGCATGAGAAGTACACAAAGTACAAAGAAAAAGGCAAAAGAGATTGTCTCAATGCAGTTGATGGTGGTATCACTGATGAGGAATCTGAGGGAGATGCTAATGAAGACATTGTCTTTGTAGCCATTAAAGAGGATAAATCTAATCAAAAGGCATTAGTTTCTTGCATAGATAGTTTTGATGATCGGATCATAGATAGTGGTTGTTCACACAACATGACCGGTGACTGGAGTAAATTTATTATTTTGAAGGAATTTGATGGAGGAGTTGTGAGATTTGGAAATGACTCACCCTACATGGTAAAAGGAAAGGGAACCATTTCTCTTAATGGAAAGAGCATTGTAGATGATGTCTACTAGGTTGAAGGATTAAAGAGCAATCTTTTAAGTGTATCTCAACTCAATGACAGAGGTTATCCATTGGAATTCGAGAATGGAATGTGAAAATTCTATGGGAGAAAAGGTGAACTGATTGCAACCGGCAAGCAAACAAAAGGTAACCCATTTCACCTAAATCCTAAAGTCAACAACTATTTGATTGCTAAAGTAGATGATAGTTGGCTTTGGCATCAGAGATATTGTCATATAAAATTTGATAACATTATTAAGGTTAGTAAGTCCAAGTCGGTAAGAGGTTTGCCTCAATTGGACAAATTGGTGAATGCTCTATGTAAGGAATGTCAATTAGGAAAGATGACATCCTCAAATTTTAAGAGAAAATCTTTTTTAGTAGAACATTTGCTAGATTTGGTTCATACAGACCTCTATGGACCAATAAGGACTAAAATTATTCAAAGTGATAGATATTTTATGATCTTCACTAATGATTGCTCGAGAATGATGTGGGTCACATTCTTGAAGGACAAAACAAAAGCTTTTAGTAAGTTCAAGGCATTCAGGGCCTTAGCTGAAAAGGAAAGTGGTAAGAAGATAAATTGTCTGAGGATTGATCAAGGTGGTGAATTTACTTTAGAGGAATTCACTAGATATTGTGAAGACAATGGAATTAAGAGTCAACTTTCTGCACCGAGGACACCACAACAGAATGGTATTGCAGAGAGGAACAACCAGCCAGTTTTTGAAGTTGCTAGAATGATGCTTATACACGGAGTAGCAAAAAATTTCTAGAGAGAAGCTGTTAGCACAACTGTCTACACTATAAACCAAATATTGGTAAAGAGAGGTAAGGATAAAACTCCTTATGAATACTAGTATAGTAGATCACCTAATGTCAGTTATTTTAAGATTTTTGGCAGTAAAATTTTTTATCAAGAGAAGTGAATATGTCAATAAGTTTGAAGCTAAAAGTGATGAAGGCATATTTCTTGGTTACTCCACCAAGAATAAGGCCTACAAATGTTATAACAATCAAACACAGAGAAACATTGAAAGTGCTTATGTTCGATTGGATGAGTATCTAGAAGTCTTGGGAGAAACTAGTGAGGAGAAAAAGGATGAAGAACCTTACATTCTGATTTTGGAACTAGAAGCTTGTGAAGTGAATGGTTTTGTACCAGTTCAACCGAAACAAGTAGATTCAGAAGAAGATGATGATAGTGAAGAAGAAGAACCTAAAGATAATGAACATGTCATTCCAAGGTATGTGAGACTCAATCATAATCCTCACCAAATTATTGGAGATAAAGATGTTGGAGTATTAACCGGAAGAAGAATTAGAGAGAATTCTTGCATGATCTCCACTATTGAGCCCAGAACTGCTAAGGAAGCATTTGGAGATGATCACTGGATTAAAGATATGGAGGAGGAGCTTGACTAGATTGAGAAGAACAATACATGGACCCTAGTACCTAGACCGATGAATTAAAATATGATAGGTACTAAATGGGTATTTAGGAATAAACTGAATGAAGATGGAGTAGTAGTCAGAAACAAAGCTAGATTGGTATGCAAAGGTTATGCACATGAAGAAGGAGAAGATTATGGTGAGACATTTGCACTAGTTGCTAGATTGGAAGGTGTTGGGACTCTACTTGCATTTGCAGCATATAAGGGATTCAAAGTATATCAGATGGATGTGAAGTCAACATTTCTAAATGGAATATTGGAAGAAGAAGTATACATTGAGCAACCAGATGGCTATTCTTTGACTGATGCAAAATATATGGTGTGTAAACTACACAAGACACTATATGGTTTGAAAGACTACATTCACACCCGATGAAGATAGGTTTCCAGAGAACTAGTTGAAGTCATGGAGACTCAGTTGAAGGAGAATACATGGTAAAATGTAAACCAAGATTCCTATTCACAATCATAGCAATCAAGGGTATTGATACTTGTATTGCCATCAATGCCAAATGGGGAGATTGTTGGAATTTGCATGAAGATTGCATTGATGAACTTTTATATTGTCATCAATGTCATTTGTAACCAGTAATGATGTTGTAATAATATTTTTTTGCAGCTGGTAAGTGAGCTTGTGAAGGAAATTGGTATTACTAGAAAAGAAGTGAGATCAATCGGTAAACCCTACCTGTTGATATACTAAACCCTATGATTATGCCACGTATGCATGTTGTATGAGATGAGTTTCAAATGGTTTTTGGCATGTAGAGATAATGGGTTTATCTTGGGAATGAGCAAGTTCATTGCATGTAATGAAAACCATGTGATGAGTTACAAGGATCAATGAAGTGGTGATCAAGGAGCGGTCGAGGTTGTCTTGAATGATGTGCAAGTAATTTCTATGTAATCCAACAGTCATACTTAAACTGATTTGTTTATAATCTCTATGAGATCTTAGGTTTGTGATGTGTTATTGACCTATTGTTTTGCTTATAAGGTCAATGAGTTATTTTGTTGTAGTCTTGGCAATTTTGGTTGAATGTAAGAGTGATTGGTTGTCGAACTAGATGATGTATCTGTAGTATGTGTAAAGGCAGATAGGAGCATGAAAAGGATCTGATCAAGAAGACTAGTGTTATTCACCAGATCAGCAAACCCCTATTGTTCTCTAACAATTACAATAGTCAAATCCCTTAATCGGGTAAGCTCTAACAAGATTAGTGTTATCTAAATCATCTAACTAGGTGATCCATTAGCTTGGATTTCAATTCTTCTATCAAGGATACTCCTAATAGGGTATTTCTTCTAATAGGGAATTATAGTCAATCCCTTAATTGGGTGGTCCCTAATAGGATCCGTTCTTAACAGGACTTATTGTAAAGCTTTAACAGGCTTGGCTCCTAACAGGGCGAACTTCAAAAGAGTTTAGAATTCTTGTGGGTATTCATCCCCACCGTGGTTTTTCCCATTTGGGTTTCCAAGTCAAAATCATTGTGTCAAGTGGTGAATGCTTTTGTGGTTATGTTTGATATGGTTAATTTGCTTAATAGCTAAATCCACTTAGATATGATATGATGACCGACAACAATCTGAAATGAGCTGTTACTTTTTTCATTAAAGTATTTAGATGTTTTGGTTTAAAGGTTTGAGTTTCAAAGTTGTTTTACTATTATTACGTTATGATAGTCAACCGGTTTACTTGACAGTGATATTGCATTTGATAGTTCAGTGTTTGAACCAGTCAGTTCTGAGTTTGTCTTGAGAGGTTGTTTTTGTTTGGTGAAAATTTTATGTCAGTTTTATATCTACTGATTCACCCCCCCTCTCAGTACTTGACCATATCCTTATTGATTCATCATACCATCATTTTGACCCTCTTAATCTTATCCAATTTTAAAAAACTTTAGTAGCTTAGAAACTAGATTCATAGAAATACAATTCTTATTCTTTTCTCAACTCCTAGTTTTTAGCGCATGACCTTCAAATATCTCTTTGAAGTTCAGGTTTACCTGTTTTCAGAAAAGAATTTTTCTTTTTTTTTAAATAAATAAATAAATAAGTGGCCACTTATACCCCCCTTTTTGTTCACCATCTTGGTGCACTTATCCAATATACCCAAATGTTAGAATACAACATAAAGTGGCCCCAATAATATTCTATGGGAAACTCTGCATGTTACATGTACATGTGCAACTCACATAATAAATAAATTATTACAATTATAAGTATTATTATGCAAGGTCTAGAACACCTATTATCTCAACATTATCCCACTTGTATACATTTCATAAGAGGCAATAAGTAACCACAAACATTAACAAGTGAATAATCCCTCTATCTATATACCATCATGGAATCCAAGTGCTCCATGTGCTCTATTAATATATCAACAAGAAAAAAAGTAGCCACTAGATGTCTCATACATGAATGTTCTAACCCTCCACCATTCCACTACCATTTCACATAGATAAGAGGTAATCCAAAGATAAATCCACACAATTTGTCACAACAAATCGTAATTCCTACCTCAACTAATATCCTAAACACAAACACTCAATCCAAACGTATCAAATATATTTATAGTTGTCAAGTAACCATATCTATAGCTCAAATATCACCCACAGTAAGTGCTAACACATTCAACTATCCATACATATAAGGTATACAAAACATATCAATTGAATCTCATATCATCTGCATATACAAACCATAACATGCAATCGTCAACTCCAAGTTCCATACATGTCACATACACAACTAGAAACTCCCACTGCACCAGTAATGTCAAATCTAAAATGAATCCACTAACAAAATCATATAGATAGTGTAACCTTAACCATATAGTATCAAGGAATATCCACAATAAAATACATAACATGTAAACCAATAAATTACAAGTACTACAACTCTCACAACTAGTCTCCAATGCTCTCCCATGTTCTCCACCACCAACTAAGGAAGGACATATAGGAACCTTCATTTCATCTCCCACATGACAAGATATGAACAAAAAGTAGTGATCACATAGCTCCAAACAACCTCTAATCAAATATAATGTGAAACCAATTATCCAATCTAAGGTAACCAAGACTAAAGAGAAAAACTTCAAATCAAAACATGTAAAATATCCTTCTACATACACCTCTAAATGCTAACTATGTCAAGTATGATCTCCTCCATAAAACCCCAAATGAAAAGCCATAACAACACCCAAACCCATTTAGTCTCTTAGACCAAACAAAAATTTATATCATGTAATCAACATGGATGTAAGCCTCTCATAATAAAGAAGATCAAAGCAATACCATTCTCAATCATAAGGAAGAATTATAGCAAACCATCTCCCAAACTCAGCTCCAATTAATGTCATCATAATAAAAAATCAAAAGCACTAGGAGATAACCAATTCCAAACATCTTTCAAACTAGATCCGCCAAAAATAATTATCTATTCATAGCTCAAGATCTACATGAAAGATAAGCATAAACATAATCCAACTAAAAGAAACAATGGGCAATACCTCTCAATTTGTAAACCTTTGAGTAGACCAAGAGTGATGAATGATAATTCTCATCAAGCTATCCAATCCATCACAAATCACACTAAGAATAATCTCCTCATAGTTCCATACCAGGGGAATATTCTTTGGTCTTCCTGCTAAAATCATCAACCATCTCAAAGCATGTCTCTAGTCACAATATAATACCAACATCCATTATGTCTCCATGTGTCCATGAGCACATGTAACCAATAATTCTATGTCAAACTCCAAATACAACAAAGCACCATCATGAAGTAACCAATAAAAGGGTCATGTACTATACAAAGAGATCTACCAAGATCAATGTCAAAGAAGCAACCATAGAATCAAGAACATAAACATGACAATATGATCAAACCATCTCCTCCTAGGAGATACCATACTCCATATGAACATACCAAATAACCATAACATGTCAAAACTCTAAACTTATGTCAAGAGTGTAGTGTGACATAATAGAAACCATCCTATCAAACAAGGATAAGATATCAAATGAAAGCATAAACCATACCTCAATAAAGAACTCAATGAATCCTCCAAGATGTCCACATCCTTTAAAACTATCATGAAGATAAACCATATCCCATCAATGTACTTGAAAATGTGAGAGAATCTTCTGTAGAAACAAGATCTAAGGATTCCTCTAGCATTTGCAATATACCAGGAAGATCATCCACCATCCAATGGTGAAGATATATCACTTCCACAAGCTCCCTCTGAACCATGACACCAAGCCCTTCATAGCACTGTGATAACCATATCCTACATGAAGATCATCCAAGTCTACACACATACAACTAAAATGTCAATAGCATCATATGAACCCAAGATCTCCAAGCCAATAAAATATAAAACCGCCAACAAAACATTAGGAACCAATCCTACACTACCACATCATCATTGTTGAAATATCCCACTAAAATGTGTAATCAATATATCCATGGTATCATGATAAACTGTCCTCTTTATGAGAATCAAGTAGGGCACTTACACAATCAAAGAACTCAACAATGCATATCATGAGCTCCCAAAATCCAAAGTAACCATGATCCTCAAACAAGAATATACACCACCACAGCTAATCAAGAATCCAATAAACATCACCAATAAAAGCACCTGCAAATAAGATAATGGCATGCCAAATTCCCTAAACATAAGGAGAATCTATAAAACCTTGATCACATCCATTGAAACAAGCATCTAATTTGCAATGTGCCCAACCTATAAGAATCACATAGTCAGCAACATATGTCCTTCATCATGATTGTACCTAGTAACATCTCTCATCCTCAACATGGAAACCACATTAGCAAACCAAGTGACTAAACCAAGCCACCAATATGACTATGCATCAACAATGAAAGGTCTATAGGCATGGACAACCCACATCCAAACCATATATGAAACCTATGATTATGGACTACCTACAACACTACACAACTTGCAGACCCAACAATGAAACATGCATACCCAAACCAAATATTGACAATCATGTCAATATGAGAGAAATATAAGATACAACACTAAGTATACGATTACATAAACTTCGAATCTCCAAAACTAACAATGCCTAAACTCCTAATGTAACCATAGTCAAAGAACCCATAAATAATTATAAGATTAATTTAAAATAGTATATAGATCATATCAAAATAAGTTCAAACTAATCCACTGTGTAGATCTCTAAATGAGCATTTAGTTGACTATTGGAAGTCCAAAATATAACTCTATTTTCTCAAGTTATGACCTCTTAAGACATAAAGGTACCCCTGACTTATAGCTACCATTTCATTTTCCAAATTTCTTTACAAGATATATTTTATGTCAAACTTGGGCCTATTTCATTAATCTTGGGGATTGATATCATTTTGTCATCTTTAGGTATCATCAATACATAGCCTAAGTATTTGTTCGATATGCGCTCCAAATTTTGCCTGGATGACTATAAGCTTGAAGTGTCTCTATTTCTATCAAGCTTCAAACTTGAGGCTAAGTGTTCACCCTTGGTTAATGGCACTTTATACTAATAGTTGGTTGGGAGTCTCATCTACTTAACTCATATGAGACATAACATTTCATATGTTGTGGTTATGGTCTCTCTATTCATGTAGGAGTCAAATGAGTTACATTAAAAAGAAACTAAGTGAATAGTCCACTATATTTAGGGTACTTACAATTATGGGATTTAGTATGCAGTGGGTGTGGATATTGACTTGGTCAGACATAGATTCAAATTGGCAAGCGATTCTCAAGATCACAAGTCTACTTTAAGGTATTGCTTCTCACTTGGTTTTGATCCAATTTTTTTGTTGAGTAAGAAGTAGTCTATAATTTCTCTTTCATCTATAGGGGATAAGTATCAAGCAACAATTAATGCCACCACTAAGGCTATTTGAATTCAAAATATTCTCACTAAGTTCAACATTCCATTCAAAAATCTTACAATCATCTTTTGTGATAACTGAAGTGTGATACAAATCTTAAGGAAAAGTGAACAAAATATATTGAGATTAACATGCACTACAATTGGGAGATGATTTTGAAAAGCATTATTGATCTTAAGTATTGTTCAACATTGAAGTAGACTTCAACCATCTTCATCAATCCCTTTAGTGAAAGAAAGTTCCTTCATCTATGATATTTTCAAATGGTCAAATAGTTACATACTTCAAGTTGGGCTTCTTATTCCTTAATTTTTTCTCTCTCTATTTTGGAGGGAGGAGCTTCATTGCTTCTCCTATCATGTTCTTTTTAAAGGGAATTTCTATGTCTCTGATTCAATTTTCCTTGGCTATTCAAGTTCTATAATGCTTGATGATCATAATACAAAACAAATTATTTTGGCAATAGATAGTGCCTTTGTTTCTTCAATGCCTAAACTATTGCATAGAATTCCCAATCATAACCATAAAAAAATTTCTTCATATCATTTTACTTTTCACTGGAATATGCAATGGATCTACCTTACTAGCTCAAAACAGCTCCAATGACTCTACCACTAGCACCACAATCCACTTAAAACACCTTATTGAAATCTAGAAGTGATAAAACAAGTTTCTCTGTCACCTTCTTCTTCAACATGTCAAAAAAATTCACTACTCCTATGCTCCACTTGAACTCTTTCATATCCCCTCTAATTGTTTCAGTTCGGGGTGCACAAATACTATTGAAGTTTCTAATAATTTTTTTGTAAAAGTTGGCCAAACCATGGAAAGACCTCACCTCAATAGAAATCCTTGGGGTATGCCATTCTAGAATAACTTTCACCTTCTTTGGGTCCATTTTAAGACCTTTTTCTGAGACAACAAACCCCAAGTACATTGATTCCTTCATCACAAAACTACACTTATTCAAATTAATCAACAATTTCTCCTCTCTTAACTTCTCAAATTTTCTACGAATATGCATTAAATTATCATCCTATGTCTTACTAAAAATAAAAATATTTTTTATATACACAATAACAAACTTGTCCAAAAATTCTTTCAGTACCTCATTCATCAACCACTTGAATGTGCTTGGTGCATTGGTTAGCCCAAAAGGCATGACTAACCACTCATACAAGCCTTCTTTGGTTTTTAGGGTGGTCTTATATTTATCACCTTCTCTAATCTAGATCTGGTGATATCCACTCTTCAAGTCTATCTTTGTGAAGTATTGAGCTCCACTCAAATAGTCCATAAGGTCATCCATCCTTGGTAAGGGAAATTTGTACTTGATTTTTATCTTGTTTATGGCCCTAGAGTCTATACACATCCTCCACTCCCCATCTTGCTTTGGTGATAGTACTACAGGTACCACACATAGACTTGAGATCTCTCAGATCAATCCTTTTCTAAAAAATTCTTGAACTTGTCTATTCAACTCTTGATTTATGTCGGAGTCATTCTATGGGTTGCATTATTTGGCAAACTGGCTCTAGGAATCAAGTCAATCAGATGATTGATCTTTCTTACTAGTGGTAAACCCTCAAGCACATTATCAAACACAATTTCCCTAAACTCATTCAACAAACGTGAAACTTCTACAAGCACCTCTTTACTGTCTTCTTGGTGCAAGAGCATCTAGCACAAGAAGTTCACTTTGAGTTCAACATGGTATACAGACACCTAAAATTGTCATCTTTAATTAAATAAATATTTTATTTATTTAATTATTTTATCCTAAGTCTTCTATTAATTAAATAAATCTTTATTTATTCAATTAATTCACTTTAGCCCCTTCTAAGCCTTTCCTCATTTAAATAAATACTAGCCTTTCCTCATTTAAATAAATACTCTTATTTATTTAAATTGCCCTTTTCCTAAATTAAATAAATATTTTATTTATTTAATTGATCCCACTTTCTCTATTAATTAAATATTTTTTATTTATTTAATTAATTCATTAGTCTTTTCTAACCATGACACGTGTCATTCATCTCTTAATTCTTCTCTTACCTACCCCCTTTATCATTTAATTATTTCCTCTACCTACCCTTTAATCCTAGCCGACCATTTATCTTTACACCTCTTAATTTTATCCCTCCACTTCTTACAATGTTTTCTATATAAGAGGATGTCCTCTTCCTTTTCAACCCTAATCACTTAAGGACACAATCCATCTTATGCAATCAAGCCTTCTTGCAATCAAGTTATCAACCATATTTTCATTCTTTGTTGAGCTCTTGCACACACATAAAATCTAAGAGAAAATATATCAAACAAGATCAATGGAGATAGGAAGAAATGGAGATTGAAACCCTACTTTACATGTGAATGGTAATATTAATTTGTTTTGTTGGTTTGCATGATCTTAGGTATCTTCATTTGTGTGTGGTGGATGTTTTTCATTGTTATAATAGGGTTTTGTGGTTGGATCTTTGTTAGTCTTTTAATATTATTGTTTTCATCATCCATTTTCTCCGTATACATTTTGGCATGCCCGGTGGGACCCTTATCCCTTTTATTTTGACATCTTGTTTGCATATGTAGTGTTGTAAATTGTACACCCTTGCTAGGGTGGTACAATTTCACACTTATTTTAGCACCTGCCTTAGTTTCTTTGCATCTTGCATTATTATTTCTCTTTAAGCATTTAATTAATTAATTTAATTAATTCTAAAGTCATATTTCATCACTTCATACATCAAAAAATTGGGCCCTTTACCCTAAGTGTGCCCCTTTTTATTTTATTCCTCCAACAAATCATTTAATCATAAACCCTAATTAAGTCCTATTTTGATGCAACAATAATCAGTGAAAACCTTGAAAAGCGCCAACCAGCTTATGCAACAAGAGTGACACAATGAAAGTAGTAAGGAAACATAACAAATTCACTTAAACAAATCATATCCAATCCATAGAACCTCTGACAATTATCTAGTAATCATCATATTATCGTCAAAGAACATCCGATAGTTAACTGGTTATATGCAGGCTTCAAGCTAGAAACAATCCAACCAGGACTCTAAGAATCAACCGAATCACAATATGCGAATCTCAATCCTTGTTCAAAGTTCTACTTCCTCTATCCCTACAAATGATTATGTAACATCATATTTATACCAACCAAAACATATCCTGGTGGGCCTCAAAAGATTACATTCACCAATGTAGTAAAATGAAACGTGTAAGTAGGTCGGTCCTAAGATTTAACAATTTTTTCCAAAAAATCACAACCAAGTGAGATGCGGTTCAATAGGAAGGTCAACCATAGGCCAAAGAACATCGGACAAGACCCAATATGGATCCACATGCCAAGAATCATGTCGGTAATGAAAGAAAACCAATCAGTAAGCACAAGAACTATCCCAGGAACCAAGAAACAGCCAACTAGAAGCAATAACTAACCAGAGAAGAACCCAAATGAACTATGAATCTGGAATCAACCAAATGAAACCGAAAGGAAACTATAAACAAGATCTGCTACAAAGAAAAAGAAACTACCAATACATACCGGTAAGAATACTGAAACTACACAAAGAACTAAACAAGAAAAGAAAATGTTTTTGGTTGATGTAAGATTGCTCATCGACCGGGGATTCTCCTGCATCAGACAACCCAAGTAGAAAAATATGTTCCATGAGAGGAAACTCATGAACATCTAAAAGGATTTGGGATGAAGATCCAATGCTCATTTCTAATCCAAACATCTTCTTTATCTATCAGTCTCTGCTCTATCTTTCCCGATGCTTCAACGTGCTTCTCTAACCTATGACTCTCTTTGTTTCTCCTTCTTTGCTTCAGATTTGCACATTATCCCTATGTACTGGCTTCTTTCTTCTGCAACTTGAGATTTATTCTTGTCACAAGACTTCATCCAATTTGTCACCATGAGATCTCTGTTAACCAATTCCATCTGTCCATCATACTCATCTGCTAGATCCTTCTACCAACTTATGTCACCTTCTAGTATAATCTCTACAAATGGTTCTATCAAATCTTTCTTCAAAACCTTTGGTATATCCTCTGCAACAAGTTCTATCAGATCCTTCTTCAAAACCTCTGGTATAATCTCTGCAATTGGTTCTTTCAAGCCTTTTGATATGACCTCTACCACAGGTTTCCTACAACTTTTCTCAAGACTTAGACTCTTCACCTCCTTCTCTTTCTCCTTCAAATAAATCAATGTGAACTTCTGCCCACCCATTTCAATAGTAACTAGGTTTCTTCTATAGTCATAAATATCTCCTCTATCACACTGCTAAGGTTTTCCCAACAAGACATGACAAACATTCATTGACACAATATCACATAAAACTTCATCTCTGAAAGGCCCAATATTGAAACTCACCCAACACTTCTCCTTTATCTCTACCTTCTGATCATCTTGTAACCAACTCACCTCATAAGGAAAATTATGCTCAAGCCTCTTCAACCCAAGCTTCTCAACTATCTCCTTGGATACTAAATTATCAGTACTTCCACTATATACAATGACCTTGCAACACTTACCACCTAATTTGCATATAGTCTAGAAAAGACTCCTCCTCTGAGTAGATATGGTATCCTTTCTTCTGAACATAAGGGATTCTCCTTGCTTCGGTGCATAGTCAAATCTGGTACCATCTAGTTCTTCACTTGCCACACAACTTCTTGTCATTCCTTGCTTAAATTCATTGGATCTATGTCTAGTTTCTCCACACTTGAAACATTTTCCAAGAAATTCTCTACCAGTACTATTGCTACCCTTCCTTGGTGTCTTATATTCTGGTTCTTTACTCCACTTAGGTTTTGACTCATCTTCTTCAACTAGTTTCTTCATACTATAATTCATCTTGAATTTCTCCTTTCCCTTATTCGGTCATCTTCTTCTCACCTTCCCCTTAGCCTTCAAAGTATACTGGTAAGCTTCTTCAATTGTTGAAACCTTCAACATACTCATCTCATCTTGAATGTTAAAAGCAAGTCCATTGATGTACCTTGTCACCTTTTCTCTATCCATCTCTCTATGTCCAGATCTGATTACCACCTTGTATAATTCCTCAGTATACTCCTTCATAGCCATGTTTCTCTGTTGCAGGTTCTGCAACTTCTTGAACTCTAGTTCATAGTCTCCCAGTATGAACTTGGCCTTCAACCTTGCAACCATCTATCTGCACCGAGTGATCTTCAATTCACCATTCTCCACTCTATCTTTCTGCAACTCTTTTCACTACAAGGAAGCATGCCCTTTCAACTTGGTATGTGCCAACTGGACTCTTTGTGAGTCCTCGATATCCTCAAATTCAAAGTAGTCCTCCAACTCTCTAATCCAATTGATCAAATCCTCTAGGTTCAGTGTTCTGGAAAAGTTATAAACCTCAACTTTGTGCACTTTACTTTCTTGCACCACTGCTCTTAGGAATCTTTCCTCTCTCTCATCTTCCGGTCTTTCAATTTCCTCAAGCTCTTCACTAGCTTTCTCATACTCATCCTCAGAGTCAAGGTTTCTTCGCAAACTGGTCAAAGCATTCTAGATTTCATTCCTCACTTCATTTTTAAAGTCTTCCATCATCTTCTCTACCCTCTAGGGGTTTGTTCTTGTCAACAACATTTGTCCTTCAATTCTGGTGAACTGCCTCAACTCGGCGATCTGACTACCAGTTTCAATTGCCTCCCCTCAGTGATCTATTGAACACCCACACACCCTGCCTCCAATTGATGATCTATCCACCTCAAGGAATGCCTCAATTCTCACAAATGGTTCTTCCACCAACTGGTCTATAACCAACTCTAATACCAATTGATGCAGCCATAATCGATGAAAATCATGAAAAGTGTCAATTAGCTTATGCAAAAACAATGACACAATGAAAGCAGTAAGGAAACATAACAAATTCACCTAAACAAATCATATCCAAGCCATAAAACCTCTGAAAATCATTTGGTAATCATTAGATTATCATCAAAGAACATTTGGTAGTTAACTGGTTACATACAAGTTTCAATCCAGAAACAACCCAACCGAGACTCTAAGAATTAACCTAATCACAATATGCGAATCTCAATCCTTGTTATAAGTTCTACTTCCTCTGCCCCTGCAAATGATTGCATAACATCATATTTATACCCACTGAAATAGATCTGGGGTGGCCTCAAAAGATTACATTCACTAATGCAAGAAAATGAAATGTGTAAGTATGTTAGCCCTAAGATTTAAATTTTTTTTTTAGACAATCACAACCAAGTGAGATGCGGTTTAGTAGGAAGGTCAGCCACATGCCAAAGAACATCGAACAAGACCCAAGTTGGATCCATGTGCCAAGAATTATGTCAGTAATAAAGGAAAACTAATCGGTAAGCATAAGAACCATCCTGGGAACCAAGAAATAGCCAACCGGAAGCGATAACTGATTGAAGAAGAACCCAAATGGACTAGAAATTTGGAATCAACCATATGAAACCACCAGGAAATTGCAAACAAGATCTTCCACGAAGAACAAGAAACTACCAGTACATACCGATAAGATTACTGAAACTACACAAAGAACTAAACAAGAAAGGAAAATATTTTTGGTCGATGCAAGATTGCTCATCGATCGGGGATGCTCCTGCATCATATTTTGACCTTTAAGGCCCAATTTTGCATATCAAAACACCTCAAAATCAGATGTAACTTTTGGATTCACTCTAATATCATCATATCTAATGACCTTGTAAATTTGGTCAAAAGTTGGTGGGACCATGGGGGGAGTGCGCATGGTCCTCGACTTTTTTCTGGAAATTTCGAGAGCATAATTCTATGATATTATAATGCTTCACCCCAAAATATTGTCAGGAAATTCAATTCCTAGGTCGGCCTAAAGGTGGAATTAACTCAAAATTAAGATCTAGGGTTTCATACATAAGAGCTCTCTTTCTTCATTTGAAGGGAACTAAGAACTATCTATCTATCGGATCTAAGAATCTAAGAGCAAGCTTTTGGAGCACAAGGAGACTTCTATGTAGTGAAAGAGAAGACTATGTGGAGTCTTCAACAACATTCAACAACATTTCATCAAGCATTCATCATCAATTAGGAGTCTTGAAGACATTGAAGAGTAATAGGAAATCTAGAGGCAATATCTCTCCCTTGGGGATTGGTATGATTTCATGTTATTTTCATGTCTTTGTATGAGCTTCTTTACATCAACTTGTATATTTACATTCATGCTTTAGATCACTTTGCATCATTGATTTAGAGCATTTACTTTGTTAATTACAAGCATTTAGTGTTTACTCTTTAGGGTTGCTCTAGATTGTTTGCATTCATCCTAGGGTCTTGCATGCATACAATATTCCTACACACACTATTTTACTATACAAATTGGCTATTTGTGGAGGTGGAAATCACCAACATAGGGGTTTGACTAAGGAAAAACCCTATATAGCCACCCAAACCCTTCCTTTTCAGTTGCAGGTGTGGGAAGAGGTACTCAAAGGTAGTTTTGGATTAGGAAACGGCATCAACACCACCTAGAAGTCTCAAAAGTGTAGAAATGTGTCAAGGACAAGGGCATGGCACCCTAGTCCTACCCAAGATAGTGGCATGGCACTAGGATCCCTCCACTTTCAAGTGAATTTTGATAGGTTGCAGCCTTAGGACCTTCAAATTTTAGCCTTTCAGTTGCAACTCACTGTCAGATTCTCAGGGATAGTGGCATGACACCCAGGTCCTAGTCAGTTTGGCTCAATTTTCAGCATTAGGTACATATCCAAAATCCTCCCCCTTTCATGCTTTCTATATCTTAGTTTCATATCTATAATTTTGTGCAATTTCAAGTTCATTTATGCTTCATTCTTCATCTTCTAGTCTAGTTGATCAATCAAACCCTAGTTTTTCTCATCATTGCAACCAGAGGAATACAAACCCTAAGAGGTAATCCTTGGCTCTCTCTTTCTCACAAGAAGTAGCCAAAGTGATCTATCTCCCTAGGCTCTTTTGTATTTCCAATGTGTTGGCAAAAGTAAGATTAGGTCCTAGTCAGTCGATCTCGCTTTTCTCACCTCCACATTTTGGTGAACCCAACGTGAATCCAACCTTCTTTAATTATGATTTATGTTCTTAGTCTGAGTATTTTTTTCTATTTCAAATTCAAATTTACATTTACAAGTTTCAATTTCTTGCAAATTTAAAAAAATTTAGAGGTTAATTTTGTTAAAACCATAATTTTTAATTCAAAATTGAACTTGTGGATAGCTTAATTGGGATCATTAATTTCATATCTGATTTAGGAACACATTTCACTCATAAATATCACTTTCTAAACCAACATTTAGAGTTCTTGCATTGGTTAAAATTGAACATTTCCTTCTATTTTGTATGTCATCATTTGAAAGAGGAAAATTGTTGTCATGATGCATTCATTTCATAAATGTAATAATGGGTTAGCTTCCCTTGCTTCATTTTTTCTCTCTCTTAAAGAACCTCCTCCTATCTATGACAACATTTTAGTGGTGGAAATTTGGCATTAAGTTTTCATTGATGTCAAGTGGTTTGGCAAGGTTACAAGTAAGTAAGAAGTGGTGACCGGTATGATCGCAATTCACATGAGAGTGAGCAGATAGAAGGAAGGCTAGCGATACACATGAATTGGGTCATCTACTGGTAAAGAAGGCATGAACCAAGATGAAGGTTGTTTTTATGAAGGCACAACAACCAGTAAACAGAACAGAGGGGATTTTTTATGGTCATACCGATAACACAAACTAAACCGGTAGTGAACGTTGGTTGACAAAGTATGTCAAACCAACATAGGAATCCAAGTGAAGGTGGATGTTGACGAGCATGACAGTTGGATGCCAGGTGGATGTATTGTATAGGTCAATGGAGTTTTCATCGACACAACAATTAGTGAGAAGGTCGGCTTTAATGAGGAACTTGCAAGTCACAGAGGATGCTAGAAGATTGTGGCTGGAGGAAGGCAAGCTGGAAAAGAAACTACACTGATTCTGCAAGAAGATTTGATTTTCGTACCCATTAGGTGAAGGGAACAATAGAGCGATTAATGGAAAGTGGCAGAGAAAGAAGAAAAAACATGGTGCAAACCTCCTGAATTAGAAAACGCACATTGGATTGTTCAGCTCTGCAGGTGATTGATCGATATCATGAAGATCTTATCCCTAAAAAAAAGATCGAAGCAAATCATCTTCAGATCAAGCTAAAGAAGGAAAACCTAACATGACAGTGTTTGAACACATTCTTGGAGGGAATCCATGAATATAAATACATGAGCTTGAAACAGAAAAGGATGATGCTGGAGGAGGAGAAAAGATTGAAGAGAGATAGAGTGTAGAGTAGAATCATCTCACTTAGAATTTCTTCTAAGGAAATTGCAAACTGAGGCATCAAGAAAACCTGTGAGAGAGTTTAACTGGTAGTAATTGAATGTTGGCATAACTACAACTAGTTTCAATAGTTGACAAAACTGATGACATGTGGTAGAGAAAGAAGGCATCCAAGGGTGACATAGTGAGTTGTGAGACTATGAGAGAGTGAGAGAAGAGGCCAATAATCAAAGAGATTGATCTCACAATCAACAATGTGAGATCCAGTAAAGAAGAGAAAACTATCAACCGGTAGTAACATATTTGATCAAGAGTTGTAGAACTCATTTTTCAACAAGAAGCCATAACCAAGTTAGATCTTGGTACAAGGATTGGTGATTCTTGGGTTGGTGCCCTAAATCTTTGTCATTCAGTGTTTTACTTGTGAGGCTGGATTGGAGCACTAGTCTCCAGCATCATTTCTCATCGAGGTTTTTCCCATCTTGGGTTTTCCTCGTACATCTGGTGTTGTGGGTTGCATTTGTGTGATTGTCTTCTTTGGTCTCATCCTTTTCTTTATTGATTTATTTTTTTAAGTACTTAAGATAATAACTAGTATTTTGAAGTTGCCTTGAGAGAAAAGAGGCCAGGAACCACTAATTCACCCCCTTCTTAGTGGTACTCTGTGTTCAAGAATTGGTATTAGAGCATAGGTTCTCAGTTATTAATAAACCTTGGGTTGATTCTAGACTTAGAACAAAATGGAAAGAAACGAGTCTGCTTCCTCAAAAGACCTCATGTTTGATTGATCCAACTATGCTTTCTGGAGGAGAAGAATGGAGACCTATATTTCCTCCCTTGGTTTTGATGTGTGGATATCTATCAAGAGTGCGTATGTTGTTCATAGTGTTCCTCCCAATGATCCAGATGCCAAGAAGGAGTATGAGAATAATGTAAAGGCCAAACATGCTATCTTGAGTGCATCTACCAAGGAGACCTGGGATAAATTGAAGAGGTTATTTGAAGGAGATGCAAAAGTTAAAGAGGCCAAGCTACAAGAACTAAGGGGCTAACTTGAGGGAATCAAGATGAAGGATGATGAAAATATTATAGACTACCTTCATAGATTTGATTAAACTGTGAACACCATCAAGGGACTTGGAGAAGATATTGCAGATGAGATCCTTGTCAAGAAGGTGCTTAGGTCTCTTACACCTAAGTATGATACAAAGGTGTCTTCCATGGAGGAACCCAATGATCTAAAGATCTTTACAACGGATGAACTATTTGGCTCACTAACAGCCTATACAATGAGAACAATCGGTGATGCTTCCTTAAGGAAAAAGGCAGCATTCAACACCACCCAGAAGGGAAAAGAAGTAGTTTCTCATAAAGGATCTAGTGAAGACTCTGATGTAGAGGTAGAAAAATTTGTCAGAAATCTCAAAAGAGGATCCGACAAGTATAAAGGAAAGATACCACTCAAATGTTTTAGCTGTGGTAAGTTTGGACACTTTGCTGCAAAATGTCCTTAAAATGAAACCGATGGAGATGAGTCAAGAGAGTTTAGCAGATCGACTGGCAAACATAACAAAAGAAATGTTTTTTCTACTAGCAAGGAAGAAGAGGCTACCAAAATTAGAACAACCTCTATACTATTGAGGATGATACTACAGATGAAGAAAGTACATCAGAAGATGACTACCATGAAAATGACAGAAAAGTTAATCTCTTTATGGAACTTGATGAACTAGTTGGTGAAGATGAGGATAAGAGGATATTGAGGCTGAAGTGGATTTAGAAGGTGATCTTATAAGTGCTCTTGAGGAATTGAGTAAAACAAGAAGAGAACTCAAGAAGATCAAGCTTGTTGTAGTAGATGAACAAGGTCTCCTAAAGAAATCCCTAGATGAGTCCAGTCAAGTTATATTTGACTTGAAATTGTAGCTAGAAGAAACCAAGAGGATATGTGAAGTTACATCCTCTGATCTAATAAAGAAGGAAAAAGAGCATCAAGATCTAGAAGCAGAAATAGTGAAGCTTAGAAAGGATCTTGAAGAAAATAAGGAAGAAATAAAAGTAAGGAGCAAATATGAAGGCAAAACCAAAGCCTTAGACAAGATGTTGAGCAAAGAGAAGCAATCCAAAGATAGCAATGGCTTAGGCTTTGAAGAAGGTAAAATTTCAAACTGTAAAGACACATCCAGTAAAGAAATAAGGTTCACCTCTTCAAATGAAGGTGAAAAAAAGACGACATTCACTGTGGGCAAGGATACCAGTAAAAATACATATGCAGATGTTGTTGGAAATTGCCGCACAAACTAACATTCACAAGGAATGAACCAGAGGCCACACTCATTGTATCGATGTGCAGATCCAAGGATAAATGCAAGGGTTGACCATGAAGGATTCACCAAGGTCAACAACATGAAGAGAAGACCCCTGATGAGGTAGTCCTTTGCAGGACAAAGGAAACCTAACTGGTATGTTCCTAACTTTCATGGTTACTCTTATCGATGTAACAAAATTTGGGCATAGGATAGTTGGTTGTAGATTAACCAATAAGCCCTATATGAGTTATGAAAGTAGAAACCCATTTAATGCACTCTTAAATCTGAATATTGTCTTTTATCAGTGCAATGGATATGGTCATAGGAGTTTCAAATGTAGGAAAAATAAATCAGTTCCCTACAATAATTTTAAAGATTCTTCTTTGAATGAAAATATGAAATATTATAATTGTCAAGGTTTTGGATATATAGAAAAGTTTTGTAAAAATAGAAAGATCAAGCAAAGGAAGACAAATACTGACCAAGAATTGATAGTTGAACCTGAACACAAAATAGCAATTGATAAGTAGAAGGAAACCAAACTGGTATGGGTTGAGAAAGAAAAGGAAAAGGTAGAATCAAGTCTGATCGTGTAGACTGCCTCACATGCTGAAAGGAAAAATCTGTGTTGTAGATAGTGGCTGCTCAAATCACATGATTAGTGACAAAAAGAAATTTATCAAACTCGAAGACTGGAATGGTGGTTCAATAAGGTTTGGAGACAACTCATCCTTCAAAATAAAGGGAAGAGGTACTCTACATATTGAAGGACAATTGAAGGCACGTGATGTATATAATGTGGAAGGCCTAAAGCACAATTTGCTGAATGTGAGTTATATGTGTGAGAAAGGTTATAAATTCACCTTTGATTCAACCAGTTTCCAGATAAAGAAAGATCATACCGGTCATGTTGTGGCAGAAGGAAAGAGAACATATGGGAATGTTTATAATCTGAAGGAATGCTATGAGTCCCAATGCATGATAGGACAAGTTGATGAAAGTTCATTGTGACACCAAAGATTAGGCCACATAAAATTTGATAACCTAGTTGCAGTAAGAAGAAAGGGGTGCGTGAGGAATATTCCACCTATCATCAAACTAGTAAGCACATTTTGTGATGAATGTGTGAAAGGAAAGCAGACTAAGGTAAGCTTCAAGAAAAAAGAGCACAACACCTCAAGACCACTTGAAATTGTGCATGTTGGCTTGATGATGATTGTAATGAATAACTTCATCATATGTTGTAATTGATGAAACACATACATACACATATGTTCATATTGTCGACCAGTGTGACTTCAAAGCTATTTATATTGCAACCGGTATACTAGTAGTTTATATCCAACTAGTATATACATGGAGACAACTAGTGTATTTATTTATGGATATAAATAACTCAACATCAACCTGAAGATCCAATGGAGATTATCAAAGGGGCATCAAAGGACAAGTGGTTTATATGTCTAACTCCAACCAGTATTCACTTATTATGTGATGAATTATCACTAGTCGTGACGAGTTATCCTCACTAACAATTTTTGGCGGTATTTTTGTGATGAGTTATGATTGTTTGACCAGATACACTGCACCTAGGAAATTGTGATATGATTTCTAGAGGCCAACATGAAATCTAAATGTCTATATATTGACATCACAATGAATTATTCTGTATGAGCGAAGGAGATAAGTTATATGCGAAGGCAAAAGTATTAAGTTTCAGAGTATGTTGGTAATGAAGTATTGAGTGCACAGAAGAGGATCTATTCAAGCAAGTTGTGATACTACTAGATCACACTACCTGTTGTTTTCTAATCATTGCAATAGTCAAATCCCCTAACTGGGTAAGCTCTAACAAGCTTCATTGTACAAATCCTCTAACCAAGTGATCCATTAGTTTGGATTCAGAAATCCTTTACCGAGATTACTCCTAACAGGGTACTACCTTTTACAGGGTATAGCTTTTAACTAAGCTTTGGGATCTTTAACAGGATTCGCTCCTAGCAGAGCACTTTGTCGACCTTAACTGATCAATTATCTATTATTGTGGATGATATTATATCATTTTAGATTGCATGCATATTGTTTAACAAACTTGTTAAGTATATCTATCGGTTAGTTTTTAAAGTAGTATTATTTTTAGTGTCACTAATTCACCCCCTCCTCTCAATGCTTTGCAAGTCCATCAATTGGTATCAGATCCCAACTTATTTAAATCCTAATCACTTGGAAGGAAACCCTAAAGCTACCATGGGGGATATGAGTTACTTTGAGATGGTTAGAGAGCTTGAGGCTAGTATAAATGAGATTGAAACCCTAAGGGTCAAACTGAAAGCTTCTCAAGTCAAAAAGAGAGAGCTGATTAAACAACTGTTAGAAATATCTTATATAGTTCTTCAGATGAGGCCAATATTGATTCTTTAGCTGAGGTTGTTGAAAAACTAAACAGTGAAAAGCTAAATCTAAGAAGAGAGCTAGAGAGTCTTACTATATGCATGAGTCGGCAACTGGAAGCTAGGAGAACTATTGAAGATCTCATCAAGGAAAGAGATCATGAGATTGCCAAGATTAAGCAAGAGAATGCTACTTTGAATGAGAATTGGAATGCAAAGAGAGAAGAGAAAGAGAACTTGCAGCTAGATCTTGAATTAGCATCATCTCCGAGAGAGAACCTGTCAAAACATAATGAAGATCTCACCAGACAGCCCACTGAAGCAAATGGGAAATTGGAAAAGCTCAACATAAATTCTACCTTGCTAGAAGAGAGAATTGAATCATGAAGGATGAATGGTGATACCTCTGGACTTGGTTTTCACACATCTAAAAAAGGAGAATCCTCCAGTACCAAGAGCAACACTCATAAGAACAAATCTGCTCCTAAGGCCAAAATGCCTACCAGTAAGAAGTTCTTTAAACTTGTTTGTTTTGTTTGCCATAAACTTGGCCACACTTCAAATGTTTGTAGGAACAAACCTAATGGAAATACAAGCTACATTGCTAATTCTAGGTATATGTCCAAGAAATTTGAAGGCCATTACTTCACATGTAAAATGTATGGACATAGAGCAGTTGAATGCAAATATGGAGAAAATAATCTAGTATCACATATGCATCCAAGACCAAATGACAAATGGATGAGAAACTATGAGAACTGGGGTAACATGAACTAGAAAAGACCCTATGACAATCAGTTTAGACCATTTGAGATGGAAAAGGTAACAAAAGTCATTTGCACAATCTTTAACAACTTTGGTCATGTGGCTATGAATTGCAGAAGAACTGGGAGAGGCAATGCAGGACCTTGGAGATCATCTAGAATGGCCTGCTATCATTTTCATAAACTGAGACACATGGAAAAGTTTTGTAGATCCAAGAAGAGAAAACCAGTTATTGCTTCTAAAGATCAGAAAGGCAAGCAAAAAGTTAATGTTGAAGAAACCAGAGAAGAATATGGAAGAAGAAGAGTGATGATTCACCTAGAGAAGAAACTATTCCTTCACCTAGTGTGGAGAATCATGCACTGGTGAATTAAGCCTTTTCAATATGGCTAAGGGGAGCTTAACAGCAAATCTACTTTTGGACCCCTTGCAATGAATGAGTGGTAAGAGAATTTGAATGCATGAAATTTTGATAGCTTTTTGTCAATTGGTTATCAACCAATTTTACTCCTGTTAATATTGTATGTATCATTAAGCAGTGTAATTAGGGTTTGTAACCCTAACGAGTGAGCATTTAGTGCAGTAGGTAAAAAGGATAAAAGAAAAATTTATTGTTATTTTTACCCTAATGCATTCAAGAAATAATTTTTGAGCACCTGTAGAGCTAAGAAAGGATTGTTAGCTGATTTTAGTCAAAGTTGTATCATGATTTGGAGTGATCAAGCTGATTTGAAGATTAGAGAAGACTGAACTAGTGTGCACTTGAGTATTCAATCGGCAAATGAGGCAGTGCACGTAAACTAAGGTATTTCTTTGTAAAATCCTACTTCAAATCTAGTCTATCTGAAATGGCATCATCTTCTAAACTAATAGAGAAATTGATGATCACATCTGAACCTATGGAAGTTGTAAAGGCGGAATGAATTGTGTCTTATAATGCTCTATCACAAGTTCCTAGTGGTATCATAGTGAAAGGAGAATTGTCCAGCTATATTGATTGCAAAATTGAGGATTTAGGATCATTATCGATATATTCTCAGTTGAAATCCCTTTGCAGTGAAAGTGGAAAGATTCAACCAAAAATATATTAGGGTTTATGAGAAAGGTTTTCATAATGCAACTTATTTTCTTGAAGATTTTGAAGAGGGACATATCCGATTTATTTTGAGTCGTGTTCATGGGGAAAAAATGTATTTGGAAAGAATTCACACTATAACCAAGGAGGCTATTTAGGCTATAACTAGTGAATTACCTAAGTTGAGGAGAATTTCAAAAGAGACAGTAAACACTCTAACCAGATCAACATCTGATGGGTGTTCTTTTTCTATCAATAACATCAAGGACCCATCGGTTAAGTTGGCAGCTATGGTTATAGGCTACCAGATATTCTATTCTAGCAAAATGAATAGTGTATATTGCTTATAAAATGATAGCTAAAAATGTTAATTATGACCTATGTGAGGCCATAAGGAGCCAATTAATGTTGAATCTTCAGTCTATCAAGAAGGATAAAAGTCAAAAGTTTAAATTTAGACAATTGTTGATCAGTCTATTCTTTTATTTCCATAATTTTCTACCAGGAATTTGTGATCTTGAATGGTCTAAGGATCTATCAGTATCTATCCAGATTAAGAACAACGTGAAGGTTGTGAGGAACACCTTCTTTGCTGCAATGAATAAATATTTCAATGAATTTTAGAAGAAAATGAGTATGAGAGTAATGAGGATGTGGTAAAACACTTTGCTAAGGACATTATTTTCACAGTTACCACTGATTTCTGTTTGATGGAGGCTATTGAGCCTAGAGAAGAAGAAATGGAAGACATGAGCTATGAATTCAACTATGACTTATTGACCGGTTATCCCAATAACCTATTGGCATCTCTAGTTTATAAAAAAAAGGCAAAATTGGATACAGTTGAAGTTCAAACTGCAACAACTGAAACTAGTAATGTTCCAACCATAAGTGGTAAAGGTAAGAAGAAGAAGGATAAGCAACAACCTCCGGTGAAAAAAAATACAAGAGTGACACAAAGTGTCCAAACAAAAAAAGGAACCAGAACCTAAATTATATGCAAAGAAGGAGACTGCATCAAAGAAAAGAGGTTAGAAACTAATTTTCCAAGAAGAATCTGAAGGTATTGATACTAAGGAGGAACCTAAGAAAATGAAAGCAATTGGAAAAACAACCAAACAAGTGAAGGAAGTGCCGAAGGCAACTGTGCCTATTGACATCTTAACTTACAAGCCTGAGACTTATTTTGAGAGAACAATGAAGACATTAGGGAAAAATAGATTTGATATGGTCAAACATCATTTTGATTCATTCACTGAAGATCAAAAGGAACAAATTTTTCAACAGGTAATTAGTTATTTGTGCCATTACAATAGATTACCTCATGATCTTGAAAAGGATATCTCTAATTCCTTATATACTATTCTTTTGAATAAATTGCAGGAAGCTATGAATAATGAAAAAGAAATAATAGATGATGTATTTGTGCAATATTTTCCTAATTTGTCAAATGATGAGCTAAATGTATTGCTTGATAAGTACAAAGCTCAATTTTCTTTTAAGGCAAGAAGATTGAAGCTAATTAGTGGTAAGATGCAAACTATTGAGATTGAGACTCATCAGATTGCTCATAATATCTAATGCTTGCAAGAGCTTATACATTCTTCTAAGGATGAGCAAGATATTGTTGATGTACCTAAAATGGATGAGAAAGAAATTATGCAAGCTAATGTTGTCTATCCTGTTAGGAAGAAGGATGACACTATTGTCCAATGAGTCATACTTGTTGATGATATTTAGGATGTAATAGATCTATCTGGAAATGTTATTGCACTAGATATGCAGCTACTAACAATTTTAGACTCTCAGATTACTTTAGTTGAGATACTGACAACTCAACCAGGAGTGGATATTCCACTAGTCAAGGAACAACTAGTGAAACCCCAACTCACACCAGTTTCACAGGCCACTCAAAAGGAATCTGATGAAAAAGTTGATGCACAAATTTCTAAACAGAAGAAGTAAAAGGGACAAGAAGAAATGACTAATAAGGTAACATCTTTTGAACCGGTAAAATCATTAGTCATACAATAGACTAATGATACTGATGATGATGATGATGATGGTGGTGATGATGATGATGATGGTGGTGGTGATGATGATGATTATGATGATGATGATGATGATGATGATGATGATGATGATGATGATGATGATGATGATTGAAAATGTCATGCAATCTAGGGCACACAAGAAGAGACTTAAAGAACAGAGAATGGAAGCAAAAACTATTCAGAATGTTGTGGATATTTTGACCGGTTTACTATTGGAAACTATTACAGGGCATCTGACAACTCCTATTTGCAAACTTAGTCAATTGGTTGTTGATGCACTAACCAACTTAAGACCCTAGAAGAAGAAACACAAACTTATGCTAAGAAGAGCTACATGAAGAAGCATGGAGATCAGCTTAGAAAGAGACTGATACAGGAAAAGTTGTTCTATCTCTTAATAAAGATTTATTAGGAAAAGCTATTGAAACAGGGGGGAAAATTCTTGCATCTACTTCTAATGTTTTATTCTTTTATTTTGATATCAATACTAGGCAAATTGAAACAGAGCAAGAGCTCGAGAAGATATGCAATGCATATGTACCACTACAAGATTCTATTTTTTCTTTAGGCAAATCTGTGGATGATTTGTAAAACCGGCTAGATACTTATGATTTTGAAAAAGTGAAAAGACTCTGATCCCTGAAGGAACTGAAGAATCTACTCACACCCCAAGTGGACATATTGCAAAGAGCCTACAAGAACGCATAAGTAATTCTGGCTACTCCAGAGACATATACACTTGATTCAATGGAAGAATTTTGTACTCAAATTATGACTACAATTGAGATTATTGAGAACTTGTTGGAGACATGGGAACATGCTTTTTCTTGATTGAAGAGTAATTTTAGTGACATTTGTCTGAGGATCGCACTACATACATCTTCATTCAGATTTTCAAGTGTTTCTATATGTCAAACACTTTGATACAAATTTTGCTATATGTGTGTGTGTGTGTGTGTGTTTTTGTTTTCAATTTGGCATTGTTGTCAAAGGGGGAGTAAAAATATGTATGTGTGGTGAAAAATTTTGTATTTTGTATGTAGTAAGGGGGGGTATATGTATATGTGTAGAAAAAACTTTGTAAGCACACTTAGCAGTATTATTGTAAAAATTTCTAAGTGTTGCCATTAATGCCAAAGGGGGAGATTGTTGGCTTGATGATGATTGTAATGAATAACTTCATCATATGTTATCATTGATGAAACACATACTCACACATATGTTCATATTTTCTACTAGTATGACTTCAAAGTTGTTTATATTGCAACTGATATACTATTAGTTTATATCCAACCGGTATATACATGGTGACAATTTGTGTATTTATTTATGGATATACATAACTTGAAATCAACTTGAAGATCCAGTAGAGACTATCAAAGGAGCATCGAAGGATAAGCGGTTTATATGTCTTACTCCAACTGGTATTGTTGTTCCAACTGGTATTCACTTATTATGTGATGAGTTATCACTAGTCGTGATGAGTTATCCTCACCGACAATTTTTGGTGGTATTTTTTTGATGAGTTATGATTATTTGACCAGATACACTACACCTAGGAAATTATGATATAATTTCTAAAGGCCGACATGAAATCTAAATGTCTATATATTGACATCACAAAGAATTGTTTTCTATGAGTGAAGGAGATAATTTATATGCGAAGGCAAAAGTATTAAGTTGCAGAGTATGTTGGTAATGAAGTATTGAGTGCATAGAAGAGGATCTATTCAAGCAAGTTGTTCTACTACTAGATCACACCACCTGTTGTTTTCTAATCACTTTAATAGTCAAATCCCCTAACCGAGTAAGCTCTAACAAGCTTCATTGTACAAATCCTCTAACTAGGTGATCCATTAGTTTGGATTCAAAAATCCTCTATCAAGGTTACTCCTAACAAGGTACTACCTTTTATAGGGTATAGCTTTTAACTAAGCTTTGGGATCTTTAATAGGATTTTCTCCTAGCAGAGCACTTTGTAGACCTTAACTGGTCAGTTATCTATTACTGCAGTTAGTTAACTTGTGAGTCCCATCTCACCATGGTTTTTACCTATTTGGGTTTTCCACGTATAAACACTTGTGTTATGGTGGATCTTTTACTTATTGTGGATGTTGTTATATCATTTTGGATTGCATGCATATTGTTTAACAAACTTGTTAAGTATATCTACTGGTCAGTGTTTAAAGTAGTATTATTTTTGGTGTCACTGATTCACCCCCCCCCCCCCCTCTCAGTGCTTTACAAGTCCATCAGTGCATACATATATGTGTGGTCCAACTAGGACAAGAGCACTAGTCAGTGAAAGATATTTTATGCTCTTTATTGATAATTACTCAAGAATGACATGGGTCACCTTCCTTCAAGATAAGTCACAAGATTTTGGCAGATTCAAGATCTTTAGGAAGATTGTGGAAAAGGAAAGTGGGTGAAAGATAAAATACACATAAACAGTCACATATGAATGTTGTTATCAGAATATTCAGGTACCTCCAAGGAACACTCAGCTATGGATTATGGTACCCTAGACAAGGGGAATTCATCTTGGAAGCATAAACTGATGTTGATTAGGCAGGTTGCATTGATGATCAGAAGAGCACAAGTGGTGGTGCATTCTTCCTAGGTGACCGGTTGGTCTCATGGCATAGCAAGAAGAAGGACTCAGTCTCTATCAAATACTGAAGTAGAATATATTGATGTTGCTACATGCTTCTCTCAGGTGCTTTGGATGAAGCAAACCCTTAAAGACATATAGGTGGACATCACTAATCCTATTCTCATTTGGTGTGATAATTTGAGTGCAATCAACATAGAAAAGAATCATGTGATGCATTCCAGGACAAATAATATAGCCATCAAGTATCATTTTCTTAGAGAGAGGGTTGAAGGACAGAAATTAAGGGTGGATTATATCCCTACCAGAAAACAAGTAGTAGATATTTTCACTAAGCCATTTCCGGTAAGTACTTTTGAGTACTTAAGACGAAAGTTGGGAGTTGTGTCATCTACCTTATGCACTTAAGAAAGAAAAGTTTGATATGGTTCAGGGGGAGTTCATAGAAGCATCTATAACTCTTGAACCACATCTCAATACCGGCTAAAATCACTAGTAGCAGCCAAAGGGGGAGCTTGGTATAGATCAAAGGGGGAGTGTATAGTACCCTTTGTCATTGTGTCAAAGGGGGAGAAATGTACTGGTATGAAGTGTCTTGCGGTAAGTTGACATCAATGCCAAAGGGGGAGATTGTTGGCAATTTGGCATTAAGTTGTCATTGATGTTAACTAATTTGGCAAGGTCACAGGTAAGTAAGAAGTGGTGACCAGTATGATGGAAATTCACATGAGAGTGAGTAGACAAAAGGAAGGCTACCAGTACACATGAATTGGGTCATCTACCGATAAAGAAGGCATAAATTAGGGTGAAGGTTGTTTGTATAAAGGCACACCAATTGGTAAACAAAATAGAGGGAATGTTTGATGGTTATACCGGTAACACAAACTAAACTAGTAGTCAACCTTGGTCGACAAAGTATGTCAAACTGACATAGGAATTCAAAAAAAGGTAGATTTTGACAAGCATGACAGCTGGATGTTGGGTGGAGGTATTGCACAAGTTGGTGGAGTGTGCATCGACACAACAATCAGTGAGCATGTTGGCTTTAATGAGGAACCTACAAGTCATGAAGGATTCTAGAAGATTGTGGCTTGAGGAAGGCAAGATGGAAAAGCAACTGCGTTGATTCTGCAAGAAGATTTGATCTTCATTCCCATTAGGTGAAGGGAACCATAGAGCCATTAATGGAGAGTGGTAGAGAAAAGCAGAAACACATGGTGCAGACCTCCCAAATTAGACAATGCACATTGGATTGCGCAACTCTACAAGTGATTGATCGATATCATAAAGATCATATCCCTGAAAAACTAGATCAAATCAAATCATCTTCAGATTGAGTCGAAGAAGAAAAACCTAACATGACAGTGTTTGAATGCATTCTTGGCGAGAATCCATGAATATAAATACATGAGCTCAAAACAAAAAAGGATGATGTTGGAGAAGGAGAAGAAGATTGAAGAGAGCTAGAGTGTATAGTAGAATCATCTCACTTAGAATTTATTCTAAGGAAATTGTAGAGTGAGGCATCAAGAAAACCAGTCAGAGAGGGTTTAACCAATAGTAATTGAATACTGACATAACTGTAGCTGGTTTCAATAGTTGATAAAATTGGTGAGGTGTGGAAGAGAAAGAAGGCATCCAAGGGTGACACAGTGAGTTGTGAGACTATGAGAGAGTGAGATAAGAGAGGCCAATAATCAGAGAGAGTGTTCTCACAACCTGCAATGTGAGATCTAGTAAAGAAGAGAAGACTGTCAACCGGGAGTAACATATTTGATCAAGAGTTGCAGAACTCATTTTGCAACAAGAAGCCATAACTGTATCTAAATTTTATCTAAAATATACATCACCGAGTTGGAGCTTGCTATAGGGGTTGGTTCTCCTTGGGTTGGTGCCCTAAATCTTTGTCATTCAGTATTTTACTTGTGAGGCTGGATTGGAGTAGTAGTCTCCAGCAACATTTCCCACCGAGGTTTTTCCCATATTGGGTTTTCTGCATACATTTGGTGTTGTGGGTTGCATTTTTGTGATTGTCCTCTTTGGTCGCATCCTTTTCTTTATTGATTTGTTTGTTTAAGTACTTAAGATAATAGCCAATATTCTAAAGTTGTCTTAAGAGAAAAAAGTTAGGAACCACTGATTCACCCCCCTCTCAATGGTACTCTATATTCAACATTTAGTGCCTAAAATAGTTGTTACCAACCTCTTTAAAACCCTCCCATTCTCTAAGGATGAATATTTGAAGAGTGATCTTGACAATTCTCCTAAAATGTGCCCTTCCCATGTAGCTATCTTAGAGGAAGACGATGATATCATAAACATCTTTATTAGTGTTACTTTACCTTCCCTATATGATGCCTCTCTAAGTGAAAATTTATTGATGGATATTGATTTATCTTCTCCTAAATTTGGTCTTACCAATGGGGGAAGGTTAGTGCAACAAGAGGTTATGAGCACTTCTCTCAAAGAACTCCTTCCTAAGCATGAAACTTTGGAGAAAGATGTTCATCTCCCTCCTAAAGAATACTCCCCTCATGAGGTTAATTTTGTGCTAGAAGATGGTATTGTCCCTACTTTTCCTAGTGATGGGATTTCCTCTTTTTATTCCAACAAAATTCCCACTATAGATGATGCATTAGTGAGAAATGCTTCTCCTTGCCCTAAAGCTTGTCTTACCCATAAAGATGCCTTAGAAAAAGAAGATGAAATCATATTCAATTTCCTTAATTCTATCTCCCCTAAGATCCTCTTGAACCTATTTTGAGGCAAGAGGATGATTTTAACGCATGTTATGTTCTCCCTCTTAAGGATGAAGAATAAATGAACAATGTTATCCCTTCTCCCAAAATTGGCAATAATGACATCTTTGTGCAACATATTTATAATACTTTTTTCAATGACCTCACTATTTGGGATGAACCATTAGAAGAAGGTGTTGATTATTCTCTACCCCATGAGAGAATCCTAGCCAAAGTGGATAATATCATGATTGATAACTCCCTTGATATCATCTCACCTTCCATGAATCTCAATCATTCTCCCTCTAAAAATAAAGCATCCCCCTCTCCTCAACTAGGTTCTACTCATAAGGATACCCTAGTTCAAGACAAAATGGTTAACATCTTTTTCAAAGACCTCCCTCTCAAAGGTGAGACTTTAGAAAGTAATGTTGATCCTTCTCCTAGAAATTCTATTCCCCATGTAGATCCTTTGATGATAGACGGTGATATGACTTTTCCTGGTAATACTCTTTCTTCTAAAACATCAATGCTTACCCCTAGTCTCCCTCCTTAAATTGATCTTATCCATGATAATATTTTAGTGCAAGAAGAGACTATCAACAATTCTTCCAAAAATCTTGTTCATTCTTCTTATAAAGACACCTTTGATATTCCTAAACCATCTTCAATCAATTTGATACATGTGAATGAAACGCATAATAAACCCCTCTTCATAGTTCAAGGTGCTTCTCCTTCTCAAAGTTCTCAACGTAAACCTATCTTAGTGGTTCAAGGTGGTTATGATGATGATTCTTTTTGTACTCGTAAGAAACCTACACTTACTGTGCAAGGAGGTTATCCTACTAAGAGCCCTTATGAGTATGCTAAGAAAATCACTGAAGAGAGTTATAATATGGTTGCTCATACTTACAACACAATAAATAATAGGCAACCTAGTCCTTCTCCCATTATCCCAATTTCACTTCCTCCCTCTCAACCTACCCTTCCACAAGAACCTCATATATCAAATCTTAGCAAGGAGTATGATCTAACTGAACAACTTAAGGCCACTCCTGCTAAGATTTCTATTTGGGATTTGGTTCAAACTTTTCCTACTTATCATGGGATGTTCCAAGATGCTCTAAAAAACTTTAATGTCCCACCTGCAGTGACACCTAATAAAATGGCTGCTTTGATTGATCCTACAAACAAACCCAAATCTCAAACTGTATTCACACAAGATGAGTTACCTTCTCCTGGAATCCAAAATCAATATGATCCTCTTATGGTTGTGGTTATTATCCCTAATAGTGCTTTAAAATGAACCCTTGTGGATAATGGATTTGGCCTTAATGTTTGTGGTGTGGACTCATTGGATAAGATTAAAGTGGATCGTTCTCTCATCAAACCTGCTTCTCTTAGTATTCGAGGATTTCATAATATTGCTAAACAATGTCTAGGTGTCATAACCTTTCATGTTAGGGTAGATCATGTTGTGTTACCCACACCTATTCTGTCATGAACCCTATTTTTCCATAATTATTTAATTAGGAAAATAATGTTTATTTTTTGTAAATGAAATTGAAATGAAATGAAATTGCAATAGTTAATGAAATAAGATAGGAGATCCAATGCACTGAAATGATTTATATACAATCGAATGGTGAATAATAATTTTTATTGCAAAATTGGGACCATCATTTCTAATGAGCAACTGAGTGCAAGTGAATGCAGGAACTGGTGAACGCAGATGAAGGTGAGAACATGGTTCAGGTAGAGTTGTCTTAGCTCTTGTATTTCATTAGAATAGATGGAATCTCTCACACACCACATTAGGATTTGTAATTTGCATCTTGAAAAGATGGATGATTTAAATGACCTTATTTGAGTGTTTGTTCAAATTGAAATGATGAATTTCGAATGAGTAGTAGATTGATTTAAATTTTTATCAATGTGCATTGATTGCATGATTTGAGCGGTGATTGAGTAAATCTAAGTTGCATGAGTGATTGTGAAATATTATTCTTTATTGTTAAAAGAGATGAAATGTGTAAATGATTTAAAAATGAATATTGACTCTAGGTTTATATGTTCTTTTTGTTCAAATATGTATAAATGTATGAAAATCGTACTTATGAGTTTACTTTTGTAAAATTGGATAATAGTATAATATATATGCATATGAGAAATTGATTCAATCATATACATATATATCTATATAGTTATTATATATCCAATTATCATGAAATTTAGTTACATCATGAATTTTGCTTATACCTATATGTAATCATTTGAGATTAAATAAATATATATATATATATATATATATGTATGTATTATATATATGTATATGAGTTCTAATAATAATTAGATTAGGTACTTGTAAATATGTGGCAGTTGGTTATCGATTGATAGTCGAACTGCAGTCAACCCCTCCACGCAGTGGCTCATGACCTTTGGAGGAGGAAGGAGACTTCGCACGTAGTGCCATGGAAAGTTAAATAGATTGTAGACTACTCCCTATTTCACAGTGGAAAACTATAGTTCGGCAATGTTAGCATAGAAGTCAACAATCTCCTCCATGATCCAAGGTGAGAGGAGGTCGACTCAACTACAGAGAACAACAGTTAGGATCCAAGCACCCTAGACATGTTGACATGGTAGTTAAAGGAGAGGTAGATAGATTGGAGAGTCTCTTAGGAAGGAGTAGACATGGACAAGAGGAGTGAGAGACCTGTCAACAATATAGCTAAGGTTTCAAACTCATAACAATAACTAGAGAGAAAAGAGAGGAAGATACGAAGTTAGAGGAAAGCAAGCTAGAAGAGAGAAGACATGAAGGGAGAAAGATAGAGGAGAGCAAGAATGTAGAAGAGCGACAAGAGATTAGAGAGAATAGAATAGTGGAGATTTTGACGTGTTTACGACCGAGTCGTAAAAGTTTGGCGATGCTCATCTCTGATTTAGCGTTGAACTTAAGAGTTAGGATCTTGAACATGTGTTAGTTGTTTTATTATTATTTGAGAAATTCTCATAATATTAAAAGGATAAGAATTGGGAATAGAGAGCTCATGAGATATAAGAGTGTTGAGGTGGAAAGCATTGGAATCTGGATGTATTGTAGGCAATTTGAAGTTATTAAGGATCATAATAGACATGGATCACGTTTCTTGAGGTAGGCTCAAATATAGCATGTTTTGTTACATAGAGATTTAAGAGATAAAGAATGATCTAGTTTTAGCTTTATGCAATTTTCTATGAAAGAGTTAGAATCGTGATATAAATCATTGTTAATTGTTTAAATTACAATCATGCAAATATAGATGCAATAATGAAATATTTTCTTAAAGATTGTTGATAAACATAAATGAAATTCATAGAAATTAGACAACCAAATCCTCTAGGAACATAGTAAGAGGATATAGAGAGAGACTCTGAAATTGAACTACGAAGAAGATGAAATATTAGGATTATGACTTATTAAATAGTGAAGTTTATTTTGATATCATAAAGAAAAGACGTACACTTTCAAATTAGATCTTTGCATGAAAAGTAAAGATGGTTATCAGGAGTCTCATTTGAAAAGCCATATAGATAGGCGCTTTATGAATTTTCATCATATTGGATTGCTATTATGGAAAAATTAGTAAAATCAGTGAGTTGAGTATTTAAATCATGAAAAGTCACATATTAGTATTAAAATAAATATGATGTTTGAGAAAAGAGGTAAATGAACCAAGACACATGGAAAGATAGAGAGCTTAGATGATTTAAACTTAGAATTCTAAACCATAAGAAATGGAATGCATGTTAATGATTGTTTTGATAACTGAATAAAAGAATGTGTACTCATTTTATTCAATTTCTATGTAAAGATACATACATGTGTTACACCTTCGTAATATTTAATTATTTTCTTTAAATTGCTTGAAACATAGAAGGGAAAGATTGTTTTCTTTCAGATTTATATTTGTTTATCCATGAAAGATTGCTTCCTGTCAGATAGGATTGGTTGTAATAAAAGATTGATTCTTTCAATTTCTATTCAATGAAAGATTGTCTTCTTTAGCATTGTATTTTTATCTTGCAAGAAATAGGAAACTAGAATTGAAAGGCGAAAGATTGTCTTCAGTATATATTTATTCTAAGATTTATGTGAAAAAAGCTAGATAGGCTTGTGTTTGTGTAAATTTACCTTCCAAGATGGGTGCCGAATGTGGATTATACAGAGAATAGTTTTCTTTTCCAAACTATCTATTTTTGCTATGCATGGCATTATACTCGGCCGAGTAATCAAATTAAATAAACCATTGAAATAGATGGAGTTCTTTTATTTATACTCTACCACATCCTTGATTGATCTTGCATGTTTCTCAATGGAATTAGAAAAATGAATTGCATGTATAATCTAGGTAGGCACCAGATTCCATCTTGTCTTTCGAATTCTTTTGCTAAGCAATTCATGTAGGGTCGGGTATTCTTGATTGACTAAGAATTCTAGGGAAGTGTAAACTTCAAGGTTGGGTGGAAAAAGTGCCTAAATCTTGTTCTTGTCTTCATGCTAAATATTGCATTGATGATAGCTTGGGTTGCAGATCAACGGACACATCTCACCCTTTACTTTGTATTATTTTTTTATTGAACTTACAACAACTTGAAATGCCTAAGTATTGTATGATTGAGATACTACTTTTATCAATTTATTGAATGAAGAATCTTTATCTTTTATAGAAATTTTGTATTTATTACGATTTAAATGGAATGATCAAATGAAGCTATGGATGGAAAAGTGGAATGAAATATATTTATTAACTGATTTATGAGTTTATTTAAGAATAAAGATTATTTCAGCTATTATTGAAGTTAGCACGATTTACGTCTTTACATATTCATGTTATGCCTGGTAATTTGACATATAACCTTCTATTAGGGAGACCTTGGATTCATAGCATGCAAGTTGTCCCCTCAACTTTTCATAGGCAAGTCAAGTTCATTTATAACAATGCGACATACACAATATTTTATGATACCAAATTTTAAGAATTATTAAAATCTGGATCTTCTTGTTTAACTACTTCTCATTCTTCTCCTAATCCGGTTACTTCTTCAAATACATCTACTTCCTTTGATGATTTTGTCCTTCTAGTACTCCTGATTCTTCTACTCAATCAGAATCCCCTCCCAAGGATATCTTTTTCCCCGAAGGAGTGCTCTTAGATGATGATTGAGGATCTCTATACTTTACCCCTACTTTTATAGCAAAGTATAGACTACCTTGGAAAGAAGCTAAGATTGAGAAGGAGAAATCTAAGGAACCTAAAGAGTAACCTACTTTTTCTAAACAAATAAGTAACCACTTTGTGGCTTCTTCTAATTGAAATGAGTCTTCAAATCCTTCCTCTAATTCATATAGCACCGAGACCTATGAGGCATCACCATCTCTTTCTGATTTGGCATCCCTTTATGGTCCTGGTTTTCCCATTTTAGCTAAGAGTGGCTATGATGGGAATGGTTGTGGCACAAATGAACAAGGAATTAAAGTTCCTTTATAATATAACATTCATGAAGCTTCATTTGGACTTGGATATAATCCTTCTAATCCCACCAAAGAATCTAAAATACCATCTCTCAATGTGAATTCCATATTTAGCAGTGATGATAACCTCACCTCAATTAAATCATCTTTTACTTCTTTCAACACTCATCCCCCTCATAAGGAAATCTTGGTGATGAACAAATCTCTTTATGAATCTCCTCAAGAGATTTCTAATCCCACTTATGATATTTTATCTTCTACTCATTCTAAAGTCCCTTTTTCTAGGAATAAGGCTCTAATGAATTACACTTATCCCTCTCCTAAGGTTTCTTGTGTGTAAGAAAAGTATGACTTAGTGGCCTATTCTTCTCCTATAAACTTCTCTCTTTCTAAATACTTTTAACATTCATCATCTTATACATGTTTTTAATCTCACTTAAAGTAGAGCATTTAACATATCATGTTCCAATACCTCATTCAATCTATCATGTCTTTAAATAACATTGATGGCTATTATGTTGCTCATCATTATGTGGCATTGGTAGCTCACTTACTAGGGGCTCATTGTCATTCATGATGGTACAATTTCACTTGCATTCATACTTTTGGAAGCAACATAATAGTCTATTTCTATCTCATCTCTTCTCCCTATATATATGGGGGGCAAGAGTGATTTCAAACATCCCTCCTTCTTGAAGATTAAAATTTCCCCTTTGTGAAGTAGTATCTTCTATAAGGATTTCTTATTGATTGTAGAGGTGTATTCATATTTGAATTCCTTCTCTCATATTGGAACAAGAATTCCTAATGGGGATCTTAAGTACATATCCTTAATTGGGACCTCCTTCTTGGTGTTGGAAGTCTCTAATCAGTCATTAATTTCTTTTCTTCATTGAATTAGTATCTTTTATAATAAACCATTCTATTTTGTGCATGTACATAAGGATCTCTAGACTTCTTTTAGAACAGTGTTGTTGTAAATAATCTCTTTGATATCATCTCAGCCCTCTACTCTTTTCAAAATTTTTGCATTCATTCATTATAGAAGATGTGATATTTTTATAAGACAACTCCTCTTGAAGATAGATGTCTTTTGAACAAATATCTCTTCTCCTCCAAGGATCTCCTATGTACTTATATAGCAATATACCTCTTTTGAACTATCTTATCCTTGCTTGAAGACTATTCCCTCTCTTCTTGGATTTATGATATTTTTGCATGATGGATATCTTCTTGGTGTCGAACATAGGTATCCTTGTTCTACTTGCACATACATGCATGAGGTTGAGTGGAACTAACGACGTTCTCACTCTCCTCCCTTACATGGATCATCTACACAAACTCTAGGGGCTAGTTTTCCATGTCACCTAGTTTTAGGGGAAAGATATCCATGGTTCCTTTTCTCTTCTCATGGATCACCAAAGTGTGTATTCATGCTTTCTATCTCTTCTTCCTTCTCTTTGAATTTGTTTCCATTTAAATCTTTCATCTTGTGTTAGAGAGCTCTCAAATCCTCACACTCTTTGTTGTGTTGGAATTGAGGCTTAGTTCTCTTTCTTACCAAATGATTCTCAATTAATTTTTTATCTTGTATCAAATCTTCTTGTGAGCATTTGTCATCAATCTTCTTTCACATTTTGATGTGGTAAACATGATACCATGTATCAACTCACTAAAATTAGCAAGTCAAAATAGGGGGGGCATATAGCTACCCTCAAATTTTCATCACCTTCCTTAGTAAGCATTTAGGCAATTTTGTGATTTTATCTCACATGTGTTTTTGTAGGGTACGGATCCTAACTATGTATTGCAGATGCCGCTGGGGGCTTCATCTGATAACTTATGGATATATCCTTTTTTTAAATGATGTTTACTTTTCTTTACTTTAGCTTGTATATGCACATAGTGTCATATGACTGCTAAAGTGGGGGCTAAATGTAGTGTCGTAAATTGTACACCCTTGCTAGGGTGGTACAATTTCACACTTAGTTTAGCACTTGCCTTAGTGTGTTTGCATCTTACATTATTATTTCCATTTAAGCATTTAATTAATTAATTTAATTAAATCTTAAGTCATATTCCATCACTTCATACATCATAAAATTGGGCCCTTTACCCTAAGTGTGCCCCTTTTTATTTTATTCCTCTAATAAATCATTTAATCATAAACCCTAATTATGTCCTATTTTGACCTTTAAGGCCCAGTTTCGCATATCAAAACACCTCAAAATCAACTGTAACTTTGGGATTCTCTCTAATATCATCATATCTAACGGCCCTAAAAATTTGGTGAAAATTTGGTCAAACCATGGCGGAAGTGCACATGGTCCTCGACTTTTTTCCCAAAATTTCACGAGAATAACTCTGTGATATTATAATGCTTAACCCCAAAATATTAGTAGTAAATTCAATTCCTAGGTCAGCCTAAAGGTGGAATTAAGTTGAAATTAAGATCTAGGGTTTTATACATAAGAACTCTTTTTCTTCATTTGAAGGGAACTAGGAACTATCTATCTATCGGATCTAAGAATCTAAGAGCAGGTTTTTCGAGCATAGGGAGCCTTCTATGCAGTGAAAGAGAAGCCTATGTGGAGTCTTCAACAAAATTCAACAACAATTCATCAAGCATTCATCATCAATCAGGAACCTTGAAGACATTGAAGAGTAATCGAAGATCTAGTGGCAATATCTCTCCCTTGGGGATTGGTATGATTTCATGTTATTTTCATGTCTTTGTATGAGCTTCTTTACATCAACTTGCATATTTGAATGAATTCTTTAGATAACTTTGAATCATTGATTTAGAGTATTTACTTTGTCAATTACAAGCATTTAGGGTTTACTCTTTAGGGTTGCTCTAGATTGTTTGCATTCATCCTAGGGTCTTTCACACACACAAGATTCCTGTACACACTATTTTACTATACAAATCAGCTATTTGTGGAGGTGGAAATCACCAAAATAGGGGTTTGACTAAGGTAAAACCCTATAGCCAACCAAACCCTTCCATTTTAGTTGCAAGTGCAGGAACAGGTACCCCGAGGTAGTTTTGGATGAGGAAAAGGCATCAACACCACCTAAAAGTCTCAAAAGTGTAGAAAATTGTCAAGGATAGGGGTGTGGCACCCTTTTCCTACCTAAGACAATGGTGTGGTGCCATGGTCCCTCCACTTTCAAGTGAATTTTGACAGGTTGCAGCCTTAAGACCTTCAGATTTTAGCCTTTTAGTTGCAGCTCTTTGTTTGATTCTCAGGGATAGTGGCATGGCACCCTAGTCCTGGTCAGTTTGTCTTAGTTTGTAGTATCTGGTACACATCCAAAATCCTCCCCCTTTCATTCTTCCAGTATCTCAATTTCATATCTAGAATTTTGTGCAATTTCAAGTTCATTTATGCTTCATTCTTCATCTCCTAGTCTAGTTGATCAATCAAACCCTAGTTTTTCTCATCATTTGCAACAAGAGGAATAGAAACCCTAAGAGGTAATCCTTGGCTCTCTCTTTCTCACATGAAGTAGCCAAATTTATATATCTCCCTATGCTCTTTTGTATTCCCAATGTGTTGGCAAAAGTAGGATTAGGTCCTAGTCACCCGATCTTGCTTTTCCCACCTCAACAGTAGATTTGTATTTTTTAAAGTTGTAGGTTTGATATTGTGACTACTCTATTTTTTTTGTTTCTATAATAGATCTAATTGCATCTGTGATATCTTATTGCATCTACAATGAATATTTCTATATTTTTTATTTTGTTGTCATTTTGTAGATTTGTCATCCCAAAGTCACGTCTGTGTCAAATATAAATGCATTTTTGACTTATCTTTACATTCTATTTGACCATGTTTCTATTTTGCAAGGTTGATTTTCTATTTTGCGGGTTGGGATTTTAGGAAGTCACGTCTAGGGTGTTTCTTTCTGTGGTTCTGTCTAAATCTCGCGTCTGCACATCTCTATTTCTGTGTTTTTTTTTTTGTTCACTTTTACAAGTCCAAGTTATCAAAATCGCATCTATGTCCTCTAATTCTATGTCTGCATCATCTTTTCGCATCTAGTTCTATTATTACTACATTTGTGATTTTTCAAAATTGCATTTCATTTCATTTAGGGTTTCCGGATTTTTTTTTGAGCTAACCTCTCTTGATCGGACTTACAAAGTGGTGCAACTGTGTGAAAAGGAGAAAAACGTTTGTTGAAGGCCCCTATTTCACAAATTCATTTGGGCTTTCTAAAATTTACTGAACTTTTGTGCTTTCATGAGGGGTATCATTTCAAAACTACTAAGAAGCTTTCTTCAGGACCTTTGGCAAAGATTTTGATTTTGAAATTTCTTGTTTTATTTTATTTAGTTTAGCAAACACTTCAATTGGTGATCTAAAATTTACAAGTGTCTTTTGTGTTTTGAGCAATAGGCTCTTTTTGTTTTACTTTTTAAAGGGCCTACCTCCCAAGTAGCCCATAAGGCCAAGTGAGAGGGAACAACCCAAGTGGTAATGGGCTAAATCCAAGCTCTTCCAAGCCACTATAAATAAAAATGTTTGTGACGAAAGTTACAAGCAACGGGTGTTACATGCTACTATAACGGTGTTATGACTCCCCATAAACCCTATAGAGAATAACCTCTATAGGCTGGGAGGCCTTTCATTCAATGGAGCATAACATGCTACTAATTATAGCCACCCAAATGGATGGCCTTACTAGACACCTTTTTGTGTTAGAAGCCAAAAACCTTCTAGTTGTTGGTACAGGAGGTCAGACCTCTGATGTCATCTCACATTCTTATAGTTCTTAGTAGAGACAAAGTTTTCCATGGGGATTTTTCATGGGGACTGGTTCCTAACTTTCTTGGAGAAGTGAGTGATGTGGATGGGAGCCAGTGGGGTAAAGCATCTAAGTATCCACTCTAAATAAGTGTAGTTGGGAAACCAAGTGAGATCCAATGACTATTGTCCTAGCCAGCCTTAGGATTTGTGCTTGTATTCATTATCAATAAGAATCAATCAAACATTTTCAAAAAAAACATTGTGTTTGTCATGTTTTCCAAGTGTATGCAAAATAAATAAGGACATTTCACAATCACAATTCAGATTGAAACACTCTCATTTTGGACAAAAATACTTTGAGACATTAGGCCTTCACTATTTTGTTATGTTTTATGTCCACTAAAAGTCAAAACATTGAGATGTAGTCACATTCAACAACTTCACAATTAGACAAAACTGTAAAACATTTTCAGAACCGCATATATGTTGGATTTTCACATCTGTGCAGAGCATAATCACATCTAGGTATCAGAGGGATATATTGTCACATTTACCATAGAAAACTATAAAACCACGTCTATGTTGGATTTCTACATCTGTACAAAGCAGAATCATGTTTGCTAACTTCAAGCTAAAAAATTGTCATTATCACCAAAAAAGACATTTGCATTTACTATAACTACATCTAGGATCAGCAATCATGTTTGGGTTTAGTAAAACTGCATCTATGTTCATAGCTCAGAAATTACAAAAAATTGTCCAGAGAAAAAGGACTTAAGTTTTTCGACTCAAAGAGCTTCTAAGGATTCTTCCTATAAGGATTCATTTTTCAGTCAACCTATCTCGATCACACATATTCAATCATTTTCATTCACTCGCATTTCCCTCATACATTTTTTTTACTTTGAGTCAAAAGGTTACTATTCTTGTCCTCATTACACTTTGCAAACATACTACAAAATAACACTAGGTGATTCCCACATCAAGATCTATCATCTTAGGGACTAATTTGGTCTTCTTGAGTCAAGTTCAACTTACCTCATCAAGAGATCAATCATCTCTTTGGAAGCCACGCCTTACTATAAAAACATACATACTTTGGTCTTGCACTCTTGGACATTGCAAGTTTACCCTAGATTCACCTACACTTCATACACCTCTTGGTCTTCCATAGTCATTGCATTTTCATCCTACCTTTCATTTTGGTCAAGACTTTAGTCCATGGTTGAAACCCATTCACAAAAGTATAAAAGGGAAGCTAAAGAAACTTTAAGGTCTTTAAACATGAGTACCTATGAGTTTGATGAAGATGAATTTTACAATCCATTTGATAATCATGCAGTAATATACCAGACAATGAAAATGAAAACAATGAGAACAACAATGGAAATGATAATGACAATGACAATGCATTTGTAGATTCTACAAAGGTTGAGGAAACTATCATGCATCCCATTTTAACAAATTGGTTCAAGAAATCATGAAAAGGGATAGACAATATTTCTTCCAAGTTATAACACAAAGTGGAACAAGACTACCCCATGATTTTGATATGTCACAAATTTTGGAGGATGATCCAAATCAAGCAAAACAAGCTAATAAAAGGCTTAGGAGGGCTAATAATGGTGGTAATAGGAGAGAGCATCTCATGATCAAGTCACCTTCCTCTCTATTTCAAAAAATTGAGATTCCAAACACATACACTCATTATCATGTCAGTTATGATAGAACCTCTCATGAACAACCCTATAGTCATCCTTTCCCATGGAGAAGAACTACCACTACACATGACCATGATAATACCAATTCATACAATTACACTCAAATGAACATTCAGAATCATGAAACAAGGAGACCCCGTGTCAAATTTGAGGGCAAATACTCAAGATCAATCCTATGATACCTCTTATCCTCATGGTCATGACATGTATTGACCTAGACCTAGTGCTCCTCATTACAATATCATACCAAGTGGTCCATATGCAAGTTACAACTATGTCCCTCCTCCATATGAACACATTTATGATCAATACCATCAATACATGCATTATATCCCTCCTCCTCCACCCAATGGCTCAAGCATAGGACTAGCTCAAAGAGAAAAGACACAACCCAAGAATGACTTGCAACAACAAATAAAGGATTTGCAAAAGCAAATGGTGGACATGAATACACCAAAGTAACAGTACATGATGAAAACATGTGTCCTTACCCATTTGATAGAAGAATTCCAATGCCTCCATTTCCTCCAAATTTTGTGACACCAAAATTTGACAAATATAAAGGCAAAGGGGATCCTAAGGCACACATAAGATAGTTTTTCACAACTTGCATTGAGGTAGCAGGAGAAGATACGTACTTGATGAGATTGTTTCCACAAAGCTTAGGTGAACAAGAAATGGAATGGTTCTCCAAACTTCTGCCTGGAATGAAGTCATGGAGTGATCTAGCAAAGGCTTTCATACAAAAATTCTCATATAACATTGAAACAAATGTGTCAGTAGCTACCTTATGCAATACTAAGCAAAAAAATGGGAAATCTTTTTCTTCATTCTTACAGCGATGGACAGATCTTGCTAGTCGATTCTCTTGTGATATCCCACAAAAATAGATGATAGAAATGTTCACTTAAAATGTTAACAAGGACATTTGATATGAGCTAATAAAATCTTGTTTGTCTACCTTCAAGGAGGTCATTGAAAAAGGAATGGAAACAAAAAAAGTCCTTATTGAACAAGGTGTCGTAAATATATTCAAAGAGAACAAAGAGGAATCAAATGGGAAAGATAAACCCCATTTTTGGAACAAGAATAAGAACATAGTCAATGATGGGGTAGTAGATGCAAATGTTGTGAAACCTAAGATAACTTCCCCAGTGCAAGTTCTTCTAATACAAACAATCAAGTGAACAATCAAAGGAAATCGAAGCCTCGAAGAAAATACACACTGTTAGATGAACCAATTGAGACAACATTCAAGAAATTAGTGGCAAACAAAATTATAACATTACCAGATAATTCACCATATGAGCCAAAAGTAAAACCAAATTGGTGGAATGATGATGAATATTGTGAGTATCATAAGAGAAAAGGGCATTTAACTAGCGATTCTCATAGATTGAAGAATATCATATAGGATCTCATTAACAAAGGTGATATAGAATTTGATGGTCATACCTCCAATAAAGAGCATGTGATGTTCAAGGAGCCATTTCCTAAACATGACAAGGGAAAATCCAAAACTACAAATAATCAAGATAATTATACCAAGACGCCCTATGATTATGACTCTATCATTAATCACATTTCAATGGATAATCATGTTTCAACCATCATCATAAAGGACAAATCTCCTAAGAGTTCTACCCAAGAGAGTAAAGTTGTTTTAAAAAGAATTGAACCATATTCCTCATCCTCCAAAGATGAAACCTCTGAATGTAATGTCACAACTCTTCAAGATAAAGTCACCTTGAAAGTTGTTCCACCTAAGACCATAGCTTCATCATCCACCAAGAATGAGTATGACCTTGTAGATCAGTTAGGGAAAATACCTGCACTCATTTATATCCTTCAAATTTTGCGCATATCCCCTTCACACAAAGCCATTCTTGACAATACTTTGAGAGATCCATACCTTCTAATTTGAACAGGGACCAGTTTAAAGCCATGGTGGGATACCTTTCTGTTCTGCATAGCCTCACATTCACAAAAGTTGATGATGCATCTATAACCTAGCCTCATAATGCACCTATACATATTGAATCCTTTCTCCATAAAAACCAAATAAAACAAGTCTTGATAGATGGAAGAGAAGGTCTGAACATTTGTACATTGAATAGTATTAAGTGTATACACCTAAAAATGGTTTGAAGATAGTTAATTAAATACACAGTTATTTGATTAATTCCTCTTCCCAATTAATTGAATTCACAAGAAATTTAATTAATTGCTCTATTCATCTACTAGTAAATAAATCTAAATGATTTATTTATATAGTTCATCTCATATCCCCCTTTGATTAATTAATTCTAAATTAATTAATGTCTCCCCATATTAATCAATTCTTCTAATCCCTAATTAAGATTAACAAACTCAAGTTTGTTGAGATTAATTACCATTTTCCAATTATTTGAATTTCTAAATTCAAATGAGCACATGGCTCCTAACTTTAACCACCTAACCTAACCATTCCCTAACTTAACCCATTCAATCTAATCTTGGGTCTAACTAACCCTATCCAATCTTGCACATTCTAACATCCTTATCCTAACCTCCCATGGTGTGGATACTCTCTCCTTGAGACACATGGCACTTTTTCCACATGTCTCCTCCCTTGGACACTTGCCTTCTCATAAGAAAGTCTCCTTGACACTTGTCACCATAGTGATGACAAGTGTCCCTTCCTCCAACCTCTTCTCCAACTTCCTCAATCTTGGCCCTTGATATCTTCAGATCAAATCTGGACTGTCGATTCCTACCACATCAACTTTGGCCTTAGAATTCCTATAAATATCCCCCATTTTGGAGAAATAAGGATCTGATCTCATATCAATTTAGGCATCATTACTATAGGCAATTTGCATTTCAGTTATCTAGTAATTAGATTTTGGATTAATCATAGCATGTTAATCTAGTTTCTCAAATCATGCATTTCATATCATCTCCATAGTCAATCATGATCAAATAGCTACTCAACTCTTGAGTTGTCATTTTGGAGGTCATTTCTCCGCTGAGAGCCCATCAATCCAACACCTTCAAGGTCCTCAAGAATAGAGGAAAATGGGACATTTCAAGGAAGGCTTGTGGTTTGCATTTCTAATCTAGTTTTCAATTAAGTTTTTCAATTACATTATATTGTCTCATTATATTTGTATGCCTCTTATACTAACAATATTTTTAGTTAATGTGATGCTAAAAATGTTGTTAGTATAAGAGGCATACACATATTTATTGGCGCCCACCGTGGGGCCTAGCCCTTTGATCTTTAACAAGTTTGCTTGCAAGAAATTTCATTGACAGGCTGATTAGCTCTTTCAGAGTGTAGATTGGCTCTCTTGGGTTCCTAAATCGCATTCTTGGTCTCTATTGTGGCATTCCAACACCTCAAATGACATTTTTAGGAGCCTTCTCAACTCTATTTTTCTACTTTTCTGTACTTTAGCATTTTTGGTATGTATGGTGGCATTTTTGGCAAATTTGTCAGCGTTTTCAGTCTGTTTAACAGTGTTTCTAGTGTGCAGAGCAGCGTTCTTGGCACATATGATGGCATTCTTGGTCAATTTGATGGCATTTTCACTTTTTTATTGATTTTGCAAATATTGTATGTTGCATTCCTCATTTCTACTTCTGGACTGTCATTTTCCCAAACCTAATTTGCAGATTATTGATTTTACAGGCACTTATTTCACTGTGAAAGATTGGAGTCATAAACTATTTTGCCGCCAAAGAATACAATATAAACTACTAACTTTGTTTGCAGCTGTGGGATTTTGCACTTATATTTGTTAAATTAGGCACATAGACTAATTACAATAGAAATGAACAAACATGTCTTATGTGTCTTGATGATAGGTGAGTATGCTCTCACCTTTCTTAGGTGATCAGAAAGATAGACTCATCCTTTTCTTTCAATAGTGTATATCTTTAAGGGGCCCGTCACAATGGGAAAAGGTAATCACCCTGTGAGAACGACCCAAGTGAGTATAGCTGGACCTGAGCATTCCAACTCACTATAATAAATAGGTCTCTGATGATTAAAGTCTCAGAGGATGGGATTATTTGAGTTTTCTCTTTGAGATCTCTCATATCGGGCATTTTGTAGGGCCTCGCGGTCTCAGTCACATTTGTGTGACTACAACTTGTTTCGGTACCTTGTTGGGCTATAGGCCTCAATCATGCTTGCATGACTTCAAGGGGTAATTTCAAATGGAATTCCTGACTAAGAACTATAAAAATAGAAGCTACCTGATTCACCTCTGAAAGGGTGATAATCTTTGTGCAAGAGAGATAGTAACTCTCCCAAGGCACTTGCCATATTGTGCCCCCATTAGCGTTTGGAGTCGGATAATATGACGTTGAGAATCCATTGTATGATGCTCAGTGGCTGTATTCTGATTAGCTATTGGGTGTGTACCTAAGTCAGCAAGCAAAGGTTTTTATTCTCAACCAATCTCCTTAGGATAGACTGATTGATGTGTTTTTAATTTTTTAAAACCTTTAGGACAAAAATACAATCTGATTTCTGTGTTTATAAGTGAAGTCAAGATGTCATCCATTGAAATACAACAAACATTGAAAACTCAAACTTCAAACTGTCAAGTTCACAAGTTTTGCAGTAGATTAGCTCTTTCAATCCAAACAGTCGCATCTACAGTCCAAACAGTCACATCAACGGTCCAAACAGTCGCATTTATAGTCCAAACATTAGCTTTTTCAGTCCAAACAATTGCTCTTTCAGTCCAAACATTAGCTTTAACAGTTCAAACATTAGCTCTTTTAGTCCAAATGGTCGCACCTTCAGTCCAAACAGTCACATTTTCAATCCAAATGTTAGCTCTCTTGGTGTTAATGTCAAATTTCTCATATTTCAACATTAACTCTCAAAGGTTGAGCATATTAGAGTTTTTGGTTTGTCTGTTAGAGTTTCTTTAAGTCTAAAATTCATAGAGTTGGGTCAAAATTGTAATTTCCTAAGTTCAAATACCCAATTTGCTAAGTATACACATCATTTGAACTTTAGAGTCACTGTATTATAGAGTAGAGGTTTTGGTCTATTTGTCAACATTTTTGGTGTGCAGAATAGCATTTTTGGTCAGTTTTCTGGCATTTTTGGTCAGTTTTACAACATTTTTGGTCAGTTTTGCAGCGTTTCTGGTCTGTTTCTTAGTGTTTTTGGTCTGTTTTGCAGCATTTTTGGTCTGTTTTGTAGCATTTCTGGTAAGTCTGCCAATGTTCTTGGTCAGTATAGCAGAGTTCTTGGTCATTTTGTCAGTGTTTCTAGAAAACTACATCAAAATCAGAAAACAAAAACAACCCATTTCTCAAACAGTCAAACATAGAGCATAGGTCATATTATTAGGTCATTCAACCAGGTTATCTTCACACAAGACTCAAGAACAAGACATAAAAAGGTCTCATGTATTCACCTCAAACAAGTTAAAGATCAAACACCTTAAAGTGCATTATCACCCTCTTTGATAAACTGATCACTCAAACATAGTTTATCATCAGGATCTATCATCCTTTAAACATGAAACTACAACGCTTGATCAGAATAACCTCGTTCTTTATCATAGGATATATCGTTCCTATTTAAACTTGGTCATATCAAAAATCACAAAATTTGCACTCCAAAACTAAGATTGAAAAGCTTGCAAACAAGCAAATACTTGAAAAAAATCATTTCCTCAACAATTGATCACTTATTGCGGCACATTAAGCAAGATTTAATCACAAAAACATTCAAAACACAATGCCCATTTTAATTGTAGTGCAGAGACATAAGATCGCTGAAACATTGGAAATACCTGAAGATCGTAGAAACATGGCATACCAAAGCAAAAGACAAGAACACATAACAAGCCAACATATTGGAGAAATCAAACAAGTCCAGAATCAAAATCCAACCATGCCAAAACTTAACAGGGATTCCAATACATATCTAAAGAAAGGTGGCTCTTTTATGAAACTATTGAAAATATCCTTAAAAGATTTGGATGAGAAAGATCACAATCACGCACCTATATCTAGCAATGGTTCATCCCCCCATAAGCAAATTAACTCTCCAAAGGCATCTATTCTTACACTTCTTTAAAAAGTGCAAAAACCTTCCATAACATCCTCACCAGACAATACACCCAAAGATGATGTTCCCCAAGGGATATCCATAATGGCCATCAAACCTATTTCAGAGGATCCTATTCAAAACCCATCTACTTCATATCCAAGCATTGATTCCTTGCAACATCCCCATAGTGCTTCCTTGCAAATTGAAGTCCTGATTCATAAAATGCTCATTAAACGTGTCCTAATAGATGGGGGAGCTAGCTTAAATATTTGCTCATTGAGTCTTGTCCGTGCTCTAGGTTATTTAGAAGATGCAGTTCATCCCCTGAAAAAGATCAAAATCAAAGCACATAATGAAGAGGAGAATTCCTCTAAAGGAGTTGTGGTATTACCCATCAGAGTGGGACCTTTGCAGAAAAACATAGCATGCCAAGTCCTAGATTTAGAACTACCATACAACATACTCTTGGGAAGACTATGGATACAGGACATACAAGCTATTACATCAACATGACATCAGTGCTTAAAATTTCCATAAAATGGACAAGAAATCACAATATCAGCCGACTTAAATCCAATGCAGTGTGGTAATAAACTGAAATCAGCTCAAGAGATCATTGTTTCACATAACAGAGAGGAAGCATATTCAAACACACAATCCAAGGAACAATCATTTGCATCAATTTTGTCAAACATGGAAGAACAAATGCAGCTAAAAGATCAAGGGAACAAAGAATATTCATTATCATGGAACAACAAACAAGAGCAACTTGAAATTGAAAGGGAAGAAGTAGATGGAGATGTTGATGTAGTTCACACGTATGTAGAACAAACATTAGGAACTAGCCTACTTGAATCAGAATCACATACGGCTGACATGGACTTAACCAAGGACAATCATGAGCTACTTGTGCGAGGTCATTCTGACGAGAGTATTGTTCTAGACATGGAAATACATACTAAAATCCTTGACATCTCTATCATGACCCCTAATATCTTTGACATAATCCAAAATTAAGATCCTTTATCCTTAATTCATCCTGAACCTATGGACTGGGAAAATGAACGACATACCACCATGGATACCTTTCCTAATGACCATGCCATATCTTTATATCTTAATGAAATTGAACCTACAACAACTCTTGCCAGAAATTTCAGAAACGTATCTTCAAGTCAAATGGGTGTCAAATCTCCTAGTCGCAAAAGTGAAAATAAAGAAAACAATATCAAGTCTAATGCTAAAAACCATTTCTTGGCAACACTAGACTGAAAAAGAGTAAAAATAAAGGATGCATCTAATGGTGAAAACCTCCTCGAGGCACCGAAAGATGGGAGATTTGACACCTTATCTAAATGTTATCAAGAGAAGTCATATATCTTGATGGAACCAGCAGAGGTAGTTATCATTGGTACAACTGATCTACATCCAGCAACTTCTCTATCAAAACTATAAAGGCAAAAATACTTGGAACTCTTCAAAAGGAGGCAAATCAAAAGATGGTCATATGCAGACATTCCAGGGTTGGATCCAGATCTTATAATACATCACCTGAATATCAGTCCAGGAGCAAGCATCAATAATGAAGCACATCATGGATCAAGAGCAAGCATACTATTCATCACACCACAAGGTCATACAATTTTGAAAGCATACAAATTAAGCTTCCCATGCACCAAAAACACTGCAGAGGATGAGGCTTTGGTTACAGGTATCAAAATGACTGTGGAATGGAGCATTACACAACTTCAGGTCTTTGGAGACTCTCAGCTCGTCATCAATCAAATCATTGATGACTATCAAACAAAAGATGACAAACTCATGCCTTATAAAAAGATGGTGGATGACTTCAAGAAATATTTTGTTGAAATCAATTTTGAACAAATTCCAAGAAATGATAACAAAGCAGTAGATGCCATGGAAACACTTGCTTCTCTATTACAAACATAGGAAAATCAAGAGTGTGATGAATTCCTGGTTGAATATTTGTTTCATCTCGCCTTTAATTGTCCTAATTCCCAAACCACATGTCAAATTATTGGACATGATTCCTCCCGCTATGGCCAAACTTACACGTACCTAAAAGATAACATCTTACCTCCTGACTTATCGAAAAATCAAAAGAGAAACTTTATTCGCCAATCCTCCCATTATACTCTTGTCGCGGATACCCTATTTAAACGAGGTCTAGACGGTACTCTTCTAAGATGTCTCAAACAAGAAGAATATGAGAAGGCCTTAAATGAAGTCCATAACGGCATTTGTGGCACTCATTCAAGTGGTCTTATCCTTTCAAAAAAAAACTCATACACTTGGGCTATTATCGGCTGACTATGGAATGAGATTCTTTTCAGATAGCTAGAATGTGCAAACAATGTCAGATCCATGGAAACTTGATCCATGCACCAGCACAAGAACTTCATGCTTTGGCAACATCTTGGCCTTTCTGCCAATGGGGTCTTGATCTAGTAGGATAGATAAATCCTTCTTCATCTAATGGTCACAAATTCATCCTTGTAGCTATAGAATATTTTACAAAATGGATCGAGGCAGTACCTCTCACAAATATCACAGAAAAACAAATTGTTGCATTCATCTTGAATTATATCATCTGTCACTATGGAATACCAATGACCATTATCACTGATAATGGGTGACCATTCAAGAATTAGGATGTACAAGATCTATGTGAGAAGTTCAAAATCCAACACAGATTCTCCACACCATATTATCCACAAGGAAATGGGCGGGCAGAAGAAAATCCTCAAAAAGACAGTGAACGATGCTAGGAAAGATTGACATATTCAACTAAACCCTGCTCTTTGGGCCTACTGCACCAGTATCTACACACCAACAGGTACCACACCTTTCTCTCTTGTATATAGATTAGAAGCCATATTGCCAAACAAAGTAGAGATACCCTCTCTACGTGTATCACTAAAAGGACTTATCCTAGATGAAGAACAACGAGTATCTAGACTACTAGAGTTAGAATTGATACATGAAAGAAGACAAAATGCCTTTGATCATCTAAAGGTATATCAACAAAGAATGTGCTGAAGTTATAATCACAAGGTCAAACTATGAATCTTTCAAGTGGGAGAACTATTACTAAAGGAAAATCCACGAAATCAGTCAGATCGAGAAAAGAAGGGAAAATTTGAACCAAACTGGTTAGGTCCATTTGTGGTCACAACAGTATTTGGGTCAGGAGCATATTAGCTATCAACACAAGATAGAGATCAACTTGAGGAACCAATGAATAGCATGCATCTAAAGAATTTTTATGTCTGAAAAATCCAAAAATAGTGAAAAAGTTGAAAAATCCAAAAACAGTGAAAAAGCAAAAAATCCAAAAACAGTGAAAAAGCAGAAAATACAAAAACAGTGAAAAACAATGAAAAAATAAAAAAAATCAAATATGAGAAAAAGTACAATAAAAATAGATGGTGAAAACCTGGCAAATAGGCATTATCTATTAGCTAGCTCTTCCATCTATTGGTTCATTCTTTCTTCCACTTGCATTCTTTTCCATCAGCGTTGTTCATATCATAAAGCCTTTTGTACATATGCAGGCATCCCAGGTGATTTCTCGTCATGTTTTGGATCATTGACTATATCATAATAAGGCTCATTTCTAGGCTGGGGGCAAAATCATGAACCTGGCTGGGGGCAAAAAGTTTTGTTCATTTTGAGCTTAATCAAAGCAAGTAGAACAACAGTCAGACAACACTTGTCAAGCAAAAAACTAAGACACATCCAATGTTGAACATAAGATCACATTGCCAACCATTAACTATCACATATCAATCTAAGCATGACAAAACACATATCAATGGATGATATATCTTGAGTCATGATTTTAACACTTTGGCAATAATGGTTCAACTATTTTATTTTGATTTTTGCTATCATGGTTTCTGAGTAACTCCAGGATGTCTTTGACTAGAGGAATGAGGAAAGAACATGATATTTTTCTTGTCTACTATCTGTAAATTAATCATTAATATGTGTAAAGTTGTCTAAGGACATGATCATAAGAGTATCATGGAAGACATTTTGGACTTGCATATAGAAATGGTTAATACTGCCTGTTTTACGCAAGCAACACTTTGGTCATCTTGGTTCAATTATACCTCGATGCTTGTGATAACTTGCAATATCAAAAACCCAAGAAAGTAGTGCTCGGGTCATCATGGTTCAATTATACCATTGATTTTTGCACTCACTTCCCACATTTTAAAGGCTCAATGATGAAACAAAGCAATGACTCCATGACCAGTCCGATCGCTGCATTGCATTTCATTTTGCATTTACATTTTAAGATAGATTTGTATTTCATTCTGCATGGGATCACAATACTCATCTTTTCCAAGGCCAAAGCTAACATGGTGTTATCTCTCTTATTACGTGATTGAGTACATTGGACAATAACAAAAATAATCAATTCATTCATCCTACATGATAAGTTGGTTCATCTCATGTAACCATTGCATACCAAGACATCATTCATATAAAGCATCAGCTCATTCATTCATTTAGTAAGATCATTGCATGGCATTAATCAAATCTCAATAAAATAACACCATTGCATTGCATTGCATCCATCTCATATTAACATGCATGAGAAAATCATAAAAAAATATCATAAACATAGAAAGCATTACAATCGCACAAACATCACATAGAATTATAAGCATCACCATACATATTTGCATTTGCATACATCATGTAAATATTGCATCATCATATATCCATCATCTAGAATTCATAAGTATATAAAAATTAAAGCATACATCAAGCATCCATCATACAAATACTGCATCATCATATATCCATCATATAGAATTCATAAGCATATAGAAATTAAAGCATACATCAAGCATACATCATGAAAGTAACTACACATCATAATCATATACCAAATAAAATGCATCCATCATCTCATAGGTCATATAGAGTGAATAGGATCGATTGCATATCATAGCATCAAAACAAGATCAATGTCCAAGGTACAATGATATCACAAAATATATGAGATACAACACAAATATACATCACAAGAATCATCAATATCTCATCACAAAAAGGTGTGTACATAAATAGATCAATGTCCCATATCAGTGTGACCACTTGGACAAGGAGCAGAACTCTGTCCTGATGCGGCAAGTAGAGTAGCACCAACTAGTACACCTATACCTGAGTCCCCACTTGGGGGAACTCTTTGAAGTGGCCCTGTCACTCCTTGACTCTCAGTCTGGTTCTATCCTGATCTCCTACTCAGCTGTGAAAATCTTGGAGCCCTTTGCTCAGGAGGAATAGTAGTAAAGTATAATGTCCTATAATACTTAGCCTCTCAGATCCCCTAGTGCATCATCTTCAAGGCACTCTTCCCTGAAGTAGACCCTCCTGACAACTGTACCTATGTCTCAGCCTATTGACACCTATCCCTAGCTACATCTCTCTCGACTAGGAGAGAAGCCATCTGAGTCTCTAGTTGGGCCATCTAAGAGTCCTTCTCTACTAATCGACTCTCTAGCTGCTGAACCTGAGCCTGTAAATCCGTAATCTGAGCCTACTGCTGATGAGATGGCATCTGAATGAGGATCTGTCGAGGTGCCTTTACCTATGGCTGCTCAGCCCATGATACTATCATAGGTACCTGCTCAACCGGGGGAACCTCTTACTCTAGAACCTGATGCCCCTAATCCCCTGGACCTGATCTCCTACATCTGACCACCTGGGCCATCCAATCTGTGTATACATCTCTAGCAGATCTAGAACTGCTATCTCATGGTGTGCCTATCACTACCACTACCACTGCTCAACCATCTCCCTCATCATCACCTCCCCCATCCCCCCATCATTATCTCCTCCATCATCATCCCCAGCACCCTGATCTCCTACATCTCCTCCATATCCATTGTCTAGGAGCTCTACATCGTGGCCTCTCATCATCCTCATCAAAAACTGGCTCTGGCTCATCCAGACATGTTAGCCTCGAAAACCTATGTACAGTATAGTACATAGCATGCTCATGTATCATCGCACTATCCATCACGCCTGGAAGATAATCCAAATCAACTAGCTCCAATGGTTGATACTCTGCGTAGGCCTAGTCATATGAAATAGAAGGCCCCCAAGTAGCCACATCCAATCTTTGATGACCATAATGAGTTGTACCTTGTGGCATCCCCTGTATCCTACCATACTATCTCAACACCCCCATACAAAGGAATCGCTCGATGACATAGGGTGTTGATCCAATAAGATATCATGTCATGAATACATATGACATCTCCACTGCATCCTCAGGCCAAATCTCATAGTCCCTGTATGGCCTCCATATCACAGTATCTAGGTCATCCAAGGTCTATCTCCAGTACTCTAATTTGCCCAACTTTTGCTAGACAATGACACCAGAATACTTGTCAGGATAAGGTTTGCCTACAGGTCTCTCTCTGTCCGCTAATGGTTGTGTGATAGGTAAATGCTCCCAGGCCCATATCTGAAGCACAGTCACCCCTGTTGATAACGCAGCTGATCCCTGGTACACAACTCGATGCAAGTCATGATACAAGTGCGCTAACATACATGATCCCCATGAAAATTGGGTCCCCTCTGTCACCATCTGCTCAAGTAGATGACCCCATCCAATAGATAATCCCTTTGACCTATGATCAAGATAAAGGAAGCCTCTAATAAATCCAACAAGCACAGTCGGTAACATGGCATACCCTAGCTCTAACATCTCCTGCCATGCAATATCATACTCACCGATCTTTTCATTCTCAAACATGCGACAAAGTGCCTCTATCCCACCCTTCTCGTTGAGATCATAATATACTAAATCACCCATCAAAGGGATCCACAAAATTTGGTAGACATCCTCGGGTGTCACCGTCATCTCTCTAGTCGGTAAGTGAAACGTGTTATGTTCACTATGCCAATGCTCTGCTAAAGCTATCAATAATCCTTGGTTTATCAGAGGTCAGGGCATGTCAATAAGGGAAGATAGACCACATCTACTAATGTGATCTCGCTCCACCTGGCTAAGACAGGGTATCAGCATCCATGTCTTCGGGAAATGCTCTCGAGACTGAAGAATGGTAAAGTGATCCTGCAATCAAATCATCTCATCATATCAGTTTCTTGATTTATCTATCTATCATATCAATCTATCTATCAGTCTCTTTTGCTCAATTGCGATTTTTTATCAAATCTCATTGGGCCCCTATCAATGATGCTCATCTATCATGAGGTCATTATCAATCTTATCTCATCTCGTGTGTGCATCGAGATAATCAGAATTGTTCATCAAATTTAACAATCAGGAGCGTCTTATATGTGTATGCCTTGATCTTGTTGAATGCATCCTCACATTGATGGTCCCATTTGAAATGAACATTTTTATGCAATAGATGGGTAAATGGTTGACATTTATCTGCTAGTTGAGCCACAAATCTTCTTATTGACTACAATCTTCCCTGTAGTGATCTAAGTTGATTTATATTCTTGGGAGATGTCATTTCCATGATTGCTTTGACCTTAGCTGGATATACCACATTTTTAGCATCACATTAAGCAATTGGGATATTCGGAAAATGTTGTGAATTCTACACATGCAATCACCATTAAATCATATGATGACGAAGAACACTCATCCAAGGGCACAATCACCTTACTTCTCAGAGTTGGGCTAGTTATGAAGGATGTGTTATGTCAAGTCCTTGATTTAGAGCTCACATATAATATACTCTTGGGGTGTTCATGGATTCATTGAATAAGAGTTGTTCCCTCAACATATCATCAATGTATCAAGTTCCCATACAATGGAGTTAAGGTGATCATTAATGGTGATCCAAATCCTTTCATATACTGCAATAACTTGTGGCCAAAATTGGAAACAATAATGCCAATTGATAGAGAAGCAACTCCATCATCCGCATATGTTGATCTTGAATCATTAAAACCTTCAATATCAAAACAAGGTGAGCTTAAAGGAAAATATCAGGACAAAGGCATGGACGAGTACACTCTAAATCAAACTTTGTACCTAAGACAAGTAATAAATTCTCCAAAATAGTATGGATGACCACATCCTTCTAAAAAGGTATCTATCATTACACTAAAATGGGATCCTACTATATTCAAGAAGTGGGGTGAGATGGAAGAAGGGGACTTATACAAAATGCTTAACAAAGAACTTTAAGAGGATACATGAGAGATTGTTATGATACTAGTGAGAAATATGGCAAAGGATTCAAATTCTTGCAAAATTTTGGATATGATGGCAAAGGCCCTCTTGGGTAACAAAGGGAAGGAATTATTGAGCCATTGCAACTAGAGTTGACATTCCAAAATCAGCACTCCAAAGGGCTTGGTTTCATACCTCTTAGATTAAAAACTCATAAATCTATAGAAGCATTTAAAATTACAAATTCTAATAACCAACAAGAAAAGGAACACTACTCCACAAACTCTAATGAATGGGAATGGGGTTCAAATAAATCATTTAGTGATTATGAGCTCACTGAAACATTCAGAGAACCAGGTGAACCCACAAAAGAAGTAGATTTAATAGAAAATTCAGGGTTGGTCAAGCTACTTTGTTAGAGTCTACATCACAAGTAAAGAGTGATAAAGGAAAAACTTTGGAGGATCCCAAACAGACCCCATTTCTAGGTCAAAATCACGTAGAGTGAGGACTCCCATTGTTGAATGCACTTCTAGTGATTTTAGTTTGGATTCATTCATGATTGAGACAGATAAGGAGAGTTCTAGCGATGACCTCGACAATTACCTTGACATACCTGAAGATATCTGTGTCTTTACCATTAAGAAAGATGACTTTGAAAACACCAATGGTCTTCCCCTCATTCATCCACAACTCATTAATTGGGACCAAGAAGGACCTTTGCAACTAGACACATTTGAGAATGATGATGCTTTCATAGACTATTTGGGCATATGATATGATCTTCCACTTGGGGACCATAAAATAGGATACATTATAGAACTCAATAGTGTGGCATACTTAGGTGAGGGTGTTGGGCCTTCTAGTCTCAAAAACATAAAAATAAAAATAAATCATGGGTCTTATGGTGAAAACCATGTTGCGGCATTGTCTGACCCCAAAAAAGTAAAAAGAAAGGATGTGTCTGAGGGTGAAAACCTCTCTGAGGCACCCAAAGATGGAAGGCTTGACATTCTTCATCACATATGAAGAGAAATCATCCATGTTGGTGGAGGAAACTATCAAGACAAACATAGGCACATAAGAGATTCCATACAATATTTTCTTAGCACAATCTCTAATAGAAAAAGAGAGACCAAAGTTCGTAAGTTTCTTCATAGAATGACAAATCAATTTTGCATGGTCATATGCAGATATGCCTAGATTGGACCTTGATATAGTAATGCATCATTTTATAGTTACGCCAGGAGCAAAACCAGTAAAACAAAAATTGAGGAAAATGCATCTGTAAGTAGCACTATTAGTAAAAGTAGAACTTCAGAAACTGCTAGACATTGGATTCATAAGACCGATTGATTATCCTAAGTGGATCTCTAATTTGGTACCTATCAATAATCCAAATTGTAGCATTAGAATATGTATAGATTTTAGAGATATCAACAAAGCTTGTCCTAAAGACAATTTTACACTACCAAATATCGAATTGATAGTGGATCTTACAACTTGTCATGCAATGTTATCTTTGATGGATGGATTCTCTAGGTACAACCAGATAAAAATTGCACCTGAAGATCAACGCAAAATAGCATTTACTTGTCCTTGGGGAACGTTTTGCTGGAATGTCATGCCCTTCGGACTAAAGAACGTAGTTGCCACATACCAAAGAGCTATGACTACCATCTTTCATGATCTTATGCATATTATCATGGAAGATTATGTTGATGACCTCCTAGGTAAATCATTAGAAAGAGAAACATATTCAGACATTCTTTTAATGGTCTTCGATCGATTAGAAAAATACAAAGTAAGATTAAACCCTAAGAAATGTGTCTTTGGAGTAACCTCTGGGAAGCTCCTTGGATACATTCTCTCAAAGATAGGAATTGAAGCAAATTAAACAAAATTCTAAGCTATATTAGAAATGCCACCACCAAAGAATATTAGTCAATTTTAGTCTCTACAAGGTAGGCTCCAATCTATACAAAGATTCATTGCTCTACTTCCAGATAAATATCATCCCTTTCAACACCTACTCTACAAAAACATCAAATTCAAGTGGGATTATAAATGTCAATAGGCATTTTAGATACTTAAAGATTATCTCCTAAATCCACCAATTTTGATGTTGCCAATTCCAGGAAAACCCTTGTTGCTCTACATATCAGACACACAAACAACATTGGGGGCACTCTTGGTGCAACAGGACAATGAAGGCAAGGAAAGAGAAGTATATTATATCATTCATACATTGGTTGGCTATGAGCTTAACTACACACCAATTGAGCATGCATGTCTTGATGTGATTTTTTCCTCACAGAAATTACAACATTACATGCTAACTTATAAAACAAAGCTCATTGCCAGGATATATCCACTAAAATATCTTCCTAATAAGGCAACACTCACTGGTAGATTAGCTAAATGGGATATTATTTTGAGTGAATTCATCATTGAATATGTGGATAGAAAATTAATTAAAGGACAAGATATCCCAGATCAGTTAGTAGATGCACCTATGATTGATGATACTCCTATGAATTTAGAGTTTCTGAATGAATCCATTCTGACTGTGACACATACAAAGCCTTTGCAATTATATTTTGATGGTTCATACATGTAGCATGGCACAGGAGCTAGCATTTTCTTTATCACACCTCAAGGGGATTCCATTCCTAAATCCTATCGATTAACATTTCCTTGCACCAATAACACAGTAGAGTATGAGGCATTAACAAAAGGTCTACAAATTGTGGTTCAGTGGAAGATCTAGGAACTTCATGTTTTTTGGGACTCTCAACTGGTGATTCATCAAGAAAATGATGACTACCAGACAAAATATGAAAAATTATTGCCTTATAAGAAAATGGTAGATGACTTCAAACATTACTTCATAGAGATAATCTTTGAGTAGATTCCAAGGGATAACAATCAAGTTGCACATGCCATGGCTACTATTTCTTTATTGATAGATCTACCAGAAAATAAGACCTACTATGAGTTCTTGGTGGATAATCATTTGGTTCCCTGGTATGAGATCACTCTTTTTGAGATGATATGTGTCATTGGTCCCGATTCCTCTTGGTACGGTGCCATTTTCACTTACCTTCACAACAATACCCTTCCACTTGACTTTTCCAACAATCAACATCATACTTTCATCTTCCAATCCTCTCTCTATGTCATCTTATCCAATACCCTTTACCGTCGATCTCTAGATGTTTAGAAAGTGATAAAGCTCAGATTGCATTACGTGAGGTTGATGAAGGTTTATGTGGTGCCCACTCTAGTGGTCTGGTCTTAGCCAAGAAACTTATTAGGATTGGATACTACTAGCCCACTATGGAAAAACACTCATATTAGTTTGTCAAGAAATGTAAGCGATGTCAAATTCATGGAGACCTCATTCATGCACTAGCTCAAGAACTTCAACAAATCGCAACTCCTTGGCCCTTTTGTCAGTGGGGACTCGATCTCATAGGCAAGATTCACCCTCCTTCTTCCAATGGTCATAAATTCATTATCATTGCCATAGAATATTTCATGAAATTTATTAAAGTCATTCCTCTCACCCAAGTCACTGGAAAATAAATTGCAACATTCATCCTCAATTACATTATCTATCACTATGGTGTCCCTCTTTCTATCATCATAGACAACGGATGTCCCTTCAAAAATCAGGATGTTCATGAACTTTGTGATATCTTTCATATTAGCCACCACTTTTCCACTCCATACTACCCCCAAGGTAATGGTCAAGCTGAGGTGTCTAACAAAACCATTCTCTGCATCCACCAAAAGACAGTCAATGACGCTGGCCGAAATTGGCACATCCAACTCAATCCCGACTTTTGGGCCTATCACACAAGTGTTTGCACACCTACCTGAGCCACTCCTTATTGACTTGTCTATATTTTTGAAGCTATCTTACCTATCGAGGTCAAATTACCATCCTTACAAGTCTCTTTATGTGATATAATCAATCATGAAGACTATAGGGTCTCCCGCTTACAGGAACTAGAACTATTGGATGAGCGAAGATAAATTGATTTTAATCATCTTAAGGCTTATCAATAGAGAATGAGTCACAACTACAATCATAAGGTAAATCCTTGTACTTTTGAGGTAGGTGACTTAGTATTGAGAGAGAATCCTAAAATTCGACAGGACCAAGAAAATAAAGGAAAATTTGAGTCTAATTGGCTTGGTCCTTACGTTATCATAGCAGTCTATGGATCAGGTGCATATCATCTATCAACACCAAATGAGAATCTTTGGAAGATCCTATCAATAGCATGCACCTTTGCAAGTTTTACATGTATCTCTTCATAATATCTTAATTCAAAAATTTAAAAAAAAAAGAAAAGTTAACCTGGCAAACAAGTGCCTTATGACACAAAAAAATTGAAAAATTGAAAAAAGAAGAGAAATAAATCCATCCAATGGTGAAAATTACTTCAATGGCACCTTGGGCAAGTACCATGGTGAAAACCGGGTTATTGGCGCCATGTGTAGAGACATTGCTACTCCCTCCTTCAGGATTCAGATTCATCCTTTCACTTTGCACACACTCACAGCCTATCCATCCATAATAAACTTACCCATTCCCATCATGGCCTATTATTTATCTACCTAAGATTGGTTAGACATTCATAATAAACCTCCCTTTTCACCCCTTTCCTTCCATAATAAATCAGATCTAATCTACAACTAGGGAAAAAATCCTAAATCTAGTGATGGAAGTGGTACCCTAAGCATCGCATGTTTTGAGGAGCATCGTCTTTTCATTCCTCCTCCTTTTCATGTACAATCAGAAATAAAAGATTAGTTTGCGATAAAGTTTTGATCTTCTTCACAATAAAGTATTAGTTTTATTGATTCAGTCAATTTTAGATGAGACACAAGCAGCAAAAAAACTTTCAACAAATTAAATCTTTCAGCAAACTTTGGCAGAAACATGGTTTTCAGCATCATCTATCATGTATCAGGATAACAACATTGTGACCAAATCAAACATGTTAGTAAATGCAGAAAGAAACACAAATAACTTGAATATTTGATTGTGTGTTGGTATCTAGTCTTGGTTCTCTTTTGATTTCATCTTTTAAGGTGACATGTCTTTTATCTTTTCTGGTATGTCTCTGACTAGAGATTTTATCTTCAAGATTTCTTTGACTAGAAAGGCGAGGATGGGATATGATTCACCTACTATGGTTTTAATATATGTGGATTGTCTCTTAGTAATGCTATGGCTTGTCCAAGGATATGAGGATGCTATGAGTCTAGTATGAACTGGGGCATTCCTTGTTTGTGACTGTCTAATCTCCATGCAAATGGGTACAATGACTTTCTGGTTCGAACCTATACCTAGATTGTCATAACCTATTTGCCATAATAAAGCTCAATGATGATAAAGAGAAAGAAGCTCTTTCACCTCCATATCTTCTACCTTCCATCCCCCTTTCTCGATTGTCCTCCATTGCCCCTTTCTGAGTCTATGTCACCCACTATCACATGAATAAGTATAATGACATGCCAAAAATATTTGCATTTCATTTACAGGTTACATCACCACATGTTAGTACATCTCATTATATGCATACATATAGAAATCATAATTGCATCCAATCTTGCTCACACCACTAATTAGCATATCATATATACATTTGTATTCTTGTCATGTAAATAATCATAGCATGTCAATTATTCACATTTTCATCATACATGGCATATAAACATAAAAGAATAAAAATATATTACATCTCATCATGTACATATTTTGCATCCATATCATAAGAATCATAAAGAATATAGAATATCACATAGGTACACATGCACATAGCTTCTACAAGGATGAATCATCTCATATATATCAAAACATAATAAGTGTGTTATGATACAGTGATGTCAAAATATCATATGGCTACAAAATCACCCAAAGGTTTCTATATCATGATACAAAAACTGATACAAAATGGGATCCAAAAGAGCTATGATGAGGATCCTCCCTTGGAGCTAGTTGGCCTCGATTGAATCTGAAATCTCAAAGTCCTTGCTCCAAGATTGCCCTGTTTATCCCCTCCTCATTGTGGTGCAGGTTGACCCATGACCACACCATTGGATGTCTTCCTCCTGTCTCTCCCAGTGGTCATAGTACAAGGGGCTCTCCTGTAACTCCCTTCCCTGAGCTCTAGAGGAATTGCTACATAGTATAGGTCTCTCCAATATCCAATCTCCTCCCCTACTCAGAGGAAATATGCATAACCTACTCCATGATACCCCTCTCCTATTTCTCTCCCTACCCTTAGTGCCTCCTCTATGATTGTATATCATTTAATAGCATGATCTTGCTCCCTCTGCATCTCTACCAGTTGTTGCCTCAATCGGGTTACATCTCTCTCAAGATCCTTGATCTTATTGGCATGTCCCACTACAATCTCTTGCAGCACTAGGAGCTCATCCTCCTCCTCATCTCTTCCCTAGACACCCTCCTCCTATCTATCCTTCTTGAGTGCCTCCTATCCAACCTATCCCTCTACCTATCCCCCAACTTGTAGAAGTTGTCCTCATCTCCCCCTCGGTGGTCTCGGTGGCCTCCCTCCATATGGATCCTGTCCTCCCTCATCTCTCTCCAAAATCTCTCTATCCACCCCTACCCCTCACCACCCTCCTCACTTCTCCTCTTCTCCACCTCCTTCATCTCCCCCCACCTTTGTCCTCATCATCCTCATCATCATCATCCTTGGCTACCAAAGGCTCATCTAGATCTGTCAATCTAGGTACTAGATGTGCTACAAAATAGGTTGCATACTTTGCATATGTGCCTATGTCAATCACATCCCTTTGTAGGTCCCAAGGCATAGGAACTAACTACTCAAACTATGTAGCAACAACATCATAAGACAAAATTAGCCCCTAGTGAGCCTACTCCCGCACTATCCATGCAAACTCTCCATATCCTCGAGGCATCCTCTATTGCTGCCCAAATTGCCTGCACACCCTATCAATCAAATGTCTATCGAGTATATATGGCATCTTCTAGATTAGATACCTACTCCTAAAGACATAAAGTAGCTCTATATCATCATCCTCCCAATCCTCATAGTCAATATAAGGTCTCCTTATGATACTATCTATGTCATCAATAACTGATCTCCAATAGTCTACCTTCCCAATCCGTGGGTGGGAAGTGATCATACTATACAAATGTGCATAGGACTGTCCATGCTCTCTCCCTCTAAAGTGCACTAGCCTAGTCACCACAATGTGCTCATATGACCAAACCTATAGCAGAGTAACCTTGCAACCTAACCCACAACCACTGAGATCCACAAATTGGTGAACTTCATGATATAAGTGTGCTAATAAACATGGACCTAATGCATACCTATTCTGCTCTATCACTAGTGTCTCTAGAGTCCTCCCCCAGCCCTCAACCATACCTCATGTCGCTCTATCTGGACAAAGTTAACCACTAATCACTCCTCCAACCATTGTCGGTAGTCTGCATCCAGTAGATAGCATAACCTCCTAGCTAACATGTCTTGATCTCATCTCCAACTCTGGGTCAACAAAGACCCATCTCAATGCATCCATGTCTCCTTCTCTATCATAAGCCATGAGCTCCCCATGGATTGGTATGTAGTATCCGATAAACATCCTCTAAAGTGACTGACATCTCGCCAGTTAGAAAATGAAATGAACAAGTCTCAGAGTGCCATCTCTCTGCTAGAGAAGTTAGTAATCCTGTGTTCACCTGAATCTTAGGAAAATACATGATGTGTCTCAATCCTATAGCCTCTATAGTTGCCCGCTCCTCAAAGGTCAACTCTATTCGTAGTCATTGTGTCACAGGGAATCACTCTCTAGACTCAATCTAGGGTAAGTACTCGTGCACCCAATCAAATCAGTGGTGTCAACCATAGTGGTACTCATGTCTATTACATAATGCTACTTCAATCATAGTAGTACTCTTGTTCATCACATAGTGCTACTTCTATCCTAGTGCTCATGTCTTTCACATGACACTACATCGTAGTGTATATGTTCATCACATTGAACTTGATCCTATTTAGGGGCACCTGCTTGAGTGTATCCTCTCAGCAACTTATCCAATTAACAACGTATGTTTATCACATAATTGTCAATTCTAGCCTATCTCTCATTTTGTCTTCCTAGAGGCCCTTCTTGAGTGTATCCTCTTAGTAGCTTATCCAATTGATAGAATATGTTCATCACAAAATGGCCAATTCTAGCCTACTTAGACACAAATGTGTTTTCACAATGCAAACATGGTTTTACCCAACCTATATGTGGTTTCTTTCCCTAGATGCACCTGTACATCATAGACGTAGTGTTGTTATACATAGACACACTTGTATCTCACAAATGCGCCCCCCTTAACACAGATGTGCCTCTTCGACATAGACGCATCACCACATATACCTAGACGCGATTACATGCATATATGCGACCATACCAAACATAGACGCACCTATCCTATGCAGACGCATTCGGCACTGATGTAGACACATTCAAATGATAGTTTATTGATTTCACATTTTTGTTTATCTACCCTAAAGTACATTAATGACATAAATAAATGCATAGATGTACAAAGAGGCTCCAAGGTACTTACCAACTCACCCATGTCATCTGGACTTTGATATCGCCGAACTCGATCGAACCTATGAACTCTATCCATCATTGTTGGTTGCTCTGACTGCTCTACGCTCTTTCTCTATGCTCTAATCTCTTAGGTGTGTGGATGCAAATGAGGATGTTTTTCCTTTTTCCCTATCATATAGGTTACTTAACCCTAGTCTCTCATGTTAGTATTTTTCCTGTGTGACCTTGTCACCCTATCCCATCAATCCTTTCTAGCCTTTTTTTTTAATCAAGAGATTGTCTATGAACCCCTTTTGATATTTTCATCTAATCTCTCAAGGGCACATATCATTCTCATCTTGAGGAAACTTTGTAGTGGTTTTTCTTCTTTGAGCCAACGCAATAAGTTGCATTATCTCAAAGAGGGGCAAAAAGTAGACACCTAAAATTGTCCTCTTTAATTAGATAAATATTTTATTTATAATTATTTTATCCTAAGTCTTCTATTAATTCAATAAATCTTTATTTATTTAATTAATTCACTTTAGCCCCTTCTAAGCCTTTCCTCATTTAAATAAATTTGTATTTATTTAATTGATCCCACTTCCTCTATTAATTAAATAAATCTTTATTTATTTTATTAATTCATTAGCCTTTTCTACCCATGACACATGTCATTCATCTCTTAATTCTTCTCTTACCTGCCCCCTTTATCATTTAATTGTTTCCTCTACCTACCCTTTAATCCTAGTTGGCCATCTATCTTTACACCTCTAAATATTATCTCTCCATTTCTTACAGTGTTCTCTATATAAGAGGATCTCCTCGTCCTTTCCAACCCTAATCACTTGAGGACACAATCCATCTTATGTAATCAAGCCTTCTTGTGATCAAGATATCAACCATATTTTCATCCTTTGTTGAGCTCTTGTGCATACATAAAATCTGAGAGCAAATATATCAAACAAGACCAATGGAGATAGAATAAATGGAGATTGAAACCCTACTTGACATGTGAATGGTAATATTGCTTTTTTTTGTTGATTTGCATGATCTTAGGTATCTTTATTTGTGTATGGTGGATGCTTTTCATTGTTAGACTAGGGTTTTGTGGTTGGTGTAGATGCCTAAAAATGTCTCATTAATTCTATGCTAATTATTCATCTATTTAATTTAGTAATTCTTTAATTATTTGATTAAACTAACTATTTCTTCTAATCATCACCCTTCAACACTTCTAATTTTTCTATTTCTATTCTCAAATCATTTTAATCATTAACCCTATCTCAATTATAAATTAAATATCAATTATTTAATTAATTATGATTTATTTCTTAATTAAATAATCTTTATTATTTAATTAATTCTATTTCCTAAGTTTAAATAATTTCATTTAAATTATTTAAATTAATTAATAAAATTCCTCCATTTCCCCAAATTATAATTCCAATTAATTCCATCTAATTTCATCTCATTTCTCCCAAATTATAATTTCATATCATTTCATCTAATTTCAAATCATCAAATTCACATTTTTCCCAAATCTGAATTTCAGTTAATTTCATGTGCATTTCAGCATTCAAATGACCAAATTCAAATTAAAATTGAAAATTAAAATCAAATTCAATTTCAAATTCCTACAACACATGCTAAAATTAAAATTGATTGATCAAATCAATTGTCTAATCAGTTAACTCAGTTAACTCATCAATCATCTTTTTTAACTCAAAATTAGCTTTTTCCGACTAATCCATCAATTCAGTCATCTCCCTAGTCTATTTAGTTCACTAATCAATCAAATGATTTTACTAATCCATCTATTAATTTCACTCTCCAATCAATCTATTTGACTACTCAATCAAATGAGTTAACAAATCAATCAACTCTGTTAACTGGTCAATCAATTTCAGTTGTCTCCCAATCAACACTTGAGTTCTATTTCTCACCCCCTTTGTGTTGAAAATCTATAAATTCAACATATTTTCATCATTTCAATCTAGCTTTTTCAGAATCACAAAAATCCGAGTCTTCAAAGTATTTGTATGCAGGAAATTGGTGCAATACCTAAGAGCCGCCAACCACTCAAATTGGAGAAGAATAATGGAAGCAAAGATGCAGAATGAGGAAGTTTCTATTTGAATGCATTTCTCATTTCTTGTATTGGTTTTCATTGATTATGTTTGATGTTTGTTAATTAGTTGAGAATTGGTGATTCATTCTTATTTGCTAATTAGCTTAATACATTCATGACATTCAGGCATAGAAGCAGTTGGATCTTTGTTAGTCTTTCAATATTATTGTTTTCACCATCCATTTTCACCAAATACAGGTATAAGCATAGGTTCTTTAGTATGTTTATGTTTTTGTCATAAATAAGGTCATCAAAGACAATTATTTATGTAATAAGGGTCCTTGAGACTATTGGGTAGTGTTTTGAGTTCAACAAGGAGTCATGTTGTAAACTGTCCAAAATTATCATTATAGTGAAATGTGTAACAAGGTATCATACCGAGAACTTAATCTTGTATGAAGGTCTAGTGGACCTCCTTAGACATATTTGTAATAGTTTAGAGGCATGGTGGTCTTACTCTAGGTCTATGATCAATTTTAGGCACATTTTGTTAGTGTAAATTCAAAATACAGTTATAGCCATTGGAGGAGGCTAGAAAATCATTTAAATAACCCTATCCTCGACCAAGATGGGGTTTGTATGGCATATGGAGGCATTGAACAAAAATATTTATAATAATTCTGGGTTTCCTGCATTTTCTCTATTTTATCAGATGTTACAATATGTTCCCTTGTATTTTTAATTGTGAAATCCTTCTTGTTCTTGTTGGAAATTGGTTTGACATCAAAGAGGAATGAATCCCCTCTATTTTTCTTTTGATTTCATTTAAATCCATTCATCTTTGAGCAAGTTACAAGTATTTTTGAGAAAGCTGTCAATACCCTAGATTAGGGTAACTGGAGGCAATAAAATGTTGTAATTGTGGTCATTTGTGTCTACCCCAACTATAATAATAATAACTCTAATTGAAATCTCAACCTGAAGTTTGGACATTCATCTGGTAAAGTTACTATTTTTATGGCTAGTGTTGATTTAGTTATCAACCCAGGGACGTAAAACTTGAAATGGGTCTCCACTATATATGCACTAAGCTCCTTCAATGGCTATTTTACATTACTGCAGTAACAAACATTATGCAAAAAGGAAAGGCAAGAATGGAAATCATAGAAGGATACAAGAAAAATTATAAAAACAATACTGGAATGATCTAATATAAATAACAAAAATCACTCTATTTTGGCTTGGCTGCAGGAACAGCCAGTGGATCTATTTCCAGTGGTTGTAGGAATAGTCAAGGTACGAACTTCTACTGCAACAAAAGAAGAACTAATTTCAATGAGCATAAATATAATATCACTCACCAAGTGGCCCCCCTTGGATGAGTGATATCAAGCTTCCAGAAAAATACTTTTAACAAATCAAAACAACATATCTTTCATTCATTGCTTCCTAAAAATGATTACATGTTCTAAAAGAAAAACTCCAGAATGCTTATCAAAATTCTCTGCTCTATTCCTTTCTATTCTGTCTAACCTCTAAGAGAAAAGGAAAAGCTTATTATAAGGCAAAGATCAACTACAATGGACAACTCAAATCATGCCCAGAAGAAGAGGCGGATGATTGATTGATGAAGAAGATAACTAGAGCTTGGTTGCAGGAAATGTGGATCTAAACTGAACCACAGTCTTTGCATGTCATAGCGATATTTTGTGAATTCAATGCCCACTAGTGTTAAACTTCCATAGTGGTGCTTGGCTACTCTGCTCATGCCATGCCTTGTGCTTGCTCGGCTCCTCTTCACTTTCATCTCTAGTTATTTCTTACGTGATTCATCCTTCTTCGAGCATGAAAGGAGAATATCCACTGTGACATCATTTATTATCTGCACTACACCAAAAACAACATACAAGGACATGCATACGTATTTTATTTAATTAATACATTCATTAATTCACATATGACATTACCCTAAATAATCCGCATAGCAACAGGAACAAATCACTTGGCTATAGGAATTAATGGTATGGCTGGAGGAATAGACCGGCGAAGTTCAAACATGATTTCATAAGTTCAGGTTTAACACATGGAATACATATAGTCAATTTATAATACTTCACTACTACTATGCAACCCAAAAGATGTCAAAAACCTAAGAGTTTTGATGATAAAAACATGACAAAGTCTCAACTTATCAATCTCCCCATTAAAAACTCATTCCATTGAGTGGGATGACCCTTGTGAATATGTTTTTTTTTATATTTCCTTTCCTTCCAGGGCTCTATGGTGGATTTGGCATGTGTTAGAAGTGATGCAAAGCCTGATTTTTGTGTCTCAATTTAGTAAGACATTAAGTTGATGGTGTAAGGGATGGTGTAAGTGCAAGACAAACCTTGAGAGGCTAGGAGAAGGTAGAGAGGGGTGTGTGGAGTTGTCACAAACATGTTCCAAGGGTTAGTAAACCATTGCACAAACCAAAACATTAAAATTTCATGATTGTCCTTGACAATGTTTGCGACTACTATATATAGCTAGTGAGATAGAATAATCTACTTTGCAAGGTTAAGCAACTGGTTGATATGTGTATGGTGTTAGAGGAAGGACTAGATGTTAGGAATTGCATGTACAAAATATCAATTATATGTAAATAAATATTAAACAAGGGAATGAAAAACACAAAATAATAACAGTGAAGAGACAATATTTAACATCATTCACCCAATCTCAGGCTACATCCACCAAACAAAGAGTCCAAAATTATTATCCTATAAATCAAAACTAATTACAACCAACAATCCCCTTGCAACTCAATACCATTGCAAAATGATATAAAATTCTCTACAGAAAACCCCTTACCCCTAGCCTTTTTATGAAGACTTATGTTGGTTACAAAATTAGGGTTACAACATGTCAGCCAATAAAAAAAATAACACCCAATGCCTTTATAAAATAATAAGTATTTTTGGCCTCGCGGGGCATTTCCCCTTGACCCCACCCTATATTGTGACAAGGAGCACACTAGGGGTGATGCCCCTAGACTCCATTTTCAAGGTGCTGCCCCTAAACCACCATCAAAAAATATGGGGAGAAACCGCACAGATAGAAGTAGGGAAAATTTAAACTCCGAGTCTGATTAGGTTCCATATAATAATTATCTCCCACTTGGAGACTGATTAGACTCCACAACATATCATCTCCCACTTGGAGATAGATCATAACACCATTGACCCTGTAGCTCCCACTAGAATGAAACACCCTAGACTCTGCTATTTTGTTTTATTGTTTATAGTCTTGAAGACAAACCAAAGTTGAAGAGGAGCTTAGCTTCTTCCTTGTCATTGCCTTTGCAAACATATCTATTGGATTTTCCTCTATCATTATCTTTTCTAGCCTTAATTGTCGATCATCCAGCACTAAACAAATGAAGTGATACCTCAATTGTATGTGTTTTATCTTTGAATGCAAGGAAAATTTATTTGCAAGATGGATGACACTCTAGCTATCTGTAAACAAATAACTGTTAGCTTGTCTTTTACTTATTCTTCCATGAAATATTATAGTCATATCATCTCTTTGCTTGCCTTTGTTGCAACTACATACTCTTCCTCTATGGTGGATAAGGCAACCACCTTTTGCAAATTGGAGAGCCAACACACCACTATCCCATAGACAGTAAAGACATAACCTATAGTACTTTGCATGGTATCAATATCCCCTACCAAATTTGAGTCTGCATAACCTACTAAATAAATATTAGAGTGATAATATGATGAATCAATAATGATTTGGCCAACTACTAAGAGGGGGGGTGAATCACTAGATAGAAAAAAAATTAAACTTTCACCAAATTGAAATCGGACTCAGAAACAACTTGTTAACTTAACCGGTTTAGTCACTGCATTGTCAAGCTTATCAGTTGACTAAAATATCAATGATACAGTGTAACAGATCTGAAACTCAGATACCTTTTAACCAAAATATCAAAACACTTTACTAGCATTAGTAATAGCTTATTTCAGATCACTTCTAATCATCTAAAACATGTCCTAGTGGTTTTACCAGTTATACATATTAACCATATAAAAAACACACAAAATCATTCACCACTTGACACAATGATTTTTCATGTGGAAACCCAAATAGGAAAAACCACGGTAGGGATGATACCCACAAGTATTCTAAACTCTTCTGAAGTTCACCCTATTAGGAGCCAAGCCTTGTTAGAAGCTTTACAAAAATGTCATGTTAGGAACATATCTGGTTAAGGACCACCCAACTAAGGGATTGACTATAATAAACTATTAAAGGCAATACCCTGTAAAAGGTAACCTTAGTGGAGGATTTGAAAATCCAAGCTAATGGATCACCTAGTTAGAGGATTTAGACAACATCAAGCCTCTTAAAGCTTACCTGATTAGGGGATTTAACATTTGTAATGGTTAGAGAACAATGACATCTTTGTTGATCTGGTAGTAGCACTGCTCTCCTTAATCAGATCCTTTTATGCTCCTATCTGCCTTCACAATATTCTATAAATACTCCTTCTCATTCAGCAATAACAACTCACACTAAACAAATTTGCCAACACAAATTACAAACAACTTCATTGACCTTAAATACAAATACAATAGGTTGGTAACACAACACAAAACCTAAGATCTCATAGAGATTACAAATATATTGATCTTCAAACATGACTGTTAGATTACATAGCAATTAACTACACATTATTCTAAACAACTTGAACCATTCCTGGATCACCACTCATTCTCTCTCAAAAAATGATAATTCATCTCAATATGCTTGGTTCTAGCATGCAACACTAGGTTCTTTGAAATGTTTATTGCATTGGTGTTATCACATAAAATCTTTACCGGTTCTGATAGCTTCAACTTGAAACCTTCCAAAATGTGTTTCATCTAGGTTGCTTGTATACAGCTCATGTATGCTACAACATATTTAGCTTATGTGATTGATTGGGAGATACAACTCTATTTCTTGCTGCTCCAAGACACAAGTCTTCCTCCAAGAAAGAATGCTCCTCCTATTGTACTCTTCTTATTATCAACATTACATGCCCAGTCTGTGTTGGCATTATGTGAACTGGCATGAAGACATAATGATATTGAATGTTGTCATTGATGTCAATATGAGACATGGTGTGAACCGGCACATGTGATAGGTGAAGAGAGAGAGGAACCAGCATATGTATGAACCGGTTTATATGCCAAAGTGAAGCGGCATATTTGTTCAAGGTGAACTGGCATGTAGTTATGGGAACCAGCACACTGAAGCATTGTATGACTACCGGTTGGTAGGTAGCTTCCACTTCAGGGTTTCCGGTTGGAGTACCTCAAGTCTGTGTGACTCAATCGGTGATCTTTGTGTGATGAGTTAGTAGTATTATGGAGGACAGATTGTGTTGCCACATAAGCTCTGTGCGCTTGAAGGATCTTGCATGAAGATGACTATTCCTATCTACCTCAGGAATGTGCAAATTCTATCAAACAGTGATAACGCGTGATGGGTTATCAGCCACCATGAAATCGGTGGATAATGGATGATGGAGAATGTCTTGAGATCGATTCAAGATTGTTGCATTTAATGCAGTATGATTCGATGATCAATATCAAACCATTTGAATTGCTTAACCTAACAGGTTTAGGGTTTAGGGTTTTTGCTACTGACCTATATGTTTCCTATAAGGTCGATGTTGTGTTTCTTTCTGAGGTTGTTGGCAAAAGTTGTGAGTGTGTATCCAAGGGAAGTGATACATAATTCTTGCCAGACCAAAGGAGAGAAGTGATACCTACAAAGTGAATGTGCAGAAGGTAAAGAGGAGCCTAAATGGATCTATATTAGCATTGAGTTCTATTAATAGGTCATTGTAATACCTGTTGATCTCTAACCACTTCAACAGTTGTAAAATCCCCTAACAGGGTAGCCTCAACTGGCTTGATTCAAAATCCCTTAAATTGGGTGGTCTTAACCGGCTTGATTCAAATCCCTTAACCAGGTAACTCAAAGCTAATGAGTTCTGAGAAGCTATAGAGCTTAGGAGATCCTTTCAGCTATTGAGTTCTTGAAATCCTCTAACAAGGTGACCCTACCGGGTTTAACCCTTAACCAGGTATCCCTTAACTGGGTGATCCCTAATAGGATTGATTCCTACAAGAACCTATTGTAATGTCCTTAACCAGACAAGGCTCCTAACAGAGCGGACTTCTAAAGAGTTCAAAAAGCAGCTTGTGGGTATTCATCCCCACCGTGGTTTTTCCCAGTTGGGTTTCCACGTGAAAAATATGTGTGTCATGTGAAATGCTTTTGTCTTGTGATGCTTTGTTTTACCTGTTAAGCATATGAAGGTTTTGTGTTTTATGCCTGTCTATAAAAACATATTGAACTCACTATTGTGAAGATCTGATGATTAAGTTTACCTGTTTATGCATGAGAATATAATGATACTATAGTATTGAGCTAAGAGGGAAGCTTATTGAGTGACTGGTTCATGACTGATTGAGTTGTACTGGATATTACCGGTTGCACTCTATTTTACCAGTGTCCCTATTTGTCAGTCATTTGGAGTATTTGTTGTCAAACTGGTTTTGGACTATATTTGTGTTTGTACTGATTCACCCCCCCCCCCTCTCAATACCGGTTTGGTACTTGTGGTTCATCATTGAGTTATCAGTCTGAATCTATATAGACTTTCAAATTGAAGTTTCCTCCATATGGATACCATAATCCATAATCAATTGTACCTTTTAGATATCTAAATATTCTTTTATTTGCTACCATGTGTGTCTCCTTAGGACTTTTCTGAAATCTGGCAAGTAATCCAACAACATGAGCAATATCTGGTCTACTATGAATAACATAATGTAGTTTCTCTATCATAGACCTGTACTCCTTTTCATTAAATGATGGATAATCATCATCCTTAGACAATTTACAGCCTTTAACCATAGGTGTTCCAACTGGTTTATAGTCTATCATTCCAAAAGTCTTGAATACTTCTTTCACATATTTGGACTATGTGATAAAATTTCCTTCCTTCATTTGTTGAATTTTCAAACCTATAAAGAATTTTATCTCACCTACCAAAGACATCTCAAATTCACTTTTCATCTCATTAGAAAAGTCATCACACATGTCATTATTACCTCCAAAAATGATATCATCCACAAATACCTAACTAACTAGTATCTTATCTCCTTTTGTCTTGAGATATATGTTATTGTCTTCATTGGTTCTATGAAAACCAATCTTCACTAAGTGAGAATGTAGTCTTTCATACCATGCCCTAGGTGCTTGCTTCAAACCATATAGTGCCTTATGTAATTTTCACAACATATCCTTTGCTTCAGTCAAAGCATAACCATCTGATTGTTCAATGTAGACTTCCTCTTCCAATATTCCATTTAGGAATGTTGACTTCACATCCATCTGATATACCTTGAATCCTCTATATGTTGCGAATGCAAGTAGAGTCCTAACCTTCCAATCTTGCAATTGGTGCAAATGTCTCACCATAGTATTCACCTTCTTCTTATGCATAACCTTTGCATACCAGTCTGGCATTATTTCTAACCACTACTCCATATTCATTCAGTTTATTTCCAAATACCCATTTTGTACCTATTATATTCTTGTTCTCTGGTTTGGATACCAATGTCCATGTATTGTTCTTCTCAATCTGATCAATTTATTCTTCCATTGCCTTGATCCAGTGTTCATCTCCAAAGGCTTCCTTTGTTGTTCTAGGCTCATTAGTGGAGATCATACAAGAATTCTCTCTAATCCTTCTTCTAGTTAAAACACCTCCATTTTTATCTCCAATAATCTGATCAAGATTATGATTGAGTCTAACATACCTTGGAATAACATGATTATTGTGTTCAGGTTCTTCTTCTTCTTCACTATCTTCATCTTCTGCAGAATCTACCTGTTGCGGTTGAACTCGGGCTGCAGTATTCAGTTCACCAACTTCTGGCTTTATCGGTTCTGGTTCCAAAATCAAAATGTAAGCTTCATCCTCCTCCTTCTCCTTACTGGTTTCTCCTGAATCTTCAGGAAACTCATCCACTCAGACATTAATGCTTTCAATTATCTTCTTTGTCTAATTGTTGTAACATTTGTAGGCTTTTCTCTTGGTGGAATAACCAATAAATATGCCTTCATCACTTTTAGCATCAAACTTACCAGCATAATCACCTCTTTTGATAAAAACATCTACTACTAAAAATCTTAAAATAATTGACATTGGGTGATTTACCATACTAGTATTCATAAGGGATTTTATCCTTACCTCTTTTAACCAATATCTGGTTCATTGTGTAAATAGTTGTGTTGACATCTTCTCTCTAGAATGTCTTAGCTACACCTCCTTGAATTAGCATAGTCCTTGCAGCTTCAACTACTAACTGATTGTTCCTCTCTACAATACCATTCTATTGTGGTGTCCTAGGTGCAAAAAGTTGCCTCCTGATTCCATTATCTTCACAATATCTAGTTAATTCCTCTGAAGTAAATTCACCACCTTGATCAGTTCTTAAGAACTTTATCTTCTTTCCACTTTCATTTTCAACTAAGGCTCTGAATGCCTTGAACTTGCTAAAGGCTTATGTTTTATCCTTCATGAATGTGACCCACATCATTCTTGAGCAATCATCAGTAAATATCATGAAATATCAATCACCTTGAATGCTTCTCATCCTTATTGATCCACAAAGGTCGGTATGAACCAAATCTAGTAAATGTTTGACTGAGAAATATTTTCCCTTGAAAGTTGAGGATGTCACCTTTCCTAACTGACATTCCTTGCACAAAGCATTAACTAGTTTGTCCAACTGAGGCAAACCTCTTATTGATTTGGACTTACTGACTTTTACAATATTATCAAAGTTTATATGACAAAATCTTTGATGCCAAATCCAACAATCATCTACTTTTGCAATTAAGAAACTATTGACTTTAGAATTTAGGTGAAACAAGTTATATCTTGTCTATTTATCGGTTGTGATCAGTTCACCTTTACTTCCATAGATCTTCCACATTCCATTCTTGAATTCCAGTGGATAACATATGTCATTGAGTTGAGCAACACTCAAAAGACTGTGTTTCAATCCTTCAACCCAGTAGACCAACCAAAGTTGAAGAGGAGCTTAGCTTCTCCCTTGTCTCTACCTTTGTAAACATATCTATTGGATTTTCCTCTATAATTATATTTTCTAGCCTTAATTTTCCATCATCCAACACTGACCAAATGAAGTGATACCTCAACTATATGTGTTTGATCTTTGAATGCAAAGCAAAATTCGTTACAAGATGGATGACACTCTGGCTATCTATAAACAAATAACTGTTAGTTTGTCTTTTACCCAATTCATCCATGAAAGATTGCACCCATATCATCTCTTTTCTTGCCTCTGTTGCAGCTACATACTTTTCCTCTATGTTGGATAAGCCAACCACCTTTTGCAACCTGGAGAACCAACTCACCACTGTCCCACAGATGTAAAGACATAACATGCAATACTTTGCATGGTATCAATATCCCCAACCAAATTTGAGTCTGCATAACCTGCTAAATCAATATTAGAGTGATAATATGATGAATCATTAATGATCTAGTCAACTACTAAGAGGGGGGGTGAATCAGTAGATAGAAAATAAATTAAACTTTCACCAAACTAAAATCAGACTCAGAAACAACTTGTTAACTTAATCGGTTTAGTCAGTGTAACTAAAGCTACAACTGCACTATCAAGCTTACCGGTTGACTAAAATATCAATGATAGAGTGTAACAGATCTGAAACTCAAATACCTTGTAACCAATACATCGAAACACTTTACTAGCATTAGTAGTATCTTATTTCAGATCACTTCCGATCATCTAAAACATATCTTAGTTGTTTTACCAGTTATACATATTAACCATATAAAAAAAACACAAAATCATTCACCACTTGACACAATGATTTTTCACATGGAAACCCAAATGGGAAAAACCATGGTGGGGATGAATACCCACAAGTATCTTGAACTCTTCTGAAGTTCACCCTATTAAGAGCCAAGCCTTGTTAGAAGCTTTACAAAAATGTCCTGTTAGGAATAGCTCCGATTAAGGACCTCCTAGTTAAGGGATTTGCTACAATACCCTATAAAAGGTAACCTCAATGGAGGATTTGAAAATCCAAGCTAATGGATCACCTAGTTAGAGGATTTAGACAACACCAAACCTATTAAAGATTACCTGGTTAGGGTATTCAACTGTTGTAATGGTTAGAGAACAACAGGGTCTTTGTTGATCTGGTAATAGAAATGCTCTTCTGAATTGGATCCTTTTATGCTCCTATCTACCTTCACAACATTCTAAATATACTCCTTCTAGTTTGGCAACAACAACTCATACTAAACAAATTTGCCAACACAAATTACAAACAACTTCATCGACCTTAAATACAAATACAATAGGTTGGTAACACAGTACAAAACCTAAGATCTCATAGAGATTACAAACATATCAGTTCAAACATGGTTGTTAGATAGCATAGCAATCAATTGCACATTGTTCTAGACAACTTGAACCTCTCATGGATCACCGCTCATCGAATCCTATAACTCATCATGCAGTTTCACTTCATGCTATGTGTGTCTTCTTGAATTTCATCATTAGAATATTACATCCAACATATTAGTTTCACAAAATACAAAGGAAATGCTATAGCAAATCCAAACTCAATCAATGAAACTACATGAAATGAATTATTAAAATAAAAACCATATTACCTGCATGATTTAAGTCTCATTGTGTCCTAACTCCACTATTCCTGGTTGCAGATGATTTTCTCTCAGACAAGCACCGATAGCTTCCAAGATGGCATATGAAGAATGGACTAATAATTGATAGTTAACTGATACTATGATATGCAATGCAAATGATTTAAAGATAAATGATTATGCTAAATGAGAAATGCTAATTTTCTAAATTGCTTCAAGATAAAAACTCGCGGATGCATAAGTTTACTCAAATTTTTAACTTGAAAACTAACTCTTTCTCAACTCAAACTCCTACTTTTATAGACTTTTGAGAGGATAAGATGATGTGTCTTAGATCAATGATCATGATTTGATCTACAGATTTGGATGGCTGTGAGGGAAGGTGAAGGTTGAGAGAAAGTGGGAAGGAGAAGACAAGTGTCACTCATCTCACCTTGATTAGTTTTCTGACTGAGAGAATCTAGGGATGGTTGGAGAAGATTTAGGCATGAGAGGACAAGTGGACTCAAGTCCTTCCTAAGATGTAGGGATGTTGGAGAGAATATAGAAGAAGGTTAAGAAATATGTGTACATACACAATATTTCATTTATTTTGGAAGTTTGAGATAAGTGGCTTATAAATATTTTATTTATTTTAATTTTGTGGAATTAATTTAGCCACATGATGGATGAGTTGGCAAAGGAAAGATGAAGTGGAGATGGAAGGTGAGTTGGAAAAGGAATGAAATAATTAAGAAATCATTGAATATTTGAGACTATAGGATAGAAGAATAACCATTAAATATTAGATATTTAATTGATTGATTAGAGGAATAATTAAATATTAGATATTTAATTAATTGATTAGAGGAATAATTAAATATTTGATATTTAATTAATTGATTTGAAGAAAAGGATAAATGAATTAATTAATAAAATATTTTAATTAAATTAATTAATAGAAAGACATGAAATGAATTAAATAAATTAATCTTTTCAAATTAACTATTTAATAAAACAATAAATATTAAATAAATATTAAATGTTTATTTAATTGCTCATAACCTTTTTTTATGTGTATACATTTTACCCCTCTTTGAAATGAAGTTGAGACAACAATGTTTCAAAGATTAAATCAAGTCTCAATATTGCGTTTGATGGAGATAAATAATCCTGATTGTGTGCCCCCTCGAGAGATTGATCATGAAATTATTGAAAATTTTGGATAAGCGATTGATCTCACGATAATTGAAAAGATCCGTCAATTAAATTCTTTTTGAAAAATAAATAAAATTGTCTCCCTTAAAAGCATTAATTACCCTTCCAAATGGTAATTATAAAATTAACCTAAATTAATTTTAAGCTCGTTTGCAACCTTATCTTCTTGTGGAGTGAAAAGAATTGTCTTGGTGAGGTGGCAAATTGGTGATTCTATTTGAGAACCATCGATTTGAGTGCGTGCGGCGATATCAACGACCTCTTGACTATGGTTATCTGGTATGTACCTTATTCCAACCTTTCTTTCAACTTTCCATACTAATTTCCTTTCTTTTCGGCACATTTTAGGTTGTGTTTTGATTTTTCCGATTTTCGACTGTGTGTGTTAGCGCTTTTGCTTTCTTGGTTTGGACTTTTGCTTTGTAGATTGTCACTTTTGTTAAGTTAGTGCATATGAATGTTGGGTTATCGCTTGTTCTTGGTATGTTAGAATTTTCATATAATTCACGCTTTTGTTTTATTTGTTCATGCAAATGTGAAAAATATTAGCACTTTTGATTGATTTAGCACGTTTGACTTGTCGGTTACCGCATTTGCTGAAAAGGTTAGCGCTTTTGCTTGATTTAGCGGTTGTGTTGGATAGAATAGCGCTTTTTCTTTAGATGAATTGGTTTGATTTTGTTCATGTTAAAATTTCTTGAGATAATTTGATTTAGGCATTTGATGCACAAATGTGATTGATAGGTATTCAATTGATGTCTTGATTGATAGAAATTTTGAAAATGTTGATTGATAGGATAAACGATTGATTGATTTGATTGGTAGATTGATAGATTAGCTCTAAGAGACCGATACAATTTCTGATGAAGAGCATAGCAGAGTTTGATTGAACTCATTGATTGATAGAAAACTATGATTGATAGTTTTAGGTTGATTTGATAGCCTGATTTGCTTGGTTGAAAATATTTAATTGATTATCGATGTGATAGATTAGCGATCACTTTGATTTGATAGATATATGATTGATGATTGATAGAGATCAAATTTTTTTGTTAAACAGGAGAAACTCGATGTTCTCCAGTGTCGGGAGAAATTTGCAGCCATGTGCCATTTAGTGCTAAAGCTTACACAAGCTAAGATTAGACATATAGATGCATGTGCATTATGCTATTTGTTATACATGCCCGATATTACCCATAATAGAGGATTCTTGAGTGCCTTAGCAAAGAGATGGCATAGCGAGCATAACAGTTTCCACCTGCCCACTAGTGATATTAGTGTGACACTTGAGGATGTCTATAGGATTCTCCACATCCCCATGACTGGTGAGTTAGTCCAGTATGATTTTCGGGATTGTGGAGGGACAGAGGCTTGCAGAGTTGTATTTGGTAATGAGGGCAGTTCTAGAGGAGAGATCCGATGGGAGGATATGATCATGTACTACGAGACTCTCCTAGTGATTCTTGTAGGTTTGATTGGAGGATTCATCTATCCAGATAGAAGATCTTGAGGTTTCGTTGTTGGTTGGGGTGAGATTCTTCAGAGTATGATGCAGCATCAGAATCGATATGTGTGGCGTGTTTGCATGCTTTCTCATTTGTATCATGATTTTCATCAGGTTGTTTTTTATGATAGTTCTAGTCTATCTAAAGGATGCATGCTTTTACAGATCTCATGTTGGGAGCACATTTCTATTGCTTGGAATATCCATCATAGATCTCATGGTGAGAGGCAGCCATATGTCTATTTATATGCAGGTATCCTTACTCAGCATATGCTAGGTAAGATGGAGTATTGGTGTTAGGTTCTAGATTAATTGGATAGTATCATTTGGAGACCTTATATCGATTGTGAGCCATGGATGGATGATGCACGGACATTACCATATATTATGTAGAGTAGATATTTGATTGGTTGTATTCCATACATTATTGAGCGGCAATTAATTAGTCATATTTTGAGACAGTTTGGTATCATTCAGCACATGCCTACTAGTGTCACTATATATGCACGACGGTACAAGGATAGGCGAGATTGGAGACCTTCTTTATCTTTTGAGATAGCATGTGCAAAGTTTCTCGCTACTCCTAGGGTGGCTTATGATTTGAGATTACACATTCTAGATCCTGGTGTGACTGTCAATTATGTTCAGTACATGCTTGCACACCCTTTTCCTTGGATTACTAGTCCAGTAGACCCTCCTCCTAGATCAAGAGATGGGGAGAATGATTCAGATGATCCCATAATTAGGAGATGGAGATGAAGATGAGAGCTTAGAGCTACTCAGGAGGCTGAAGGTGAGGGAGATGAGGGAGGAGATAGAGGTGGAGGTGGTAGGAGACCCAAATGGAGAGGAGGTCAATTGAGAGTCTGTGGAGGACCTTTTGGACCAGTTAGTAGGATTGGAAGACCACTTCCCATGGGTGGGAGAGATGTAAGATGGATTTGGAGGGACACTAGCAGGGCAGGTATGAGATCAATGAGAGGATTACCCTCTACAGGAGGAGGCAGGAGCATTGGACTGGATGGGGGTTATGGGAGAGACATTGATTTTGGTCAAATTCAGCCAAACCCTAAGGTTATTGCAACTCATGGTGGAGAGGAGGAGGATTCAGAGGATCATGTTCCTCTCATTAGACAATGGGTTCTGAGAGCTACTCAGGCTGAGATTCCAGAAGGTGGACAAGGATGTGGAGATGAGGGGATTCAGGATCATGTTCCTTAGTAGGATGTGCCAGAGCAAGAGACCTTAGATAGTCTCAGAGCACAGATACATTAGCTTAGAGCATAGGTGAAGACACTCATGACAAAGAGAGATAGGGTTATTAGAAGACAACAAGATACTCAAGGTCTTTTGGATCAAATTCAACAGGTTGGATCTGGCACTCTCTCAGCTAATACTGTTAGAGCACTATTTCAAGTTGGGAAGGAGACAACACACTGGCGATGATTATATGAGTATTTAGTCACAAAGAGCCAGAGGGCATGTAGCTATCATTCTATTGTGAGGATGGATACTAGCAGTAGTGGAGTCATGGGACCTCCTCAAAGGAGTGGTGATTGTGGGGTACATCCATCTTGAGGATCTTCTCACCCATAGCCACAGAGACAGACAAAGTTGGGTGGTAGTGGCACAGGACAGCCTTGACTTGATTTATATTGATGAGGCACTTATATTTTTTATATGATATCATTGTATACTTGGACTTTTTTATTGTTTTATGATGATCTATATGCACACATGGACCTTATATGATGATCTTTTATTATGCATGTTACTCTATATGATGATGATCTATATGCATTCATTACATGGATGATGTTATGATGATCTTTTCTTTTCTTTTATTTTCATGGTGATGATTCTCTATATGATGATGCAATGATGATGAAATGCAAAATGTAATTGATTTTTTATTTTGATGATCATGGATGCAAATGAAAATGATTACTAACTTAAATAATATGATTTACTTAAATGACGCAAATGCAATGATCCATATGGGAATGCAAATGAATGGTTGATTTTATTTCATTTTTTAATGTTTATGCATATAATGATGTGAAAATGCAAATGATTGACATGAAATGTTTTTATTTCAAGTTTGATGATTTAAATGCAAATGACGATTATGAATGATATGTTTGATCAAACTTATAATGATAAATGCTTATAATGATAAATGAATCTAAGTACAAAGATGCAACTAAATGACTTTAATGGATAAAAAGAACTAAAATAATAATTATCCTTATGCAAATAATAATGATGATATACTACATGATTAAATGAAAAGAACTTAATGGAATGCAATGATTGAAATGCAACTTAAATAAAATGAATGATGGTTGAAATGATTCTAATGATGAATGCGCCTACAATGATCAAATGCAAATTGTTTTTCTTTGTCCAAGTATACTCAATCTTTATTTATGACCATTGATCTTTGAATGAAATGAAATGCCTATAATGAAACTAACAATGAATGCTTATAATGCAGATGAATAATGAGCTAATCTAAAAAAAATGATCTAACTAAAATGATACTTCCATTCTTCATATGTTGTCTTATAACAGTGCTTGATTTCATCATTGAGCTTTAAAATGTTGTAAGAAAATACAAGCAACTTGAAATAATGATTCAAGCTAACCTGAGTATTTGTTACATGGATTTTGATATAGCAAGTTTATACAAGCAAACTAATATAACGAATCAAGTTTACCTAAGTTTTTCTTGTAGAACAGACAAGGATTATCCCCTTTCATGCATGACTCGGAATGTCCTCCTTGATCTTTTGTCAATAATATCCTTAGACAAGTACATACCTTAATAAGAGATAAACCAAAGACAACAAACAAAGAAAATAATCATGCCCCATCATACCTTCTCTATTCATGGACATCCTTGAGTCGCATAGAGTACATGTTTAGCAATAAAATCAAGATATAAACACTGAATCTTGTATGTCATTCACATGTTCTCATGGTCATTAACTGATATGATCATCTTGATGAATGATCATTGATAATATTTTGGTTGATTCTTCATTTCTTGACTTTCATGTTTCAATTGTTACAAAATGCCTTGATATTCATTGCTTTGTTGCTCATTATCTGTTTCAAAACCCTAGGTGTTTTTGGTTTTTCTAAGTTTTCTAAATGTTTTGGATTTTCAAAGTTTTGAAAGATCACCTTAACAAAAGGAATTAGGATTTTGCCCCTAGTGGAAACAAAAATTTATTGTGGATGTATAAATTGATCAAGATCCAAACCATGGTGGGATACAAATGCAAATATGATTGATTCTAATAAAATCTAAGACGGTGACTATGATAAGTATGTCAAAGATTGATAATTGTTGGTAAGCTACATATTTTTTGCTAAATGGTCCAAACCAATGGATGCAAAAGATGAAATGGATAAGCTAAGATAGATGGAAGTGATAGATGCGATAGGATGGAGTGGATAGGTGCACAAAGTGATCTCATAGATTGAAGAACTCACTTTTTTAGATAGCGCCTGTTGACCACGTTTTCACTATCTAAATTTATTGCATTTTATATATATATATATATATATATATATATATATATATATATTGATTTTTTTTCTTCTGTTTTTGTTGTTTTATGCTTTTTAGGGATTTTCTACTTTTTGGATTTTTACTGATTTCTTCAAGACTTTATATGCTTTTTATTGATTTTTTCTAGGACTTTATATCTCAAGCATAGAATTTTTTGAGATGGATGGAATTGATAGGTTCATCAAACCAACTAGCTTCAGGGGTAGACAACTTGTATGCTCCTGAGCCATATGTTGCTACTATGACAAAAGGACCTAACCAATTTGGTTCAAATTTACCCTTCTTTTCTCAGTCTTGCTGATTTCTTGGATTCTCCCTTAGAACTATATCTCCAATCTGAAAAACGTGTGGCTTGAATCTTAAATTATAAATTCTTGTCATTCTCTTTTGATATGCCTTCAAATGATCCATTGCATTTTGGCGACGTTCCTAAATCAGCTCAATTTCTTGAAATCTAGAGACTCGTTCTTCTTCTTCTGGTATAGGACCTTTCAAGGAAACTCGTAGAGAAGGTATCTCTACTTCTACTGGTAGTATGGCTTCTAATCCATAGACTAAGCAATATGGAGTTGCCCCCGTTGGTGTATGGATGTTGGTTTGGTATGCCCAAAGAGCAAGATTTAGCTGAATGTGTCAGTCTTTTCCAGCTTAATTGATTATTTTCTTCAATATTTTCAAAATAGTCTTGTTTAATGCCTCAACTTGACCATTTCCTTGTGGATAATATGGTGTAGAAAACCTAAGTTGGATATGGAATCGCTCACATAGTTCCTTCACATCTTGACTCTTAAATGGTCGTCCATGATTAGTGATAATGGTCATAGGCACTCCATAGCGACATATTATATAATTCAAGATGAATGGTGATATTTGTTTTCTTGTCACCTTTCTCAAAGGTACTACTTTAATCCATTTAGTGAAATATTCAGTAGCAGTTAGAATGAACTTATGTCCACTAGAGGATGAAGGATTTATCTTACCTACCAAATCAAGGCCCCATTGAGAAAATGGCCATGATCTTGCCATAGGATGCAATTCTTGTGCTAGTGCATGGATGAGATTCCCATGGATCTGGCATTGTTTGCATTTCTTGGCATATGTGAATGAATCTCTCTCCATAGTAGGCCAATAGTAACCCATACAAAGAAGTTTCTAGGCCAGTGTTAATCCATTTGAGTGTGTGCCACAAATACCTATGTGAACTTTGTTAAGAACTTTCTCAAATTCCTCTCGTTCAAGACATCTCAGTAGAGTTCTATCTAGACCTCACCTATATAAGCTATCAACAATAATAGTAAAGTGGGATGACTGACAGATAAAAAAAATTCTCTAATTGCAAGATAGGTTAAGAGGAAGGATATTCTCTTTTAAGTATTGATAAGTCTAGCCGTATAAGGATTGATCAGTTCTGGATATATGGAAAATCATGTAGGTATGATGTGATTGAATGGTAGGAGTTAAAATATCTTCCACCAGGAATTTGTAATGTTGTTGATTCTCCTAGTTCTGCAAGAGAGATGCTATTGTAGCCATTGCATCTGCTGCTTTATTCTCATTGCTTGGGATCTAAGTGAATGATACTTCTTCAAAGTGTTCTTTAAACTCTTCTACCAACTATTTGTAGCACATAACCTTGTCATCCTTAGTTTTATAATTTTCATTTATGTGGTTGATGATAAATTGTGAATTGCCATAGACATGTAATTCCTTGATATTCCATTCAATAGCCATTTTGAGCTACATTGTCAATGATTCATATTCTGTAGTATTGTTTGTGAATGGAAACCTTAGTCTATATGATTTTAGATTTATGTGTCCCTGAGGTGTGATGAACAAAATTCCTGCGCTTGATCCATATTGTGTATAGGAACCATCAAAGTACAACTCCCAAAATTTTGTACTTATTGTCAGAATGTCTGCATCAGGTAATTCAATGTGCAATGGTATGTCATCTTGTAAAGGTGCTTTAGCTAATTGATTAGCAATGATCTATCCTTTGATAGATTTTTGGTCAAAATATTCTATATCAAACTCACTTAGTACCATAACCCATTTTTCCATTCTTCTTGTCAAAATTGACTTGTTCAGCAAATACTTTAGTGGATCTATTTTTGCTATCAGTTTCATAGAATGAGTCAACATATAATGTCATAGTTTTTGAGTTGCAAATACAACTGCTATACATGTTTTCTCTATTGATGAATAGTTTAATTCATAGCCGACAAGTGTTCTACTTATGTAATAGATTTCTCTTTCTTTATCGTCTTCATCATGTTGTGCTAGAAGAGCTCCTAATGATACATTTGTCACTAAGAAATAAAGTAAAAATGGATTCTCTTTGATTGGTGATACAAGTACTACAGGATTCATGAGATATTGATTGATTTGCATAAAACCCTCTTCACACTTCTGATCCCATTTGAATGGAACATTCTTTTGTAAAAAAAGAGTGAATGAATGACATCTATCTGCTAATTGAGAGACAAATCTTCTGATTGATTGCAATCTCCCTTGTAGAGAACGCAATTGACTTATGTTCCTAGGTGACTCCATTTCCATGATAGCTTTGACCTTTTCTAGATCTACTTCAATTCCATGAGCTAATATAATGTACCCAATAAGTTTTCCAGAGGTTACTCCAACTGCACATTTCTTTGGATTTAATCTTAACTGATATTGTTCAAGCCTATGAAAGATCTTGCCCAAGATGTTTAAATGTTCTTTTCTTGTATGACATTTTGCAAGTATATCATCTACATAATCTTTCATAAATATATGCATCATATCATGAAAAATTATTGTCATGGCTCTTTGATAAGTTGCTCCTGCATTCTTAAGCCCAAATGGCATAACATTTCAGCAGTAAGTACCCCATGCATAGGTGAATGTTGTCTTTTCTTGATCTTCAGGGGAAATTCTTATTTGATTGTATCCTGGGAATCCATTCATTAATGAAAACATCTCATGTCCAATTGATAAGTCCACAATTATATCAATGTTGGGTAGTGGGAAATCATCTTTGGGACATGCCTCTTTCAAATCTGTTAAATCGGTGTAGACTCTTATTCTTTTATCTATCTTGGACACTGGCACAATGCTTGAAACTCATTCTAGATAGGCAACAGGTCATATGAAACCCACATCCAATAGTTTCTTTAACTCAACTTTTACAAGGAGAGCCATGTGTGGATGCATCTTCCTTAGCTTTTGTTTAATTGGTTTTTCTTTTAGATCCACATTGAGATGATGCATCATAAGATCGGGATCAAGTCCTGGCATGTCTACATAGGACCAAGAAAAATTTATATATCTTTGTCTGAAGAATTCTATGTATTATTTCCTCTCTTCATCTGATAATGATGCAATAGGATGAAGTATCTTGGGATCCTTTGGTGTGCCAATGTTTATTGCTTTTGTTGGCTCTATTAGAATAGAAGATCTCTCCTAAAATATGCAAGGAGGATGTCAAATTTTCCATCTTCTAGTGCCTCAAAGAGGTTTTTACCATCATATACATCATTTGTTTTTCCTCTTGATTGATCTAGTGTTGCCATGAAATGGTTTTCAGCACTAGGTCTTTTCCCTTTTTTTTTCAATTTTGCAACTAGAAAGTTTGGCATTCTCCTGACTGCAAGAAAAGTTACTTGATTCCATGATGGAAGATATTTTATGTGTTATGGGTTTGATAGCATTAAGATACACAGCTAATTCATGGTCATTGGAAAAGACATCCAATTAAGGGTTTTCTAGGTTGTCGCAATCAATTAGTTCTGGATGAAGAAGAGGTAAGTCATATTCATCGTCATTGTTAGGTGCTTCAAGGTTCATGACATAATAGTCATAATTTGGCATAGAGTAGGTAATGTCATAGATAGAACTCCCTTGAGGATAGTCTCTCCCAACTATTCTCTAATCAGTTCTAACAAAATCGATATTGGTATTTTGTGGTTCACATTCAAGTGACTCTCCATCTGACGTTTGTCCCTCAAACAAATGGATTATATTAGCACACGCATCTTTAACACTGCAAGTTCCCTCTTGATTAATTTCAATAGATTCATTTGTATTTTGAAGTTGACATACTTGTGTACATGACATAGAGGATTCTTTTGTTGTCTTCTATATTCTCTCGAACTCAGCTTTTTCTAGACTAATAGTCAATCCTGCTTGACTATCTATTACTTCTTCTATGGTTCTTCCATACCTTGGTACATCTTGCTCATCATTTGATAGAAATATAATATTTCTTGATACTTGATCAATAGTTATTTGTGTTTCTTATGGTGTTACTTCTTTTTATTTTTCATCCTCTTTCTTTTGTTGTCTTGTATATGCCTCTTTTCTCTAAATTCAGAGTTTTTCTTGTCTTCTTTCTAACTCTATTCTTTGTTTTGTAAAAGACAAGTCTTCATTTGTGATAGTTTCTTGCTCTTCATTATTTTCTTTGCTTGATACACTAGATGATAGACCTGGACCCCATTCATAGTCATTTGAATCTATCTCTAAACCATTGTCTAGGATTACACCACTATATCATACAGGAATATTGTATGGTGCAAATAGTTCTCTGATTTCAGCCATCTCTTCTTTCACTGCTTTTGGAATATCTTGCTCAAATTTAGCACTTTCTCATATTTTTTGAACTTGTTTACAAGATTCTTTTTATCTTTTGATTGCAAGTTCTTCCTGTTGTTTCTCATGTTCTTCTTATTTTTGCTTATTGGCTACTATTTCTGCTACTTGGTGATCTTTTCTTGCCATGGTTCTTCTTTAGGGGTTGCTTTCTTTTTCCACTTTGGTTGTTGATAATTATGTTTCTTTTGATTTAATTTTAGATATCCAAGTCTTGATTTATCTTCTTTTGATTGTGAGTGAGGACAAATAGGTTCTGAAATACCTTCTTGGCACTTACAGATTGGTCCTTTTCCTTCATATCCCATTTTTTGCATGATCTTATAACCATTGCCATATTTCTCTATGGGAATATTTGTTAGGAAACTCATAGATACTGAGGAGGGGTGAATCAGTATCTAATTGGTAATTAGAATTTCTCAACTTAAAACTTGTAGAACATATTGTAATAGTGTACCGGTATGCAAGAAATAATGCAATAAACAGAAATGAAAGAAACCACATGAAAATCACACCATAACACAATGATTTAATGAGGAAACCCGATGTGGGAAAAACCTCAGTGGGATTTGTGACCCACAATATTCACTTACTAGCCAATAAGAGAATATTACTTACAATAGGGGCCTGCAGATGCAGGAAGGCCAAGTGCCTAGAGCTCACTACTCAAATGGGAAGTCTCAATAACTTACAATGTGGATTATACAAATCCAATAACTTGTACTGCTTTACAATAGAATCTTCAATGCTAGATTCAGTACTGGTTTCTGCTTTGTTCTTTACATATACCCCTTAACCTATATTTCGCATAATAGGTCTGCCTAATGTCTTCCTTTTTCGCTTACATCACTTCCTTACAAAATGTCTACAATGATCTCTTTTATATATAAGAGTCATTTTACAACTTTCCAAGTCAGCTTACAAGGTTTTTACAATAATAAACAAAATGTAATATAACAAAAATCCTGTCGGCCTCTGTGCTGGTATGCTTCCTTTCTTTGTGTCGGTGTCAGTGTTCTAAGTGTCGGTGTAGAGTGTGTTCTGTTGATGCCAATGTAATGCCTTTTCAGTACCATAGGATTGTAAGGTTTCCATCAATGACAAAACCTTCAATCACATACAATGTCTCATTGGAGTGTGCATATGCGAACAATATTGACTTCTGTAGTTGTTGCTATAGTTTCATTTTCATCTTTGTACAACCAACCAAGAATTTCCTTGTCTTCAATTTCTTCTGCAAGTGTTTCATCTCTAACAAATGCTCCATTAAACATTTCTTTTGATTTTTCTGAGGTCCGTGGTTGAATGTTTCTAGGGTTTCCATATGATTTAGGTGAAAGTGGCAATTTATGTAAGGAATATTTTCCCATTCCTTCATCATTTAATTTGAGCTTTTTCTCAAAGGTTTCCCATAACTTTTCTTGAATTTCTTTGGTAGGATATATTGATTCTCTGTTATGTGGAACTCTTGTATCTTGTGTTGGCTCAGATTATTGCAATATTGGCTAGAGTCTGCAATTATAGTGACCTCTTGTCTCTTATCAGGAAACTTTACACATTGGTGATATGTAGAAGGAATTGCTTGCATGTTGTGAATCCATGGTCTTCCTAGAAGAATGTTATAGGATAGATTCAAATCTAAAACCTGGCATAATGTATTCCTTTGTACAGGTCCTATTTTGATTGGTAACACCACAGTTCCTTTGGAAGATCGCTCTTCTTCATCATAAGCCTTAATGGTTATATTCTTCTTTGGATCTACTGTATTTTCTAAATATCCCAAAGCCTTTATTAAACTTAATGCACAAATGTTTAAGCTAGCTCCACCATCTATGAGTACATGTTTGACATGAGTTTTATTAATGGTGACTTCAATATGTAAGGGAGAATTGTGAGGAGGTTACAAGGATGTGTCATCATTTTCAAAAAATGATAAGAAATGAGGGGCTATAAGGTGTCCCACCATGTTTTGGAACTGATCTACATCTAGTTCTTTTGAAACTATTGTTTTCATTTAAGATTTTTCAAAAATTTCCTTATGCATAGGTGAAACTATAAGAATCTCTAAAATTGATATTTGAGCTGGTATTCTTTGCAAGTGTTCCACTAAGTTATATTGTCATGAAGTGGATGTTGATTCATTTGTTATACCCAGAAATGTAACTTTTGCTTTGCTTCTTGTAATGGTGTTGATTGGTTCTTGAAGATGTGTTATCTTTAACAATGATGGCATTTACCACATCATCATACGTATAAGTATAGTTCACTTTGGCTTTTCCTTTGTCATCTTTTGATTTAGATTGCTCACCTTTTTCATAGTTTGGAAGCGAAAGGCTAGATGTGATTCATTTGTCTTATGACTATCCACTATGATAGTTCCATTATCGATTAAATCTTGGATAAGGTGCTTCAATCTTTGACAATCATTAGTTTGGTGTCCTTTATTTTGATGATAATTGCAAAAATGATTGTCATTCCACCAATTAGGTTTGACTTGTGGTTCATAACTTCTTGCTTCTGGTAAAGTAATTAGTTTATTCGCAAGAAGAGTTTTCAAAGCTGATTACAAGGGTTCTCCAATGTTTATGAATTTCCTGTGAGGATTGGAGAAGAAAAACTTGGATTTATTGTTTGGGATTTGACTTGATAGACTAAAGATTGGTTGTTATTTTGTAGCATTATTGTTGTCATTTCCTCCATTGCTAGCATTCCTATTCTTTGACTAGAATTTGGGTTTGTCATTGTTGTTGTTGTTGTTGTTGTGGTTGTTATTGTAGAAATTATGTAAAGCTTTATCTCTCCTTTCTTTACCATTACATCTTCTATTTTTTGACCATTCTCAATCATCTTGGCGAAAGGAGGAAATTTCATCTTTAGATGATAACTCATTTCATTGATAAGATTATCAATGAATATGTCTATTTTTTCTTGATCAAGTACATCTCTTGGATACCTATTAAACATTCATTTCCATCACTGTAAGAATATCATGAAATATTCACCATTCTTTTGTTTAACATTGCATAAATCCAACATCGTTATCTCATTTCTTACCTTGTAGGAGTATTGCAAAATAAACCTATTCATGAGTTCTTCAAAAGATTTGCTTCCGGATGGTAATCTTGAGAGCCATTCCATTGATTGTACATTTAAGCTCCTAGGGATTTTGCAATGTTGTGGAAATGGTATCATATTTAAACTTTTGTTAAAAGGATATGGGTAGATATCTTCTAATGAATACTTCTTGGAACTCGTTCCATTCTGCATATCATGTATTTGTTATTAGAGAGTGTGCAAATTCCATACTCATAGTACAAAATTCCCTAATGTGATCTTGAGGATCATATTTCCCATCATATTTATCATATTTAGGGATTTTGCAATGCTGTGGAAATGGTATCATATTTAAACTTTTGTTAAAAGGATATGGGTAGATATCTTCTAATGAATACTTCTTGGAACTCGTTCCATTCTACATATCATGTATTTGTTGTTAGAGAGTTTGCATTTGGTGAGTGAGATTTAACAAAGGATTATCCATATAGTTTCTCCTTGCTTCTTCATAAGTTCTTCTATCACTATGCTCTCTTCTTGTGTCATCATGTTCTTTTCTTTTTTATCTCCCCTTGTTTCTTAAAGGATTTCTTTGTTTATATCTTCATTATTTGGATCATCTATGTTTTGAGTGTTACTTGTCTCCGCATCTTGTTTCAAGCCTTCTATGTTAAAGTCTTGTGGCAAATTAGCTACTGATTTTGCCAACATTAAAAGATATTTTTATTTTTGCTTCGCTAATAATTTTTCCATTAGTCTATCAAATTTGAAATCTTCCTCAAGGTCTTTAATGGTGTTATTGACCACTTCTTCATCAACAGTCGTATACACAAAAGTTTGGAATGTTGAATTATCTTCTTCTTCCATTTATTTTTGTTGTTTTTTGAATTGTTCGTATTGAGCTCTAGTCCAAATTGGCATGTGATTGCTTCGAAAAATTTCTGAAGTATTGACCTTCTAAAAACAACTCAATAGGTGATTATTGGTTTAGGAAGGTGTTCTTTTTTTATTTTACCACTATTGTTGGTTCGTTGTGATAAAGCTTCTCTTTTTTGAAAAGCACATCCTTGCAAAATTTCTCCATCAAATTTTGTCCCGCAGCCACGTAAATAGTGATGAAAACGGTGTAGGAATGTCCTATGTTTTAACAAGATCTTGCGATTGATGTACAAGAACCTTATTCTATTCTAAGTAGCTTTATAACTGGGCTTTCTTTTCTTAAGGTGATATTTAAAAGTCATATAAGCATATGATAGTTTACAAGTTTGATTCCAATGTGAGTAGAATTTTGATTTTGATATAACCTAGGTTCAAAATAGGAAAGATATATCCAAAATAATGAACAAAAGGTGGATTGATCAAGTTTCTTGATAGAGGATTTGATATATCCTAATGAGAAACTAATAATGATGTTGATTTTTGCACTTAAGATTTTTGAATCACTAGCTTGTTGAATATTTTATGCTAATGGAAACCTTTTGGAAATAACCTGTTGGATTAGTAACCCATTTATTGAACTAGTCTGAAGATGTGTGATAGTTTAAAGACAATTCTACTCAAAAAGTGTTTGATACTGACTTTGAAATTTTGGTTTGATATGCTTTGTCTCATATGTGAGAAAGAATTTATACTAACTTTTGTTCAAAAGTGCTAACTTATGGGACAAATGTGCTACTTTGTTGCTTGAAAGCGTTGTTGTTACTATGTTCCAAGGAATTTTTAATTTTTCTAGCAAGTTGTTAGATTTTTGCTCATTTCTAGATGATGATTTTCTTCAATTTTTTACCATTATGAGCATGTTATAGACATAGAAGATACAATGTTTTGAAAATTGAAATGCACAAGCAAGTACAAACCCTATGGTAGGCTGAGACAATAATTATTGAATCTCACATGGGATTTCCCCCAAGGCTATGCTATTCAGAGTGAATATTTAGATACTTGACCCCACTAGCTCCACCCTCAACACTCACTTCTCTGAAGCAGCCAAGCACCAATTTCCATGAAAACTCCCCATGGAAAACTTTATATCTCTACTAAGAATCGTATGTGTGTGAGTTGCTTCAAAGGTCCGACCTTATGCGTCAACAATTAAAAGTATTTTTGGCAAATAGTACAAGTGGTTTTTAGTAAAGGCTTCCGGTCATGTGGCCATACATGTGGTACTTTCATCTCTATAAATACAGAAGGTTCCCAGCCTATATAGGTTACGCTCCATTGATTTTATGGGGAAACATAGTCTCGGTATGAACTTATCAGCACATGTTGTTTGTGACTTTCGTCACAAACATGATTTATTTAAAGTGGATCAGAAGGATTCGGTATTATCCCATTTCCACTTTGGGTCATTCCCCTCTCACTGGCCCCCTCAAGGTATCTCGGGAAGGCAGGCCCTCAAAGGTTACACATAAAAGAGAGTAGGTATGGTTTTCTGATCACCATATGAGGGTGGGATAATACTTACCTACTGTAGTCACATAAATCTGTCCACTTAATTAAATGAATATTTAGTATTTATTTGATTATTTAACCATCATTCAATAGTTAAATAAATTAATATTTAATTAATTCATCTTAACCCTCTTCTCCTATTAATTAAATAAATTATTCAATATATTTTATTTATTTGATTTAATTACTTAACACAATTCAAACCATTAATTAAATAAATAAATCATATTTGTTTAATTTAATCTTCTCTCACATTTAAATAAATTAATATTTATTTAAATCTCCCAAAATCCCATCTCTCACATTTAAATAAATTAACATTTATTTAAATCACCTTTATCCTCCACCCACTTGTATTTTCCTACAAATGCAAGTTGCACAACTATTTTAAATAAAAATTATTTATTTAAAATCCTATTTATCCTCACCCACTTGAAACCTTTAATGGTTTCCCTTAAAGTCTTCAAACTTAATGGCTTCCTTATAGAATCTTCTCAAGCCTTTAATGGTTTCCCTTAAAGTCTTCAAACTTAATGGCTTCCTTCTAGAGTCTTCTTAAGCCTTTAATGGTTTCCTTCAAAGTCTTCAAGCATTTAATGCTTTATCTTCCTTTTTCTCATGTAAATAAATTAAGATTTATATAAATAAAATCCAAAATTCACATTCACATTTAAATAAATTAATATTTATTTAAATATCTATCCAAATGCAAATTACCCCATTTAATTGAAATAAATGATTTTATTTTAATTGAAAATCCCAAAAATCCTCCCACTTGCATTCTCCTACAAAATCCACTTGCATGCCCAAATCCCTTCTAGATTCTTCTATCTCCTTCTAATTAAGCCTAATCCTATCCTAATCATTATCGCATTCCTAAATAAAAGGAAGTCACTTCTCAAAAACCTCCAAAGTCTTCAATAACCATTAAAGGCTTTATGTCTTCAAATGGTTAACCTCTAAAGTCTTCCAAACCATTAAAGGCTCTTACATAACCATTTATGGTTAACTCACCTTTTACCTTTGGTTAGAGACTTTCCTCTAACTTAACCATCCTTTTGACTCATGGGTCTCTTCAAATCATTTATTTCTTTGACTAAGGTAACCATTTAATCCTCACACAATCATTCATCCCTTGGATAAAAGGAATATCCATTAACCTAACCCTAACCCAACCCCCTAGGGTAACCATCATGTCCCCTCAAGCATTTAATGCTCCTTATCTCTCCTCTCAAGCCTCCTCATGGTGACACATGTCAACATGGGATTGGGTTGAAAGTCTCACATGGATTGAATATCTTTCAATCCTAACCCTTGTTAAGATTGCTCAATCTTAACCATTCATTTCCCCATTTCTTCTATAAATAGAACCCTTCTTCTCAAGCAAAGGAGGAAGCATTACAGTATTGTTGCTATACTGGTAATAGTATAAGAGCTTTTTCATAGTATCACTACCTACACTTGCATTGCATTTGATTATAATATTCAACCATCTTGAATCTCCATATAGCATCCATGGCTAGTGCTAAAAGTTGAGAGATACACTCATTTGAGACTTGGAGAGGGGAGAAACAAGGGAGGAGCATCAAAATGCATCATGGAAGCATCTTACGGAGGCTCTTCTCCTTTCTTTTGTTTTGTTAAATTTCTTTCATTCTTTTTTAAATCTCTTTTGATATGTTTGGAATGGTTTTTAGTTCTTTGTTTTGGTTTTATGGTTGAAACTAACTTATTAACATTGAACTTTCTTTTTGCCTTGTCCCCATTTCCATGACATCATTTGGTGAACCCGACATGAATCAAAGAGAAACCATTTTGAAGACTACTAACTTTTGAATGTTTTAATTGACACGCAGGTCATGCTCTTGCACTTTTGTTCTCAGTTTAGCACCTTCACAAATTGATACTTTAGTGCTATTGTCTATACTGTTACTCTTTCATGTTAAATAGTACTTTTGTTTTCACACAGAGTAGAGATATTGTAACAAAGAGTTGTAAGAAAATTCCTTGTAACCAAAAACCAAAATTTTTAGGCTTGTAGAAGCCCACCAAAACATGCGGATTTTTTTAACTAATTATCTTTTGTGCAGGTTTTAACTAACCCCTACAAAAAGATTTTTTTTTAGCAATTTTAGATTAGGAAATAAATTTGTTCATATTGCTAACTTTGTCTTTCAAGTTAGGATAAAATAAATTCATTTTCCTTTTGGGTTAAAATCAACTACACTTTCATTTGGAGTTTTAAAAATAACCACATCTTTCGTTTGGAGCTCTAAAAAAGAATCACACTTATTCAAAGTTAAAAAGAATCACAAAAACAAACACACAAAATTATTTTTTGCAAAGTTAGGAACAAATTCTTTTGGTGCTTAAAATCAACAAGGCAAATTTTATTTCTTGCATCAAACTAAAATTCACAATCAACACTTCATTTTGTGCAAGTTAAAAAGATTCCCCAATTTGTCAAAGTTGTTCTGAAATCGATTTACTTCAAGCAAAATGTGCTCTTAATTCAGTTGACCAGGATTTTCAATTCCTAGATTACAACACATTTTGCCATTGAAGGATAAAAAGAACACCATGACTGTTGGAGCAACATCTCCAAATAGTTAGATCACATTGCAAATGATGAGTTAAAAAGAACCAGTTTCTTTTGTGTTTGGCACACTTGTGCAAAATCTATAGAGTGGTGCTACTTCTAACACACACTATCCTCTCCCTTGGATTTCGTGGTCCTAGGTGCAAGAGAAAAGTGTTAGTAACACTCAAAGTTTATATTTTTTAGAGAGGCCTTCCAAGAGACACATCACTCTTGGGAATGACCTCGTGTGGTAAATCCTTCGAGCTGCTATAGAAATCAGGTGTGAGCGAAAGTTGTAGCCTTGGGTATAGTTGTTCCTACAGTGTAACTTGTCGAAAGGACAAATGGGCACCACCACAAGTTACAAGGCTCTTAAGTGAGTCACTACAGAATGAACTTATGTCCAAAAACATCGAAAATTACTAAACACCTTTATGTAGAAGCCCACTTGTTCTATTGATTGAGGTTATTTGTAAGAAGTCCAGTGCAAGAGCATAGAAGGTTTTGCTCCCAAGATACTCACCATACATATTTCCTTGAGTAGAAACATAGCTTTTTGAAAGGTTACTTGTACCTTGATAAAAGTGGTGACTCCCCCATCATAGGGATCATCTATTTGTGATGCTCATGCAAGACTTGGTATATCACATCCTTACCTGCCACGGTAGGATTCATAAGGTATGTAGTACCAAAGTTGAAGAAATATCAAGATGTGGGCTGAAATTATCGCAACTAGCCATTTGACCTTAGGGATAAAAAGTGTTTGAAGTGTCTTTGTTTTGTGTCAAGACCAGTGATAAACTGAGCCGACTTCGGGCTTTTTGGAAAAACATACTCAAAAACATTTGGAAAGAAAGGGTCATAAAAAGTCCAAAGATTGGGTTGATCTAGACCCACACCTATTTGTGCCTTTGAGGCAACATTCTTGTGTTTGTGTGCTTGCTTTGTTTTCTTGTCAAATAAAAATCAAAAATCAAATTCCAAAACAAGTATTCATCCAACACAAAATTTTCAAAACATTTCCAAAATACCAACAAAGATCAAAAACAGAGTACAAAACAGCAAAAAGTATCAAACTATATGACCATTCTTCACATCTTGAGAAAGAAGAATCTTCATCAACATATCAACTTGAAGAAAAGACCATTGAGCTCAAAGGATTTTATCAAAAGGAGGAAATTATTCTATCTTATTAGACAAATCTTTGTCTCTCATAGAACCTCTTATGTCACATGCATCTATATCTTCAAGGAAAAACAAACGAGTTTGATCAAGAGTCATTAAACTGCGAAGCTTTTACTCAATATAGAGCTTTAAGTTATCATAAGAACAAGGGAGGCAAAATCAATCATGCCTTCTTTCCAGACATATGTATCACATATAACTCAGCTAGGGAAGAACCACCAACCCCTGAAAGAGAAGAGGAAGAGTTTGTTCCTTTTGTAACACAAATTTTTTATTGAAGTTAACATTTCATCCATTATCACATTCACACATCATCAACCATTCCAAACTCTCAAAACATCAAGAGGTTTTTGTCCTAAGTTCTATTTTTGATATTTCTTGAATCAAACATAGTACATTACTTTTTAGAGTGTCTCGAAATCTAGGATAAACTCATCCTAAGAGGAATTTCTATGCAGGTTAAAACTATTCTATGAGTGAATCATCTCATTACTAGGTAGTTGAGTCTGTAACACATCTCAGATCTCTCTAAACCTTATCACATCAAACATTGTCAATCAAACATAACAAGCAATTCAAAAAAAGGACTTTGATCACATCTAACTTTAGTGCTAGAGATCCATATGCAAAACACCCCACCAAACATAAATCTCTCATTTCATCAACAACTCATCATCATTTTCACAAAACTTCAACAGCAACTTGTAAGCAAAATGGCTCAAACCAGATCTAGAACTAGACAAATGGAAATTGAGAAAGAAGAGGAGGAAAATATCAATGAATTCTAAGAAGCACATGGAGGAAACCCAAATGATGAAAATCCAAGTACTCCTACTCCTGCGGCAATAGAAAGGGCACAACACAACCCTCTCTTTAATAGACTTTTTGATGAAATACTCAGGAGCAACGTTGATGCTCACTTTTTAAGACTTGTCCAAGAGAGAGCCAAACTACCCTTTGATTTTGATATTGCACAACTAAGGCAAGCATCAGAATGCCAAAGTCATAATGAGGAAGAAAGAGGTTGAGATCATATTAGATACAACCTTCATCAAGGAAATCCCCCACCTCCTCCTCCTCCAAATGACATCGACATGTTGCGGCAACAAATCAAGAATTTAGAGGGCTAAATAAAGATGGGAGATGCGAGAGGAGCAGGAGGAGAGGGAGGAGCGGGAGCTCAAATTTCAAATTTCCATCAAGGCAAGAACCTTGGTTCCAATGGTGAGAGTGGCCAGATCAATGGTGTTGGTCCTATGGACGATAAGGACAAGCCCTCGGACCTCCTAGTTCTGGTTGTTGACTCACAGTCTGGTGGTACTCTATTTGCCATGATAGCGGATTCTTCAGGACATCTGGGGGTAGGGTCCAGTGGGGGGCCTATGCCACTTGTAGACTCTATGGATAACGGGAGGGAGGGAAAAAAATGGTCTTCCCTTTTTGGATCTAGACCAACTGTTAAATCCTCCCTTCCTCCTGTTAAGAACATTTCTGACCCTTCTAGTGGTAAGTTTGCTATCTCCATCCCTAACTAGGTTCTAGACCATAATATCAATAGTATGTTGAACTCCTTGGTAGGGAAGTTTATGGGTCCACACCCAAATATTGAAGTTTTTAGGGCCTTTGTTAATCGAAAATGGGCACTAAAAGGAAATGTAGAGGTCTCAGCTCTTCCCAAAGGTCTTCTGTCTTTCTCTTTTTTGTGTGAAGAAGATAAGGTTAAGATCTTGTGCGGGAGTCCCTGGATGGTGGGAAAGACAGCCCTAGTTCTAAGAAAATGGCATCCAAAATTAAATATGAATGATTCTATTCTGGCACAGGTTCCAGTATGGATAAAACTCCTAGGATTGCCTCTCGAGTATTGGGCAGAAAGCATCTTCTCTGGAATAGCAAGTTCTTTTAGTGAGCTGCTCTGTATTGACGCAATCACTGTTTCAAAAAGAAGATTAACCCATGCAAGGTTCTATGTTGGAGTAACCCCTAAGGCAGATATGCTGGAACAAATTGATCTAGTTTCAAAACTGGGAACCTGGAAGCAACATATAGAATATGAAACTATTCCTTTTGCTTGTTTCCATTGTAAGAAGGTAGGTCATTGGGCAAAATCTTGTCCGAAAAAGCAAAAGGTGGAGCCTAATCAATTAAAACCTTAGATTGAAAGCCAAAATATGCCAGAGAAAAGGGTTGGGCAAGTTAAAAACATAGAAGATGAGGAAAAAAATCCAAATCACTTTTCTCCTTTGGGGGAACAAAAGGAAGCCTCAAACTCTATCCTTAGTCCCACTGTTCAGGAGGCAGATAGGAATGAAACAACCAAAGCTATTCCCATAAAAATTATGCAAAAAATGGATTTGAATGATCAGAATGATCCTCCAAAAGCAAAAGATGAAGTGGTGGATGACACATATGAAAATCAAGTAGTAGAAGCTAGAGACTATCAACCGGAGGAAGGTGAGATCCCAGATCCAAAAGTTGAAAGGACAGACTCTTCTGTAGCCATACCTAGTTTTGAAATACAAGAATCCCAAAAGTGTGCAATTTTGGGATTGAGTCTTTTGGATTCGGATCAGAATTCAAGAATAGAAAACATTATTTCAACTGAGTCCAGATGTCCTAAATGGGGTAATGAAGATGAAATTTCCAAAATCCTAACCAATCCGGAAGTGGCTCCTATGTCAGAAATGGAATGGAAGCAGCCTAAACACAAGAGTAAGAAAGCAGCAACACCCTCGATATCCTTGATTAGGAAATCCAGCAGAATAGCTCAAGTTGATGTGGGATACGTCTCCTCTTACCCAGGGTGACCATCTAATCACAAAGTTAGAGACATGGAGGCCAGCAAGAACATAGCAGATGGAACTCAGAAAACTCTCAAGGAGCTGGGAATTGGTAAGTAACTATGAAGATAATCTCTTGGAATTTAAGGGGTCTAAACAATCCCCATAAACATGATATTATTGGGAATATGATAAGAGATAGCAATCCTAACATTTTTCTCATTCAAGAAACCAAAATGAGTAGAGAAAAAGTTGAATCTTTGAAGTTTTTCAAAAATGGTAAAATTAGTGGGGGAAGTTCTGAGGGTGCTTCTGGAGGCATTGCTACCATCTGGAATCTTAACACTGTTAAAGGCCAGGTCATTATTCAGGAAGGTAATTTTTCTTGTATTAAATTTGAGCATCTTAAAGATGGTTTTTCATGGGTTCTCACAAACATTTATGCTCCTAATACCTTAAAGGCTAGAAACTCTTTTTGGAAAAGGATAAAATAGGCTAGGGAAAGTTTCAAAAATCTAAGTTGGATGGTTATGGGGGATTTCAATATGCCTTTAAAAGAGGAGGAAAATTTTGGAGGCAGCATGCCTCAGTTGGAAAGTAGAATGGCTCTCATGGATTTTATTAATTCTCTAGCTCTTAATGATTTGGAGATACAGGGTTGTAATTTCACATGGACAAATAGAAGAAATGGTAATGACCTTATTCAAGTGCGCCTTGACCGAACTCTTATTTCTGATGATTGGTACAGTCAGTATTTCTATTCTTTATCTGCATACTTGGGTTGGTTCCGATCACTTTCCAATTACTTTTAATGCTGATTTGATCAATAGAAGAAAAAACTATCCCTTTAGATTTGAAAAAATGTGGACTCTTCACCCTAATATTAAAAAGTATATTCAAAAATGGTGGAGTATCCAAGTTGAGGGAACGACAATGTTCAAAGTGGTTAAGAAGCTCAAAAGTGTGAAGGACAACATCTGAATCTGGAATAAGAACAACTTTGGGAATATATTTGAGGCTTTGAGTAAAATTCAGGAAAACCTAAAAGAGATACAGGACCAGATCCAGAAGGATGGTTTTAGTATTGTTTTTATTGCTGAGGAGAATGAGATTCTTAAGAATTACCATGATATTATTACTAAAGAGGAAATGATCTGGAAGTAGAGATCGAGATGCAAATGGCTCAAGGAAGGAGATAGGAATACAAGATTCTTCTATATGTCAACTATCAAACATAAAGCTGCCAACAGGATGAACAAGTTAGTTGTGGACAGTGGGGAGTTGGTCAAGGAAGATGAAATAAGGAATGAAGCTAAGAGGTATTTCTTGGACCTCCTTTCGAGGGATCAAAGTCTGGATGTTAAAGCTTAGTCCTCTTTTCTTCAGAACATTCCTCATCTCATTGATGCCCAAAATAATGTTTTTCTCTCTTCCATTCCTTCCACCTTAGAAATTAAAAATGTTGTTTTCTCCTTTGATGGAAACAAAGCTCCTGGTCCTGACGGCTTCCCAATGCTCTTTTTTCAAGAGTTCTGGGACATTATTGGGACTGATGTTGCTAATGGGGTTAAGGAATTCTTTGGGGCTAGAAAACTCTTGAAGGAAATAAATGGTACTTTTATTGCTCTTATCCCCAAGATTCAAGGTGTTGATTCTCTGGACAAGTTTAGACCTATTAGCCTCTGTAATTCCTTTTACAAGATCATATCTAAGGTCTTGACCTCTAGACTCTTGTCTATTCTCCTGGCTTTTATTAAACACCAGCAGAATGGGTTTGTTCCTGGAAGACAAATTCTCGATTCCATTATTACCATTCATGAGAATATTCACTCTCTTGTTAAAGCGAAGAAGTAGGGTCTCATCCTTAAGATAGATCTCTCCAAAGCCTGTGATAGGGTGGACTGGTCTCTTCTACAGAAAGTCCTTATTGCTTTTGGGTTTACCCCAAGAATTGTGGATCTTTTATCCCAACTTACCACTACTACGTCCTTTGATGTTCTTGTCAATGGTTCTCCTTCAACCTTTTTCCAAGCTTCGAGAGGTCTTAGGAAAGGAGATCCTATCTCCCCCATCCTATTCATTATTATGGTAGAATGCTTTGGATGGACCATGGAAAATTTGGCGCAGATAGGATCCTTTAATGGTCTCCAACCCTCTTTTGCTGACCTTATTTGTTCACACCAGCAGTTTGTTGATGATACAGTAATTATGGGGGATTCAAGCATCTCAGAAGCTAAAGTTATGAAGAATACCTTGTGTAAATATGCTTCTACAACGGGGCAGCTTATTAACTGGGCCAAAAGTGATGTCTTTTTCATTAACACTCTGGAGAGAAGACAACAAAGGATCAGCAAAATTCTAGAGTGTAAGATTGTTGACCTTCCTGCTACCTACCTTGGTCTCCCCATGGGGATTACCCCTCCTGACTCCTATTGGAGTTCGCTGGTTGATAAATTTCACAAAAAAATTGTAGGTTGGAAAGGGGCTCTCTTAAGTCAAGCTCGTAAGCTCCTTCTTCTTAAGGCTACTCTTCAAAGTATCCCCATTTATGCTCTTAGCTTATTCAGAATTCTAGTCAAGTATGCTAAAGCTATTGAGAAAATTCAAAGAAGATTCATATGGTCTAGGGTGGAGGAAAAGCAAAGAATGTCCTTGGTGGCATGGGATCAAGTCTGCAAGCCAAAAAGCAAAGGTGGTCTGGGGCTTAGGAGGATTCGCACTTTAAATGAAGCTCTCTTGTCAAAACAAGTTGGAGATGGTTTAACTCTGATTCTAAATGGTGCAAAATTTGGAGAAGTAAGTATTCTCTTCTATCCTCTTCTCTATCTTCTTTTCTTAATTCAGATCTTAGTATAAATGGATCTCATATCTGGAACCATGTTTCTAAATGTAAAGAGGTGTTTGCTAAAGGTGTAACATGGAAACTTGGAAATGGTAGAAAAGTGAGATTCTGGGAGGATCCTTGGCTTTTTGACAAACCCCTAATGGATTTCTATGAGTGGGCTTCCCATGCCCCCTCTTGTATTGGCTCTTTTGGTACCTTAGTGGCAGATTACTGGGATGGGAACAACTGGTAGAACATTGATAGTATTCATCCTAGTCTCTCCAAGCTCAAAACCCAACTGTCTGCTATCTAGTTGAATAAGGAAGAGGATTCCCTAATCTAGAGATATAACCCCAAAGGTACCTTTACTGTATCTTCAAAGTATTGTATCCTCTCCCCCTCCCCTCCTATGAATCCTTTCTGGTCTAAAGTTTGGTTAAAAGGGCTAACTCCTAAAATCAATATGTTCTTCTAGACTATTCTCAAGAATAAGATCCTTACTATTAACAACCTTAAATGCAGAGGTTTTGCCCTTCCAAATAGGTGTGTGTTGTGCTTTCAAGAGGAAGAGTCAGTGGACCATCTTGCCCTCTACTATTCTTTCTCAACCTCTGTTTGGGAAAGCTTCATCAAAAGCTTTAGTCTTGCTTGGGTGTTTCCTAGTAACATCAGAGATTTGTTCTCTTCCTGGCAAATTCATTGGACCAACTCTTTTCTGAGGTGTATGTGGCAGATCTCTCTGCCTCACATTCTGTGGGGTCTCTGGAAGGAAAGAAACAACCGAATTTTTAGGGATGTGTTCTTAAATCAAGACATTGTTTTTCAAAAAATTCAAAGGGCTATTCAGGAAAATATGGGAACTATGGAGGTCTCTTGTTACTCAAACAACTCTTTGGAGTCAAATATCCTAAGAGCCTGGAATATCAAGATCACTGATGGTTATAATATCAGCCACAATAAAAGGCTTGAAGTTAAATGGCAAACCCCTCCCCATGGTTGGCTTAAAATCAATTTTGATGGAGCAGCCAAAGGAAATCTAGGTCCTTCAGGCTGTGGAGCTATTCTCAAAGACGACAGAGGCATTTGCAAAGGTATGGTTGTTGTCCCTATTGGCATTCAAACCAATCATAAGGTGGAAGCTATGGCAGCCCTTCAAGGCATTATTCTAGCCAAAAAATGGAACTGTACCCATCTCTGGATCGAAGGGGATTCCAACAATATTATTGTCTCAATGGGACCTCTTAGCCCTCTTGGTCGATCCACAAAATAATTTTTTCTGCCATTGACATCATCAGAACCTTCAAAAAATGCCACATATCCCATATATATTGGGAGGCCAATTGTTCTACTGATTGGGTTGCAAACGTGGCGGTGAAGAATGATACAATAACCACGTGGATAGGTGAGAGCGGTCTTCTCAGAGATGTAAGATAAATCATAATAAATGAAAGATATCGAAGTACCCCAAAGAATCTTGATTGACAAGGCAATTGTGATATGTATTGAAGTAAGCACTTCAAGTTACTTCGATAATGAGGGAATTACTCATTATAACATCAAAGTTAGCAGATCGTGCATTATAACTTGTCAAATCAATAATGCTATGCACACTTTCTGGGCTTTTGTTTTAGCTTCGAAAAGATTTCTATTTCACCAACTCAGTAACCTAAACTTGACTGTGAGAAATGACAACATGGGTGGAAATAGGAGAAGATATGAGCCAGGAAGTTGTAAGGAGTGGAAACAGAAAGAAGAGGTGTGGGAAATTTTGCAGAAGGGTGGTCTTTCGAGCTTCCTTAAGAGACTCCATGGCCATGATGGAAAGATAACCAGCTTCTTCAGCAAAAATTGGAAGAAGGGCAAGCTTAAAATGGGCGACCAACTGGTGGAAATTGAGAAGAGTTAATAGCTAAAGCTACGGGACTCAAAAGGGAGGGCTGCAATTTCTACAGAGATAGGAAGGTCAGTAGGGAAGCCATTGAAAGGTACCCAGTCATAGAGAAAGAGAAGAAAAGACTGGTAAAGTTGAGCAAAACCTATTACCCACCTAGGGCTTTTGCAAAGCCCTGGTGGGAAATTCTCTTTGTTTTAATGAGGTATATAACTCTAGATGGCAGGTTTACGAAAGTATATGGATATCACTTTGTCCTCTTAAATCATTTTAGGCATAATGATAAGGTGAATTTCCCTTATTTCTTGCTTTGTTCTATGAATGCATCCCTAAAAGCATATAAAGAAAATCCTTGGGGTGACACTGCAATGCACCAGGGACTTATGGTCATCATTTATGATCATCTAAAGGCTAGTAAAATCAATCAAATGCAGCTCTTTGTGGATTCGGAAGAAGAAATGTATGATTCTGATTTCTTGGAGGAGGAGGATTTAGATAATGATTCCTTGACTGAAAATGAGGAAAGCTCTGACGACTCAGAGTATGAGAGGAGCAAGAAGAGGAAATCAAGACCCTCTTCTTCTAAGAGTAAAAAACCCCAAAGCCAACCCTTTATTAGTATTTCTTCGGAAGAAGAGGACTTTGATTTCCTTGAGGATAAGAAGAACCCTAAGGGAGTACTGAAGGAAAAAAGTAAAATCCAAGCCCAACCTAGGAAGAAGCAAAAGAAAACAGAGGAGACTGGCAAAGATCCGGAGGACATAAGCAAGGAATCGGAAGAGGACAAGGAAACAAGAACCCTAGAAGCTGAACAAAGCCTGGAGATGGAGACTATGGAGGAGACCCTCAGGGCCGTTGACACTATTTCTACCCTCCATATTGCTAAAGATGAACAAATAACCCCTGGTAAAGTTACTCCTTCTCTTGGTCCTCACCCCGAGGCCTTGAAGGGTTTTATGAAAACCATTGAATGGCTTATTGATGGGAATAAGAATACTGTGGATGAATACAAAAAACTCTGCAATAGAGTCATGATCCTGGAGACCATTAAAATTGGAGAGGGGAACACTATGGCTAATTATATTGAAGATTTGAAGAACACAATTGCCAAAGCAAAAGACATCAGAGATGCCTTTAATCCCCAGTTTGAGAAAATTGCAAAGGAGATACAGGATAGAAAAACCCTGGAGGAAACTAATGAAAAAATGCTCTCGGATACAGTTGCCAAAGTGGACAAGATAGAGGAGTGCCTCAAGAACATTACAGAGTAGACTCTCAGCATTCTGAAAATCTCATCCAACAACACCCATACCCTCATCAGCAAGCTCGATGATGAAAAGGAAACCCAAGAAATTGACCTAGATGCAGAAGGAACTGGGGAAGCCCAAGGTCCCAGAACTCACACCCATGGAAAGAGGAAGGAAAAGAAAGTGAATAAGGACCTGGAGGAGCTAAAAGCAGTTGGGGCGACCTATGACGAGTTGGTGACTAAGGCAGACGATCTGCTGAAGAAAATTACTATGTAGTGTCTCCTTGGGTTCTTTGCTGTTTTTTGTTGTTTAGTATTTTTTTTGTTCGCTGGTTTTTTGGACCAGTCGCTTTGTATGAGGACTCTATTTTCTCAGCTTTTTATTTTAACTATGTTGTAATGGTTTTGGGTCCTTCAAACCTATTTTTCATTCAATCAGAACAAATTGAGAATTTAGCCCAACAACTCCACAGTGGTGTGAAAACAAACTAGTTTTCACTTAATGATATTTGTCCTTGTCCTTTTGATAGGAATCTACATATGCCACCTTTTCCTTGAGGGTTTGAAACACCTAAGATTGAAAAGTATCGAGGAAAAGGAGACCCTCGCGATCATGTTAGAGAATTTTATCTAGCATGCTCAGAAGTGGCATATGAGGACACATACCTAATGCGAGTCTTTCCCCAAAGTTTGGCAGAGACAACCAGGCAATGGTTTTCTTGACTAACAAGCGAAATTAGGACATTTGAAGAACTGGTCCAGAAATTCATAGTGCATTACTCACATAACATTGAATGTGATATCACCATGGCTGATCTATGTGACACTAAGCAAAAACCAAGGGAGTTATTTTCTGCTTTCCTGCAACGATGGTGACAAATGTCTAGTAGATGTTCCCTTTAGCTACCTGAAAGAGAACTAGTGGAAATCTTTATTTCTAACTTAAACGAAGAAATGGAATTTCTTTTAGACATGAAAGGTACAGATTCTTTCAATGACATGATCACACAAGGTTTAAAATGTGAAAGGGCCCTCATCAAAAAGGGGCTTATCAAAATATACAATGAACCCACAAATGCACCTCGCCTGTGATTCAATAGTGATAAACCTAACTTCTAGAATAAAAACAAGAACATCGTCAATGATGGGGTTGTCGGTGCAAGAACTATTAAAAGTGCACAACCTATGGTCCACTTTGCAGGGCAAAACACCCCTCCTAAGACCAACACGGTTCCTCCCACACCAAATCAAGGACACAATATACCGCAAGAAGAACCAAGATAACGCCAACAAAACTATTAAACAAAATGAACGTACACTCCCTTAGGGGAACCCTTGGAAACAGTGTTATGTTAGTTGGTCTCTTCAAATCTGGTGACCCTACCAAAGACTTCCAATTACGAACCTCAGGTTAAACCTTCATGGTGGAGAGACACTGAACATTGTGAATTCCATCAAGGGAAAGGGCATAAAACAAGCAATTGTCACAGATTGAAAGATCTTATTCAGGATCTCATTGATTGAGGCGAGATTTAAATTGAAGGACATGACCCAAAAACAACAAACAGTGATCATCTTATGTTTAAAAATCCACTTCCATCACAAGATCAAAGGGGTCCTTCCCCTTTAGGGCAAAATAAAAATACCACTGATTACACGTGATTTGCTTATAATTATATTGTAAACCACCTATATGATGCCAATGAAAAAATTGCAACCATTACCATCAAAAATCCAAACTCTACCTACAATGTTGTTACGTGTCGCAGCAAGACCACCATCAAAGCAGCTCCACAAGGCACCCCCTCCATCCCAACGTAGTATAACCTTGTGGAACAATTAGATAAGACGTCCGCACTGATATCTATCTTAGAGCTATTATGCCTATCCCCATCTCATAAAAAAATCTTGGATCAAGCTCTCCAAGAGGCGTCAGTACCTGCAAATCTAAATACAGATCAGTTCCAAGCTATGGTTGGCAGTCTAAGATCATCACTTGTCTCGCTTTTTCTGAAAGTGACAATACATCCTTCCAACAACCTCATAACACCTCACTCCATATTGAAGGATTTATAAACCAACATAGGATCAAGCGAGTCTTGATTGATAATGGAGCAGGCCTAACTATCTATAAATTACAATTGGTCACAACATGGGGTGTGCAGTTGAATCAGTGGATCCCCGCAAAAAGATAACCATAAAAGCTTATGATGATGCAGAGCGTTCATCCAAAGGAGCAGTTGTGTTACCAATATGAGTGGGCCTAGTGGTGAAGCACATCATATGTCAAGTTCTGGACCTTCCTCTGCCATATAATTTGCTATTAGGAAAACCTTGGATACACTCCATGCAAGTCATTCCATCCACCTACCACTAGTGTATCAAGTTTCCTCATAACGGTGTAGAAATTACAATCCTGGGAGATGCAAATCCCTTTGCATATTGTCACAATATAAATCATCAACCAGAGATTACCATTCCCAACAATAGAGAAGCTATCCCATCCACCTCATACATAAGTCCAACCTCTCTTTCCAATTCAAACACCACTATACCCAAGCAAGAGAAGCTCGAGATGAAAATAGCAGAGGAAGGTCCTGGGGAGTACAATTTAAGCCAACTCTTTTGCGTTAGACAAATGCCTACTTCCCCTAGAACTTATGGTAAGCCTCAAAGGTTACTTCAAGCATCACTGGTCAAGCCAGCATGCATTTTGGCACCTTTTATCCTTGGAAAGAGTCAGGAAGAAGAAACCAAAGATGAAGACTTAGCAGAATGGATCTATAAAGACCCAATCACCATGGACATCCCGCAAGATTAGCTTCTCACAGATCACTATGGAAAAGGCCTTCTCATTATGTAAAGAATGGGTTATGATGGTCAGAGTGCTTTGGTACCTTACAAGAAAGGACAACATGAGCCGCTGCAGCCGAAATTAAAACCCAAAGATAACACAGGCTTAGGCTTTCAAAAGGAGAGTCTTCCTAAACTCAGATTCAAAGGGAAACCCAGCAAACCTCTATATCAGCCTACTACAAACATAAAGAGGTCACCTTTGATTATATCAGTAGCACCAAGAACCACACCAATTTCTCCAATATGGTTGAAGATTCCACCAATAAAACCAACAACCCCATCAACAGCAACAACTATATCAATAGCACCATTATCAATATCAGAACCCCCAGCAATATCAACAGCACTAGCAATTCTAGCAGAAGTGACAAATTCAACAATGTTGATACTCCCCGTATTGGATTCATTGATCCCCATAATCCTTCCTACAACACCGATCATTTCCTCTACAATGGTACATCAATTGATCACACCTACGGTATTTAACTCAAAGGATATCCTGGTATGGTATAGTAATCAGATACTGGAAAGCGACTTAGAGACCGACTCACATGAGTGGGAATTTGATTCAGTACATCTCAATACTTTAGATGAGGAAGACGCATCACCACCTCCATCTCACAAAGAAATCCCTGTTTATAGAGAAGCACAGATTAAAACCTCTTGGGTTCCTGAACTGGAAACATCTTCCATAGACCCTATGTCACATCCTATGCTCGATTTTGAAAAGGAGAGTACCATCAATGACCTTCACCACAACGTCTTAACCCTCACTAACACATCTTATGAACTTAGCTTGATCGATGAGGTAATGCCTATTATCCATCCTGAACTCATCAAATGGAACTAACCTAATCCCCCATGCCTGGACCAATTCCAAAATGATGAGGCGATCATTGACTTTTTAGAACTACGGGATAACATACCAAGCGAGGATCACAAAGATGGATTCACCATCAAACTTAATAATGCAACATACTTTGGGGTAGATGCCAAACCTTTCAACTACAAAAATATTACAATAAAACATGGATCTTCCAGTGAAAACCACACTATGGCACTATTTGATCCAAAAAAAGTAAAAAGAAAGAGCATATCCAATGGTGAAAACCTCTCTAAGGTCGCCCAAGGATGAAAGGTTTGACATCCTCCCCTCTAGTACACAGCAGGAATGATCAATAATCCTTATTGAAGAGACAAAAGAATACAACATGGGGACTCTTGAAACTCCTCACCACATACATTTGGCATCTCTTTTAACTCCAGAGGAATAACCTAAGTTTGTCAACTTTTTCCAGAAGTGTCAGATCAACTTTGCATGGTCATATGCAGACATGCCTGGTCTTGATCATGATTTGGTCATGCATCACCTCACCATAGCAGAAGGAGCTAAGCCTATCAAGTAGAAGCTTCGCAAGATGCACCCCCAGATTGTGGTACTAGTCAAATAAGAACTTAAGAAACTCTTGGATGTTGGTTTCATTAGACCAATAGATTATGCAGATTGGATCTCCAACATTGTACCTATTGGCAAACCAAATGGGGGTATCCATATCTATATGGACTTCAAAGACCTAAATAAGGCATGTCTTAAAGATGATTTCCCCCTACCAAACATTGACATAATAGTGGACCTAACCGCAGGACATGCCATGCTTTCTCTCATGGATGGCTTTTTCGAGTACAACCAAACAAAGATTGCACTAGAGGATCAACATAAAACTACCTTCACATGTCCATGGGGAACATACTGTTGGAATGTAATGCCTTTTGGTCTAAAGAATGCAAGGGTGACCTATCAAAGAGCAATGACCACCATCTTTCATGATATGATGCATACCATAATGGAGGATTATGTTGATGACTTACTGGCAAAATCATTAACAAGAGAAGGTCATCTAGAAATATTAGAGAAAATCTTTGATAGACTGGAACAATATCATGTTCGACTCAACCCAAAGAAATGTGTCTTTGGAGTAACCTCAAGGAAGCTTCTAGGATACATTGTCTCAAGAAAAGGCATCGAGGTTGATCCTGCAAAGGTCAAAGCAATCATGGACATGCCACCACCAAAGAACATCAGTCAGCTCAGGATATTAAAAGGGTGGCTACAATCCATCCAAAGATTCATTGCACAACTGGCAGATAAGTCTCACCCCTTTACACACTTATTACACAAGAACATCTGCTTTCAATGGGATACCAGATGCCAGCAAGCATTCCAGATGCTTAAAGACTATCTCATGAATACACCATTGCTAATCCCACCAGATCTGAGAAGCCTCTATTTCTCTATATTTCTACAACAAATACAGCATTGGGAGTGCTATTGGCTCAACACAATGCATAAGGGAAAGACTGTGTTGTTTACTACATCTCTCGCTCACTGGTTGTCTATGAACTCAATTACACACCTATTGAGTGAGATTTCCTAGCAGTAATCTTGGCAGCTACTAAACTAAGGCACTATTTGTTAACACATAAAGTACATCTCATTGCAAAGATCGATCCACTAAAGTACTTACTCAGCAAAGCAGCATTGACAGGCTGCTTGGTGAAGTGGGTAATGATTCTAAGTGAATTTCACATCAAGTATGTGGACCATAAGGCTATCAAGGGCCAAGCTATTGCAGATCAGTTAGCCAATGCACCTCTTATAGATGATCATCCTCTCATTTCCAATTTTCCAGATGAAGAGATATTCATGATCATAGTAGCACAACCATGGAAACTATACTTTGACGGTTCATACACTAGGCATGGCTTCGGGGGCAAGCATTCTATTTATCACACTTCAAGGTGACAACATCCCGAAGTCTTATAGGCTCACATTTCCATGCACGAACAACATAGCTGAGTATGAGGCCTTGATCATAGGACTTTGACTAGCCATCCAATGGAAGTTAAAAGAGCTACAAATATATGGCGACTCCCAACTAGTCATCTGATAAGTAAAAAATAAATATCAAACCAAGGATGACAAACTCATACCATACAAGAAAATAGTGGACAAGTTAAAAGAATCATTTACTACTATCACCTTTGAGAAAATAACCAGAGATCATAATCAAGTTGTTGACGCTATGGCTACCATTGCATCTCTCCTAGGTCTTCCACAAAATTCAACATGCTATGAGTTCTTGGTAGAACAGCTTTGGATTCCCGCTTATGATATCCTTGAATCCAAGATGATATGTCACCTTGTTGGTTTTGAATCCCCATGGTATGGTGAGTTCTACACCTATCTTCGCGATCACACACTTCTTCCTAACCAATGTAAAACTTTCATTCGCCAAACTGCTTGATATACCATCATTGTTGAAACCCTATACCAACGTAGTCTTGATGGTACTCTCCTTCGATGTTTGGAACATGATGAGATAACAAAGGCCTTGGAAGAGGTACATGAAGGAATTTGTGGAACTCATGCAAGCGATCCTTCACTAGCAAAGAAGATCATATGCACTGGATACTATTGGCCATACATGGAAAAAGACTCCTATTATTTTGTCAGAAAATGCAAGAAATGCCAAGTTCATGGAGACTTGATACATGCACCAGCATAGGAATTGCAACCAATCACAACACTATGGCCCTTTTGTCAATGGGGACTTGACCTTGTGGGTAAAATCCATCCATCTTCATCCAACAGCCACAAATTCATTATTACAACCACTGAATATTTCACAAAGTGGATCGAAGTTGTTCCACTTACCCAAGTCACCGGCAAGTAGATCTCCTCATTCATTCTAAATTACATCATCTTCTGGTATGGTGTACCCATGTCCATCATCACAGATAATGGACTCCTATTCAAAAATCAGGATGTCCATGAGCTCTGTGAGAAGTTTCACATCCAACACCACTTTTCCACTCCCTATTACCCACAAGGAAATGGTCAGGCCAAAGCATCAAACAAAAAAATATTGAGAATCCTCAAGAAGACAGTCAATGATGTCGGTCATGATTGGCATGTTCAATTAAATCCAGCACTATGGGCGTATCAAACTAGCATTCAAACCCCTATAGGCGCAACTCCCTACTAACTGGTCTATGGAGGAGAATCCATCCTTCCTATTGAGGTTGAGATGCCATCTCTACAGGTTTCCTTGCACAATCTCATAGATGATGAAGCATACTGAGTCTTACGTCTTCAAGACTTAGAGCTACTTGATGAGAAGCGACAAGCTACATACAATCACCTCAAAGCCTATTAGCAGCGCATGAGTAGAAGCTATAATCATCAAGCTAGACCTCACACATTTGAGGTAGGTGATCTTGTTCTTCGAGAGAATCCTCATAACCAACCAAACAAAGAACATCAGGGAAAGTTTGAACCAAACTGGCTAGGTCCATATGTTATCACTATTGTATTTGGGTCTGGGTTATATCAGTTGGCTACTTTAGAAGGAGAAGCACTAGTAGATCTGATCAACAACATGCACCTCAAATGGTTTTATACATAAGTTGTCCAGAGCATCAGGCTCCCATATATACTAGAAAAACACCAAAAACATTCAGATAAATGTCCTGAAGAAAAAAACAAAAAAATCAAAACAGTAAAGAAAAATCATGCATCCAAATGGTGAACAACCACTCCAGTGGCACCTTGGGTCAGTGAAATGGTGAAAACCTAGCAAATAGGCACCACTCGTAAAGGTTATGGCTCCATTGTCTTTTAGACTTGTTACAATCACATTCATTGCATCCACTCATCCATCAGTCAAACCATGGCTTGTTATTGATCTGCAATCAATGATAATACTTCATGCGTCTTGCATCCCACTTTTTCATATTCATGTCTAAGCTGGGGGCAATGCCCTTAACCTATTTGATGGAAGTGGATTCAGCATTACTTGTGATTCATTTAGTTCTTCATTTAAAACCACTCACAAAATCCAAAAACATTCAAAATTGTCTCACAAAATCCAAAAACGTTCAAAAATGTATCACAAAATTCCAAAAACATTCAAAACTGTCTCACAAAATCCAACAACATTCAAAATTGTCTCACAAAATCCAAAACATTCAAAACACTCACAAAATCCAAATAACATCATAAACATCAAAAATAAAACAAAAACATAGCAACACCTTGTACATACGCATCCAAGCAGATACCAAACAAACATTTTGAAATACTCCAATGATGACCACTTATCATATCAACCAAACAATCAACATCAACACGCCAACTGTCTTAATAGGGATAAATCTTTCCTCACTAAAACAAAGACAAGATAACATTTTTCTTTGACAAGAAAATTTTGTTTAAGCTATCAAGTACTTGGTTAGTTTGATAAGTTATTTATTCATTTATATCAGGTTCCTATGCTACTCAGGGATATCCACAAGTGATTAGAGTGGCCGGGATGGTTCCTAAGTATCGTTTTGTTTGTTTATCTTCTGCAAATTATTCCAATGAAGTTCTGGGGCATGTACTAATGGTGTCTACGTGGGAAGTTCACTAAGCTATGTGATCATATGTAAAATACAGTCATAGATCACTATGGCTTGCTGACTACAGTGTATACCTCGACCATATGAGCATGAACCGTTATGGAGGGTCCATATTCTTTATTATTTATTTATGCTACTTGTTTGCAGGTACAATGCTCCAAACTTGGTTCCTACTGCCTCGTCCAAGATTGATACTACCATTGCTCAATGATGAAAAATAAAGTACTATGGATCATCATTTCACCTCATCTGTATATATTGCACTCCATCCATCCATACATTCATAAATAGATGCTAATCATTCATACATAGTAATGACAATGGGTGCATACTCTATTTTCCTCTTCTTCCATAGGAATGAGTCATAGGTCCTCCATTTATTCTATCTAACATCGAACCCCCCCCCCCCCACCCTCCCCATCTCAATAATCAGCATCATCATAATCCCTTCATCATGTCCCATCAACCCAATCAAGCCACGTTCATCACCATCCATCTCTAATAGGAGGGGTTGTATTTCCTATCCTAATTCATCCTATAAGCCAAGCAATTTACTCTGTTTGCACAGGTACATCGACTCACACACACCTAGACTATTAACAGATACTTTGATCAAGTATCTTCGGGTCTCAATAGGTAATCAATCATGGTAGTCCTAGACTACATCAGGCACTTATCATAATGACCTAGTCTCAACGGGGCTGCTATGATTCACCGCAACCATCCATCACATGCACACACTATCAATTGCTCAACCAATCAAACACAATCATAATGGACAATTACATCAATTCTCTAAGTCTCAATAATTATTTTTCTTCAAATACCTTGACTTCATTGGGCAATTACATCAATTGTCTAAGTCACCAACAGGTCACTTTGATTCGCTTACTCAGACTTTATCTTGTCCAAGCAAACAACTGACATCAACTATCATGCTTTGACTCGACCAGACCAATTAAACCAATTGCACCAAATTGTCCAACCAATTTTGATCAATCATATAGCATCAATCAAAAGCACAACACCACATTTGCACCGTATCTCCTGCATAACCTACGGGTACTCACTGGCTTGCCATTTCTCCATTTTCACTCTGTTTTCTTCCATTCTTTCACTGTTATTGCTAATTTCTTCTATTCTACCTCCCCTCCACTTCTCGTTCTTTTTCGAGAGATCGCTCGATTTTTTGAAATTTTTTGGCCCATCTCTCGAGGGAGCATACCACCCACTAAATTAACATTTATGGGGCATATTTCTTCACACCTATTTTTCTTTCTTTGAAACGACGCGATAAAATCACACCATCTCAAAGAGGGGCAAATGTAGTCACATAAATCTGTTCACTTAATTAAATGAACATTTAGTATTTATTTGATTATTTAACCATCAATCAATAATTAATTAAATTAATATTTAATCAATTCATCTTAACCCTCTTCTCCTATTAATTAAATAAATTATTTGATTTATTTGATTTAATACACTTAACCAAATTTAGACCATTAATTAAATAAATAAATCATATTTGTTTAATTTAATCTTCCCTCACATTTAAATAAATTAATATTTATTTAAATCTCCCAAAATCCCATCTCTCACATTTAAATAAATTAACATTTATTTAAATCACCTTTATCCTCTACCCACTTGTATTTTCTTACAAATGTAAGTTGCACAACTATTTTAAATAAAAATTATTTATTTAAAATCCTATTTATCTTCACCCACTTGAAACTTTAATGGTTTCCCTTAAAGTCTTCAAACTTAATGGCTTCCTTCTAGAGTCTTCTCAAGCCTTCAATGGCTTCCCTTAAAGTCTTCAAACTTAATGGATGTATTCTAGAGTCTTCTCAAGCCTTTAATGGTTTCCCTTAAAGTCTTCAAACTTAATGGCTTCCTTCTAGAGTCTTCTTAAGCCTTTAATGGTTTCCCTCAAAGTCTTCAAGTATTTAATGCTTTATCTCTCTTTTTCTCATGTAAATAAATCAAGATTTATTTAAATAAAATCCAAAATTCACATCCACATTTAAATAAATTAATATTTATTTAAATATCTATCCAAATGCAAATTACACCATTTAATTGAAATAAATGATATTATTTTAATTGAAAATCCCAAAATTCCTCCCACTTGCATTCTCCTACAAAATCCACTTGCATGCCAAAATCCCTTCTAGATTCTTCTAACTCCTTCTAATTAAGCCTAATCCTATCCTAATCATTGGCACATTCCTAAATAAAAGAAAATCACTTCTCAAAAACCTCCAAAGTCTTCAATAACCATTAAACGCTTTATGTCTTCAATGGTTAACCTCTAAAGTCTTCCAAACCTTTAAAGGTTCTTACATAACCATTTATGGTTAACTCACCTTTTACCTTTGGTTAGAGACTTTCCTCTAGCTTAACCATCCTTTTGACTCATGGGTCTCTTCAAAGCATTTATTTCTTTGACTAAGGTAACCACGTAACCCTTGCACATTCATTTATCCCTTGGATAAAAGGAATATCCATTAACCTAACCCTAACCCAACTCCCTAGGGTAACCATCATGCACCCTCAAACATTTAATGCTCCTTATCTCTCCTCTCAAGCCTCCTCATGGTGACACTTGTCAACATTGGATTGGGTTGAAATTTCTTAGTACTGATACTTAATGTAAAGTACAGAGGCCAATAGCTAACAAGATGAGAGGAGGGGGGGGTGAATCATACAAACTTACACTTCCATAAAATCAACAAATTCAACCTTGGTAACTTATACTTCAACAACTTAACCAAAAACTATTAAACATGCAAACTTAGGAACACATATTCATAACAACACTCATAACACCAGATTTAATGTGGAAACCCAAATAGGGAAAAACCATTTCGGACCCACTAAGAAATATACTCTTCTAGAGTATGCTCAGTTAAAAGCAAATCCTGTTAAAGATTACAAGCACATTGCTAGATGTGACCTGATTAAGGGATTTCCCTCATATCTGTTAGGATCTTCACTTTGTTAGAAGTGACCTTGTTAAAGGATTTCAAACACTCACTTAGAATGTTACCTTGCTAGAGGGTTTACATATAAGATTGTAAAGTCCACTCGGTTAAGAGATTTTCTATCACTTACAAAATAACAGTAATAAAATCTATCTGCAACTTTACATCTAAAATGCTAAAGTAGATTCTTATTTGCTCTAAACAATCTAGTCATAGGACTTATCTTGTCCCTCTACTGGGCTCTCTACTCTGTTATTCAAACAGGTCTTCAAGCTTCTATGCTCGGTAATCACTATGTAGCATCCCTGTGCATACATTTGCCCACATACATTGTTTATCAACAATTCCTTATTTATAAACAATTGCTAACCGCTAAATCTCCTTGATCACATTTCCCATGATCAATCTTAGCCATTAGATCTTCAAACTTGACTAGGTTCAATGTATCCTTTTGATCTGAAAATTTTTTACCTTACCTCGGGACTTGCATTCCCATCTTGGAACTTGCATAAGGTTATTGCGGTTCAATCTGCATTGTAGATCTTCCTACCGATTTTCCTTTGCCATAGATCCTTAACAAACTTCATACATGGCATACCAATCATTTATACATCTCCAGCTAATCATTGTCCTTCATTAAATAATGCTTTTATCCATCCCATGCACACTATCGTAATTCGGTTGCAACTCGGTAACTACTAAACTTTACTCGGTACACATTTCGCCTTCATTAACCAATATCGATAACCTTAGGGTTTACCGACTAGGTTCCTTAGGGTTTACCGACTAGGTTCCTTGCTCGATTGCATAGTATAGTTTTAACCTTACAATCAACAACATATGTAGGATATCAAAACAATCTAAACTTCATGATCTCATCATTGTCTAACTCGGTAATAGTTGCCCATTGAATAACTTATTCCTCCCTTTATTCATCACATTCTTTCTGTGTCTTTTACCGACATCTTAATTCTCTTCTAATCAATCTTCTCAAGATATGGCAATATCATACTAAATCAGATAAACAATTTCTTGACATCAATGACAAAATAATGTTATAAAGATAGTTATCATCCTTCTTCAGTTATATCAATAATCTTCAACAACCTTCTCAATATCCTTATTGAATATCAACAATCTTTCTTACTATAATGCCAACAATCTCCCCCTTTTGCATTGATGGCAAAACCAACAATTAAATGGTAATACCAACAAGATATTCAAATTGATTTGGATTCAGATTGCTATTAGACTTCTCCTATTATCCTTGATCTATTGTCTTCTGAAGTCTTCTCCATTATCAATAGGCTTCTGAGTTGTTCACTTGCATTTAGTCTTCTCCATTTTGTAATCTACTCCCCCTGTCATTAGTCTTCTGCTATTTCCATCATTCAGGGCTTTATCATGTAGTCAACCATTTAGTCTTGCAACCATTTAGTCTTCTCCCCCTTTGACAACAATGCCAAGAAGTAAAAGAACTAAATCATGATTCCTTCCTCTATGAAGTGATTTGCCTTGCTGTGTAACATCTCAGTCTCGGTCAGATCAACTTGTCTCTATTCTTTTTTTTTGCACACATTTAGGTGACCTCCTAAAGTGCATAAATCAGCATCAATCCACACATAATATTCTATAGATTCATCGAATTGATGTTTTCACCAAACTCGGTCAGTGAGTAGAAGATAGGGGTAGGACCCCTAACTTGCTTCTGAGATACTCAAAAGTGTCCCTTGGCAGTGGCTTTGTGAAGATGTCTACTAATTGCTCCTTTGAACTGGTATATTCGAGCACAACTTTCTTCTCTTGAACTTCTTCTCTAAGATAGTGATACTTTATAGATATATGCTTTGTCTTAGAATGCATCATTGGATTCTTTAAAATGTTAATGGCACTAGTATTATCACAGAATATAGTTACTGGCTCAGTAACTTTCTCATTTATACCTTCTAATAGTTGTTTGATCCATGCTATATTGGTACAATTCAATGCTGCAGCAACATATTCAGCTTCTACTGTAGATTGAGAAATACATCCTTGTTTCTTGCTAAGCCAACTTACTATTCTTTCTCCCAAAAAGAAAGCTCCACCACTTGTGTTTTTCCTATCATCTATGTTGCTTGCCCAATCAGCATTAGTATAAACATTTAAATCAAAATTATTTCTCTTTCCATATACTAATCCATAATCTTCAGTGCCTCTCAGGTATCTAAAAATTCTCTTGATTATTGTCATATGAGTTTCCTTGGGATCTGCAGAGAATCTTGCTACAATACCTACAACATGTGCTATATCTGGTCTATTATGCACAACATATTGCAATTTTCCAATCATAGATTGGTAAAGTGTCTCATCAACAGATGCAGATTCATCATTCTTTGACAATTTATAGTTAGTAGTCATAGGAGTATTTACTGGTTTAGAATCCTCCATTCCAAATTTCTTCAAGATTTCCATTATGTACTTGGATTGAGTAATGAAAATCTCATCTTTCATTTGCAATATCTGTAAACCTATAAAATACTTTATCTCACCAATTAGTGGCATCTCAAATTCTTTGCACTTTTCATTTCCAAAGTTCTTGCATAAGGAGTCATTTCCACAAAATATAATGTCATCAACAAATATGGCTGAGATCAATATTCCTTTGTCCTCATCTTTCTTCATGTACATATTGTTGTTTTCACTTGTCCTTATAAAACCAATCTTGATTAAATAAGAGTGCAATCTTTCATACCATGCTCTAGGTGCTTGTTTCAAACCATATAAAGCTTTGTTCAATTTGCATACCTGATCTTTACTCTTGTCTTCAACCATCAAGTCTAGCCACAGGTGCAAAAGTTTCACCATAATCTATTCCTTCTTCTTGAGCATAACCTTTGTAAACTAGTCTTGCTTTGTTGCGAATGACCTCACCTTTTTCATTTAGCTTATTTCTGAAAATCCACTTGGTACCGATTACATTTTTTTCCTTTGGTCTTGGGATTAGTGTCCATGTGTCATTCTTCTTGATTTGATCAATTTCTTCTATCATAGCATTTACCCAATCTTCACTGTTAAATGCCTCTTTCACTATTCTCAGTTCAAATTTAGAAATCAGACATGTGTTCTGTCTCAGTTTGTTTCTTGTCATCACTGGATCATCTTTATCTCCTATAATCTGACTTGATGCATGATGTCTTCTGACATATTTGGCTAATATAGGCTCGATAGGTTCTGTATGATCTTCTTCATCACTCGATAATTGGACATTATCTTCATTTTCTTCAGCAGCTTTCTCGGTAGGACTTCTCAATTGAACATAAACAAATTCTTCATAATCTTCTGGTTCTTTGGAATTTCCTTCATAATTTCTTTCTATAAATTCATCAATTTTTACATTTGCACTTTCCACTATTTTGTTAGATGATTTGATCAGACATTTAAATGCTTTACTTCTAGAAGAATAACCAAGAAATGTTCCTTCTTCACTTTTTTTATCAAACTTTCCATTTTTGTCATCTTTGTGAACATAGCATCTACTTCCAAAGATTTTAAAGTAGCTTACATTAGGTTTCTTGCCATACTAGATCTCATATGGTGTCTTCATAGTTCCTTTCTTTAGTTGAACTCGGTTCAGGGTGTAAACTGCAGTGCTAATTGCTTCTCTCCAAAATGTTTGAGGTACCCTCTTTTCTATCATCAAGGTTCTTACACAATCCACAATTGATCTATTTCTTCTCTTGGCTATCCCATTTTGCTGAGGTGTTCTCAGTGCAGATACTTGCCTCTTTATACCATGATCATTGCAGTATAAGTTAAATTCATTAGAAGTGAATTCTCCTCCTCTATCAGATCTAAGACATTTCAGTTGTCTTCTTGTTTCATTTTCAACTCTTGCCTTGTACCATTTGAACATTTGAAAAGCTTCTGATTTTTCTTTTAAAAACATAACTGACATCATCCTTGAGTAATCATCCACAAATAATATGAAATATTTACCACCATAATAGCTTTGAACTTTCATAGGACCACAAAGATCAGTGTGTACTAGATCTAAAATTCCTTTAGAAGTGTAGGACTTACTTGTAAAGCTTGATCTTGTCATCTTACCCATCTGGCATCCTCAGCACATAGCATTCTCAGGTTTTTCAAGACTCGGTAGACCTCTTACTTGGTGCTTCTTACTTATTTTGATCAAATTATCAAAATTTACATGACAAAACCTTTTATGCCATAACCAGGTATCATCTATCTTTGCATAAAGACAATTGTTCCGAGTTGAGTCAAGATGAAATGTATTACCTTTTGTTTGTGTCCTGGTAGCATCTAACTTTCCATGTTTGTCATGAACTTTGACAATTCCTTTCTAAAATTCTATTCGGTATCCTATATTGTTTAGCTGTGCTACACTCAACAAATTGTATTTCAATCCTTCAACCCAGTATACATCATCACATTAAGCATTTTCAAGAAGTGTTATAGATCCTTTACCTTTTACCGGACATGGTGCATCATTACCAAATCTTACATAGCCTCCATCATAGTCTTCTAATTTAACAAACTTGTGTTTATCACCTGTCATATGATGTGAGCATCTAGTGTCTATGATCCAAGAATCATTATTATTTATGTGAGATATTAGGACTTTTTCTTCGTACCTTTCATCATCAGATCCATCTTTAATAGCCACATAAACAACTTCCTCAGTATCAGTTTCATTAGATTTGTCATCGTTGGATTCCTCATCTGCTACTAGACATGTCTTTCTATCCCTCCTTCTAAAGTCTTGGTCTCCTTTGTATTGGTTATCTTTCTGCTTGTTAGCTTGGTATTCTCTCTTTTCACTAGATTCTTTGTCCGGGTAGTTAGAAGCCATATGTCCTATTTTATCACAATTGAAACATTTTAAAGGTAGCTTTCCTTTATACTTACCTTTTCCTCTCGGTAACCTTCTAGCTAATAATGCTTCAAATTCTTCTTCTTGATTTCCTCATACAGTCTGTGCACTTTTTCCATGTTCATGCAAAATATTTCACTTGCTCCATTGTGATCTCCTTCAGAGTACTTACTCATTCTATCATTGTAATCATCAAATTCACCAATATGAAAAGAACTGAATGCAAATTCTACTTTATTTACCAAAGACCCACTGTTATCAAAATTACTTAATTCAAATGCATGTAGCTTATCAATAGTAGCATCCAAATAAACTGGCATGTTAGGTATAGATCTCAATTCATTGATTGCAGAGACTCGAATAAGCTAGTAGAAGGGTTCTCAACAACTTACTTGTTATATCCTTTTCTTCAATAGTTCCACTTGCTCCTTTAATTTGATTGACAGACTCCTTTAGTCTTGTACTATATTGCGTTATGTTCTCACCTTCATTCATCCTCATAAATTCAAGTTGTCCTCTTAGACTATCTACTTTTGCTCTTTGAACATGTTCATCACCTCCATACACAGATGTGGGCTTATTCCACATTGCTTTTGCATCATTGCAACCTTCTAGATCATTAAACTCTGAGTCGGTCAATGTTGATGTTATTTCAATCATACCTTGAATATGTTCTTGATTTGCTTTAATCTCTTCCAAAGTCATAGGGTTGGTGCTTGGTGCAATGTAATCATTCTCTAGATAATATGTTGCATATTCTCCAATTCTTGTTAAATGTAGCTTCACCCTTTTCCGCCATGTGGAGAAACTTGACTTATTCAGCTTCGGTGCATCCCTTTTATACATCTTCAGATCTTTGCCTCAAGTACCTTTAAACTTTTTCTTTCGGAGTCCTTAGCTTTGATACCAATTTTTAGTACTGATACTTAATGTAAAGTACATATGCCAATAGCTAACAAGATGAGAGGGGGGGGTGAATCATACAAACTTAAACTTCCATAAAATCAACAGATTTAACCTCGGTAACTTATACTTCGGCAACTTAACCAAAAATTGTTAAACATGCAAACTTAAGAACACATAATCATAACAACACTCATAACACCAGATTTAATGTGGAAATCAAATAGGGAAAAACAACTATGGGATTTTGGACGCACTAAGAAATATACTCTTCTAGAGTATGCTCGGTTAAAAGCAAATCCTGTTAAAGATTACAAACACATTGCTAGATGTGACCCGGTTAAGGGATTTCCCTCATATCTGTTAGGATATTCACTTTGTTAGAAGTGACCTTGTTAAAGGATTTCAAACACTCACTTAGAATGTTACCTTGCTAGAGGGTTTACATATAAGACTATTAAGTCCACTCGGTTAAGAGATTTTTTGTCAATTACAAAATAACAGTAATAAAATCTATCTGCAACTTCACATCTGAAATGCTAAAGAAGATTCTTATTTGCTCTAAACAATCTAGTCATAGGACTTATCTTGTCCCTCTATTGGGCTCTCTACTCTGTTATTCAAACAGGTCTTCAAGCTTTTATGCTTGGTAATCACTATGTAGCATCTATGTGCATACACTTGCCCGCATACATTGTTTATCAACAATTCCTTATTTATAAACAATTGCTAACCGCTAAATCTCCTTGATCACATTTCCCATGATCAATCTTAGCCATTAGATCTTCAAACTTGACTAGGTTCAATGTATCGTTTTGATCTGAAAATGTTTTACCTTACCTTGGGACTCGCATTCCCATCTTGGAACTTGCATAAGGTTATTGCGGTTCAATCTGCATTGTAGATCTTCCTGCCGATTTTCCTTTGCCATAGATCCTTAACAAACTTCATACATGGCATACCAATCATTTATACGTCTCCAGCTAATCATTGTCCTACATCAAATAATGCTTTTATCCATCCCATGTGCACTGTCATAACTCGGTTGCAACTCGGTAACTACTAAACTTTACTCGGTAGACATTTCGCCTTCATTAACCGATATCAATAACCTTAGGGTTTACCAACTAGGTTCCTTAGGGTTTATCGACTAGGTTCCTTGCTCGGTTGCATAGTATAGTTTTAACCTTACAATCAACAAAATATGTAGGATATCAAAACAATCTAAACATCATGATCTCATCATTGTCTAACTCGGAAATAGTTGCCCATTGAATAACTTATTCCTCCCTTTATTCATCACATTCTTTCTATGTCTTTTACCAACATCTTAATTATCTTCTAATCAATCTTCTCAAGATCTGGCAACATCATACTAAATCAAATAATCAATTTCTTGACATCAATGACAAAATAATGTTATAAAGATAGCTATCGTCCTTCTTCAGTTATATCAATAATCTTCAACAACCTTCTCAATATCCTTATTGAATATCAACAATCTTTCTTACTGTAATGCCAACAAAAGTCTCACATGGATTGAATATCTTTCAATCCTAACCCTTGTTAAGATTGTTCAATCTTAACCATTCATTTCCCCATTTCTTCTATAAATAGAACCCTTCTCCTCAAGCAAAGGAGGAAGCATTATAGTATTGTTGCTATACTGGTATTAGTATAAGAGCTTTTTCATAGCATCAATACCTACACTTGCATACCATTTGTTTATCATATTCAACCATCTTGAATCTTCATATGGCATCCATGACTAGTACTAAAAGTTGAGACTACACTCATTTGGGACTTGGAGAGGGGAGAAACAAGGGAGGAGCATCAAAAGGCATCATGGAAGCATCTTAGGGAGGTTCTTCTCCTTTCTTTTATTTTGTTAAATTTCTTTCATTCTTTTTGAAATCTCTTTTGATATGTTTGGAATGGTTTTTAGTTCTTTGTTTTAGTTTTATGGTTGAAACTAACTTATTAACATTGAACTTTCTTGTTGCCTTCTCCCCATTTCCATGACATCACCTACTACTTCATCAAGCATGGAAAACACAAGTTTATTTTAGCCCTCTAAAATCAATGTGCAACTAATTTAAAGAAGTCACTCAAAATGCAAGTTGTATGCTATCAATTTATCCCTTAGTTAGGCTTAAATGAGCAAGATATGATGTGTTACTTTCCAAAATAAAAATCCTAGTTAACTATGTGAGGAAATGCATAAAATTTGCTTTAAAACAATCCTGTACATAGATATGTTAGTAGTTTGAAAATTTCAGTTCTTGGACATTCGGGCCTGTAGAAAAAGTTTGTTAGCTATGAATAAAAGTGATATCCTAACAAATGCATTGTCTTCCACCTCAAAAATGCTAACTTAGAGGACAAAAGCGTGAACTTGTGATACAAAAGCATTGCTCTGTGGACTAAAATGTGAGAATTCACATACAAAAACGTTAACTGAAATGAAAAATATGTTAATCTCATAGACAAAAGTGCTAATCTAAGGATCAAATGTGTTAATTAGCCAACAAAAGCACTAACCTAAATACCAAATGCGCTTACCTGCAAGACAAAAACGCTAATATATTAAATAAAAACATTGTCAAAACTCACATAGACATGAATATGGATTACAAATGCATTAAACTTGTGTTTGCGAGAACTAGACAGGATATTAGAAAGATATATGCAAGGCTCCAACCCCACGGTGGGTGCCAAAATGTGTCGACTTGAATTTCATCATCAGAATACTACCTGCAACATATTATTTTCACAAAATACAAATGAAATGCTACATGAAATCCAAACTCAACCAATGAAACTACATGAAATGAATTATTAAAATAAAAACCATATTACCTTCATGATTTAAGTCTCATTGTGTCCTAACTCCACTGTTCCTGGTTGCAGATGATTTTCTCTCAGATAAGCATTGGTAGCTTCCAATATGGCGTATGAAGAATGGAATGATAACTGATAGTTAATTGATACTATGATATGCAATGCAAATTATTTAAAGCTAAATGATTATGCTAAATGAGAAATGTTAATTTGCTAAATTGCTGCAAGATAAAAACTCATGGATGCATAAGTTTTACTCAAATTTTTAACTTGCAGACTAACTCTTTCTCAACTCAAACTCCTACTTTTATATACTTTTGAGAGGATAAGATGATGTATCTTAGATCAACGGTCATGATCAGATCTGTAGATTTGGATGGTTGTGAGAAAAGGTGAAGGTTGAGAGAAAAGGGGAAGGATAAGACAAGTGTCACTCATCTCACCTTGACTGGTTTTTTGATTGAGTGAATCTACAGATGGTTGGAGAATATTTAGGCATGAGAGGACAAGTGGACTCAAGTTCTTCCTAAGATGTAGGGATGTTGGAGAGAATATAGAAGAAGGTTAATAAATATGTGTACGTACACAATATTTCATTTATTTTGAAAGTTGAAGATAAGTGGCTAATAAATGTTTTATTTATTTTAATTTTGTTGAAATAATTTAGCCACATGATGGATGAGTTGGCAAAGGAAAGATGAAGTGGAGATGGAAGGTGATTTGGAAAAAGAATTAAATAATTAAGAAATCATTTAATATTTGAGACTATAGGATATACGAATAACCATTAAATATTAGATATTTAATTGATTGACTAGAGGAATAATTAAATATTAGATATTTAATTAATTGATTAGAGGAATAATTAAATATTAGATATTTAATTAATTGATTTGAAGAAAAGGATAAATGAATTAATTAATAAAATATTTCAGTTAAATTAATTAATAGACAGACATGAAATGAATTAAATAAATTAATCTTTTCAAATTAACTTTTTAATAGAAGAATAAATATTTATTTAATTTCTCATAACCATTTTTGTGTTTACACTATGCATATGCTCATTCCCAAGATAAAATAGTTATCTCTATGAGTGAAACCACTTTGAAACTCATCACGTGCAACATGCATATGTGGCATCTCCATCTTCAATCACCATTTGATCATAGATCATCACTACCAATTTTCTAAGCTCCATCGGTTAGGGTTACCGGATGATCACTCTGCTTCAAATACCAATACCGATTTCCTTCACTGCTTTACTATCGGTTGCACTATTGCATCAGTTACCGGTTATAATACAACTCCATTACCAGTTGCCATTGACATCAATGATGACACTATACTTCATTAATGCAATCTTCATGCAATGCCAACATAGAGCCCTCAAAAACATAAATGTTTATTGGATGTACCTCTCAAATACATGAGAACCCATTTTACTACATTCCAATGCTCCAATCCGAGATTACTCATATACCTTCTTATGACTCCAATAACACATGCAGGAAGGCTAGCAGCCTAGAGCTCACTGCTCAACTACAAAACAAAAGTCTCACTGACTTACAAAATGGATTATCAAAATCCAATACAGTGTACTGCTTTAGATCAACATCAACTATGCCAAGTTCAGTACCATTTTAAGCTCAGTCTATAACCAAAACCTTCGCTATCAAATATACCACCTTATACAAAATATTGTCTATATTCTCTCTCTCATCATATCTTCATGTCAAAATGACCTATAAGATCTCATACATATACATGAGTCTTTTACAATATGCCAAGTTGGCTTATACAAGAGATAATTACAATATAAAACAATAAACAAAAAGTTTATTCCATGTCGGCTTGAGTGTCGGTATACATTATTGCCCCTGTCGGTGAAGTGTCTGCTGATGTATGTAGAAGTCCATTGTTGGTTCCAATAACTGTCAGTGGGTTACCAGGTGATTTCCAGTTGGTTTCCATCAATGACAACATCAACTATTCTCATAAGAGTGTAGAATTCCAGCAATCTCCCCCTTTGGCATTGATGGCAACACTCATGAGAAAAATCCAAAAATTGAAGTCCAAAAAGTTTCCAAAAAGATGTGCTCCCCCTGAGCAAATGATCTCCTCTGAATAAGAAATTTTTCTCTCCACTACTCCCCCTTTGACATCAATGACAAAGGTTGTCAAAAATAGTCAAATGAGTGCAAAAATTTCATCTCAAAGTTTGTAAGCGGTTGGTTACAATCTGAAAGATATCTGCCAAAACCAAATTTAGGCTTTGCATAAACCTTTGGTTGTCATTCAAATTTGCCTCAGTCTGTTGGATCGTGCCGGTGAGATAATACATGTTATCTTCAGGTGATCTCTCTCCCTGAATTAATGCCTTGGATATTTCTATTCTCTGAGAAATAAGATTGTCCAACTTGGGACAAAGTTTATTTTTAAGCTCTCGGGCATTAGACCTTATCCTTGCCTTTTCTTTCTCAATTTTATCTATTTTTTCCTCAAAACCTATCATTTCTTGCTCAAAAAATGATATGTGACCGGATGAACCAATTATGGTATTGGCTATGTCATCAATTTCTTTCTGTGTTTTACTGATCTCCTTATCTATGTCCATTGTCAAAAGATCAGGTTTGCATGTTTCTTTGTATAGCTCTTTGTACTCCAAAATTGTAGAGTTCAGTGTCGATAATAATATATTCAGGTGTTCAGTGCACTTCTTTATGGTGTCATCAAAGAATTTGTCCTTCTCTTTTTCAACTCTCTACTTTATTGTATCTTCATTCACTTTATCAATGGTTATTACATTGTCGGCAATAAATTTGGACAATGTGTCCAATTTGCCTAAAGAATCCTTAATATGATCTATGTTACAATTTGGTGCAATCAATTTAAGAATTGGTATAGTGTTATCAATTTCCTTGTAGGCCAATGCATTGCAATCCGTTATCTTTTTGATTGAATCCAAAAGTACCTCTGTAACATTGGTAGGTTTGAATTCACTTGCTGATGTATCCAATGTATGAGCAATTGCCTTTATTACCTTTGTGCTTCCATCAGTTGTAACCATTTTACTTGTTTTTACCTTTGGTGGATCAGTCTAGGTTTGCATCTCAACTTGCAAGGGTTTCTCAGACTGTTTTGATATCTCAGTGATTGTCAGTTTCTCTGTTTCAGTGTGTACTTTTGCCTCAGATTTTTTCCTGAAAGTTCAACTGTCAGTATCTCAGTCTTTGGTGACCCTATGCCAGCATCTATTCCTTCAGTAGGTTTCTCAGTTTCTAATGGTTGCTCAAGTTGAGTTGGGATCTCAATTTCAACAATCTCTACCGGTTTCTCTGCCAAGTTGCCACTGTCAACATTGTCTTCCTTAGCCTCTAAACTATCCTTGTCCACAACAATATTTACTTCCTGAGTATCCACATTCATGGTGAAGAGTATCTCAAATTCAGGATTGTGTCATCATGTGTAACACCTTTAGTGTCAATAACCGGTGGATCATCTATGTGTACCGGTGTAGTATCCAAAGGTGGCGGTAAATTGTTAGTGATCTTGATGTTTTGAATACCACCAATTTTTCCTTTGCCCTTGTCTTTCTCCTTTTGATACACTTTAAATATATTTTTTGGTCAGTTCATTTCCTCTCGTTTTTCCTTCTCCACAAAAAATATATCCCAATTATCAGTAGTCTCATCTGCAATCTCTTTTACTCTTCCTGCCATTAAACTTACTTGTCAATGTCCACTGGCAAAAATAGATCGATTAGCCTCAAAAATTAATTCATCAATTTCCTCTTTTGAATTTACAGGATGTACAGCTAGAAGTTTTTCAACTTTTAGTTTCTTATCTAATTCCATCACTGCAATCCTTTTTTCTTCCAATCTTCTATACAGTTCATTTGGTAAGCCATCCACAACTTCAATTAGAACCTTTTTATATATGTCCAAATGTAAAATTATATTGTTCTCAATGCTTTCCCAGTCAAAATCATTAAATGCGTTATATAGTTTATGTACATTAGCCAAATCTCCATTATCGGTTATCTCATTTCGTAAATCATTCAAAGAAGGAGTAACAGGTTGTTGTTTCTTCTTTGGTGTGAGTTTCTTGGGAAGTCTCCTTACTGCCTATTGTTTCTTCCTCAAATTCCTTGTTCTCTTAGGTGAAGGAGAGGGTACTGGTGAAGGTTTTCTCTTCCTCCTTTCAACTCTTTTAAACTGTGTTCATTTCTCACTATCGGTTCTAGAAGATGTGTCAACCGGTGAAATATGTGCCTCCGATTGAAGTCCTTCAAGCTCACTAGCCAATATACCACTAATGGTCATTACATTTTCCTTAATTTCCTTAACTTTCTTAGAAGCATCTCTAATAAATTTTTGCCTTTTCTTCCTTTTCTTCAACAAATTTACATCTCCTTCAATAGTCTCAGCACTACCAAAAACTTTTTCTAATGGTTCTCTTGGTGCTTCCAGTAAAGCTTTAGCATATGTCTCCAAAATGGTAAGATCTACTTTATATCCCATTTCAGTCACCCAGATAGTCCTAGGGAGTACAACCTCCATCCATGTCTCATAAGCTCAGTTTTATCATGTTGCATGTGAATCAAATCTATCTTTAACATATCATTTTCATGACTAAGTCTTAAATTTTCATTTCCAGCATCATTGAGTCTCCTATTCAAGTCTTCTTCATTCACCTTCATGTCTTCAATATCTTTGCATAACCTCATAGTCATATCTTGCATTTCATTATTCATATTACTATTTTCTTATCTGAACTTGTTTGCAAGTTCTCTAAGAGTTTCCTTTTCATCATCATCTTTCTACATCTTCTCATGAAATTATTTTCTTTTATTTTGTGCTATAGCAAAGTTCTCCTTAAGTCCTTTAATGAATTCCTATGTAGTCCTTAAATCATCTTCAAGTTTGATATTCTTCAATTTCTCTACATCATAATCTACAAGAGCTCCTTCCAGTTATTTTCTTAAGTTCTCCATCTATACCAATTTCAAAATCTTCCTCAAGCTATTAGGATTTTGAAAATAGAGGACCAAGATCTAATACCAATTGTTAAAATCAATGACAATCCCAAAGACACTGAGAGGGGGGGTGAATCAGTGTCTAATCGATAAGCAGAATATTTAAACTTATTAAGAACTTTGTATCCAAAAATAGTGTACCGGTAAATAAGAATTAATGCAGCAAATAAGAATAATAGAGACAACATTGAGAACACACCATAACACAAGATATTAACAAGGAAACCGGGTGTGGGAAAAACCTTGGTGGGATTTGTGACCCACAATATTCACTCACTGGCCAATAATTAAATTTTACTTACAATGAGGGGCCCGCACATGCAGGAAGGCTAGCAGCCTAGAGCTCATTAATCAACTACAAAATAGAAGTCTCATTGACTTACAAAATGGATTATCAAAATCCAATACAATGTACTGCTTCAGATCAGCATCAACTATGCCAAGTTCAGTACCGGTTTCAGCTCAGTCTATAACCAAAACCTTCGCTATCAACTATATCACCTTATATAAAATATTATCTATATTCTCTCTCTCATCATATCTTCATGTCAAGATGACCTATAAGATCTCATACATATATATGAGTCTTTTACAATATACCAATTCGGCTTATACAAGAGATAATTACAATGTAAAACAATAAACAAAAGTTTATTCCATGTCAGCTTGAGTGTCGATATGCATTATTATCGTTGTCAGTGAAGTGCCTACCGGTGTATGTAGAAGTCGATTGCCAATGATGGTAATTGTCAGTGGGTTTCCAGGTGATTGCCAGTTGGTCTCCATCAATGACAACATCAACTATTCTCATAAGAGTGTAGAATTCGAACACTCCTCTTGTATCTTTGGACACATCTCCTTAGTTAATTTCAAATGACTAGGCAAAGGTGTGTTGATAGCTTTTGAATTCTCCATATGGAATCTCTATAACACCTTTTTAACATAATCATCCTAGGATTTATTCTACCTATCTTTGCAAATTTTCATACCAAGGATTTTTTTTGCTGCCCCAAATCCTTCATAGAAAATTATTTTGCTAACTATTGTTTTAACTCTCGAATGTGATCCATGTTAGACGTTGCTACAAGCATGTCATCGACATATAAACACAAAATAATGTAGCTTTCATTATCTAACCTCTTAAAATAAACACAATGGTTATAATTACACCTATTGTAGCCTTGTTCAGTCATAAAACTATCAAATTTCAAGTACCATTGTCAAGGTGCTTGTTTCAAGCCATATAAACTCTTATGTAATCTGCACACCAATTTCTCCTTATCTTTGACCTCAAATCCTTGGGGATGTTCCATATATATCTCTTCCTCCAAATCACCATGGAGAAAGTCTATTTTCACATCTAATTGTTCCAAATACAAATCTTCAACAACCACAATACTTAAAATAGTACGAATAGAAGTCATCTTAACAACCGAAAAAAAAATTTAGCAAAATCAATGCCCTTTTTTTGTGCAAATCCTTTAACAACTAACCTAGCTTTAAATTTTTTCTTACCTCCATATTCCTCTTTCATCCTATAAACCCATTTGTTTTATAAAGCCTTTTTACTTGCAGGCAACTTAAATAATTCCCAAGTTTGATTTTTACGCAAGGAGTTCATTTCTTCTTTCATGGTAAGCTCCCACTGAACCTTTGTATCCACCTGCATAGCTTCATCATATCCTTCTGGTTCACCAGCATTTATTAATAAAATAGAATACCAAGAGGGGGAGAACCTGTCAGGAGGTCTACTTAGCCTTGTTTACCATCTAACATTCACTAGGGTTTATGGTATTTCTGATTGTTGTTGAGGAGCACGAGGAACCATTTGAACATCACTATCTAGAATATCATCAAGCATGATAAAATTCTTTTCTTTCTTCTCATGTTGCTGCAATTGATCTTTGTACAACACCTTCTCATTGAATACATTCCCGATTCTCACAATTTTCATATTTTCAACATCCCAAAGCCTATAACCGAATTCATCAATGTCATATCCAAGGAAAATACACCTTTTTTTTATTTTGCATCCAGCTTAGTTCTATTTTCATAATCTACATGTGCAAATGATTTGCATCTGAATGTTTTGAGAAAATAATAACTCACCTTCTTACATGTCCATGCTTCCTCTGGAATACTACAGCCCAAAGGAGTTGAAGGACCTCTATTAATTAAATATACAACATTATAGACAGCCTTTGCCCACATGTTTAAAGGCATCTCAGCATGCAATCTCGTGCTCCTTGCACGATCTATTATTGTCATATTCATGCGCATAGCCACTCCATTTTCTTGTGGAATTCTTTGAACCATTTTCTTCCTATGAATTCCATTAACCATTATTAGATCTGAGACAATTTAATCTTTTACCTATCTCATTTTCAACAAAGCTTCTCCATTTCTTAAATTTTTCAAATACACTAGATTTATACCTAAGGAAGTAAATCCAAACCTTCCTAGTTGCATCATCTATGAATGAAACATAATACCAAGAGCCACTGAGGCAAGATACCTGAGCTGGTCACCATACATTTGTATGCACAAGCTCTAACTTTTCATCGTTCTTTTGCTTCTGATCCTTGAGAAAACTAACCCTCTTTTGTTTTCCATACACAAAACTTCAGAGAAATTCATATTAATGCATTTCAAACCTGGTAAAACCTTTTTAGAGTGAATTACCTTCATACCTTTTTCACTCATATGCCCAAGTTTGTTGTACCACAATGTCATCTCAGAACCTATAGCAACTATTTTAGTTTCTTCCTAGGAACCTGCAACAACTATTCTTGAATGTGTTTGGGTTTTCTCTGCAACAACTAAATAGAAGGAACAGTATGACCTGTACAAAGATATAAGGTGCCTACTTTCACACCTTTTTCTACTATCAAGGTACCCTTTGAAACCTTCCATTATTTATCATTAAAAGTAACGGTGCAGCCTTCATCACCTAGTTGCCCTACCAAAATTAAATTCCTACTTAACCTTGGAACGTGGCTTACCTCTTGTAGTAGCATGAAATGAATCCTTTGAATCTAAAACCCATGAATCATCAATATTATCTAGGGAAATAATCAAAGCATCTTCTTTAGATTTATTACTTACCATATTTGCCTCCTTATTACCTTCTTGTTTGTCTCCTTTAATCTTCCAAGACCAGCAATCTTTCTTTAGATGACCTAGTTTCCCATAGTACCAGCAATCTTTTGGTCCTTTAGATTGGGATCTCTTGTCCTTTGGTTTTCCTCATGACTTCCCATGACCTCCAAAATATTTTCCTCTCTCCTTTGGTCTGCCCCTACTTTCTACATTCAAAACACTATTTGATGTGGATCCACTTGAGCTTTTCCTATGAATTTCCTCACTTAGAATAATACCAACAACATCACCAAATTTTAGGGTATTTGAACCAGAAATAGATTTACTAACCGCCATTACCAAATTATTCCAACGTTCAAGCAAAGAACATAATTTCAAGGGAGCTCTAACTTCTTCATCCAAATTTACCTTTAGAAAATTCAACTAACTGGTAATCATATTAAACTCATTTAAATGATCTGTCATAGATCCACCTTCAATCATCTTCAGATTAAATAGACACTTCATGAGAAATACCTTATTTGAGGCTGATGGTTTTTCATACAATTTAGCCACTATCGACATCAATTTTGTAGTCATCATTGCATTTTTTATATTGAATGCTACAGATGGTGCCAGGCATAGCTGAATGGTTCCCAGTGCCTTTCTATCCAAAATATTCCAATCCTCATCACTCATTGTTCCTTTCTTGGTTTTTCCTTCCAATGGCCTCCATAAATCCTTCTGATAGAGATAATCTTCCATTTTCATCTTCCATAATTGATAGTTCTGCCCATTGAATTTTTCTACCTTCAATTTAGCTTCATCTGCCATTTCTCCCACTTAACCATGAGAATCCCACTCAACCGTAAGATCCTCCTGTAGATGATAATTGAACACAACCAACTCTATTACCACTTGTTAGGAATTACATGTAGAAAATATCAATTATATGTAAATAAATATTAAACACAGGAATGAAAAACATAGAAACAATAAAAACAAAGAGATAATATTTAACGTGTGTTGAGCATCATATTTAAAAATGTAAAAAAAACCATGGATTTATAGGGAATTAGGATGATTTTGAAAAGAGTAATAAAAGGCTAAATATGCCCTTGATAATTTTGATAGAAACCCTAAAAATCCCACTGATACCAAAATCCCCTAAGACATCACCTAATCTAAAGTTGTCAGTAATAGGTGTCCATCCTTCACTGAAACGCCCAATCTAACCAAAATGACTCTATCGAAGAATCCTACCATTATCCTATCAATAAAGTGACTTATCGAACAAACCTTGGCCATGATGGACTTCTAAAATAATTCACCGAAAACATTAGTTCCATCGACATAAAGTACATCAAGGAAATCAGGAGTGGTCCCACCGATAAAATAAAGAGTTTCAATGAAACTACAGTATTGATGAGACATGTGAATAGCTCACTGATGGAAGAAGTTTGGCCAAAAGAGTAATATCAAAGGAACCAATAGATATTTTATCGACAAATCTATTTCAAGGAAAAGAGCGTATCGAAGAGGCACAAAATATGTTGACCGAAGATAGCTTTCTCATTAGAGAATAAAGGATTGATGAGACACGAGAGATTATGATCGATGACTTGTTATCGACCGAACACAAAGAGTTGAAGGAGAGAATTTTTCTTTTACCAAAAGGTGAAATCTCATCGATGCTAGTACAAAGACATATAATGAAGGACTGCTTCAATGGAGCTCTAACATCGATAAGACAAAGGAGGGACTTAGCAATAAAAGGATTTTCATCGAAAAGCAAGATTTCAATGAATTGATTAAACAGTACACCGATACAAACACTTATAGCAAGGCTTTGATGAAATAAAGATATTGATGGGACCAAGAGATGTGTCGGCAATGATGTCAATTTCACTGAAGTAAAGAATGATGTTGATGGAATATGGTGTTTTAGAAAGCCATCGAGACATATGATTTCATCGAAGTGTAGTATAGGTGTAATGTTAAATAAGCGTTAGTAGAAAATTCAAAACAATGCTAGACAAATGATTACCTGTTGCCGCGAAGATCAAAACAAATCTCAGTAAAGTCACATCACCATAAATTCAAAATGAATACCTATGTGACCATTGCTTGATTGGAATTATTAACTGATAAGTTCACCATAAATGCTCAATAAATTGATGAAGTAGGAGACGTTGTTGATAGTGACTAAGAGAATAAATAGAGAGCGATTCAAAGCTAGACAATTTAGAATTGGTTTGCAAGAAGAGCCCTTGGAATTCAAGTAAGTTCCTCTCCCTCAGAAACTTGTAATTAAAATGAAGCCATCATCTTTGAAGGCCAGTAAAGTTAGGAAAGCAATAGAAACCCAATTTGTAGATGATAAACCTAAGAGACAAAAGAGTGAAGGGTGTTCACTAGCCAAAGATTTGATTGATCAGTGTCCATCATCGAGCCTCAGGTCTAAAAAGGTTAAGACCAATGAGGAAGGTTTAGAAGACATATTTGAGCATCTTGGAGATATATGGACGGAGATAAGAGGCCATGAGTTGTTTATTTTTGGGTATATCAGAAGGAATGCACTTGACCCTGTAAGCAATTTATGGGGACTCAATTTGGGAAAACTAGAAGTAGTGAATGTCTTTGTTAATGTTGAACTTATGAAATCCTTAGCCAACAATTATGACCCCAAGACCAAAACTATCTATGAATACATGGGGGAACCAATACTATCGATTACTAGAGAAATTGTTGATACTATGTTTAATCTAGATTGGGGGTACGAAGAGAAAATTGATATCAAGAAGTTGGCACAAGAGTACTTCAACCTGGAGGACATCTATAAGAGGTGGTGACTCCCCATCCATAGACCTAGGGTTGTAGGATCGACAATACCATTGGGTAAAGATGAAAAAGCTCCCTATGATGTCAATTTGTTCCACCCCTATTTCAAGTATGCATACTACTACGTCGCTCAGGTTCTGGGAATAGAGGCTCGCCCCTTGATGGATATAGTAACTATGGTCATCTGTGCAGATTTTCAATCTAAAGATCCCCAGTTATTTGATTTTTCTACCTATCTTGTTGATGCCATCAATCATGGACTAGAAAAACTGAAAGGAGATGTGATTAATGTGCATTTCAAGTATTATTTTGTTCTTATGCACATGTTGTTGTATGTTGGGCAAGAAAAAGGGCTATGGCCAGATGAGTTGTGCATTAGGGCATATGATAAGGCTGGAATAAGGAAGCCTATGCAACTATGGATATCTTCATGGGACCAAAGATATGACAACAACAAGTACTAGCATTTCAAGGAATAATTTGTTAAGACACTACACAGATTATTGGGACACCCATGTGATCATGCTTTGTCTCCTCAAATTTAGAGATTCTTAAGGCCAAAGGATAATGGTGAAACACTGCAATTGAGCACAACTAAGGAGATTTTTACGTCTTTTCAGATTGCACTCAAATAAGAGTATATGGACTTGAGGGATTTGAGGGAAAAACATATGTATTGCCTATCATTGTGCCTAATAGAGTGGCATGCCTAGAGATTGTCAGGCAGTTGTCAATAGTAAGCACCCAACACTTAACTAGTCATGGAAAGCAATCCAATATGCCTGTATTACTGGTATTTTCAGATTTTATTGTCAAAAGTTCAAAGAGTTATGGTTTGTTGTAGAATAAATTGGATTATTACAAGATGGTAGAAGGAGACCCTAGGCCAAACTTTGATCCAAAGGGATACATAGGGGCAGCGAGGTCATCCTAGAAATTTAAGGCTAGAGAGCATGTATTGCTCATACCTGATGATTTCATCAGGAACATAAGAAGGGAAGAAGCAAATGAAAAAAGCGCTAAGTATGAGCGAGTGTTACAAGCCTACAAATGGAAACTCTTTCAAGGGATAATAAATGAGGACATGCTTCAAAACATCAAAGATCCCTTAGATGCAGAAAACAAACTTATGGAGCATGAGCTAGAGTTGCTTGAGGGAGTGCCCGCTTATGTCTATGGGAAGCAAATCAAAATTGTCAAATATACAGAGCCCTTGGCCCATTTGTCTCCTCAATCTATTTCTAATATTTTTCTAGTTGACTCCCCTAGAGAATAATATCCTCTTGGATTTGAGGGTGGTGTGCAAATGGATCTAATGATGGAACAATACAATGTCCAATATGTTGGAGATATAAGGATGTTTGAACATGAAGATTTCATTGCTGATAATGATTTCATTTCCTCTAGATAGTTAGATATATTTTTATACCAGCGTAAAGGAATACAAATTAGGAATAATATGAAAGAGAAAACAAAGGAAGAACAAGCCCAAAGATTACAAGAAGAGGTGGACCTTGCTAAGAGAGAAATGACACCTAAGAAAGGAAGGCAGCTACTCAAGGATGTTGGTGTGCTAATCTACTCAGGGTGGGACATGAGGTCTACATTATTGTTTGAGGGTTTCCTCAAGAAGCAAGATCCCAACAAGAAGATCATACCAAAGTAGATAGACAAGATCTTGATGGGCTCAGGATATGATCTAGATCAAAAGGCTCTCATAATATGGGTCTTGTATCCGAAGAAGAAGAGACCCATACTTGTTGATATAGATCAATTTTTTGGCCACTTGATGATCTAGCAAGTTGGGAAAACTGATCCCAGAATCACAACCAAATTGAATGTGGATGTAGCAAAACTAAATCAGAAACAAACAATGTTTTTGGTCAAAGAGAACAGCACTTACAGAGGCTTTTATGAGAAGGCTACTGAAGAAATCCAGAGGCTACAAGGACAGTTGTCAAAAAAGACTCCTACTATGGGGGGATATGAACCAGATATGGGTTTTCCACCCAACCTAAGGGCCTTAGATGCTATATCAGATGCTGCCTACTAGAGGATAAAGGCTAAAAAGTTGGCAAAGCAATTGACCAATACCCAACAGAAGATTAAGAAATTGGCAAATGATGTCATTGAGCATAGGTTCAAAGATATGTTGCCACATGCTAACCAATATTGGAAAGTATACATAGGGACTGTAAAAGCTCTAAAAGAGCATGAGAGATTAAAGGCAAGATTGCAAGATGTATTGAAGGACAATGAGGCCATGAGTGCACAAGAAAGAGTTCAAGGGGACCAATACTTGATGGAGAATGACAACTACACAGACACACTAAATAAAGATCTCCAAATATTGGATGAAGACTGTGTTACAACAATACCAGTTATCTACAAGGAAGGTGAACTAGCTCCATTAGAGCAATGGCAAAAGGAATTTATACAGATTAAGGAGAAAGTCATGGCTAGATTTAACTAGGATGAAGATGTAGCCCCACATGTCAACCAGGCAGTGTTTGATCTCTTTTCATTGGAGATAGATATGAAAAGAAAGAGTGTTGCCGTTAGATGCTATAAGAGTGATAGATATATTAATCATCTTGGCATGCTTAATCTCTTTATCTTTCACTTTGGTAAGAAATTGTAATCAAGTTGTTAATGATGAAGGGACATAGCTTCTCATAGAATAGGTGTTGCTCACTTATTTATATGAGCATTTTTGTAAAATGAAGACGTTATTAGAATATAAGATACCGAACAGATACTATAGCCTTTGGCATACTATTGTACCATTTTGAATCTTTAATAGAATTAGTCATTTTCTCTACATATGTGATGTGGATTATCTCATTTTCTATATGCAGTTGTTTGTGATATTATCCAAAGGAGATAAGGTTATTCATATTCTTACAGTGAAGTTTATGTTTCTATGTTATAAACTTGGATTAAAAGGATGTACTTGCGAATTGTAATTGCTCCTTGTAGTTCTTCCTTGAATGGTCCTTTAAGGTTAAGGTTAAATACATTCAAGCGGTTTATGATATAAATATTTAGCAAATCTAATAAGAAACAGTAACTGACAGATTTACTAAAGGGGGTAGGTTTAAAAACTGTCTCACAAATCATACATTAAGTCCTAAAGAAATATAAGACTTTGTAGCCCAAACAATAGATAAGACACTTGTCATTCACAAATCACAATTGTTACCATATTAATTACCTTTGTAATAAAATTATAGGATAAGTGAGTAAGATTCAGAGGACCAATTAGCAATAGTATAAATACATAAAGATTTCAAGTACAAAGATCGAATAGCTTCTACAACAACAATCTTGAACTCATCTAAAATTACCTCTCCCAGGAAGCCATGCAATTCTGAGGCAAGGAAGAATTTAGACCAAGATACTCAATCTGCTATAAAACTCATTAGTCATCAAAAGCCACTAGTGAATAGGTATACCCGCCTAGGTCTTGCAAAACCTAAAGTGAGGTAGTTAGTAACCGAATAGGTTCACTCTATAAGTTGGCAAAGTCAATTGGAAGGTTTGATCATAGGAGTTGGCATTTCCTTAGAACCTATCTAATTTGTTGATTTGAGATCCAACAACGTGGTTCACCTAATCTTGGGCTACATCACCAAACAAAGAGTCCAATATTATTATCTAGTAAATCAAAACCGATTACAACCAGCAAACCCCTTGCAACTCAATGCCACTGCAAAATGCTAGAAAATTATCTACAAAAAACCCTAACCCTTAGCCTTTTTATCAAGACTTATGTTGGTTACAAAATTAGGGTTACAACATGTTAGCCAATAGAAAAATAACATTTCACACCTTTATAAAATAATGCCTTTTTTTCCTTGCAGGGCAATGCCCCTCGACCCCACCATGTATCACAAGAGGGAGTTCGCTAGGGGCACTGCCCCAAAAGCCCCATTGAAAAATTTGGGGAGAAACTACATCGATAGAAGTAGGGAAAATTTAACCTTTGAGTCTAATTAGGCTCCATATAACAATTGTGGAAATGTCCTTTACAATCATTTATTGTTTCATCTGTCTCGGTCAGACTCTCATCGCAAATGGTGATATTGTAGAAGTTCTTTATCATTGTAAACCAAGGTAAAAGTATGTCTATCATGTGTGAGACTCCCTTTAATCAATCTCAAATAGTTTAGGGCCAAAGGACCCTGGTTATATCTTTTGTCACCCATTAGTAGAACCTAGTTACAAGAATCAGATTGGTGTCAAGAGGTTTGTGGAAGTCAGATTCAGTTTGTAGTCATTGTTGGTTTGTTGATGTGATTTCTATTTGTTCCAAAGGTCTCTCAATTGTGAGTTGGTGTGGAATCAAACTTTGTTGAATCTATGTCTTGTAAGGATCTTGTGATGTCAGTGAATTTTTCCTTGAGTGGGAAATCCTTCTAGGGTTTCTAAGTGGGTGAGTTGGGAGAAGGAACTCCCTTGTGAAAGATTGTATCAAGCAAAGAAGAATTGGTGGTTTCTTTTGAATTGATCCTTGGCTCTACATCACTTCTCTATCCAATCTAGGAATTAAATCATAACACATGCATTCATGTTTCATGCCTACCAAATAATTTCTTCCATCAACAAAACATATTCTATCACCACTACATAACTTTTCTTCCACCTCCTTCAAGGGCTTCAGCTTATGACGAACTCCATCTTTCGTTAAAGGATAGGTATTGGAATGGTCATCATGTATAGAATGCCTATCAAAATACCATGGCCTCCCTAACAACATATGAAATGCATCCATGGGTATGATGTTGCATATTACCTCATAATGATAACTGCCAATCTTGAATTTCATCAGGCATTTCTCATTGACCAATACTATGTGGTCCTTTTGAAATCAAGTAATCCAATACAGATGTGGATGTCTTTCCCTCTTCAACTTCAACTTTGTGACCATCTTTTTAGACACCACATTTGCAGTGCTTCTACTATCAATAATCACATCACAACACTTATCCTCATATTTGCATCTAGTGTGAAATAGACTCTTCTATTGATCCGGTTCTTTCTCCTCATTTAACAAGGTTCTCTTGATAACTAGGGTCTAAAGCAATTCTAAAAGTTGGAATTTCTTATTCACCCAATTGGGTATCCAAAAATGCAAAAACATTAAAAGAAAAACTAAAAGAGGAAGAAAAAAATTGGGTGGTGTAGGATTGCCCTTACACCACTGGATGCTCCTGCATCAGGATATCCAATATTAAACATTTTTTTTATGAAAGCTGCCATAAATATAGAAAACAATAGAAAAGATTCTAGGAGAAATGGGAAGATAGAAGATACTAGGTTGTTCAACCCAAAAGCTCCCAAACAAACTAAAGATGAAGATAAATTGGACAAGGTATTAAATGTTCTAAAAGATTTATTTGTGAAGGTAAATAAAATAGAAAAATAATAGTTCTTCCGTCATGATAGACCCAGACTACATGATATGCCTTACAACACTACCTGGAAGGATGGGAAACCAATGGAGAAGAGTCAAAAGGATAATATGCAGACACCAAATCCTCTAAAAATAACTATGAATCAGGTGTCAGATGATAACCTGTGGTGCTTTGCTTGTGACATGCCACACTCTCCTTACCACTCTCCTTACCAATTTATAGTAGCAAAGAAGCTACAGGAAGAAGAAGAAGAAGAAGAAGAATGTGAAGGGTATACAGATGATCACACCATAAATTTTCTATCATTTGAAGAATATAAATCATCTAAGGAAGACGGGGATAGTGATGTAAGTTCTAGACGGATCAATTAGCAGTGTTGTATGCAACAAGTATTCTCAGATAAGGAAGAAGAAATCAAACTCAAGGCCCCCACTAAAGAAGTAAAGGAAAGAATCATGGTGGCTATGGTGGAACAAGCCAAAAGAACCTATGCTCTTAGGAACATAATCATAAACCCTGAGTAGGGAAAGCCCTCTGGCATGTTCATGAAAGAAACCAATAAGATATCTAAATCAATGAATAATGTCCAGGACAAGGATTCAGGCAAGACCAAAGAGAAGAGTGTTCAAATAACAAAACCACAAAAGGGAGAGAAAGAGAATATAAAAAATGCTTCCTCAACACCAGCCACTACATCATTTGACATTGCAAATGCTTTGACACAAATGAAGGTCTCTATACCATTGCTTGAGATAATGAAGTTCCCTAAATATAGAGAAAAGACTCTAAAAATGATCACAGATGTCTCAGGAGAAAAAGTGAAGGAGCACAAGCAGGGTGGACAAGACAATAATGGTGAACATGATTTGACTCCAGCCATATATATGGGGTCAACAATAACAAAGAGTCCTTCTCAAGTAGATCCTTTCTACCTGACTCTAATAATAAATAATAAGATGATTAAAAACTGCATGATTGATTCAGGAGCAGCAATAAATGTTATGCCTATAGGATTTATGAAAGAGCTTGGAATGGGGGTGGATATGACATTTGGAAAATGTTATGCTATAGATAATAGATCTATTATAGTTGTGGGTGTTATGAAAGATGTAGAGTTCAAACTAGCAGCATGCCCTGAAGCATCCTACAAAATAGACATCATGGTGGTAGATGTCCCTCCTAATTATGGAATTTTGTTATCCAGACAGTGGTCAAACCTAATAGGGGGACATATCCAATTGGATTTATCATATGCTACCATACTAGTGAAGGGGCATGAAGTGAGAATTAAGAGAGAGCCTTGTTCCTCATATATCATTAAGGATGTGGAAACTCTTGAGCTGATATATTTTATTCAGTCAAACATGGATAATTTTAAAGTACAATAGACAAAACCAATAACTAAGGATTTGTATCCACTTGAGTCTTGCATCAAAGAAACTAATGATCAAGTGTGGCGCATGTACTTTGATGGCTCATGCAGTAAGGAAAGAAGTGGGGCTGGGATTCTATTCATTTCACCAAGTGGAGAAACATTTAAGTATTCTTTCAAGTTAATGTTTCAATGTACCAACAATATTGTTGAGTATGAAGCTTTAATCACGGGACTAAACCTAGAAGTTAAGCATGGAATGAAAATCCTTAGTGTATTTGGGGATTCAGAATTGATAGTGTCCCAAATTAGAGAAAAATATGCCTCTAAACATATCAGATTGAAGCAATAGAGGAATGCAGTCTAGGACACCATTGAATTGTTTGATACCTTTCAGATAAATTGGATTGATAGGTCAAAGAACATAATGGCTTACTTTCTGGCAAATATTGCACTATAGGAAAGTGATGTGACATTGAATGGGATATTGGAAGTGGAGATAAAATTCAGACCTTCTATCCCTGATAACCTATACAACTGGCAAATTTTTCAAGATGATGCTAACTTGCTAAACTTCTTGCAGTGTGTGGATCATTATCAGGCACAAGCTATTAACTTTAATGACTTTGTGGAAGAGACTGATGGGAAAGAAACCTTGTTTGGATAGGAGATCATACAGCTGAAATCGAACAAACTACCAAGAGGTTTGGTTGCATTAGAAAGGACTTTCAATACACGGGACTAAATAGAAACTAAAGTGACTGTAGGTAGAGAAAGTGATGTTGAACAAATTAACTTGGGAAATGAGGAATCACCAAGGTATGTGTTTGTTGGAAAGAAATTAACCCTTGAAAGGAAACAACAATTGATAATATTGCTCAGAAAGTATAGGCATGGTTTTGCATGGTCATATGATGACCTCAAAGCATATAGAGAAGATCTTTTCCAACATGAAATACCCCTTAAACCTGATGCCAAGCCATTTAGACATAAACAGAGACCTATAAACCCAATCTTTCTACCTAAGATGAAAGAAGAAATAATAAAAATGAAAGATGCGGGGATAATCAAACCTTGTAGGTATTCCATTTGGGTTTCAAACTTAGTGCCTATCAGGAACAAGAATGGAGACATAAGACTATGTGTAGACTTCAAGAACTTGAATATATCATCCTTAAAAGATAACTACCCATTACCAAATATGGATATCATGTTGCAGAAGGTGATTGGATGTGAACTATTATCTATGATGGATGGATTCTCAAGTTATAACCAAGTGAAAGTCAAGGAGGCTGAGCAATACAAGACAGCCTTTACAACACCATGGGGTACTTATGTGTATGCAAGGATGCCATTTGGCCTAACAAATTCTGGGACAACTTTCCAAAGAGCAATGGATGTAGCATTTGCAGAGCTAATAGATGTGATAATGGTGGTATATCAAGATGATCTGACCACTTACTCAAAAAAGGCTAAAGACCACTGCAATCACCTTGAAAGGATATTCAGAAAAGCTTTAGAATATAGGATCTCTCTTAATCCAAAGAAATGTCATTTTGGAGTTGAGGAAGGAAAGCTCCTAGGACACATAGTATCTAAGGAGGGAGTAAAAATTGATCCTGAAAGAGTGGCTGCAATCAACGAAGTCCCCATTCCAAAAATTGTTAAAGCCATTCAGTCTTTTCTGGGACAAATCAACTTTGTCAGGAGATTCATCTTAAACTTTGCAGATATTGTAAAACCTATAGTGTAGATGTTGAAGAAAGGAGCCAAGATAGATTGGGATGCAGAAGCATTGGAGTCCTTTGTAGTAATCAAGAGGACAATATCCAAGGGACCAATACTAATATCACCAGATTTTAGCAAACTATTTCTGATCTTTTCTTTTGCCTCTTGTCACACGGTAGCAGCAGTATTATTATAGAAGAACCAAAATGGTTGTGAGCAACCCATTGCATATTTCAGAAAATCATTGAGCCCATCTGAGATCAAGTATGATATAAATGAGAAATAGACCTATTCTCTGGTGAAAGTGGTAAAACACTTTAGACCATACCTAGTAGGAATAGAGATCATAGCTTATGTTCCTAGTGCAGCAGTGAAAGATATTTTTCAGACAAATAGAAATAATAGGAAAAAGGTGCAAATGGATCAATCAAATCTAGGAGTTTAACATTGATCTTAAGCTTTTGCAAGTCATTAAGGGTCAGAGATTAGCTAAACTCATGGCAAGAACACATTCTGAAGGATTTCAAGTAAATGAATTTTGGCTTGGGGAACCAGTTTTAGCATCGAGCACGTAGCATGGTACACAAATGTTGTGTATTATCTTAAACACATGAAGTGTCCAAACAATATGACTCATAATCAAAAGAGGACCCTGAATTTGAAATCATTAAAATATGTGATCATTAATGGTGACTTGTATTGGAAAAATAGAGATGGGATCTTGTTGCTTTGCCTGGATGAACATCAAGCAAAAAGAATCTTACAAGAAATGCATGGTGGGGTATGTGGTGGTCATTTTTCTGCTAAAACCACAGCTCATAAGATACTGAGGGCTGGATATTATTGGCCACATGTATTCAATGATGCCTATACATATGTTAGGAAGTGTGAAGCATGCCATAAGTTCTCAAGAAAACTGAAGTATCAGGGGGCTCTCACATTAAGACCTATGCAAGTTGAAGAACCTTTTCAGAAATGGGAGTTGGATTCATTGGGAAAATATCAGACAAATCTAGTGGAGGTCACAAGTGGATATTGGTAGCCACTGATTACTTAACCAAATGGGTAGAAGCAATTCCTACCAAGCAAGCTACTAGCAAAGTAGTCATCAAATTCATGATAGAGAATATCATTACCAAATTCAGTGTCCCTACTAGGATTATTGTTGATAATGGAATGTGTTTCAGATCTGAGGAATTCAATACCTTCTGTAAGGAGTATGGCATCAAAATATCCCATTCATCTCCATATCATCCCAAAGGTAATGGGCGGGCTGAATCCAACAATAAAAATATCCTCAAGATCATTAAAAAGATGCTAGGACAAAATAAAAAAGGGTGGGATTCAAAATTGAGTCTAGCACTTTAATCTGATATAATAACAATCAAGAAGTCCACATGAAAATCTTCATTTGAACTGGTTTATGTCAAGAAAGCTAGACTTCCATTGGATAATCTTCTGCCTATCCATAGATTTATTATACAAGAAGAAATTGATGTGGAAGATCCTTTGCAGGAGAGGCTGGTTCAGCTAGTGGAGCTTAATTAGATCATAACAGAAGCCCAAAAGCAGAATGTTAAGGCACAGAATCAAATGGAAAAATTATATGACAAAAGGGTGACAGATAGGAAGTTTGAGATAGGTGATTGGATCCTGATGTGGAATGCTAGAAACTGGGACAAAGGTAAGCATGGAAATTTTGAGGCCCTTTGGCTTGACCCATATGTGATCATGGAGAAAGCAGGGGATAATATGTATTACATACAAATTGCCATAGGAGACAATCAAGAATTTCCAGTACATGGACAGTTCCTGAAGAGATTTTTCTCTTAAAATATTATTCCATGTACAGTAGATTAGGATTCATTTTCCATTGTATATAGTTTCAACCACCAGTAGTAGGTCCCTAATCACCAGAGAGTCCAGGCCCTTGAAGGTATCTGTGACATACCCTCATCCCCAGTCAGAGCCACTGCTGAGCATAATATTTTAAAATGTAAAAAAAACCATGGTTTCATAGGGAGTTAAGATGATTTTGAAAAGAGTAATAAAAGGATAAATACTCCCTTGATAATTTTGATAGAAACACTAAAAATTCCACCTATACCAAAATCCCCTAAGACATCGCCTAAATATAATTTGTCAGTAATAGGTGTCCATCCTTCATTGAAATGCCCAATCTGACCAAAATGACTCTATCAAAGAAGTCTACCATTATCCTATCAATAAAGTGACTTATCGAACAAACCTTGGTAGTGATGGACTTCCAAAAGGATTCACCGAAAACATTAGTTCCATCGACATAAAGTACATCGAGGAAATCAGGATTGGTTCCACTAATAAAATAAAGAGTTTCAATGAAACTACAATATCGATGAGACATGTGAATAGCTCGCCGAGGGAAGAAGTTTGATTGAAATAGTAATACCAAAGGAACCAATGGATATTTTATTAATGAAGCTATTTCAAGGAAAAGAGCGTATCGAAGAGGCACAAAATATGTTGACCAAAGATAGCTTTCTCATTGAAGAACAAAGGATCGATGAAACAAGAGACATTACCATCGATGACTTGTTATCAGCCGAACATAACGAGTCGAAGGAGAGTATTTTTCTTTTATCGAAAGGGAAATCTCATCGACGCTAGTACAAAGGCTGGATAATGAAGAACTGCTTCGATGGAACTCTAACATTGATAAGATGAAGGAGGGACTTAGTGATAAAAGGATTTTCATCGAAAAGCAATATTTCGATGAATTGATAAAACATTACACCAATACAAACACTTATAGAAAGGCTTCGATGAAATAAAGATATCGATGGGACCAAGAGATGTGTCAACGATGATGTCAATTTCACCGAAGTAAAGAATGATGTCGATGGAATATGGTGTTTCAGGGAAACATAAGGTAAATAAATCGAGACATATGATTTCATCAAAGTTTAGCACAGGTGTAATGTTAAATAAGCATCGGTGGAAAATTCAAAACAATGCTAGACAAATGATTACCCATTGCCGCGAAGATCAAAACAAATCTCAGTAATGTCACATAACCATAAATTCAAAACAAATACCTATGTGATCGTTGCTTAACTAGAATTATTAACTAGTAAGTTCACCATAAATGCTCAATAAATTGATGAAGCAGGAGATGTTGTTGATAGTGCCTAAGATAATTCACAGAGAGCGATTCAGAGCCAAACAATTCGGAATTGGGTTCGCAAGAAGAGCCCTTGGAATTCAAGTAAGTTCCTCTCCCTCAGAAACCTAGAATTTAAATGAAGCCATCATCTTCGAAGGCCAGTAAAGTTAGGAAAGAAATAGAAACCCAATCTATAGATGATAAACCTAAGAGAAAAAAGAGAGAAGGGTGTTCATTGGCCTAAGATTTGATTGATTAGTGTCCCTCATCGAGCCTTAGGTCTGAAAAGGTTAAGACCGATGAGGAGGGTTTAGAAGACATATTTGAGCATCTTGGAGATATATGGATGGAGATAACAAGCCATGCGTTGTTTATTTTTGGTTATATCAGAAGGAATGCACCTGAACCCGTAAGCAATTTATGGGGACTCAATTTGGGAAAAGTAGCAGTAGCTAATGTCTTTGTTAATGTTGAACTTACGAAATCCCTAGCCAACAATTATGACCCCAAGACCAAAACTATATATGACTACATGGGGGAACTAATACTATTGATTACTAGGGAAATTGTTGATACTATGTTTAAGCTAGATTGGGGGTTCGAAGAGCAAATTGATATCAAGAAGTTGACACAAGAGTATTTCAACCTGGAGGACATCTATAAGAGGTGGAGACTCCCCATTCGTAGACCCAGGGTTGCAGGATCGACAGTACCATTGGGTAAAGATGAAAAAGCTCCCTATGATGTCAATTCGTTCCACCCCTACTTTAAGTATACATACTACTGTGTTGCTCAGGTTCTGGGAATATAGGGTCACCCCTTGATGGATATATTGGCTATGGTCATCTGTGCAGATTTGCAATCTAAAGATCCCTAGTTATTTGATTTTTCCACCTATCTTGTTGATGCCATCAATCATGGACTAGAAAAAATGAAAGGAGATGTGATTAATGTGCATTTCATTTATTATTTTGTTCGTATGCACATGTTGTTGTATGTTGGGAAAGACTTGTGCATTAGGGCATATGATAAGGCTGGAATAAGGAAGCTTGTGAAAATATGGATATCTTCATGGGACCAAAGATATGGCAACAACCAGTACTGGCATTTTGAGGAATACTTTGTTAAGACACTAAAAAGATTATTGGGACACTTGTGTGATCATCCTTTGTCTCCTGAAATTTAGAGATTCTTAAGGCCAAAGGATTATGGCGAAAACACCGCAATTGAGCACAACTGAGGAGATTTTTACTACTTTTCAGATTGCACTCAAATAAGAGTATATGGATTTGAGGTAAAACCTTATCTATTGCCTATCACTGTGCCTAACAGAGTGGCATGCCTAGAGATTGTTAGGTTGTTGTCAATAGTAAGTGCCTAGCACTTAACAGACCATGGAAAGCAATCCATTGTGCTTGGATTACTAGTGTTTTCAGATTTTATTGTCAAAAGTTTGAAGAGTTATGGTTTTTTGTAGAATAAATTGCATTATTACAAGATAGTAGAAAGAGACCCTAGGCCAAACTTTGATCCAGAGGGATACATAGGGGCAGCGAGGTCATCCTAGAAACTTAAGGCTGCAGAGCATGTATCGCTCATACCTGATGATTTCATCAGGAATATAAGAAGGGAAGAAGCAAATGAAAAAAGGGCTAAGTATGAGCGAGTGTTACAAGCCTGCAAATAGAAACTCTTTCGAAGGAGAATAAAGGAGGACATGCTTCAAAACATCAAAGATCCCTTAGATGTAGCAAACAAACTTATGGAGCATGAGCTAGAGTTCCTTGAGGGAGTGCCTACTTATGTCTATGGGAAGCACATCAAAATTGTCAGGGATACAGAGCCCTTGGCCCAATTGTCTCCTCAATCTATTTCTAATGTTTTTTCCAGTTGACTCCCCAAGAGAAGAATATCCTCCTGGATTTGAAGGTGGTGTGTAGATGGATCTAATGACGGGACAGTACAATGTCCAAGATGTTGGAGATATAAGGATGTTTGAACATGAAGATTTCATTGTTGATAATGATTTCATTTCCTCTAGAGAGTTCGATACATTTTTATACCAGCATGAAGGAATACAAATTAGGAATAATATGAAAGAGAAAATAGAGGAGAACAAGCCCAAAGGTTACAAGAAGAGGTGGACCTTGCTAAGAGAGAAAGGACACCTGAGAAAGGAAGGCAGCTACTCAAGGATGTTGGTGTGCTAGTCTACGCAGGGTGGGACATGAGGTCTGCATTGTTGTTTGAAAGTTTCCTCAAGAAGCAAGATCCCAAAAAGCAGATCATACCAGAGGAGATAGACAAGATCTTTATGGGCTTAGGATATGATCCAAATCAAAAGGCTCTCATAATATGGGCCTTGTAGCCGAAGAAGAAGAGACCCATACTTGTTGATATAGATCAAGATTTTGGCCACTTGATGATCCAACAAGTTGGGAAAACTGATCCCAGAATCACAGCCAAATTGAACGTGGATGTAGAAAAATTGAATTAGGAATAAACAAAGTTTTTGGTCAAAGAGAACAGTACTTACAGAGGCTTGTATGAGAAGGCTACTGAAGAAATCCAGAGGTTACAAGGACAGTTGTCACAAAAGACTCCTATTATGGGGGGATATGAAGCAGATATGGCTTTTCAACCAGACCTAAGGGTCTTAGATGCTATATCAAGTGTTGCATATTGGAGGACAAAGGCTGAAAAGTTGGCAAAGCAATTGACCAATACCCAACAGAAGATGAAAAAATTGGCAAATGATGTCATTAAGCACAGGTTGAAAGCTATGTTGCCACATGCTAACCAATATTGGAAAGTATACACAGAGACTGTGAAATCTCTAAAAGAGCATGAGAGATTAAAGGAAAGATTGCAAGATGTATTGAAGAACAATGAGGCCATGAAGAAAGATTTCAAGGAGACCAATACTTGATGGAGCATGACAAATACATAGACACACTGAATAAAGATCTCCAAATATTGGATGAAGACTATGTTGCAACAATACCGGTTATCTACAAGGAAGGTGAATTGGCTCCATTGGAGCAATGGAAAAAGGAATTTGCATAGATTAAGGAGAAAGACGTGGCTAGATTTAACCAGGATGAATATGTAGCCCCACATGTCAACCAAGAAGTGTTTGATCTCTTTTCATTGGAGACAAATATGAAAAGAAAGAGTGTGGATGTTAGATACTATAAGAGTGACAGTTATATTAATCATCTTGGCATACTAATCTCTTTATCTTTCACTTTGCTAAGCAATTGTAATCAGGTTGTTAATGATGAAGGGACATAGCTTCTCATAGAATAGGTGTTGCTCACTTATTTATATGAGCAAATTTTATATAATGAAGACATTATTAGAATATAAGATACTAGATAGATACTATACCCTCTAGAATACTATTTTACTATTTTGAAGCTTTACTAGAATCAGTCATTTTTCTTTGCATATGTGTTGTGGATTATCTCATTTTTTGTAGGTTGTTTTTTGTGATATTATTTAAGGAGATGAGGTTAGTCATATTATTACAGTGAAGTTTATGATTCTATGTTATAAACTTGGATTAAAAGGATGTACTTGCGAATTGTAATTGTTCCTTGTAGTTCTTCCTTGACTGGTCCTTTAAGGTTAAAGTTAAATTCATTCAAGCAGTTTCTGATTAAACATTTAACAGATCTAATAAGAAATAGTAACTGGTAGATTTACCAAAGGGGGTAGGTTTAAAAACTGTCTCAAAAATCATACATTAAGTCCTAAAGAAATATAAGACTCTGTAGCCCAAACAACAGATAAGACACTTGTCATTCACAAATCACAATCGTTGCCATATTAATTACCTTTGCATTAAAATTATAAGATAAGTGAGTAAGATTCATAGAACCAATTAGCAATAGTATACATACATATAGATTTCAAGTACAAAGATTGAATGGCTTCTACAACAACAATCTTGAACTCATCTAAAATCACCTCTCCCAAGAAGCCATGCCATTCTGAGGCAAGGAAGAATTTAGACCAAGATACTCAATCTGCTATAAAATGCATTAGTCATCAAAAGCCACTAGTGAATAGGTATACCCATCTAGGTCTTGCAGAGCCTAAAGTGAGGGAGTTATTAACTGAATAGGTTCACTCTATAAGTTGGCCAAGTCAATTGAAAGGTTTGATCATAGGAGTTGGATTTCCTTAGAACCTATCCAATCTACTGATTTGAGATCCAACAACATGGTTCACCTAATTTTGGGCTACATCCACCAAACAAAGAGTCCAATATTATTATCTATTAAATCAAAACTGATTACAACCATCAAACCCCTTGTAACTCAATACCGCTACAAAATGCTAGAAAATTCTCTACAAAAAACCCTAACCCTTAGCCTTTTTATCAAGACTTATCTCAGTTAAAAAATTAGGGTTAGGACATGTTAGCCAATAGAAAAATAATATTTCACGCCTTTATAAAATAATAAGTCATTTTGTCCTCGTAGGGCGCTACCCCTCGACGCCACCCTGTATCGCGACAGGGAGTGCACCTGGGGCGTTGCCTCGAAACCATTATCGAAAAATATGGGGACAAACTGCATCGATAGAAGTAGGGAAAATTTAACCTCTGAGTCTATTTAGGCTCCATATAACAACTGTGGAAATGTCCTTTACAATCATTTATAGTTTGGAAGCCTCATGGAGGGGAACTAGTCAATGTATGAATGAGTGACCAAATTGTTTCATCTGTCCCAATCAGACCCTCATCACAAATAGTGACAGTGTAGAAGTTCTTTATCATTGTAAACCAAGGGGAAAGTATGTATATCATGTGTGAGACTCCCTTTAATCAATCTCAAATATTTTAGGGCTGAAGGATCCTGGTTATATCTTTTGTCACCCATTAGTAGAACCTAGTTACAAGAATCAGATTGGTGTCAAGAGGGTTGTGGAAGTTAGATTCAGTTTGGAGTCATTGTTGGTTTGTCAATGTGATTTCTATTTATTCCAAAGGTCTCTTGATGGTGATTTGGTGTGGAATCAACCTTTGTTAAATCTATGTCTTGTAAGGGTCTTGTGATGTCAGTAAATTTGTCCTTGAGTGGGAAATCCTTCTAGGGTATTTGAGTGGGTGAGTTGGGAGAAAGAACTCCCTTGTGAAAGTTTGCATCAAGCCAAGAAGAATTGGTTGTTTCTTTTGAATTGATTCTTGGCTCTGCATCACTTCTCTAAATAGACTAGGAATTAAATCATAACACATATATTCATGTTTCATGCCTTCCAAATAATTTATTCCATCAACAAAACATATTCTAGCACTACTACATACCTTTTCTTCCACCTCCTTCAAGGGCTTCAGGTTATGATGAACTCCATCCTTCATTAGAGGATAGGTATTGGCATGGTCATCACGTATATAATGCCTATAAAATACCATTGCCTCCCTAAAAACATATGAAATGCATCCATGGGTATAATGTCGCGTAGTACCTCATAATGATAACTGCCAATCTTGAATTTCACCAGGCATTTCTCATTGACCAATACTATGTGGTCCTTCTCAAATCAAGCAATCCAATATAGATGTGGATGTCTTTCCCTCTTCGACTTCAACTTTGTGGCCATCTCTTTAGACACCAAATTAGCAGTGCTTCTGCTATCAATAATCACATCACAACACTTATCCTCATATTTGCATCTAGTGCGAAATAGACTCTTCCTCTGATATGGTTCTTTCTCCTCATTTAACAAGGTTTTCTTGACAACTAGGGTCTAAAGAAATTCCAAAACTTGGAATTTCTTATTCACCCAATTGGGTATCCAAAAATGCAAAAACATTGAAAGAAAAACTAACAGAGGAAAAAAAAAATTGGGTGGTGTAGGATTGCCCTTACACCACTAGATGCTCCTGCATCAGGATATCCAATATTTAAACATTTTTTTTATTTGGGTGCCAACACTTTTATAGGTGCCCAAATGAAAAGCTATCAAATGTCATATATTTATCCAATATTTGATATATTTTCATTTGGGTGCCAACGAATGGAAAGATATCAGATACTTGATATATATGATATATGATACCTTGTTTAGGATAGAGAGAGGGGAAGAGGGAGAGATAAGGAGATAAGGAGAGGGAGAGGGAGAAAGAGGGAGATAGGGAGAGAAGGAGAGAGAGAGAGAGAGAGAGAGAGAGAGAGAGAGAGAGAGAGAGAGAGAGAGAGAGAAGGGGAAAGGGAGAATATTTAGGGAGAGAAGGGGAAATGGATAGAGAGAGAGAGAGAGAGAAGGGGAAAGGGAGAGTGAGATCTAGGGAGAGAAGGGGAAAGGGATCTAGAGAGAGAGAAGGGGAAAGGGAGAGAGAGATCTAGGGAGAGGGAAAGGGAAAGGGGAGAGAGAGTGATAGTGAGAGAGAGAGAAGGGGAGAGAGAGAGAGAGAGAGAGAGGGGGGGAGATAGGGAGAGAATGAGAAAGGGAGAGGGAGAGGGAAAGGGAGAGTGAGAGAAGATAAGGAGAGAGAGAGGGGGGGGGAAGGGATCTAGAGAGAGAAGGGGAGAGGGAGATGGAGAGTGATCTAGGGAGAGAAGGGAAAAGGGAGAGGGAAAGGGAGATGGAGAGAGAGAGAGAGGGGGGGGGAGATAGGGAGAGAAGGGGAAAGGGATAGGGAGAGGGATAGAGAGAGAGAGAGAGAGAGAAGTGAAAAGGGAGAGATAGATCTAGGGAGAGAAGGAGAAAGGGATATAGAGACAGACAGAAGGGGAAAGGGAGAGGGGGATCTCTCTCTCTCTAGCTCCCCTCTCCCTCTCCCTCTCCCTCTCCATATCCCTCTCTCTCTCTCTATCCTAAACAAGGTATCAAATATTATATATTATCTGATATTCAATATCTATGAGAAAAGGAAAACCAAATTATTAGCACCCTTATGAAAAATTATATTAGTCTGGCCATATCAGATATTTGGTATTATATGATATTTTATTATTAATATATTGATAATATATATTATTAATATATAACAATATATATTAATATATTATAATTTTAATATACAATATATTTTTAATATACAATATATTATTAATATATTATATATTATTAATTATATTATAATAAAAAATAAATATCTAATTCGTATTGGATATTCATTAATATCAGATATCCATTACCTCTAACAAAATTAGTAGCCTTGGTATTTGTCATAGGACTGCATTGGGATTTGGCTAGGACATAAAAAAGATGTATTTTTGAGCTTTCCTTGCTTTTCCAAACTTCGCCTTGGTGGCTGACGAGTTTTCTTTAGTTTAAATTGATGAAATGAAAAAAAAATTAAGGACATTCTTAGCTTTCCAACAATATAAATTTTACCTTATTTTGACTTTAATAAATAATTATTATTCATTTTCTAATTGAATTCTGACTAAATTCCTAATTGATAAGTTGATTGAAAAACATCTATAACTTTCAAACGATATCACATTTTTTGAATCCAAAACATGTGTCACATTCTATGCTTTGCATACTATAGGATTCAAAAAAAAATAAGTTTCATAAAGTTTTGACCAAGTTAAGGTGGTCAAACAACGTTTTTTTTATATTTTTAAAAAGTTGTAGTAAAAAAATCATAATTAATTATTTACTTCAAAAAAATTACAAAAAAATATGTGTCACATCCATATATGAGTATTCTACTTATATCTAAAATCTTATAAAAAAAATATTATGATTTGATTGTGGTTATGGTGGTCAAATAGACACCTACTTCTTACCTTTTTCTATAAATTTTAGTACTATTGCATTGAAATTTCAAATTTTCATCAAATAGATTATTATTTTTAGAAAACAACTAGTAGCTTAGAAACTACATTCAATTTTCTATAGATTCTATTCTTACATATTTTTAAAATAATGTTGATAACTTATTCAAATTTTGATGTCAAGTTGTCTAACTTTGTTTTTCTAAATTTCCATTGTCATTTAAGGGAATGTTTGGCCCACCATGATCCTGCACATACCCTTAAGAAACTTAGTTTTCCTCATGGCTTGGCTATTTAGGTGTTAGTAAAATCATGGAAAAATCTGATTCAACTACCAAATCAAAGAAGTGAGGTTGTTCTTTTGGTTGGAGACTGTATGGAATGGAAGGTACAATGTATTATTCATAATAATATCTCCTTATGGTTCATTATAATTGTCCTTTTTACGTTATGGATAACCTAGGTTCATTAAACTATGTTGATCATGTTTCTTTTGTAGGTATTCATTTATATGCAAGCATTGCTCTACACAAGCTTAGAGTAGGATGTGAAGATATCAGAGGCACATGTATCAATTGTGTATCTAGGATGGCTTGATAGTAGGATGCATTGATACATACTTGTACATGATTACATTTATGTAGTTGAATTGATGATATACAATGTATTTATACATGAGTACAATGATGTATTTGTATGTGCCCCTGATGACGTAGATAATTTGTACATGAGTTAAATGTTCATCCAAATGTTAAATGTATGTTCATCGATGTTATATGTATTTGTACATGAGTGCATTGATATACTTATGTATGTTCATGGATGTTAAATGTATGTTCATCGATGTCAAATGTATTTGTACATGAGTACATTGATGTATTTATGTATGTTCATGGATGTTAAATATATGTTCATTGATGTATAATGGTAATGTATGCATGTGTAATGGTAATGTATGTATGTGTAATGGTAATATTTTTAGTTGGTTTCCCTACATTCATTAGGGAAATCCTAGGTTAATTGTAGCTTAATATAGGCTTGTGCATCTATGTTTATCATTTTCATCATTATTCTCATTCTGATGTCTGGCTGCCCTACATTCATTAGGGTTGTCCATTGTTCATTATGGCTTAATATAGGCTTGTTAGTCTATGTTTATCATTTTCATCCTCGTTATTATTTCAATATCTAGCTATAGTATGGCCTTGAGCATTCAAGCAAGTTTGAAAGAAAAATAGGAGCATGCCTAGTATAAAATTGCCTGCCTAGACTTTCTCACTCTGACGGTTCATGATCACGACAAACATAATGAAAATTAGGTTACCTTGCATATTTTTATTGCATGCATCTAATAATTTTTGCATCAATAGAACAATTGTTTCCCTATGAATATGGTTTTGAGTCTTCAAAAATTGAGATATGTTATTGTAGAGGGTCCTCACATGACCTTGTAGCTTCAAACGGATCACTTGTATATGCCTCGACTCCAAGATATAGGTCATCAAAGTTTGACATTTTTTTGAAGTTAGGGCACTTAAGAGACAATGTCACTATGACATGCCCTTGAGCATTCGAGTAAGTTTGGAAGAAAAATAGGAGCATTCCTAGAATAAAAATTCCTACTTGGACTTTCTCACACTAATGATTCATGACCACGACAAATAGAACAAAAATTAAGCTACCTTGCATGTTTGTATTGCATGCATCTGACAATTTTTGTATCAACAGAAAAATTGCTACCCTACAAATATGGTTTTGAGTCTTTAAAAATTGAGATATGTTATTGTATAGGGTCCTCACATGACCTCGTAGGTTCAAATGGATTGCTTGTATGTGCCTTGGATTTCAAGATATAGTTTATCAAAGTTTGATATTTTTTTGAATTTAGGCCACTTAAGAGACGGTGTTACTACAGCATGCCTCTAAGTGTTCAAGTGAGTTCAAAAGAAAAATAGAAGCATGCCTAGTATAAAACCACCTACCTAGGATTCCTCATGTTGACTATTCATGACCATCATGAACAAAATGAAAATTAGGCTACCTTGCATGTTTGCATTGCATGCATCTGACTTTTTTTGCATCAACAAAAAATTATTGCCCTATGAATATGGTTTTGAGTCTTCAAAATATGAGATAGGTTATTATAGAGGGTCCTCACATGACCACATAGGTTCAAACAGATTACTTGTATGTTGTCAAAGTTTGACAATTTTTTTAACTTAGGGCACTTAAGAGATGGCATCACAATAGTATGGCTCTTGACATTTGAGAAACTTGGGAAGCCAACTAGGACCATTCCTAGCATAAAATTACCTACTCGGGCATGTTTGTGCTGATGGTTCATGAATACGACAAACAAAACCAGATTTATCCTATCTTGCAACTTTTCATTACGTGTGATTCACGATATTTGCATCAACCAAAAAAGTGATGCCCTAATAAAATGGCTTTGATTCTTCAAAATATGAGATAGGTTATTGTAGAGGGGCCTCATGTGACCATGTAGGTTTAAATAGATTATTTGTATGTGCCCTAGATTCTAATATTTAGCCTATCAAAGTTTAACATTTTTTTGAACTTAGGGCACTCAAGAGATGGTGTCACGATGGTATGGCCCTAGATGTTTGAGCAACTTGGGAACCCAACCAAGACCATTGCTAGCATAAATTTGCCTACCTAGACATGCTCACTCTAACAGTTTGTGGTTACGACAAACAAAACAAAATTTGGCCTATCTTGTAACTTTTCATTGCAACTATTGACAACATTTGACAACATTTGACAAATTTTGCAACTTCTAACAACTTTTGACAACTTTTTTTGAACTCTCCATGAATATTATCAATATGTTCTTTCCATTCAGTTTTTCAATGCATGGCCAATGTTATGATGCTATGGGTTCAAAACTTCCAAGTACTATAGTCCTATTGGCTGAGGTATCACTTGTCTCCATGTAAAGGTAAAATCATAACTTTTTTATGTCATATCATGTCCTTGCATGTTCAATAGTTACATGATCATAGACAAAGTAAGTAATCTATATAATCATCTAGGCATATTAACTAATTTGTTTGATAACACTATAAAAATTTAGAACATGAAATTGAATCCAAATTTGATTAATTGTTATCTTTCATTAATAAGCATCCATATTGTGCTCTATAATGTTAGAAAGATAGTCATAAAATTTGGTGAAGTTGTCCAAGGCAACCAAATCACTTAAAATATTAGATGGATTACCAATTGTAATTCATAAGCTATATTCAAGTGCAATATCACTAAGATTGTGTAACATGCTATTGTTCATAACTAAACCATTCTAAATTGATTTATACATTCAAAATATAAGTTTCAAAGTAGGAATACTTCCACATTAGGAACAAATTAGATCGAATAATGACTTTTCATTATCAAAATGTATAATAATTATGCATGTATGTATACAAAAATGGTATATATATTGCCAACTCAATAAAGATACAAAATGTGGCATATCCCATATGGAGATATAAATACAAAATGTGTCATATGCCATATAGATCTAAGTACAATATGTGGCATATGTCATGTAGATCCAAAAGTAATTCTATACATCTCCAAGAAATCCTAAACTGCTTGTGGATCGTCAAAATGGAGCCTCTTTGAAGTACTTTGTACCTCTGAATATGACTGCACAATAACCATACAAACCACAAATTAGATTAATTACGTACTAGAAAATTTATAATTGGACCAAATTAACATCAAAATTGATATCTATGTTTAATTGTAATTTCTCTATAATTAAATTTGTATTAACTTATCTATCGGTATTTTCTCCAAAAGACAAGCCATAGGTGGTGGTCCCCTGCAGCAATTAGGAGTTCTTTAGTATACTATTGGCAATTGCTCCACGACAATTTCAACTAGGGTAAAAGACTATAACATGAACAAAATAAAATTGATACAAATTAGTAAATAATTTAATTGACAATGAATTTTAAAATAAACTAGATATCTAAATATTTCTATCTAAATATATCGAGAATTTATAAAATAAACAAATACCTCTTGTGTTGGAAATTCAACTATGTGAGGAGCATTCAATATTGATGTAAAGCCAATAGATTGTTGCATAAAAATGACAAGAATGTGAGACAATCAATCTATGTGCACATGTATAATCATTTCATACAACTGAAAAGTCAACATCTAAATTGAATGCTACAATAAGCTATGCAAATTACATGTAAGCTCTTCAAACTAATAATTAAACAAAACCTACGTTTGAAATTACCTTTCCTCGATTAGTAGTACTGGTGTCCGAGGTTGGGAAATGTGGCTCCTCACCCACACTAGGAATTTCCTACAAGAGTAAAATGACATCAATATATATTATAAATTAATATATAGTTTATGCATTGACAACTTAAATGAAATATGTAAACATGTATGTACAAAAAGAAATACCATGTAACTCTCTAGGCCAAATGAAATGGTTGATATCGTGGCCTGATGCAACTATCTCATATCATCCTCAGACATCAATTTTTGTTATTTATCCCACATAAATATACATGGTATTACACTAATATCTCCTATAAATATTAATTTTTAGTATAATTTAATGTACTATTAAATTACAAGTTAAGGTCTTATCATTGTTTCATCTTTGGCACTCGATGACTCTCCAACATATGCTCTTTCCCTAGTTGTCTCATCTCATACATTTGACATGGTATGTACCTCATACTCAATTTTGTTTATAGGAGGCTTAATAGGATTTCCAAGTGGGCCCAAACATGTGTGCTTGTAGAAATTGCAAGTATGTGACACACAAATATGTGGAGATGATGAGGGAACACCTCCATCAACTAAACCACCTAGCATATCATGGTCAACTGGTTGAGCTAAGAGAACTAAGTGATCAAGTTATGAGTTAGAAAGTGTATGGCTCTGATACTCTCTAAAAATTCATCGCTAACAATGTGTGGATATTGTATAGGAGGTGGGGAAGAATAGGAGGGAGAACATATGAACCATGTACCACTTGAATTTCCCTAGGTCTATACTAAGGTATACCTCCACCAACACTCTAGAAACTTCTCATGTCAAAGTAGTTAACATGCTTACCCAAGACAAATTTAGCATATAGTTTCCTTAGAAAATATTGGGGGACATCAAGATTGTTGTTGGGTGGTTTATCAAAAACCATCCACCAATGTTCCCAAAAATTATCCACTATACCCTGATGTTGGCACCATTTAATTGAATATTTGGGCTTTCAAACATCAACAATTTGTCTTGTTCGAGGATTCTTAAGCAGTGCAAGTAATTCGCCTTTCAAAATTAGCAAATCCTTAATTTGGTCATATGAGAGGTCATTAGCATATTGTTGCCTCATGGCATCTAGCTAGTGTAGAAATGCACCATGTTGGGATGTGAGGATTTGCACATTAGAAATAAGGGAATCTAAAGAGTTTATCATTGGAGACAAATAAGGGTGCCTACGGTAAATTTGGGAAACATCTCTCAATTGATTCAAATTATCATTTGTAAGGTCTTGACTTGAAGTTGGATGTTATATGGGAGGGTTTGGTGGTGCAAGAGGATTTGTTGGCACAGGGTTTTGATTCTTATCCATTGCTAAACCTAATTCAAGTAGAAAAATTTAAAAAATATGAAAATTTCAACTACATACCATAATTTATATTAAGAAACTTATTTTTTCAAAAAGTGCAAAAAAATAAGAAGCAAAAAATGAAAAAAATGACTGAAAGGTATGATATCAACATATGTCTATATTATATGATTAAGTTCAATAAACTATATTATGTCTTATAGTTTAATAAATAAGGTTAGTAGTAAAAGGAATAAGATATAATATAGTTTATTGAACTTAATCATATAATTACTAGTATAAAGGAGCAGCATCATGAGCAGAGATGGTAGAAGTAGTGACAGCAAATATTAGATATCATAAGATAAAATACCAATACAAATACTTTTATTAGTATCTTCATGAACATACCTAATAATATAACATAATTAAATATTAATTAGTATATAATCATATTAGTATGGTTAATATGATCTCATTAAGCAATAAAATTACCATAAAGACAATAACTAAAATTAAACAATAATAACTAATTGAGCTTAATTATAACAAGTTAAGGGGGGTAATTTAACTAGTTATAATGAATTAATCACTATCTAACAAATATAAGTTACTAGTTATAAGTTACTAGTTGGTATATCTAGGTAATAACCTCATTAACTAATTGCTCAACCAATTACAATAATATACATAAATCATAAGTAGTAAATATTTAACATAATATTTAATATATTTAATATAAATCAAGAGCAAGTTTAATTAAGAATTTGGGCTAAAATGTCATTGTTTAGGATATTTATTGTTATTCAAGTGTGGCATATATTATATTTTTATTTCAAAATAACTATATCAACTAACGTATATACCTGTTTTGAAATTAATTGTCAATTAATAACAACAACCTGTAATCAGGATAATTATTAGGTTTTCCTAGGGTAAATTTTGATAGAGGAAGATTATAGTAGATTATAGTACTATCATTTCAGTTTAATACAAGTTATCTTATTTAGTAATCTTATTTTATAGTACATGTAAATTAATATATATTGTCCAATGTATATAAAATTATATATGATAATTTTACTAAATAAGATAGTACATGATAATTTACACAGATTAAATTATTAGTTAACTACCATCAATAAGGTGGACCATAGTTTGTATTAAGTAAATTTAATTATATATAAACATTAAGATGATAAACTAACTAATTACAGCAAATATTAGGTCAATTAATAATAACAACAACAAATACCATAAGTGAAAACATATTTATTATATCTTATTCCTTTCACTTTGCTCCTTTATTCCTTTTAAGTTATTGTTATTATAAACTATATTATAAACTATTCCAAAAAGGTTTTCCTAGGGTAAATTTTGATAGAGGAAGATTATAGTAGATTATAGTACTATCATTTCAGTTTAATACAAGTTATCTTATTTAGTAATCTTATTTTATAGTACATGTAAATTAATATATAAGAAAACCTTTTTAATATACATAAATCATAAGTAGTAAATATTTAATATATTTAATATAAATCAAGAGCAGGTTTAATTAATAATTTGGGCTAAAATGTCATTGTTTAGGATATTTATTGTTATTCAAGTGTGGCATATATTATATTTTTATTTCAAAATAACTATATCAACTAACGTATATACCTGTTTTGAAATTAATTGTCAATTAATAACAACCTGTAATCAGGATAATTATTAGGTTTTCCTAGGGTAAATTTTGATAGAGGAAGATTATAGTAGATTATAGTACTATCATTTCAGCAAATACACCCTGATTGAATCTTCCACTAACTTTTTTCCTAATATAACCAAATACACCCTCCGATTTGTTTCTGCTATTCCTAGTTGAATAAAGATTCCAAATGAGTGATATTCATGAGCGAATTTCACTAAAATATAAGTGAATTGCATAAATATAAATAATATTAAATAATAAATGTAGATTAAATAATAAATGCAATACAATAAATATAAAACTGATAATAGTTTCCAAACTTCTGATTATTAATTGCAGCATGTACAAATAAATAATAAAGAGGATTTTGTTAGACACAATGCACCACTGAGAGGGGGTGGTGAATTAGTGGATCCCAAACTTTTCTCTTTAACTATCCTTATGAGAGTATACCGATTAACAGAACTAACTGAATGCAGATTTACCGGTTAGTGAGGAGACTTGTTGATGTGTTTTTTATGCACATAACAATACAGAATAAATTACCAAAGTACAAATAAATGCCATGATGTTATCTGCATAGTAACCTCCATAACAAGATTAGATGGGAAGTCAAACCCTTAATCTTTATGAATGTGTTTTAGAAGTTTGCCACAGTCAGACCATTGCTTAGTACTTTAATCATAGAATTAGTAACTTCTACCATTCATTATTTTTAGCTTAAGCAATTAGTTAACTTCTGTTTGAATAATTTGTATCCCAGACCTATATTAGTTAACTTTTGTTTGAATAATCTTAAGTGTCCCTTTAATTTGATAACAGAATTAATGTAGTTCATGATGAATTAAGCTAAGCTATCTCAAGAACAATGTCGTATTTATTATAATTCAATGACTCACCCCTAACTTTGATTAAAGTTAATATAACTCATAATAATATGTAATACTTAATTCAGGATGTCTATCAAAGTAAAATTAATTAAGAACCAAAGATCATTAACCCACTTACATAATATTGGTGATTAATATTATCGGAACATATAAATATAATATAGGTCAATATACCTTATCTCAGATAGCTTAGCTTAATTCATGAATTAATGGACAATTGAAATAGATTAGCTTATATGAATATTTTCCTATTAGCTTATACAATATTATTAGATTTTTTAGAATTAATTGACCTAAATCAACTAACTTACTATTATGATTTAGAATTAGGTATATACGTTATACCTAATATATTATCCAATTATTTTTATCCTTAATAATTATCCTAATTACAGGTTGTTGTGAAACAATGATAGACTGCTATAAAGGAGCAGCATCATGAGCAGAGATGGTAGAAGTAGTGACATCAAGAGCAGGTTCAGAAGGAGTGGAATGAGGCTACAAATCAAGAGTAACAATAACATCAACAACAATATTATTGGCAGTGAGTGGCTTGTTGTTCGAGTTAGTAGCAATTAATTCTACTAATTACTAATTCTAAGTACTAATATAAACATTAGATGGACCATGGGGATTTAAAATTTAACTAGTTAGTAATTAGTAGAATTAATTGCTACTAATTAATTGACCTATATCAACTAGCTTACTATTATGACTTAGAATTAGTAATTGCTTAGTAATTACTAGAATTAATTAGAATTAACTAGTAGAACTCCACTAGAGTTTTTAATTAGAATTAACTAGTAGAACTCCACTAGTAGAATTATCCTGATTACAATATTATTAGAGTTTTTAGAATTAATTGACCTATATCAACTAACTTACTATTATGACTTAATTAGTAATTAGTAGAATTAATTAGAATTAACTAGTAGAATTCCACTAGAATTAATTAGAATTAACGAGTAGAACTCCACTAGTAGAATTATCCTGATTACAATATTATTAGAGTTTTTAGAATTAATTAACCTTTATCAACTAACTTACTATTATGACTTAGAATTAGTAACTTCTACCATCTCTGCTTAAGCAAATAGGAAAATAGGAAAATATTCAAATAAGCATTAAGCTACGTTTAACTATTTGATGATGTTATTGTGTATTGGTCTGACTTCTCTGCTTAAAAATTGAAGTAATGTATAGGATAAAAATAATGGGATAATATATTAGGTATAACGTATATACCTAATTCTAAGTCATAATAATAAGTTAGTTGATATAGGTCAATTAATTCTAAAAACTCTAATAATATTGTATAAGCTAATAAGAAAATATTCATATAAGCTAATCTAATTGTCCATTAATTCATGAATTAAGCTAAGCTATCTGAGATAAGGTATATTGACCTATATTATATTTATATGTTCTGATAATATTAATCACCAATATTATGTAAGTGGGTTAATGATCTTTGGTTCTTAATTAATTTTACTTTGATAGACATCCTGAATTAAGTATTACATATTATTATGAGTTATATTAACTTTAATCAAAGTTAGGGGTGAGTCATTGAATTATAATAAATACGACATTGTTCTTGAGATAGCTTAGCTTAATTCATCATGAACTACATTAATTCTGTTATCAAATTAATGGGACACTTAAGATTATTCAAACAGAAGTTAACTAATATAGGTCTGGGATACAAATTATTTTGATAACCATAGTCTGAAGACTCTAATCAGTCGGTGGTTATAATAGCTTTAATTACACTTTTATTAACCTAATATCAACCTTAATAGACTATTGAAATATTATGATATACATTTCAACAATTTAACTACATTTTAGAAAATATTTTCACTAGTAAGAGATGCAATTACTTGATGCTATTTATAGTATTAATAAATAATTTACTATGAGAGATCAAACCAGTATGAACTATTATCAAATTCATGACTTTTCTGAATTTTAGTTTCTTTAACCTTGGGATATATATAAAGATTAATAATCTAACTCAAGAAGCCACATTTATCCAATGCTATAAATGATTTAAGTCTGCATAGTTAACCGGTAAGTCTTTATAAATAATCGGTATAGGATAATTTCTTTTTATTAGTTCTGTTAATCGGTATAGGATAATTTATTTTTAAAAGTTAATGTCGAAACCTTAACACCATGAATTAATTAATCTCGTATATTATTTATATCCTCTCAATAGAGGTACTTCTCAATAGTATTATTGTATAAATAGATCGCATTAATAGGAAAGGATAAGGTCAACTAAAATAATTCCAATATATAAAAAGAAATACTATTAAGGGTTAACTAATAGTCATATCCTTATAATAGTCATATCCTTATAATCTCTAAGATATAGAATTATTAAACTAATCTTATAGCAATGATGTTAGTATATATTTGACTAACATAACTAACAGGAAATATAATCTCTAACAGAAAATATTTTGGCATACCTAATAGTCATATCCTTATAATCTCTAACATAGATTTATATTCATGGTCAATTAGTTATATGGTATCTTTATGGGGGCAATTTATTCTGTATTTATCACCATATAGCAACATTTACTTCTTATGGTAGAATTAGTAACTTCTACCATCTCTGCTTATCAACTAACTTACTATTATGACTTAGAATTAATTGAGTTTATATTAGGTAAGTCTGCATAGTTAACCGGTAAGTCTACATTCAGTTAGTGGTGGGACATTATGATAAGTAGGCATAGGAGATGATTGCATAGGAAATGAGAGACATTTATTATGTATTTATCACCATATAGCAACATTTACTTCTTATGGTAGAATTAGTAACTTCTACCATCTATATCAACTAACTTACTATTATGACTTAGAATTAATTGAGTTTATATTAGGTAAGTCTGCATAGTTAACCAATAAGTCTGCATTCAGTTAGTGGTGGGACATTATGATAAGTAGACATAGGAGATGATTGCATAGGAAACGAGAGACTTCTATGTCCTATAATCAAAGGTACTTCTAAAACAGGGTATAATTAGAAGTTTATGGAAAACATATTAGAAGATATATATTTCAGTTATTGCGAATTATTATATGACTTGGTGTATTTGGGTTATTAATCCTTTAAACAATAAATATCCTTATAACAATATAGAATAAATTACCAAAGTACAAATAAATGCCATGATGTTATCCACATAGTAACCTCCAAAAGGACAATAAACAAAATATTATTAAGGGTTAACTAACACCCACCGCAATTAAAGATTAAGGGTCCTCTACAAAAAAACACATCAACAAGTCTCCTCACTAACCGGTAAGTCTACATTCAGTTAGTTCTGTTAATCGGTATAGGATAATTTCTTTTTAACCTTGGTCTAGGCCTGAATAGACAACGATTGTAGAAATTTGTAACTTTACAGCAACCTTGTCGATAAGTAGGGTGCCAATTTTTTTCACTATGGTATTGACGAGTTTGTTGTGGAGTTATTTCGACATGATTCTAACTTTACTTCTAATCATGATGCAATGAACTCATAGTTAGTGAGTATCCTATTAATTCTATTAAAATGAGATAAGTACTTAGAATTAGTAATTAGTAGAATTAATTGACCTATATCTACTAATTACTAAGCAATTAATTTTTAGAATTAATTGACCTATATCTACTAATTACTAAGCAATTAATTTTTAGAATTAATTGACCTATATCAACTAACTTACTATTATGACTTAGAATTAGTAATTAGTAGAATTAATTGCTACAAATTTTAAATCCCCACAACAAGCTATACTAGGCTTAACTTACTATTATGTTCTAGATAGCACAAATACCTATAACCAGCATTAAAAGCATGTGATGTTCCAAGCCATGTTCACAACCTTAATGAACATTATCCTGGAGGGTTCATCGGAGCACAAAAAGAAATTCTTTGGCTGGCGACTCATGTTACATAAACTCCCATTGAAATATTTTGAGGGAAATTAATGTTATCTTATAGAAAGAAATGATCATAATAAACCCTAATAGCTGAGTTTTTCTCTTGGTAATTCTCTATAAATTCAGTCTTTAGCTCTCATTCCAATTTACCTCAGAGATTTTTGAGAACACGCTCGGAGATTATTATCACACTAATTTCGCTCTAGAGTCATTGAAGATTATTGTACAAGGATATATTACCAACCGATGTGACAATAGAGATTAATTGATGGTTCAACATATCTTTGTTGCTACTAACTCGAACAACAAGCCACTCATCGCCAATAATATTTTTGTTGATGTTATTGTTACTCTTGATTTGTAGCCTCATTCCACTCCTTCTGAACCTACTCTTGATGTCACTACTTCTACCATCTCTGCTCATGATGCTGCTCCTTTATAGCAGTCTGTCATTGTTTCACAACAACCTATGATTGAATCTTCCACTAAACTTTTTTCCTAATATAACCAAATACACCCTCCGATTTGTTTCTGTTATTCCTAGTTGAACAAAGATTCCAAATGGGTGATGTGGTTATCTTAGATTTACCAATTTAGAACAAGCAGTAAATACAAATTGATGATATATCCTTGTACAATATTATATGTTAGCTTGTAGTCAGCGAATTTTATCTATTCATGAGTGAATTTCACTAAAATATAAGTGAAATTGCTCCACATAGCAGATATTGAAACATATATTATATCTGCATATACATATTCGTATATTTTCTTGTGTATGGATTGTTAATGGGAGAAAGAAATATTATAATTTAATAGGATTTCTTTCTCCCATTAATATTATACCTTAACCTTGGGGTGGTGAATGTAGATTAAATAATAAATGCAATACAATAAATATAAACTGATAATAGTTTCCAAACTTCTGATTATTAATTGCAGCAAGTACAAATAAATAATAAAGAGGATTTTGTTAGACACAATGCACCACTGAGAGGGGGTGGTGAATTAGTGGATCCCAAACTTTTCCCTTTAACTATCCTTATGAGAGTATACCGATTAACAGAACTAACTAAATGCAGACTTACCGGTTAGTGAGGAGACTTGTTGATGTGTTTTTTATGCACATAACAATACAAAATAAATTACCAAAGTAATTTACCCTCTCTTGAACATTGATATTTTAACCTCACCAGTTTGACCCTTCCCTCATAATAATGCTTAATTCCTTATGGTATTCTTATTAATCAAATGTGTTGCTTAAATTTGTTTGTAAACTAGTTAATATTCCTTTTCCATTTGGCACTAAGCTATCTCTCACTCCCCTTATCATGTTAAAGGAATATTATAAATAGTCCAACCAGAACTAGGTTTTCATCAATTTGCCAAATCTTCAAACCAACATCTGTCACATCCCCAGTTTATCGATTGCTTTCCAAAGTGTTTTATTTTAATATTCATGTGAACTTATCGACTTAATATTCATTTTTCAAAAAATAGCAATTTGAGAATATATCATTTGACTGAAAAAAAAATAGGAAGCAAAAAATAGCAAAAAAATAGGAAGCAAAAAATGAAAAAAATGACTAAAAGGTATGATATCAACATATCTTTGTTGCTACTAACTCGAACAACAAGCCACTCACCGCCAATAATATTGTTGTTGATGTTATTGTTACTCTTGATTTGTAGCCTCATTCCACTCCTTCTGAACCTGCTCTTGATGTCACTACTTATACCATCTCTGCTCATGATGCTGCTCCTTTATAGCAGTCTTTCAAAAATAGCAAAAAAATAGGAAGAAAAAAATGAAAAAAATGACTGAAAGGTATGATATCAACATATCTTTGTTTCTACTAACTCGAACAACAAGCCACTCACCGCCAATAGTATTGTTGTTGATGTTATTGTTACTCTTGATTTGTAGCCTCATTCCACTCCTTCTGAACCTATTCTTGATGTCACTACTTCTACCATCTCTGCTCATGATGCTGCTCCTTTATACCAATTTTTCAAAAATAACAAAAAAACAGGAAGCAAAAAATGAAAAAAATGACTGAAAGGTATGATATCAACATATGTCTATATTATATGATTAAGTTCAATAAACTATATTATATCTTATAGTTTAATAAATAAGGTTAGTAGTAAAAGGAATAAGATATAATAAGGTTAGTTGTAAAAGGAATAAGATATAATATAGTTTATTGAACTTAATCATATAATTACTAGTATGTCAGTACTACTATGTCAATATAGTTTAGATAAGTTCAATATCTAATTAGGATAATATATTAGGTATAACGTATATACCTAATTCTAAGTCATAATAGTAAGTTAGTTGATATAGGTCAATTAATTATAAAAACTCTAATAATTATCCTGATTACAGGTTGTTGTTATTAATTGACAATTAATTTCAAAACAGGTATATACGTTAGTTGATATAGTTATTTTGAAATAAAAATATAATATATGCCACACTTGAATAACAATAAACTATATTATATCTTATTCCTTTCACTTCAATAAACTATATTATATCTTATTCCTTTTACTACTAACCTTATTGAACTTAATATTATATGATTAAGTTCAATAAACTATATTATATCTTATTCCTTTCACTTTGCTCCTTTATTCCTTTCAATAAACTATATTATATCTTATTCCTTTTACTACTAACCTTATTGAACTTAATATTATATGATTAAGTTCAATAAACTATATTATATCTTATTCCTTTCACTTTGCTCCTGTATTCCTTTTAAGTTATAATAAGATTCAAAATAACTATATCACAATAGTTAATTTATTATTAGGATTATTGTATCAGATAATACTAGTTATTATAAACTATATTATAAACTATATTATAAACTATATTATATCTAATATAACCCAATGTATTGTTATTTTATCTTATTATATCTTATACTTGCTGTCACTATCTAAAAAGTATTTGTATTGGTTTTATCTTATGATATCTAATATTTGTTGTCACTACTTCTATCATCTCTGCTCATGATGCTGCTCCTTTATACCAATTTTTCAAAAATAGCAAAAAAAACAGGAAGCAAAAAATGAAAAAAATGACTGAAAGGTATGATATCAACATGTTATTATATTATATGATTAAGTTCAATAAACTATATTATATCTTATTCCTTTCACTTTGCTCATGTATTCCTTTTAAGTTATAATAAGATTCAAAATAACTATATCACAATAGTTAATTTATTATTAGGATTATTGTATCAGATAATACTAGTTATTATAAACTATATTATATCTAATATAACCCAATGTATTGTTATTTTATCTTATTATATCTTATACTTGTTGTCACTATCTAAAAAGTATTTGTATTGGTTTTATCTTATGATATCTAATATTTGTTGTCACTACTTCTACCATCTCTGCTCATGATGCTTCTCCTTTATACCAATTTTTCAAAAATAGGAAAAAAATAGGAAGCAAAAAATGAAAAAAAATGACTGAAAGGTATGATATCAACATGTTATTATATTATATGATTAAGTTCAATAAACTATATTATATCTAATATAATATGTCTAAATATATCTAATAAAATATATATGTATTGGTATTTTATCTTATGATATCTAATATTTGTTGTCACTACTTCTACCATCTCTGCTCATGATGTTGCTCCTTTATACCAGTTTTTCAAAAATAGCAAAAAAACAGGAAGCAAAAAATGAAAAAATTGACTGAAAGGTATGATATCAACATGTTATTATATTATATGATTAAGTTCAATAAACTATATTATATCTTATAGTTTAATAAATAAGGTTAGTAGTAAGATTTCACTTTGCTCCTTTATTCCTTTTAAGTTATAATAAGATTCAAAATAACTATATCACAATAGTTAATTTATTATTAGGATTATTGTATCAGATAATACTAATTATTATAAACTATATTATATCTAATATAACCCAAAGTATTGTTATTTTATCTTATTATATCTTATCAACTATATTATAAACTATATTATATCTAATATAACATTGCTACATAGACTATATCAACTATTATATCTTCTAAGGATACACAATACTACATAATAAGATAAAACAAGGCCACATAGACTATTGCAATAACTGAAATGTATATCTTCTAATATGTTTTCATGAGGATACACATACTAGTGAACTTAACTTCATACAAGTGAACCATTGCTATTAATTCTTGGTTAAATTCCTAGGTTTAATGTAGTTTGTGTAATCCTTTATTGATTATTTTGGGAGTTATTGAATAGGTTTAATAGATCATTACTCAATAAGAGTTTAATCTATAATAAGAGTGAACAAAACTCTTATAATAGTTCATCTATTATATTAACCCTTATAATAAATAATAGGTAGCTATAACAAGTGAACAAAACTCTTAAAGTATTAATATAGTTAACCATTTAATCTTAATAAACAAGTAAGATTTCACTTTGCTCTTTTATTCCTTTTAAGTTATAATAAGATTCAAAATAACTATATCACAATAGTTAATTTATTATTAGGACTATTGTATCAGATAATACTAGTTATTATAAACTATATTATATCTAATATAACCCAAAGTATTGTTATTTTATCTTATTATATCTTATCAACTATATTATAAACTATATTATATCTAATATAACATTGGTGCTCCTTTATACCAGTTTTTCAAAAATAGCAAAAAAACAGGAAGCAAAAAATGAAAAAAATGACTAAAAGGTATGATATCAACATATGTCTATATCTTATCAACTATATTATAAACTATATTATATCTAATATAGTATAATAACTAGTATCAGATAATACTAGTTATTATAAACTATATTATATCTAATATAACCCAATGTATTGTTATTTTATCTTATTATATCTTATCAACTATATTATATCTAATATAACATTGCTGCTCCTTTATACCAGTTTTTCAAAAATAGCAAAAAAACAAGAAGCAAAAAATGAAAAAAATGACTGAAAGGTATGATATCTAATATTTGCTATCACTACTTCTACCATCTCTACTCATGATGCTGCTCCTTTATACGAGTTTTTCAAAAATAGCAAAAAAATAGGAAGCAAAAAATGAAAAAAATGACTGAAAGGTATGATATCAACATATCTTTGTTGCTACTAACTCGAACAACAAGCCACTCACCGCCAATAATATTGTTGTTGATGTTATTGTTACTCTTGATCTGTAGCCTCATTCCACTCCTTCAGGTCAAACCCTATTTTGAAATTAACCAAGTGGTTATAAAATGTTATAACTAAATGAAAGGAAATATCTGAAGTAAAATCCACCTCAAGAAGGGGATGTAATTGAAATGTTGATACCTTTGTAGATGAATTTTCTTGAATGGGTACGTGAAATACAATGTCTTGAATGTTGATAGAAATCTCCTCTTCAATGGTTGAATCCTTGTCATGAATGCAACACTTAGCCTTGAAAAGAGACTTGAAATTCTCAATGCTTGAATGAATTCTTGAATTCTTGATGACGATAATGGAGACCTATCGCTTGTTCGCCTTACTTTCTCTTGCACTTGATTTCTCTTATTTCTAATTATGCAAATAGCAGGGGAAGTGTTCCTTATATACTTGCCAATTAGGGGTGTTTAGGTAATTTCTCATCTTAGACCGACATAGGAAAACCTTTTCCCACTGACAAATTGATAAGCCCAATGCAAGGGGGACCAAAGGGGGCCCAAAATAGGGCCAAGACAAGGGCACCGCTCCCTTGTCCTAAGAGGAAAGGGATGCCATGCCCTTGTCCTGCCCTGATTAAGGATAGGTAGCAACAAAAAGGCAGTGCAGAATTATGAAAAATACAATTTTTTGATGTCTTGAGCATATTTCGAGTCTCTAATCAGACTTAGGGATTCATCCGCTAATGCAAAGACCCAAATGCGGTAAAAAATTACAAGCGTTGCAATTTTATGATGCCACATATATATTATATAGTATATAGTATATAGTATATATTATACATTATATAGTATATAGTATATATACTATATATTATATAGTATATATACTATATACTATATACTATATATTATATATTATATATGATAACATATAATATATTATTAAAAAAAACATATAATATATTATATATTATTTATATTATAATATATAATATATTATTAATATTTTTTTTAAATGGTGTACGAAACAAATATTCCTTTAGGTTTGGGATTTACCATGGCAACATGTACTTTTCCCCAACCCAAGTAAAAGTCAAAGCGGATTTTCACATTTTTGGGAAAAGGAAACACACATTTGTTTTCACATAGCCACTTTTTGGACCCCTTTTATCTTGCACATACCCAGCCTTAAAGTAGCACAGTGGAAGCATGGTTGTGTCTCCACAACAATCAATTCCACCAAGGAGATTGAATTTTTAGTGGGTAGCACAAGGTATGAAAAATATTCTCAATTTCTAGATTTTTTGCCTATTCTTATGCTAATATAAAAACTATGTCAACAAGGGAAGTTTGCTAAAAATGGAAATAGGATAGAAGATTTAATTTCTTTATTGAATTATCTAGTTCTTGCAAAAGAATAAAAATGAGAAATTAGCAATATTATTTTGTGAACTCCAATGAAATTGTAGGAGTCCAATATTTGCAATTTATTGATTAGTCCTTTGAACCCAATCACATGATTGAAGATAAAGGTACAGTTCTTGGTATTATTGAATAAATAAAATTGCATAGATGAAGGAAAAGCTCTTTGGGAAGCAAGTTGTTCAAGGAAGGAGAGCATGCAAATAATCATTTCTTCCAATAAGCAACCTAGGCTTATTTTTTATAAAGGCAACCTTAAAATCAAACATGGCATGGTACTTTTAGAATCAAGCCTCGTACAAATTTTCTTATATTGGATATATGGAGGAGTTTATAAGAAGGATAAAATTTCAAAATATGGCTTCATTGTTCCTCGCATCAAGAAGGTTGCAAAGCTATCACACTTAGATCATATCAATGGTATCTCACTCATGAAGGAGAATGCAATGCAAGAAGTAATTGATAAGGTAGCCAACTCATATCTTATTTACATTTCATATTTCTCCCATCCAAATGTGGAAGAATATGATACTTCAAGAGGAAGTGATTGGGCTTCAATAATTCAAAAGGTATGGAGTCATCCAAATTGAGAACAAGAAGTCAATAGTTATGGGAAGTAGGTTTTCTATTGATGATAAAAGATTACAATTTTCTATGGAATGCATTAAATAATTTTCCTTAACATTTTCTACCTTGTGTGATCATGAGGAAGAAATCTGATATGAATGCATTAAAAATCATGCACATAAATGGGAATGTACACTAGTTACTTATAATGAATTTCCATCTTCCTAGATTAGTAACTTGTATAGGGCAATTCATATGGAATAAACAAATGCATAAGGACAATGAGGTGAAGAGTCACATGGTTCAATGGTTGTAGCCTATGAGTCAAATACAAGGATTAGAAGAATGTCACTTCTTGTGTTCCCATGATAAGGAAGCCACACAAAATTTAGACAAAAAAAATTATGTGGGGTAGAAGTACAAAACTATGTCACACTTTTATAAAGGAAATGGCCTTATGTTGATTCAACTTTTAAAGTTGAATCAATAGAAAGTAAAATATATGTTTTGAATTTTGAAATGATGTAAACTAATAAAATGTATATTATTTTGTGTATTTTATGTTTGTAATTTTTATAAAAATTTAAAAAATTATTTTAATATAGTTTTGTATAAAGTAAACACTATAATTCAGTTGCTGATAAAATGTTGAAATTGAAGTTACAAAAGCCACGACACTTTATTTAATAAATTTTATCTTTTTTCTTCAAATTTTTTGTGTATATTGATAACTTGAAACTTTAGTGCATGGATATATTTTTTCCTATTTTTTATAAATATATATTTTTAAATAAATTTAAAAAGTTGTGTGTATTGAAATATAACTCTTTCCATTTACCGCCACCCTTTTTATTCATTATTTATTCAAATTAGAAAATAATTATATCATCTTGACACAAATTCTTTTTTCTACTGCATCATATTTTTTTCAAAAATTTTAAATAAATTTGTTTTTTTCTTGTCAAGATAATCAATCTTATATTTAAGTGTTGATGACCTACTTTCAATAATAATTAATTGTAAAATATAAAAAAATAATTTAAATTTTAAAAGATATATTTTGGAATATTCACTTATACATCTATAAAATGGTATTTTTACATTTCAAAAAATAATATTATCTATAAGAGTAGGAGTTGTTGAAACATCGAGTTTTTCAAACAAAAAAAAATGGTAATTAGACCCAAAGTGATATAAAATATACATTTAGTAGACACTTCCAATTGGAAAAGTTGTGGTCCATATATAACTTATCTATAATGAATCTATATAGACCATATGTTCAACTAAAATTACTTTTTAGTTAGAAAAACTTAAATTCAATTTTGCTGATAAGTTGGCTTGAAACATGACACAGTATTAGGTAAAAGCACAATTTTTTAACAGTGTCAACTTTCAGGCCAACTTATCAACACAAGTTAATCTAAGTAATTCTAACTAAAAAATAATTTTAGTCAAACATATGGTCTATAGAGATTGATTATAGCTATCTTATATATGGGCCACAACTTTTCCAATTGAAATTGTCTATTAAATGTATATTTTATACCACTTTGGGTCTAATAACCAAAAAAAAACATTTCTTTTTAAAAACTTGATGTTCCAACAACTCCTACTCTTATAAAAAAAAATATATATTGAAATGAAAAAATACCCTTTTATAGATCTATAAGTGAATTTTCCAAAATACATCTTTTAATATTTTAATCATTTTTTATAATTTATATTTAATTTTTATTGAAAGTAGGTCATCAACACTAAAGTATAAGGTTGATTATCTTATAAAGCAAAAATACTAAAATTTATTTTAAAATGTTGAAAAAAAATGATCAACTAGAGAAACGAGTGTATGTCAAGATGATATAATTATTTTCTAATTTGGATAAATAATTAAGAAAAAAGGTGACACCAAATGAAAAGATTTATATTTCAATATATGCAACTTTTCAAATTTATTGAAAAATATATATACATAAAAATAGTAAAAAATATATTTTTGCACTAAAGTTTCAAGTTATCAATATACACAAAAAATTGAAGAACGTAAAATTTACTATATAAAGTGTGACACCTTGTGTAGCTTCAATTTCAGTATTTTATTAGCAACTAACTTATAGTGTTTACTTTATAATAAAGTATATTCAAATATTTTTTTAATTTTTTTAATTTACGAGCATAAAATACATTAAAAAATTATATATTTTATTAGTTTACACCATTTCAGAATTCAAAACATATTTCACTTTCTATTGATTCAATTTAAAAATTTGAATCAACATTGATCATTTCCTTTATAAAAGTGTGACACGGCTTTGTGCTTTTACCCTATGAACTCAGTTGGTTTGAGATGTTTCTTTGGAGAATGGATGCCATTAGAATGAGGAAAGAATTTCATAAAAAATAAATTTGTGACCAAATGAATTACATGGAGGACTAGTTTCACATCCTTTAGAAAATTCATGTGTGTTATAAGAAAGCATGAGAAAAATACACATGAAGTTTTGAGAAAAAGTTGATGAAGTAATCCTTTCATTTCATAAGATCATGCTTGCAGATTTAAAATGTGGGTTTTAGTGCTATTGTACATTATTTATTGCTACTCCTTTATTTTGTCTTTGTCATTTAAATTTAATTTGTACAAATAAAATTATGTTATTACAAGTTGAGCTGAAGGATAGGACGATTGATGAGTATATCTATAGTATGTATTTCAACAATGTAGAGATAAATGAGAGATTTAATTTTAGAAATTGTGTTGGATATTGTAAAGGATACCATGAATATTATCATTTTCCAAAATGTTTCAAAAATCATAAATTTACCATTATCTTGAGCTTCAGGAGACTTTTGAACAACTTTTCTAATGACAGAGCATTACTAGATAGAGACCCAAGACAATTTTCAAGGTTAATTTTTAGAGTTGGTATGGGTATGTGTGGTTATTGTATGATGTTAGTTTCTATTCCTTCACTGTACTATTTTTTTTTAATATCAGATTCTAAATTTGCACCCAACGTCCTTCGTGATGGAGCAAAGTATGACACAATCAATGGTGATTTCAGCAGGGTGTATCTTCACCTTCAAAGGTAAAAGAGATATTTTCTTCAAAAAATATATGTTTTGTTATGGGGGATGCATGGACCACTATAAAATTCCTATACAATAAAAAAATCATAAATATATCATGATAAGAGGTCACAAGAGTTTGGGGTTCAACTTGGCTTGTGACAGTGTGCATACAATTTGGAGACTAGAAGATAAAAGAAAGAGTTTTTTTATTAGGGAATGTGCAAGGCATGATACAAACACACAAGTTATATAATATAAGGTTGCACGTTGAATTTTTGTCACAATATTACAAAGTATAGTTACAAGTTTTACAAAGATTTTTTAGTATGCTTGAAAGGAAGAAGCAAAATCACATGAGTATAGGATCGAGGCTCTGTATGTAGCTTGATATAATTGATCAGCTTGGCAACATGATCTTGGAGTGATGGGATGGGGTTAGGGATAGACTAGCCTAGTCTATGCTCTTGGATCCTTTCCTTGGATCTCCTGGTGTTCTCCTCACACCCTAGGGTCTCTAGGACTTCCTTTGCTTGAGAAATCCCCTGACCTTGCCCAATCCACCCACCAATGAGTTGCTATGCTGCTCCTAAGGTCTCACCTACTCATGAGACTCAAAACCCCTTACTATGGCTAATAAGGGCTAAGGCTTGTTCCACACTTTCCAAGGTCTTAGCAAGGTTGTATCAAGTCTATTTCATGGTCTTTCCACCCTTTCATGTGCCCCCAAGAGGTTACAAGATTCTAACCCCTTACCGGTTTCACAAATTTGGGTTTTTGCCTTCAAATAGGGCTACAAGGATTAGGACCAATTAGGCCTCCTAACCAGTCTTTTAGGGCTCCCTCTCACAAACGATGCATAAACAACCCTAACTCCCAAAATGGACTGCCATTCAATTGGCAAGGGCTCAAGGATTTTCTAGGTTTTGGGCCTCCAAGTGGCCGTACAGTGCCTAGGGCAAATTTTGGGGTTTTTAAGGGTTTTGTGAGGGTTTCTAGGGTCTGCCTGGGTCACAGTGAGTGTTTTGAGTTTTAGCCACCTTGTTTGGATTGGTGGAGGCTCCTCCTTCACACCAATAATTCTTCACTCACTCCTCTGCACCTCCTCCAAAGTATTCTCTCTCCACTAACCAACCTTGCTCTCCAAGACCTTTGCAATTTGACCTCTCCTAACTGGGCACTATCCAGTCTCGCCTAGGAGTGGGTCTTTTCTTGGCCTTCTTGCATTTTTAAGGGCCCTTCTTGAATGGGACTATAGTAAAAGGTCTTCACTTCCATTCCCCATGGTTTCATGGTGATTCCACAATGGGGAATGGAGTTATGACTTCATTTGCACAACCAATCCAAAACTGGACAGTGAGACTGCAAATTACAAGCTATTTACAGACACACTCAACTGGTAAACAAAAACCTAAACTAATCACTCACAATGAAATTATTTACACCATAGAAGACATTTCACATAGTTTTGCATGCAGTTCAATCCATTTACTTGCCCGACAACTTCATTCAATCTAACTGGTAACCAACAAACAGTCACAGTCAGGCTCTTCTTTCTTAGGCCGTACAAACTCTGACATCCAACCCATTCATTTATGGTTTGTAAACACTTATACCACCTTGGCCTTGGTCTATGTGCCCATACTAGGGTTTTCCATGCTACCCTAAAGAATTTGACATCATGGTGGAAAAGTTGTTTGACAACTTTTAAAAGTTATCATGCAACTTTTGAGCAACTTTCCCAATGTTGCTTTTCATGACTCCTAGACCCACATTGGGCCAACCTAAGGACACCACCATGTTATAAAGGACCCCTAAACACTTCAAAGACACACCTACCCTCCATTTTCAAGAAAATCACAATCCTGACTTATGACCCCTAAGATCTCCACTAGGACCCTAACTAGGACCTATGAGCACATGGCTCATTATTTTATGTACAATGGCTTCATAAGAAGCATAAAACCAAAAAAAAAAGAAGGAGGGAGAGCTTGAAAGGGTTCTCCTACACCATACTCCCCCTCTACACATAACTAAGAAAAAGAAGAAGAAATGAGAGTCGGGTCTATTCCAAGTGTCTTGAACCTACTCTCCTCCACCCATGTAGCTTCAGATACTGGTTGATCTGCCCATTTCACTAAGTGCTCCATGTAGACCTGGTGTCTAGTAGACTTTTTCACCCTTGATTCGAAGATCTCCTCTACTTTAGGCTTCTTCACTTGAGGTAAGGTGTTTACATCCAAGTCTTGTAATACCTTAGCTTGGTTCTCAGTCTGCCCTGCTATCTCTCCCTTGTACATTACCAGATCAGCAACATTAAAGATTGGTGAAATGGCTAAGTCTGAAGGTAAATCAACCTTATAGGCATTCTCACCATATTTTTCCAGAATTTGACAAGGTCCTACTCTCTACATCTGCAATTTGGTAGGCTTACCACCTTGCATCCTAGCTTTGCTCAAATGTATCATCACATAGTCACCCACCTTGAACTGAACTTCTCTCCTTTTCTCATCCACTTTGGCTTTTAGTTTTTCAGTGGATTCAAGGATGGCCTTCTTAACCTTCTCTTGGACTTCCTTGATGGTTTGAGTGAAGTCTTCTGCATGCCCACTCTTCATTTCCAAACTACCAAGGTCCCTTAACTCCCATACTCCTCTTGGATGTCTGCCATAGACAACCTCAAAAGTACTTCTACCAGTGGTTCTATTCACACTGTCATTATATGCATACTCTACTTGAGAAATGATTGCGTCCCATGTTTGGCCATACTCCTTAGCTAAACACCTCAACAAGTTACCTAACACCCTATTGATGACTTCAGTCTGACCATTTGTTTGTGGATGGTAAGCTGAGCTAAATGACAAGTTAGTTCCTAGTCTCCTCCATAATGTTTGCCAAAAATGACCCATGAACTTGTTGTCCCTTTCTAAAACAATGCTTAAAGGGAGTCCATGAATCCTAACAATCTCTTTGAAGAAGAGATGTTCAACATAGCTAGCATCATGTGTAGTCTTGCATGGAATAAAATGACGCATCTTGGAGAATCTATCTACTACCACATAGATGTTGTCCATACCTATTTTTGTCTTGGGAAGTCCTACTATAAATTCCATGCTTATACATTCCCAAGGTCTATTAGGGACCGGTAATGGTTGATATAGACCGGCATTGCTTGATCCACCTTTGGCTCTTTGGCATACACCACACGGTTCTACATATCTTTTCACATCCCTTGGCAACTTAGGCCAATAATAGTACCTCTGTACTAAATCCAAGGTCTTGTTGACTCCAAAGTGTCCACTTAAACTGCCATTATGTTTTTCTTGGATGAGGTTCTCCCTCATGGATCCCCTTGGTACACACAACTGACTACCCTTGAACAAGAGACCATTTTGGAGAGTGAAATATGTGTACTCACCATGGAAATGGTTCTCAAACTCTTTTCAAACCTTGTAAGCTGATGAGAAGTCTTCATCTTCTTCATAGAGGTCTTTGAAACCTTTTATTCCTATGCTCTGCAACTGTAACTCTTGAACTATCAACAACTTCCTGCTTAATGCATATGCCACCCTGTTAAGTTGCCCCTTCTTATGCTTGATGGTGAAGGTGAAGGATTGGAGTTATTCCATCCATTTTAGATGCATGTTGCTTAGCTTTCTCTTGAGTATTTATGTAACCCAATGTCTGGTTGTCTGTGAACACTACAAATTCCTTTGGAAGTAGGTAATGCCTCCATTTCTTAAGAGACTACACTAATGCATACAACTCTAGATCATAAGTTGAGTACTTCTTCTTTGCTTCATTAAGCTTCTCACTAAAAAATGCCACAGGTCTCCCCTCTTGACTCAATACACCACCTACTGCAATTCCACTTGCATCACACTCCAAAGTGAATAACTTTTCAAAGGTAGGTAGGAGAAGGATAGGTTTTGTGGCTACTTCTTGCTTCAACAATTGAAATGCTTTGTCTGCCTGCTCAGTCCATTTAAACTTAGTTTTAAGGCCTCCTTTTATGGTGTCAAGGATTGGTGCACATATGCCACTGAAGTTCCTCACAAATTTCCTATAGAATTGAGCTAATCCATGGAAACTCCTTACCTCAATCCCTGTTTTAGATGCAGGCCAATTCAAGATTGCCTCCACTTTGCTTGGATCCATCTTCAAGGTTCCCTTAGACACCACAAATCCTAAGTAAACCAACTCTTGCTTCAAGAAGTCACACTTCTCAAGGTTGATGGATAATTTCTCCTCATGCAACCTTTCTAAAACTAACCTCAAATGCTCAAGGTGCTCTTCCTTGGTTCTGCTATAGATGAGAATGTCATCTAGGTACACTACCACAAATCTGCATATGAAATATTTTAACACCTCATTCATCAACCTCATGAAGGTTCTTGGAGCATTAGTAAGCCCAAATGGCATCACAAGCCACTCATACAATCCTTCTGTGGTTTTAAAAGTAGTCTTCCACTCATCACCCTCCTTAATTCTTATCTAGTGATAACCACTTTTAAGGTCTAGCTTGGTAAAATACATAGCCCCATCTAAATAGTCCTTTAGATCCTCTATTCTAGGAATAGGAAACCTATACCTTATGTTAATCCTATTGATTTCTCTTGAGTCAGTGCAAAGTCTCCACTTACCTCCCTTCTTTGATGCTAGCACTACCGAGACTGCACATGGGTTGATGCTCTTCTTAATCAGTCCTTGTTCCAATAACTCCTGCACTTGCCTTGCTACCTCCTTATTCTGATCAGGTGTGAGCTTATATGTAGCCTTGTTAGGTAAGGATGCACCAGGGACAAAGTCTATTTAATGGCTTATAGACCTTCTTGGTGGGAGTGTTACAGGTGCTCCATCACTCACTATGTCCTTATACTCTTGCAACATTTGCTTCACCTCCTTGGGTATTTCTGCCTACAACTTGTCTACTTTCTCCTTTGGCTTCACAAAGATGGCATAGTTCACTATCTCCTCTTCATGTAGCAAATTTAAGAACTCTTTACCAATAGCCATTAAAACACTAGGTGTTTTTGAAGTGCCCTCTTCATCCTCTATCAAAGACTGAATCTTGAAGGTCTTGCTGTCCTTCTTGAATGATATGGAGTTCTCCTCTGCATCATAGATCACCTTCCTATCAAATTGCTAGGGTCTTCCTAGAAATAAGTGACATGCATCCATAGGTAGCACATCACAAAGGATCTTATCCTTGTATCCTGCAATAGAAAACTCTACCCAAGTCTAGCACACTCTGTCCTTTGTTCAACCAAGTCACCTTGTAAGGGTTGGTGTGGGTTATTCTTGTGAGTTTCAACTTCCTAACTGCCTCTTCTGAGATGATGTTGTCATTTGAGCCTGTATCAACTTTCACATTGCACACTTTACCAAGAACTTTGCATCTCACCCTAAACAATGCTCTCCTATGTTTGGGTTCCTCCTTAACTGGTTGTCTGATCAAAATCCTATTGAACATTAGATTCTCACCAACTTTTGATTCAATTTGATCCACATTCGGTGTCTAGCTTCTTGAAGAGTCTTCATGAGCATAGGCAACCTTCTTTCCACTGTTTGATGAGATAGGGTTGTCAGGGCATCTATATGTCGGGTGTCCCAATTGTCCACAATTGTAACACTTCATTGTTGCAAAATAGGAGTTACCTCTGTCGATACCTCTACCCCTATTTGGACCACCTTGTGCACCTTTTCCTCTAGAATTTCCTCCTCTGAGATTGGCTTCACTTCCATGCTCAGTCAACTTGGCTTCTCCTTGGTTCCTCTGCTCATTTGTCTTGCTTTGGTAACCACCTCGGTGATTCACTTGGTCTCTACCTCTGCCTCTACCCCTATTATTGGAGTCTCCTTTCCTTTTGTTCCTCTCTTCCACCTTGACAGCAAGCTGATGACACTTTTGAACAGTAGTAGGAGTCCATAGGCTTATCTCCTCTTGTATGTTCCACTTTAGGACGCTTAGATACCTAGCCACCTTAATGGATTCATCTTCTTGAACTTTAGATCTAAGACATAGCTTTTGAAACTCTTCAGTGTAGGAGGTTACATCAAGATCTTTTTGCTTCAATCCCTATCTCTTTTTATGAAGTTGGACTTCATAATCCTCTGGTAATTAGTTCTCCTTAATCTTACTCACCATAGCTTTCCAATTTGCAATAGGTAGCTTTCCCATACTAACTCTTTCTTCTTGCAGGTACTTCCACCATGTTAAATTTGCTCCCCTTAATCTTGATTTGGCAACTTTAACCTTTTGAGCCTTTGTCACTCCTTCACACTCAAAGTGGTTTTCCATGCCCTCAATCCATTCCATGACAGTGTCAATGTCCATCCTTCCACTGAAATGTGGCAATCCTTTAAAAGTTTTGGTGTTCAAAGCCTTAATAGCCATCACAAAAGGTTCTTCATTAAACAAGGGATCTAGTTCAGGGATTATATCATCTATGTCTATAGTTCTCTTGCCTTTACCCTTGGTGTATTCATCCCAAGGTTCATCTGTCCTCTGATCCACTACTTCCTGCAGTTTATCCCTTATCTCACTCATTGCTGCTTCAAGGAGTCTATTCTTCTCCTTCTTCTCTTCTACTTCTCTAGCCAGCTCTGCATTAGTAACCATTCTACTCTCCCCTACTAATTCACCAGTATATAGAGACATACATAATCCAGCAAGTCTTTTAACCTAGCTCTGATACCAATCTGATGGGATGGGGATGGGGTTAGGGATAGACTAGCCTAGTCTATGCTCTTGGATCCTTTCCTTGGATCTCCTGGTATTCTCCTCAAACCCTAGGGTCTCTAGGACTTCCTTTGCTTGAGGGATCCCTTGACCTTTCCCAATCCACCCACCAATGAGTTGCTATGCTGCTCCTAAGGTCTCACCTACTCATGAGACTCAAAACCCCTTACTATGGCTAATAAGGGCTAAGGCTTTTTCCACACTTTCCAAGGTCTTAGCAAGGTTGTATCAAGCCTATTTCATGGTCTTTCCACCCTTTCATGTGCCCCCAAGAGGTTACAAGATTCTAACCCCTTACCAGTTCCACAAATTTGGGTTTTTACCTTCAAATAGGGCTACAAGGATTAGGACCAATTAGGCCTCCTAACCATTCTTTTAGGGCTCCCTCTCACAAATGATGCACAAACAACCCTAACTCCCAAAATGGACTGCCATTCAATTGGCAAGGGCTCAAGGATTTTCTAGGTTTTGGGGGCAAATTTTGGGGTTTTTAAGGGTTTTGTGAGGGTTTCTAGGGTCTGCCTGGGTCACAGTGAGTGTTTTGAGTTTTAGCCACCTTGTTTGGATTGGTGGAGGCTCCTCCTTCACACCAATGATGCTTCACTCACTCCTCTACACCTCCTCCAAAGGATTCTCTCTCCACTAACCAACCTTGCTCTCCAAGACCTCTGCAATTTGACCTCTCCTAATCGGGCACTGTCCAGTCTCGCCTAGGAGTGGGTCTTTGCTTGGCCTTCCTACATTTTTAAGGGCCCTACTTGCATGGGACTATAGTATAGGGTCTTCACTTCCATTCCCCATGGTTTCATGGTGATTCCACAATGGGGAATGGAGTTATGACTTCATTTGCACAACCAGTCCAAAACTGGACAGTGAGACTGCAAATTACAAGCTATTTACAAACACACTCAACCGGTAAACAAAAACCTAAACTAATCACTCACAATGAAATTATTTTACACCATAGAAGACATTTCACATAGTTTTTCATGTAGTTTAATCCATTTACTTTCCCGGTAACTTCATTCAATCTGACTGGTAACCAACAAACAGTCACAGTCAGGCTCTTCTTGCTTAGGTCGTACAAACTCTGACATCTAACCCATTCATTTAGGGTTTGCAAATACTTCTACCACCTTGGCCTTGGTCTGTGTGCCCATACTAGGGTTTTCCACGCTACCCTAAATAATTTGACATCATGGTGGAAAAGTTGCTTGACAACTTTTAAAAGTTGTCATGTAACTTTTGAGCAACTTTCCCAATGTTGCTTTTCATGACTCCTAGACCCACATTGGGCCAACCTAAGGACACCACCATGTTATAAAGGACCCCTAAACACTTCAAGGACACACCTACCCTCCATTTTCAAGAAAATTACAATCCTGACTTATGACCCCTAAGATCTCCACTAGGACCCTAACTAGGACCTATAAGCACATGGCTCATTATTTTATGTACAATGGCTTCATAAGAAGCATAACACCAACAAAACAAGAAGGAGGGAGAGCTTGAAAGGGTGCTTCTGCACCATGGAGCTGCATGTATATAATTTCTTGAGGACAAGAAATTTTGGGAATGGAGGATTTGTCATGTCCCCCTCCTAAAATTAGCACTTACTATTTATAATAAGTTTGGTAATCTAAAAATAGTAAGTCAAGACCTAAAAATAAACCAGGAAAGTCAAATTGTCAAAATAAATTTATCAAATTGAAATTAATACAAAATTAATAGATATTATTCGAAATATTGTTAATTCAAAAAGTTGGTGTGGGTTTTGGAAATAGCAGCTTTGGAATGTGAGTTGGAAAGAGAAGTTGTTAAATAAAGAGAGGAGATTGGAAGTTTTGGAATAGAATGTTGGGATGTCATTGACAAACATCTTTACCTCCCAGGCCTTAGATTTGGGTGCCCAAAAATGATTTTTGAAAAGGTTTCCATTTAATTAGTTGGATTTGGCAACATTGATTCATTCTCTCTCATCTTGCTAACAAGCTTATGTTGTTTTCTCCAAAGACTACTAAATTAATAAAAATTTTATCTTAGGGGCTGATAAACTAGGGAGATTAGAGATTCAAGGGTATTGGATCCAAGGATTCTCCAGGGGTAATCTCACCAACGAGTTGCATTTGCATTTCATGTTCTTTAGTTGCAAATTTTCATGATAGTTTGCAGGTGTTTCTTGCAAATTTTGGAGTAAACATTATAGAAGTAATTGTTCAGTTTGTATGGTTGATAACAATAACATATTTTGCTGGTTATTTATTATCATAAGACATTTTGGAACACTTTATTTTAACAATATTTCAGTTTGGTATGTTTCAATACTTTTTGTTTAACCCAATTTGTTGGTTTAATTTTGTAAATCTGAAATAAAATATTAAAGAATTATTTAAATCCAATTTACATATATAATAAGGGTTATTACATCATAATATTTTTGGTAAGGTTTTTTTACAAAATGAACATCAAATAACTTGTGGTGGAATGTGAAATCTACCAACACAACAAAGGTGAAATAATTTCGACTCTAAGACATTTTCAAGGTCATTTTCTATTCCTATTTCAATGTGTATCAATATTTTGATGGACTTCATTAGAAGAATTCCAAATTCTATAATAAAATCAAACATTCTAGTGGTGATAGATTGCCTCTCCAAATATGCATTTTTTTCCTTAGCTCATCCCTATACTTCCTCCATCATTTATTAGTGTTACCAAATTTTGCTGCACCTAAATTTGGTGACCTATTCTAGGCCTTATACATTGCATTTTGAAGAAAGGTACACAAAAAAAAAATTCAAGTTTGCTATATTTACAAATAAACATGTTGCAGTGTAATAAAATTGTGACCCTAGCAATTTTCAACTGTATTAGGGTCCTCACGCATGTGAGTTTGAATCCTCTAGCTTGATCGGAGACCGGAGATTGCTTAGCCCTCAGAAACAACTTCTTCCTTTGCCTCTGCATCACCTCGTCCGCACTCTGCCCTAGAGAAATGGGTAGGATAGTAGCGTGATGCCACTATCTCACCTTGGATAAGGGCATGGTGCCCTTTTCCTCCCAAGACAGGGGCGTGGTGCCCTTGTCCTCCCAAGATAGGGGCATGGCGCCCCTATCCCTATCCTATTTTGGGGCAAGACCCTTCCTAGGGTTGCATTGTTGGTTGTGCATTAGGCGAGAAACTCCCCTGATGTCGGCCCGTGATGAAAATAAAATCCACTAACATATATTTAAGGGGCATTCTTCCTCTCATTTCCATAAGAAGTTGGATAAGTTAAAGTTGGATAAGATTGGAGTGTGTCAAGTTACATAAGCAATCAAGCATTCAAGCATTATTTTCCAACATTGACCATTCTCAAGTCTCCCTTCAAGGCTAGGTGTTGCATGTAATTCAAGGATTCAACCATTGAAGAGGATATTTATTTCAACATTTAATCCCAAACAAGCACTTCTATCAACAATTCTATCACAACCTCCCTTGAGGTGATTTATAATTCAGTCTTTCATTTACAGCTACTTGCAAGTACTTTCTTTCATTACTTGGTTAATTCCAAAACTAGGGTTTGACCTAAAGGCAAACCCCCAATCCCAACCAATTTTCCTCTCTTTTCTATGTGTAGGTTGTAGGTGCACAGCTGTACTCTCAAATTTGGGCTCCATTTGTAGAGGCGAAAAAACCCTTTTCGTTTCGCAGATTTTGTGGAGGACCATGTACATTCCCGTCATAGTCCAAGCAACTTTTCCTCAAATTCACAAGGTGACTTTGTCTCAACATATTGCTACCAGATCTAGGTGCACAGCTTCATCCCATACTCCGTTCTTAAGTTATAATCAGTTCTTTGTCACTTTTGCACTACATAATTCAATCAATTTCACTTCCGTTTCAAATAAGGAAGGGGGGATCAACTCATCATTCCCATTTCATTCTAAATTCAATCTACCATCTTCATGTGGAGAGATTGAATCTAGTGAATTCTCCTCTCCTCTTCCAAATGTAACATGGTGAAAACTATTTGAAGAGTAATCAATAGTAAGACTCTCATCTCTCTTTGAGGGAAAGGGTATTTTTCCTCTTGATCTATCATTCACCATTTTCTCACCATTACATTTTGGTGAACCCAAAGTCTTGCATGCTTTCCTTTGAACAAAATTGCATCTTTTTCATTTATAAGTTTCAAATTCCTACAAACTTAGTGGTTAAATCATTAAAAACCCTAGTTTTTAAAATTAAAATTGAACTTGTGATTTGTAAAAATTGCTTGTGGTTATCTTAGATCTGAAAATTGTTTTATTTGTCAAATTCAATTTCCTCTTTGTCTTGTTCAATTTGCAAATAAAATTTACAAAATTAAGAGGTTCCTTGTTAAAACCCTAATTTTCAAAAATCATCTTGAACTTGTGCAAAAATTAGATTTCAATTTAATTTTCAGATTTCTGATTGTTCTCATATTTGTCTTCAATCCTATAATTCAAATTTTCAATTCCCCCCCCCCCCACTTTCCCAGAATTCAAAATTTAAAATTAAGTGGTTGGGTCAAAAAAACCCTAATTTTTAAAATTAATTGGATTTTGTGCAAATTTCAAATCAATTTCATTCCAATTCAGATTCCTAAACATTTTCCAAGGTGTCCCTATCCATTAGGTTTGACCCTTTTCAATTGAAATTCAATTCCTCTTTTTTTTTAAAACCCTATAGGGTCCTATCTTTCCATTTGTGCCTTCATTTCGCACATCTAGAGATTGTAAAATTCGCCAATTTTGGGGGGTTAGTGTTAAAATCATCGTAATATCCATCCTTGAAAATTTCAAAAAAAATCAGTCGGACCATGTGCGTTCCCACCACGGTCCTTGACTTTTTTCCTGAAATTTTGGGAGACTATTATGACTGTATTTACTAGCCTAAATCCAAAAGATTAGCTAATTTTATCGATTTTTCATCCCTCTAGAATCGGAAATACCTTCAAAATTCAACATTTCAACTGTCAAGAAATTTTTTTAAATTAAGAGGTTAATTATAGTTTGCCCTAATTTTTAAAATTCTGATTTTAAAATTAAGTGGTCTTCCCTTGTCCCTATTTTGAAATTCTATTTTCCTTTCATTTTTTGAAATTGTGTCATTCCCTTCCTCCAATAAAGTTCAAATTGTGTAATCATTATTTTCTTAAATTTTGCATTACTCAATTTTGTAAGCTTTGTTCCACAATTCAAAATTTAAATTTTCCCTCTAGTGCATGAGTTTTACCACTATTAGTCCTACTTATCCTATCCCCATTAGACGAAGTGTTAGAATTATGTCTTCCCAAGGTTTAATTACTGAGGAGATGGAGCCTGATTTGGGTGACTTCTTTAATGAGGATCATGCTTATCATCCTAATCATGTGCCTATTCATCCCATTGATGGATCCCATGATGAAGAAGAAGCTTTAACTAGGTTTTCTTTAGATCAGCTTTCTACATTAGACAATAAATTTGATAGCTTTCAACACTAGATGTCCCAAGAATACCCTAATAGTGAATCTCTTCCATTAATTGAAGGCCTTAATCACATGATTCAAAGTGATAAGAATGAAATTGATATAATTTGTAGCATTTCACATATTCTTGATTCTAATGTCATTCCTATCAAGAGTTGTGCCAAAACCATAGGTTATTCACAACCTTCAACACAAGTCAATCCTTCAATTTCTTTGACTACTCCTATGACTAGTATTCCTACTTTCACATCCAACATCATGGCTAATTCAACTCAAAATGGCATTCCTACAACAATTGGTCATGGGGGAAATCCCTCTTCTTCATTTAATCCTCCATCGTTACCTATGTCTTCCATGAATATTCCTATTATTCCTCAACCAATCAGTGTGACACAAGGGGGAAATTCCTTCAACAACTTTATTCCTCCTTTGAGTGTCCCTTTTCCTACCCAATCATCACTTATGCCTACTTATCATAATGTCCCACCACCTTATTCTCAGTTCATGCCTTCTTTCAATAACCTAATACCACATTCTCAATCACCTATGTCTAACATCAATTCTTCTACCGAAGCGACAATTAACAATCTTTCTCAAACAGTGTCTTCCTTACAACAATAAATTGCTTCTATGAGTCAATACAAGTTTAGTGTGCCTACCTTTGATGTTGTGAGCCCACTTTCTCTTGATATTGTTAAATTCATGCCACCTAAACATGTTGAGATCCCTCAATTGGAACTTTATAATGGAAAATGTGATCCTCTTATGCATGTCAAAACATTTCAAACCTTATGTACTAATTTTGCTTATGATCAAAGATTGCTTACAAAACTGTTTACAAGAACACTAAGAGATAAGGCTTTACAATGGTATTTCTCTTTGCCTTCTTATTCTATCACTTTTTTTCAACAAATAGCAAATTATTTCATCCAACAATTTCAAAACAACATTGGTCCTAAAATCACTTTGATTGATTTAATGCATTATAAACAAGGTGTTTAAGAAAAAGTGACTGATTTCATTGGTAGATATAAGCATTTGTGTGCTAAAATTTCTTTTCATGTACTTGATAATGATATTCAAATAATTTTCATTTCTAATTTACAAAAAGATATCAGGGAAAAGCTTCTTTTGTCTGAGTTTACTTCCTTCCCACAGTTGTGTGCAACACTCCACAAGTATCAACTAGTTGTGAGTCAATTGGAGCAATCTACTCCTATGGCTCTAAGTGATAAGGGGGAGAGTGTTCAACAACCATTTGTGAAGTTCAAACCAACAAAAAATTTCATCAAGTTCAATGATCCAATAAACAACAACCATGTGAATGCTACAATAGGTGTGCCTTCTATTTCTAAATTTTTCCAAAGATAAAGACAGTTTACTTCCTTGAATGAATCTCTACATAGTATTATGTCTCAGTTGTTGCACATAAATTTTATCAAACTTCCTCCTATAAAACAAATTCATCCTTCTAAAATTGCATCCCCTTATTTTGATAACAATTCTTTTTGCCAATTTCATCGTCAACCTGGTCATGATACTGAGAAATGTTTTGCATTGAAGAATAAGATTCAAGACTTGATTGATAATAATACTATATTTGTGGCAAGTGTGAATGATAAAGGGAATAAATCAATAGCTCCTCCTAAACAAAATCTTAATATTTTTATTGATCCCTTGCCATCTCATACCTCTAACATTATTGAGATTGTGCCTAATAATATCTCTTCTGAATAATTCACTTCTATGGCTCCAAAATTGGTTAATATGTTAGAAACACAGGATATGACAAAGGATCTTTGTATTAAATTTGACCCTAGCAAGACCATTAGAGCACCTAATGGGCCTTTATACATAGTTGTGAAGGTTAAGGATATCCCTTGTTGTGGTTCCTTGATTGATCCTTCTTCCATGGTTAATGTCATAACTGAAGAGTATCTTTTCACTTTAGGATTGCATAAACCAATATATGATGCTTCTAATGTTGTTGTGAAGTTATTTGATGGCTTCTCTTGTCCTACCATTGGCTCTATCACTCTTCCTATTGAAGTTCATACTAAATCCATGGATGTTGACTTTGTTATCATAACTTCTTTTGAGCAATTCCTTGTGAAGTTGGGCTATCCTTGGCTATCTTCCATGAAGGATATTGCTTCTCGAATCCACAAGTGTTTTAAATTTCCTCACAATGAAGAAATCATAACCATGAACCATATCTTATTTCGTCCATCAAAAAGAAGCCTTGGTGTTCCTATTGATCTCTTTTGGCCTAAACAATTTCAATCTCTTCCATCAAGGAGCGACACTCTTTTTCAATCTTATCGAAAATGGAAGAACGATATGATTTTATCCTTAAGTCAACCTAGATCTCCAACACTTAAAATTCCTATTATTCTTCAAGATTAGGTTCTTCCCCTCATGGATAGAACTAATCTCCCTCCTAAGGAAGCTCATCAACCTATAGCTATGGATGTGACTTTACCTTCTCTTAAGGAGAACAACAATATTCTTCCTAAGGTTAGACCTATACCTTCTCCTCATGACGGACCTAGTCTCCTTCCTACACCTAATATTCCTCCTTTCTATCATGCAGTTCCACCTCCTTCCTCTTATCAAGAGAAGAGGTCTACTTCTCCTATTGTTCAACCAAAAAGACCTCAACCTAAACCTTCAACTATCAAGGAGAGAAGCATTCCTACTTGTTCAAATGTTCCTGCTCCTTCTCATCCTTCCACTAAGACTCGACAGAATCATTGTGCGAGAGAACACCGACGAAGACATTGTGTTCGATCTCATGAAGTTGTCCCTTAAAATATTCAATCTCCTCAAACTCCAACAGTTGAAGTGATTCCCTTTTCTCCTAAGAAATATGTTCAACTTACATCTCCAAATCATAAGTTACAAAAAACATGTGATGTTTTTACCACTATTCATGTTCTTACTCCTCTTTCTCTAAACTTTGATGAAGAAATGGGTGAAAATGTTATTCATAATGGCAATACAACTCCTAATGCTTCTGATAGTGAGTATGAGTATGTTGATGTGGACAAGCATTTATGAGATGAATTTTCAAAAACCCTAATCCTATCTCTTAGAATCAAACAAAGTGACTTACAACATGAGCATAGTCTTTGTTTAGATCTTTTGATAGCTCCATCTATTGTGTTCGATGACGCTCCTCTGGCATGTTGCTCGCCTTCCCGAAATAGTGATCAGCAAGATCGGGAGGTGGATGTCGTGCTAGATTAGCAATATTAGCATTGTAGATCTTTCTCTCTTCCCTTTCTTTCTCTTTTGTGACCATCCTTCTATGTGTATCCCTGTTCTTCTATTGTTCCCTTTATGTCTACTTGGGGATGATGCTAAACAATGAGATCTTTTCTTGGTCTCTTTCATTTTGACTCAAAAGACATCCTCACTTCCCTTTCTTCTAAGGTAGTGTCCTTCTTTGCAGAATGAATATTATTATATGCATATACATACATGATATACATGAGTTATCATATAGCATACTAACCTTGAGGAAAGTGACACTACCTCTTGTTTTGTGTTCATTAGCCTTGGGTTTATACCTCAATTGGGGGCTAAATCCTTGTGATAACATGATCCCTCTCTTCTCTCTCTCTTGGGTGTATCCTACCTTAAATAAATTGCTCCTGATAAGTTTTGTGTGATTTCTTTAACGTGGGGCATACACTTCTCTCATACTTTCCTTCTTGTGATACTTAGAATTAATTAGTGAACTTTTTTTTGCTTTGTAATCTTTTGTATCATTGCTTTCATGACTCAAAGTGAAGGGAACTTTGCTACTTGTAGTCATGGTTCTCCCTTTCTCGATATTCCCTTTTACTTTGTCAATTGAAGTCATAAGATCCTAATTCCACTAGGGGCTTGGTGCATCTTACCTCCTTGACGTGGTAAAATTCTTTCAATCTTGTTTCCTTGTATTTTACCGGGAGTATTGTCGTACACTTATACTCCCGCTAAAGTGTGGGCTAAATGTAGTGTCATAAAATTGTGACCCTAGAGATTTTCAACTACATTAGGATCCTCACGCATGTGAGTTTGAGTCCTCTAACCTGATTGGAGACTGGGGATTGCTCATTCCTCAGAAATAGCTTCTTCCTTGGCCTCTGTATCACCCTGTCTGCACTCTCCCCTAGAGAAAGGGGTAGGAAAGGGTTGTGGCACCACTATCCCCCCTTGGACAAGGGCATGGCACCCTTTTCCTCCTAGGATAGGGGCGTGTCACCCCTATCCCAGCCCTATTTTGGGGCAAGACCCTTTTTAGGGTTGCATTGTTGGTTGTGCATTGGGTGGGAAACTCCCCCGATGTCAGCCCGTGATGAAAATCAAATCCACTAAAATTTATTTAAGGGGAATTCATCCTCTCATTTGCATAATAATTTAGATGACTTGAAGCTGGATAAGATTGAAGTGTGTCAAGTTTCATAAGTGATCAAGCATTCAAGAGCATTCAAGCATTCTTTTCTAGCATTGAGCATTCTCAAGTCTCCCTTCAAGGCTAGGTATTGCATTCAAGTCAAGGATTCAACCATTGAAGAGGAGATTGATTTCAACATTCAATCCCACACAAGCACTTCTATCAACATTTCTATGGCAACCTCCCTTGAGGTGATTTACAATTCAGTCTTTCATTTACAGCTACTTGCAAGTACTTTCTTTCATTACTTGGTTAATTCTAAAACTAGGGTTTGACCTAAAGGCAAACCCCCAATCCCAACTCATTTTTCTCTCTTTTCTGTGTGTAGGTTGCAGGTGCGCAACTATACTTTCAGATTTGGGCTCCATTTGCAAAGCCAGAAAACTATTTCATTTCACAGATTTTTTGGAGGACCGTGTACATTCCTGCCATGGTCCGGGCAAATTTTCCTTAAATTCGTAGGGCGACTTTGTCTTGACATATTGCTGCCAGATCCAGGTACACAGCTTCATCCCATACTATGATCTCAAATTATAATTAGTTATTTGTCACTTTTGCACTACATAATTCAATTAATTTCACTTCCATTTCAAATAAGGAAGAGGGGATCAACTCATCCTTCCCATTTCATTCAAAATTCAATCTACCATCTTCGTTTGGAGAGATTGAATCTAGTGAATTCTCCTCTCCTCTTCCAAATGTAACATGATGAAAAGTGTTTAAAGGGTAATCAATAGTAAGACTCTCATCTAACTTTGAGGGAAAGGGTAGTTTTCTTCTTGATCTATCATTCACCATTTTCCCACCATTACACATGTATGTCATACAAGTATCTTATTTCAAATGTGAAATTGTTTTAATCAAAAGAGATAAAGATGAATAAAACATTTGCATGAAACATATTTTTATTTAAAGATCAAACAGTTCATGAAATTCCACACAAGTTGTAGTAATAGCCAAGAGATATCTTTCTGATAATAGAAAGGTAAACACGTAAGAAATCAGGAGAATATATGTGAGAGAGAGAGAGAAGGAACCCATCATTGCCTGGATAGGTTGATGAGTTCTTTCTAGAAGTCTTCTTATCAGTTCCGTTAATCCAAGTGCTCTGCTATCCACTCCAAGAGATGACTTGAAAAAAGAGAGGAAAATTAGTGAGAGCTTTGGGTTAATTATCTCACTGCTACATACATAATGTTGTTCCCAATGTGATTATAGTGCTACATCATACTCATATTTAGAAGAAAAGAATCAATGAAGATAAGGTGCCATGAGATAGAAATAAGTATCATGTTTTATCTAACATGTTTATTTCATGTGCAGATACAAATTTCATGAATATTAGGTATGTGGGTTAAATGGGCTCCCACAAGGGTTGAGCTTAGCATACCAATCATCACTCATGAGGTGACACTAATCATCTTGTTAAACAAAGAACACAATAGTATCCAAAGTCCTACGTATTGTCACTCACTGACAAAATCAGCTACCATTCAATGACAGCACATACAATAGTGAATAAATTGTATTCTATGGTTGACAAATGACTAGATCCATCACATGAGTGACTATAGAGGTGGTCTATAATCAATAAAAGATTAAGTGGTAGTGCATAGATGATAGCCTTCTTAGGGTTAAGGACCATGAACACCAACAAAAGAAGACAATTTTTCTGAGTTGTAGTAGCAATATCAATCATCTTCAAAAGATAGTGTAAATCTCAATACACATTACTAGGACACCCTTATAGGAACAATACAGAGGTCAAATTAAATTTAGGCTCTAGAAGCATTGTTATAACAGTAATAAGACATGAATATAAGACAGTGAAAAAAGTGTAAACTGAAAGAAGATCAATATATGCATATGATATTTTAAGAGCCAATACAATCAATGGAGCAGATAATACTATTGATAGAGATTAATGTTTTGACACTTAAGAAACAGTCAATAAAGGTTGCGATCTTAAAAGCCACTCACTGGCCACAAAGAAGCCTCGCAGCATCATATCACCTAGATAGTTTAAGCATTGAAGTAATCACAATGACCCAAATGCACAAGATAATTCACAAATCTTATAATCAATTTGAACATCAATAATGTGTACAAGAAACCATCAAAGTCAATATAGGGTAGGATAGTACAAGAAAACAACCACAATATAGTAAATCTCTGCCAACTGACAGTCTCGATAATGATTAATAAAAGGCATAATCAATGCCCTTTCACAGTAATACTAAGATGATAGTTTGGTATGACAGCATGCAAATTTGTCAATGCATTGAATGGTAGGAGGTAAAGCAGTAAATTAGATATTTTCAAATTCATGAATCTCATACAGCTATTCACAATTAATAAACTATCAAAAATCTAATGAAACAGTCATAAAAGATAGTGAATGCTAAAACAGTGAAAAGATTTTAAAGGAACAAATTGTATGAAAGAATAGCCTTATTCAAGAGCAATAGTAACAGTGATAAGCTAAAAAATTACCCTCAGTTCAAAAAGAATGATGCTAACATATCAGACTTTTAGCAACCACATGCATATAAAGGATAGCTATGAAGTTTTGGATAAATCCATGCTTAGTCATGAAAAGAAGATAGTCTAAATACACAGTCACAACTATAGTATGAGAAAATTGACAAGAGTTTCAAAGAAACATTATCTAGTGAGGTACAAAGGCAAAAGAAAGTCACCATCTAAGATATCAATCACAATAGCCTGCATTGAATAAAACCAAGTCCCAACAAGTTTGCAACATTCAAAAGATGAAATAACAGTAAAAAGAACAACTATCAAAGGAATAGGAAACTAGTGACATCATACATGCAAGGTATCATCAATGATACTTAGTAACAGTGAACGGCAAGGATTAAGATAGGTGCAAACCATTTCAAAAGACCATACATATGGAAAGAGTCATGAATGTGCATGAGTTCCATGGTTATTGAGATTTTCAAGTCAAATAAGAGCACTGTCATAAAACAATAGCAACCCAATATTAAGACAAAAGATTCATAAAAATACACAACTTAAAGGAGTATTTATCATGGTAATATGATAGTCGTTTCATAGTCCTTTTCAAAGACTAACAGGGAATCTTCATAGTCAAGAGAAATATATGATCACATGGCAGTATTCAAGATCGCAGACTCAAAACAATCAATGATAGTTATGCGAGAGGATAACTATAAAGTATATACATGCAATTGTAAGGCCAAATTCTCAATCACAACAGAGCCCATGCAAGTACAACATATATTTTGATCAAATCACTGTCAAATAGTATTTGCAAATCCTTAAGATAGTTGGTTACAGTATTTAGAGAAATCAAAACAAAGAATGAAGCATCCAGTATCAGTCTTAACAGTGCCAATGATATTAAATCACAGTGAATAGGAGACTTGGATAGTTATCATAAGGTTCAAAGACCAATTTGTAGCCTTGATTATTGTATGAGCAGTACACAGTCCTATAATTCATAATAGAATTATAAGGACATTCTTAGTTTACAGTAAAAGCCAAAGTCTTAGGCCCAATGAAGAGTCCTATAAAAAAGTAAGCTCAATCTATAACATGCTAAAGTACAATAATAGTAAGTTATTTTGAGAAATCGTGATAGCTTTCAAGAAGCTCAAAGATGGAAACATACTCATCAAACATAGTGACTATCCCCAGTCAAAGGTCCAATGCAAATAATAAAAGAGTTATAGTAACCAAATCCAAGATAGATACCATGCAGCATTAAGGATAGTTTGAGCAACAAAGAGGGTTTGATAACTCTGAAAAATTGATTGTATGAGAATTCTCAATTTTGAGCTTAAATAGTGATTTTTCTATTTTTATTTGCATCCTCTGTCAAGGATGTTAAAAATTTAGGGTTTAGGGTTTATCAAAATTTCTTGTGTCTTGTGAAGAAAACCCTAGCAATGATATATCTCGTCGCTACTTTTTCCCACTAAGGCTAAGGGTTGTTTACCATGGGTAGGACCTTTTTTATTTCCTAAGACCAGTTTTAGAGATGATTTTCCTAAGTTGTATAAATTTTTCCCCTATAGCCGGTCTCCTTTTAATATTTGTGCCCATGCCCATAATTTTCCTAAGTCCAAAATTCCTAAATATTTCGGTTGGTTTATAAAGGTAGGACAGATCTAACGGTCCATGCTTCCTCGTGGTTGAAAATGTAGTGATGATAAAGACTGTGGCATTACGAGATGATACCACATATCTCCAACAGAAAGCGACAGGCTAGTAGTGTAACCTATCGATGCCTTGTGTCTCTGGTTTTCAAGTGGTAAAAATCAGTTTACCAATAGTCCTATTAATTGGCATGTGTTCAAGATGAATGGCGATGTTTTGTTCTAAAGATAAAAGGTGCCTGACTTTTAATTTTGACAGGGTTAATAGGCACCGTGTAGAGCAATAAAGTGTGAACATATCCGACTGCCCTCATATTCCCATGACGGAATTTACAAGGAGGTTATGGACCGCGGCATTATGAGATTATGCCATGTGTCTCGAGCTGACCAGGAAGACTTACAGTGGGGCCTCTAATAGAGTCTGGTTGAAAGAGGATATGGCATTGATTAGTCATGACTTTGTGGGTCTGTGAATATAGATGGAAGGTCAAATGTTGCATCGACAAATAGTGATCATTTGATTTGCCAGGTTGGGTAAGATCTACGGCTGAGTTTCAAATTTAAAATTAAAAAGGATCTTTAAAGATATTGGTTGTAGCTAGCATGGGAGAGATAGGATGAATAGGATACAGACTTGTCGACTCAAGATGGTTAGTGACAAGTTGGGACATTTAGATGTCGGCTCAGTCTAGGAGGATAATTTTCAATTTTTCTATTTGAGTAAAAAATGATTTGACAAGGCAGGGACAATATCTCAGAGATGTGAAAGGATCGGGATTACTTTCAGGTTTAGATATGATGGATCACAAGTTCTTTGATGAATTTAGAGATTGCTTGTTGACAGTGATTCTAAAGAAGAAGATTGTACACTCAATAAGTAATAAGATCATAACAAAATCATTCACGCAAGGTGAGCATATGCAGGTGGCAATGGAGTGATGGCCTAGAAATGATGATGCTCTGAGTTGTAGGCATGATTATTGGAATCCCTAGTTGGCAAGATGAGCAGAAAGTATCAAGATGACGATTCTTCACATGGATTAGCACCATCATTTTGAATAGAATTCTGGTTATAAATTTACTAGGTTGGTGATAGAATGGGTAGAAATGAATACAATTTTTTTCATTTTTTGAGAACAGATTTTCATCAGTAAGAAATGGTCTTCGAACAGAATTATGTATGGATTCGTTGCATGTTTTGTGACATTGGATGGATGTTTTTACTCTAGTCTGAGGTTTCTCATTGTCATAGGGGTTGTGAAAGTTTAGAGGATTGTCAGAGGGGGCATGAAAGCCTTTTCTTATCAGTAAAAGCCACCCAGGACATATCCTTTGTTCTTACTCTGAATTGTTTTGGCAGAGTGTTCCAAGAGGGGGCTCGCAGGGAACTGGAAGAAGGATTTGTTCGAGTAAGGATTCGTAGCTAGTCATCTCTACAATGATATGGAAGTTGCAATGCCTTCTCAACAAATTATATTTACCCCCAAGATCCTCTTTCCATTTCCTCTGATCTGGGGCATAAAGGTTTCAATTTTTTCTCTAATTCAATGGGAAAGTCTTGTTTCTTATCGGAATCTGTTTTTCTTTTTAGGAAGGGAAATCATATGTAGAGAAGACTGAGCATCTCAGGGTCCATCCAGAAGTGTCAAGGTGATATCAGCATCGCTCAAGTGATTTTGTTTCTACTGATAATCAGTTGAAGATTTTGTTTCTACCTCATCATGGGCACCAACATGTGGATAAGGAATATTTTGTAATAGAATTATGTATAGTCTTCTTGGCTTGGTTTTTGGTGACAAGTGTCTTTTGGCCTGAAGCTTGTCACTCCTTTGTTTTCTATAAAAGGGAAATCAAGGCCAGAAGTTAGTGTTCCAAATTTTCTGAGAAGGATCTCTGTAAAAAGTAGGCCCAATCTACAGGGTTAGGTTCCATATAGTTTTAGAGAGTCATGAAAAAAGAGTAGGAATTGTAATGTCATTTTGTAGAGCAGAAGTAATGAAGTAGTTAAAAGTTTCCTTTTCAAATGGTTTATTTTGTAATTGAAATTATCATTTGTTATTTGATAGAAGATAGCTTATGATATTAATACAAGTATATTCTTTGATCTTTACTCTCCTATGTGCAATTTTATCTTCTTTTGAGCAAATGAGATCAAGGGTTTCATTTGTTTATTGTATTGTTATGATGTATGTAGTCTTCCATTCTATGATTTAGTCCAAGGGTTTAATTAAAATGCTTGAATGAGATTACAAAGAAATAAGACTTGTACCAAGATTTGATAAGTATTTCGGGTAAGGGATTGTAGATAGAATGATATTGTAAGGCAGTATTGTTCAAGACTAAATCAGCTATTAGATAAGTTTTATCAGATTTCAGCAATGTCTCAGAGACTCTGTAGCCCAAATGAACAAGGCACTAGTATTTGCTAGCAAATGTCATTAGGTTTTTTGTTTCTAGTTTATTTTCTTTGTGATTCCTTACAACAATATTTTAAATATCAGAATATCATTGTTAAGTTTCCATGTATTTTCTAAGTTATCCCTCTCATCTCATGCTCCAGCCTAAGGTCAAGGATCACTGAAGGATTTTCCATCCTTGAGAATTCTCCCTTTCAGTTGAGCCCTTTTATGAGATAATTTGCTTTGATTTCAATAAATTCTTGATTTATTGTTGCAGGCATCAGGAAGTTCACTGAAGGGATTACCCTCACCGGTTCTGCAGAGCCCGAAGTGTAGAGGGATCTTGTGTCCTTGTTGAAGTTGGTCCAATCCTGAAGGATATTGATAGTTGGAAGTGGCTTTCCATAGGTATTTGGAGGAATCAGCTTGGTCTCTACCTTGTCGTAGTGTAAACCCATTTATTTTGGGAACCAACAAGGTTTACAGTGGTCCAAAGTATTAATTAGATGTTATGGTGATATAGATAGCAGCCAGGGACTAAATAGTATAATAGAAGAGAATCATCCATTAGTCACAGCTTTAAGTTCTGAGATAATACATAAATCTCCCCACAGAGAAAGGAACTTCAAGTATAGTAAAGGAGAGAATGAGCTTCAAATATAATACATCATAGTTGTGAGATCTACCACATAATAGTAATAGTCGCAATTAGCACCACATTGAGAATATTGAAAGACAAGGAGGTAGTATCAATGACAACAGAAAGTGCATACAAGTTACAACTAAAAGAAGAATTCAATACTTGATTCTTAAAATTGTATAGTTTCAATATCATCAATTAACCATCATGGCACTCAAAACGTAACTGTCACTGCTAAAAAGCATCAAAATAGTGAAAATATGGTAAACAAAGGCTACTATAAGATAGAAGTCATACAATCATAGCATCATTCTTTAGAATAGGTGGGGATGAGATCAGTCACAGGCTAGTATAAAAGAGCTAAATTCATATATAAGAAGATTACATTCACATAGGATAATGATAGTAAAGATAGTCACATGGTTATGATGCCTCAATCACACCTACATGAGAGTCACACAAATGTATACAGTTAGTATACGGTGGTTTTCTAACAATCCTAGCTTCACAAAGACAATTATTTCAAATGACAACTGCCTTCATGAAGGACAGAGGAAGAGAATGCATGTGAAGCAATAATAGTGCACACAATGAAGACAATTCATGAGCAACCAAGGAGTATGAATGATTGTATAAGCTAAAGAAATATAGAGCATTAAGAAGACAACACTCAACCTTGAAAATAATAACCATAAGAGCCTTCAAACAATGATTATAGGATGATGCAAATAAGAGAGCACAATGGTAATAACAGCAATCTTGAAATATGAAGCAACCAAAGGGCATAGAGTAGTTACATAAATGCTCCATTAATAGATCCAAATAGACCATTCAAGTATTACAGTGGTCTCATATGCAATCCTAAGAATGTGAATATGGTGAATTGAGAAAAGATTATCCTTAACATAGTGATTTTTACAGTCATTTTTGTATGAATGATGCAGAATACACAACCAGAGTGCAGTCTAAAGCATTAGTAGTCCAAAATGACTGTCTAGTAGCTCTTGACATGATTGGATAGTACATTATGATAGACCCTGTCAGGGTCTCAAAACATAGTCATAACATGACACTAACTAGTAAAGAAAAGGGTCTTAATATGCATTCATGGTGTGTATGAAATAGAGCAGCACCACCAAAGATATCATCTTAGAAGTTGCAGTCATCAAAGCAATTATAAAACACATAATGATATAAAATTAAAGGTAGCATAGAATAGCCTCAACAACCATAAGGACTATGATATTAAAGACAAAGATATCATATCTAAAAGATAGGCTTATTCCATTCACACTCAAACCTTATTACAAGTGAAAAATAGCCCAATGAAGAAATGCACTAGTGAATCACAGTAGAATAAGCATATAGTATTGTTGGATTATTGGGGAGATCGTTAGATTTGGTTGATCATTGTTGTTTCTAGGATATGTTTTTTTCATTTATGTCTACATATTCCTATGAGTTATTCTAGTGAGTTTGGGAAGAGTTTTTTATTCGGTTTTGTAGTTTGGTTTTGTTGATCACTGTTTTGCAGAATCTGCTATTTATTCTGGTATATTCCGGTGTGATCAGATCTTGTGCTTAAACTATGGATTACTTTTTGGGATGATTTTGTGTATCTTCATTTCAGATGGTTTGTGATTTGGTGCTCTACAAGTTATCTTTCCTTGTGACAGTTGTTGATTGGTTAAGTTCTTGAGCTTTGACACGTTAATCGATGAAGATTTCAAAAGAGGTGTTGGTGCAACTATTCTGGATTATTCTAACCTGCTTTTTGGTGTTTTCTATTTGTTTCATATTTGTTTTGGTGATTTGCATTGATTGTTGTGTTATTTTTTGGTGATTTCTATGAAGCGATGGTGATTTTTGTGTTATGCATTATTTATGGTGGTGTAGCGTGTTGCGTTTGATCTTGGTAGGATTTCCAGTGGATGTGATCATTTGGGAATTTGAAGTAGGTCCATGCTATTTAATGTAAATCATAATATTGGTCTAGTGGTCGATCTTTGTATCATGCAATGTAATTTTTATAATTGTGAATTGAGGGTTGAGGTTTTAGCTAACCTTATTATCAAGGTTGATGATTTGTATATATAGGTGAGATTATTATGTCATTTAGGTGTCGGTATTATGTCTACATTATCAGAGAGAGGTGATTGTGAGAACATGATATTTATCATTCAATGAAGTGTTGAGGTGAGATTGGTGTTGCAAAGAAGACAATTGTGCTTAACTAGAATTGTCATCAGGCATTTGTAGATGCTATCATTGCAGTTTATTCCTTCTAGATTGTAGTCCGAATCATATTGTAAGTCAGCGAGATTTCCCTTAGGGTTATAGCCTTCTTGGCATATATCTTTTGAACAGTGAGCTCTAGGTAGTGTGCTTGAATGCATGTGCATTCCCCATTATAATATTTTCATATTCTACTACAGAGTATCATCTTACTGCAGGTAGGTTCCCACCATGGTTTTTCCCTTAACTGAGTTTTCCATGTCAAAAATATTAGTGTTCTGTGATGTGTTGTTAATTTGCTTAACTGTTATTGTTGTAGTCGATCAGTTTATGTTTTGAAGTTTAATTTGTTGTGATCCAGTGAAGACTAATTCAGCCACCCCCCCTCTCAGTCTTCACTTGATTGCTACTAACAATTGGTATCATAGCTAGATTTTCCAGTAGAAGATTAATCTCTTGAGGAGATCAGGGATGGCAACTCAAGGTATTCTTTTCAAGAAGGAAAGCCTAAGGTTTGATGGAAGTAACTATACTATGTGGAAGAGATGGATAAAGGTGCATTTGAAATGTCTTGGAGAAGATTATTTGAAGATTACTAAGAATGCCTATGTTGTTCCTTGGAATGGACCATCCACTGATGAGGTTAAGGAAGTTGAATATAAAATCAAAGAAAAGGAAGCATTACTTAGTGCCCTAACTGATTCTGAAATGATAAATGTTATGGAACTTCAGACTACACATGAGATCTGGGTGAAGCTTGAAATCATGTATGAAGGTGATAGTCAAGTGAAAGTTGCTAAGTTGCATATTTTAAAAGGAAAGTATGAGACAATGAAGATGGGAGATGATGCGAACATATATTCATATATGGCTAAGGTGAATGAGCTTGTCCTTGGTATCAAATTTGCCAGTGTAAAGATTGAAGAAGATGAGATTGTTGCTAAGGTGCTAAGATATTTGCCTCCTTCTTATAAACATAAGGTTGTTGTTATTAATGAGATACGTAGTGTAACTACAGTTACAAGAGATGTGTTGGTTGTTAAACTTGTTACATTTGAGTTGAGAAAATTTGGAGAATCACTTCGAAAGTCTGAGACAGAATTTAAAGCATCAACATTGGTATTCAATAAGTAGAAATATGATCCTGATGATTGCAGGATATCCAAATATGAAAGAGAAAGAAGAGAGATAGGAGAGCAAGAAAGAGAGCTTGATGATCTTGAAGCACTAATTGCCCAAAGATTGCCTAAAGGTGCCGGTAAATATGATGGAAAGTTGCCCTTAAAATGTTTTTCTTGTAATAAGAAGACATTTTTCTTCTAGATTCCCAGAGAGAATGGCTAAGTATGATAGACATGATAAGTTTGATAAGCATGATAGGAATGATAGATATGAGAAGCATGAAAAGTATGATAAGCCTTATAAGTCTAACCGGAAGTTTAGGAACCAGAAGAACTGTTATTATGTTGTAGATAAAGGTGTCACAGATGATGAATCAGAAAGAGATGAAGTTGTGTTTATTGTCATTAAAGAAGATAGACCCTTACCTATTGATTCCACTAGTTGTTATGTTGAGGAGAAAGCTTTGGCTACAAAGATAGAAGAAAAGGGTGAATGTGTGATTGACAGCAATTGTTCACATCATATGACTGGTGAACAAAGCAGATTTGTAAGCATAGAAAGGTATGATGGTGGAATAGTTAGATTTGGTGATTACAAAGTGTATGCGGGAAAAGCAGGTCTATAGAACTTAAAATGCAAAAAATGAAGCCTAAGGAGCCTTGCTCACACACCCATAGGACTTCTTGGTGCAAGTTATGGAGTCATGAAGAATGACTCAACTTCCCAAGGTTGGTTCCATGGTTCTCTATCTCACAAGGTCCCCCAAACCAATTTCTTTGCTCTCAGATCACTAAGCAAAGTGGTTTAGGGATGACAAATGCAAGAACGATGGATGTTTTGGTTGATTTTAACATGAAATGCATCCTAAGCTATGCATGATCCTACAAATGCAATAAACTAGATTATAAGATGACAATATTAGTAGAAAGACTATCATAGCATGATATACTAGTCTATGATTAAGCTAAATGATAAGGAAAATACTCTAAACATGCATATTTAGATTAATTCCTATTGAAAAGAGAGGATAAATGATGAGCACAAATGGTATATTAAAGCTTGGATGGATTTTAGTATAATTATGATGCTAAAGACTTGGATGATATTAAAATGGAGGATGGAGAGCTCTATTTATAGCAAAAATGGGGCAATGGATGGCCAGGATTGAAAGAGTTAATCAAGGGTTGAGTTTGAAAGTTGGGAATCCATGTTTGCAATTTGCACCAATGAAATGGTGACAAATGTCAACATAAGGTTGGGTTGAGAAGAGAGGTAGGAAGCATTAAATGCTTGAGAAGACCTCATGGTTACCTTAGGGGGTAAGGGTTAAGGCTAGGTTAGGGTTATCCAATGGATAAAGGTTTTATCCAAAGGATAAACTCTTGTGCAAAGGATTAAGGACTAACTAGGGTAAAAGCAATAAATGCTTGATGAGACCCTTGGGTTGCATGGAGGTTGAGTTTAGAGAAAGTCTCTAATCATGCAAGAGGGTTGAGTTAACCATTAATGGTTTGGAAGAGAAAGTTGTTGGAGACTTGAAGCCTTTAATGGTTATCAAAGACTTTAAGGGTTTGAGAAGTGACTTCCCTTTGCTTAGGGATGTGACAATATTTAGGAGATGGGTTAGGCTAAATTAGAACTGATTAGAAGAATCTAGAAGGGGTTAGGAATAGGGTTTAGGAGGCAAGTGGGAGATGTAGGATTTTGCAAGTGGATGGAGAAATAGGATTTAATTGAAATAAAGTTAATTTAATTCAATTTGGTTGGGATTCCTTATTTAATTAAATGTAAATTTAATTAAAAGGTTTAGAAGAATGGATTTTAATCAAATAAAATGATTTATTCAATTAAATAACCTAAAAGGGGGTTAATTTTAATTAAATAAATTGAGTAATTTACTTAATTAAATAGAGGGATGTGGATAATTTAATTAAATTAGATTTAATTAAATAGAGAAATGAACATAAAATATTCATTTAGGAATATAGTCATTTTTATACGTCTACATTTTGCCCCTCTTTGAAGTGACATGTGTGCACATGTTAATTCAAAGAAAATGATGTGTCCCTAAAATTTGATTATGATCAGTGTTGTTTTTATATTTTCATGTCGTGCCCCAAATTTGATAAACGATGTTTGATAATGCCCCCTCGGGAGATGAATCAAAATTTGGAAAATTTGATTTGATGTGATAATTGTGTTTGCATTGTAAAATTTTGGCTATGTTGAATGCTAAAATTGATTCATCTCCCGATATTGATGTGTGCGAGGACACAAGGAAGACCATGAGCAAATTACATGCTCAATCCCCTAACCCTAATTTCATTTTACCCTATAAAAGGGGAAAAGTGCAATGTTTTGTCTCATTTGTGTTTGTTTGACTTGGAGAGAGAGAATTTTGGAGAGAAGAAAAAATGCCTATTCCATATTCTACGCATCGATTTGAGCACGTTCGGAGGTATCGGAGGCCTGCCGCGTATGGACCACTGGTAAGTCAACCTGCTTGACCCCTTTTTGATTTTTGATTTTTTCATTTTTGGTCACGTTTTGAATTTTAGCATGCGGCTTTTTCATTTTAGCGCATATAGGTAGTCGGTTAGCGCATATGAAAACTTTTGTAGTGCATAGGGTTTTAGATTTTGGGTAGCGTCTGAAAACTTAGGGTAGCACATAGATTTTCTAGGTTAGCGCATAGCCATAGATTAGCGCATTAGGGACACAGGGTAGTGCAGAGCGTTGAACGGGTAGCGCATCGGGTGCATAGGGGGTCGCATGGGTAGGGGTAAGTAGCCCCTAGGTCTGACCTAGCGCATAGGGTTAGATAGGTGGCGCAAGCATGGGCTAGGTTAGCGCATGGATAGATTTTATCGCTGAGGGTAGATTAGATAGCACATTGGAAGGAATAGGTAGCACATAGAGTCAATCTAGCACATGGCGTAGATAGGATAGCGTGTGGAGAAAATAGGTTAGCGCATGGGATAGGTTTAGTGTGTAGTCAAATTTAGTTAGCGCATGTGGTAGGTTTTGTGAGAGGATGATTTGTGAATGAGGAAAATTTGCATGATAAGGTCAATTTTGCCGGGATAAGTGCAATTTGTTTGTTTCTATGTCTGCTGTAATGGTTTTCATAGTTTGTCCAATATGAGTGTTGATATAACTTGGTTTGATTTTTGATTTTTCAAGTTATTTATAGATATTAATGTGGAATTGATATGAACTTGATTTGATTTGCATTGTTTCAAGTTGATATATGTGAAGCTTGAAGTGTGTTACAAGCTGATATGATTGTGGAACTTGAGTTGTGTTACAAGTTGATATGGGTTGGAAACTTGAGTTGTGTTACAAGTTGATGTGATGTGTAAACTTGAATTGTGTTACAAGCTGATGTGATGTGGAAACTTGAGTTGTGTTACAAGTTGATATGATTTTTGAAAACTTGAGTTGTATTACAAGTTGATATGGATGGACATGATGTAGAACTTGATTAGATTTTCAAAGTTTTCAAGTTTTTGATGTGAATTTGATTTTGATATCTATGTTTTGATGAGGAAACTGATATTGGACTTGTTTTGTTGTTTGACAAGAGCGATTGGGAGTGGTTCAGTCATGCGAGCAGTTCCTGAGATCATGGGCATTGATACCACGGTTGTCACAGGCTGAGCTAGACACTATTGATAGATGCGGCTTGTCTTCCCTACTAGATATGCCTCGGTTTACTGTGAACCGGGGTTTACTTATAGCACTTGCAGAGAGATGGAACAGTGACATGAATACCTTTCACTTTGCCACAAGGGAGATGACAGTGACCCTAGAGGATTGTTACCGGATCCTGCGTATACCTGTAGTAGGTGCACTACTACCTTATGAGCAGTCAGAGGAGGGCGGGACAGATGTACTTCCTCGTATATTTCACAATGACATAGTGTGTGGATATGAGATCCCTTGGCAGGAGTTTCTCGATTTGGACTATGCCCCTCTTCCATCAGTACTGGCAGGCTTTATAGGTGGTTTTCTATTTCCCGACTGTAGGTCGAAGGGACTATCCATAGGATGGGGATTGGTGCTGGAAGAGATGGTTACACAGGGTTGCAGGTTTGCATGGGTATCAGCTATGCTAACCCATTTGTACAGGGACTTGCTTGAGGTAGTCTACCTGGGTTACGGCAGTTTGTCAGCTGGCGTGACACTTCTATAGGTATGGTGTTGGGAGCATATTCCCACAGCTAGGCCATTGGTGGATAGAGATAGGCCTATTGGGCGTGCATATGCATATGGATACAGGGGGTTAGTTGTCCAGCGGAAGCTAGGCAAGCTAGAGCATTGGAGGAGGGTATTGGATGACATTGATACAGTCATATGGCGATCGTATACAGGTTGTGAGGTTTGGGCTGAGGATGGGTTGGAGATGCCATACATCTTCATGACTCAATTTTTGATAGGGCAGACCCCTTTTGTGATCAAGAGATTCTTGGTTACTAGAGTTTTGCGATAGTATAGTTGTCAGTAGGGGATACCATAGGGGACCTATTTGTATGCACATTAGAGGCAAGATATATTGAATTGGGGCCGACTATTGATAGTGCGGCGGCTGTAGAGGAGTTTGTGCAGTTAGCGGGCTAGATATGGGACTATGCCCTTGAGATACTAGATGTTGGTATGACGGATGAGTTTGCCAGATTGTTTGCAACTCGTGTCATGGCGAGGATATCAAATCCAGTGGAGATGCAGCCCGCTTTTGATGATGATGAGGATGAGGGAGGTGGAGATGGGGATGAGGGAGATGATGGAGGTGGTGGAGGAGGATAACGAGGGAGAGGATACCAAGGGAGGAGAGGAGACAGGGGTATAGATGGTGGTGATAGAGGGGTGGAGAGAGTAGTTTGATGGGTTGTGATGGATAGAGAGAGAGGAGGATTGGAAATTGGAGCAGGGGTTGAGGGGAGAGTAGCAGAGGTGATAGCAGCGGTGGGAGGGACTAATGAGCTGAGATGACCAACTTAGAGGAGGAGGACTGATGTGCTACCTCCACCAGCACTGAGGACAGGGGGAAGGATGTGGAGTGCGTCTTCCCAGGTACCCCTTCAGGTTCAGGTTTGGATGCATCAAGAGGATGCACAGATTAGGACCCTATAGGTAACAGTGCAGAAGTTGCAGGCACAGTTATTGGCGCAGCAGCGTCAGATTACACAGCTGACCACTGAGCGTGATACTGAGATAGAGCGGCGGGGTCAAGTAGAGGAGCTCGTAGCAAGCCTGCAGAGAGTGGCAGTAGGTGGTCCGATGAGAGACACCTTGAGAGAGCTGGCTTTGAGAGCCAAGGAGGTGGAGTACTACTGGTGCCATTACAAGGATGCGGTGCCTAGGGAGCGCTGAGTACAGAGTTTCACACAGTCGAGATCGAGTCGATCTTGAGAGACTGGTTCGCAATCAGAGAGAAGAGGTGTGACAGGGCCTCATAAATAGGATCCTCCTGGAGATCCAGGGGCTGGGACATCTGCATCGAGAGTATCTCCCTCAAGAGATAGTCACTCTTGAGAGACATTCTCTCCATTGTATTTTTTATCACTGTTTTTGTTGTATTAGGCATAGACATGATAGATATTGTACATTGATCATTTGTTGATATATATACGACACCATTTTCTGTGATTATGTGATGCGTTATGGATTTATGTTGTTTATATGCTTGTGCTTATTCTATGATGATGTAATACTTAGATAGATGTATGTGATGTGAATGCATGATGTTATGAGATGTATCTTGAAAATGAGATGTATGATGTGATAATGATGTACAATGACTTGTAAAATGATATGCAACTAATTGTAAAATGATATACAACTAATTGTAAAATGATATGCAACTAATTGTTTTTGGAGCATCCTCATTCTGCATTTGTCATCCGATATAGCCACATGTTATTTGATTTCGATAGATATATCATCATTGAGCATTGATTGATCTTGGGATATGTTGAAAATTTATACAAGTATAATGGTATAATTGAACCATGATGACCTAAGAAAAATTTACATGATGTTTGATTTTGCAAGATAGCACAAGCATCAAGGTATAATTGAACCAGGACGACCTGAGTGTGGATTGCATATAAACAAACAAAATTAAACCATTTGTATGCATAAAGTGGAATCATGTCTTCAATGATGTGTTGAATCACATCTCGAGACAAGTATTTACATAGTACAAATGATCGCCTCACAAACAGAAACTAACAAAATATTGGAGTTTCTCGATGTTTCTCTAGCTTGAAGCATTGTGGAGAAAATGTAGAGAATCCAATAGTTCAAAAAGTTCAAATGCAAGAATAGTCAAAACTTTATGCAATATGCAAAAATTTGATACTTTAGAAAATCATCCATCATATTTCTTTTGTGATTCCTTGTGTGATCGATCAATGTTTTGCTTTGTGTGAGCCTTTGTTTGTTGGATATGATATTTTGAGTTTTGCAAATAGTTTTGATGGTTTGAACATGCTGCAAGTTTTAGACGGTTATTGCCCCTAGCTAAGTATACCTCTCGATGCGGATTTGTACAATGATTACCAAGCCATGGTGAAATGTGGTGAAAGGCTAGATGGAAAAATTAGGATAGTGACTACACTAAGTATGTCCTGAATGGTATTTGTGATAAAATGTAGGGTGATGGTCGATACTGCTTTATTGCAGAGATGAGGAAATGGATATAGATAGAGGAGTTGTTCTTTCACAATAGCACCTATTACCAGGTTTCCACTAGTTGCTTTTATTGTAACATTTTATTTGCTTTCTCTTAATTTTCTGATTTTTTTTTTTTGTCTTCTCCGTGCATTAGACTACTCAAGTGTAGTATTTCTTCAGATGGATGTCGTTAGTTGGTTCATCGAGCACATCTCCTTCTGAAGTTGTTAGTTGATAAGCACCTAATCCGTAGACTGATATGATGACATAGGGACCTAACCAGTTAGGTTCAAATTTCCCTTTCTTTTCTCGATCTTGTTGATTTCTAGGATTTTCCTTGAGTACTAGGTCACCAATTTTAAAAATCCAAGGAATGACTTTGTGGTTGTAGCTTTTGCACATGCATTGCTGATAGGCTTTGAGATGAGTATAAGCACACTGGCGTCTTTCATCCAATAGTTCATTTTCTTGCAGTAGTTAACTCGATACTCTTCATCTGGGATTAAGCCTTTTAGAGAGACTCTGAGAGATGGAATTTCTACCTCCAGTGGTAAAATAGCTTCTGATCCATAAACTAGTGAGTATGGTGTAGCTCCGGTAGGTGTGCGAATGCTATTTCTATATGCCCAAAGTGCTGGATTAAGCTGTACATGCCAATCTTTGTCTGCATCATTCACTGTTTTCTTTAGGATTTTCAATATTGTCTTGTTGGATGCTTTTGCTTGACCATTCCCCTATGGGTAGTAAGGTGTAGAGAAATGATGTTGGATTTTGAATTTTTCACATAGTTCTTGGACATCTTGGTTTTTGAAAGGTCATCCATTATTAGTGATGATGGAACTCAGGATGCCATATCTGCAAATTAGATAGTTAAGGATAAAAGAGGCAATTTGTTTCCTAGTCACTGTGGTCATGGGGACTGCTTCAATCCACTTGGCAAAGTACTTTGTTGCAGTTATAATGAACTTGTGTCCATTTTAGGAGGAAGGATGAATTTTGCCAACTAAGTCCAAACCCCACTAACAAAAGGGCCAGGATGTTGTGAATGGCTCCAGTTCCTGTGCTGGTGCATGTATCAGATTGCCATGGATCTAGCATTTAGGACACTTCTCAGCGAAATGGTAAGAATCTTTTTCCATTGTAGGCCAGTAGTATCCCATCCTTAGAAGCTTTTTAGCAAGAGTAGTACCACTATAATGTGTTCCAAAGATACCTTCGTGAAGCTCATGTAAAGTAGAGTCAGATTCATTATGATCAAGGCAACGAAGAAGAGTACCATCTAGACCTCGATGGTACAAAGTATCAGCAGTAAGGGTATAATGGGCAGCTTGTCGGATAAAGTTACATTTTTGGTTTCGGGACAAGTCAATGAGTAGGATATTGTTCTTAAGATACTCATATATCGGTCCATACAATGGGGAGTCTGAACCAGTTAAGGCATAGATAACCTGGGATTTCAAATGGTCATAGGCTGGGGAGAATAGTTGCTCTACCAGAAACTCATAATGACTCTGTTGTTCTAGAATTTGTAGTAATGAAGCGATAGTAGCCATTGCATCGACTGCTTTGTTGTTCAATCTTGGTATTTGCTCGAAGGTGATGTGTGCAAAATATTGCTTGAAGTCATCCACCATTCGCTTATAGGGGAGCAGCTTGTCATCCTTTGTCTGATAGTCATTGTTGATTTGATTGACGACTAATTGTGAGTCTCCATAGACTTTCAACTCTGTGATTTCCATTCTACGGCCATTTTGATGCCTATAACTAATGCCTCATATTCAGCCACATTATTTGTGTGTGGAAACATAAGCCTATATGATCTTGGTATAGTGTGTCCTTCCAGAGTGATGAATAGAATGCCAACACCTGAACCATGTTGTGTGTAGGATCCGTCAAAGTATAGGGTCCATTGTTTGGTAGAGATAGATAGAATGTCCCTATCTAGAAATTCAATCTCCATAGTCTGTTTTCCTGGTAGTGGTGCTTTTGCTAGTTGATATGCAATTTCTTGTCCCTTGATATCTCTTCGCTCTGTATAGTGGATGTCAAATTCACTGATAATCATGACCCATTTAGCCAATCGGCCTGTAAGAGTTGCCTTGCTGAGTACATATTGAGAGGATCATTTTTTGCAACTAGCTTGATTGTGTGAGATAGCATGTAATGTCAAAACTTTTGGGAGGTGAAGACTACAGCCAAACAGGCTTTCTCAATAAATGTGTAATTGAGCTCATATCCTTTCAATGTCCTGCTGATGTAGTATATTGCTTGTTCCTTTCCTTGTTGATCTTCTTGTGCCAATAGTGCCCCTAGTGAAATGTCTGTTGTGAAAATGTAGAGAATAAGTGGCTTCCCTACTATCAGTGGTACTAGAACTGGTGGTTTCATCAAATACTACTTGATTTGATAGAAATATTCTGCACACTTGGCTTCCCATCTGAACGGTAGATTTTTATGTAGCAGATGATTGAATGGTAGGCTTTTATCTACTAGTTGGGCGATGAATCACCTGATTGATTGGAGTCATCCTTGTAGCAACCTGAGTTGGCTGATGTTCGTTGGTGGTGGCATTTCCATAATAGCTTGTACCTTTGTTGGATCCACTTCAATACTATGTAGCCTAGTAACTTGCCTGATGTAACCCCAAAGACACACTTCTTAGGGTTGAGCCTGACTTGGAATTTCTCCAATCAATCAAAAATCTTTGTTAAGATGCTTAGGTGTTCTGCTCTGGTGAAGGATTTATCTAGAAAATCATCCACATAATCTTCCATGAAGGTATGCATCATGTCATGGAATATTGTTGGCATTGCTCATTGATAAGTTACCCCTGCATTCTTTAAGCCAAAAGGCATGACATTCCAACAATATGTTCCCCAAGGATAGGTGAACGTTGTTTTATCTTGATCCTCTGGAGCAATCTTGATTTGGTTATAGCATGAGAAACCATCCATTAGTGATAGCATTGCATGGCCTACTGTGAGGTCTACAATTATGTCAATACTTGGCAAAGGAAAATCATCCTTTGGACAGGCGTTGTTGACATCTCTAAAATCTGTGTATATTATGATATTGCCATCTGGTTTTGAAACTAGTACGATGTTGGAAATCCATTCTGCATAGTCGATGGGTCAGATGAATCTGACATCCAATAGTTTCTTTAGTTCATCTTTGACCATGAGTGCCACATGGGAATTCATTTTTATCAGTTTTTGCTTAATTGGCTTAGCTCTTGGAGCCATAGATAAGTGATGCATGATCAATTGTGGATCGATCCCAGGCATATCTGCGTATGCCCAAGCAAAGTTGATTTGCTTTTCTCTAAAAAATTTGGCAAATTCTAATCTTTCTGCTTCTATCAAAGATTTTACAAGGTGTATATTTTTGGTTGCTTCTGTAGTACCAATGTTGAAATATGGGTGATCGCTCATGAAAATGTTCAGGAAGAGTGTCAAGTCTCCCACCTTTAGGTGCCTTAAAAAGGTTTTCACCCTCATATGCATCCTTTATTTTTACTTTTTTGTGATCTAGAGCTGCCATTGACTGGTTTTCAGCATCAGATCCTTTATTTGGTTTATTTTTGTGACTGAGAGACTTGGCACTCCCATGGTTGCAGACATCATTACTTTGTTCACTGGTAGAGCTTGTTTCCAGATTGATGGTTCATAGGTAGTGAATAATAGATTAATCATTTGGGAAAATTGGTATATCATGAATTTCAGGTTTGTCCCAATCGATGAGGTCAGGAAAGACAAGTGGTAAGGGATAATTTGGTGGATCAAGTTCTACTACGGTAAGTGTCAGGATAGAGGTTTCATTGTGATTGGTTCGGGTGTTAAAGTAGTTCAGGATTCTGTCGAGGTCTTCAATGGTATCATCCTCTGTATAGACTTGTTCATAATGTTTCTACTCGCTTTCCTTAGCGTCATAGATATTATGTGGTCCAAATTTAGGTATTCTAATTTCTGTGTTATGCTCTTCTTGAGAAAGGGATATGGAACTAGTATTTTTAGCGGTATCTTCAGTAGCATTTGAGCAGCTACCCCATTCATATTCATTGGAATCAGTCTCAGAGTTATCATCCCAGATCTTTCCAGTGCTGTAAACAGGTATGTTGAATGGAGAAAATAGATCTTTAATAATTGATACTGTTTTGCTGGCTTTTTCTAATTCTGTGTCAGATCCTGCTTCTATTCTTTGCATTTGTTCGTAGATTGTTTCTTCCCGGGGAGGAATGATGTTGCCCGGAGGTGATTCTGCTTTGTTGGATATTTGTTCATGAATATGAGCTATTGTCGTAGATGTTACATTCTTATTAATGATGGGCTTCTCCTAATGTTGCTTCTTTTCTTGATGTTCATGTTCCTTACGGATTGTCTCTGTTGACTCAAATAGTGCTTCTTGCCAGGATTCTTCTTTTTACTTCTTCTTTGCTTTCCACTAAGGTTTCTGATATTTGCGTGGTATTTTCTTTGGTAGTAGAGTGAATTTAAAGCCCAATCCTTTTTTGTCTTTACTAAATTGTGAAGGAGGATCCAATGGTTTTGTGACACCTTCCTGACGCTTACCAATAGGTCCTTTGCCATTGTATCCCATTTATTGCATGATTAAGTAACCTTTTCCATATAGGTGTGTGGGTATAGCTACTTCCACAGTAGCTGCTCTGTCTTCTTCCTCATCTTTGTATAGCCAACTAAGGATATCCTTTTCCTCGGATTCATGTGCTAAAGTGCCAAGTTGAATAAATGTGTCATCGAACTTGGTGATGGGCTGAGTTTCTTGATGTGTTGATGTTGTAGGTAATCCATGAGATCTAGGTGATGTGGGTAAGCTGGTCAAACACATGGGTTCCAAAGAGTATTCCCCCATGCCCTGTTCTTTGATTTTCATTTTCTGCTTGAAATCTCCAGGTAATGATTCAGACTTTTCTTTTTGATTGGATGCCACAGGATTTTGTTTCTCTCTATTATGCAGGACCAAACTGTCCTAGGCTGCCCCCATTCCATTACAATGTTGAAATAGATTATGATCAGCAGATATAGAAACCTCCTGCCCATTATAGGGGAATTTGACACACTAGTGATATATAGAAGGTACTGCTTGCATTTCATGTATCCATGGTCAACCCAATAAGATATTGTAGGTGAGGTCTATGTCTAAGACCTGGCATATAGTATCTTTTTGTATTGGTTTGACTTGAATCGGCAACACCACTATTCCTTTAGAGTATCTTTCTTCATCATCATATGCCTTTATGGTAATCTTTTTGTGGGGATCAATAGACTCCTTTGAGAAGCCTAATGCATGGATAAGTTTTAAGGTACATATATTAAGCCCAACTCCTCCATCTATCAATACTCATTTTACTTGGTGTTTATAGGCAATGACTTCAATATAGAGAGGAGTGTTATGTGGATGACTTAGTGAGATATTATCATGCTCCAAAAAAGTGAGATTATGAGGCCTTGTCATATGAGTGATCATGGCTTGGAATTTGTCCACATCCAGATCTTGAGGTACATTTGTTTCTAATAACACTTGCTCCAATATGTCTTTGTGTTTCAGAGAAAGTTTCAGCAATTCCAGTATAGATATTTGAGCAGGAGTTTTGTGCAGTTGGCTGACTAGATCATATTGAATTTTGGGTATAGCGCTTGTTGTTGACGTATGTCCTTTCAAGACATATTTTTGAGCCCTTGTTGTTACATTGACAGATTCATGATCACGTTGATCTCGAATTGTGATGACATTGACTTGATTATCTTTAGCTGATATATGATTGATGGTGTTATTGTAAATGTGATTGATACGAGCTCCACGTGTATCGTTCAAGGTTGAAGCTCCATCTTTGTTATAGTTTGGAAGAGGATTCTTAAAGGCTTCATGGTCACTGTTTGTCTTGAGACCATCTACCATCAAATCACCTCTATCAATCATGTCTTGAACAATGTTTTTCAGCCTCATGCAATCATTTGTTTGATGACCTTTGTTGCGATGAAAATCACAAAAGTGTGAGTCATTCCACCAAGGTGGTTTGATTTGTGGTTCATAGTTGCTGATTGTTGGCAAAGAGATAATTTTGTTTGCTAGGATTTCTCTGAATGCTGACTCCAGTGATTGCCCCAATGGCGTGTAGACACATTTTTGGAAATTGTTGGTGCCACCTCGTGAATTGTTATTAGGTCCTCGATTTGTGGTATTGTTTTGAATATTGTTGGTGTTTTTTGTGTTGGGTTGACCTTGATTGGTATTCTATGTGTATGTGTTAGTGTCTGGGTTAGCACCTTTGGGGTTCTTTGTAGCTTGAGGATTACCTGATAATGCGAGCACTGGCTGTTTAGATTTTGGATCATGCGATACATTGCTTCCTTCGTTTCCATTATTTTTATTTCGAGTCCAGAATCTAGATTTGTTCTAAACATGTCTGTGTCAAAGTCTTCAAGAAGTTCAACCCCTTTGCTTGTAAGCATGAGCAGGTACTTTTCCTTGTCATTTTCCATGAGTCTTTCCACAAATTTTTGGAATGAACCACTTTCTTGGCATTCCTGAAGAAATTCTTCAGAAATTTCAGTATCCTCTAGGTGTCGACCTTCAAAAGGATTTGATAACCTCTGATTCATACTGGATTCTGCTTATGCCTCACTTTGTTTGTTTTATTGAGAGTGAGTAACAGGCATTTTAGTATAATCTTTCTGTGATAAAGGGGGCAAAATCCTCTTTGATATGTTACTTGAGGGTTGGTGGTTCAAATCGAGGTATGTTGTAAGTGATGCACTCGTCGGGAAAGAATGCCAGATTGATCTTTCCTCCATGGTTTATGATTTGACTGAATGCAGATTTTTGACAATATGTCCTAGTCTTCAAAGGCTCCTTGTCAAATTCGTTGGATTTGTTCTGGATATAAAGTTTGACGTGATGAAGAAATGTTCGATGAGATTTGAAGAGTTGATGATTGATGTATAAAAATTTATTTCTTTTGACAAATTTGGAAAAACTTGGTTGTTGTTTCTTCAACTGAGTGTTACGATAAATATTCTTTCTTCTCAGAATATGAGGATTAGTCATGCATAAGCGATTAATGGTTTCCTTTGAGTTGTTTTGGATTCAGTTGATCTTGTTTTGAAGACTCAAGTTTTACTTTACCAAAGTGAAGGTTTAGATGCCCCCTCACGACAAAGTGTGCCAAATGATATGGATAAAGTTTTTCGATATGGAAACTTGATTTGACAACTTGAATTTCTTGAACAAGTGTTTGGGATAAAGTCCATGAGATGATAAAAGACCTATTCGTCACTTATGATGATGTTTCCTGATTTTGATAGGATAGATATGTTTATCATGTAACCAGTTTTGGATTCTAGACAACTTTTGTTTGACTAGAAATTTGCCTTGGAAATAGCTTTTAATGTTTTGTTTCTGATACTCTATTTTGACGAAAATGAAGCTGATGAAAGGAGGTTTTCAAAAATGTTTTCAAAATTTTCCAAATCTATCTCTATTCTGCCCCCTGTTTTTCTGATTTTGATCACGCGCTAAAGTAGAGATAGGATGCGCTACAGAAAGTTTTCAATGCGCTAAGGAAAAGACCACACGCGCTAAGCTGCCCCCAGCTATGCGCTAACTAGTTTAGACTATTTTCTTTTGTTTTCTATTTTGCTCAAAATGTTATGTGCTAGTATGGGCCTGTGAAGCGTTGACTGATAACCTCTATGCACTAGTTTTTGACTCCTACACGCTAAGCTGATACTTCCATGCGCTAGACTATTTTCCTGAAACGCTAAGTTACGACTGTGGTTTTGGATTCTTGGTAAAGCGCTACTGTTAAGACTTGACACACTAAAGTTTAGTTTCAATGCGCTAAAAGATAGTTCACATGCACTAAGAGGTTGTTTTTACGTGCTAGACTGCCCTGATGCATTGATTTGGGTGTTTTCTGCGATTTTTGGATCTTTGTTTTGAATTTTTCAATGTTGATAGATGATTTTCTGAAGTAACAAATGAAAGCATGGCACCAAAGAGACAACCATCTTTCTTAATCTAACAATAAGTGTATGTTTTGTGAGGATGTGTTCAAATCCCCAATGTTTTAACAGGTTTGGATATAAAGAATACACTTCAAGAAGACTATTTATTCAAAGGTCATAAGTAATATCATAGCCCACTAGTATTGATACTCCGTCAGCTCAAACAGCCATGTCACCCCCTAGAAGGTGCCCGTTTTTTTGCCTTTTGCTAGAAATTAACTCAAAGTTAATTGCTTCACAATTGAGTAGTTATCTTGGGAGATATATGGTAAGTAATCTTGGGGGCAGATTCTTCCCCACCCTTGCACTATGATATTACAAATGTCTGGTTACTGACTTGGCTCAAGGTTTCTATTTCTAAGGTTCGTAATCAGGCTTCTCGTTTGGCCGTCAGTGATAAACTCCCTCAAGAGGCTTCTCAACCTTTAGAACAAAGGCTTTACGTATCTCAAGGATACTGGGGGAAGGCTAATCGTTGTGCACAACCATTGAAAAGGACTTTCATCACTTTCCACTTTTGATTATAGTGGGTTGGAACACTTGGCATCAAAGTCGTTTCCCACTTAGGTCGTTCCCTTCACACCGGCCACGAATGGCTTTAAGAGTTTTTCAACCCCTCGGGAAGGCAGGCCCGCTAAAGGTTTTAAAATGCTTGAAATGACTGAAAGCGTAAGAGTAGTCTGGCTTTTTGATCACCCAGTTAAGGGGAGAGCATAAGCCTTCTACTTTCGAGACAAGGCAAACAAGGTTCTTTTTACCTTTTAAGTCAGTGATTTTCTAAGATCTATACGGAGATGTTGCTCCACGAAAACATGGTGTTCTTTTTATTTCCTTCAAAGCAATGATTTTCTAGTTTATTGAAAATAAAAGGTCAACAAAGCAAAATTTTGATCTTGGTCAACAAAACAAAAGCGATGTGTGGTCAACAAAATAAAGCGATCAAAAGGGGAAGAACTTCCCTCTTTGATTGTAACTGACTTTTGTGACTTAGTGTGATTCTTTACTTTTCCCAAATTAAAATGAATCCTTTTATGCACCAAAGGATGGTGAAGTTCCTTTTAAGCCCTTTGCAAAAATGAGAATTTGTTTTGTTCTTTTTAAAAGCCCAAATTTAGAAATTTCCTTCTAGAAAAGCAAGAAAATTGTTGTTGTGATTCATTTTACAGCCCAAAGTAAGGTGAGTCCAATTTCATCCAATAAGAATTAAAATAACTCTAAATTTTAACTAACTTTAACTAAGCTAGCAAAATCTAAAACTATTTGTAATTCTACAAATAAAATCCAGCTCTACCTGCAAGAAAATGTCAGAGTCCTGCAAAATTTCAATCAAATAGTTAGGAAAATATGGGTTTTGGTGGACTTCTACAAGTCTAATCCTTTTAATTTCGGTTACAATTTTCTTTTTATTTTCTGTCTGTGATGCGCTACAGGATGACTGTGATGCACTATATAACAGATCTGATGTGCTATGTTGTTTTCCAAATGCGCTAAGCTGATTTCCAGATGCGCTGCTCTATTTTTCTCTTGTGCTGAGACCTACAGGAAAATATTAGTGGGATGATGCACTAAGATAAAGACTTCACGTGCTATAGAATAGACCCCACGTGCTAAACAGTAAGCGGGATGCGCTAGACTATTAACTGGATGCGCCAGGGACTGTTCCCACACGTTGATTCTTGTTTTCCACGTACCTGCAAAAGGGGTTAAATTCAAAAACCGATTTTATATATGGGGTCAGGCCCCACGGGGGGCGCCAAAAATGTATGCGAGAAAAGTGAGTCAATAGAACTTAAAATGCAAAAAATGAAGCCTAAGGAGCCTTGCTCACACACCCACAGGACTTCTTGGTGCAAGTTATGGAGTCATGAAGAATGACTCAACTTCCCAAGGTTGGTTCCATGGTTCTCTATCTCACAAGGTCCCCTAAACCAATGTCTTTGCTCTCATATCACTGAGCAAAGTGGTTTAGGGATGACAAATGCAAGAACGATGGATGTTTCGGTTGATTTTAACATGAAATGCATCCTAAGCTATGCATGATCCTACAAATGCAATAAACTAGATTATAAGATGACAAGATTAGTAGCAAGACTATCCTAGCATGATATACTAGTCTATGATTAAGCTAAATGATAAGGAAAATACTCTAAACATACATATTTAGATTAATTCCTATTGAAAATAGGGGCTAAATGATGAGCACAAATGGTATATTAAAGCTTGGATGGATTTTAGTATAAGTACGATTCTAAAGACTTGGATGATATTAAAATGGAGGATGGAGAGCTCTATTTATAGCAAAAATAGGGCAATGGATGGCCAGGATTGAAAGAGTTAATCAAGGGTTGAGTTTGAAAGTTGGGAATCCATGTTTGCAATTTGCACCAATGAAATGGTGACAAATGTCAACATAAGGTTGGGTTGAGAAGAGAGGTAGGAAGCATTAAATGCTTGAGAAGACCTCATGGTTTCCTTAGGGGGTAAGGGTTAAGGTTAGGTTAGGGTTGTCCAATGGATAAAGGTTTTACCCAAAGTATAAACTCTTGTGCAAAGGATTAAGGACTAACTAGGGTCAAAGCAATAAATGCTTGATGAGACCCTTGGGTTACATGGAGGTCGAGTTTAGAGAAAGTCTCTAATCATGCAAGAGGGTTGAATTAACCATTAATGGTTTGGAAGAGAAAGTTGTTGGAGACTTGAAGCCTTTAATGGTTATCAAAGACTCTAAGGGTTTGAGAAGTGACTTCCCTTTGCTTAGGGATGTGACAATATTTAGGAGATGGGTTAGGCTAAATTAGAAGTGATTAGAAGAATCTAGAAGGGGTTAGGAATAGGGTTTAGGAGGCAAGTGGGAGATGTAGGATTTTGCAAGTGGATGGAGAAATAGGATTTAATTGAAATAAAGTTAATTTAATTCAATTTGGTTGGGATTCCTTATTTAATTAAATGTAAATTTAATTAAAAGGTTTAGAAGAATGGATTTAAATCAAATAAAATGATTTATTCAATTAAATGACCTAAAAGGGGGTTAATTTTAATTAAATAAATTGAGTAATTTACTTAATTAAATAGAGGGATGTGGATAATTTAATTTAATTATATTTAATTAAATAGAGAAATGAACATAAAATATTCATTTAGGAATATAGTCATTTTTATAAATCTACACAAAGCATGTGTAATCTATGGGAGAGGTTCTATTTCTTTTTATGGTAAACATAACATTGATGATGTTTTGTATGTTGAAGGTTTAAAGCATAATCTTTTGAGTGTTGGATAGATGGTTGATAAGGGTTATGATCTATAATTCAATGATGGTAAATGCAAGATCTTGAATGCCTCTGGTATAGAGATTGCATCTGGAACTAAGAATGAAGGTAACATTTTTCATTTTAATGTTGGTGAGAAAAGTTGTTTGACTGATAAGATAGATGAGAGTTGGTTGTGGCGTAGAAGAATGTGTCATGTAAACTTTGATTCATTGATCAAGATCAGTTATACACAAGTTGTTAGGGATCTACCTAAGATTGTTAAACCTATTAATCTGCTATGTAAGAAATGTTAGTTGGGTAAGAAAACAAGGATTTCTTTCAAGATCAAATAGTATACATCAGATGGATTGTTAGATCTTGTGCATGTTGACCTGGGTGGACCTACAAATGTTAGAAGTGTATAGGGTTATAGATACTTTATGTTGCTAATTGATGATTATTCCAGAATGATGTGGGTTGTCTTTTTGAAGGAAAAATCATAAGCATTTGATAAATTCAAGATATTCAAAGATAAAGTTGAAACTGAGTCCAGATTGAAGCTGAAGTGTCTGAGATCTTATAGAGATGGAGAATTTTGTTCCGGTGAGTTCATTTCTTTCTATGAGATGCATGGAATCATAAGATAGCTATCTGCTCCTAGAACCCCACAGCAAAAATTGGAATGTTGAAAGGAATAAGTGTATTGTTTTAGATGCTGCAAGAACCATGTTAATGGAAGGAAATATTTTGAGGGTCTACTGGAGAGAAGTTGTTAGCACTACAGTCTATACATTCATATGAGTTCATATTAAAGGTGATACTAGTAAGACTCCTTATGAGCTTTGGTTTGGTCATGTTCCTACTATGAAATATTTCAAGGTTTTTGGTAGCAAATTCTCTATCAAGAGAGATGAGGATATTGGAAAGTTTGATGCTATAAGTGATGAAGGTATCTTTTTGGGATATTCTACAAAATAGCAAAGCCTTCCTGTTCTTTAATAAGAGACTGAGAAAGATAGTTGAGAGTGCAAATGTGAAGGTGGATGAAAACCTTGGGAAGGAGATCAGAGCTTATGATAAAGATCAACATGTTGTTTTAGCTCCTATTCAACCTGAAAAGCCTAAGCAGAATGATCTGGTAGAGACGATTAATCTGGATGTTGTTGCTATTGATGATGATGTGCAGGAACTTGAATATCATAACAATCAGAAAAATGTGAGGTGTGTCAGACTAAATCATTCTGAGAATCAAATTATTGGTGATAAGAATAAAGGTGTGATGAATAGAAGAAGATTAGTTGTAGAAGAAGTATGTTTGATTTCTAAAGAACCTAAAAAAAAATTTAAAGCCTGTAAAGATGATAAATAGATTAGAGCCATAGAAAAAGAGTTAGACTAGATTGAAAAGAACAACACTAGGGATCTTGTGCCTAGACCTAAGGATAAAAAATTTATTAGTACTAAATGGGTTTTTAGGAACAAATTGAATGAAGTCGGTGAAGTAGTCAGAAATAAAGTCAGGTTGTCTGCAAAGGATATTCACAGCAAGAAGGGATTGATTATGAAGAAAATTTTGCTCCAGTTGCCAAAATTGAAGTTGTTAGATTGTTGCTTGCTTATGTTTCTTATAAAGATTTCAAGGTATATCAGATGGATGTCAAATCTACATTTTTGAATGGTTATTTAGAAGAAGAAGTTTACATTGAACAGCCTGATGGATTTTCATTATCAGATGATGGAGACATGGTATGTAATTTGAAGAAAGCACTTAATGGATTGAAACAAGCCCCTAGAGCCCGGTATGCTAGGTTAGACAAATACTTGCTAAAATTGGAATCTATCAAAGGTGTTGATAGTAATATGTACGTTAAGATTGAAAATGATAACATTTTGATTGTTGAAGTCTTTGTTGATGAAATTATCTTTGATGGTGATGGTGATATGAGTATGAAGTTTGTCGGTGATATGTAAAAATAATTTAAGATGTCTATGATTGGTGAGATGATTTCTTATGTTTGCAGATTGCATAGATAGGAAAAGGTATCTTTATATCTCAAACTAAGTATGTGAAGGAATTGTTGAAGAAGTTTGGATTAGATGATTCCAAACCGGTTGGAACTCCTGTGGTGACTGGTTGTAAATTATCTAAAAATGATGAATCCCCTAAAGCTAATCAGATTTTGTATAGATATATGGTTGGTGGACTACTATATCTTACTTAGACTAGACTTGATATTATGCATGTTGTGTGTATGGATTCTAGATATCAAGTTGATCTAAAGGAGATTCATGTCACTGTTGTTAAAAGAATATTCAGATATGTAATGGGAATTGAGGATTATGGTTTATGGTATCCAAAGAATGATGATTTTATGTTGTGTTCTTACACTGATGCAGATTGAGTTGGTTATGTTGATGATTAGAAGAGTACCATTGGTGGAGCATTCTTTTTAGGTAATAAGTTGGTTTCATGGGCTCGCAAGAAACAAGATTCAATATCTTTATCCACTGTTGAAGTTGAGTACATTGCTACTGCTAGTAATTACACTCGGATAGTTTGGATGAAGCAAGTGTTGAAAGATATTAGATTTATTTATGATGAGCCTACTATTATATATTGTGATAATTATAGTGCTATAAACATGTCTAATAATCTAGTGCAGCATTCAAATACTAAGCATATATCAATTAAATATAATTACTTGAGAGAGCAAGTCAGTGAACAGAAGGTGAAGTCAAAATATATAACTACTAAGGAACTAATTGTTGATATTTTCACTAAGCCTTTGCCTACAGATACATTTGTCTATTTGAGAGACAAGTTAGGGGTATCCACCCCTCTTGATGAGAATTAGATGTGTTGAGTTGCATCAATCCAGTAGAATTCAAATCCTTATTCTTTTATTCAGATTGATGAGTTCGTGCTACTCCTCTGGTGGAGTAGTCTGTTGATTTGGTTACTTATCCCAAGGAGACAGATTCGTGATTCTGTATTGAGAGTTTGATTTTTTGTTTTGGATATCTTTGTCATTGTTGTCAAAGGAAGAGAGAGATCATGTGAAAAATTGCTTCATCTATCTTGATCTTAGGGAGAGTTTGTTGGTGATAACTTCTTTCTTTGCATTGACATTTTTTCACATTCATATGTTATCATCAATGCCAAAGGGGGAGATTGTTAGATTTAGTTGATCATTGCTTCTGCTAGGATATGTTGTTGTCATTGATGTCAACATATTCCTATGAGCTATTCTGGTGAGTTTGGGAAGATTTTTTGATCCAGTTTTGTAGTTTGGTTTTGTTGATCACTGTTTTGCAAAATTTGGTATTTCCTCCGGTATATTCCGGTGTGATCAGATCTTTTGCTAAAACTTTGAATTATTTTTTGGGATGATCTTGTGTATCTTCATTTCAAATGGTTGATGATTTTTTGTTCCATAAGATATCTTTCCTCGTGATAGTTCTTGATTGGTTGTGTTCTTGAGCTTTGAGATGTTGACCAATAAAGATTTGAAAAGAGGTGTTGGTGCAACTATTCTAGATGATTCTAATATGCTTGTTGGTGTTTCCTAGTTGTGTCCTATTTGTTTTGGCAATCTGCATTGATTTTTGTGTGAGTTTTTGGTGATTTCTATGAATTGGTGATGATTTTCATGTTATGCAGTATTGCTAGTGGTGTAGCGTGTTGCATTTGATCTTGGCAGGATTTCTAGTGGATGTGATTATTTGGGAAGTTGAATTAGGTCAATGTTATGTAACTTAAATTATAATATTGGTCTGGTGGTTGATCTTTGTATCGTGCAATGTAATTTTTTTTAATTGTCATTTGAGGGTTGAAGGTTTAGCCGACCTTGTTATATATATATATATATATATATATATATATATATATATATATATAACAATATATATATATAGGTGAGATACTTATGTAATTTAGGTGTCGGTATTATGTCTACATTATCAGAGAGAGATGATTTTGTGAACAAGAGATTTATAATTCAATGAAGCATTGAGGTGAGATTGGTGTTGCAGAGTAGACAATTGTGCTTAACCATAATTGTCATTAGGCATTTGTAGATGCTATCATTACAGTTCATTCATTCCGGATTGTAGTCTGAATCATATTATAAGTCAGTGAGACTTCCCTAAGGGTTGTAGCCCGAATGCATGTGCATTCCCCATTGTAATATTTTCACATTCTTTTGCAGAGTGTCATCTTACTGTGGGTAAGTTCCCACCATGGTTTTTCCCTTAACCAGGTTTTCTACGTCAAAAATATTGGTGTTGTGTGATGTTGTTAATTTAATTATTTGTTATTGTTGCAGTCTATCAATTTCTATTTTGAAGTTTAATTTTCTTTGGTGAAGACTGATTCAACCCCCCCCCCCCCCCTCTCAGTCTTCCTTCTTGATTGCTGCTAACAAGTATAAATACGGTCCCAAAATGACAAAGAACAGTCATGAATGTTGAGCATCAAAGCCAACACAGAGATATATAGAATAGTTAATGACAAAGAGAAGCATATTCAAACCAAGAAAGTGGCCCCATATCAAGTTCTCATTTAAATATATGCATAGTTATAGCCATAGATCAAGAGTCACAAAGAACCTCCTTATTCATTGTCAAAGTATAGTCAAAAACATTGATATCCAAAAACCCAAGAAGCTATGGTAAACACTGTAAGCTTACATTTTAAAGGGATTTAAAGCAAGTGAGAGGGAAGACATTACATTATGAATTCAAACAGTGGTGAAGAAGTTTCCAAATTAACAATATCAACGATGGGGGGTTTTTGACAAAGATCCAAGATTGAGCAGTCTCCATAAAATCTAATTGCCAAATCCAATGTTAACAAGGATAATGTGTCAAAAGTTGTCAAAGCATTTTTTTTAGTATCAAACGACAGCTATTTTCAAAGAAATGACAAGGGCCACACAGTTTTTTCTTTTTAAACCCTAACAATATCTTGCACAAAAATAAAAACCCTAGAGCAAAATAGTTTTAGGGTTTCTAAAAGGAAAATAAAAGGGGGCAAGATAATGTAAACTTTTAGGAACTTCAAAATGAGCTACAAATAAAAGCTCCACATGCATCAAAATTCTATGATAAAGTTTCTTTGTATAGAGAGAGTGCGGCTTCAAAGAATAATAACATACCAATTTTGCAAACCCAGGAAAATCTCTAAGTCTGTGTTCATATCATTTAAAGAGTCCACTCGAGACCGTGAAAGACACAGTTCAAGCCCTAGTTCAAGTTCCAAACCCTCAGAATGCATGTCGCCAACCAGAGATTCTTCCCTCAGAAGACAAAATATGCAATTGAAGCAAATGCATAAAGATTAGGGTGTTCACTTCTTCTATTTTGAATGCCCTAGATTGACCATTTTTTTTTCTTTTTTTAAAGAAATAAATTATGCATGAATTAGAAGTCATGGTCAATGACTTTAAAGTCATTAGACCTAAGATATATTGTGAGCCCTCATGCATAAAAAGGGACAAAAGCTTCAAATCTTTATTGCATTCATCTTTTAATTTTTTTAATAATTTAATTTAAGGTCCCATTCTTAAAAAGAAAAAAGAGGCCTTGAATTAAGTTATATTAAATTATAAAAAAGTAAAATAAGTGAAATTAAAAAAAAAAAGATTTTAATAATTTTATTATAACATTTTAATAAAACGGATTATTTTATTTTAAAAGTGTTACAATAAAATTATAATAGAGAAGAAGGAAAATAAATAATTTATTTAACAATTGAAAATAGAACGAATGGTTTTATAATTTTAAGTGTTAAAATAAAGTTATTTTTAAGAGATGAGTAGAAGATGCATGCAGTTTTGAAGGAAGGGGGTCTTTTCTTTTTCTCAACTATATTTAGAGTCAAAAATTCATACAGATTTTCAGCAAAAGGGGATTGTTCTTTTTCCTTGGCTATATTTAGCAAGCACATGCAGATTTTTGGACATGGAGTTTTCTTTTTTGAGGGAGCTATTTTTAGTGTCAGTGATTCATGCTGATTTTTTCAGAAATGGAGTTCTTTTTTTTAGAGCTATTTTGAGCAGAGGTGGCAATTCTATTTTCATCAAGGGATGTCTTTTTCATGCACTATCAATTGGGGACTTATTTTTAGCATCAGGAGTTATTTTTGACAGAGTTATACATGAGCTTTTTAGGCTATTTTGGGCAAATTCTCTCAAGGCTTTTTCTCATGCGGTTTTTCATATTAGGCTTTTGGAGGAGATGTTCTTCATGATGTCTATATATTATTCTATTCTCCTTTTTTCTCTCTAGTTCTTTCTTTTCTACTACACACATACCAGAAAAATCATTGTATCTCAACACTTAGCAATTTTTCAATTATTGTAATAGAGATATTTTATTCAGTTTTGCAATATAGAGTTGTTTCCTTATCAATATTTTCTTGCCTTTTTCATTGTCAAGTGAGCAATTTGATAGAGTTATTGTGATTTTTACAATCATTTTCTGTCACACTTTTTCTTTGCAGAAATAGGATAATTTCATAGTAAATTCAGGTTGTGGGTTGTGTTCATCTAGTCTCCAATTCCTTGCATGCTGTGAAAAATCACTTTTCCTGCATGCAGAAGTTGGATAACTTTGAACCTTTTCATGAAATATTTATGAATTAGGTGATCTAGCTTATTTGTGAAGCATTTTCACTCCTTATTGGAGTTGTCATAGTTTTAGTGTAGTAGTTAAAAAATCCATAATCTAGGTGTATCACCTCCATTAGGATAGGTTTATTTCACATGCAAGCATTTTAACCCTTTTGTCACAAAAATAAAGTTGTAGGAGATCCATCAAAATAGGAAGTCATCCTGATCTTTGGAGGTTTACTTTCAGTAAGGCAACCCACAGGCCTGAAAGTATTCCCATGTTTCACGGGATAGCTTGGTTTCACACTTAGCGTTTTTCAGGCATAATCCTTTGTGACAACAATTTTTGGCACGCCCGGTGGGACATGTTTGAGTTGTTACAACTCAAAAAAACTCCATTTTTATTGTTATTTTGGTATTGACAATAGTAATATAACCTTTTGAGATTATTTTTCTAAGTAAATGGAGACTCTAATTTTAGGCTTTTTTTAGCAGATCAAGTTTTAACAACATATGAGGAAGATTCCCTATACATCTAATGGTCATAAGAGCACATCCTTTTGTACCATTTGATGGGGGAAGCCCATTAAATCTGACCCAACATGATCCCATACCTGGAGCAGCTCTGAAAAGTATGCCTATCTTCGCTAGTGAAGATCACATCATGCCTATTGAGCACATAAGGGATGTTGCATCCTTGTGTACAGTTCACCATATAACCCTAGAGAATATAGCACTCAAGCCACTGGCAGTATCATTCAAGAGAAAAGAACTCCAATGGTTCAGAGGTTTGCCTATAAATTCAGTTAATTCATGGGATGATTTGGGTGATAAGCTAACAAAGCAATTTATAGATAGGTCAGATCACCTGTCATTTGTTGAGCAGATGACCACTATTAAGAGGGCTCTGCAAGAGCAGATGACAGATTTCAACTACCATTTTCAATGAACATGGAATAGAATTCCTACAATGGTAAATCCCTCTCCTGAACATGTATTTTTTATATTATTTGAGAGCTTTAAAAAGCAATATTTATGTTATGATTTGGTCTATGGGTGGGGTTACATTACCAATAGCTTATGACATAGCTATTAGAGCAGAAAACAACCTAATACAAGCTGGTTAGATTGCCCCTAGATGTCCTATACCTATTTTTTCAAATATATGGCCATTAATTCCTTTGCAAGTACCTCCTATAGGTGCATTATCTGATGTTCCAACACCAGGTTTTCAAAATTTTGCTCAAAATAGTGTTGTTACAGCAAATGCACAGCTGCAAGAACTTAATAGTACCCAAGAAAGGATGAAAAAATTACTTCAGACTGCTAGTATGAATTGACGAGCCTTAAGAAAAATCAAGGCGAAAATAAAAGGTATCAAGCCCCATACCAAGCTCCTTATCAGCCCAATAGGGCTAATTACCAAAATGACCCTCAAAATTAAAGGAGGAATTATAACAACAAGCCCAATTAGCAGTACAATCCAAATATCACTATTAATACCCAAGATATTGTACCTATTCAGAACAACATGGCTCAAGATTTTTGTTTTTCATGCCAACAACCTCATAATTAAGCATCCTACTTGAATGCAATGCATGCGTAGTCACAGGCTTTAATGGTACAGAATAAATCATTGTCTTTTTAGGATGAAGGTATTATTGAGGAACCAGAAGGTCCCTAAGTTGCTCTAATGAATTGGTAGGTTGAGGAACTTTGTGGGTTTAATCATCCACAAGTGCATAATAGGCCTTATTCACCTCTTATAGCTAACGCAAGGTCAAAAAAGTGTGTAGTGGACATAGGACAGTCTATAACAAATTGCCAACGGCAAGCTATGAATCATGGACAACGTGCAGCAACTAATCAGCAACAGACTGATAAAGGGAAATAGTAGCAAGATAACTCAAAATAGTAGGTTCCCTCAAGTCAGCCAGCTGCTAATGGACCTCCTACTGTTCAAAAAGTATAGATTCTACCAAGAGGACAGCCTATAGCACCCAAAGAATAGCAGAAAGTTCACTATCAGGCTAAATCATCTCAAGCAGAGCCTGCTATTTCAACAATGCAAGAAAGACTATTTGAAGATAAATTGAAGCAACAAATTGTTGTGAAAGAGATGGAGATGAAGTTATTATTCACCAAGAAAAAGGTCCCCAAAGTTGAACTACCGAATTTCACACAAGATGAGTCTCCTAAATCTTCTAATTTTCAAATTCCCAGTTTTAGGAGTCATCACTCATTTCAAGAACCTGTTCTCGAATAAGTGCATCCTTATAAAGAAATCAGTCATGAAGAACCAATCCTTCCAGCTTTTTCCATCTAGAATCGGTTTATAAAATAAGAACCTCACATGTTTACATTTTCAAGCTTTAGAAAACCTCAAGAACCTCAACATTGTATTCTTGAACAGCCTCCTTGTCTCAATATGATTAATCCATCCATAGAGGAGCCCACTACTATTGTGATTTCCCAAGAACATCGGGTTATAAAATAGCAAGAGGAGATATTTGAAGAGAAAAAAGTAGATTTTTCATCTACTACTATGTTTGTACAAGATCTAGAAAGTAACAAATTAGATTTTTTAACAAAAGTGTTTGAGCATGATCAAGTACAACAGCAGGTTGTAGAAATAGAAAAGGGTGTTGAAGTTTAGATTTCAATTGATTTATTTGGAAAAATTCCCTTATTCATTAATGATGAAATTGAATTCATGACTATACTACCATCATTATCCAGTTATGAGCAGTAGGCAATTGATAATCAACAAGATAAAGAGTAGATTTGTGAGAAAGCAAATGAAGACAACAGGGTTGTAAGAGAGTTATAGGTTGGTATAGATACAATTTTGTTTCGAGTAGAGAAAAGCAATCAGCAAAGCTTAGATTTCCAAGGTATAAATTTTGAATGCAATCAAGAAATTGTATTGTAAAATGTGTTTCATGATGACATTGACCATAATATAGCTATATTTTAAAGTATTATTGAATATTTTTGCTCTGACCTTGATAACGAATTGATTGGGGATTTTTGCTCTAACCTCGATAGTGAATTGATACCTTTGGAAAGAAAGGTTATGATGTAGAGCCCTCCTTGTTACCTTCTAAACACCTCAAAATGTATGGCATTGACTCCCTGGCACATGAATGGGATCCTATCAAGGCAAGGCTCTACAACTTTAGTACAATCTTCTCACTATCTCCAAGACTCTTGTCTACTCAATCAGGGGTATCTTGCTACAACACACTCCATGATACCTCCAAGGGTTAAAAATCATTTTCACACTGGTTTTGGGTCATAAAAGACTCCCTAAGGTCATACAAAGCACCGGTTGCAAGAATACATGCTCATTCCTTAAGAAACTCACCCAATTAGGCCTAGTTGCTTGTAGACCAATTTAGCAGGTAAAGGGACCTTAAGTTAAAATTTTCCCAAACACCTAGGAAAAAAAATTATGGATTCAAACACCCTTTTGGAAGTTATACAAGTCCCTAAAAGGAAGGGTCAAGGTTTGGAAAATAAAGGTCTTTGCCGGTAGGAAGTTGACTATCTTAAAAGGGCTAATTAGGCCTCTTTTGTGAAGCAACTATGCTAAAATGAATGAACCGGTCAATTAAAATCCCATGGGAATTTTTGGAAACATAAATCAATAATAATTCTAGGGTTACATGCCTGGAAGCATCACCATTTACACACAAGGTACTTTTGTTTGTTCAAGGTCTAGGTAGCCACATAGAGATGTCTACCTAGGGTCGCTCCAAACACTTCTCTCCCTTGCTCCTCCTGCAAAACACTCTTGGAAATATAAAATAAATTGACCATACTTTCCTTTCACCTAATCATATTAGCCTCATATTGGTAAAGTGCAATATATGGCCATGGAGGAGGAAAAACCCAAGGTAAACCCTGGTTTTCCAGGTACCTACAGCAAAACTTGAATATGAGGAGCAACACACACAATCAAGACTTCAAATAAAAACCAAAACAGATTTAACTCTCCTCTCAAATAAATTAACATCATTGGGAATGGATCCCAATCCGTATAGAACCATACCATGGACCAAAACTCCAGAATTGCTAGAAAAACTCAAAATTCTATTAGTTTGTTTGCATCAAAACTCTTCTCCGTACAATCACCTCTTGGAAATCAGATCCACAAGGTTTATAAACCATTCCTCAACTTCTCTCAACCAAAAATCAAGAGGTTAGAGCCATTGGAGGAGTTTCAAATTACAAAATGCAAAAAGTGCATAAAAGTTGCTCATGACAACTTTTGACAACTTTTGCAAAAGTTGTCAAAATGTCATCTTTTGCCTCCTAATGCCTTGAGTCAAGTTTAACCCCTCCTAAAACATCTTAAAACACTTAAAACCAACACATTTGATCCCCTGTTGTCCAAAAGTCCTAATTGGCTCATAGAAATGCCAAAATAGGAGTTTGGCTCACAAGATGGGGTTCATTATTACAAACATATAATGTATGATTGAAAACCTATATAAAACATCCTAAAGACATTGTTAATGCCTTATCCTCCCTTATCAGAGTCTGACTTGTCATCTTGAAGGGTTTGATGAGGTTCTCCTGTTGAAATGTGGTGACTAATCAGCAAAGTAATGTACACTCAACACGTACGGGCAAGGGTTTGGGGGCGGCAGCCCCCGAGAAAAAAAAAATTTGCCATTTTTCGTTGATGAAAACCGACATTGTAATAAAACCCTAAAAAGGCCGACTTTGTTTGTTGCCCTAAAAATGCATGTTATAAGCGGCTAGGATGCTTAAGGCATTGTAAGGTTGATGTACTATTTTTGCTGGATAATAAGAAAGATTGGACGGCTATGTATGGTGGACGTAACCCATTCTGGGTGAACCACGTTAAATCTTTGTGTTATCTGTGTCCTATTTTATTTCTTTATCTTTTGTATTTAAATCTACATAAAATTGTTAGTTCATATTTGCTTCGGATCTACTTGAAACCCTAACAATTGGTATCAGAGCGAGGTTTTCTATAAATTGGCAGGACTTTCAGATTTGAGTGGGAGTAATGGAGGATTCCAAATTCAAGGTCGAAAAGTTTAATGGCCAGAATTATCAGTTATGGAAAATGCAGATGGAGGATTACCTGTATCAAAAGGATTTGTAGCAGCCATTGGAAGGAAAGGCAAAGAAACCGACCACAATATAAGATGAAGAGTGGGACATTTTAGATAGAAAGGCACTGGGATCCATTCGATTGTGCCTTGTGTCATCTGTAGCATTCAAAATAAAAGAAGCAAAAATGACTGTAGATTTGATGGTAACATTGGCTAAGTTGTATGAGAAACCCTCAGCTTCGAATAAGGTATTTCTTATGAAGCGTTTGTTTAATTTGAAAATGAGTGAGGGAGGATCTGTAGCAGAGCACTTAAATGAATTTAATACAATTACCAATCAATTGTCTTCGATAAAAATTACCTTTGCAAAAGAAGTTAGGGCTCTCTTGATTTTATGTTCTTTGCCAGAAAGCTGGAATAGCTTGGTTATGGCTGTAAGTAACTCTGTCTCTGGTAAAAATACTTTAGTATTTGATGATATTGTTGGTGTTATCCTAAGCGAGGAAATGCGAAGGAAAAGCACAGGTGAGACTCCAACATCATTGGGTAGTGTTTTGAATGTGGAGAATAGAGGAAGATCAAAGGAAAGAGGAAAAGGCCCTGGGAATGAGAAGTCACGAGGGAAGTCAAAGAAAGGACGCTCTCAATCTAGAGGAAAGAAAGATTGTTGGTATTGTGGAAAGCCTGGTCATCTAAAGAAAGACTGTTGGTCTCAGAAAAACAAAAAAGGAGACAAAAATGAAAATGATAGTAAGGAAGCTAATATTGCAAGTAATACTTTACAAGATGCTTTAATCTTATGTTTGGATAATGTTAATGATTCCTAGGTAATAGATCCTGGGGCTTCATTTCATGCTACACCCCATAGAAAATATTTTCTAGATTATGTTCAAGGTGATTTTGGACAGGTATATTTGGGTGATGATGAGCCCTATCAAATTGTTGGAAAAGGAAAGATAAAGATCAAGTTGCAGAATGGTAATGACTGGTTTCTGCAGAAGGTAAGACATGTTCCTAATTTAAGAAGAAATTTAATTTCTGCAGGGCAACTAGGTAGTGAAGGTTGCATAGTTACCTTCTTAGACAATATGTGGAAGGTCACTAAAGGATCATTAGTAGTAGCTAAAGGTGCGAAGGTAGGCACATTATATCTGTGTACTGGTAACACTTACTCTACCTTAGCTGCTACAAATAAAATTATTTTAGGGACAACAACAATAAATGTTGCAAGAACAGATTCGATAATGTGGCACCATAGGCTTGGGCACATGAGTGAGAAAGGGATGAAAATCCTTCACTCCAAAAATCTATTGCCAAGACTAAAGAAGATTGATTTAGAGTTTTGTGAAAACTGTGTTTATGGTAAACAAAAAAGAGTCAAATTTCTCAAAGTTGGGAAAGAGAAGAAGAGTGAGAAGTTAGAGCTTGTACATTCAGATGTATGGGGACCAGCTCAAGTATCATCTCTTGGTGGCTCTTGTTATTATGTTATTTTTATTGATGACTCAACCAGAAAAACATGGGTATATTTCCTGAAACAAAAATCAAATATTTTTGAAACTTTTAAGAAATGGAAAGCTTTGGTTGAGAATGAGACAGGAAAAAAGTTGAAGTGTCTCAGATCGGATAATGGAGGTGAGTATTGAAGCAAAGCATTTGAAGATTATTGTTCCTTAAATGGGATTCAAAAGAAAAAGATAGTTCCAGGAACTCCATAGGAAAATGGTGTGTCAGAGAGAATGAATAGGACCATCATGGAATGTGCGAGGAGCATGAGATTGCATGTTGGATTGCCCTTACATTTTTGGGCAGATGTTGTACATACTATTGTCTATTTGATAAATAGAGGACCTTCAACCCCTTTGGATGGTGGTATTCCAGAGGAGGCATGGACTGGTAAAAAGGTAAATTATTCTTTTCTAAAAACTTTTGGTTGCGAAGCTTTTGTCCATGTTGATAAAGAAAACAGAACCAAGCTTGATGCTAAATCTCAGAAATGTACCTTCATTGGATATGGGATAGATGATTATGGCTATCGGTTATGGGATTTTGAAAATAAGAAAATAATTAGAAGTAGAGATGTTATATTCAATAAGAAGGTTATGTATAAAGAACAAATGTAGGAAAAGAAGCATGAACAGGACAAACAAGAATATGTGGTGTTGGATGAGATTCCTGAAAATGAAATGCCACAGGTACATGATGCTCAGCAACAACAGATTGTCCCACAAACTCCTGCAAGTGTTAGACATTCTATGAGGACAAGTAGACCCCCTGAAAGATTTTCTCCTTCTTTGTATTCTATTTTATTAACAGATTCTGGTGAACCAGAAGAATATGAAGAAGCAATGCAGGTGGATGCCAAACAACAGTGGCAGCTAGGCATGAAAGAGGAGATGGACTCCTTGATGAAAAATAAGACTTGGGACTTAGTCCCTTTACCTACAGAAAAAAGAGCCTTGCCTAACAAATGGGTTTATCGGCTGAAGGAGGAGGAAGGAGGTCAGAAAAGATATAAGGCCAGACTTGTGGTAAAAGGTTTTGCACAAAAAAAGGGTATAGATTATGATGAAATATTTTCTCCAGTTGTAAAAATGACTTCAATTAGAACTGTACTTAGTCTTGTGGCTGCAGATGATTTACATCTTGACCAATTAGATGTCAAAATAGCTTTTCTCCATGGAGATTTGGAGGAGGAAATTTACATGTTGCAGCTACAGGGATATGAGGTCAAAGGTAAGGAGAACTTGGTGTGCAAGTTGAAGAAAAGTCTGTATGGCCTAAAGCAAGCACCCCGACAATGGTATTTAAAATTTGATAGTTTCATGGCTGAACACGGTTATCATAGATGTCATTCTGATCATTGCGTATATTTTAAGAGATTTGATAATGGCAGTTATATTATCCTGTTGCTTTATGTTGATGACATGCTTGTTGCTGGGTCTAACATGCAACATATAAATGATCTTAAACAGAAATTAGCTAGGTCATTTGCTATGAAGGATTTGGGTACAGCTAAGCAAATTCTCGATATGAGGATTACATGGGATAGGAAAAATAGAACCTTGAATTTGTCCCAAAGTAAGTATATAAAGAAGGTGTTGAAAAGATTTAACATGCAGGATGCAAAAGCAGTTAGTACACCTTTGGCTAGTCATTTCAAATTGACTAAGGAGATGTGCCCAAAGGCACAGGAAGAGGTTAATAAAATGTCTAACATCTTGTATTCATCAGTTGTTGGCAGTCTGATGTATGCAATGGTATGCACAAGGCTAGATATTGCACATGCAGTGGGAGTTGTGAGCAAGTTTATGAGTAATCCGGGTATGGAACATTGGAATGCTGTGAAATGGATTCTTCGGTATTTGAAAGGAACTACTACAAAGTCATTATGTTTCAAAGGATCTAATGCTTCTCTAAGTGGATTTTTTGACTCTGATCTAGTGGGTGCTATTTATTCATGGAGGAGTACTACAGGGTATGTTTTTACTATAGGGGGAACTACAATCAGTTGGATTTCTAGGCTGCAAAAGGTTGTTGCACTTTCAACCACTGAAGCTGAGTATGTTGCTGCTACAGAAGCCAGCAAAGAGATGATTTGGTTGCAATGTTTTCTGAAGGAAATGGGTCAAACACAAGAGGATAGACCATTGTATACAGATAGCCAGAGTGCCATTCATCTTGCAAAGAACTCTGCTTTTCATTCAAGGACAAAGCACATTCAGCTCAGGTACCACTTCATCTGGACTATTTTGGAGGAGGGTCAGTTATGGCTTCAGAAGATTCACACAAGTGAGAATCCTACCGATATGTTCACAAAGGCAGTTGCACAGGAGAAGCCGATTTCTTCATCATTTTCTATTGGTCTTCTTGATTGATAATTGTGGAATTTATACTAGTCAAGTCCTAGTGTTTTATCCAGCAGATGCTGCATGTACAGTGGTGTCATGTAGTATTAGTCTCCAAGTGGGACATTGTTGAAATGTGATGACTGATCAACAAAGTACTATACACTCAACACATATCCTCGCCGGGGTCCAGGGCCGGGCAAAGGTTCGGGGGCGGCAGCCCTCGAGAAAAAAAAAAAATTGCCATTTTTCATTGATGAAAACCGACATTGTAATAAAACCCTAAAAAGGTCAACTTTGTTTGTTGCCCTAAAAGTGCATGTTATAAGCGGTTGGGATGCTTAAGGCATTGTAAGGTTGATGTACTATTTTTGCTAGATAATAAGAAAGATTGGACGGCTGTGTATGGTGGACGTAACCCATTCTGGGTGAGCCACGTTAAATCTCTGTGTTATATGTGTCCTATTTTATTTCTTTATCTTTTGTATTTAAATCTGCATATAATTGTTAGTTCATATTTGCTTCAGATTTGCTTGAAACCCTAACATCTCCTGCACTAGGTTAATGATCAGCATACTCAAGTAAAAGAAGCAGATATTATGGTTAAGGAGATGGTCAATGGACAAGAAACCAACAATCATGTTTCAAAGTTTAACATCTCAGGAGGCTATCCAATCAGGCATCTGGCCAGCATAGAAGCCAAGCATGAAGAATTTTCTCAAGTAGGGCAAGTTGCAGTCCAAGTGAAACAAACTTCACTCGCCCACCCACTCCAAGTAAATAGCATACACCATCAACTCAACGAGGTAGGAGGCGTTGTTTTCATTGTTAAAGATATGTTGCAGTAACTGGTAGATTATATCTTCATACTCCATTTCTTCTTAGTTGTTTATAAGATTTTGCAACATCCTAAGCTTGGAAGAAAAGGATGTTATTTCTCAAAACCAATGTGGTTTTGTATAACCAAGTTTCGCTCCTGATTAGAGTAGGGTAGAGTAGTTTCAGTTCAGTTTGTAGTTTGCAGTTTTCCATAAGTGCTCCTGGCACATTGTAGTTTCAATCAGTTTTTTAGTTTAGTTGTGGTTTTCAATAAGTGTCAATACACAGTTTGTAGGCTCAGTTGTAAGCATACCCAAAGTAGTTCCAGTTTCAGTTGTTTTGTTTTGTTTGAAGTGTTGAGTTGTAGTTCTAGATTTTGAGGAGGGCAAATTTGACTCAATGCCCAATGGATATGCTAGGCTACTAGTTTCCATTTTATTAGCAGGAAAACACCCTTGAGAGGTCGCCAAATATGTTACCAAATTTTTCTATGCCTAAATTTGGTGACCTATTATGGGCCTTATACAATGCATTTTGAAGAAAGGTACACAAAAAAAATTTCAAGTTTACTATATTTAAAAATAAACATGTATGCCATACAAGTATCTTATTTAAAATGTGCAATTATTTAATAAAAAGAGATAAAGAAGAATTAAACATTTGCATGAAACACATATTTATTTATAAAGATCAAATTGTTCATGAAATCTCACACAAGTTGTGGGAATAGCCAAGAGATATCTTTCTAATCATAGAAAGGTAAACATATAAGAAATCAGAAGAATATATGAAAGAGAGAGAGAAGGAACCCATCATTGCCTGGATAGGTTGATGAGTTCTTTCTAGAAGTCTTCCGATCAGTTCCATTGATCCAAGTTGTCTGTTGTCCACTCCAAGAGATGACTTGAAAAAAGAGAGGAAATTTTTTTAGAGCTTTGGGCTACTTATCTTAATCCTACATAAATAATGTTGTTCCCAATGTTCTTATAGTTCTACATCAGACTCAGATTCAGAAGAAAAGAATCAATGGAGACAAGGTGCCATGAGATAGCAGCAAGTATAATGTTTTATCTAACTTGTTTGTTTCATGTGCAGATACATATTTCATGAATATCAGGTATGTGGGTTAAAATGGGCTCCCACAAGGGTTGAGCTCAGCATACCAGTCATCACTCATGAGGTGACACTAATCATTTTGTTAAAAAAAGAACACAATAGTATCCAGAGTCCTCTGTATTGTCACTTAGTGATAGAATAAGATGTCATTCAATGACATCACATACAACAGTGAATAAAATTGTATTCCATGGTTCACAAATGACTAGAGACATCACATGAGTGACTACAGACGTAGTCAATGATCAACAAAATATTAAGTGACGGTGGATAGATGATAGCCTTCTTAGGGTTAAGGACCATGAACATCAACAAAAGAAGATAATTTTTTGAGTTGTAACAGCAATATCAATCATCTTCAAAATACAATGTAAATCTCAATACACAGTACTATAACATCCTTGCAGGCACAATACAGAGGTGAAATAAAATTCAGGCTCTAGAAGTATTGTTATAATAGTAATAAGACATGAATATAAGACAGTGACAAAAGTGCAAACTTGAAGAAGATCAATACAAGCAAATGATAATTTAAGAGCCATTACAATCAATGGAGTAGATAATACTATTGATGGAGATTAATGTTTTGACACTTAAGAAATGGTCAATAAAGGTTGCAATCTTAAAATCCACTCATGTTGGCATTGATGTCAACCGGTATGGGATGTCTAACGGTAGAAGAAATGTATGTGCAACTATGTGATGAAAGAATATAGGATGTGATATCTTGGATATCACCTTGTGCTACTAAACATCGATAAAGGAAAGGAAGGTGACATCAGAGGTCATCTACACACATGCTAGTGCCTGACTTGTGTGATGAGATGGAGAAGTGTTGGAGTGGTTACTTGTGATGAAGAGGCGGAGTGTTATCTGAAACACTTCAACACTGGAAGAGAACAATGAATTGGTATGCCGCGAGGTTGTAGAACAGCAAGACCCCACCTGAAGAAGTTGCAGTCATCCTAAAATAGTCAAAGGAAATCTAAAGTGGATTGTCTCTCTAACAAACTGGTAGAGGAAATAACATCCTTGATCAGGAAGAAAGAATGCATCGATGTAAGCAAAGGAATCTGACCTCACTAAATCAAGAGCGAGCCTTGAGAAGAATGATGACAGAATGACATCAAGAGTGGTAACCAGTATGTAAGTCTACTAGTTATATAAGCAAAGTGCATTTGTAGAAGGCCTCTCTGCTATAGAAATAATCATACTAAGGACTTAGAAGTCGGGAGTCCAGTTTGAGGGTTCCATCGACAGATCAGATGGAAACAGATGTGACAAGGCAACCGGTAGAATGGTTGAGATCGGGAGGATTGGCAAACCGGCCGAAGTAAGGAACCAATAAAGTAAGCTGGTCAATAATAGTCCTCTAACTGACTGGTAGTGACAAGCTTGCAGTTTGTTGACCTAGAGTCAACATGGCAAACCCGCAGTTGGATAAGGATAGAATGTACAACAAAGGGGTTGTTGCACAGGTTGGTCAGCTTTAATGAAAAGTCACTCAAATCATGGGATGTGTTGCAGAAGGATAGCAGAGGGTTAAGGCTCGAGGTCTGGATGACAACTATGAGCCAGCTAAGAGATTGAGAAGATCAAGGTGATGAAGGAAACAGCTCGATGGATCTTTTTGACTTACCGAAGGATTTACTGATTAAATCACCAGGATTAAAGGGCATGATCAAGGAAACATGACTATGGTGGAGATATGCATATAGATGTCAGAAGGATCAAATCTTGCAAGATCTGATTGGATTTGGTTTTTCTCGAAGAGGGGGAAGAAACCCTAGCCGCCTAAGTTTTGAATGCGTGTTTGGCAGGAAATTAGGGCTATAAGGAAAACGGCCTAAGAGATTGTTTGTTGCTACTGAATAGTGTGAATATTGAGTTATTGTGAAGTAGTAGTCTTCTGCAAGTAGAGACAAGATCAATCATGTGCTCAACAAGCAAGAGAGGTGTAGTAAACTTGGTTGAAACTTTAAACCAATTGGAAAGAAGAACCGGTAGCGACTGTATATGGTGAAAATGGATAGCAAATAACAACAATATTGAAAGACTAAAATGGATTCAACCACCAAACCCTAGCCTAACAATGAACAAAGATCCACCATAACATATGAAGATAACCTAAGACAATGCAAATAACTCAAAATCACAAAGATTATACCATCACATGTCCACTAGGGTTTTGATCTCCATCTTTCCTATCTCCATTGATCTTGTTTGATATGCTTGCTCTCAGATTTTTATGTGCACAAGAGCTCAATAAAGAATGGAATGTGGTTGCAAGTAGAATTGTAGTGTAGCCAAGTCCTCCAAAATCAGTCATTAGGGTTTGTCAATGAAGAAAGCATCTCCTTAAATAGAAGACACAATGAGAAATGGAGGGTTAAGATTGAGAGGTGTAAAAAGAGAGGTCGGCTAGGATTAGAGGGTAGGTAAAAGAAATAGTAAAATAATGAAAGAGGTAGGTAGTGTAGGAAATAAGAGATGAATGACATGTGTCATGTGTAGAAAAAGATAATGAATTAATTAAATAAATAAAGATTTATTTAATTAATAGAAGAAGTAGGATAATTAAATAAATAAAATATTTATTTAATATAGGAAAGGGATAATTTAAATAAATAAATGTATTTATTTAAATGAGAAATAAGGCTAGAAGAGGATAAATGAATTAATTAAATAAATAAAAATTTATTTAATTAATAGAAGAATTAGGCTTAGATAATTAAATAAATAAATAAAATATTTATTTAATTAGACATGACAATTTTGGGTGTCTACATTTTGCCCCTCTTTGAGACAATGCGGCTTGTCGCGTTGTTTCAAAGAAGATAAGATGAACTGATACAGAGTTGCCCCAGAATAAGGAATTATATGCCCCCTCGAGAGATTGGATGAAAAAGTCTGGAAAGATTGCAGACAATCTCTCGATAAGAAAGATGGGAGAGAATGGGTGAGCGAATAGAGTGACAGAGTCACGGGATGAAGAATACTGACTCGGAAAAAATGCAGGCGAGGGCTAGGGTAGGCTATAAGATAGACCACGGGCAAAAGACATCCTCATTGTCATCCACACCCTTAGAAGATCACAGTGCAGAGCGAGAAAAGAGCAGCAGCAGTCAGCAGCGATGGCATTCATTCATAGATTCGACCGTGTCCGCCGATTCCAGAGGCCAGCAGATGCAGGAGAGCCGGTAAGTACCCAAAAACCTCCTCGTACTTTCACGCATTTCGAGTTTTGTCATAAATGCATGTTTAGGAGCAATAAATGCGCTAGGAATAGGATAGTTTAAAAGTGCAAAAACGCGCAACCGCGTCTGTGTCAGCGCCAGGCGCGTCTGTGTCCAACAGGCGCGTCTGTGTCGGATCCAGGCACGTCTGTGCCTGGAACCGCGTTTGTGTTGAATGCGGACGCGTTTGTGAAATGTAGCAGCGTCTGTGATTTTTAGTAGCGTTTATGTCATGTAGGGATGTCTGTGTTCCCTGGTCGCGTTTGTGTCTGGCATAGGCACGTTTGTGTTCAGAAAGCGCGTCTGTGTTGCATAGGCGCGTGTATGCAGTCTATAAGCGCGTTTATGAGTTAAAAGCGCGTGTGTGTTGAAACAGTGCGTTTGTGTGTTTAAATGCATGGTTTTAGTCCTTTAGGTCAAATCGGCAGTTCTGTGATGAACATACGCTGTCGATTGGATAAGCTGCTGAGAGGATACACTCAAGCAGGTCCTCTAGGAAGATTAGGATAGATCAAGGAACTATGTGATGAACAGGGAGCACCAGGATAGACAGCACTTTGTGATGAACAGGGAGTGCGAATGTGAGTGACACTTTGTGATGAACAGGGAATGTCACACACGTAGTACTTTGTGATGAATAGGGAGCACTACTAGGATAAATAGCAACACTTTGTGATGAACAGTGAGTGTCACTAGGGTAGATAGCCATGTGCATTTAGGTAGCGAGTACCATTTTGTGATAAACAGTGAATGTCACGATAACTGACAAGATTGATTTGCTTGACTGCAGGAGTATTTGCCGATGTTGGAGTCACGGGAGAGATTCCCGTCGACTCAGAGACTGCGACCAGAGTTGTCTATCTAGGACATGATTTCCATTGAGGAGATGGGTCTCACACATATGCTCTATGTGCCCGAGTTTCGGGCAAACATGGGGTTGCTGACTGCGTTGGCCGAGAGATGGCACTCAGAGACATGCACATTTCACCTGCCGATGGGTGAGATGACAGTGACATTAGAGGATGTATATAGGATTCTACATGTTCCTATTGATGGAGAGTTGATCCCCTACGATCGTGACGGTGACAGGGAGGCCTTGAGACAGGTTTTTCAGGATCCTGAGTTGGAGATGTGAGCAGGTCATGTAGCCTGGGACACCATGACTGCCACAGGATTAGCATTGCCGGCAGTTGTTGGGGGAGTCATCAGTGGATATTTGTGTCCAGACAGGGCCACACGAGGATTGGTAGTGGGCTGGGGAGGGGCCTTGGAGACGCTGATGGCAGAGCACACTAGGTATGCATGGGGGCCATGTGTCCTAGCACATTTGTATTATGAGCTGCATCAGTTTGTATACCATGGATCAGTGGGTTTGGGCTGCGGTGTGACTCTCTTGCAGGTGTGGGCCTATGAGCACCTTCCCATCACACGGCCGATTCACTTCAGAGGCAGAGGACAGCGACAGAGTTTTGTGCACCTATATGCCATGATTACATCCCAGCCTCGGATTGGGAGATTGGAGCACTGGAGGAGAGTCATTGATGACATTGACATGGTGATCTGGAGGCCGTACCTGGGGTGCGAGGAGTGGGAGGACGACGCATTGGAGCTGCCCTACACCTTCCGGAGCAGGTACCTGATTGGGCGGACGCCCTATATATTAGAGAGACAGCTGGTGGACAGGGTATGCAGGCAGTATGGCAGGATTCAGAGGATGCCCCGAGGCTCGGGCATGTATGCCCGTACGGTCAGAGATCAGGTGCAGTTTGGCCCACTGCTATCATATGATCAGGCAGTGATGCAGCTAGCGGAGATGATGTCGATGCCATGGGACATGTGGCCAGAGGTAGATGATGCAGGGATGGACGCAGAGTACTCTGTGTACTGGGCAGAGCATCCATTTCCTAGATTGACAGATCCAGCAGAGCCCGTGGATGGAGAGGGTGGAGGAGAGGATGATGATGGAGGAGGGGATGGAGGTAGGGGCCGGTGGAGGCGGAGGGGAGTGGTGGGAGAGAGACGGGTAGCACCTCGGAGAGAGGGAGGACAGGAGAGAGCAGCTCCAGTGGTGAGAGGACGGGGTGGATTGCCCCTACAGGTGCCAGCAGCACAGGGTCCCAGAGAGGGACAGAGACAGGTGCAGCCAGAGGGACAGAGATAGGTACAGCCATAGGTACCTATACAGGCACAGGGACAGGTGCAGGCAGAGGCATAGGGACAGGCACCTGTAGAGGAGGAGTCACAGGCAGGGACAGAGAGCGGAGACTCTGAGGAGGATGAGGTGCTTAGGCTGCGGGAGATCTGCCAGGGCCAGGCAGATGAGATTGAGGATTTGGTTCGAGAGAGGAACCACCTCAGGATCAGGGTCCGAGATACAGAGCGGGAGAGGGATCAGGCCATCCAGAGATATACAGAGGCCGAGACAGCTCTGAGGGCAGGGAGGCGGGCAGCAGAGGATGCAGGGGCAGGCTACGCATATGTTTTGCGAGCCGGAGAGGAGATCGCCTACTAGAGGGATCTATACTATGCAGTCGTGCCAGCAGATCAGCGGGCTAGGAGCTTCCATAGATCGTCGCGCACAGCGACGGCTACGGGAGGGAGTCGCAGGAGACAGGCATCTAGCGGTGGGGTTATGGGGCCTCCACCACCACCAGAGAGACAGGGGGATCCTGGGGCAGGTCCATCTACAGCTCAGACTCCGTCGAGATGAGGCGGCTCCGAGGGAGGGAGTTCCTCATAGCTATAGTGGGCTCCCATTGTATCAGTATATGTACCATTATTGTATTGTAGACACCTGCGGGTGATTCTTTTGTAGCCATATGATTCTTTTGACATCATTGTATTATGACACATTTGATTATATATGACATGAGTCACCATTTTTGCGGCAGCTATATGCATGTGTACCTTATGTGATGAGATGTTCTTATGTGATACATGTTTTATGATATAGATGTTTATATGATGCAATGCAATACATCTTTGTTCTTTTATGTTGTATATGTGATGCATGATGCAAATGTAAATGTATGTAATGCAAATGAATATGATAATGCAAATGATTATTTACTTAATGAAAATGTGAAATGTGCTAACATGTGTTGTATGCAGGATGTGATGCAGTTGTGATATCTATATGTATGTATGAAATGCTTATATGTGGTGATGTAGGTGTAACTATATGAAATGCAAATGTTTTTGGTGTGTCATTATACTCAGTCATGTGATAGCAGGCTACGTGGACTCAGAAGGACAATGGAAATCAATCAAGAAAGGGGGATGGAAGACAGAAGATATGAACGTGAAAGAGCTTCTTGTGCGTTATCATCATTGAGCTTTATTATGGCAGAATAGGTTATGACAATCGAGGCATTTGTTCGGCCCAGAAAGTCATTGTACCTGTTTGCATGGAGATAAGACAGTCACACACAAGGAATGCCCCAGTTCATACTAGACTCACAGTGTCCTCATATCCTTGGACAAGTCATAGCATTACTAAAAGACAATCCACAGACAGCAAATGCAAATAAGTGACGATACCCCATCCTCGCCTTTCTATTCAAAGACATCCTGGAGATAGAATCTCTAGTCAAAGACATCCTGGAAAAGCTAAAAGACATGTCACCAAAAGATAAAATCAAAAGAAAACCAAGACTCGACACCAACATCCACTGTAGTCCTCAAGTTTAGTGTCTCTTGTCACTTGTATAAGTCAAATTTTGATTGTGGTCACAATGTTCACTTTCACAAAAAGGATAGATAGCACTGAACCATATGTTGTCTGAGTCTGTTAAAATATTTGATTTGTTGAAGCCCATTGTTGCTGCTGTGTCTCCTTGGAAACTGACTGAATCCATGAAACTGATACTTTATTGTGGAGAAGATGAAACTTTATTGCGGATTTGCGATGCAAATGTTGCTTTATTGCGGATTGTGCGCGGATAGACTGAAGAAAGCTGAAAGAAACTGTACTCCTCGAAACATGTGATGTTCTCAGTTCCACACCCATTACTAGACGTAGGAATTGGCCATAGTCACAGATAGGATCTGATTTATTATGGATGGAAAAGGGAGTGAAAGGGGAGGGTTATGGATGGCTAACTAATCTTGGGTAGATCAATAACAAGCCATGATGGGAATGGGTAAGTTTATTGTGAGCAAATAAGTTGTGAGTGTGTGCAAAGTGAAAGGATGAAAGTGAATCCTGAAGGAGGGAGGAGCAAAGTCCCTACGCATGGCGCTGGTGACCCAGTTTTCACCATGGTACTTGCCCAGGGTGCCACCGAAATGGTTTTCACCGTTGGACGAAATTATTTCTCTTTACTTTTCTGGATTTTTCAATTTTTTTGTTGTCACAAGGCGCCTGTTTGCCAGGTTTTCACCAAGTAACGATTTTTTTGTTTTTATAATTTTTTTGTATTTTTGAATTTTTTTTTTTTTTTTTTTTTGTATTTTTGCATTAGGATACTCAAAAAGAGCTTTATGTGTAGAACCTGCGAAGGTGCATGCTGTTGATAGGATCCTCCAAGGGTTCACCTTCTATAGTTGAGAGCTGATATGCCCCAGATCCATATATTGTTGTGATGATGTAAGGACCCAGCCAGTTGGGTTCAAATTTGCCCTTCTTTTCTCTATCTTGTTGATTCTTGGGGTTCTCTCTGAGGACTAAGTCACCTACCTCAAATGTGCGAGGCTTGACCTTGTGATTGTAACTGCAACTCATTCATTGTTGGTAAGCCTGGAGATGATTAAAAGTAGTGTGTCATCGTTCCTCCAGCAGTTCTAGTTCTTGTAAGCGAGAGACCCTGTAGTCTTCATCGTTGATTATGTTTCTCAAGGAGACCCGTAAAGAAGGTAACTCTACCTCAATAGGCAAGATGGCTTCAGCACCGTAGACAAGTGAGTAGGGTGTAGCTCCTGTAGGTGTGCGGACACTGGTACGATAGGCCCAAAGTGCGGGATTGAGTTGGACATGCCAGTTACGGCCAGCGTCGTCGACTGTCTTTTTAAGTATTTTGAGAATTGTTTTGTTAGACACCTCAGCTTGGCCATTACCTTGGGGGTAATATGGTGTGGAGAAACGATGAGAGATATGGAAGCGCTCACAGAGTTCACGAACATCCTGGTTCTTGAAAGGGCACCCGTTATCGGTGATAATGGAAGTAGGAATCCCGTATCGGCAAATGATGTAGTTCAGGATGAAAGTAGCGATTTGTTTCCCAGTAACTTGTGTGAGAGGCACGGCTTCAATCCACTTTGTGAAATACTCTGTGGCTGTGATAATGAATTTATGTCCATTAGAAGAAGGAGGGTGAATCTTGCCTATGAGATCGAGTCCCCACTGACAAAAGGGCCAAGGAGATGCAAGTGGCTGTAGTTCCTGCGCTGGTGCATGTATGAGGTCTCCATGAATTTGACACTGCTTACACTTCTTGACAAACTGATATGCATCTTTTTCCATAGTAGGCCAGTAATATCCAGTCCTGATAAGTTTCTTGGCCAAGGTAGGACCACTAGTATGCGGACCACATATCCCTTCGTGCACTTCTCGTAACGCAATCTGAGCTTCGTCACTCTCTAAACATCTAAGGAGGGTGCCATCTAGACCTCGTCGGTATAGGATATCAGCTAGGATAACGTATCGGGAGGATTGGCGGATGAAAGTGCGGCGTTGGTTGTTCGATAAATCGGGAGGTAAGATGTTGTCGCGAAGGTATGTGAATATGGAACCATATAACTGGGATTCAGGACCAACAACACATATCATTTCCGTAGGAGTGATCTCATATGACGGAATCAGCAGGTTGTCCACCAGGAACTCATAGCAGGTCTCATTTTGCGGTAGGTCAATGAGCGAAGCAATTGTAGCCATGGCATCAGCAGCACGATTCTGTTCTCTTGGTATCTGCTCAAACTCTATCTTTGCAAAGTGCTGTTTCAGATCATATACCAGTTGTTTGTAAGGCATTAGCTTTTCATCTTTTTTTTGATAATCATCAGTTGCTTGACGGATGACAAGTTGAGAATCCCCAAAAACATGAAGTTCTTGGATCTTCCACTGAACTGCAATCCTTAGCCCCGTTGTTAATGCCTCGTATTCCACTATATTATTGGTGCAAGGAAATGATAAGCGGTATGACTTTGGTATAGAATCACCTTGGGGAGTTATAAAGAGTATACCCGCTCCTGCCCCATGCTGTGTGTATGAGCCATCAAAGTATAGTTGCCATGGCTTTGCAGGTGATATTGTTAGAATGGACTCATCTGGAAATTCTGACTGTAGAGGAACATCATCTATCATGGGAGCATCTGCCAGTTGATCTGCGATGGCTTGTCCTTTTATGGCTTTTCTGTCCACGTATTCAATGTCGAATTCACTCAAAATCATTACCCACTTGGCCAGTCGCCCAGTAAGTGTAGCTTTGTTGAGCAGATATTTTAGTGGATCAATTCTGGCAATCAACTTGGTCTTGTGAGTAAGCATGTAATGTCGTAATTTTTGTGAATCGAAGACCACAGCGAGACATGCACGCTCAATTGGTGTGTAGTTCAGCTCATATCCCACCAATGTGCGACTGATATAGTAGACTGCTTTTTCCTTGCCGTCAGGTATTTGCTGTGCTAGGAGTGCCCCCAGTGCTGTCGGAGTAGCTGATATGTAAAGTAGCAATGGTTGATCTTGAATTGGTGGCATCAAAACTAGCGGGTTCAAAAGATAGTCTTTGAGCGCCTGAAAAGCCTGTTGACAGTTCTCATCCCATTTGAACTTAATGTTTTTGTGTAGCAGGTGCTGGAAAGGATTGCACTTATCTGCAAGTTGTGCTATGAATCTTCGTATGGACTGGAGTCTCCCTTGTAAAGACCGAAGTTGACTGATATTCTTGGGTGGCGGCATGTCCAAGATAGCCTTGACTTTTGCTGGATCCGCTTCTATTCCTCTTTTAGACACAATGAATCCTAGGAGCTTCCCGGAGGTTACTCCAAAGACACATTTCTTTGGATTTAATCTTACCTTGTATTTTTCCAGTCTATCAAAAGTAACTGAAAGTATATCCAAGTGTGTATTTCTATCTATTGATTTAACCAAAAGGTCGTCAACATAATCTTCCACCGTTACATGCATGAGATCATGGAAGATAGTAGTCATAGCTCGTTGATACATGGCACCTGCATTTTTCAGCCCAAAGGGCATGACATTCCAGCAGAAGGTTCCCCATGGACAAGTAAATGATGTTTTATGTTGATCTTCAGGTGCAATCTTGATCTGATTATATCCAGAAAATCCGTCCATTAAAGATAACATCTCATGGCCTGCTGTGAGATCAACAATTAAATCAATGTTTGGTAATGGGAAATCGTCTTTCGGACAAGCCTTGTTGATATCCCTGAAGTCTGTACATATTCGGATGCTGCGATCTGGTTTGCTAACAGGTACTAAGTTGGAAATCCATTCAGGATAATCAATTGGGCGTATGAATCCGACATCTAGTAATTTCTCCAGCTCTGCCTTGACTAGCAATGCCACCTGTGGATGCATTTTCCTCAATTTCTGTTTTACTGGTCTTGCCCCCGGTTTGACTGTTAAATGATGCATTACTAAGTCGGGGTCTAGTCCAGGCATATCAGCATAAGACCATGCGAAGTTGACTTGTCGTTCCTTAAAGAAGCTTATGAACCTTGCTTTCTCGGCCTCTGTCAATGATTGAGCCAAAAATATGTTGTGTGGAACCTCTGCTGTACCAATGTTTGTCTTTATAGTCTCCTCTACCAACATGGATGATTTTTCCTCGTATGATGCTGGGAGAATGTCAAGCCTTCCATCTTCGGGTGCCTCAGAGAGGTTTTCACCCTCAGATACGTCCTTTCTTTTTACTTTTTTAGAGTCAGAGAGCGCCACAGTGTGGTTTTCACCATAAGACCCTTGTTTTGTTTTTATTTTCACATTTTTGCAACTAGAAGGCCCGACACCCTCACCAAAGTATGCCATGTTATTTAGCTCTATGGCGTATCCTGCTTTATGGTCTCCAAGAGGAAGATCTTCGCGAATGCCAAGATAATCAACAATAGCTTCGTCATTTTGAAATGTATCAAACTGTGGTGGTCCATCCTGATCCCAGTCAATGAGTTGGGGGTGAACGAGGGGAAGGTCTTTAGTGTTTTTAGAGTCCGCAAGGCTAATAGTGAAGATGTGGTTATATTCAGGTATGTCAAGGTAGTCATCGAGGTCGTCAATGGCACTCTCCTCATCAGTGTCGATCGTGAGTGAGTCCAAATTATCATCACTAGTAGCACCCTCAGGGACAGGTGTCCTCATCCTATGTGATCCTGACCTAGGGCCTTGAAACGAAGCTTGTGCGGGATCCTTATGGGTCGGTTCTTGACCAACTCTGAATTTCTTGTAAAACTCCTCCTCCTCTGTAGGTTCATCTGGCTCTCTAAATGTCTCATTGAGTTCATAGTCGCTGGAGGATTTGTCTGAACCCCATTCCCACTCATTGGAGTCTGTGGAATAATTATCCTCTTGTTGAACTTCAGCCACTTTGACTCGCCATATCTGTTTTGTTCTCTTATTTTGAATCTTGGGATTTAGAAAACCAAGCCCCTTGGAGCGTTCCCTTCTTGCAGTTAGCTCAGGTTGTAGAGGCTCCATGACACCTTCTTTGCGTAGTCCGAGAGGGCTTTTTCCATCATACCCGAATCTCTGCAGAATTTTGAAACCTTTACCATAGTTTTCACAGGGTATTATAATTTGATCATGTGTATCATCTTCAGCGTCCTTATATAGCATTTTATATAAATTTTCTTCCTCTAGTTCGCCCCATTTTTGAAAGATGGTAGGATCCCATTTGAGTAGCATGATGGAGATTTGCTTATTAGGATGTGGCCTCCCATATTCCTTGGGGGAGTTCATGACTTGTCGTAAGAACATTGTTTGATTCAGAGTGTATTCTCCCATGCCTTTGTCTTGAAACTTGGCTCTAAGTTCACCTTGTTTGGATGTCGAGGGCTTTAATGACTCAGGATCAATATATGCTGAAGAAGGAGTAGCCTCACGATTGCTGGGAATGATAATCTCAGTATGTGATCTCAAGTTATTGCAATATATGAATGGATTTGGATCACCATTGACCGTTACCTCGACTCCATTATGAGGAAATTTTATGCACTGATGGTACGTTGATGGGACTGCTCTCATTTCATGAATCCACGGACGTCCTAGCAATATGTTATATGTGAGGTCTAGATCCAGGACTTGACAAATCACGTCCTTTGTGACTGGCCCTATTCTTAGTGGTAAGATGACCGTGCCCTTGGACGAACGCTCTTCATCATCATAAGCCTTAATAGTGATTTGGTTCATAGAATTCACAGCTTTGTCAGAATATCCCAATTGTCTGATGGTGCTCAATGTACAAATATTAAGACCTGCTCCTCCATCTATCAGGAGTCGTTTTATTCGGTGTTTATGTATGAAGGCTTCAATATGTAGAGGTGCATTATGAGGCTGACTTATGGAGGCGTCATCGGCTTCTGTGAATGTGAGGGAGTGTGGAACGGATAGGTATCCCACCATGGCTTGAAACTGATCCACGTTCAGATCCGTAGGGATAGCAGTATCTCTCAAGGTTTTATCAAGGATAGCTTTATGTGCAGGAGATATACGTAAGAGCTCAAGAATAGAGATGAGTGCGGGTGTTTTCCCTAATTGCTCTACAAGGTCGTACTCAGGCTTAGTTGACGGAAGATTGGTATTCTTAGTAGAGGTACCTGGCAATGTGATCTTACCTCGACGGGTTGTAACATGACATTCAGAGGTAGATGTGGATGAAGATCCCACACCTTTTAGGACAATTTTGGGTCGCTGAGGAGGATTCTCAGGATTTTTATTTTTGATAGTAATGGTAGAAATATGATTGTCCATTGAGATGTGATTAATAGTGGAATCATAATTGTAAGATGTTCTGGTGTAATTGGCTTGATCATCTGTGACTTTGCCTTTTCCCTTGTCATGTTTTGGGAATGGTTCCTTAAACACCTCATGCTCTTGGTTAGATGAATGTCCCTCAATCTCAATATCTCCTCTGTTAATGAGATCTTGTACAATGTTTTTCAATCGATGGCAATTACTTGTCTTATGACCCTTGCTCTTATGAAACTCGCAATATTCATCATCATTCCACCAATTCGGTTTTACCTTCGGTTCATATGGAGGAAAGTCTAGGACCGTGATCACTTTGTTTGCTACAAGCTTTTTGAATACTGATTCAAGTGGTTCTCCCAATGGAGTATATTTCCTTCGTGGTTTAGCAGCCGTTTGATTGTTCACTTGATTGTTGGTAGAACTTGATCCAGAAAAGACGAACTTTGGTCTCACTGTGTTGGCATCAACAACACCATCATTAACTGTGTTCTTGTTCTTGTTCCAAAACTTTGGTTTGTCCTTTCCCTTAAAGTCCTCTTTGTTTTCTTTAAATAGCTTGATAACTCCTTGTTCAATCAAGACCTTTTCTGTTGCTAGGCCCTTTTCAATGACATCCTTAAATGTAGACAAACAAGCTTTTCTGACATCATAGCCAATAGCCTTGTTAACATTTTGTGTGAACATCTCCACCATTTGTTTCTGCGGGATTTCACAAGAGCATCTGCTAGCTAAGTTTCTCCATCTTTGTAAAAATGACGCAAAAGATTCTCCTTCTTTTTGTTTCGTATTGCACAAGGTAGTAACTGAGACATCTGTTTCAATGTTGTAAGAGAAATGTTGGATGAATGCCTCTGCCAAGTCACCCCATGACTTAATACCAGGAGGTAATTGAGAAAACCATTCCATCGCTTGATCTCCTAAGCTCTGTGGGAACAACCTCATTAAGTATGTTTCTTCTGCGGCTACCCCAATGCAAGCTGTGAAGAATTGTCTTATATGTGCCTTGGGGTCTCCTCTCCCTCTATATTTGTCAAATTTTGGCGTTGCAAAGTGCGGAGGAAACGGAGGCATTGGAATGCTCTTATCAAATGGATAAGGGCATATATCTCTCATAGTATATGTGGGTTTTGATGTGCCCATGTCTTCCACTTTCTTTTGTAGATCTCTAATTTGTTGCTCCAAATTATTTTTGGGAGGAGATGGATTTCTTGTAGCGTACCCCATGTTTGAAACACCCATTTGAGGAGGAGGTTGTTGCATGTATGGATGATACTGATCATAGACATGTCCATATGGAGGTCTATATTGTTGCGACATGTATGGAGCACTTGGCATAATTTCTTGTTGAGGGACCCCATATCTGTTTTGTGTATATAAACCATATTCAATAGGCCTTTCATTTTCCATTGTGTTGCCCCCAATTTTGGCATGAGGTCTCCTTGTGTCAAAATTTTGAGGAAGTCCTTGAGTATCCATTTGTCTTGGTTGACCCATATCTTGAGCATGTGTTTGAGCATAGGGCCTCCATGATGGTCGTTGAGTGTAAGTATCATATGTTTGAGCTTGTGTATGTGGGATTGCTGGTTTCTGAAGCAAAACTGATGGTGACTCCGGCATCATATTATTTGGTCCTCCACTATTAAGTTGAGTTTGTGGTGAAGGTCTACTTTCCATAAGTTGAGATAAGTCAAAATCATGCGGTATTTTAGCTCCACTTTGTGCCATCATGTTTAGGAAATATTGACGATCTCTCCTCATTATCTCTTCAACCAGTCTATTGAATTGAGGATCCATTATAGATTCTTGTATGTCTGCTGATAGTATTGAAGAATTGTCCACATTATCATTGTGTGTAGCATTGTGTATAGCGTTTGCGCTTTCCATATTTGGATTGTGTCTATAAACATTCATGTCTGGTAATGTAGTGTGCTCAGGATTGTAGAAGACATCATTGTCATACTCATAAGAACTCATGTTTACGGACCCTTGAGCTTCTTTAGCTTTTCTCCTAGATTTTTGAAGACGGGTTTCAACCATGAACTAGGTGTTTAGCAATATGTGAGAGACTAGACGAAAATGACAAGAGTATGTAAGACTAAGAGTTGTATGGAATGTAAATGAATCTGAAGTTTACTTGCAATGTCCAAAGTGTAAGACCAAGTATGTATGTAGTAGAGTAGGTGTGACTTCCAAAGAGAGGATAGTTTCTCTTGATGAGGTAAGCTGACCTTGACTCTAAGTAAGACCAAATGAGACCCAAAGGTAAGAAACCTTGATGAGGGACCACTTAGCAAAGTGTTGTAGTGTGTTGATAAAGTATGATGAGGACAAGCAAGTGACCTTTTGACTCAAGTTTAGACAAGTCTGAATGTAAAATGAGGTATGAAGCAATGATGGACTGTGTAAGACCTTAGAACAGGCTGAATGCTAGATGAAATCTGAAGAGACAACCTAGGAAGCTCGAGTATGCCGAAACTGATTTCTTTGTTTGCTTGACTGTTAAACTTTTCAAATCCTGACACAGACGCCTCTGTATACTTCACAGACGTGGTTTTAATACACAGACGCTATTCTGTTTGACGCAGACATGATTATGAGATTTTCTGTTGATGTTTGCTGGGACTGTAACAGTTTTTTTGCAATTGTGGACACAGACGCGCCTGTATACTTCACAGACGCGATTTCCAGACACAGACGTGTCTATGTTCGACACAGACGCTGATAAAAACACAGACGCTATTCTGTACTTCACAGACGCGTTTATCAGACACAGACGTGATTTTAACCGACACAGACGCGTTTCTGCAACCTTAGTGCAATCTTTCCTATCTGTGAATTTGTTTTGCTGTGACCAAATCTGATTTTTCGACTGTTTTTCGTGACAAGAGGACACAGTGTTGATGACCCAATGTTTGCAGACTGTTTAGACTCCAAAAAGTGTGTTGTTTGATGTAAAAAGTTTTTGCATACACTTGAAGACACAAAAGATACAATGTTTTGCTGTTTTGTCTTGATTGTTTGAATGTTTATCATAAGTCAAGCACAATTCTTATGGCTGGCCAGGACAATAATTGTTGATCCCACATGGGGTTTTACCCCCGAGGCTACGCTATTCAGAGCGGATACTTAGATGCTTGACCTCACTGGCTCCACCCTCGGCACTCACTTCTCGGGTCAGCCAAGCATCAGTCCCCATGAAAACTCCCCATGGCGAACTTTGTATCTCTACTAAGAACCGTATGTGTGTGGGCCGCTACCAGAGGTCCGACCTCCTGCCTCAACAACTAGAAGGATTTGGGCATCTAAAACAATGAGGTGCTAGTAAGGGCATCCGCTCGTGTGGCCATACATGCAGCACTTTCAGCTCTGTAAATACAGAAGGCTCCCAGCCGGTAGGGGTTACGCCCTACAAATGATCAAATAAATTTGATCAAACGGGTTTATGGGGAGACATAGTGTCGGTATGAACTAATCAGCACACGTTATTCATAGTTTTCACCATGAATACATTTGATTATAGTGGCTTGGAAGAAGATGGCTTTTCTTTTGCTACCACTTGGGTCGTTCTCTTCTCACTAGTAGTCCTAATGACCACACGGGAAGACAGGCCCTCTAAAGAGTAAACAAAAAGAGCCTATTGCTCAAGACACAAAAGACAATGGTTCAATTTTAGTGCACCAATTGAAGTGTTTGCTAAGCTATGAAACAAGGCACACAATAAAAATTACAAAACCCTAGCTAAGGCCCTGCAACAAAATTGTTAGTAGTTTGGGTTGTTTCAAATGATAACCCCTTCCTGCAAGCACACAAGTTAGGTAAATTTTAGAAAACCCAAAAAGACTTTGTGAAAAGGGGCCTTCAACAAAAACGTATTTGCCTCCAAAGCAAGCTGCACAAATCAGGTTAGCTAGATCTGCAAAGGTTAGCCAAAAATAAACCAGATCTGAAACCCTAAGTACAAAATCCGAAAATCCGAATCGAAAAACTTGAAAAATTTGCAAAACAGAATGCACAGACGCTGTTATACCAAACACAGACGCGGTTGTCCGACACAGATGCGGTTCTGTGATTCGCAGACGCGATCTAAGAACACAGATGCCTCTTTCTTCTACAGACGCGATCAGATGGTGCACAGACGCGATTCGGGATCACAGACGCGACTTTCGGAAACCTGCAAAAATAGAAATGACAGAAACACAGACGCAATCCAAGATATCACAGACGCCTCTGAAATACAAAAACACGATCCGAACACTCACAGACGTGGAAAAAAACCTAAAATGTCATCGAAATCGTCCGATCTGCAACTTCAAAAATGCAAAATCTGCAGCAAAATGTTAAATGCAAAGGGACAAGAGTCCCACCGGGCATGCCAAAATGTATGTGGTGAAAATGGATAGCAAATAACAACAATATTGAAAGACTAAAATGGATTCAACCACCAAACCCTAGCCTAACAATGAACAAAGATCCACCATAACATATGAAGATAACCTAAGACAATGCAAATAACTCAAAATCACAAAGATTATACCATCACATGTCCACTAGGGTTTTGATCTCCATCTTTCCTATCTCCATTGATCTTGTTTGATATGCTTGCTCTCAGATTTTTATGTGCACAAGAGCTCAATAAAGAATGGAATGTGGTTGCAAGTAGAATTGTAGTGTAGCCAAGTCCTCCAAAATCAGTCATTAGGGTTTGTCAATGAAGAAAGCATCTCCTTAAATAGAAGACACAATGAGAAATGGAGGGTTAAGATTGAGAGGTATAAAAAGAGAGGTCGGCTAGGATTAGAGGGTAGGTAAAAGAAATAGTAAAATAATGAAAGAGGTAGGTAGTGTAGGAAATAAGAGATGAATGACATGTGTCATGTGTAGAAAAAGATAATGAATTAATTAAATAAATAAAGATTTATTTAATTAATAGAAGAAGTAGGATAATTAAATAAATAAAATATTTATTTAATATAGGAAAGGGATAATTTAAATAAATAAATGTATTTATTTAAATGAGAAATAAGGCTAGAAGAGGATAAATGAATTAATTAAATAAATAAAAATTTATTTAATTAATAGAAGAATTAGGCTTAGATAATTAAATAAATAAATAAAATATTTATTTAATTAGACATGACAATTTTGGGTGTCTACAGCGACCACACCAGAAGAGTGTGAAATGAGTGATGTGCAGGGAGTAAGGTGCAAATCCAGCGGAGAAGCAATAGGTGCAGAGCAGGAAGAAGAGTGAGTCGATAGAAGAGGAGTATTTCACTGACAAAGTAAGATATATGTTAAGGTTGTAAGATTCACTTGTAACATGATAATAACTTATGTATTTGAAGTTTTCATTGTGAACACTGAGTTGTAGCTTGGTGCAAGGGTTGTAGCTCCATGGGTTGGTGCCCTAAAGTCAAGGGTTGTAGCTCCTTGGGTTGGTGCCCTAAAGTCAGGGGTTGTAGCTCCTTGGGTTGGTGCCCTAAACTATGTAACCATGTTTTTTTGTGAGGTTGGATTGGAGCAGTAGACTCCAGCAACATTGCTCACCGAGGTTTTTCCCACAACGGGTTTTCCTCGTATATACTGGTGTTATGTGATCTGTTTCTTGTGTACGTATGCTTGAGATGGTTTTCAGTACTAATTGATAAGTCTGCCCTATCCTTGATTTACCTACTAATGTCATCCATAGAAGAAATTCTAGAGTAAAAGATTTGAGAACCACTGGTTCACCCCCTCCCCCTCTTAGTGGTGCACTATGTCTAACAACTCACTGGCCACAAAGCAGCCTCACAACATCATATCACCTAGACAGTTTAAGCATTGAAGTAATCACAGTGACCCAAGTGCACAAGATAATTCATAGATCTTATAATCAATTTGAACATCAATAATATGTACAAGAAACCATCAAAGTCAATATAGGGCAGGACAGTACAAGAAAACAGCCACAGTACAGTAAATCTCTGCCAAGTTATAGTTTCAGTAATGAGTAATCAAAGGCATAATCAATGCTCTTTCACAATAATACTGAGATGATAGTTTGGTATGAGAGCATGCAAATTTTTCAATGAAATTAATGATAGGAGGTAAAGAAGTAAAGTATATGTGTTCAAAGTCATGAATCTCACAGAGCTATTCACAGTTAATAAACTGTCAAAAATCTAATGAAACAGTCATAAAAGATAGTGAATGCATAGGTAAAATAGTAAAAAGAGTTTCAAGGACAAAGTGTATGAAAGAATAGCCTTATTCAAGAGCAGTAGTAACAGTGATAAGATAAATAAAACTACCCTCAGTTAAAAAATAATGATGTTGACATATCAGACTTTTAGCAGCCACGTGCATATAAAGGATAGCCATGAAGTTTTGGATAAATTTATGCTTGTTCATGAAAAGAAGATAGTCTATATACACAGTCACAGCTACAGTATGAGCAGATTGACAAGACTTTCAAAGAAACATTGTCCAGTGAGGTACAAAGGCAAAAGGAAGTCACCATCTAAGATATCAATCACAACACCCTGCATTGAATAAAACCAAGTCCCATTAAGTTTGCAACATTCAAAAGATGCAATAATAGTAAAAAGAACAACTATCAAAGGAATAGGAAAATAGTGATATCATACATGCAAGGTATCATCAATGATACTTAGTCACAGTGAACAGCAAGGATTAAGATAGGTACAAACCATTTCAAAATATCATACATATGGAAAGAGTCATGAATGTGCACGAGAGTTCCATGGTTATTGAGATTTTCAAGTCAAATAAGAGCATTGTCATAAGACAATAGCAGCCCAATATTGAGGCAAAAGATTCATAAAAATGTACAACCTAAAGGAGTATTTATCATGGTAATATGATAGTCATTTCATAGTCCTTTTCAAATACTAATAGGGCATCTTCACAGTCAAGAGAAATATATGATCACATGGCAGTATTCAAGATCGCAGACTCAAAACAGTCAATGATAGTTATGTGAGAGGATAACTATAAAGTATATACATGCAACAATAAGGCCAAATTATCAGTCACAATAGAGCCCATGCAAGTACAACAAATATTTTGATCAAGTCACTATCAAATATTATTTGCAAATCCTCAAGATAGTTGGTTACAGTATTTAGAGAAATAAAAACAAATAATGAAGCATCTAGTAATAGTCTTAACACTGCCAATGATATTAAATCATAGTAAATAAGAGCCTTGGACAGTTATCATCAAGTTCAAAGACCAATTTGCAGACTTGATTATTGAATGAGAAATACACGGTCTTATAATTCATAATAGAATCATAAGGATAGTCTTAGTTTATAGTAAAATCCAAAGTCTTAGACTCAATGAACAATCCTATAAAAAGTAAGCTCAATCTATGACATGATAAAGTACAAAAATAGTAAGGGATATTGAGAAATCATGATAGCTTTGAAGAAGCTCAAAGATGGAAACATACTCATAAAACATAGTGACTATCCCAAGTCAAAGGTCCAATGCAAATAACAAAAGAGTTATAGTAATCAAATCCAAGATAGATACCATGCAGAATTAAGGATAGTTTGAGCAGAAAAGAGGGTTCACATTAGTCCAAAGTATTAATGAGATGTTATGGTGGTATAGATAGCAGCCAAGGACTAAGCAAGGTAATAGAAAGAGAATCATCCATTAGTCACAGCTTTAAGTGTTGAGATAATACATAAATCTACCCACAGAGAAATAAACTTCAAGTATAGTAAAGGAGAGAATGAGCTTCAAATACAGTGCGTCATAGTTGTCAGAGCCACCATATAACAGTAATAGATGAAGTTAGCACCATATTAAGAATATTGAAAGACAAGGAGGTAGTATCAATGACAACAGAAAGTGCATACAAGTTATAGCTACAAGGAGAATTAAATACTTGATTCTTCAAATTGCATAGTTCCAATATCATCAATTAACCATCATGGCACTCAAAAGGTAGTAGAAACTACTAAAAAGAATCAAAATAATGAAAATATGGTAAACAGAGGCTGCTATAAGATAGAAGTCATACAATCATAGTATCATTATTCAGAACGGATAGGGATGAGATCAATCACAGGCTGTTATAAAAGAGCTAAATTCATATATAAGAATATCACATTCGCATAGGATAATGACAATAAAGATAGTCACATGGTTATGATGCCCCAATCACACCTACATGAGAGTCACACAAATGCATACAGTCAATATACGATGGCTTACTAACATTCCTAGCTTCACAAAGATAATTATTTCAAATGAAAGTTACCTTCATGAAGGACAGAGGAAGAGAATGCATGTTAAGAAATAATAGTGCATGCAATGAAGACAATCAATGAGCAACCAAGGAGTATGAATGACAGTATAAGCTAAAGAACTACAAATAATTAAGAAGACAACACTCAACCTTGAAAAGAATAACCATAAGAGACTTCAAATAATGATTATAGGATGATGCCAATCAGAGAGCATAATGGTAATAGCAGCTACCTTGAAATATGAAGCGGCCAAAGGGCATATAGTAGTTACATAAATGCTCCATTAATAGATCCAAATAGAACATTCAAGTATAGCAGTGATCTCATATGCAGTCGTAAGAACATGAATATGGTGAATTGAGAAGTGAATAGCCTTAAGATAGTGATTGTTACAATCATTAAGCAACCAAGATACCATTTTTGTATAAATGATGCAGAATACACAACCAAAGTGTAGTCCAAAATGACAGTGCATTATGATAGACTCTGTCAGGGTCTCAAAAGACAGTCATAACATGACACTAACTAGTAAAGAAAAGGGTCTTAAGATGCATTCATGGTGTGTATGAAATAGAGTAGCAGCACCAAAGATTTCATCTTAGAAGTTGTAGTCATCAAAGCAATTATCAAAACACACAATGATATCATATTAAACATAGCATAGATCGGTTTCAAGAACCATAAAGACTATGATATTAAAAGACAAAGATATCATATCTAAAAGATAGGCTTATTCCATTCACACTCAGACCCTATCACAAGTGAATAACATCTCAATGAAGAAATGCACTAGTGAATCAATGTAGAATGAGCATATAGTACAAATATAGTCCCAAAATGATAAAGCACAATCATGAATGTTGAGCATCAAATCCATGGATATGCCTAGTCACAGAGATATAGAGAATAGTTATTGATAGAGAGAAGCAGCTTCAAACCAAGAAAGTAGAATTTATAGCCATAGATCAAGAGTCACAAAGCACCTACTTATTCATTGTCAAAGTACGTTGAAAAACATTAATATCCATAAACCCAAGACTACAGTAAACATTGTAAGCTTACATTTTAAAGGGATTTGAAGCAAGTGAGAGGGAAAACAATACATAATGAAATCAAATAGTGGTGAAGAAGTTTCCAAATTAATAATATCATCAATGGATGTTTTTTGACAGAGATCCAAGATTGGGCAATCTCCATAAAATCTAATTGCCAAATTCAACATTAACAAGGACAATGTGTCAAAATTTGTCGAAGCATTTTTTTTAGTATCAAAGGACAATTGTTTTCAAAGAAATGGCAAGGGCCGCACATTTTTTTTAAAACCCTAAAAATATCTTGCACAAAAATAAAAAAACCCTAGAGAAAGATAGTTTTAGGGTTTCTAAAAGAAAAAGAAAAAAAAAGGCGAGGAAAGATAATGTAAACTTTCAGGAACATCAAAATGAGCTACAAATAAAAGCTCCACATGCATTGAAATTCTATGATAAAGTTTCTTTATAAAAAGAGAGTGTAGCTTCAAACAATAATAACATATTGAGTTTTTCAAACCCAAGAAAATAAGTTCATGTTCATATTATTCAAAGATTACACTCTAAACCATGAAAGACACAATTCAAGACCTAGTTCGAGTTTCAAACCCTCAGAATGCATGTCGGTAGCTAGATATTCTTCCCTCGGAAGACAAAAATATGCAAGTGAAGTGAATGCATAAAGATTAGGGTTCTCTTTTCACTTCTTCTATTTTGAATGCCCTAGATTTACCGTGATTTTTTTTCTTGTTTTCAAGAAACAAATTATGCATGAATTAGAAGTTATTGTCAAAGATTTTAAAGTCATTAGACCTAAGATATATTGTGAGCCCTCGTGCATATAAAGGGACAAAAGCTTCAAATCTTTATCGCATTATATTTTTCTCATGGACTCACTGAAACTCTAAATATAGCTGAGAAAAAGAAAACACCCCCTCCTTCAAAGCTTTATTGTTTTTTTCAGGGAACTATTTTTAGTGTCAGTGAGTCATGCAGATTTTTTCAGGAGTGGAGTGCTTTTTTTTCAGAGTTATTTTGAGAAGAGGTGGCAGTTCTATTTTCAGTAAGGGATGCCTTTTTCATGCACAATCAATTGGGGACTTATTTTTATCATCAGGAGCTATTTTTGATAAAGTTATACATGAGTTTTTTAGGCTATTTTGGGCAAATTCTCCCAAGGCTTTTCCTCATGCAGTTTTTCATATTAGGGTTTTGGAGGAGATGTTCTTCATGATGTCTATATATTATTCTATTCTCCTTTTTTCTCTCTGGTTCTTTCTTTTCTACTACACACATAGCAGAAAAATCATTGTATCTCAACACTTAGCAGTTTTTTAGTTATTGTAATAGAGATATTTTATTTAGTTTTACAATACAGAGTTATTTCCTTATCAGTATTTTCTTTCCTTTTCCATTGTCAAGTGAGTGATTTGATAGAGTTATTGTCATTTTTATAATCCTTTTCTCTATTTTACAGAAGTAGGATAATTTCACAGTGAATTCAGGTTGTGGGTTGTGTTCATCTAGTTTCCAATTCCTTGCATGTTGTGAAAAATCACTTTTCCTGCATGCAGAAGTTGGATAACTTCGAACCTTTTCATGAAATATTTATTAATTAGGTGATCTAGCTAACTTGTGAAGCATTTTCACTCCTTATTGTAGTTGTCATAGTTTTAGTGCAGTAGTTTAAAAACTCCATAATCTCAATGTATCACCTCCATTAGGATAGGTTTATTTCACATGCAAGCCTTTTAACCCTTTTGTCACAAAAAGCAAGTTGTAGGAGATCCATCAAGACAGAAAGTCGGCCTACTCTTTGAAGGTTTACTTTCAGTATAGGCAACCCATAGGAATAAAGTATTCCCATGTTTCACAGGATTGCTAGGTTTCACAGTTAGTGTTTTTCCGGTGCAATCCTTCGTGACAATAATTAGACCTTCATGGAAAAGATCTTTCACATCTATAGAATTATCAATTCCACTGTTAGTGATGATTTGATTTTCACTAGTCACTTATAGCAACTAAATTCCAATGCTATGATATCCAGCTTAAAATGAACTTTATGTATTATCCATAAATAGATGGGAAACCAAAATTGTCATTAATTTCTTAGAGACCTATTTACATTACTTTGTTTTAGATCACAAACGTTGTTGAACTAAATAGTAACCACTAGTAGAATAGTGTTATAACACAAAATGGCACTCCACATCACAACAAAGATGGCACTCTATGAAGTAGTTTAGTATGTGTGTGTAGTCATGTGTGTGTGTGTGTGTGTGCATATATGTGGGTGTATATGTGTGTATGTGTGTATGTGTATATACATATACATGTGTGTATATATACATATACATATGCATATGCATATGTGTATGTGTATGTGTATGTGTATGTGTATGTGTATGTGTATGTGTATGTGTATGTGTATGTGTATGTGTATGTGTGTTTGTGTGTACATACACACACATATATAAATACATGTATACATATAGATGCACATATACATATATGTGTGTATGTATATGTGTATATGTGTATATGTGTATATGTGTATATGTGTAAATATATGTGTATATGTATATATTTATATATGTATATATTTATATATGTATATATTTATATATGTATATATTTATATATGTATATATTTATATATGTATATATTTGTATGTGTGTATATGTATGTATGTATGTATGTATGTATGTATGTATGCATGCATGCATGTATGTATGTATGTATGTATGTATGTAGTGAATTCCACCCTTCACACACATGACATCATTTTTTGCACCCTTAAGGACAACCTACACATAACATAGAAGTCAATATGGTCTTTTGTTGTTGGTGACATCATCTTTCTAGACATACAAATATTTATTCTTAAAGAAGCTCATCAAAAAATAGCATCCAAGTTTTATGGATTCTATAAAACTTCATAACAAATCAATTTAATTTCCTATAAGTTGGAGCTTCCTCCCTCCTCAAAGCTCCATGCAATTATTCATTTTTCTTATTTGAAGAAGGCTATTGGGAAACAAATCATGTATAGTCGACATTACTCAAGCTGGATATTGTAGCATCCTAAAATTGCGACACTTGCAATTTCGACTGCATTTCGGTCTTCACGATGGTGACGCAACACGGAACCTGAATGGAGACCCCGAAACTTGCTCATGACACCAAAAACTGCATTTTCTTGCACCCTGGCCTGAACCTCCTTTGCACCCTGTTGTCCCGGGAGGTGGGACCAGAGCGCCCAGCGCCCTGGTCCTTCAGGACCATGGCGCCCAGTGCCCTGGTCCCTGGGTCCTATTTTGGGCCCGGTCAGGACCATGGCGCCCAGTGCCCTGGTCCCTGGGTCCTATTTTGGGCCCGGTCTCTTTTGGACTTTGGGTCTTTATGTTTGCAAATTGGAAAATTATCTTTCTTGGTCGGCCTAAGGTTGGGAAAATCAGTCTATCAGCCCTAATTGACAAGTATATAAACTACATTTTCCTCTTTCATTCGATATGATGGAAAAAGCATGGAAATTATACTCAAGCATTCAAGCATTCAAGCATTCCTTCAAGCAATTGATCATTTCAAGTCTCCATTCAAGGCTAAGTGTTGCATTCAAGACAAGGATTCAACCATTGAAGAGGAGATCACTTAATACATGCTACATACAACATACAACAAACAACAACATCTATACCTTCGCACATAAGGATACAAACATCCTTACAACAAGGTATTAGTACTTGTTTTACATTACAGACATTTACATTTACAGCATTGCTCATTTCTTGGTTAATTCCAAAACTAGGGTTTGACCTAAAGGCAAACCCCTAATCCCTAACCCCCCAATCGTCTTTGCTTTTCTGTGTGTAGGTTGCAGGTACGCGACTAAAATTGAAGATCTGGAATCCTTGTGCAGAGACGAACAGATCCCCCTTCGTTTCGCGGATTTTTCGGAGGACCGTGGCGCTCGGGCGCCATCGTCCCGACAACTTTTGTTCAAATTTGTAGGACAGCGCCGTATCGACATTTTACTGCTGATTCCAGGTCCGCAGCTTCATCCTATATCCCTATCTCAGTTTATAAGAGAATCTTTGTCACTTTCTATACATTCCTAGCTTAATTCTTCTATCAACATTCTTTACAAAAGAGGGTAGCCTTGCTTTCTTAACCCTTGAAACACATATAGCATCCAATCTTGCATTGTGTGGGATTGGATCTTGTGGGTTTCAACCCCTCTTTTGAATGTAAAGTCTCTCCCCTAAGTGAAAACCATCAACCCTAGTGAATCTCCCTTCTCTCTCCTTGGAGTTGGAAGAGGGGAGAGCAACTAGGGTTCGATCGCGATTTTCCGCTTTACACTTTGGTGAACCTGACGTGAACATCCTTTCTGATTATTCATGGTTAGATCTAAAAATTGGATTCCTTGATTACATTTCCATGTTTTGCAAAATTTTAGAGGTTAATTGCATAAAAACCCTAAATTTCCTTTTTAAGTAATTAAACTTGTGAAATGTTTAATTATTAATGCTTGTTTCAGATCTGCCCTTCTATTACAAATTATCAATTCATATTTGTGCTTTAATTTTGAAAATTAAGTGGTTAAGTGTCAAAACCCTAATTTTTGAAACCCTCTTGATTCAACCTTTGTCCGACAATTTCACTGATCAAAACATCTCCAAATCAGCTGTAACTTTGGATTCCGCAATAAAATCACAATATCTTTCATCCCTGAAAATTTGGAAAAAAGTTGCGAGGACCATGTGCACTCCGAGCGCCATCGTCCCTGACATTTTTTTCGAAATTTCGGGATCGAGATCTTACTGTATTTTCCTGCTAAAATCCAGAATTTTGGCTGATTTTATCAAATCTAACACTTTCAAAATTACAGTCAAAGTTGGTCTTGTGATTGCTTGGATTAAGGCTTCTAAACATTCAAAAATCATCGAAATTGAAATTTTGTGTCAGAATTGTGTTCTTACTGTCCTAAATCTGAAAAGTGTGTTTGCATTCATTCAAAATTTCAGTGCTTTATTCAAATTCTTACAATTTGTGACTTTTGAAATTAAGTGCTTAATTACAACAACTTTAATTTCTGCTTTCAAAATTGAATTTTGCGTGAAATTGAGTCAATTTTTAAATTTCAAAATTTGCATTGCTCTTGACATTCCCTCTAAAATCATAACATTCAAAATTTCAGTTTCCCTCTCTTTTTCAAAATTCAAATTTTTGCATTTTTCGACAATCTTGGTAGGGTTCAATTTTGAGATTGCAACTTTAATTTGGCCTATCTACAGATCGTAAAATCACTCAATTTTTTCAGATTAGCTCTAAAATCATCATAACTTTCATCCCTACGAATTTCAAAAAAAGTTGCTGGGACCGTGTGCACTCCGAAGCGCCACGGTCCCTGACATTTTTTCTGAAATTTTGGGAGATTGTCCTGATTGTATTTAACAGCTTAAATCCAGAAGATTGGCTAATTTTACTGAAAATTGCTACCTCTAAATTCAAAACTTTCTCTCTCTCTCTAGTGCATGAGTTTTACAACAATAAGCCCTACTTACACTATTCCCGTTAGACGAAGCCGTAGAATTAAGTCTTTCCGAGGTTTAACTACTGAGGAGATGGAACCTAATTTGAATAGCCTTTTTAACGAGGACATGGGTAATTCCTCTAATCCTCCTAATGATGAAGAAGCTCTCCATGAGGTTTCTGAAGAACAACTTTCGAAATTGGATAACCAATTTGACGATTTTCGACAATGGATGTCTCAAGAATACCCTAATAGTCAAGCTCTTCCTTTAATTGAGGGTCTAAAACGTATGCTTCAAAGTGATAAGAATGGAATTGATATTTTGCGTGGTATTGCACACATTGTGGATTCGAATGTGATGCCTATGAAGAGTTGTGCTGAAAATTTGGGTTATACACAACCTCCTACTCAAGTCAATCATTCTATTCCTTTGATGACTTCTATTGCTAGCATACCTACCTTTACATCAAACATAATGGCTACTTCTACAAAAGACATTCCTCCTATGATCACCAGTCATGGGGGCAATCCTTCCTCTTCAATTAACCCTCTTCCTTCATTTAATCCGACTTCTTCATTCATTCCTTCAATGAGTGTCCCTATTATATCTCCACAAATGAACATGACGCAAGGGGGCAATTCGTTTAACCATTCCATTCCTCCTTGTAGTGTTCCTCCTGTCCAATCATCTCCTATGACTAATTATCATAGAGTCCCACCACCTTACTCTTTACCTTCTTTCAATAACATAACACCTCCATCTCAATCTAACACATCTAATATGAATTCTTCAACTGAAGCGACCATTAACAATCTTGCACAAACTGTCTCTTCTTTACAGCAACAAATTGCCTCTATGAATCAATCTAAGTTTAGTGTGCCCACATTTGATGTTGCGAGCCCACTTTCTCTTGACATTGTTCGAGCTATCCCTCCTAAACATGTTGAAATCCCGCATTTGGAGCTTTATAATGGTAAAGGTGATCCTCTAACACATGTTAAGACTTTTCAAACAATCTGTACTGATTTTGCCTATGACCAAAGGTTGCTTGCAAAATTGTTCACTAGAACATTAAGAGACAAAGCCCTACAATGGTATTGCTCGTTGCCTTCTTATTCTATTACTTCTTTCGAACAACTTGCAAATGCTTTCATTCAACAATTTCAAAACAATATAAGTCCTAAAGTTACTTTGATTGATTTAATGCATTGTAAACAAGGTGTTAAAGAAAAAGTGACTGATTTCATTGGTAGATATAAGCATTTGTATGCTCAAATTTCCTTTCTAGTGCCTGACAATGATATTCAAAGAATCTTTATTTCTAATTTACAAAAAGATATTCGAGACAAACTTCTATTTTTTGAGTTTACTTCTTTCCAACAGTTGTGTGCAATTCTTCACAATTATCAACTGACTGCGAGTCAAATGGAACAATCACATCCTATGGCTCCAAGTGATAAGGGTGATAGCAGTCAACAACCATTTGGGAAGTTTAAACCGAACAGAGATTCCATTAAATTCAATGAAAACATCATCAACAACAATGTGAATGCAGCATCAAGTGTGTCTCCTATTTCTAAGTTTTTCAAGAAAGAAAGAAAGTTTACTCCTTTGAATGAATCATTGCATAGTATTATGAATAAGTTATTGGAACAAAATGTGCTTACTCTTCCTCCTATAAGGCAAATTGATCCTGCAAAGATTAATTCACCCTATTTTGATAACAAATCTTTTTGTCAATTTCATCGTTAACCTGGGCATGATACTGAAAAATGTTTTGCTTTAAAGGGGAAAATTCAAGATTTGATTGATAATAATACTATCTCTATTTCTGGTGTGAATGATAAAGGCAATACATCTGTAGCTCCTCCTAATCAAAATCTTCAAATTTTCACTGATCCATTACCTTCTCATACCTCTAATGCAATTGAGGCTAATGATTCCTCTCTCTCATCTGATGGTCTTGTGTCTATGACTCTGAATGTGATTAACTTTGTAGAGCAGCAAGAAAACCCTAAAGAACCTTCCATCACATTTGATTCCAGTGAAACCATTAGGGCACCTGATGGTCCTTTATACATAGTTGCAAAAGTCAAGAATACACCTTGCCGTGGAGTGCTTATTGATCCTTCGTGCATGATTAATGTTATTACTGAAGAATTTCTTTTTACTTTGCAATTGAATCAAGTGATATATGACAAAACAGATGTGATTGTGAAACTATTTGATGCATTTTCTTCTCCTGCAATTGGTTCTATTACATTGCCTATTGAGGTCCATAACAAATCCCTTGATGTGAACTTTGCTATTATTCCTTCATCCGAACAATTTCGTGTGAAGCTTGGCTATCCTTGGCTATCTTCCATGAAAGCTATTGCTTCTCCTATTCATAAGTGTTTGAAATTTCCCCATAATGGTGAAGTTGTTACTGTCAATCATAGTCTCTTTAAACCAGCTGAAAGAACTTCTAGCGTTCCTATTGATTACTTTTGGCCTAAACAATTCCAATCTCTTCCTCCGCGAAGTGATCATCTTTTCAAATCTTATCAAAAGTGGAAAATAGATATGATCCTATCTCTAAGTGAACCTAGAACACCTAAACTTGATATTCCTATCATTCTTGAGAAGGAAGTTCTTCCTTTGAAAGATAAAACTAATGTCTTTCCTCAAGAAGATTCCCAACCCGTTCCCATGGATGTGATTATGTCTATGCCTAATAAACCTTCTAAGAGTAGACCTATACCTCCTTGTCATGATGGACTTGGTCTTCTCCCTAAACCAAATATTCCTCCTTTGTATGGAGCAGTCCCTCCTCCTTCTTTTTATAGAGAGAAGAGACCTTCTTCTTCTCCTATTATCCAGCCTAAGAGACCACAACCTAAACACCCAAGTGATAAGTATGAGAACATTCCTCCTCCTTAATCTTCTCCACTTCCTACTAAGACTAGACGAAATCGTTCTGCACGTGAACGCCGACGAAAGCGTCGTCTTAGAGCTCAAGCAGCTGCTTCTCAAACTTTGCAATCTCCAAAAACACCTTCAACAAGCATTATTCCATTTTCTCCAAAATCTCCAAAACATAAGATGCATGATGGTCTTGATCCTGTGCGAATTAAAGACCCTATTTTTATGAATCTTGATGATGCTATAGATGAAAATGTTATTCATGATGAAAATGTTACTTCTCTTGCTTCTGATAGTGAATATGAACTTGTTGATATTGATAACCATTTATCTAATAAATTTTCTAAAGCACTTATCCTAGCTCCTAGACAAGAACAGCGTGGCTTGGAACATGAACATAGCCCTTGTTTGGATCTTGTGATAGCTCCATCTGCTATGTTGGATGTTCCTCCTCTAGCGTGTTCCCTACCTTCCCGAAACATTGATCAACAAGATCGGGGGGTAGATGACGTGCTAGACTAGTTACATTAGCATAGTAGATTCTCTCCTCCTCTCTTGTGTTACTTCTTCTATATGTTATTCTCATTCTTCTATTTGTTGTCCTTAGTGTTGTCTACTTGAGGACGATGCAAAGCATTGAGATCTCTTTTGGTCTCTCTCATGTTGACTCAAAAGACACATGTGTTCCCTTCTTCTAGGTGACCTTCCTTGATTGGGGAATGAAGAACAATTATGCATACATACATGAATTATCATACAGCATACTGACCTCGAGGAAAGTGAAGTCACCTCGTGCTTTGTGTTTTGTGTCTATTATCCTTGGGTTTATCTCACACTTGGGGGCTAAATCCTTGCGATAACGTGCTCCTTTCCCTTTTTCATTTTCTTATGTGTATCACTATGTTAAAACAATCACCCCCGTTGAGGCGTGTGCGATCGCTTTAACGTAGGGGGGCATACACCCTGTCTATCCCTTCAGGATACATGAAAATTTCTTGGAGAACTCAGCTTTGCCTTGAAAATTTTTGGTATTTCTCTTGCATGACTCATAGTGAGGGAACCTTACTGCTGACAGTCATGGTTCTCCCTCGTGATCTTCCCTTTTACTTTGTCAATCGAAGTCGTAAGATCCTTAGTCCACTGGGGGCTTGGTGTGTCTTGCCTCCTTGACATGGTGAAAGTCTTTCAATATTGTTTCCTTATACTTTATCGGAAGTATGAGCATACATACTCCCGCTAAAGTGGGGGCTAAATGTAGCGTCCTAAAATTGCGACACTTGCAATTTCGACTGCATTTCAGTCTTCACGATGGCGACGCAACACGGAACCTGAATGGAGACCCCGAAACTTGCTCATGACACCAAAAACTGCATTTTCTTGCACCCTGGCCTGAACCTCCTTTGCACCCTGCTGTCCCGGGAGGTGGGACCAGAGCGCCCAGCGCCCTGGTCCCTGGGTCCTATTTTGGGCCCGGTCTCTTTTGGACTTCGGGTCTTTATGTTTGCAAATTGGAAAATTATCTTTCCTGGTCGGCCTAAGGTCGGGAAAATCAGTCTATCAGCCCTAATTGACAAGTATATAAACTACATTTTCCTCTTTCATTCGATATGATGGAAAAAGCATGGAAATTATACTCAAGCATTCAAGCATTCAAGCATTCCTTCAAGCAATTGATCATTTCAAGTCTCCATTCAAGGCTAAGTGTTGCATTCAAGACAAGGATTCAACCATTGAAGAGGAGATCACTTACTACATGCTACATACAACATACAACATACAACAAACAACAACATCTATACCTTCGCACATAAGGATACAAACATCCTTACAACAAGGTATTAGTACTTGTTTTACATTACAGACATTTACATTTATAGCATTGCTCATTTCTTGGTTAATTCCAAAACTGGGGTTTGACCTAAAGGCAAACCCCTAATCCCTAACCCCCCAATCGTCTTCGCTTTTCTGTGTGTAGGTTGCAGGTACGCGGCTGAAATTGAAGATCTGGAATCCTTGTGCAGAGACGAACAGATCCCCCTTCGTTTCACGGATTTTTCGGAGGACCGTGGCGCTCGGGCGCCATCGTCCCGACAACTTTTGCTCAAATTTGTAGGACAGCGCCGTATCGACATTTTACTGCTAATTCCAGGTCCGTAGCTTCATCCTATATCCCTATCTTAGTTTATAAGTGAATCTTTGTCACTTTCTATGCATTCCTAGCTTAATTCTTCTATCAACATTCTTTAAAAAAGAGGGTAGCCTTGCTTTCTTAACCCTTGAAACACATTTAGCATCCAATCTTGCATTGTGTGGGATTGGATCTTGTGGGTTTCAACCCCTCTTTTGAATGTAAAGTCTCTCCCCTAAGTGAAAACCATCAACCCTAGTGAATCTCCCTTCTCTCTCCTTGGAGTTGGAAGAGGGGAGAGCAACTAGGGTTCGATCACGATTTTCCACTTTACAGATATAAAAGGATTTATCCTCTTGGGTAAAAGCACAAACGTATGTCACACTTTTATAAAGGAACCAGCCAACACAACTAAAATTGTTTAACTTCGACTACATAAAACTAACATTTCTAAATTGAATTTTAAAATGATGTAAACTGATCAAATGTAGAAATATTAATGAAATTTAGGTCTGTTATTTTTATTTTTTTTTGAAAAAAATTGATTTTTTTTTTTTAATTCAAAGATAGATTTTTCATTGCTAAAAAATGCTGAAAATCAAGGGTTCTGGTCAGCATCACCAAAAAAATGAAAACGGACTTTATTTTTTCTGATTTTTTTTTTACATATATTTTTCTCATTATAATATTTTAAAGTCCAACATAACTAACTTTGACAGTTTTCATTCGGTGTCACCTTTTGACTACTAAATTTATCATTAACCAAAAAAAATACCCTTTTCGAGAAGATTCTCTCATCTAGTGAAAAATAATAATTTTTTTTTAATATCATTTAATACTTTTTTTAATTTATAATTATTCTCTTTTTTAACTTTAAAAAGCTACTCGCAATGTGTAATTAATAAAAATATTAAAATTAATCATTATCCTTAAAAAATTATATGATTTTGAGCTCTACAAAAGGGTATTTTTCATTTTTTGTTAAAAAAAATATTCTTCTTGAAGAAAAATTGAGAAGTAAAAAGTTTCAGAAATATGGAGTTTTTCACCTTTTTTTGTCACATCACATGACACATTGGATAGTCTGGCCAGATTGACCTTAGTTCTAACAATTAAAAAAAAATTGATTTTTTTTTAATGAAAGCATTTGAACTAAGGGAGTCCGACCAAACTGAGTCCGGTCGGACTACCAGTGCCACGTGGCCCAAGGGTAGTCCGACCAGACTCAATCCAACCAAACTCAATCCAAGTCGGACTACCCTCAGTTGGCCCTAACTGTGACACAACTCCATGCTTTTGCCCTCTTAATACTTGAGTCTTCCTCGATCAATGATTGCACCAACTCTACAAATGTTCCAACTGCACAATCATTGAGGATCGCATCCAAGGAAATGGTATGCAACAATAAGATGTAATATGGGAATCCCTCTTCTAGTTCAATAATTTCCTCATCACAAGCTTTAAGGATAGCTTTTTAAGCAAGTGACCATGTTAGGACCCACAATCCTAGTAACTGTTGGTAAATGCACACTCCAATGAGAAATTGTAGGTTATTGAAGGTTTTGTCATTGATGGCAACCTTGTAATCATATGATACCAGCAAGACACAATACCGGCACCAGCAATGACAAACTCTACATCGACACACAGAACACTGGCAGTGAAAGGAAGGATATCGGCACCCTGGCCGACGGGAATTTTATTTATAATGTATTTTGTAATTAATTATAAAATCATTGTAAGCCGACATGGCAAGTTGTAAAATGACTCATATATGTATGAGATCATTGTAGAACCTTTTGTAATGAAGGAGATAGGTGAAATTATGTAGACCTAATATGTGAATTATAGGTTAAGGGTTTATGTATGTAGCAGAGCTTAAACCGGTATTGGATCTGGCATAGCAGATGCTAATCTGAAGCAATACAAGACATTGGATTAATATAATCCATTTTTGTAATTCAGTGTGACTTCCTTTGTAATTGAGCGGTGAGATCTAGGAACTTGGCCTTCCTACATGTGCAGGCCCCTATTGTAAGAGTAATATTCCCTTATTGGCTAGTAAGCGAATATTGTGGGTCACAAATCCCACCGAGGTTTTTCCCACACCAGGTTTCCTCGTTAAAATACTGTGTTATGGTGTACTTCTCATGTGGTTGTTTTTTATTAAGGAAAGTCGGGTTTTAAGGGACCTGAAACCCACTTACAATACAAAAGATGAGGAAGAAAGAAACAGGAGAAGAAAAGACCAAGACAAAACAATTGCAAAAGACCAACACAAAAACCAGCAGCTAGGACAAAAGGACAGCAAGGAGCCAACAAGAAATTGGCATCCAAAACATTGCATTAAATTTCAAATGAAAACTTTTATAGACTCCTCAGCATTCTGAACCAAAAGAATCATGGCCTTAGCGGCTTCTCTCAAATCATTGCTCTCATGTTTCAGCTGGACGTCTTTCATTTTGGTCTCCATATCAATGGTAGTCTGCCTGGTCCTTCGCCTGGAAATTTGATGGGTGGAGCTAGAGGTTGGTACATCTTAAATGATTACCAAGTTCTTATCCTAATTTTTCCTCTCTAAGTGATCCACCAAGGCATTCATATTATGTGACGAAACTCTTAAGACCTCAAGGTTGTGGTTCATGAAAATTTTCAATTCCTTCTCGGTTTGAGCAACCTGAGTGATCATGTTATCTTTATCCACCTTAGCCTTTTCTTTTACAATTCTGATAACATCCTCTAGATGTTTCAAATCCCCTTTTATCAGGTCTTTTTCCGACCAGTTCTGCATTTCAATTTCCTCCTCAGCTTCACTGGTTTCCATCTCCTCACTCTTTTTCCCCAAATTTGTTTCCTTATTCAAATTGTGTATCTTATTTTCCAGGTCTCTCTGTTTACTCTAAATGCTAGTTATGTTGTCAATAACCCACTTCTAGAAATTGAAGGATTCGAGAGTGCAATTTTGGGCAGTATTTAGAATAGTATTTGCCGACTCCCTACCCTGCTCAGTGCCCACAAAATTTGGGTTATCTTCCTCCATAGAGTTCGGGGCGACATTCTTGCTATCTGAGCCCATAGGGTTACAATAAGGGTTTTCAGAATTATAATCTTTTTTCCCTTCTTCCTCTTCTCCAACATTCTCTTCCTTCTCACTCTCCATTTTTGTCTCAATATCCTTCCCCTTTTCCTCCTCCAAATCACAATGCACCTTTGTTTCCATGTTATCTATATCAGCTCTCCATTTTTTATGGGTAGGGGCATTAGACCAGTCATCATCAGACTCAGAATCTTTACAGCTCTTAGAAACATGTGCATTGGTTACCAGGTCATCATCCTTGGTAGCCCTAGCTTTCTCCTTCTAGTATTCATAAATTAGCAAGATAAGCCCCTGATGGGATATGGGGTAAGAATTAGGCTTTTTGGCGTGATCAGCCAAACTCTCATTCAGAGAAGAAGCTAAGTAAAATGGCAAGGAAATCTTAACCCCAAGGCAGAAATGATTAAGAATTGCAAAATGATATTTATAGATTTTGGTAAATCTACCATCAACAGTAAGAAACTCCATCAAGACCCTTAAAAATTTCTGCCAAAAAGATTTTACCTGCTGGGGAAGGTAGTAGGAGATGTTGTCTTTCTTGGCTAGCCTAGCCTTCTCATCCTCCGATTTTAAGAAGTTTTTAAACACTTCAGCAGCATACTTCCAGTCTCTATAAAATTTTGTGCCCTCCTTCTGAAGACCCGTGACCTCCGCAACAAGATCCTGATCAATTTTCTAAGTCTCCCCAAACAAGGTGACCCTATTGTTGTTCTAGCCCCTACCAAATCCATGAGATACCGAATTTATGCTTCCACGCAGCTTTTACATATAGTCAGTGAAACCATATCTATGAAGCCTCCTCCATACTTTCCATTCACTCTTCCAGTTTTTGCAGCCAGAGGGCTCATTCCTGTTTAAATTACCTCCCATATTGAATAGCAAGTCAAAGTACCCAAATGTGTATCTCACAATCTATAGGTTTAACCACAAGTTCTTGTGCCAAATTCTAGAATAACATAACAGAGTCCCTTCTGTGGTTTTGAAAATAATGATAATGGCCGCACAAAACTAACACTTATTATTATAGTCACCATCACACATTTGATCATGAAATCGCTACCTAAAAGCAATCATTAACTGACAGTTCATTAGCCCCCAAACTCTATCTTTGATGTCCGGGCCCCAAAAGATAATCATGATTTTAAATTGACCCATTGATACGATCAAATAATAATTGCTCTCTAACATCCCTTTTACAATGGGTCTCTCTGATATATTTAACCTCCACCTCTAAATTGACCCCTTCATTAGCTAAAAGGTCCTAATGCTGATACAAATGGCCTTGGCTTTGAAGTTGGTGAAAGCTTCGGTACTGCAAACAATCATGATCATAGCAAACAGGTAAGACAACCTACTACTTAAAAGTTTAATGGTAAATGTTTTAATTGTAACAAGTATGGTCAACGAGCAAATCAATGTAGATCTAGAAATTATCAGAACACAAATACACCCACTGGTCAATGTTCTAAATGCAACAAAGTTGGTCATAATTCAGAAAATTGTAGAATGAATGTGAGATGTTACGTTTGTGGAAGATTTGGGCACTTATCTAATCAATGCAGAACACATACCGGCATAGGATATGGAAAAGATATTCAGAAGAACAATGTGACTTGTTATGCCTATAACAAGATTGGACATATTGCTAAATTTTGTAGAAGTAAGGCATCACCAGCAAATAACAAAGGTAAAGAAAAGGTTGAAGAGGTAAAGCAAGAATTCTCAAAACAATGGATCAGAAAGTCAGATTAGAATGTTGATGTGATTACTCCACCAACAGAACAAAGTAACACTCCACCGGCAGGAGACTCTTCATCTAACTGAAGAAAATTGTTTTGGGGGTCTAGCAACAAAATGAAAAACATGCTAATATTCCCTCAGTTGATGGTGAGAAGTTGAAATTACTTCTATACCGGCAGATGACTTAAGTTGTGACTTAACCAGCAAGCATTAAATGTGGTAGTTGGCGAAAATAACATTATAAAGCAAGTGTTTGGGCTCATTTTTCATTTACCGAGCATTCAAATCTTTGAGAGCACGAAAATTCCTGAGCGAAGGTACTCCAAGCAAAGAAGTGAAGCAATTCATCAAAGCATTCATCCTTAAGACAGATTGAGGTATTTATAGCTATGGCATCTTCATCCACTCTTGAATTTATTGCAAACCCCACTATTGTTGAAGTTGTTAAGAGACCTAGACCCGTTTTTTAGCTAGTTCCCAAAATTGCTAAGAATGATGATAGCATAGGTGCATTCTCTAAAATCCCTAAAGGAGTAGTATATGCTAAAGACCCTAGAATGTATATGCATTATCATATTGATGAACTAGGTAATGATGAAATTAAAAAAATGTATGAGACTATAATTTGTGATGAATCCGGAAATGTCAAACCTGAACATAAGATAGTAGAAACCCTAGGTTTCACTAAAATACTTAGTATCCTGGATTTCCCCAAGGATATCATAAGGATTGTGTTAAGTAGAGTACATGGTGAATTCTTCTAGTTAGACTCTATTCATAAAATCACAAAAGAAGCAGTAAAAGTTGTAATAGGGTTACCCTCCACTAGAAACAGACCTAAAAAAAAATAAGAAGGTTTCAAATGACTTAGTGACAAACCTAACCGGTGCAACATTTGATAAGAGATCTTTAAGGGTAAACGATGTGAAGGATACAAATATCAGATTTATCAGTATGATCTTAGGTTATAAGGCCACTCATGCAAAGAGGTTAAACTCAGTTTCTAGCCTATGTATTAATAGTGCCTATGATATGATAAATGATAATGCAAGGATAGACATATGTGAATGGCTCAAAGATGAATTGATAGACAATTTGGGTAAGATCAAAAGAGACACGAAAGGAACATTCAAATTTAGAAACTTACTTGTTTGTCTGATGCTATACATAACCAAACAAGTACCTGGTATTGCTGCTAGAGATTTTGGATTTGATATACCGGTAGAAAAACAACTATCAAAACAATTGAACAATATGGGAGAGAACAGTGAGAAAAACATAAATGAGCACTTTCAAGCACTAAAGGCTCGAATGAAAACCAGAGTAAGGTTATCACAGGCTATTGTGGATAATTATCAAAAAGAAATCTATTTTGTGATAAAGAAAGATGAAATTTGGATGGAGGTAGTTATCCCTAGAACCATCTGGGTAACTGAAATGGGCTATGAGATAGATGATAACATCATAGAAACTTATGAAAAATCCATCCTTGAAGCTCCTAAGGAACCAGAAGAGAAGGTATTTGGTAGTCCAGAAACAATTGAGAGCACTATACAATCAAGGAAAAGAGTTAAGAAAGTAGAAGCAAAGGTTAGAAAAGGAACCCGGCAGGCAAAGGCAATGAAGGAAGATGTGCTAAAACAAACCAGTATAATAGAGAGTGAGTTGGAAGCACTTCAACTGGAAACTCACCTTTCATCGGTTGGAACTTCTTCAGAAAGTGACATACCTGTTGTATTCAAGAGAATTGAGAGGAAAAGAAAACCTTCACCACCACCTTCTCCTACACCAAAAAGGAAAAGACAGAAGCAACAAGCAGTAAGGCCTCCAGCAAAGAAGATGACTCCTAAGAAGAAGGTGAAACAAACTATTTCTCCCATTGATAAACTTCTTAGAAAACTTATAGAGGATGGTAAGCTGAAGAATATCAATAAAATGTACAATACACTATCATCTTATAATAAGCAAAGCATAGAGAACGGTGTAATTCTACACTTAGATATATACAAAAAAAAATTGATGTGAATTGTTGATGAAATTCCAAATAACTTGTATAGGAGATTAGAAGCTAGAAGATTATCTATTGTTGAACTAGATAAAAAGATTAAAATTGGAAAATTACTGGCAGTGCATCCAGTTAACTCACCTGATGAAATAGACAAATTAATAAGTGAGGCCAACCGGAAAGTATTCTCTACTGCTCACCGACATATAGCATTAATGGTTGGCAAAGTAACTGAAGTATTTGAGGAAACAGCTGATGGATGGGATATTTTCTTTGTGGAGAAAGAAAAAGAGGAAGAATTACTCAGAACTAAAACTATCAGAGTATATCAAAAGGACAGAGACAAGGGTAAAGGCAAGAAAGGTGGACCACCAAGTTTAAAAATAATAGACAATATGCCCCCACCTCCTTCAGATACTCCACCGGTAGACACTACTGCAAATCAACCAACCACTAAGAGTATGGAGACTCCGATAGAAGATACAAACCCTGAATTAGAAATTCTATATACTATAAATGTAGATACTCAGGAAGTTAATGTCGTGGTTGACAAAGAGACCACTGAGGACAAGGAGAAAGATGTGACCACTGAGTCACCAGCTATAGAGGTTGAATTAAACATATAAAAACCTACACATGCAGAGCAACCAGCAGAGGACACCATGGAGAAACTGGTAGGTATAATAGACAAACCATCTGAAGAACCGACTAAGGAAAGTTCAGAGGCACAAACTGAGGAACCGAAAACTGAAAACTTAGAAAAACCGTTTGAAACACAAATGGAGAAACCCAAACTGGTACAAGTTGAAGCATAAGTACAGATAGAGATAGTGCCACCCGGCAAATCTAAAAAGCCTAAACCTTTGTTTGTGGAAATGGAAACTTGGACTGACCTACCAGAGGTCGAACAAAGCAAGGAAATAACTACAACCAGTAGCATGGCTATTGTAAAAACTATTGGACAAGCATCTGGTACAACTATGATAGAATTCAGACCTACTAATGTAACTGAGGTCTTGTTAGATTCAATAAAGAATATCATGGAATACAATGCTCAAGCCTATAAGGCTATTGATGATACCATAACAATTCTTAAATTGATATCACCAAAGTGCAATGTTGAGAATAAAGATTCTTTAGGTCAGTTAGACACATTGTCTAAGTTTATCACTGGCAACCTTGTAACTAATAAATTGAATGAGGATACATTTAAGGAGAGATTGATAAAAGAGAAAGAGAAATTCTTTGAGGATATTGTTAAGAAGAATAAGGAATAAATGGACACCCTTTTATCAAAACTTGGAGAAATAATCTATGACTTCAAGAAACTGTACAGGGATACTTGCAAAACAAATGTCCTAACAGAGGATCTTGACAAGGAGATCAGCAAAATACAAGAGAAGATAAATAATATTGCTGACAATCTAATTGGAGCATTAGATTTATTTTTGGAGTAAGAGAAGAAAATTGCAGAGCGGGAAGAGAAAATCAGGAAATTGGAAAATGAAAAACAGGGAATAAAGGACAAGGCAAAGGACTTAAAATGCAAACTTAGTCCAAGACTAGAGTATCTTATTTCTTTGAGAAAAGAACTATCTGAGGCTCTAGTTCCCGAACTAAAGACACCGAAAGAGAAAATGCACATACTCACCGGTACAGTGCAAAGAACGCAAGAAGCCATAAAAGACTGCAAAACATTCGGCAAAGGCATAAATCTAGTTTTGATAGATATCTTTCAGATTGTAACCCACCAGTTACAAAAATCCTTCCAGGACTCCACTGACACCGAATGACAACATTTGACATTGATGTCAAAGGGGGAGTAGTGGGATGAGAAAAATGATCAGAAAAAGGACATCATCTGCTCAAGGGGAGCATACAATTTTGAGCATACAGTTTTGGTAAGACAATTTTGGCAGACTATTTTTGGATATCATTTTGGACACTTTTGTTTTTTCTCATGAGTGTTGGCATCAATGCCAAAGGGGGAGATTGTTGGAAAATGCACACTCCAATGAGAAATTGTAGGTGATTGAAGGTTTTTTCATTGATGGCAAGCTTGCAATCATATGATGCCAGCAAGATAGAATACCGACAATGGCAATGACAAACTCTACATCGGCACACAGAACACCGACAGTGAAAGGAAGGATACCGGCACCCTCGCCGACAGGAATTTTATTTATAATGTATTTTGTAATTAATTGTAAAATCATTGTAAGCCGACATGGAAAGTTGTAAAATGACTCATATATGTATGAGATGATTGTAGAACCTTTTGTAATGAAGGAGATAGGCGAAATTATGCAGACCTAATATGTGAATTATAGGTTAAGGGTTTATGTATGTAGCAAAGCTTAAACCGGTACTGGATCTAGCATAGAATATGCTAATCTGAAGTAGTACAAGACATTAGATTAATATAATCCATTTTTGTAAGTCAGTGTGACTTCCTTTGTAATTGAGCAATGAGCTCTAGGCACTTGGTCTTCCTACATGTGCAAGCACCTATTGTAAGAGTAATATTCCCTTATTGGCCAGTAAGCAAATATTGTGGGTCACAAATCCCACTGAGGTTTTTCCCACACCGGGTTTCCTCATTAAAATATTGTGTTATGGTGTACTTCTCATGTGATTGTTGTTATTCTTGTTTACTGCATTATTTCTTGTTTACTAGTACACAGTTTTAATATGCTTTTCATGTTTTAAGTCAAGTAAAATTATAAACCGGTTAGATGCTGATTCACACCCCTCCCCCTCTCAGTATTTTTGGGAATCCTATTAATTGGTATCAGAGCTTGGTCCTCTATTGTAGAAGCCTAACAGCTTGAGGAAGATCTTGTCACCGGTAGAGATGGAAAACTTGAGAAAACAATTGGAAACAGCTCTTTCAGACTATGATGCAGAAAAGGTGAAGAATGTCAAACTTGAAGATGATCTAAAGGTTGCTAAGGATATCATTCAAGCACTTCAAGAAAATCTTACCATTGCACAAAATAAGAGAAGAGAACTTTGTGAAAAGATGCAGAATGAGAATGATGAAACGGAAACTCTTAATGATCTAGTAAACAAGCTAAGACAAGAGATAAGTACAACATAGAATGAGATGCAAGATATGACTATGAGATTTTGTAAAGAAATTGAAGATAGAAAGAAGAATGAAGAAGACTTGGTTAGAAGACTAAATGATGCTAGAAATGAAAACACAAGACTTGGTCATGAAAATGACATGTTGAAGGCAAATCTAATGCACACACAAACTGACAAGACTGAACTCATAAGACAGAAAGGAATCTTGGAAAGTCAACTAACTATTGCAAATCATCACAAGGATAAATTCAAGAAAAGTTCAAAAGAACTTGGTGACAATGTGAAAAATCAGAAACCTAATGATGATACAAATGGCCTTGGCTTTGAAGTTGGTGAAATCTCCGGTACTGCAAACAATCATGATCATAGCAAACCGGTAAGACAACCTACTGCTTACAAGTTTAATGGAAAATGCTTTAACTATAATAAAAATGGCCATAGAGCAAATCAGTGTAGATCTAGAAATTATCAGAACACTAATACACCCACCGGTCGATGTTCTAAATGCAACAAAGTTGGTCATAATTCAGAAAATTGCAGAATGGATTTGAGATGTTATGTTTGTGGAAGATTTGGGCACTTATCTAATCAATGCAGAACACATACCAGCATAGGATATGGAAAAGATATTCAGAAGAACAATGTGACTTGTTATGCCTGTAACAAGATTGGACATATTGCTAAATTTTGTAGAAGTAAGGCATCACCAGCAAATAACAAAGGTAAAGAAAAGGTTGAAGATGTAAAGCAAGAATTCTCAAAACAATGGATCATAAAGTCAGATCAGAATGTTTATGTGATTACTCCTCCACCAGCATAACAAAGTAACACTGCACCGGCAGGAAACTCTTCATCTAACTAAAGAAAACTATTTTGGGGGTTTAGCAACAAAATGAAAAACATGTTATTATTCCCTCTGTTGATGGTGAGAAGTTGAAATTACTTCTATACCGGCAAATGACTTAAGTTGTGACTTAACCAGCAAGCATTAAATGTGGTAGTTGGTGAAAATAACATTATAAAGCAAGTGTTTTGGCTCCTTTTTCATTCATCCAGCATTCAAATCTTCGAGAGCGCGAAAATTCTCGAGCGAAGGTACTCCACGCAAAGAAGTCAAGCAATTAATCAAAGCATTCATCCTTAAGGGAGATTGAGGTATTTATAGCTATGGCATCTTCATCCACTCCTGAATTTATTGCAAACCCTATTGTTGTTGAAGTTGTTAAGAAACCTTGACCCATTTTTCAGCTAGTTCCTGAAATTGCTAAGAAAGAGGATAGCATAGGTGCATTCTTTCAAATCCCTAAAGGAGTAGTATATGCTGAAGACCCTAAAATGTATATGCATTCTCATATTGATGAACTAGGTAATGATGAAATTAAAAATATGTATGAGATACTGGAAATCCAGGATACTAAGTATTTCAGTGAAACCTAGGGTTTCTACTATCTACTGTCGAGATACTAAGTATTTCAGTGAAACCTAGGCACTCTTAATACATAGGCTAGAAACCAAGTTTAACCTATTTGCATGCGTGGACTTATAACCTAAGATCATACTGATAAATTTGATATGACAAGATAGAAGCAACAGGCAGTAAGGCCTCTAGCAAAGAAGATGAATCCTAAGAAGAAGGTGAAACAAACTATTGCTCCCATTGACAAACTTCTTAGTGAAATTACAGAGGATGGTAAGCTGAAGAATATCAATAAAATGTACAATACACTATCAGCTGATGATAAGGAAAGCATAGAGAACGGTGTAATTCTAAACTTAGATATATACAAGAAATTTTTGATGCAAACTATTGATGAAATTCCAAATGACTTGTATAGGAAATTAGAAGCTAGAAGATTATCTATTGTTGAACTAGATAAAAAGATTAAAATTGAAAAATAACTGGCAGTGCATCCAGTTAACTCACCTGATGAAATAGACAAATTAATCAGTGAGCCCAACTGGACAGTATTCTCTACTGCTCATCGTTATATAGCATCAATGGCTGGTAGAGTAACTGAAGTATCTGAGGAAACAGCTGATGGATGGGATATTTTCTTTGTGGAGAAACAAAAAGAGGAAGAATTACTCAGACCTAAAACTATCAGAGTATATCAAAAGGATAGAGACAAGGGTAAAGGCAAAATAGGTGAACCACCAAGTTTAAAAATAACCAACAATATGCCCCCACCTCTTCCAGATACTCCACCAGTAGACAACACTACAAATCAATTTGCCAGTAAGAGTATGGAGACTCCAGTAGAAGATACAAACCCTGAATCAGAAATTCTGTATACTGTAAATGTAGATACTCAGGAAGTTAATGTCATGGTTGACAGAGAGACCACTGAGGACAAGGAGAAAGATGTGACCACTGAGTCACCGGCTACAGAGGTTGAGTTAAACACAGAAAAACCTACATAGGCAAAGCAACCGAGAGAGAAAACCACTAAGAAACCGATAGGTATAATAGACAAACCATCTGAAGAACCGGCTAAGCAAAGTTCAAAGGCACAAACTGAGGAACCGACAACTGAAAACTCAGAAAAACTGTCTGAAACACAAATGGAGAAACCCAAATCAGTACAGGTATAGACAGAGATAGTGCCACCCGGCAAATTTGAAAAGCCTAAACCTTTGTTTGTGGAAATGGAAACTCAGACTAACCTGCCAGAGGTCAAACAAAGCAAGGAAATAACTACAACCGATAGCATGGCTATTGTAAAAATTGTTGGACAAACATCTGGTACAGCTATGACAAAATTCAGACCTACTAATGTAACTGAGGTCTTGTTAGATTCAATAAAGAATATCATGAAATGTAGTGCACAAGCCTATAAGGCTATTGATGATACCATACCAATTCTTAAATTGATAGCACCAAAGTGCAGTGTTGAGAATAAAGATTCTTTAGGTCAGCTAGACACATTGTCTAAGTTTATCACTGGCAACCTTGTAACTATTGATAAATTGAATGAGGATACATTAAAGGGGAGATTCATAAAATAAAAAGAGAAATTATTTGAGGATATTGTTAAGAAGAATAAGGAATAAATGGACACCCTTTTATCAAAACTTGGAGAAATAATCTATGACTTCAACAAACTGTACAGGGATACTTCCAAAACAAATGTCCTAACAAAGGCTCTTGACAAGGAGATTGGCAAAATACAAGAGAAGATAAATAATATTGTTGACAATCTGATTGGAGCATCAGATTTATTTTTGGAGTAAGAGAAGAAAATTGCAGAGCGGGAAGAGAAAATCAGGAAATTAGAAAAAGAAATATCTGAGGCTCTGGTTCCCGAAGTGAAGACACCAAAAGAGAAAATGCACATACTCACCAATACAGTGCAGAGAACGGAAGAAGCCATAAAAGACTGCAAAACAGCTGGCAAAGGCATAAAACTAGTTTTGACAGATATCTTTCAAATTGTAACCCATCCGTTACCAAAATCTAGGCAGGACTCCACCAACACCGATGACAACCTTTGTCATTGATGTCAAAAGGGGAGTAGTGGGATGAGAAAAATTATCAGAAAAAGGACATCATCTGCTCAGGGGAAGCATACAATTTTGAGCATACAGTTTTTGAGCATATAGTTTTGGTAAGCCAATTTTGGATATCATTTTGGACACTTTGTTTTTTCTCATGAATGTTGCCATCAATGCCAAAGGGGGAGATTGTTGGCAAATTCACACTCCAAAGAGAAATTGTAGGTGATTTAAGGTTTTGTCATTGATGGAAACCTTGCAATCATATGATGTCGGCAAGACAGAATACCGGCACCAGCAACGACAAACTCTACATCGGCACACAGGACACTGGCAGTGAAAGGAAGGATACTGGCACCCTGGCCGACAAGAATTTTATTTATAATGTATTTTGTAATTAATTGTAAAATCATTGTAAGTCAACATGGAAAGTTGTAAAATGACTCATATATGGATGGGATCATTGTAGAACCTTTTGTAATTAAGGAGATAGGCGGAATTATGCAGACCCAATGTTCAAATTATAGGTTAAGGGTTTATGTATGTAGCAGAGTATAAACTGGTACTAGATCTGGCATAGCATATGCTAATCTAAAGTAGTACAAGACATTTAATTAATATAATCCATTTTTGTAATTTAGTGTGACTTCCTTTGTAATTGAGCAGTGAGCTCTAGGCACTTGGCCTTTCTGCATGTGCAGGCACCTATTGTAAGAGTAATATTCCCTTAATGGCTAGTAAGCGAATATTGTGGGTCACAAATCCCTCTGAGGTTTTTCCCACACCAGGCTTCCTCATTAAAATATTGTGTTATGGTGTACTTCTCATGTGGTTGTTGTTATTCTTGTTTACTACATTATTTCTTGTTTACTGGTACACAGTTTTATTATGCTTTACGTGTTTTAAGTCAAGTAAAATTATAAACCGGTTAGATACTGATTCACCCCCCCCCTCTCAGTATTTTTGGGAATCCTAACAATTGGTATCAAAGCTTGGTCCTCTATTTTCAGAAGCCTAACAGCTTGAGGAAGATCTTGTCATCGGTAGAGATGGAAAACTTGAGAAAACAATTGGAAACAGCTCTTTCAGACTATGATGCAGAAAAGGTGAAGAATATCAAACTTGAAGATGATCTAAAGGTTGCTAAGGATATCACTCAAGTACTTCAAAAAAAATTACCATTGCAATAAATATGAGAAGAGAACTTTGTGAAAAGATGCAAAATGAGAATGATGAAAAGGAAACTCTTAATGATCTGGTAAACAAGCTAAGACAAGAGATAAGTACAACACAGACTGAGATGCAGGATATGACTATGAGATTTTGTAAAGAAATTGAAGATAGAAAGAAGAATGAAGAAGACTTGGTTAGAAGACTAAATGATGTTGGAAATGAAAACACAAGACTCGGTCATGAAAATGATATGTTGAAGACAGATCTAATGCACACATAAAATGACAAGACTGAACTCATAAGACAGAAAGGAATCTTGGAAAGTGAACTAACTGCAGTAAATCATCACAAGGATAAATTCAAGAAAAGTTCAGAAGAACTTGATGACATGCTGAAAAATTAGAAACCTAATGGTGATACAAATGGCCTTGGCTTTGAAGTTGGTGAAAGCTCTGATGCTGCAAACAATCATGATCATAGCAAATAGGTAAGACAACCTACTGCTTACAAGTTTAATGGCAAATGCTTTAACTATAAAAAGTATGGTCATAGAGAAAATCAATGTAGATCTAGAAATTATCATAACACTAATACACCCACCGGTCAATGTTCTAAATGCAACAAAGTTGGTCATAATTCAGAAAATTGCAGAATGGATGTGAGATGTTATGTTTGTGGAAGATCTAAGCACTTATCTAATCAATGCAGAACACATACTAGCATAGGATATGGAAAAGATATTCAGAAGAACAATGTGACTTGTTCTGCCTATAACAAGATTGGACATATTGCTAAATTTTGTAGAAGTAAGACATCACCGACAAATAACAAATATAAAGAAAAGGTTGAAGAGGTAAAGCAAGAATTTTCAAAACAATGGATCAGAAAGTCAGATCAGAATGTTGATGTGATTACTCCTCCATCGGCAGAACAGAGTAACACTCCACCGGCAGGAGACTCTTCATCTAACTAAAGAAAATTCTTTTGGGGGATTAGCAACAAAATGAAAAACATGCTATTATTCCCTTGGTTGATGGTGAGAAGTTGAAATTACTTCTATATCGAATGATGACTTAAGTTGTGACTTAACCGGCAAGCATTAAATGTGGTAGTTGGCAAAAATAACATTATAAAGCAAGTGTTTTGGCTCCTTTTTCATTCATCAAGCATTCAAATCTTCGAGAGTGCGAAAATTCCTGAGTGAAGCTACTCCAAGAAAAGAAGGGAAGCAATTCATCAAAGCATTCATCCTTAACGTAGACTGAGGTATTTATAGCTATGGTATCTTCATCCAATCCTAAATTTATTACAAACCCTACTGTTGTTGAAGTTGTTAAGTGACCTAGACCCGTTTTTCAACTAGTTCCCGAAATTGCTAAGAAAGATGATAGAACAGGTGCATTCTCTCAAATCCCTAAAGGAGTAGTATATGTTAAAGACCCTAGAATGTATATACTTTGTCATATTGATGAAGTGGTAATGATTAAATTAAAAATATGTATGAGACTGTAATTTGTGATGAATCCGAAAATGTCAAACCTGAACATAAGATAGTAGAAACCCTAGGTTTCACTAAAATACTTAGTATCCTGGATTTCCCTAAGGATATCATAAGGATTGTGTTAAGCAGAGTACATGGTGAATTCTTCTGGTAAGACTCTATTCATAAAATCACAAAAGAAGCATTAAAAGTTCTAACAGGGTTACCCTCCACCGGCAACAGACCTGACAAAACTAAGAAGGTTTCAAATGATTTAGTGACAAACCTAACCGGTGTAACATTTGATAAGAGATCTTTAAGGGTAAATGATGTGAAGGATACAAATATCAGATTTATCAGTATGATCTTAGGTGATAAGGCCACACATGCAAATAGGTTAAACTCAGTTTCTAGCCTATGTATTAAGAGTGCCTATGATATGATAAATAATAATGCAAGGATATACATGTGTGAATGGCTCAAAGATGAGTTGATAGACAATATGGGTAAGATCAAAAGAGACAAGAAAAGAACATTCCGATTCAGAAACTTACTTGTTTGTCTGATGCTATACATAACCAAACAAGTACCCGGTATTGGTGCTAGAGATCTTGGATTTGATATACCGGTAGGAAAACAATTATCAGAACTATTGAACAATATGGGAGAGAATAGGGAGAAAAACATAAATGAGCACTTTCAAGCACTAAAGGCTTGAATGAAAACCAGAGTAAGGTTATCACAAGCTATTGTGGATAAGTATCAAAAAGAAATCTATTTTGTGATAAAGAAAGATGGAATTTCAATGGAGGTATTTATCCCTAGAACCATCTGGGTAACTGAAATGGGCTATGAGAGAGATAATAACATCATAGAAACTTATGCAAAATCCCTCCTTGAAGCTCCTAAGGAACCGGAAGAGAAGGTATTTGGTAGTGCAGAAACAATTGAGAGCACTATACAATCAAGGAAAAGAGTTAAGAAAGTAGAAGCAAAGGTTAGAAAAGGAACCTGGCAAGCAAAGGCAATGAAGGAAGATGTGCTAAAACAAACAGGTATAACTAAGAGTGAGTTGGAAGCACTTCAACCAGAAACTCACCTTTAACCGATTGGAACTTCTTCAAAAAGTGACATACCTGTTGTATTCAAGAGAGTTGAGAGGAAAAGAAAACCTTCACCAACACCTTCTCCTACACGAAAAAGGACAAGATAGAAGCAACAAGCAATAAGGCCTCCGACAAAGAAGATGTCTCCTAAGAAGAAGGTGAAACAAACTATTGCTCCCGTTGAAAAACTTTTTAGCGAAATTACAAAGGATGATAAGCTAAAGAATATCAATAAAATGTACAATACACTATCAGCTAATGATAAGGAAAGCATAGAAAATGGTGTAATTCTACACTTAGATATATACAAGAAATTTTTGATGAAAATTGTTGATTAAATTCTAAATGACTTGTATAGGAGATTAGAAGCTAGAAGATTATCTATTGTTGAACTAGAAAAAAAAAATTAAATTGAAAAATTACTGGTAGTGCATCCAGTTAACTCGCTTGATGAAATAGACAAATTAATCAGTGAGGCCAACCGGACAATATTCTCTATTGGTCACCGACATATAGCATTAATGGCTAGCATATTAACTGAAGTATCTGAGGAAACAGCTAATGGATGGGATATTTTCTTTGTGGAGAAAGAAAAAGAGGAAGAATTACTCAGACCTAAAACTATCAGAGTATATCAAAAGGACAAAGACAATGGTTAAGGCAAGATAGGTGGACCACCAAGTTTTAAAATAACCGAAAATATGCCCCCACCTACTTCAGATACTCCACCGGTAGACACTACTGCAAATCAACTGGCCACTAAGAGTATGGAGACTCTGGTAGAAGATACAAACCCTAAATCAGAAATTTTGTATACTCTAAATGTAGATACTCAGGAAGTTAATGTCGTGGTTGACAGAGAGACCACTGAGGACAAGGAGAAAGATGTGACCACTGAGTCACCGGCTGCAGAGGTTGAGTTAAACATAGAAAAACCTACACAGGAAAAGCAACCGGTAGAGGACACCACGGAGAAACCAGTAGGTATAATAGACAAACCATCTAAAGAACCAACTAAGAAAAGTTCAGAGGCACAAACTGAGGAACCGGCAACTGAAAACTCAAAAAAACCGTCTAAAACACAAATGGAGAAACCCAAACCGGTATTTAGCATAGGTACAAATAGAGATAGTGCCACTTGGAAAATCTGAAAATCCTAAACCTTTGTTTGTGGAAATGGAAACTCAGACTGACCTACTAGAGGTCGAACAAAGCAAGGAAATAACTACAACCGGTAGCATGGCTATTGTAAAAATTGCTAGACAAACATCTGGTACATCTATGACAGAATTCAACCTACTAATGTAACTGAGGTCTTGTTAGATTCAATAAAGAATATCATGGAATGCAATGCACAAGCCTATAAGGCTATTTATGATACCATACCAGTTCTTAAATTGATAGCACCAAAGTGCAGTTTTGAGAATAAAGATTCTTTAGGTCAACTAGACACATTGTCTAAGTTTATCACCGGCAACCTTGTAACTATTGATAAATTGAATGAGGATACATTTAAGGAGAGATTGATAAAAAAAAAGAGAAATTCTTTGAGGATATTGTTAATAAGAATAAGGAAGAAATGGACACCTTTTTATTGGAACTTGGAGAAATAATCTATGACTTCAAGAAACTATACAGGGATACTTGCAAAACAAATGTCCTAACAAGGGATCTTGACAAGGAGATCAGCAAAATACAAGAGAAGATAAATAATATTGTTGACAATCTCATTGGGGCATCAGATTCATTTTTGGAGTTAGAGAAGAAAATTGCAAAGCGGGAAGAGAAAATTAGGAAATTGGAAAATGAAAAACAGGGAATAAAGGACAAGGCAAAGGACTTAAAATGCAGACTTAGTCCAAGACTAGAGTATCTTATTTCTTTGAGAAAAGAAATATCTGAGGCTCTAGTTCCTGGACTGAAGACACTGGAAGAGCAAATGCACATACTCGCTAGTACAGTGCAGAGAACGCAAGAAGCCATAAAACACTTAAACCTTCGGCAAAGGCATAAATCTAGTTTTGACAGATATCTTTCATATTGTAACCCACCGGTTACAAAAATCTAGGCAGGACTCCACTGACACTGAATGACAACCTTTGTCATTGATGTCAAAGGGGGAGTAGTGAGATAAGAAAAATGATCAAAAAAAGGACATCATCTGCTCAGGGGGAGCATACAGTTTTGAGCATACAATTTTGAGCATACAGTTTTGGTAAGACAATTTTGGCAGACTATTTTTGGATATCATTTTGGACACTTTCATTTTTTCTCATGAGTGTTGCCATCAATGCCAAAGGGGGAGAGTGTTGGAAAATTCACACTCCAATGAGAAATTGTAGGTGATTGAAGGTTTTGTCATTGATGGCAACCTTGCAATCATATGATACCGGCAAGATATAATATCGGCACCGGCAACAACAAACTCTACATCGGCACACAGAACACTGGCAATGAAAGGAAGGATACCGGCACCCTGGCCGACAGGAATTTTATTTATAATGTATTTTGTAATTAATTGTAAAATCATTGTAAGCCGACATGGCAAGTTGTAAAATGACTCATATATGTATGAGATCATTGTAGAACCTTTTGTAATGAAGGAGATAGGAGAAATTATGCAGACCTAATATGTGAATTATAGGTTAAGGGTTTATGTATGTAGCAAAGCTTAAATCGGTACTAGATCTGGCATAGCATATGCTAATCTGAAGTAGCACAAGACATTGGATTAATATAATCCATTTTTGTAAGTCAGTGTGACTTCCTTTATAATTGAGCAGTGAGCTCTAGGCACTTGGCCTTCCTGCATGTGCAGGCCCCTATTGTAAGAGTAATATTCCCTTATTAGATAGTAATCGAATATTGTGGGTCAAAAATCCCACCAAGGATTTTCCCACACCGGGTTTCCTCATTAAAATACTTTTTTATGGTGTACTTCTCATGTGGTTGTTGTTATTCTTGTTTACTACATTATTTCTTGTTTACCGGTACAAAGTTTTAATATGCTTTTCATGTTTTAAGTCAAGTAAAATTATAAACTGGTTAGATACTGATTCACCCCCCCCCCCCTCTCAGTATCTTTGGGAATCCTAACAGTAACTATTTTTTCTTGGTTAATTACTTTTATATAAAGTTAAATAAACAAAAGTATGATTAGATGCATATGCCTTGTGAGTTTCCTCTTTCATAAGTAAGTTCATATTCTACATGTTTGATACTTAGTAGTTATCTTGGATAAAATTAGTTTAAATAGAATTTTTGATAGAAAAATTGGTTAACCATGAATTATATTGAATCGATGCTCTAAAAGGTTACCCCCTCAAAGAGGTCAGTGATATATTTTAATGTGCATATGCCATTTCAAATCAATATTCTTCTTGTATATCAATTATTTGGCTAATCTTTCACAAGAAGGAGCATATCAACTTATGTTCACCTATTAATCTTAACAAAGCAAGTTCCAAAAGGTTTTCTTCAATATCACCACAATTCAAATATCAAAGGTAAAAAAAAATAGCAGCAAACAATTGACAAAGATGAAATCAAATCATGATAAATAGGATAGAGTAACACTTAAGTTTAAATTTCATAGCATAAAAGTACAATCTTAGATCAAATCTACTATCTAATCTCATAGCTCACATTATTGACACCATCAGAGAGATAAGAATCTCTAATCTCTTATTTAGGTTGTCATTTACTTATGTTAGCTTGGTCAACTTGACTATGTTTATCAACAGCACAAATTGGAGAATTGTTAATCTTTTACTCCTAAATTTAATATATTCTTTATTGGGAAATTTAAAACATCTTATAATGTCATGTAAAGTATATAATTTAATAGATTCACCAAGATACAATCCCAACCTCATTCATTAAGAGTGTTTTTTATTAGAAAATAAATGTTAGCTAGGGTGTTGACCCTTAACAAAGTCAAAGACTATCAGCAAATTTCAATTGTTTATTGTTATCACCTACATTTTTGGTTTCGGTTGAATGGTATTTCAAGAATTATATCTAAATTGTTACCCTAATTTTTTCAATGCTTTTAACAAATGGCTCATAGGGTAAGAATTAGAATTGCAAGATCTAGAAAAAGACCAAAACACAAAAGACAACAAAGATATTTTCAGAAAACCATAAGAGCAGAACAAAAACTAATTGAACCTGAGTTACAGATTGCCTATTTTTGGTATCAAAGATGTGGCCAACCCTATATATTGAAATACAGAATGGTAGACGGGACCAGATTAGAAATCGGATAATAATTTATGAATTTTTAACTCTTTGTTTGCAGGATGTATTTTTTACACAAAAACTAGTTTCACATGCATTCAATTGTGTTTTGCATGCGTTCAATCAATATTTTGTAAGTGTTTAGATAGTATGTCGCATGCATTCATTTATTATGTTGTATGCATTCAGTTTCTATGTCATATAAGATAGGTAATTTGTGATCTCATTCTAGCTTTATGATTTATCTCTAATTTGACTTTTTAGTGCTACTAATGGTTTTTCTATAGCATGTGGCAAGGACAACAAAGTCGTTTCAATCAGCCAAATACTTAAATCAAACTACTAACCTATGTGCTTGTAGGATGTGTTTGTTTTCTTTTAGCAAATTCACACTTTGACTTGGTGCACTAAAAAGGACATTTGAATGCATGGTAACTCACACTTCAATTTGGGTTTAATGAATGGGCATGGATATTCCTTTTGGTTAGACTAGCTCACAAATTGCTATCATTAAAGGAAATAAACTTTGGTTTTTTGTCTCTCGAGTGTGTTCTCGATCTATAAGGTGGACCCACTATTACATTGAGTACCTTTCCACCCACCTTCAAGATCTTGGGAGAAAGGGACGGTGATAATAACACCCGCTTTTTTATTTTAAGTAGAGAATCGCCTCTTGTGGGCCTCATCACCCCAAGGGAGTGCTTCAAAATTGAGATGTGTTGGGAATATTGTCTCTCCCAATGATATCTCAAGTGGTGTTTTTTTAGCCACTATATAAATATGTTGGTGTGAGATTTTGCCAAGATCAAGAGGTAATGGAAAGCACAAATAAGAGAGACAAAATATATGATAGAAATAAATTGTATTCTATCAAGATGAAAATACTGATCAACTGGATCATCAATCGTTACATACAATGAATATGAGTCTGCTTATATAGGCAAGGCTATATGGATATGTGAGCACACAAACATGACATGTGGCTCTATAAGAAACAAGGGTAGGTAGGAAATAGGTGTGGGTAGGTAGGAGAAACAATATAATATTCCACATGAGGTGGATCACCCACTGAATGTGGAGTGTAACAACAAGATCACACCATAAAAGGTGGAAATTCTCCTACACACACTATCCCAATGTGGCACAAACACCCAAGTGTCTCATACCCAAACTACTATGAAATGCATGTACCTAAGTAAACTTAAGTAAGGTGTAATAATATCCAAGATGAATAATTATTTACACCAACACCCCCCCTTAAGTGCAACTTGGGGGAACGCAATAAAGTCTACAATGCAACTAAGAAATACAAGATGGGTCCCGACTACAAGGCCATGCTAGGTACCCATGTACAAATGAAAATACATGCAAACAAATGCAATGAAATCTCTCACAAAGCAGGGAAAGAAAGAAAAAACCAATGGGAAAAAACCCTCCCCCAAAAGAGAGATGAAAACTAGATACAAAGAACTCTCATAGAAGTATATGAAGGACAAAACCCCATGTGAGGGAAAAGTCCCCCCCATATGAGAGAAGAAGAAGAGAGACTAGGAAGCCCCCCCTCGATCTGGAATCTGCACCAATGATAGAAGCTTGAAGATGAATGAAGAAACTGCTCCATGAATGTCGAACAACATTCCTCCCCTTAGGAAGAAACAAAACCAAAGGTGTATCCATAAAGTCTCCCCAACCATGAAGGGAAGATGAAGCAAAAATACTCATGATGAAAGGAATCTCTGAAAACTGCTCAAGTGTCCCCATGTCGATGCTGAAAGGTACCCCCTCCAAAGGTGGTAAATTGTGCCACACTGCTAAAAAAGGCACTCTAAGATCTAGTGGAGATGAATGTAGAACAATATCCAAAGACTCATATGTCTCCTCAAAAGATAAATAAACCTCCTCCAAGTGTTGTACAAAAGTATCCACAATCATGTCAACCTCTAAAGATTGATCATGTAGAGAATGCACAAGAGGGTCAGAGTGATCCCTCGCAACAATCAAAGAAGGATCATCTTCATCAAAGAGAAGATGAATGTCATCAATGGTGTCTCCCAAATCTACAATGTAGGAGTCCACAAACAAACCTGCAATGTCTATTAAGTAGGCATCCCAATCAACTAAAGTTGGAAGACATGAAATATCTTGCTGCATTGAATCATAAGAAGGCAAAATTGTCGCACTAGTTGCATCATCAGGTGCAATAGGTGGTGTGATATCAATAGAAGGAGATGAAATGCAAGGCTCAAGAACGAGATCACGTGTGAGAATCCCCAAGTTTAAATGCCCAAAGTTCTCCTCAAAATCTGAATCATCTACATAGGAAGAACCAACCTTATCAATAGGACCAAAATCTGAAAAAGAGTACAACCGAGATGCATGATCAACCACCCCAGTCACAATGATAGCTCCACTCTCCAAGTCTCTAATGATAACTGAATCAGGTGTGAACTCCACAGTTTTCCTAGTTGCCCTATGTGTGATTTGATAGATGGAAAGAAGATTATTTGTCAAGTGGGGTACACACAACACATCATTGAAGGAGTTATCCCCAGTGGCAATAGATCCATTCCCAATCACATCCATGTATGTATGATTGCCCATCAAAATCTGTGGCATGTGACAAGGCTCAAATGTAGAAAACATAGACTGCAAAGATGCCATATGATGAGAAGCCCCTGAATCACCTTGTTGTGGAGAGGAAGATTGTGCTCCATCTTGTTGTGGTTTAGACTTAGGTTGCTTTTGATTCTTGCCCTTTCCTTGATTACTTTGATTCCCTTTATTAGCCACCAAAGCTTGTGACTTTGAATATTTGAGAATCCCCATCGTAGTTAACTTAGATTGCTCAAGTATCAACATCTTCGTGAATGAATCAAATGAGGGAGAAGTGTATGAGGAACCTTGAGCTAACCTATGGGTGTGAAAGCTAGATACAAAGGTTACATACTCTGAAGGAAGCTTGTCCAACAAGTTATAAACCAATTGAGCATCCTTTTTTTCAATTCCACAATCCTTTAGCTTTGCTCTTAACTCAGTTGTTTTTATGACATAATCTTGGATTGTATCAAAATTCTTGGGATCCAAAGTTGTGAGTTCACTATCAAGCTTGTAGCCCTTAATCTCATCAACTTGACCATAAAATTTCTTAAAAATATCCCAAGCCTCTTTAATTGTTGTACACTTATCAATGTGAAAAATGAGGTCATCTGATACATAATTTCTAAGAGTTCCAAGTGCCATAGCATTCTTAGTAATCCATTCAATTTGAGCATTAGGATCAGCCTTAGGATTAGGTGGTGTTGTAATAGTTTCATTTACATAATGAATGAGTCCTTTTTCCATTAGTTTACTCCATGCCTTAATTTTCCATGATGCGTAATTATGAGGAGTTAAAAGTGGAAATTTAGGAGAACCCATAGCACCAAAATGAAAAAAACAAGATAGAGAGAGGCACAATCACACAAGACACCCCCCCAAAATACTCAATCAAGAAATCCCCCCAAAATGGTGATTTTGGCACTTTATACTTAGTGCGTATACAATGGGCCACTTGCAAAATAAGGCAAAGTGGACTTCTGATTTAAATTTACAACTTCTCAAAATGAGATCTAAGAGACTTCAACAAATACTACTAGTGATCTAAACTGAGATCCAAGCAAAATGCAAGTACCAAATATGTCAAAAATGGCCAAATACTAAAAGTACAATTTCTACTTAAAATCATTGCAAACAAATGGCAGATTATGAAAGTAGATGAAAAAATATGCTCTTTAAAAAAAAACGGCACCTAAAAAGGAGTCCATATGAGCCCAAACGAAGCCTCCAAAGTTGTAAAAATTGGGATTTCATGATTTTCGAATACCCTATATCCAAAAATTAGAAAAATCCTACACCACTATACAGATCATGAAATTCTACCCTAAAACAAAAAAAATTGCTTGAAAAAATGAGTCCGGATGAGTGAGATATCACTATTTGAAAATTGCTTGCAAAATTATAATTTCTAGAAAATTTCCGCCGCAGTGTCAAACTTCAAATGCCTCTAGATTTGGCCTCTGAAGTCCAATTTAGATGAAACAAAAGGCAAAACTGACTTTCTTGGTCCTCTTCAATCCAATGGTAACCTCAGATTTGACCCATCAAGCTTCAATAATGACCTGCTAAAGAAAACTCCAAAATACACAACCTCAAATAGCATCAAATTTCCCTCAATTAACAAACCAATGACACTCTAATGGCTCTGATACCATGTGAGACATGGACCAGCTCTGATACCATGTGAGATTTTGCCAAGATCAAGAGGTAATGGAAATCACAAATAAGAGAGACAAAATATATGATAGAAATAAACTATATTCTATCAAGATGAAAATACTAATCAACTGGATCATCAATCATTACATACAATGAATATGAGCCTTCTTATATAGGCAAGGCTATATGGATATGTGAGCATACAAACATGACATGTGGCTCAATAAGAAACAAGGGTAGGTAAGAAATAGGTGTGGGTAGGTAGGAGAAACAATATAATATTCCACATGAGGTGGATCACCCACTGAATGTGGAGTGTAACAACAAGATCACACCATAAAAGGTGGAAATTCTCCTACACACACTATCCCAATGTGGTACAAACATCCAAGAGTCTCATACCCAAACTACTAGGAAATGCATGTTCCTAAGTAAACTTAAGTAAGGTGTAATAATATCCAAGATGAATAATTATTTACACCAACAGTTGGTTAGGCAGTTGAAGTGTTGAGTGAATTCGACGTATGTGGAGGCCTTCTCTGCACCGATAAGCTCAATTAAAGTCTTAAGTGGATTTATTCAAGAATACATATTTGGACTTGGATCCCATAGAATATCACTACAAACCAACTATTTTTACTAGCTAAAAATCCTTACATTTGATGCTTTAGGGAGTGTAGATCATACCTTGTAGATACCTCTCATGTACCATTCAAGATGAGATAGGAATGCCCCAGTTATAAGATCTTTGGATCTTCAAGGTAAGAGAATCTAGTATGCTAGAGAAGTGAGTGACGTGGTGGGGGAACCAATGCTACCAGAATCTCTATATGTCTATCTTGCTTGTGGTATTCTATTGTATAGGCACCATTGGATAGTTTCCATTTTCCAATCTAGGCTTGTAATTATTTTCAATATGTTTTCAAATGTTTCAATGTTTTTACCAATAAGAGTTGGTCCTATCTTGGGCCACTCTAGGCCCTTTTTCACGTAACTTTGATTTTCAAGGTTTTGTCCAAAACAAATTCATTTCCCCATACCATCTTTGCAATCTGTATTTTGTGATTTTCAAGCTCTTAGGACATAAATGTGTGCTCAAACAAGATCATGAAAACAACAAACTTAGTCAACAATTAATTGCAAACAAAATCCCCACAATCAATATGTTAGTCAAAAACAAAGTTCATGTTGCCTTATTCATGTCTTTGCGATCAAAAGTTCATCCAAAGTCCATAGGCCCAATAGGTCGTATAATCCTAATTTTAAACTTATGTCATCTTAAGATCGAGTCCAAACCTATCAAAGAGTCATCACATAAGTCCTCATTTAGCACTTGAATCATATTAGGATCAAGTCTAAATATTTTCTTAAAATTCATTGAGTTCAAAAGACCCTCATATCAACCATCAATCAAACTAGGTTCCTTTACTCATCAATCTAGTATAAGGTATCATCTTTCAACATCTCAATCTGGGTCAACATCAAACCTTAATACTTTTAGAGAAGTGTCAACCATTTGGTCCTTCAACTTTGCATCTCATTAGTTAAATACTCATCCTAGGAATTATCTCCCATTTAGAAAGAGTCTCAGAGCATGAGTCAAAAATGGTATTACCAAGTGACGGTTTCTTCTTGTTCCTACAACCTAATCTAGGACCAAATCATGATCAAATAGAAATGATTGGCAGTCTTAATAACCTTGCTTGGAGGCTAAGAAGGAATGCCCTTCAGTATAGAGGACTCATATTTATCATAGAGGAAGAAATATGAAAAGGTTATCATATCGAGGCCGAAGCTGAAAGGGAAATCATTCAGTAGAGACTTGAGAGACTTGGGCTCCAACAAAAATAATAACCTCATCCTAATCCTCAATAAGTGCCAAGTAAAGTTGCATACTTAGTCTAGTTTCACTTGCATACATACTTAAATTTAGGTATTACATTTAGATCCTTAAAGCATCATAACTCGTCTTAGGTCTTGCATCTCAAATCATCTTAAAAGTCCTCATGCCCCTCACTAGATAGAAAAAGGCTAAGAATAAGATGGATCCACACAGTGACCCTTTGTTTGGCCATCTAGCACTATGAATTGGCCAAACTATTCACATGAACAAGCTCGAGGAGAGGCAACCTTACCAACAAATTGGAACAACATGACCTAAAAAGAGGAAATCCAACATAATTTGATAATAGAAGAGCTAAAGGCTGCATAACAAGACACGCAAGTCCTCATTGTCCTAAATTCTCTCCTTAATCATGATTGAGATAGATATATCTTTCTACTATTGCAAAATGGCACCAATTTAACCCCAAACTTTGATATGACAACAATATTACCAATGAGAGTAAATTTAAACCAAAATGTGAGTCAAGTACCCAACTCATCTCAAACGCAAGCTATATCCTCAAGCTCTACTCAAGGAACAACTCAGAGCACACAAGCATCATCTACCCAAGCTACCATATCTTCAAACCAGGGTACACAATCTAACATGGTATCCTCAAATGTGAACATCTAATCTCAAAAACATGCCAACATTACATCCCAAACAACCTCAAGTGTCTCAATGCAAGGTCAGACAAATACCTCCCATTTTCCAATGGCAACTAGTTCATCTCAACCAATGGTGTCAATCATAGCAGGATCGACTTACAATAATCCAAGTCTGAACCAAGGTCCAAATAATTCTATTGGTACAACTCAATTGAATGTCAACACACAGTTTACCTATTTTACTTCACCTCATAGAATGCATAGCTCGCAAATTCACATTCAATCAACATTCAAACAAGGTCCAGTGTATACCAATAGTAACCCTTTTGTGGGAAACACATACACACCAAATGTGCTAGTGGCTCAAACAGATTTTCTCCTCCAGCAAATACAGAATACTCAAACACACATGACCAATATACAATTAAGGAATAAGAAGAAAATGTATACCATGGAAGATCTTTATATGTATCCTTTCGATCGGACAATGTACATGCCACCTTTTCCCCCACATTTTGAAACACAAAAATTTGATAAATACAAAGGAAAACATAACCCAAGAGATCACATTAGGGAATTCTATACGGCTTGCAATGAGGTATCTCATGAAGATATATATTTAATGTGCTTATTTCTTAAAATTATTAGTAGTCAAGCTTTGGAGTGGTTTTCTCATTTACCACCAAAAATAAGATCATGGGGTGAATTAGTTTAGCAGTTCAACGCAAATTTCTCGTACAATATAAATAATCTCATAACTCTAATGGATCTATGTGCCACTAGGTGAAGAGAAGGTGAAACATTTTCCTCATTCCTACAGTGGTGGAGATCCCTTGCTCGCAGATGTCCATCTCACATTCCTAAAGTTGAAAAATGGATATTTTCACATAAAATCTTATTCCCCAAGTCAAATACCCACTACAAATGCAGTGTCTTAGCACATTCAAAAAAATAATAGAGAAAGGATTAAAGTGTGATAAGGGTCTTCTTGAGCAAGTAATTTTGAAGAACAATAGAGAAAATGGGTTGACCAGTAATACAAACAATGAGAAATAAAAATTTTGGTCGAAAAACAAAAATGTGGCAAGAGATGGGGTTGTGGATGTTTATGTTGTGAACAAAGCCCAATCTGTAGTTTCACTACAAGGACCAGTCAATTGTTTTGTTCCAAACAAAAATTATTCTCAAGACAATAATGCAGCATCAACAAATTCAAATGTAGTGCATTCTAGTAATTCTAGACCTCCAAGGACTAATACACCAAGAAGAAACTATACGCCACTTTGAGAACCAATTGATTTAGCACTCAAGAAAATGATACAAATAAATGTCATAACTCTACCTGAGATTGGGCTATATGAGCCACGTCCTTTCAAACCAACCTGGTGGAAAAATAATATTTTTTGTGATTATCATCGCACCAAAGGCCACAAAATAGCAAGTTGCTACAAACTAAATAACTTGATTCAAGACCTCATTGATCAAGGAGATATCATTGTGGATAACAATAAGGGTTCTACCAATAAAAATCATACTATTTTCAAGGACCCGTTTGTCAAACATGACAAAGGAAAACCTTCAAGCTCGGGCTCATAGGACAATCAGGCCAACTATACTAAGGTCTCCTATGATTATGCAATCAATACTCGTATCTCCAGTGATGAGATAGTAGCCATAATTACTGTCAACCCAAGGAATTAGAACTGTACAGTTATCACCCGTCGATCAAAAGTAACATTGCAAGGAGTCCCTTCCAATCCTCCTCCATCAATAGGGAACTACAATTTTGTAGACCAATTGAAGAAAACTCCAGCATAAATATCACTCTTTAAGTTGTTATGCATTTTTCCAAATCATAGAGTGATTCTAGACAAAGTTCTTCATGGTTCTGTTGTCACCAGAGACATAGATGAGAACACTTTCCAATCCATGGTTGGAAATCTGGTTTCTACTCCCCATGTTGCCTTTATGAAGAAAGATGTCCTAGAAGATAGGCCTTTGCATTACGACCCACTACATCTAGAGGTTTTTGTTCATAAGAGAAAGGTCAAGAGAGTGTTGATAGATGGCAGAGCAGGTCTGAACATATGCACTCTCAATCTAATTAAAGCATTTGGTTACTCGCATCTTCACATTGATCCAACAAAAAGGATAAACATTAAAGCCCATGATGATGAAGAACACCCATCAAATGGTTTAGTTACTCTATTGGTGTAAATAGGACCTCTCACTATTGATGTCATATTCCAAGTGTTGGATAGAGAGCTAGGATACAACATGCTACTGGGTCACCCATGGATACATATAATGTAGGTTGTGCCATCAAATTTTCATGAATGCATTAAGTTTCCATATAATGGCATTGAGATCAACATACAAGGTGACCTGAACCCATTTCAACACCAAAAATACCTAAAAGCGTACTGATAATCAAGTTCCTATCAATAAAGTAGCTCCTCTTACATCACAAATGAAATCCTTGACAAATACAGATGCATAGGCCTCTTCATCCTATGTAACTACTACACCACCATTATAAATCAAAGAAGGATTTGGTGAATATTCCTATCTAGGCACACTTTATATGGGAATTTATCTCTCTCCCTGAGATATTTTGGGAGAACTCTAGCCAACCCAGCTATTCAAAATAAAGGAAAGGAAGTGGTACAATATTCCTCCTATTGCTCTCTCATTAGATGGAGAAACTTACAATAAGAATCCTTGGATGAAGATGTGAACAAATGGTTGTATAGAGATGAGGAAGACAATCCCTCAATCAAAATACCCTTGGATCATTATGGAAATGGCTTCAAAATGTTGCAAAGGAATGGTTATGATGGTACAGCAGGCTTGGGGGCACAGAGGAAAGGGGTTATAGAACCAATATTACCTTTAGAAAACCCTGAAAATCAAGGCTTGGTATATGAAAAGGTGACACAAAGATCAATACCTAGGTAAGATGCCTCAGTTATACTGAATATGCCTACCCCAATAGCACCTCATCATACCGGCATGATCATCAATTCAGAATCCTCTAGTTAAAATAACATGTTAATGATTGTGTTTACACTATCTTCACATGCAAATGTGGTAATAGAAACTAGTATAGCACCAGTTGGTGATTTAAATATGGGAGTTGTATTGAAATCTCATGCCAATGTGGTAATGGAAATTGTTCTAGCACTGGGAAGTGACTCAGATATTTAGAAGACTAGAACCTCTCATCCATGATATGAGTGCTATATCAATAACAAAAGAATGGTCTACAAGTCAAAGAAATGTTCCACTAATCATCAATGCTGCAAATTATTCACTCTCTCCCATCAAAGAAATTGACGAACCTTATGAAGACCTAGAAACATATATTAAAACAAAGACCGATTCATATGAATATGAATGGATGTCTCTCCATAGGAGCAGCACCAATATAGTGGATATGTCTTATGACCATCAACAACCTATTGATGATGGCATCATTTATGAAGATTAGGCAATAGATCCCAATTATTGGAGGCACCATTTTGATAGCAGAGCATGCATGATATCAATGACACCTCATTTTGATGAAGTTAAGGACCTATGCCTCATGTATCCATATTTGATAGACTGGGGGAAACAATAACAACCACATATAGATTGGTTCAAAAGTGAGGAAGCCATAGCAGAATTCCTTGGTGCACAAGAAGGATTACCATATGGAGACCATAAGGCTGGCTTTTCAATTGACCTAGATAGAACTGTATATTTTGGAGAGGCAAGTTCACCCTCCACTCATGAAGACCCTAAAGAATATGAAGACATGCACAAAGGTAGAATGGATGATCTCCCAATTGATCAAGAAAGATCAGCATTGCTAGTAGAAAAGACAGAAGAAGTAAACATTAGGGATGTCGAAACTGTACATAAAATCCACTTAGCAGAATCTCTCAACCCAAAAGAAAGAGAGAAGTTTATCCAGATTATTACGCAAAGAATGATAAATTTTTCCTGGTCATATGCTAATTGCCAAGGTTGGATTTGGATCTCATTCTATATCGTTTACCACTACTCCAGGAACAAAGCCTTAAAAACAAAAGCTCCACAAAATGCATCCATAAATTGCCTTGCTAGTAAAAGTGGAATTACATAAATTGCTAGATATGGGCTTCATCAGGCCAATAGACTATGCAAAATGAATCTACAATTTGGTACCAATGACTAAACCCATTGGGGGCATCAGAATCTGGATCGATTTCAGAGACCTAAATAAGGCATGTCCAAAAGGCAATTTCCCACTCCTAAATATCGACATGATTATAGACCTAACTGCTGGAAATGAAATTCTATCACTCATGTATGGTTTCTCTAAGTATAACCAAATCAGAATTGCACCAAAGGATCAATATAAAACAACATTCACTTGTCCATGGGGGACATATTGTTGGAACATGATGTTGTTTGACTTAAAGAATGTTAGTGCCACTTACCAAAGAGCTATGACAACTTTGTTCCATGACATGATACACGATATCATGGAGGACTATGTTGATGATTTATTGGCAAAATCCACAACCAAAGATAACCATCTTGATGTCCTTGCTAGGATCTTAGAGAAGTAAAATGTCTGACTAAACCCAAAAAAGTGTGTATTTGGAGTAACATCTGGAAAACTCTTGGGTTTCATAGTCTCAAATAGAGGCATTGAAGTAGATCCTACTAAAGTCAAAGCTATTCTAGAAATGCATCCACACTCTACTATAAAATAGTTGAGGAGTCTACAAGGAAGGCTAAAATATATCAGGTGCTTTATAGCACAATTGGCAAATGAGTTCCAACCATTCCAACACCTTCTCAAGAAAGGTGTAACTTTTAAATGCATAGACCAGTGTCAAGAAGAATTTTAGGTACTAAAAGATTATCTTTTGTCAATACCTATCCTAATACCTCCAACACCAGGAAAGTCATTTCTATTGTACATATCAGCAACTAACTCATCTTTAGGGGCACTCTTGGCTAAACATGATGACCAAGGGAAAGAAAGGGCTATTTACTAAATCAGCAAAATATTGGTGGGATATGATCTCAATTATACCCCCATAGAGAGAGCATGCTTGGTAGTAATTTTTGCATCAAAGAAACTCAAAAATTACATGCTTAACCACAAATTGCAACTCATTGCAAGCTTTGACCCACTCAAATATCTCCTAAGTAAAGCTATGCAAATAGGTAGACCATCCAAATGGGTCACGATCTTAAGTGAACTCGACATTGAGTATGTTGACATGAAAGCAATCAAAGCCCATATAATAGTAGAGCAATTAGCAGAAACACTTGTGCCAGACAATCGCCCCTTTCTCACAAGTTTCCCTGATGAGGCAGTGTTCAAATTGGTAGCTCCCACAAGGTGGAAGTTATATTTTCATGGCTCATATAATAATCATGGATTAGGAGCTAGAATTATGTTTATCACTCCTCAAGGTGATTCAATTCTAAAATCATACAAAATAAGTTTCCCATGTACTACCAACATGGCTGAATATGAGGCCCTGATCATAGGATTTTGCACTACTATACAATGGAAAATATTAGACCTACATGTCTATGGGAATTCACAACTCATAGTCAACCAAGTTAATGATGCCTATACCACCAAAGAAGACAAGATAATTCCTTATAAATAGATGGTGGATGACTTCAAGAAACATTTTAGTCATATTATCTTTGAGAAAATTCCTAGACTACAAAATAGAGCAACAGATACAATGAAAATTGTATGATCTATCATTGGTATGCCAAGTAATGTAACAGTTTGATTTTATGGTTGAACTTTTGGCAACAACAATGAGAGAAAACTGAGAGGTGGGGGGGTGAATCAGTTTTCTACCGGATCTACAAACTCAACCTCAAATACAAATCTGAAAAACTGCAACAACAACAAAGATAAGAAAATTGATAGCACAACACACAACACCATTATTTTGACATGGAAAACCCAGTTAAGGGAAAAACCATGGTGGGAACCTACCCACAATAAGATGATACTCTGTAGTAGTAGTATGTGAAAATATTACAATGGGGAATGCACCAGCATTTAGGTATGCTACCAAGAGCTCACTGCTAAAATATAATAACCCAGAAGGCTACAACCCTCAAAGAAGTCTCACTAAATTATAAAAATATTCAGACTACAATGCAGAAGGAATGAACTGAAAGAATAGCATCTCCAAATGCCTGATGATGGTTCTGATTAACCATAATTGTCTGCTCTGCAACACCAATCTCTACTCAATCACAATGTTGAAGGATGAGCCACTTGTTCGCACATACACCACTCTCTTATCATGCATACAGAACCATGATATCTTAATTACATGACTATATCACCTATTTATACAATTCATCAACCTTGACAACAAGGTCAGTTAAACCCTCAACTCACAATTACAAAATTACATCACATAATACAAAGATCAACCATTGGGCCAATATAATGATATGCATGACATAACATGGACCTAAATCAAATTCCCAAATGCTCAACACCACCGATAATCATGCCAAGATCAACCACAAGATGATACACCACCAAGAAAACCACATAACATGAAGAACATCATTGGCTCAGCAAAATCACCAAGAACACACACAACAATCAATGCAGATCATCAAAACAAATAGGACATACTTATGAAACAGCAACAAGCATGTTAGAAACATTAGTAATAGTTGTACCAACACCACTTATCAAATTTTCATCGATCAAAATTTGAAACAAGCAATAGCAACTATCATAAAGAAAGATAACTTGTGGAGCACCAAATCATGAACCATCTGAAATTAAGATACACAAGACCATCCCAAACAATCTCCCAAAATCTCAGCTCAAGATCTGAACACACCAGAATATACTGGAGGAAATATTGAACTCTGCAAATCACCTATCAAAAAAACAAACATGATCTCAATAGACCAATTTCCAATCATCGGAGCAATAAATCAAAAGAATATGTTGACTTCAATGGAAAAAACATATCCTAGAAGCAACAATATCCAGCAATATCCCCCTTCGATATTCATGGCAACATATGAATGTGAAAAAAAATCAATGCAAAGAAAGAAAACATCTCCAACAAACTCCCCCTAAGATCATGCAGATAAAATATTTTTTCACATGCTTCTCCTCCCCCTTTGACAGCAATGATAAAGATTCTCAAAATAGGAAACCAAACTTACTCTCCCTCAAAAATAGATAACCAATCCAACAAACTACTCCACCATTAGAGCAACACCAACTCATCAACCTGGATAAAAAAGGTAAGACTGTGGAGTCCACTGGATTGATGCAATTCAATGCATCTAATTCTCATTGAGAGGGGTAGATACCCCTAAATTGTCTCTCAAATAGACAAATGTATTTGCAGGCAAAGGCTTAATGAAAATATCATCAATTTGTTCCTTTGTAGACAAATATTCCAACTTAACTTCTTCTTCACTGACTTTTTATCTCAAGAAATGATACTTGATTGATACATGTTTAGTCTTTGAATGTTGCACTGGATTCTTTGACATATTAAAAGAACTAGAATTATCACAATATATGATAGTAGGCTCATCATAGATAATTTTGATATCTTCAATATTTGCTTCATCCAAACTACTTGAGTGCAGTTACTAGCAACAGCAATGTACTAAACTTCAGCAGTAGATAAGGACACTGAATCTTGTTTCTTACTCATCCATGAAACCAATTTCTTCCCCAAAAAGAAAGCACCACCGGAGGTACTCTTCTGGTCATCAACATTACTAGCTCAATCAGCATCAGTGTAAGAATACAACATGAAATCATCATTCCTTGAATACCACAAACCATAATCCATAGTTCCTTTCAAGTATCTGAATATTCTCTTTACCGCAGTGACATGACTCTCTTCTGGATCAGCTTGATATCTAGCAGCCATGCACACATCATGCATAATGTTTGGTCTAGTCTAAGTCAAATATAGCAGTCCACCAACCATAGATTTTTACAAAGACTGATTAGCTTTCAGAGATTCATCATTTTAGATATTTTGCAACCAGCGACCATAGGAGTTCCAACCGGTTTGGAGTCATCCAACCCAAAGTTCTTCAATAATCCCTTCACATATTTAGTTTGAGATATAAAAATACCTTTTCCAGTCTCTAAAATCTGCAAACCTAAGAAAAAATTCATTTCTCTTATCATAGACATCTCAAATTCTTTTTGCATATCATCAGAAAAGTTCATACTCAAGTTATCATCTCCTCTAAAGATAATATCATCAAAAAAAATTCAATAATCAAGATGTTATCATTCTCAATCTTAAAATATAGATTACTATCAACGGTACCTTTATTAAATCCCAACTTCAGCAGGTACTTATCCAATCTAGCATACCAGGCTCTAGGGGCTTGTTTCAATCCATACAGAGATTTCTTTAGTTTGCATACCATGTCACCATCATCTCGTAATGAAAATCCATCAGGTTTCTCAATATAAACTTCTTCCTCAAGATAACCATTCAAAAAAGTTGACTTGACATCCATCTGATATACCCAGAAATCCTTATAGGCAGCATATGCAAGCAATAGTCTAATAGCTTCAAGTCTAGCTGCCAGAGAAAAAGTCTCCTCATAATCAATTCCTTCTTTTTGTGAATAACCTTTGCATACCAATCTTGCTTTATTTATGACAACTCCACCAGCTTCATTCAATTTGTTCCTGAATACCCATTTAGTACCAATCACATTCTTATCTTTAGGTCTAGGCACAAGTTCCCATGTGTTATTCTTTTCAATCTAATCTAATTCTTCTTCCATAGCCCTTATCCAATTTTTCATCTTTGCAAGCTTCAACAACATCCTTAGGTTCAATTTTGGAAATCAAACATATCTCTTCAGCAGCTAGCCTTCTTCTAGTCATTATACCTTTATTTTTATCACCAATAATTTTATTTTTAGATTGACTCAATCTTACATACCTCGGAGTCTTCTAATTGTTCTTATTTTTAGGTTCCTACATCTCTCCATCGAAAGCAGTAATATCTGGGTTATCTGTCTCTACCAGATCATTCTGCTTCAATTCTTCAATCTGAATATGTGTTAGAACAATATGTTGACCATCATCATATATGCATGCTTTGATTTATTTTCCATATATCTCATCAACCTTCACATTTTCACTTTCTAATATCTTCCTTAGTCTCTTATTGTAGCACCAATAGGCTTTTCTCTTTATTGAATATCCGAAGAAAATTCCTTCATCACTTATTGCATCAAACATTCCTATATCCTCATCTCTCTTGATATAACACTTGCTACCAAAAATTTTGAAATATCTCACAGTAGGAACATGACCAAACCATAGCTCATAAGGAGTCTTACCGATATCACCTTTTATATGAATTTGGTTGAATGTGTAAATAGTAGTGCGAACAGCTTCTCTCCAATAGATCTTTGAAACATTCCCTTCAATCAGCATAGTCCTTGTAGCATCCAAAATAGTTGTGTTCTTCCTTTAAACAACTCCATTATGTTGTGGGGCTCTAGGAACAGATAATTATCTTCTAAACCCATGCTTCTCATAGAATGAATCAAACTCACCGGAACATAATTCTCCTCCTCTGACAGATCTCAGATATTTCACCTTCAATTATGTCTCAGTCTCAACCTTTGCTTTTGATATCTTGAATTTATCTAATGCTTCTAATTTCTCCTTCAAAAATACAACCCACATCATCCTATAATAATCATCAATTAGCAACATAAAATATATGTCACCTTGCACACTTCTAATGTTTGTAGTTCCACATAGGTTAGTATGCACAAGATCTAGCAAACCATCAGCTGTATACTGCTTGCTCTTGAAAGAAACTTTTATTTGCTTAACCATTTGACATTCTTTACATACTAGATTAGCAAGCTTAACAATTTTAGGCAAACCTCTAACAGCTTGTGCAAAATTGATCTTAATCATTGAGTCAAAATTAACATGACACATTCTCCTATGCCACAACCAATTTTCATCAATTTGAGAAATCAAACAAATTTTCTCACCAACATTCAAATGAAAGATATTACCTTCTATCTTAGTTCCAAATGCAATTTATATATCGAACGTGTTTAGGATCTTGCATTTTCCATTCTTTTATTGTAAATCATAACCTTTTTCAACCATCTGTCCAACACTTACAAGATTATGCTTCAAACCTTCAACATACAAGACATCATCATTGTTATTCTTACCATCAAAGGAAATAGAACCTCCACCACAGATTTCACAGGCTTTGTCATCTCTAAATCTTACTATTCCACCATCATACCTTTCCATATTTACAAATTTATTTTTATGACCAGACATATCATGTGAACAACCATTGTCAATCACCCATTCATCTTTCTCTTCAATTTTAGCAGCTAAAGCTTTCTCCTCAATAGTGCAGCTTGTGGAATCCATAGGCATCGGTCCATCTTCTTTGATAGCAATAAATATAACTTCATCTCCTTTTGATTCTTCATCTATAGCACCTTCATCAGTAGCATAATAACAGCTCTTCTGATGCATATACTTCTGGTTAGGCTTGTAAGGCTTGTCATACTTCTCATGCTTCTCATATCTATCATTCCTATCATGCTTATCAAATTTGTCATGCCTATCATACTTAGACATTCTCTCCGGGCATATAGAAGCAAAATGTCCTACCTTATTGCAAGAGAAACATTTCAAGGGCAATTTTCCATTATACTTACCAGCTCCTTTAGGCAATCTCTAGGCAATCAATGCTTCAAGCCCCTCCAATTTTCTTTCTTTCTCTTCCATCTCTCTTCTCTCTCTTTCATATTTGGATATTTTTCTTTCTGGATATAGATGCTCTAATGTTGTCTCAGACTTTCCATGTGATTCATCAAATTCGCTTAATTCAAATGCATCAATCTTTTTTACCAACATATCTCTTGTCACAGTAGTCACACTCCAGTTTTCATCAATAGAAGCTACCTTATGCTTGTAATCAGGAGGCAATTATTTCAGCACCTTAGCAACAATTTCATCTTCTTCAAGGGTTCCACTGGCACATCTGATACCTAGGAAAAGTTCATTTACTTTAACCATAAAGGAATTTCTATTCTCATCATCTCCCATCTTCAGCATCTTATACTTCCCTTTCAAACACTACAGCTTAGAAACTTTGACTTGTTTATCTCATTCATACAAGGTTTCAAGCTTCTCCCAGATATCATGTGCAGTCTAAAGTCCCATCACATTTGTCATCTCTGAATCAATCGGGGCACTCAACAATGCTTCCTTCACTCTAATGTTATTTTCAGCTTCCTTAATCTCATCTGCAGTAGTCGTTCCATTCAAAGGAATAGAATAGGCATTCTTAGTAATCTTCCAGTAATCTTCTCCAATACATCTCAAGCGCACCTCCATCCAGTTCTTCCATATAGCATAGTTAATTCCATCAAATCTTTGACTCTCCTTCTTCAAGATAACACTCAGTTTCCATCCCAGATATCCTCAAGCAATTAATCTTCTTTCAGAGGATTTAGCTCTAATACCAATTGTTGGAAACAACTGTGAGAGAAAATTGATAGGGGGGTGAATTAGTTTTCTACCGGATCTACAAAATCAACCTCAAATACAAATCGGATAAACTACAGCAACATTAAATATAAGCAAATTGATAGCACAACACACAACACCAAGATTTTGACGTGAAAAACTCGGTTAAGGGAAAAACCACAGTGGGAACCTACCCACAATAAGATGATACTCTGTAATAGTATGTGAAAATATTACAATGAGGAATGCACGAGCATTCAGGCACACTGCCTAGAGCTCACTGCTCAAATATAATAACCCAGAAGGCTACAACCCTTAGAGAAGTCTCACTGACTTACTGATGCAGAGGCTCGGGTTCAACTCTCAACAACATGAAAACATTTCAATTCCAATTAGACATATTTCACAATAATGGGCTTAATTTCCTTCACCAAAATCAACACAAGGCTTCTAACATGGACCTCTTGATATTCCAACTTTTGGAATCAAGGATCATTGGGAGGGGGGGTGAATTAGTGATCTACCAAAAATTAAAACTGCAAACTTATTCTTTATCCACCGGTTAACAATGCACAACAAATATGAACATAAACATGCAACAATAAAACTACAAATCCACAACACCATAATTTTTATGAGGAAACCTGGAAAGGGAAAAAACACAGTGGGGTTGGTGTTGGAATCCAAGAACACTAAGAGGGGGGTGAATCAGTGTTCTACCAGAATGATCAATTTTAACCTTATTAAAACATGTATATACTAACTAGTATACTGGTACATATAGAATTGATAAAAGTAAAGAAACCAATAATCCAATCACATAAATTAATACCATAACACATAGAATTATATGTGGAAAACCTCAAAGAGGAAAAACCATGGTGGGATTTGTGACCCACAATATCAATTCACTAGCCATATGAAGAGATATTACAAAATATAGGGGCTTGCACTTGCAAGAAAGCTTATAGCCTAGAGCACACTGCTCAATCAAAAAAGAAGCCTCACTGACTACATATAAATCCAGACTACAATCCGAAGAAATGAGTGAACTGCTAAGATAGCATCTTTCTATGCCTGAATACAGTTCCGGTTGAGCTCTGTCTGTTCCGGTCTGAAACCCTAAACCCTTTACAGGAATACCCCTTTACATAAATATCCTCACATACATGATCTAATTGATATATTTCACATCTCCTTCATTATTTCCTTCCTAATACTTATTCACGCGATATATCAAAATGGTCTAACTTACTGACTTATATACCCTTTACAATTCATCATGTTGTATGTCGGATTACAAAGATAATTACAATATCAATATACATGTCAGCTAGATAACATAAATACATGAATATGAAAAAAAATTATCGATGCTGGATCCAAAATATGTCGGTCTCCAATACCGATTACTTTATTCTAAACCATATCGGTCTACATTGTCGGTAACCTAAGAATTCCTTCCATCTTGTCGGTGTCGATGCCAGTGAAATTTCTGTGAAGTTCCTGTTGGTACACAACTGAACCAAAACATGAAGCCAGAATAGATTGCTATGTTGCCATCAATGAAAACATATTGAAACCAACCAATTGAGTTTCAATTTCCAGCAATCTCCCCCTTTGGCATTGATGGCAACACTCATGTGAAAAATTATCATGGTTTCATCTGTCGGTTTCATCCTGAGCCTGCTCCTCCTAAGCTGAATATCAATTAATACAAAATACTCCATACTTCCATAGTTTTCCATCTATACTCCCCCTTATGTATACAACTCCCTCTTTTCTTTTTCACATCTATATCACTCCCCCTTTGACATCAATGCCATCAAAATTTCCAAAAAGAGTACCAAAAATCCAAAACCGGGATGAAGAATGAAAGATATTGTACAATGAATATCCCAAAAATACCTTACTAGAGCTTAATATATTTGAAAATATCTGGATATGCCTTCTCCAATAGCTTTAGATAAGTATCCCAACTAGATTTGAAAGTGTCAAAAATAGATACAAGTCCATTTAACATATGGGCAAATGACTCTTTCTCATTTAACTCTATCGGTGTGGGCTTACCAACCATATCTATACACTCCTTATGTACATTGAATGAGTCCAATTGGGGACTCACCAAACCTCTAAGACTTCTGGCTCTTCTTACGATTTTTTCTTTTTCTTTCTCAAGAGCAAAAACTTGGGCTTCCAAAACCAAAATCTGACAATCAATGGATGTAGTCAATGAATTTAATCCATCAAAATAATTTGCTATACTTGCAATTTTCTCCTGAGATTCCTTAATCTTCTTATCCAAATTAAATGTAAGAACATATGTGTTACAACATACTCTATAAATATTTGTACACTTCTTTAAAGAATTATCTATCAATTTCAACTTTTCATTAATTTCCTTCCTTTCAAACTCAATCATTTGATCAAATGTAGCTCTTTTTTCCTGTGTGAACCTCTCCAGTGCTTGTCGGTTTGAAATCTGTTGCAAGGATTAGAAATCCTTTGAAATATGTTCTATGATTGTCTTAAGCTTGTCGGATGGGCTCGCTTCTCTGTCAAACTTGCACTTCGAGACTAGTCTATGCAAAATAGTGATAGACTAATCAATAATCCTTTTATCCATAGACCCTCCTTCAACATTTTCTGTGCAACCATCATCATGAGTTCAGTAGAACTCATCTCGGTTATACTTTCTTTTCAACCTGGGAAGTGTCAATTGACAACAATGATGGACTCACTACCAGTTCCCTGTCGGATTCCTCTTTCTTCTCCTCTGATGATTTGACCTTTGTAGCCTCCTCACTTACACCAATGGCTTCACCACTTGGTGTATTCTTAGTAACTTTCAGTTCCTCCCTAGGAACTGTATCCGTATCATGTACATTTGTATATGGAGGACTGTTGTCCTCAACATTAGTATCATGTACATTATCAACCTTTACACTGTATGTATTTGCCAGTACCTCAACATTTGTATCTACGGGGGGCTTAATTTCCACTATCTTAATGTTTTTGAAAATTGAGGTTGAAGTACCCATAATACCCTTTCATTTTCCTTCAACCGGGATGTCTGTAGTATCTATTTTTAATTTCGGTAAAGTATAGAAACTATGGTTCTCTTCAAAGAACTTAACCCATGCCTTGTGGGTCTCCTTGATTATCTCATTTACCTTTCCTAACATAAGATTGATTATTCTATGTTTTTTGTTAAAGATTTTCCTATCTGCAACTTCAAGTGTTATATCCATCTCCTCTAGAGAAATAGAAACACAAAAAGATAACAGCTCTTGAATCTTTATATGTTTATCCTCTTGCATTGTTGATAGTCTTCTAGCATCTAAAATATCATACAATTCTGTCGGTATTTGGTTTTCAATTTCTATCGAGGCATTCTTATAAATATAACAATATTGCTTCTTCTACTTCTCTTTGTTCATCATCATCTAAACATTCATAATAAAACTGTACATTCTTTAACATACCATCCTTAGTAATTTCATCTACTAACTTTGCACAATTTTTTGGTGGAATGATAATTACATTACCAGATTCAATTGAAATATCAATGTCATCCTTCTTCTTTCTTTTTCCAGTACCGGATGGAGCTAAAGGTGTTACCTTTGGAGCTCATTTTTTGTGCTGGTAACTTGAATGTAACTTTCTTAACCAATTTCTTCTTAGCCTCTACTTTGGTTTCCTCAATTTTCTTCCTTAATACCCTTTTAAATGCCAAGGGTGTATCATCATCATATGCAGATTCTGCTGTAACAGGTTCAATAAAAATGTATGGTTCTTTTCTCTTCCTGCCTTTCTCCAGGACAACATCAATCAATTCTTTGATGTCCTGTGAAAAATTTTCCACAAACTTACTTGCCTTTCTTTCTTGCTTCTCTCTCTTCTTCTAGTTGAACACAGTTTCAACCTCTTGTGTCTTCTACTTTACAGTACCAAAGGAATTGGTAGTTTCATCTACTAGTACATCAATTAGCATCTTTGCATAGACATCTAAGATATGAGCATCAAATTCATAGCCCATTTCCTCAATCCAGATCTTCTAGGGTTTGACCACTTCCATGAGTGTTTCATCTTTCTTAACCATGAAGCATATGTTAGTTGAGTATTTCTCAACAATGTGCTTAGGAACCCTCTCTCTATATTTCATAGCTTTCTAGAATGCCTTAAAATAACCCCATACTTTTTCATCTCTCTAATTATCCAATGAAGCAATTGATTGTTTCAGTTTCCTCCCTACCAAGATATCAAATGCCCATTGTCTCTTCCCAAAACCGAGAGTCTCATTTATGAAAAATAGCATTAAACAGACAATTATGTTGCCATACTAGAAAGTTCCTTTCTTTTCACCTTTAATCTTTCTTACGTTTATCAACAGTTCGTTTAACATCCAACCACATAGATCCAATTTCTCATTTTCTCTCATCATCTTATAAGCTACAAAAATACAGGAGATAGAAACAAAATTTAGTCGGTTTGATTGTGTTACCTTGTAACCAATGACCATGCTACCAAATATGATGTCTGTGTTGGTGATGGTACTGATTCTCATTGATCGCTTGTCTAATGTTGCGTCGGTGATTTTGTTGACATGATCATTAGAGACCTTCTTATCTGGACACTACCCAACCTGCAGTAAACCGGTGAGTGCCCTAATAACCTCCTTTGTAATCTTGTATGGTCTATCCAACTAGATAAACTGTCCATGTACTCTTCTCAAAACATACCTAATGATTTCATCTTTAAATTTTGGAATGTCCAAAATGTCGATAAATCCTAAGTCTTCGATGTGCTTGTATTTTGGTTTAATATTTCCAGAATCTCCCATTAGCTCATTCATGAACATGCTCTTCATATCAAATGTTCCCAAATCCTCAATGTGACAATGAATGTAGTCTCTAACATATTCAACATATACTACTCCTTCCAGAACATGGGAAAATGCACAAACCGAATCGTCCAAGGTAGAAACACGTGGATATTTCTTGAAAGTTGGCCTGGGACGGTCCTTGACCTCAACAACAGTCAGGTTTGCAACAAAGATAGGAACTGATGATGATCCCATTTCCATGATTAAAGGTAAATACCTGTGAATCATTGCCAGTGAAAAACCCTAAAGACTTCTTCCAATCGCTGGTGAAATCGCTCAAGAAGATATTTAATCGTATTGAATTGCCTTTGATCGCTCTTAATCACTCTGAATGCAAGGTGATCAAAAATGAAGTGAATTCAACCTTTTAACCTCCAATAAAAACCCTAATCCGTCATTTATATAAATGACTTCCAGTGAAAGATACTGGACCTCTGTTGAACATCTCCAATGTTTGGAACATCTTCCAGAACCTCTTCCCATGGCATATGCAGCATCTTCATGAATTTTTGCCTACCCCTAAGGCATCTGCCTCGGTTACTGGTTGAGCTTCCTATTGGTGCAGGAGTAACCTCCTCTGTCGGATAAGTAACTGGTGCATTCCCATCTACAGATTGATCTTCTGACTTCTTGACCCATCTCTGGGTATGATCTTTCTAGATTTCATTAACCTTTTCTTTTCCTTTCTCATTTGATCCTCTATTACCAACTGGTGGATTTCTACTTCTACATAATTTAGCTATATGTCCAACCTCATTACATGCATAATATTTAACATTGTTCTTTTGAATTGCTTTTCTAAAACCGATATAATTTCTTGACCTGCACTAATTAGCCATATGTCCAAATTTTCCACATGCATAATATTTTACATTCATTCTACAATCTTTTATTTTATGACCATTCTTATTGCATTTGAAATATTGACCGGGAGCATAATTATTGTTCTGATTTTCTCTATTTCTACATTGCCTAGCCATGTGACCAAATTTATTACAAACAAACCATCTACCATTAAATTTGTAAGCATTAAACTGCCTTACCAGTTCCTTATGGTTTTGATCTTCATTTGTAGTACCGGAACTCTTACCTTGTTCAAATCCAAGTCCACAGGAATCTCCATCATGTCTTTGTCTCTTCAATAACTCATCAAGTTGTGTTGAACTAATCTTGAATTTTTCTTTATACTCACTTGCAATAGTCAGATCAGCTCCCAAAATTATCATTTGTCTCTCAAGCTCTTGTTCATTACTCTAGGATTGTACTAAATCAGTTCTCAACATATCATTCTCATGAACCAACCTACCACATTCTTCAAATTTGTTCTTCAGAGATATAGTAAGATTTTCTTCCTTTTTATTTTGTTCCTCAATCTCTTTAGACATTCTCATATTTATAGCTTGCATTTCATTTCTCATGACAATGTTCTCCTGGCTCAACTTCTGACAGTGTTCCTTAAGTGCATCTTTCTCTTCATCATCCTAATTTTGCAAATGTTCCTTCCTCCTAGCCTAAACAGATGACAGCCTCTCCTGAAGGACAAGAACAAATTCCTTAGCAGAATTCAATTCATTGTGTAACTTCAAGTTCTTTATCCTTTCAGCATCACAATCTTCAAGTTCTACCTCAAGTTGCTTTTCCAAACTCATATCTATGGATTCTGGATTCAGGATCTTCCTCAAGATTTTAAAATTCCTCTAAGGCACAAGGCTTTGATACCAATTCTTGGAATCCAAGAATAGTAAGAGGGGGGGTGAATCAATGTTCTACCAGAATGATCAATTTTAACCTTATTAAAACATGCATATACTAACCGGTATACCAGTACATATAGAATTGAAAGAACTAAAGAAACCAATAAGCCAATGACATAAATGAATACTATAACACACAGAATTATATGTGGAAAACCTCAAAGAGGAAAAACCATGGTGGGATTTACAAAATAGCCTAGAGAACACTGCTCAATCACAAAAGGAGCCTCACTAACTACATACAAATCCAGACTACAATCCGAAGAAATGAGTGAACTGCTGAGATAGCATATTTCTATGTCTGAATATAGTTTTGGTTGAGCTTTGTTTGTTCCGGTCTGAAACCCCAAACCCTTTATCGGAATACCCCTTTACATAAATATCCTCACATACATGATCTCTCTAATATATTTCACATCTCCTTCATTATTTCCTTCATAATACTTATTCACACGATATATCAAAATGATCTAACCTACTGACTTATATGCCCTTTACAATTCATCATGCCTTATGTCGGCTTACAAAGATAATTGGAATATCAATATGCATGTCGGATAGATAACATAAATACATGAATATGAAAAAAAATTGTCGATGACGGATCCAAAATATGTCGGTCTCCAATACCGATAACTTTATTCTAAACCATCTTGGTCTGCATTGTCGGTAACCTGGGAATTTCTTCCATCCTATTGGTGTTGGCATCGATGAAGTGTCTATGAAGTGCTTGTCGGTACACAACTGAACCAAAACATGAAGTTGGAATAGATTTCTATGTTGCCATCAATGATAACATATTGAAACCTTCCAATTGAGTGTCAACTGCAAACAGGTGGAACCTACAATATTCATATACTATGGCCAGGAGTACATAATAATTATATAAATGGGGAATGTGCCTACATTTAGGCTCACTACCTAGAGCTCACTACTCAATTATAATCATTTAAAAGGCTACAACCTTCAAGGAAGTATCATTGACTTAGAATTTGATTACAAAGTGAGTTTATAATTAAATGAACTCTTAGAAAGCATCTAACAATGCAAAATTGAGTTCTAATTAGGTTTTGTATCACTGACTATCTCAGCTCTATTGATTACTTTGTTCCGATATCAATCAGTTATTAGTTGATCTGAAAGAAAAATGCACATGTGAATCTACACTCAATCACACCAAAATTGTTCACCAAAACACTCAACACATCATAACATACCAAAAATCAACCGCTACAATGATCTTATATATCTGATCTCACCACAAAAATAATTTCCTTCAAGTCAGCTTCAAGAGATGTAATGTGTAGATGAAGTCAGCTCAAATCTCAAATACACCATAGCACCAAAATAAAATATTGCAACTACACACTTCCTAAAGGTCCTACCAAACACCAAGATCACAAAAATAATTACCACAAATACCGAAAACACCGGAGATGATTCTGGATCAACACATTACCAAAATACCATGTTCTACTAGTTACCTCCATCTTCCGGATAAGCTAAGTCATGACTGCTGAATCAAATCATCATGAAGAGTTGACATCAATGACAACCCTAAACAACTAATCAACCATTGAAAGTCTACTAAAATCATCGGATGAGTGTCAATTGCCAACAATCTCCTCCTTTGGCATTGATGGCAACTCTTGTGAAAAATGACCAAGTGTTGAAATCTATACAATTTGATGAAAGAATAAAAGAATAGAGGAATTCCAATACTCCCCCTAAGATCAATAGTCCATGAGTCTCCAATACACCGGTTTTTACACTACATACAAAAAAATAGTCTCCAAACTGTACACTTTTCACCTCATCTCCTCTCTCCCTCTATACATTTTTTACCGCATCTCTCCCCCTTTGACAGCAATGCCAATGATAGGGTGTCCATCAAAATTGGTGTATATATATATAAATCTATACATGCTTCATTATATCTACATAAGATAACTTAAGGAATGCTAGATAAGAGTTCCAACATGCCCGCAACTTCTCCAAAATTGAAACAAAACCATTCAAAACATATGCATGAAATTCTATAGAAGCAATTTCTGTAGGAGTATCCTAAGACATATTCTTTATAGTCCATTTTATGATACAATAAGGTATCCAACTGAGGACCAATTAGATTTTAGAGTTCACCTGTTCGTCGGATTATCCTCTCCTTCTCCTTCTCAAAATTTCTAATATTCTCAGTGATATTCAAAATTTGTCCCTCTATACTGCCAGTTAGATTTGTTGTGGGATCATAGGCCTGAGAGATCTAAATTAGCTGTCCTTTACAATTCTCTATTTGCTTGTCTATGTTAGTTGTAAAATTAGTCAAAATTAGTCAAAATTAGACAAGACTTATATATTTTACCACCTTCTCCTCATGCCTCATCAACCAGTTTTAACTCCTCATCTAATTGTTCCCTATCATTATTTATCATTTGCAAAAAAATTTGAGTTTTGGCATCCTTAAACTTCTCAATAGCTTTCTGGGCGGATGACTTAGACAAAGAATTAAATTTGCTGGAGATATGATCAATTAAATTGTTTAGCTTACTGAATGAGCTAGTGCTTGCATCAAGTTGTACTTTTGGTATTATCTAACCCAAAACTTTCATCGATTTCTCAATTATCTTCTTCTCCTCTTACTCAATGTGGGCTAACTCTTGACTGTCTTGCGCCTGAAGAATAGCAACAGCCATCATCCTCTCAGTCGAATACATTTGAGAAAAAATCTTATCAAAATTGATGTTAAACTAAGTAAAACTCCCTAGGCTCTGAGTTTTAACGGTGTCAATTGCCATTAATACCGGAGTTTCCAAACCCTTGCCCTTATCTTTATCCTTGTACTTATCTGGTTCAGCCTATTTTTCCTCATCTTTCTTTTTAGCATCAACAGGTTTGGATTTATCTTCCTTGGGTGCCTCTTGTGCACCGATATCACCACTTGGTGCATCATCCATAGCCTCTATTGGTTTGTCATTATTGTTTATAGCCTCTTGTGCACCGATGTATTCAGAAATAATGAATAAACTAAAGATAATCAATAACATCACATGAAAATCATTTCACACATGAACGCCATATTTTTTATGTGGAAACCCAAATAGGGAAAAACCATGGCAGGAGTTAGTACCCACAAAGATTTGTACTCTTTTTAAGTATGCCCTTTTAGGAGCTTACAATATACCTTGTTAGGATAATATCCTGTTAGGAGTCACCTGGTTAAGGGATTTGGATGTATAGCCTGATTAGGAGCTTAATGACTTATCAGGGTATACCACTCTTTTTTAGAGCTACCCTTTTAGGGGATTTACCAAATTAAGGCCTATCAGGACCTACCCAATTAAGGGATTTAATCTGATGTAATTGTTAGAGAGCAACAGTGAAAAATTGATCTGTTACTTGCACTTCTCAGCTTGCAAAATCAGATCCAGTTATACTGCACTATCTGCAATTCTCAAGTAGATCTCACTCTTCTCTAGTACACCCTCACACTCTTCTCTAAAACCACCGACATGATAAACATCAACTAAGCTAGCATAAATAATGCTTTCCACTAGGTCGGCCACTAGACCCTAAATTACATCATAGATCATCACAGATCTTTACAACTCATTACACACCATCATAAGGATCATTACAATCAATTACAAATTAATATCAACTATTGAATGATCATAAGTCATCACGGCAAGTCGATCTGGTAAAAAGTCAAACCCTTAGCTCATTCTACTAAGCACTTTGCACATTCCCAAGAAATTTGATCTTCAAATGTGCCAAAACATCTTTCAAAAATTTAATGCGATTTGTGTCATGTTATCATCAACATGTGAACTTGATGTTGATCACCATCATATCAAAAATCATTATCGGTTTTATGATTTCTTCACCAGTTCTAAAACCCTACTAAAACCCTGGAAAAACTTCATCAGTAATTAGAAACATGCCTTCCGATAGTCATCATAAGATGCGGTTTTGATCAGATACTCATTTCCATGATACAAGATTATATGCCAAACCGCAAATCACCAATCATCACTAATCATCTGCTTCAAGTAAAACATCTCTGCATATACTGATTAAAGTCCTATTTCACAGTCTTTTGTATATTGTCAGTAAACCATATCTCTAGTAGACTAAATCACTTAGATGACAAACCAAACATCAGATAACATCATTAATCATCATTTAAAATCAGTTGCCATCAATGACAACACAAATAACTGATCAAGGCATCTAATTAAAAAATCTCAATCTCTTCATCACAAATAGTCTTCTATCCTCTACCAGTTCAGTCATCAGTTATACCAATCATGTCAACAATCTCCCCCTTTGGCATTGATGGCAACACCAATCAAATATAACAATCAGATTGCAACACCGTCATTGTTATACCATCACTGCTACTTGTTGTCGGTATCATATCATCTGTCGGTCTCCTCCTTTTGTCTTCTCCAGCTTCTTTGGTCCTTTTCTTCTCTCAAATCTGATCTTTTTCTTCTCCCAAATATGATCTTGTTCTTCTCCCCCTTTGACAGCAATGTCAAAGGTGTATATGCATCATCAATCTTCTTTACTATTGCTTCTATCATCATCATCTCTGCTAACCAAATCAGAACATTATATCCAATCATTATATCAGATCATTAAATCAGAATTTTATATCTGAGTTGCTCCCCCTACGGAGTAGCTTTCACCTCATCAATCCTTAATGAATAATAAACATTAGATCCACAGGATTGATGTATCTCCATCATTCTTGTTCTTCCGGTGTAGGGGTCTAACCCCTAGTTTACCTCTAAGAAACTCAAAGTTAGTATTCGATAAGGTCTTAGTAAAGATATCAGCTATCTAATCTTTACTCTTCACATATTCCATCTTGATCTATTTTTCTTGAACTCTTTCCCTTATAAAATGATACTTTAATTCAATGTGATTGGTTCTAGCATGAAGTACAAGATTCTTAGAAATATTTATTACACTTGTATTATCACAATAGATAGTCACAGGTTCAAACATATGTATTTTGAATCCTTCTAGCACATGTCTCATCCATATTTCCTACGTGCAATTCATGGATGCAGAAACATACTCTGCTTCAGTAGTAGATTGAGAAACACATGTTTGTTTCACGCTCATCCATGTCACTAATCTTCCACCAAGAAGAAAAGCTCCACCTGTTGTTCTTTTCTGGTCATTCATATTACCTGCCCAATCTGCATCAATAAAGACATTGAAATTAAAATCTCCTCTATAGGGATACCATAAACCATAGTCTATTGTGCCTTTGAGATACCGAAAAATTCTCTTCACTGCCACCAAATGTGTCTCCTTAGGCTCTTTCTGAAATCTAGCAACTACTCCAACAGCATGAGCAATGTCTAGCCTACTATGAACAACATAGTGCAAATTACCAATCATAGACCTATACTCTTTTTCACAAACAGCAGGAGAATCATCTTATTTGGACAACTTGCATCCTATCACCATCGTTGTTCCTACCGATTTGCAATCTTCTATGTTGAATGTCTTCAACACCTCTTTGACATACTTACTCTGACAAATAAAGATACCACCATCCAGTTGCTAGACCTGTAACCCAATAAAGAACTTTATTTCACTAATTATAGACATTCTAAATTCCTTTTTCATTACATCAGCAAAATCCATACATATATTATCTTTTCCTCCAAAGATTATGTCATCTACAAACACTTCTACTATTAGCATCTTGTCTCCATCAGTCTTAAAATAAATGTTGTTTTCCTCACTGGTACGTTGGAATCCAATTTTGATCAGATGTGCATGTAATCTCTCATACCATTCTCTCGGTGCCTGCTTTAGACCATATAGTACTTTATGCAATTTACATATTGTGTCTTTTTTATCAGATAGAGAAGAACCATCTGGTTGTTCAATGTCGACTTCTTCTAGAATCCCATTCAGAAAGGCTGATTTGACATCCATTTGAGAAAATTTGAATCCCTTATATGTAGTAAATGCTAGCAGCATCCTTACTCCTTCTAATCTAGCAACCGGTGTAAAGGTCTCTCCATAATCCTCACCTTCTTCCTGTGCATACCCTTTGTAGACTAACCTTGCCTTGTTTCTTACAATTTTTCCTTTTTCATCCAACTTATTCCTAAAGACCTATTTTGTTCCAACTACATTCTTACCCTCTAGTCTAGGAATAAGTGACCATGTTTGATTCTTCTCAATTTTATTTAATTATTCATTCATTGCATTAACCTAATCATCATCCTTTAGTGATTCCTTTACTATTTTGGGTTCTATTGTAGATATCAAACAGGAGTTTTCTCTTATTTTCCTCCTTGTTTGCACACCAGCATTCTTATCACCAATTATCTGCTCTTGTGAATGGTTTAATCTGACATACCTAGGCAATAATGGTACTAGTTTTGCATCTTCTACTTCTTGTTTTTTATTTTCTTCATTGTTGTCACCACTTACGGGTTGAGCACCTAATTCTCCATTTGTCGGTTCTTCATTGTTCTATGCTCCAGTTCAATAATCACAAGTTTCTCATCATCTTTTTCAGACTCAGATCTGTTGGTACCTTCTAACCTTTTAGAGGGATCATCTACCTTCACATTAGCACTTTCAATAATCTTCTTAGTTTTCTTATTGTAACATTTATGTGCCTTACTCTTAGTAGAGTAACCAAGAAAGATTCCCTCATCAGGTTTTGCATCAAATTTCTTAGTGTGATTATCTTTCTTAATAAAACATCGACTCCCAAAAAAATTGAAATAACTTACACAAGGATTTTTCCATACCATAGCTCATAGGGTGTTTTGTTGTTACCTCTTTTTACTAGTACCCAGTTTAAAGTGTATAGAGCAGTGTTGACTGCTTCTCTACAAAATATTTTAGGTACATAACCCTGTAATAGAATGGTTCTAGTAGCTTCAACTATTGTTTTGTTCTTCCTTTCTGCTATGCCATTCTATTGTGGTGTCCTCGGAGCTGACATCTATCTCTTGATACCATGTTCATCACAATACTTAACAAATTCATCAGATGTGAATTCTCCTCCCCGATTTGATCTTAAACTCTTCAAGTTCTTACCAATTTCATTCTCAACCAGAGCTTTAAATGATTTAAATTTACTAAATGCTTATGATTTCTCCTTCAAAAATGTCATCCACATCATTTTATAATAGTCATCAATGAAAATCATGAAATACCTATCACTGTAATAACTCTTTGTTCTCATAGGGCCATAGAGATCGGTATGTACCAAATCTAAAATATTATCAGAAGTGCAATTCTTTCTCTTGAAATAAATAGAGGTCATCTTACCAATTTGACAATCTTTGAATATCACACTATCTGGTTTAACAAGTTGGGGCAACCCTCTTCAAACACTTGACTTGCTTACCTTAACCAAATTATCAAAATTTACATGACAACATCTTTTATGCCACAACCAATTGTCTTCCATTCTTGCAACTAGACAATTATTAACATTACTATTCAAATGGAATAAGTTATCTCTAGTTTGACTCCCGATAGCAATCAGTTCACCATTACCTCCAAGAATTTTGAAGACTCCACTTTTAAACTCAATCAAATAACCTTTATCATTGAGCTGACCAACACTTAAAATATTGTGCTTTAGACCATCAACCCAAAACACATCATCAGCATTCCTCTTCCCATTTAGAGAAATTGAACCTTTACCTTTTAGCATGTCAGGAGAGTTATTTCCAAATCTAACAACAGCACCATCAAATTCATCAAGGATTATGAACTTACTTTTTTTTCTCTAGCCATGTGGTGTGAGTAGCCACTGTCTATAATCCATTCAACACTATTCTCCATATGAGATACTAGTGCCTTTTCATCTGTCAGTTCCTCCTTCATAGCTACAAAAACAATTTCCTCATTGTCATCTTCATCTTCAAACTCCTCACCGGTCACACCTTCATCTACTGCAACATAACATTGCTTTTTTCCTTTTCCTCTATATTTTCTAAATCTCTCTTTCTTGTTAGCATTAGGACAATTAGCAGCAATATGACCAATTTAACTACAAGAGAAACACTTCAAAAGTAGCTTTCCTTTATACATATTGATGCCTCTTGGAAATCTTTTTGCTAATAGTGCCTCAAGTTCAATCACCTGATCTTCATTGTCTTCATTTCCCCGGTTACTTCCATGACTTGACCTGCACTCAAGATTTTCACATATATCTTTTCCTTTTCTAGCAGATGAACCGGTAACAGAAACTTTAAAGGAAGATTAAATAGATTTTGTCACACTATTGTCAAAACTATTTAACTCAAAATTTGTAAGCTTGCCAATCAATCAATCAACAATTACCTTATCCTTTGAAATAGATCTTAGTTCTTAGATTGCAGATCCTCTTATAGCATACTAAGGTTGAAGAGTTCTAAGCATTTTACTTACTATTGCATCATCATCCATTTTACCTCCAGCACTCTTTATGCCACCAACAACTTCTTTGATTCGCTGACCATAGTGTGCAATATTTTCTCCTTCAAGCATTCTCATGTCATCAAACATTCCTCTCAAGCTTTCCTCTTTGTCTCTTTGTAGATGCTCATCTCCTCCATAGATTATATCTAACTTTTCCCAAACCTCACCTACAGTTTCCAATCCTTGAACATCAATATATTTTAAATCAAATAAAGTACTAACAATAGCTTCTAAGGCTTGCATTTTCTCTTGTTGCTCTTTGAGTTCATCCGGTGTCAAGGGAGTAGTAGTAGGAGCAACATATTTTGTTTCAACTTGCTTCCAATATTGTACACCAAGACCTTTGATGTAGATATTCATTCTATCTTTCCAGATCTTGTAGTTATCCTTGTTGAACTTAGCACCCTCTTTCTTCATCATCTTGACTTCCTCAGAATCTTTCCCTCAAGTGGTTAGGCTTTCTGCACATAGAGGACCAAAGCTTTGATACCAATTGTTAATTCTATGAGGATGTGGTTAATATTGAGAAGGGGGGTGAATCGGTATTAAGACCAATTTGAAAAATTAAACCCAAAACAAACTTACAACAAATCTAACTCCGGTAATCAAAAATAAATATCTGATAAACTACTATAACTGATGTATTCAGAAATAATGAATAAACTAAAGATAATCAATAACATCAAATGAAAATCATTCCACACATGAACACCATATTTTTGACGTGGAAACCCAAATAGGGAAAAACCACGATGAGAGTTAGTACCCACAAATATTTTTACTCTTTTGAAGTACGCCCTATTAGGAGCTTGCAATATGCCCTGTTAGGAAAAGACCCTATTAGGAGTCACCGGGTTAAGGGATTTTGATGTGCAGCTCGGTTAGGAGATTAATGACCTATTAGAATCAACCTCATGAGAGGATTTACCACTCTTTTTGAGAGCTACCCTATTAGGGGATTTGCAATATTAAGGCATGTCAGGACCTACCCGGTTCAGGGATTTAATTTGATGTAATTGTTAGAGAACAATAGTGAAAAACTGATATGTTACTTGCACTCCTCAGCTTGCTAAATCAGATCCAATTATACTCCACTATCTACAATTCTTAGGCAGATCTCACTCTTCTCTAAGACCACTGACACAATAAACATCAACTAAGCCAACATAAATAATGTTTCCACTAGGTCGGCCACTAAACCCTAAATTAGATCATAAATCATCACATATCTTTACAACTCATTACAAATCATCATATGGATCATTTCAATCAATTACAAATTAATATCAATCATTGAATGATCATAAGTCATCACGGAAAGTGGATCTGGTACAAAGTCAAACCCTTAGCTCATTCTGCTAAGCACTTTGCACATTACCAAGAAATTTGCTCTCGAAATGCGCCAAAACAAATTTCAAATATTTCACACGGTTCATGATGTGTTATCATCAACACGTGAACTTGATGTTGTGTGTGTGAAAAGTGGATAAGTCTACAAGTTGTAAGACACAACACTTCAATTAAGTCGTTGTATACATGGTTAGACAGATATAATCATTTATATAAAAATCATAACAAATTAACCTATTGCCTTCTAAAAGATGCGAGTATAGACTTGCTCTCATATTTGTATAAGCAATAACAGTGACTAGACTACACTAAGATGAAGGATTTAATCTATATGAGTACAAGAATAAGCTAAATGGATGCAAGATTAAGCTAAATAAATGAATAATAAGCTATATGAATGAATAGTAAGCTATATGAATTCAAGCAATAACGATTAAAATAAGTATGCAAAAAGTTAAACTAAGATGCAATAATATCAAAGCACAATATCTTCAATGACTCCAGAGCAAAAACTGCATAATAACAATAAATCTCCAGGGTGTTTTGAATGAGAGATGAAGGCTAAATTTATAGAGATTCGAAAAAGCACATTTTAGGATAATTGAAATAAGCGGTTGAGATTATTCAAGAAAAAGCACATTTCAGGATAATTGAAATAATTGAGAGATCATATTAAGTTAATCTTGAGATAGATTCCAATTATAGCTTGATTGAATGCATTCAGATTATAAGTCTAAGTCTGCATTGGAGATTAAATTTAGTTGATTCCATGCAATTGAGATAAAAATAAGATGATTCCATGCGCTTGAGATAAAAATAGGTTATTCCATGCACTTTTCTTTAATTTTCTCAAGATTTTTATTTAGAAAAAAGCTCTTTAATGCAATTGAACTTATTTTCTCAAAAGCTTTGAGTCTTAATTTTAGAGAAAATCATTAATTCAATTTAATTGTTTTTCTGATTTTCCAAGTTATCTCAATTTTAGAAAAAGAAATATCTGAAGTTTGATTTCTTTTCTCAATTTAATTCTTTTATTTTGTTTTTAATTTAACTCTTTCTTTTGCAAATTTCCTCTTTTTGTGATAAATCTCCCTTTGTAAATTAATTCTCTTTTTTTGTAATTAAATGGCAAATTTATTTATTAATTAAATATGCTAGGATGTTTAATTAAATAAATAGAATAATTGATCAAAATGATCTACTTGGAAAGATTTAATTAATTAAATAAATGTTTAATTAATATTGAGTGATTTATTTGTCATTTAACATTAATGATTGAGAATTAATTAATTAGGTGCTCAACATTGATTTAATTACCTTTGGTTAGGACCTTGGTGATGTTGTCGAGATTAGGGGCCCATGGTTTAGGTGACCATTTTTAGGGTATTACATTTGCCCCTCTTTGAATTAATGTGCGAGCAACATGTTGGTTCAAAGAATAGTTGATGTCAAATAGATATCAATTCTGAACTCGATGGATCACAAACCGATGAAGAGCGAGATGTTCAGCTTGATTTGAAGTGATGAAACTTAACAGAGCTGATTAAAGCGATACCGATCCTGAACTTGATTGAACTAGGACCGACAAAGAATGAGATATCGTTCTTGAACTTGATTGACTAGATTGAGTGAGAGACGCAACTAGTTCCGAACTTGATTGAACAAGAATTGACTGAGCGAGAGATAAAACCGATTCCGAACTTGATTGAACAAGAATCGACTGAGCGAGAGATAAAACCGATTCCGAACTTGATTGAACAAGAACCAATTAGCAAGAGAAAATATCCAACTTGATTTTGATGTGATGAAACTAAACATCAATTTGAAGATGGATTTACATAAAGACAAAGATTGATATGCCCCTAGAGATTTCTCTATTTGACATCGAAGAATCTCAACTTGATATGACGTGATTTAGTTAAGATGCCCCTAGTAATAATTTTTGCTCGACTTTGTGAAGAGCATTTGAAAAAAAAATTCTCAACTTTTGATGATGATGATCACTAAAAAGATGTTATGAGTATGCCCCATCAGGAGCAAAATTGAAAGATAGCAAGGGTACAACGATTTTAGGCAATTTTTAGCGATGATTATTATTTGAGCACGAAGATTGATGTTGAAGAATTAAAATCAGAGTTGATTTGAGAATTTAATTGAGATTTATAATTGAGCGCAAAATGATTCAAAAATTGACTTGAGGATGAAAGTGCTAAGTGGTCAACATCATGAAATTTTGACTAGAGAATTGACGTCATATTTCGATTTCAATCCCAAAAATGGACTCAGGATAGTCGATTTAGCTTAGGGTACAAGTTTTATGTCCATCAGTGCAAGTTTAAAAAATTAGGGTTTGGGCTATATAAGGGGTTCAATGTGTCATTTTCAATTCATTTTTACCTCTCAAAGTTTAAAATTTTGAAAAACCCTCCTGCGAAGAAAAATGGCTATTCTAATTCAAGAGCATCGATTCAAGTGTGAGAGATGTCATAATCGACCGTACAACTACGATATAGCAGTAAGTGATCGATCTTTAGCTTGTGCATTTCTTAAAATTTGAATTTTTGTTAATTTTTTGTAATTTATTTTTCATTCAAAGTTGTTTTCATCATTTTATCGTGCGGTTCAACACGTTTTCTCGTACGAGAATCTGTCCCTTTTTGTTTAGTTGTATGGACATATAGGGTTTGTCATCTAGTGTTGTCCCATGAATCGTACGATAGTGTTCTTGATAGTCCATTTTATTATGCGAGAGGATATCATTTGTCGTATCAAAAACACCAAGCATTTTTGAGAATGTAAATAGTAATTTTGAATTTTGAATTTTGTATATTTGGATTTGTGAGCATGTTTAACATATTTTTAGCGAAATTTGATCACGTGATGATGATTTTTATGTTTGACTTTGCAAATTCGGTTGTTGGATATTCAGTTTTGGTGTAGATTTTCGTCGACGATGAAGCTAGTTCGCGAGTTATTGGTTTGTGTGGATTCGGATACCTATTACAGATGCCTAATATCCTGGTGAATCATGGTATGTTGACTACTTTAGTCGAGCATTTTCATTCGGAGCATAATACCTTTCATCTATCGGTTGGAGAGATGACTATCACGCCAAAGGATATATATACGATTTTGAGGATTTCATTCGCTGGAGACAAGGTTGATTATGATTGTACTCAATGACCAGGTGTTTTGGCATTGAGACGGATCAAAAAAAAAAAAAAAGGATCTTTGCCAAGCAGGTGAAAACCTAGTAAATAGGTGCCTCTTGTACTCAAGCGCTCCATCTATCAATGCAAATTTGTCATCTCCCATTTTCATTCCTTCTTTTCTGCATCTTTTCTTTCCTTCTTTTCTGCATCTTTTCTTTCACTTGTACATATCTTTTAGTCGCTTTTGTGACATCCTAGTTCTTTTGGATTTTTTTTATTTATTTTTTTATTATTTATAGATTGTTGGAGCAGAGAATACTAAGTGAAGAATTTCTTCAAGTGGATGGTGTTGATCGGTTCATGGAGTTGTTCTCCTTTCGATGTTAAGATTTGATAGGCACCAGAGCCAAAGAGTGCAGTAACGATATAGGGACCCAGCCAGTTGGGTTCAAACTTCCCTTTGTTGTCTCGAAACTGTTGATTTTTAGGATTTTCTCTCAAAACAAGGTCACCAACCTGAAATTATCTTTGTCAAACTTTCTTGTTATAATCTCTAGACATTCTCTTTTGGTAGGCTCTCAGGTGATCAAACACCACTTGTCGACGTTCATCCAGCAACTCGAGTTATTGTAATCTAGATATTTTGTAGTCTTCATTAGTAACAAGACCTTGCAAAGAAACTCTCAAAGAAGGTATTTCCACCTCAAGAGGGAAGACTGCTTCGAATCCATACACCAAAGAAAAAGGTGTAGCCCCAGTAGGCGTTATGATACTTGTTCTATAAGCCCATAGTGCAAGATTGAGTTGTAGATGCCAATCCTTTCCAAATTTGTTTACTGTTCTATGTAAGAAAGTCAGCAGATTTTTGTTAGATGCTTCAACTTGTCCATTACCTTGAGGGTAGTATATAGATGACCAGTGTTGTTTGATTTTGAATTTTTCACAGAGCTCATCTAGATCTTTCTTTTTGAATTGCCCTCCATTGTCAGTCACAATTGAAGAAGGTATCCCATACCTACAGATGATATAGTTAAGGATGAATAAAGCTACTTGTTTACCAGTTGCTTTGATTAGCGAAACCACTTCTACCCACTTAGTGAAGCACTCAGTGGCAGTTATAATAAACTTGTGTCTGTTAGATGATGCAGGATATATTTGGCCAATGAGGTCAAATGCCCATTGTTGAAAAGGCCAATGTGTGATGAAAGGTATGAGATCCCTTGCTAGAGCAGGTATGAGGTTCCCATGTAGCTGACACTTCTCATAAGTTTTAGCAAAATTTAGAGCATCTTTCTCCATATCTGGCTAGTAGTAGCCAGCCCTTAGCAGTTTTTGAGCTAAAGTAAGACCGTTTGAATGAGATCCACAAATACCTTCATGAACTTTGGATAACGCGTGTTGGGACTCTTCAGTTTCTAGACACCTAAGCAAAGTACTATCCAAACCTCACCTATATAAATCGTTAGTGATGATGACATATCATGAAGCATTTTGGATTAGGTTCCTTTTCTCATTACGAATAAGATTAGCAGGAATAATTTGGTCACACAAGTAAGAGTAAATATGGCTATACCGAGACGAATCATGTCCAATGATAGAATAGACCATTTGGGACTCAGGGGAATCATAAGCATGATAATGTAATTCTTCCACCATAAATTCAAAGCATAACTCAGATTCTTGTAGTTGTGGTATAGACGCCAAGGTAGCCATAGCATCTACTGCTTTGTTTGTTGATTTGTGAATCTATTGAAATGATACAAAGGTAAAGTATTTCTTGAGATCCTCAACCATTCTCTTATAAGGCATCAATTTCTCATCTTGCGTCTGATATATATCATTGATTTGGTTGATAATCAGCTGAGAGTCTCCATAGATGTGTAACTCAACAACCTTCCATTCGATAGCCAACTTGATCCCATTTACTAAAGCTTCATATTCTATAATATTGTTTGTGCAAGGAAAAAGGATCTTGTAAGCTTTTGGGATTGAATATCTTTGAGGAGTGATAAAAAGTATTCCAGCACTAGAACCATGTTAAGTGAAAGACCCATAAAAGAACATTTTTTATGATCGTTGAGTAAGGTGCATGATGGATTCATCTAGAAATTCTACGTGCAAAGGTTGATTGTCTTCAAGTGGAGCATCAGCAAGTTGATCTGCAATGACCTGTCCTTTTATAGCTTTGTGTTCTATATATTCAATATCAAATTTTGTAAGAACCATGACCCATTTAGCCAATCTTCCTGTAAGTGTTTCTTTGTTGAGAAGGTATTTGAGTGGATCAATCTTAGCCACCAGCTTAATAGAATGTGCTAACATGTAGTGTCTTAATTTATGTGATGCAAACACTAATGCCAAACAATCTTTTTCTATGATAGTATAGTTCATCTTATAGTACACCAAGGTTATGTGTATATAATATATAGCTCTTTCCTTTTTATTCTCATCTTGTTGTGCTAAGAGTGCCCCCGGTGATGTATATGTAGTTGATATGTAGAGAATCAATGGTTTTCCTTGAATTGGTGGCATCAATATGGGTGGATTAGAAAGATATTCCTTGATTTGCTTTAGGTGTTGTTCACAATCTTTATCCTAGTTGTATGTAACTCCTTTCTGTAATGCCTTTGTGAATAGTTGAGCCTTATCTGCTAGCTGAGAAATAAAACATCTTATTGATTGGAGATGCCCTTGTAAACTTCTCATTTGACTGACATTCTTTGGAGGTGGCATTTCCATGATAGCCTTAACTTTTTCTGGATCCATTTCAATTCCTTTCACTTAAACAATATATCCTAGGAGTTTGCCAGATGTAACCCCAAATGCACATTTCTTGGGATTTAATATGAGTTTGAATTTTTCCATCCTGTCTAATATTGGACCTAGTTCTGATAGATGTGTTGATCTTTTCATAGATTTAACTAGAGTATCATCAACATAATCCTCCATGTTTTTGTGCATCATATCATGAAAAATTGTTGTTACATCTCTTTGATAAGTAGCACCTGCATTCTTTAAACCAAAGGGCATTACATTCCAGTAGAAGGTTCCCCATGCACAAGTGAATGTTGTTTTCTCTTGATCCTCAGGTGCAATTTTGATCTGATTGTATCTAGAAAAACCAACCATCAAAGAGTACATTTCATAGTCAGCAGTCATGTCCACGATCATGTCTATGTTGGGTAGTGGAAAATCATCTTTCGAACAGGCTTTGTTTAAAACTCTAAAATCAGTGCAAACACGGATTGATTTGTTAGGTTTAGAAACGGGTACAATATTAGATATCCATTCAGCAAAATCAATTGCTCTAATGAATCCAGCTTTTAATAATTTTTCTAGCTCAACCTTAACAAGTAATGCAACATGAGGATGCATTTTCTGGAGTTTTTGCTTAACAGGTTTAACTCCAAGAGTGATAAAGAGATGATGCATTATGAGGTTTGGATCTAGACCAGGCATATTAGCATATGTCCATGCAAAATTAATCTTCTTTTCCATGAAGAAATCAGAAAATTCTTTTAGTTCTTCGACTAACAAGGATTGAGATACATGTATGGTGTGTTGAGCTTCTTCTATTCCAATGTTTATTGTCTATGTAGGTTCAATTAGCATTGATGATCACTCTTGAAAGTGATCAAGAAAAATGTCAAGTATCTCACCTTCAAGTGCCTCAAAGAGGTTTTCACCATTAGGTACATCCTTTATTTTTACTATTTTTCATTCTGACATCACCAAGGTGTGGTTTTCGCCATCAGAATTTTTTTTATTTTTTTATTTTTTTGCGACTAAGATACTTGACATTTGTTGTTGTCATGTTCTCACTTTGTTCACTGGTGGAAGAGTCCATTGGTTCAACTGCATTAAGATAGCAGGCTAATGTATAGTCATTGGAAAAGGTAGGTATATTCAAAGGTTGATCTTGGAGAGTACAGTCAATAAGTTCAGGATGTACCAGGGATAAATTTTTAACAGGTTCAAGGGAATTCATGGTATTGTCATCACAACCTCGGACCAACAATTCGATTTCCAGAAGACTACCTTGCATAAGTGTCTCAAGACCAGGAAGAGTTAGAACATGATTATTGAATTTTACGTTACTATTTAGGGGACCTAACCCAATAGACCTACCACTAGCATCGTCCTCTACTTCAGACTAGACTACATATCATGGTGTGACAGTAACAGGGTCAGCAAATGGAATCTCGACACTCATGACGGAGTAGTCATAGTTTGGTGTCGAATAGGTATTGTCATAAATAGAGCTTATGTCAGAGTGATCAGAGTCATAAGATGAATTTTTTGACTCTTCTTCAAGTGGCTTAGTGAAAGAATGTATACTATCAATATCTACATCTTTGATGCTGTAAGTTCCTTCATGATTTAGTTCAATGATCACTTTTTTTTGACATACCTGTTGACATATTCTTGATGAGTCTATTAATCTTTGTCATCTTCTCCATTCAGCTTCCTCTAGACTAATGATTGGCCCTGCTTCTATAGCCTCCAATTCTTCATTTGTAGTCCCATACCTAATTTTCTCTATCTCATTAGAGGGATATATAGTAGGTGAAGAATTTTCTTATGTTCTTTCTTCTTTCAGTTGTTGTTCATAGTCTTCTTGTCTTTTTAGTTTGATTTCCTCTATTTCCCTTTGCAGCTTCAAGCGTATTATCTCTTGTGCTTCATCTATGATATCACTAGATTCTTCAGGAGTTTCTTTAGTGGATGTATCTGAGAGAGGATCTAGACCCCATTCATACTCATTCGAGACAGTTTCTAAATTATCTATTTGCATTCTACCTATGTATGTGACCGGAATGTTCAATGGTGCAAATAACTCTTTAATTCCTTCAATTTCTTCTTTCATATCTTCTGGGGCTTCTACTCCTTGTAGTGTTATTGTTGATACAATTGGAACTTGATTACCAGTTGCTTCTTCTCTCTTGATTGCCAATTCTTCTTGTTCATTTTCATACTCTTCCTGAGTTTGTTGAGTATTTATTTCATGTGATGTTGAAGGTGGCATCCTTTTCCTCCACTTAGACTAATGATGAGAAGTATGTTTTTTATTTGATGACTCTTCTAGATTGTACCGAATTCCATCTTTATCATTTGTAGACTTAGTTTGTAGCTGAATAGGTTCAACAATACCTTCTTGACGCTTGCCTAGAGGACCGGTACCTGAATATCCCATGTGGTGAATCATCTTATAACCTAGACCATATTGTGTCAGGGAAATTTCACAGTGGCGTACTTCTTTGTTTTCACACTCTTCTTTGAAAATTCATTTGAGAACAACATCCTCTTCTATTTCATCTACAAGGGAAGTAGAGGACTGTACAAAAATACCATCATAAATGACATTTGGAGTTGAAGTTTGTGGCTTCATAGCCTCTGATGGTTTTCCAGACTATCTTGGTGATGGAGGAAGAGACATTAGTGAAAGTACACGTTCTATTTTGTATCCATCCATGCCAGTATCTGTGATTTTCAATTTCTTTTCTAAATCTCTCATCAAAGTTTCTGATCTTTCAGCTATAGAGGTTGCTCTGTTATGAGGAACAAAGGTATCAGTACTTGTTTTAATGCACTATAGATGTAGCTTGTATCAGTAGAAATATTGACTTTGACTCCATTATAGGGAAATTTCAAGCACTAATGATAAGTAGATGGTATTGCTTGCGTTTCGTGAATCCATAGCCTACAGAGAAAGATGTTGTATGAAAGAGGAAGATCAAGCACCTGAAAAATAATGTCTCTTTCCACATGTCCTACCATGATTGGTAATAGTACCATACATTTAGAAGTTCTTTCTTCTTCATCATAAGCTTTTATTGTTATTTTCTTTGTTGGATCAATGACATTTTCAAAAAATCCCAACTGTGTCAATAGATTGTAGGTACAAATATTCAACCCAGCACCCCCATCTATCAAAACATGTTTGACTCAGTGTTTATGGATCATAGCTTCGATGTGCAATGATTGGTTATGTGGGTGATTTAGGGAATTATCATCTTCTTCAGAGAAGCTGAGGTAATGAGGTGAAGTTGGGTGACCCACCATTGATTGAAATTGATCTACATCTAAATGTTTGGGGACATTAGTAGTGAGCAAATCTTTGTCCAAGATCTCTCTATGAGTAGAAGAAATCTTAAGCATTTCAAAAATGGAGATTTGAGCGGTATTTTGTTTCAATTATTTGACAATGCTATAACCAGAAGAGGATGATGAAGCCAGCTACTTAGATTTAGCTATGATCGTATTTGGTTGTCTATTTAAAGAAGTTGGTAGGTTTGATGTTTCTTGATCAAGAGTTGAGGAACTAGCTCCTTTGAGAGTAACCTTCTTTTGAGCGTAGGTTACAGCATTTGCAGTTTGTGTTTTATTTTGTTTATCTTTAATTATGATCACATTGCAATACTCAAATTGGGAAGATTCAATCATGTTGATTACATTGTCATTATTAGTGTAGGTGTAATTGACTTTGGCACCTCCCTTGGATTTTGAGGAATCACCTTGTTCATAAGCATGTAAGGGATCTTTAAAAGCTTTGTGATCAGCATTAGTCGTGTGATTTTCAACAACAATTTTGCCAGCGTTGATGAGGTCTTGGATTTCATGTTTTATTTTTATGCAGTTGTTTGTTGTATGACCCTTGTTTTGATGGTATTCACAGTATTCGTTTTCCCTCCACCATTTAGGTTTAACTTCTGGATCATATGGTCTAGAGTTATCTGGCAATATTATCAGATCATTTGCCAATAAAGTTTTAAGAGTTGATTCATTCATATGATTCTTCTAGAGGAGTGAAATCGCGTTTAGGCTTTGAAAGCCAAGGTTTCTCTTTAAACTACTCTTTTGATTTCTTAGGAGGATTTTCCACCACAGTTTCAGCTACTTTGAGGGCTTGTGTGCCACTAGCTAGATTAAATATTGTGGGTTTTGATTTTGTTTTAACAGTGTCCACCACTCCATTATTAACAATGTTTTTGTTGTTATCTTTGTCATATTTCCAGTATTTGTTCTTTTCTTTGGAACTAGAGCCTTGTTGTGTTTCTTTCCAAAGTGATATATCTCCTTTCTTTATAAGCACATCTTCCATTATGAAGGCACTATCTAACATTTTTTTAAATGACGGGTACACTTGCATTTGGATATTGTATTTCAATTCAAGGATCAGGTTATTGACAAATATATCCATCTTCTCATAATCTGGAATAGGTCGTGAATATCTAGAGAGCATCTTTCTCCAATGTTGAACAAAAGTGAGAAAAGGTTCTCCCGTTTTATGTTTGGTATTGCAAAGCTCGATCATAGTGACTGGATGATGAATATTATAGGAGTATTGTTGGAGAAAAAATTCGACTAATTCCTTAAAAAAAAAAATTCCCATAAGTAGGCTTGAAAACCATTCCATAGCTTGTCCTCCTAAACTCCTCAGAAAAAGGTGCATGAGATATGTTTGTTCATGCATGAAATCCATACATAAAGCACAAAATTCTCTGACATGGTCTTGAGGATCTGCATTACCATCATATTTGTCAAACTTAGGAATCTCCACTCTTGAAGGAAATGGAGGCATGTAAAGATTTTGGGCAAATGGGAACGAGCAGATCGTGTCTAAAGAATACTGCTTTGATGATTTATCCTTGTTTTTCAGCTCTGTGATTTCAGTCTGTAACACTTGTAATTGTTTGTTTACCAGCGCTAAGGGTGTCTCTTCCTCTTTAGTGATAAGGGTTTCAATGTTATAATCAATAGGAAGTTTAGCACCTTATTTTGCTAGCTCTAGAAAATAATCTTCTTTTTCTCTAGCCATGATAATCTTCATCATATTTTGAAAATCTTTATCCTTTTGATAGCTATTTATAACAGCTTTTGTATTTTCAGAGGCTTCAAACTCACTAGATGAGGAATCACTATCATTAGCATGGGTACTAAGATTGTCATAAGTATCATTTTTAGCAGCTTGTCTTTCTTGCTTTTCTCCAAACATGATGGGAGATAAGGGCTGATCAAAAATTGGTAAATTTGAGGATGAAGGTTTATTTAAGATAGGGTCCTCTACAAAGAATGGATTATCTTTTAATGAAAAGGACAATCCTTTACCTTTGGTATCTTTCTTGTGATAATTTCTAGTTTGAGTAGGCATTTATGACTGATGTGATCGAGAGCTAGATGTGGTGCAAAAGTCAAGATTAAATTGAAGCTAGTTGTTCGTTTAACGTAGTGATTTGAGAGAAGTGACTAAGACTCGGCCTAGTTTCAGGAATGATCTATCTTGTATAAGACATGATCTAAGTAACTTAGTTTGATTTAGTTTGATAAGTAGTTGATTGAACTAGTTGAAAGATGATCGACAAAATCATGCAACACAATGGCAGGGGTACACTATCAAGATTGTTTATGCTCAGAATTATGATGACCAGATTGCTCATTGTAGACTGATTAAGCAAGTTTGACTATTCTATAAAAGTGTGTAGATAGACAAGTTTTTGGACTGAAAAAATCAGGAATTCGTACAGCAGAGTTTTCAGACCCAGATGACAATTTAACAGTTCCCAGACGATAGAGATAATTTCTCATACGAGTTGTTTCCTAAACTCGCACGATAGTTTAATGACCTTCAAGTGACAATCTGATGAGTATGATGGTTATTCGTGTGACAATATGCTAAGGGCCAGATGACAATTTGCCAGTAACAGAATGATAATTTTGTATACTCGGACGACAATTATTAAAGGGCCAGACGATAAACTAACAGGTCCAATGAAGACTCATACGATAATACGCATATAGCCAGATGACAATTTAGCAAACTCGTACGACAGTGTATTGGACAGAGACAAGGTTTTGACATGGGCAGAGTTTTGATGACTAACAAAGACCAGTTTTTGATAATGACATATTTTTTTTACTGACAAAGACTAATTTTTGACACGGACAAAGTTTTGATCATTGAGTTGTTGACGTTGTTGATTTGTTTTCTCCAGTTTCAATATTTCAGTTTTAGTTTCAGGGATGAAAATATAGTAAACACGCAAGATGTATAATGACTTTCAAGCACAACACGCTAACCCTACGGAAGTTGGCTTAGAGAAGAAAATCTTTGCTTGCAAACTCAGGTACACACCCAATAGCTAATCAAAATACGGTCACTGAGTCTCATGCAATGGATTCTCAACATCGTATTAGTTGACTCCAAATGCTAATGGGGGCAAGAAATGGAAAGTATCTTGGGAGAGTTACTATCTCTCTTGCACAAAGATTATCCCCCTTTTGGAGGTGAATCGGGTAGCCTCTATCTTATAGTTCTTAGTCAAGAATTTCATTCAAAATTACCCCTTGAAGTCACGCAAGCATGATTGAGGCCTATAGCCCGACAAGGTACCAAAACAAGTTGTAGTCACGTAAACGTGATTGAGACCGCGAGGCCCTACAAAATGCTCAATATGAGAGATCTCAAAGAGAAAACTCAAATAATCCATCCTTTGAGACTTTAATCACCAGAGGCCTATTTATTATAGTGAGTTGGAATGCTTAGGTCCAGTTGTACTCACTTGGGTTATTCTCATAGGGTGATTACTTTTTCCCACTATGACAGGCCTGCTAAAGGTACACAAATCTCAAACTTAGAAAAAGCTTCGAGCATCTGGATTTATGATTGTCTGTGCAAACAAGAGCATACTTTCCTACCTCTTAGATTTTTCTTAAAACACAAAAGACAGATTTGTTCATTAACCAAATAGCAATTTAAGTGCCTAAAAATGAATTTAAAGAATACACGATGTTTGGTTGATTCTCTTTAGGCAACCTACAAAAAAAATGAATCAGTAGTCATATTGTTTTTGTGCGACAAGCATATTCTTCGACAAGCGTTCTACAAAAAATTGATCAGGCTATCAAAATTTCTCAGGCAGACAGACAACAAACCAAGGTCAGCATTAGTACCATAAAAATTTAATAAGAAAAACCCTAAAAAGACAATTTGTTTTTAATACAAAAATATAGAATACCGTACGAGTATTCTCACCGAGTTGTATGATAATTCACAACAGACCATACGATACCTGTAGTTTATCATTTGGGCCTCTGTGAAAACTCTTACGAGTTTTTGCAGAAACTGTACGGAAAAAAAAAATGAAAAATAAAAGAAAGTTAATCTGCGAGGCCGAAAGATGTAGTCTTATGCCCCATAGTGGGCACCAAAAATGTATGTGTGAAAAGTGGATGAGTCAGCAAGTTGTAAGACACAACACTTCAATTAAGCCATTGTATGCATGGTTAGACAAATATAATCATGAATATAAAAACCATAACAAATCGACCTATTGCCTTCTAAAAGATACGAGTATAGACTTTCTCTTAGATTTGTATAAGCAATACCAGTTACTAGAATACACCAAGATGAAGGATTTAATCTATATGAGCACAAGAATAAGCTAAATGGATGCAAGTTTAAGCTAGATAAATGAATAATAAGCTATATGAATGAATAGTAAGCTATATGAATTCAAGCAATAATGATTAAACTAAGTATCCAAAAAGTTAAACTAAGATGCAATAATATCAAAGCACAATATCTTCAATGACTCTAGAGCAAAAACTGCATAATAACAATAAATCTCCAGGGTGTTTTGAATGAGAGATGAAGGCTAAATTTATAGAGATTTGAAAGAGAGTCCAACGGTCAAGATTGATTAGCACTGAGCAGTTGAGATTATTCAAGAAAAAGCACATTCGGGATAATTGAAATAATTGAGAGATCATATTAAGTTAATCTTGAGATAGATTCCAATTATAGCTTGATTGAATGCATTCAAATTATAAGTCTAAGTCTGCATTGGAGATTAAATTTAGTTGATTCCATGCACTTGAGATAAAAATAAGATGATTCCATGCACTTGAGATAAAACAAGGTGATTCCATGCACTTTTCTTTAATTTTCTCAAGATTTTTATTTATAAAAAGGTTTTTTAATGCAACTGAACTTATTTTCTCAAAAGCTTTGAGTCTTAATTTTAGAGAAAATCATTAATTCAATTTAATTGCTTTTCTGATTTTCCAAGTTATCTCAATTTTAGAAAAAGAAATATCTTAAGTTTGATTTCTTTTCTCAATTTAATTCTTTTATTTTGTTTTCAATTTAACTCTTTCTTTTGTAGATTAATTCCTCTTTTGTGATAAATCTCTCTTTGTAAATTAATTCTCTTTTTTTTTGTAATTAAATGGCAAATTTATATATTAATTAAATATGCTAGGATATTTAATTAAATAAATAGAATAATTGATCAAAATGATTAACTTGGAAATATTTAATTAAATAAATAATTTTTTAATTAATATTGAGTGATTTATTTGCCATTTAACCATTACTGATTAAGAATTAATTAATTAATTAGGTGTTCAAGGTTGATTTAATTGCCTTTGGTTAGGACCTTGGTGATGTTGTCGAGATTAGGAACCCATGGTTTAGGTGACCATTTTTAGGGTATTACAGATGTCAATCACCGCCATACCAAAAATCATTATCGGTTTTATGATTTCTTCACCGATTCTAAAACCCTGGCAAAACTTCATTAGGAATTAGAAACATGCCTTTTGATAGTCTTCATAAGATGTGGTTTTGGTCAAATACTCATTTCCATGATACAAGCTTATATTTCAAACCGGAAATCACCAATCATCACCAATCATCCACTTCAAGTAAAACATCTCTACATATACCGGTTAAAGTCCTATTTCGCAATCTTTTGTATATTGTCGGTAAACCTTGTCTCTAATAGACTAAATTACTTAGATGACAAACCAAACATCAGATAACATCATTAATCATCATCTAACATCAGTTGCCATCAATGAAAACACAAATAACTGATCAAGGCATCTAATTACGAAATCTCAATCTCTTCATCACAAATAGTCTTTTATCCTCTACCGGTTCAGTCATCAGTCTTTAACTGCATCACCTCATCTACATCAGTTATGCCAATCGTGCCAACAATAAACTCAACATAAACCCTACTCAACACATATTTAACCCATTCCTTCTCATCGAAAGATAGAAATTTCACAAATTGGGTGAAACCCTTCCTTACCAGTTGTGCAAATTTAGGCTTAGGGTTGTCAACATCATCCATGATCTTATCTGTGTACAGATCCAAAATATCTTCTGACCCAATCTCCTCAATTTCATAATGAATATATGAACAAACATCATCAACATGCAAAACACCTTGCGGAATGAAGGAAAATGCACCTATCGGGTTATCTTCCATGGACTTGTATGGATGTTTCTTGAATATGAGATGAGTCATGTCCTTCACTTCGACCACCAATGCAGTAGAAATGGAGGATGCAGATGCCATTGCAAAATCTCAAAAAAATAACTCTCAGATTAATGCCCTTCAATAAATACCTTGATCAATTGTTGAATGTCCTAGATCGCTTTGTCGAATTATTGTTTTCTCTTAGATTGCTTGGAAACTTTGATCACCTTAAAACTTTGATAGCTCTAAAGTACTATTTTCAAGGTGAAGAATGATTCTCGTATTTGCCCTTTTAACCTTGAAAACCCTAATTTTCCTTTGAAATAAATGCACCTTAAGTACTCAATCGAATGCCCTGTTCAGCTATAGGATGCCACAATCAACCATCTGAGCTCCGGATATCAACTTCCATCTGTAATCCATATACCACAAATCTCATCAAGGGGTGCTTGCAAGATTTTCATTGATTTGCTACCCCCCAAGGCCAAAATCCCTAGTTACTGGATGAAGATTATGCACCGGATATAGGTACAAATCCATTATCTATTTTAGATTCATCATTTCTCACCCACATCTTCTCATGCTTCTCTTTGATCTCTTCAACTTTCGCTTTACCCTTCTCATATGATGTATTCTTGTCTACCAGAGCATTGTTCTTGCTTCTGCAGTACTTTGCAATATGACTGGTTTTATTACATGCTCTGCAAACAACATTATTCTTCACAGATCTGAAGTTCATCCGATTTTGTTTTATCCTACACTAATTAGAGATATGTCCAAATGTTCCACAGGCATAGAATCTTTTTGTTATAAAATTTATTTATCACAGCTCTACATACATTTGACTTGTGTCCAAAATTATTGCATATGAAATATTGACTGGTAAAGGTAGAAAAATAGTTGTTCATCCCATTGTTATTGTTCATCATTCCATTATTCATCCTACTTTTGCACTTACTTTCCACATGACCAATTTTTTTGCAAGTAAAAAATCTACCATTAAATTTATGAGGATTAGGTTGTCATACTAGAGGATTCTTACTCTTCTTCTGATCAGATTTAGCATTGCCTTGTCTAGATCCAAAGGATTCACCTTTCTCATATCCAAGACCTTGCATATCCTTTCCATGTCTTTGACTTTCCAGCATCTCATCAAGTCTTGTTGAATTGGCTTTGAATTTGTCTTTGTATTCATTGGCAGTAGCAAGTTCATCCCTCAAGGTAGCAACATGTCTCTCAAGTTCTTGACCATTATTCCTTGATTGTGTCAACTCAAGCTTCAACTGATCATTCTCATAGTTAAGTCTGAATCATTTTTCAGCTATGTGCTTCAATGATTGTGCCAAATTATCCTCATTCTTCTTTCGATCCTCAATCTCCTTGATCAGTCTCATCACACTAGATTGTATCTCATTCTTCAAAGCAGCATTTTCTCTCTTAAGTTTATCAACTTCATCAGCTTTGTCGTGGTACTCCATGATATGATCTTCTTTCTCCTTCAACTTGTCCATTAATTCCTTTCTCTTTTCTTTGCAGATACTTGCTTGATCCTTCAGCTCAATAATGAATTCATCAGCTGCATTCAGAATTTTCTTCAAGGTACAGACCTCACTTCTAGCAGCATCAAGATCCTCAAGTGCCACATTGAGTTATCTCTAAAAACCGGTATCCATTGAGTCAATCTCCCAGATCTTCCTCAAGAAGTTAAGCTTCCTCAAAGGTACTAGGCTTTGATACCAATTGTTGGAATCAAGGATCACTGAGAGGGGGGGTGAATCGGTGATCTACCAGAAATTAAAACTGCAAACTTATTATTTATCCACTAGTTAACAATGCACAATAAAAGCACAAATCCACAACACTGGAATTTTTATGTGGAAACCTAGAAAGGGAAAAACCAAAGTGGGTTCAGAACCCACAATATTTATATATTGTAGCCAGGAGTATATAAATATTACATAGATGGGGAATGCACTTGCATTCAGGCTCACTGCCTAGAGCTCACTGCTCAATTGCAATTGCCTGAAAGGATACAACCTTTAGGGAAGTCTCACTGATTTACAATTAAATGAACTCTTAGAAAGAATCTAACAATGCAAAATTGACTTCCAATTAGGCTTTGTATCACTGATTGTCTTTGCTCTGTTGATTACTTTGTTTCGGTCTAAGTCAGTAAACAGTTGATCTGAAAGAAAAATGTGCACGTGAAACTATGCTCAATCACACCAAAACACTCAACACATCATAACATACCTAAAATCAACCACTACAATGATCTTATATATCTGGTCTCACCACAAAAATAATTTCCTTCAAGTCAGCTTCAAGAGATGTAACGTATAGATGAAGTCGGCTCCAGTCTCGAACATACCATAGCACCAAAATAAAATATTGCAACTACACACTTCCTAAAGGTCGTACCAAATATCGATATCACAAAAATAATCATCACAAACACTAAAAACACTGGAGATGATTCCAGATCAACACATTACTAAAATACCTTCTTTTTCCATGTTCTACCAGTTACCTCCATCTTCCAGATAAGCTAAGTCATGACTGTCGGATTGAATCATCATGAAGAGTTGACATCAATGATAACCCTAAACAACTAATAAACCACCAGAAGTCTTCTGAAATAACCAAATGAGTGTCAATTGCCAACACCAACTTCTCTAAAGCATAAAGACTCATCAAAGATCAGTGCTCAACAACAACTCTCACCATACCTTCACAAACTTTAAACTCTACAAGTCAACATCTTGAGAAACTTTTGTAATGATAAATATGACATGACAAGACCATACATAATCACCAAGAACATAAACAAATCATATAATAGTTTTTTGCAACCTTCCTGTAGCAACAGTGAGAGGAACTCACATAGGGAATGACATGGTAGTTTTTAGAAATTGGCTCATTTGACCCCTCCAATCATAAGATAATTTTTTAGGGTAAGAAGGAAGTTTGTTGACAACATAATAATATATCCACACACCAAGTTTTAGGTCCTTACTCGACCATACATAACTATACCAACACATTTTCTAACTGCATATTTGGAAAACCATTCTGAACAGGCTATCCTTACAAAAATGGTCATAACTTACTCATTTTTTCATGAAATTCAATCAAACTTGAAGAAAATGAAATTAGAATAAATATTATTTCCAACCATATGACATTTTCACCATAATACTTACGTACAAAAGAGTACAAATCTTTGCAACACACGAGACTCAGAGTTTTACCAGACTGTGGCACTGTCAAATTAGCATTTTGACATCATATTGCGCGTGAAAAAGCAAGCATGGGACCCTGCAAAAAAAGTAAAAATAAAATAGATTATATTTCCCTCCATTCCACTAAGTTTTTCTCTTTTTCATCGTGGAATGGGGGTTTTATACATTTTCCAAGTTCATTGTTTACTCTAGGAAGTATTTGGACAAATTTTACAAAACCTTATGAAATTGAATGCTACAAAAAGAAAAAGAATTTGGATTCACTTCTCTAATACATAAAATAAGTTTCCAAACCAAACACAATCTAATTCACTATAAAAATTTCAAGGAACTCGGGCTGCACATTCAAAAAAATAGTTAAAATGCAGGGAACTCTTGATTTTCATTTATCTTTTCCTTCAATACATCTACCAACCCCCCTGATTCAACCCTTCACACTCATAAATTAATCAAACAATGGATTTTAACCCTTTTCCATGTCTTCTAACTAGATATAACTATTTTACCTCCATCCTAACTGCCCATTCTTTTTAATCTTGCAATTTGACAACATTTTGTATTGACAACTTTTGTCATAAAGTACCCAAATGAATCTAACCTCATTTTTTTCACCCTACACATGTTAAAATGGGATAAATAATACTTTTACATCATTTTCAACCTTCTTTGAGCATTTTGGTATACTTTGACCACCTTTGACCTGCGTAGGACCTTATAGGTCTACATTGCACAAAAATGGTTTAATGCCTTACAATATGATTTATAATGACTTCAAATGGTCCCTTGGACCTTATAAAAGCTTAACACAATATTGAAAACAAAACAAAACATCAAAATCCTTCATGAGGCATTTAGTGCCTAGGTGCTCCTGCACCATACAACCCCCCTAAAAGAATTCCAAGTCTCTTGGAAAAGGAGTTGTCACAGGTATTCTTGTCTTCACATCATCTCTGAAGTCTAAAAATGATATTTCATCTTGGTATCCATTCCATTCAGTTAGGTACTGGAAGTGGGCATCAATTCTTGCACTTGCATCACCATCACTCTTCATTTTCACCCTTGGTCTCCATGTCTTCTTGCTCAAGCATATGAACCTATCAAGAAAATTTTGCTGCCCCTTCTAATATAATTTCCTCATCACCTGCACTGGAATAAAAATGATAGAAATTTCATGTCCAAAAATCAATGGATTAGTATCAAAACATATCACAAAATCTTCTGCATTCTCATCAAGGCTCCTTGGTAACTTTTTCCACATATCAATCTCATCATACATCTGATCATTCTCTATCATATATCCATCAACAACATTAATTTCATCATCATACATGTATACCTCTTCTCCTATCATAATTTCTACTTGTTCAACTCCACCTTTACTTTTCCATTCTTCCTCAATGGCTGCATACATTTCCCACAAATTAGGTTCCTCCTCATTGACTGTTACAAATACATCCTCATATTTGTCTTTCGCTATTTTTTCACTACCCTCTTCCCTCAGGGTTAATAGTACCTTCACCTTTGGTTCCAATGTCTTTACTTATTTTCTTTTCTAAATCAGCCTTTGAATAGGCCACACCATCTTCTTCTTAACTATCAGGTGCCAATTGAGTGCCCTCTTAATCCTTTTGTTTACTTCCTTCATATCTTCTTCCAATTTGTCCATAGCTTTCTTGATCTCTCTTATCTCTTTGTCAAACTCTAACTACCACAACTCTTCCTTTTTTCTCTTCCTCTCTTCTTTTTCCCTCTTTCTCTCTTCTTCTCTCTTCTTCCTCTCTTGCTCTTTCTTCTTCCATGAATCCTCACCTCTCAAGTATTCCCTCAATGAACTCACCAACTCTTTATCTTTTGGACTCATCTTGTCCTTGCCTCACCTAGGTACCTCCTCTCTTCCCTCCTAGTCTTTGGAAACCACTCACCGGGTTATCCTCTCAACCTGAACCAACACACAACTACCAACCACACACAAAATATTCTCAACCCAAATCTTATGGGCTATAATACCACTTTGATGCAAAGGATTGAGTTCAACTCTCAACAACATGAAAACATTTCAATACCAATCAAACATATTTCACAACAATGGGCTTAATTCCCTTCACCGATCTCAACACAAGGCTTCTAACATAGACCTCTTGATATTCCAACTTCTCTAAAGCATAAAGACTCATCAAAGATTAGTGCTCAACAACAACTCTCACCATACCTTCACAAACTCCAAACTCTACAAGTCAAAACCTTGAGACACTTTTGGAATCATAAATGTGGCATGACAATACCACACATGGTCACCAAGAACATAAAAAAATGATATAATAGTTTTATGCACCCTTCCTATAGCAACAGTGACAGGAACTCACATAGAGAATGACATGGTAGTTTTTAGAAATTGTTTCATTTGACCCCTCCAATCATAAGATGATTTTTTCTGGTAAGAAGGAATTTTGTTCACAACATCATAATCTATCCACACAGAAAGTGTCAGGTCCTTACTTGACCATACATTACTATACCAACACATTTTCTAACTGCAGATTTAGAAAATTGTTTTCTAAATAGGCTATCCTTACAAAAATGGTCATAGCTTACTCATTTTTCCATGAAATTCAATCAAACTTGAAGAAAATGAAAGTAGACTAAATATTATTTCCAACCACATGACATTTGTACCATAATCCTTCCATATAAAAGAGTACAAATCTCTGCAACACACGGGAATCAAAGTTTTACCAAACAGTGGCACTGTCAAATCAGCATTTTCACATCATATTGCATGTGCAAAAGCAAGCATGGAACCCTGAAAACAAAGTAAAAATAAAACACATGATATTTCCCTCCATTCCACTAAGTTTGGATCTTGTTAATCATGGAATGGAGGTTTTATACATTTTCCAAGTTCATCGTTTACCCTAGGAAGGGTTTGGACAGATTTTACAAAAACTGGGATATCTTTTACAGAACCTTACGAAATTGAGTGCTACAAAAAGGAAAATAAAGTGGATTCACTTCTCTACTACATAAAATAAGTTTCGAAACCAAACACAATAGAATTCACTATGAAAAGTTGAAGGAACTCAGGCTGCACATTCGAAAAAAAATAGTTAAAATGTAGGGAACTCTTGAATTTTATTGATCTTTTTCCTTCAATACATCTATCAAGCCCCCTGATTCGACCCTTCACACCCACAAATGAATCAAACAAGGTATTTCAACCCTTTGTATGCCTTCCAACCAGCTATAACCATTTTGCCTCCATCCTAACTGCCCATTCTTTTTAATCTTGCAATTTTACAACATTTTGTATTGACAACTTTTGTCATAAAGTACCCAAATAACTCTAACCTCATTATTTTCACCCTACACATGTTAAAATGGGCTAAATAATCCTTTTACATCATTTTCAACCTTCTTTGAGAATTTTTGTATACTTTGGCCACCTTTGACCCTCTTAGGACCTTTGCACAAAAATGGTTTAATGCCTTACAATATGATTTATAATGACTTCAAATTGTCCCTTAGAGCTTACAAAATCTTAACACAATATTGAAAACAAAACAAAACAGCAAAAGCCTTCATGAGGCATTTAGTGCCTAGGTGCTTCTGCACCACTTACAACAAGATTTGGACTACAATCCAGAAGGAATGAACTGAAAGAATAGCATCTCCAAATGCCTGATGATAGCTTTGGTTAAGCACAATTATCTTCTCTACAACACCAATCTTTGCTCGATCACAATGTTGAAAGATGAGTCACTTGTTCGCACATACACCAATCTCTGATAATGCAAACACAACCATGATATCTAAATTACATGAGTATATCACCTATTTATACAATTCATCAACCTTGACAACAAGGTCGGCTAAGCCCTCAACTCAAAATTATAAAATTACATCACACGATACAAATATCGACCATCGGAACAATATAATGTATACATGACATAAAATGGACCTAAATCAAAATCCCAAATGCTCAACACCACCAGTAATCACACCAAGATCAACTGCAACATGCTACACCACAAGGAAAATTGCATAACACGAAGAACATCACTGATTCAGAAAAATCACCAAGAACATGTACAAGGATCAATGCAGATCATCAAAACAAATAGGGCATACTTAGGAAACACCAGCAAGAACGTTAGAATCGTCAATAATAGTTGTACCAACACCACATATCAAATCTCCATCGATCAACATCTGAAAAAAGAAACAACAAATTGTGGAGCACCAAATCATGAACCATCTGAAATGAAGATACACAAGACCATCCCAAACAATCTCCCAAAATCTCAGTTCGAGATTTGATCACACCAAAATATACCGGAGGAAATATTGAACTCTCCAAAGCACTGATTAGAAAAACAAACATGATCCCAATAAACCATTCTGCAATCAACGGAGCAATAAATCGCAGGAATATGTTTACATCAATGACAACAACATATCCTAGTAGCAGTAATGTCCAACATGATGAGATCCCGCCTTCAAAATATGTATGTGTGATAGTTGGTCCTGAGTCACCCTGGTATAATTTAATATATGCATACCTTCACAAGCAATACATATCTCTTGATCTCTCCTGAAATCAACACAAAACTCTCACAAATTTTTTTTTTATGGAATCCTTTCCATAAAAATTATCAACATAATTTTCTAAAGGATGTGAAACTAGTCCTCCATGCAAATTTTTTGGTCACAAATTTATTTTTATGGAATTATTTCCCCATTCTAATGGCATCCATTCTCCAAAAGATACTTGTTCAGTTTGTATGGTTGATAATAACAATATATGTTATTCATTATTTGTTGTTATATGACATTTTGGAACACTTTATTTTAACAATATTTCAGTCTAGTATGTTTCAATACTTTTTGGTGTACCCAATTTGTTGGTTTACTTCATTTTGCAAATCTAAAATAAAATATTAAAGAATTATTTAAATCTGATTTAAATATTTAATAAGGGTTATTACATCATAATATTTTTTGGAAGGTATTTTTATAAAATGAACATCAAAGAACCTTTGGTGGAATGTGAAATCTACCAACACAACAAAGGTGAAATAATTTTGACTCTAAGACAACTTCAACCATTTTCTATTCCTATTTCAATGTGTATTGACATTTCAATGGACTTCATTAGAAGAATTCTAAATTCTATAAGAAAATCAAACATTCTAGCAGTGATAGATCACCTTTCCAAATATGCCTTTTTGCCTTAGCTCATCCCTATACTTCCCCCATCAATATTTATTAGACCTTCATAGACAAGATCTTTCACCTCCATAGAATTCTCAATTCCATTGTTAGTGATCATGATTTCATTTTCACTAGTCACTTCTAGCAAAAAAATTCCAATGCTATGATATCCAACTTAAAATGAGCTTTATATATCATCCACAAATAGATGGGAAACCAAAATTGTCATTAAGTTCTTAGAGACCTATTTGCATTACTTTGTTTTAGATCACCAAAGTTGTTGAACTAAATAGTAACCACTGGTAGAATGGTGGTATAACACAAAATATCACATCACAACAAAGATGGCACTTTATGAAGTAGTTTAGTATGTGTGTATGTAGTTATATATATGTGTGTGTATGTGTATATGTGTGTGTATGTACGTATGTATATATGTATGCATGCATGCATGTATGTATGTATGTATGTATGTATGTATGTGTGTGTGTACATATACATATATATAGATATTTATGTATGTATGTATGTGTAATATCAAAAATCACACCATGTACAATTCAACGCAACAAATGGCGCTTTCCTCCACATCATCAGAGGTCATGTATCACCATCTTTTTCATTTTCTCCACTCGGATCACTTTGTCAGCTTCAAATTGGAATTTCACCAACTCTATCAACTTGTCATCTTCGAGACTCTAGTGCGGCGCGGAGGCATTCGCGCGGTACTCAGCATCCCACGAATCTAACAGTCTACAGATGGCCATTTGAGTGTTATGTCTGTGCCTAGAAGGAATTGTAACGCCCCTGCATGCGCCCACCAACGTCGGTTTCTCTTCTAGAGCCCATATCTCTCCTATTTGAAGGCATTTTGAGGATCTTTGGGAAATTTTGATCACTTCTTGCAATTTGAAGCTTTTGGTGATCTCCTTGGGCAATATTAACAAGATTTCCATAAAACCACCATTGTTGCATTGTCTTAAACGAACCCGCAGTGTTGTCTTCACAGGCCTTGGAAGGGGAGTTCACTTGTTCTCCTTATTTTGTTTTATGTATTCATACTCTTTTATCTTAATCTATTATCATCTTTCTGTTATCTTTATCATTTATTTCTTTGTGGCTTTATCTAGGTTGTCTGTGAAGGTGGAAACACCAAAACGGGGGTCTAACTTAGGCAGACTCTAAAACACAACCCCAACATTTTCTCTTCTTGTTTGTGTCTAGGTTTGTGGTGACGGAAAAGTTATCGTCTTGCAGGAGGCTCCAATCGTGGACTGGTTGTGATTTTCTATCAATTTCCTTCACTTGGTCCCCTTATTTCATATTCTACAATATCTTGTTTATTTTGTTTTTTCCGCATTGCTTAATCAATAAATCAAGTCATTTTTTACACTTTTTGTACCTCGTCCGTACAGGACGACAGTGTATCGTGCTGGTGTCGCAAACCTACATGCTCATCCTTGAGACAAAGGCTTTGCAAAGTCATTTGGAAGTCTCGCTTTATAGTTTGTTAGTTAGCTTGTCATTTTCCTCCCCTAGATCACCCTTAGCGCCAGTATAAGTGAGGTACTAGAAGGTCAATTTGTTCTCTTGGGTTTATCATCCTTGAGGTAGAAACTTTCCTCCACTACTGTATGTATACGTATACATGTGCATATACATATACATATGTGTGTGTGTGTGTATGTATACGTATACGTATACATATATGTATATGTATATGTATATGTATATGTATATGTATATGTACATGTGTGTATGTATATACAAGTATATATGTGTATATGTATTTATGTGGGTATGTATATGTATGTATGTATTTATGTAAGTAGTGAATTCCACCCTTCACTCACATGACACCATTCTTTGCACCCTTAAGGACAACCTGCACATAACATAGAAGTCAAGGTGCTCTTTTATTATTGGTGACATCATCTTTCTAGACATACAAATATTCATTCTTGAAGAAGCTCATCAAAACTAGCATCCAAGTTTTATGGATTCTATAAAACTTCATAACAAATGACTTCAATTGCCTATAAGTTGGAGCTTCCTCCCTCCTCAAAGCTCCGCCCAATTTTTCATGTTTCTTATTTGAAGAAGGATATTGGGAAAAAAATCATGTATAGTCGACATTACTCAAGATGGATATGGAAGGATTTATCCTCTTAATACTTGAGTCTTCCTTGATCAATGATTGCACCAACTCTATGAATGTTCCAACCTCACAATCACGGAGGATCACATCCCAAGAAATGGCATGCAACAATAAGATGTAATATGGGAATCCCTCTTCTAGTTACAACAAGAATTTCTTCATCACAAGCTTTAAGGACATATTTTTAAGCAAGTGACCATGTTAGGACCTGAAGATGCAAAATCAAGCCTGAAATCTTATGAGAGAAGATCCAGTTGATTCAACATCAGACAATGAAGTACCTGCAAAGAACATGCATGCAAACCAAAAATCAAAATTGAAACACACATGCATGCTACGAAAATCTACTCCATTGCACTCCTTAAATCAAGGTCTTATGTTTTTAAGATTTTTGCTCTCAGAGCATTGTGCATAAGAGGCTATGATTTGTTGGAGATTCGAGATGATGAATGCAAAGAAAGCTAAAGAAAGCGAAATGCAAGAGAAGAATGCAAAAAGAAAACTAATTGTTAGATTACTAGATTTCTAGATTTGCTAGATAGATTGAAATGAAAGAGGGTTGAGCTTAAATAGAAGTCCTCAAGGGTGGATCTAGGTTGTAGGGAGAATGTGGGATAAAGAATAGGGGTTGAAAGTTTTAATCCCACATGCATAAGGTGGATTCAAGTGGGTAGAGGAGAAACGATAAATGAATGATGCAAATGCTTATGCATGCATTTGTAAAAATGGATAAGTAATAATATCATTAAATGATAAATGGAATATGAGATATTAATAATATTTTTAATAGATAAATAATAATATCTATAGATATTATTGATTATATATAATAGTATTAATAAATTAATTATGGATAAATAATAAAATTCAATAGATAATGAAAAATAATAGATGGAATTATCATGAAAATGAAGTTGATCCACTCAAGATTAAAATGACAAATTTTATGTGCCTACATTTTGCCCCTCTTTGAGACAATGCAGCTTGTCACGTTGTTTCAAAGAAAAATGATTAACTGATATATGCCCTAGGAATATCCTGGTAAGGGTGATGTTTGATTGGTTATGCCCCCTCAAGAGATTGATCGAACAGATTTATGGAGATTGATCTCTTGATAGATTGCTGGAGAGAAGCTTGGATGATTGATATTCCGCAAGTGATTAAGTTGAGATGTACATTTGATGGAAATGCACATTTGATGAGGCGTAACTAAACAATTGATGGAAATGAACTGTATAGTCAAGTTGATAAGCTAATTAAGTTGATTGAGCTTATTAAGTTGATAGGGATTGATGCTAGCGCAAGATAAGGTGATCCAAGGATTGATTGATTGATTGATCTAGGGGCATTGAGATTGCAAGAAACAAGTTGATTGAAATGATAAAGCGATCAATATTTTTAGAGACATGCATCAATTGGATAAAGTATTTGATTGATCTCGCTGCAATAAGAAGAATGAAGAAGATGATGAAAGAAATGATGAAAAAGAGAGATGAAAGGGAAAAGTGATGAGAAAGAAGAATGAGCAATGAGAAAGAGGATATGAAAGGTTATGAAAATTCTCGTGCTTTTTAAGTGCTTAAGTCATCATCGAGATTATTTATGGCAATAGGATAAAACTCATCTAGATACAAATAAGACCCAAATGAATCGTCATACTAATTGTGTGAAGGAAAACACACCAAAGAGGAAAGGATTGCCTTAGTTTGCATCAGACTGTTATGTCCTCAATGATCTTAGATGATCGTGTCCTTAGAAGAATCATCATATTACTAAGGAACAATCCACAAGCAGCAAACAGGTGAACATGCCCCATCCTCGCCTTTCTAGTCAAAGACATCCTAGAGATAAAATCTCTAGTCGGAGACATCCCAGAAAAGCTAAAAGACATGTCACCTAAGATAAAATTAGAAACAATCAAAAGACGTAATCAAACAAACAGACATTATGTTGCATGTCGAATGATTTTTGTTCACAGTTAATGTGTTTGATTTTGATAAGTCGATCAAATGTTTTTATGTTTGCTCAATCGTAATCTCGTCATGTCATGAGTTCATTGAAGTGCAAAGTTTCATGCTTGTCAAAAGTGTTTGTGTGATCGCAATGTTTATTACATGTTTTTGGATTTTTATAATTTTTAAGATTTTTTCAATACATTTAATGATTTTCATGATTTTTTCAGGACATTTAATGATTTTTATGATTTTTTCAAGATATTTTATGTTTTTATGTTTTTTTAATGTTTGCCCCATTGTCTAGCAAGGTAAAAGGGATTTTGAGCTGGTGAATGAACAAACTAGGCATGAATGGATAGGTGAATGATGGAATAGGTTTATGTGATTCCAAGGACTATCTCGCAATAAGATAACATGTCAATCAAAGGAAAGGGATCATATATATAAATATAAAGCAAGGATATGGTGTAATGGATGTCATGTGATCCAAAGGAATGGACATGTCATGAGGTTTTTTTTTTCATTTTATGACCTTAATTTTGATCAAGATCAAGAGATGGGTTTGGATAGGAGGCAGATAGGATAAGAAAGATCAAAGGTGGGTAATGCAGGATAGAAGCAAGAAATGGAAAAAATAATGGATAGGGGCTCAAGGGTATGGATCAAGTGCAATAGATAGGACACACGAAGCCTGTAAATATCCTTAACCGTGTCAAGATCAAAGGTGGAAAATGGATATGTATGGATATAGATTGAAAGAGGGATAATGGAGGATGAAGGATAATAGGAGAATGTGCATGGATGGAACTTGCCCCCAGCATAAAGTACAAAAGGATAATGGATTCCGTATGACAACTGTTTGCCAGGTTTTCATCATGGTGCTTGCCCAAGGCGCCACAAGAAGTGGTTTTCAAACATGGATGAAATTATTTCTCTTTACTTTTTTCTTTTCTTTTCTTTTTTCTTTTCTCATTTTTTCTCTTTTTTCATTTTTTTTCTCATTTTGACTTTTTTGAACTTTTGGAAGATGATGGATACATGATTGGAGATATGAATCAGAAATCAAGTTGTTCTCTAAATAGTACCCCTGAAAGATTCTCTATAACGATCCATGGCTATTGAAGGTATGCTCAAAGATGTCGATAGGGTGATGGTAAAGGGAGATGAAATGGGTGATAAGACGAAAAGGTTGTAAGGATTTATGCAAAGGATTGGATGAGAGGGATGGAAGGATAGAACATAGGTTCTTGGATAATGGATGGGATGTTAGAAGATTTGTGTAGGAGGGGATGGAAATATCGGCAAGGTCAACATTGGCACACAACTTGAAGGGTGATGGAATGAGGGAGGAATAGTGGATTTTGAAGTTTGTGATTTTGATGGAAAGGTTGATGTGGATTTTAGGACACAAGGAGTCAAAATGGATGAAGGAGGTGACAGTGGTTTTAGGATAGTGGATGTTGGAGAATTCGGGGTAGAAAACTTGAATGCCAATTTGGTTGTACGAGCGACTTGGGAATCCACATGGTTCTTGATTTTTCATTTTTTTATGATACTTTAGAACGCATTGCCTCGATGTAAGACTTAGGAAGCCATATAAATTTTGACTTTTCTTCTTTCTTTGTAAGCCTTTGTGGCCTTTTGAACATTTGTTTTTCTTTTTGGATCAATTTTTTCTTTGTTTTTGCATGTCGATTAGATGGGACATGTTGATCCTTTGATTCATGTGGCTTTTTGAATATTGGAATTTTATGCTTGGCATCCAAGTTGCTTTCAATGGCATTAGGATTCATGGATGGATATGAATGATATGGAGAGTTCGTGTGGGTAGATTGTTGGAAGGTTCTCAAGGATGTGTGCCTTTGTTGATCTTGACTTATGGTAAGCTTAACAGACTGAAAGTTAGGAGTAACATGGATAGGAGATGGAGAGATATAAGGACCCAAGATGGATGGAAGGGTTGAGGGATTTGCTTTTGGTATATAAGGACCCAAAATGGAGTTGGAGGATCTAGAAGGTGTGCGTTTGGATTTAACTGGAGAAATGTAGGATTTATGAGGGATACCAACATCTTGAGAGTGAGCAATGTAGCCATTATAATTAGGATTTTCTTTTATATCAAGGGGTTCTAATATACCTTGTTCATGAATGTCTAACTCTTATCTTCAGTAATGCGTTCTTTGGAATATCTTTTTAGCAAAGGGATTCTTCTTACTTTTAATGCAAGAGGCAAGTCCATTTTGAGGTGGAGGTAGAATGTAGGGAATGATAGGATCATGAGGGGTCTTTGTAGGCATTATGGATCCTTGAGGTGAACATGGAGGATTATGACAAGGAGATGAAGGGATACTTTGATCTTGACATGGAAGAGGACCATTGGAGAGAGTAGGAAGGTTGTTTGACTCTTCATTTTGAATAGGATCATTTGAAAAGGTGGAAGAGGCACCATGATCTTGCTTAGGAAGTGGATTAAAATGGGATTTGGAAGGATGCTTTGCTCTTGAGATGAAAGGGGATCATCTTGGAAGAAATGGAAAGGTATAAGGGGATCATCATCATATTCTAGGGAGGTAGGATCTTTTTCAACCATTGAATGGGATTGGAGAGTTTTGGTGTCTTGATCTTGATTTATGATAGGACTTGTTTCTTCATTTTTAAAATTATCCTCTTGACATGGAGCCACTTCTAAGGAAGGGATGGTATTTTCAATATGCATGGGGGATTCTTGGAAGGTGTTCATGTTTTGGGATGATGGGGAATCATTTTAGATGGGACTTTCTGTAGTGGGTATGATTGGAATTGGAGTGCATGATGGCATAGGATCTAAGATATCCAAAACATATAAAGGATTTGTATGAAAAAATGGATTAGCTTGGATTTGTACTATTGATTGCCCTTGAGGGTCAACATGAGAAGTTTCATCATTAGGTTCATTGTTTGAAGGATATGGTATGGATTGTTGTTTTAAGAAGCCTTAGGAGATGGAGGCATCATGGAAGAGATGGAGGCTACATGTGGACCATTGCTAGACACAGGTTCATAATTTTGATCATGCTTGGTAATGACATCAAGTTTCTCCTTAGGTGAATCATTAGAATCTTCAATTTCGATGACACCATTATCAAGGAGGTCTTTAATCTTATGCTTTAATTCCATGCAATTTGAAGTCATATGTTTTTTATGTCTATGATATGCACAATAATTAATCAAAAATTCACATCTCCATGTGGTCTTGCTAGGCAATATGAGAAGATTGTGCTCAAGAAGCTCATTCAAAGCTGAGTCAATAGATTGCCCCAAAGGTGTAAATTGTTTATCTGAGGGATATTTGGAAGAAATGTGTTGTTTTCTTGGTGAATGAGTCATGTGATCTTTCTTGAGGTTTGGCTTTTTATTTTCAATTATTTTGTTCCACCTTATATAGTCTTTTTAGCATTCCTTGAAGTTTGTCACTCTCGATATCATGAATTTGTCTCTCAAAAGGGTTCATTGATTCATTTTGTTGGACTTGAATGTCATATATTTCTCTCTTGAGATCTTGAATTTGTCGAGCCAAGGTAGCCATGGGAATATATGATAGTTCTGATCTTTGACCGAGGACAATGTATGAGACTCTAGATGGAATGAAACCCCTAAAAATGCAGGCTCAGCTATATGATATGAGTGAGATTAGGATATGATAAGGATCAATACAAAAATGCAATCCATGTGATATGATTGAGACGAGAATGTGCTAAAGGGTTGATGCAAAATGTGATCTATATGATAGGAAAGTGATGTGCAGCTAAACCCAAAATGGGATATGAGGATGAATGATGTTTGACGCAAGGACTAAGGATACTCTACGTCTAAAAAATATTTGCAATGTGAGGTTTGACTTGTTCTATGATGGATAGACACGAGGATAAGTGATCAAAGAGAGGGCATGCTATGATAGGAGATGATGAACTCCAAGTGGAATACCAACTCAAAGACATTGATAGGTTCCCTAACTCAAGGAAGATGCACCTCAAGTGGTAAGGGTGATTGATGATCAAAAGTTGATGGACCTAAGACGAGAAATCCTAAGTGCAAGCAATGTTTTTTGGGTTTTTTTGGGGGGGGATTTTTTTTATTATTATTATTATTTGGATTTTGGTATGCAAGTAATAATGAAATTCTAGGACCAATGATGATATGCAAGGTTTAAGGTTATGTCCTAAAGGAATGACGGAAGGCTATGCAAAGATTCTGGGTATGATCTAAGGGAATTATTCAAGGGTTTAACCTAATGGTGGTATGCAAAGGTTTGATCTAAGGGTGCTATGCAAAAGCTTGATCTAAGGGTGGTAATGCAAAGGTTTGATCTAAGGGTGGTAAAGCAAAGGACTAGGTATATTAAATGAGATATGCAAGGATGAAAGGTGCAACTAGGTGAATATTATGCAAGGACCTAAAAGTTATGGCAAGTTAGAATGACGTGACTATGCGAAGACCTAAAAGATCAGAACTCCAAAAGTGATGTCTTAAGAGATTTGAAATGATTGTTTTGAGAACACGGGTGCAATGTTTCAATGACAATTTTGTTTTGCAATGTTTTTGTTTTACAATATGGATGGATACTTGAAAGTTTAGACCAAATTTTTTGTAAAGTGTTTCAATTTCAAGTGTGGTGTTGATTGTGAAATTTTCTTGTTTGGTTTGCACACACTTAGAAAACACGGCAAATAGAATGTTTGTTTGATTTTGCAATAAAAACACATTCAAGCACAATCCTAAGGTTGGCCAGGACAATAGTTGATGAATCTCATTTTGTGGGTTACCCTGAGCTACGCAATTCAGAGCGGATACTTAGATGCTTGACCCCACTGGCTCCACCCTCGGTACTCACTTCTCTAGGGCAGCCAAGAACCAGTCCCCACGAAAACTCCCTATGATGAACTTTGTATCTCTACTAAGAACCATAAGAATGTGAGCCGCTTCAGAGGTCCGACCTCCTACGTCAACAACTAGAAGGTTTTTTGGCTTCTAACACAAAAGGTGTCTAGTAAGGGCATCCGTTCAAGTAGCCATACATGTGGTAGCGTACGCTCTGTTAAGGAATTCTCCCAGCCTATAGAGGTTGCACTCAATAGGGTTTATGGGGAGACATGTTGTTGGTGTGAACTAATCAGCACCCGTTGCTTGCAACTTTCGTCACAAACACATTTATTTATAGTGGTTCGGAAGAGCTTGGCTTTAGCCCATTACCACTTGGGTTGTTCCCTCTCACCGAGCCTTAAGGGCTTCTCGAGAGGCAAGCCCTCTAAAAGGTAAAACAAAAAGAGCCTATTGCTCAAAACATAAAAGAAACTGGTTAATTTTAAAGGACCAATTGAAGTGTGATCTAATCTAAACATCTGACAATTAATTTCAAATCACAAGTCTTTGTCAAACGTCTTGCACCAAATGTCATTAATAGTTTCAAAATTATGATCTTCGACCAATACGGATAGATGCCTTGCACAAAACGTTGGCCCTACAAGATTAGTTCTGAAATCAAAAAATAAAATAAAAAATCTAATTTTAATAAATAAATAAAAAATCTAATTTCATAAAAAAAACAAAATCTAATTTAATAAAAAAACAAAATCTAATTTAATAAAAAAAAAGCAAAATCTAATTACCAAAAAAAATCTTAAAACAAAAATCTAATTACTTGAAAAACAAAAAATCTAAAAAAGAAAATCTAATTACTACAAACAAAAAAGTTTTTTTTTTTAAACCAAACTAAAAACTTACCTAAGTCAAAACAAAGAAAGAATTAACATAAACTACCCTAAGAAAAAACTACACATGCAACCAAAACAACAAATAAAACAAAGAATACTAACTCTAAGCCATACATTAGGTGGAGAAAATGTTGAAAACTCAAGGAAAGCTAGAGATAACAATGTGAGAGCATAAACAGGGTACGTGATCTGCTTTTATGATTTTTTAAACCTGCAATATCTGCGACATGCACCAGCAATATACAAGACTTATTTTGATTTTTCAATATTTTTCAGACTTTTTCCTATATTTAACAGATTTTTTTAATGTTTTTAGCAGGTTGTGCAAGGCATTTGGCAGATTTTTATTTAATGTTTGTAACTAACTTTATGCAACCAAACGCCTCATGGCAAGGAAGGCAAATCAAAGCAGCAGTTGCAAAAAAAATGATTACCGGAAAAAATAACAGTCAGAAATACAACACCAGGGATATCAAAAACTGCAACACAGACAAATAGATCAATAGAACCTTGCAAGCAAAGTGGACTATAGCACGAGAAATATTCCACATAGATTGTGGACTTGAGACAAATAGATGGGAGCTTGAGACCAAAGACAGAAAACACAGGAGATTGTTTGTAAAATGCCTCGATTCAGTAACTGTTGGAAATGCACAAAGCCAAAAAAAACATCCTTCTCACAACTTGATACTTGATATGATTACAGAAAATGTTAAAATGGACTTTTTGAAATGTAGGTTGTCGAATGAAATAATGTGTCAACGCATGCATGTTACGAAAATCTATTCCATTGCACTCCTTAAATCAAGGTCTTGTGTTTTTAAGATTTTTGCTCTCAGAGCACTGTGCAAAGAAAGCAAAAGAAAGCGAAATGCAAGAGAAGAATGCAAAAAGAAAATTTATTGTTAGATTGCTAGATTGCTAGATCTCTAGATAGTTTGAAATGAAAGAGGGGTTGAACTTAAATAGAAGTCCTCAAGGGTGGATCTAGGTTGTAGGGTGAATGTGGGATAAAGAATAGGGCTTGAAAGTTTTAATCCCACATGTGGTGGATTCAAGTGGGTGGAGGAGAAATGATAAATGAATGATGCAAATGTTTATGCATGTATTTGTGAAAATGGATAAGTAATATTATTCAATGATAATATAGATATTATTGATGATATATAATAATATTAATGAATTAATGATGGATAAATAATAATATTCAATAGATAATGAAGAATAATAGATGGAATAATGCATGAAAATGAAGTTGATCCACTCGGGATTAAAATGACAAATTTTATGTGTCTACAGGACCCACAATCCTAGTAACTATTTTTTCTTGGTTAATTACTTTTATATAAAGTTAAATAAACAAAAGCAAGATTAGATGCATATGCCTTGTGAGTTTCCTCTTTCATAAGTAAGTTCATATTTCACATGTTTGATACTTAGTAGTTATCTTGGATAAAATTAGTTTAAATAGAAGTTTTGATAGAAAAATCAGTTAACCATGAATTATATTGTATCGATGCTCTAAAAGGTTGCCCCCTCAAAGAGATCAACGATATATTGTAATGTGAATATGTTGTTTCAAATCAATATTCTTCTTGTATTTCAATTATTTGGCTAATCTTTCACAAGAAGGATCACATCAACTTATGTTCACGTTTTAATCTTAACAAAGCAAGTTCCAAATGGTGTTCTTCAATGTCACCACAATTCAACTGTAAAAGGTGAAAAAATGGGAGCAAACAATTGACAAAGATAAAATCAAATCATGATAAATAGGATAGAGTAACAATTAATTTTAAATTTCATAACGTAAAAGTACAATCTTCGAGCACATCTACTATCTAATCTCATAGCTCACATTATTGACATCATCGGAGAGGTAAGAATCTCTAATCTCTTATTTAAATATCTTGGAATGTCATGTAAAGTATATAATTTAACAAATTCACCAAGATACAATCCCAACCTCATTCATTAAGAGTGTTTTTTATTAGAAAAGCAATGTTAACCAGGGTGGTGACCCTTAACATAGTCAAAGATTATCAACAACGCATAAACAGCATAGACCCAAAACAAACCATGGGAGCAAGCCCCCAAACAACAAGGTCAAATAGGTGATCAAAAGCCCATCAAACCAAAAACAACCCAAACCCCACTCAAGGAGGGGAAGAGACACCCAAGCCTTGACAAGAGGGGGTTTGGGGGAGAGGGGGGGACTTCCCCTTCTACCAGCGAGAAACCACAGTCTAGGCAATACTATCATTAGGACCATCAAGAGAGAGATCAAGCAGAGAGGACCCCGCAAAATTACATTCAAAAGCAGTAGACTGTTTCTAATGACCACCGCAAGCTGCAGCAGAACAACGTCAGGCTGCTATAGAGGGACAGCATCAGGAGCAAGAGTAGAACGAGGCTACAAATCCTCAAGGACAGGAGTGGCAACTCTAGCATCGGTAGTAAGAGGCATGTCATCTCGGGAGGCTACAAGTTCATATTTCACATGTTTGACACTTAGTAGTTATCTTGGATAAAATTAGTTTAAATAGAAGTTTTGATAGAAAAATCAATTAACCATGAATTATATTGTATTGATGCTCTAAAAGGTTGCCCCCTCAAAGAGGTCAACGATATATTGTAATGTGAATATGTTGTTTCAAATCAATATTCTTCTTGTATTTCAATTATTTGGCTAATCTTTCACAAGGAGGATCACATCAACTTATGTTCACGTGTTAATCTTAACAAAGCAAGTTCCAAATGGTGTTCTTCAATGTCACCACAATTCAATTGTAAAAGGTAAAAAAATGGGAGCAAACAATTGACAAAGATAAAATCAAATCATGATAAATAGGATAGAGTAACACTTAATTTTAAATTTCATAACGTAAAAGTACAATCTTCGAGCACATCTACTATCTAATCTCATAGCTCACATTATTGACATCATCGAATCTCATAGCTCACATTATTGACATCATCGGAGAGGTAAGAATCTCTAATCTCTTATTTATATATCTTGGAATGTCATGTAAAGTATATAATTTAACAAATTCACCAAGATACAATCCCAACCTCATTCATTAAGAGAGTTTTTATTAGAAAAGCAATGTTAACCAGGGTGGTGACCCTTAACATAGTCAAAGATTATCAACAACGCATAAACAGCATAGAACCAAAACAAACCATGGGAGCAAGCCCCCAAACAACAAGGTCAAATAGGCGATCAAAAGCCCATCAAACCAAAAACAACCCAAACCCCACTCAAGGAGGGGAAGAAACACCCAAGCCTTGACAAGAGGGGGTTTGGGGGAGAGGGGAGGACTTCCCCTTCTGCCTGCAAGAAACCACAGTCTAGGCAATACTATCATTAGGACCATCAAGAGAGAGATCAAGCAGGGAGGACCCCGCAAAATTACATTCAAAAGCAGCAGAGTGTTTCTAATGACCACCGCAAGCTATAGCAGAACAACGTCAGGCTGCTACAGAGGGACAGCATAAGGAGCAGGAGTAGAACGAGGCTACAAATCCTCAAGGACAGGAGTGGCAACTCTAGCATCGGTAGTAAGAGGCATGTCATCTCGGGAGGGGATGTCATCATCAACCAAGTCAAAATCAAAAGCATAGATTGTCAAGTGGTCAACTGTACCATCTTTCCACCAAGTAGCGGCACCCTTATGGCACAAAGTGGAGCAATCCGAAGCCAAATGAGTTGTGGAGAAGCATTTTTGGCAACGGAAGGGGAGGCCCTCAAAATCTAACAGTTGTGTCCAAGGCCTATCCCCTACCATAAGAACCACATCTCCGAGAAGACGTGAAGAGATGTCCATGGCGACTAAGATTCGAGAAAAGGTGGAGTGGGCCATCAAGGACGTGGCATCATCAACCTTCAAGAAGCGGCCAATAGAGTTACCAATGGCCTCTAGCAAGAAAGCTCCCAAAAATGGAGGGGAAGATTCGAAAGGCAGACCCAAACCAAACACACATTGAGTGGTTGAGTAAGAGGGTTGCAAGAAGTCGTCCAAGGCTTAACAGAGAGAGGGTAAGTTCCCCAAGTCCACAAATTGCTCAAAACTAAATCTCGATCAGCCATAGAAGCAAAGGTAGCAATGAAAAATCTTTTAGCACGAGGAAAGAGCTCAATACTATGAGCAACCAAGGGCTTCCAAGAGTCACTCACCCAGTGATGGAGATCTGCTAGGGAGAGCCAGAACCCAGAGAATTTGTACACCAGAGCACAACGTTGGTAGAACCCAATGTTGTCCATAACATCCTACCCACAAACCACCACAAGGGAGGACTTAGCATAAGGAAGAGGACGAACCCCCTTAGAGGATTGGGCAGCAGATCAAGCCGCACGAGCAAAGTTGCGTTTACCAACAAGAGAAGGTTCGAGAGAACCCTAGAACCCACAGTAGGGACATTCTCCAAAAAAGCATTACCCAAAACACCATCACAATCCATAGAAACAGTAGCAGCAGCACCCACAGGAAGGGCATCAACGACGGGGGCATCAACGACAGGGGCATCCACGCAAGGGGGACCAAAGCCATCCACCATTGAGGTGATGCCAATAGGTAGGGTAGGGCAGCCAAAACCCACGCGTAAAAGGGGACTAGAGCACACACCAAGATGGGTCTAGGCAACCAATCCTCCCACACCAATAGAAATTCAAATTTCCACAGACGAGAGAGCCACTTGTAAGAGCAATGCAAAAACTCATCTTGTTAGATGACATTTTTGTAAAAAGTTTCATTAAGAATGTTGATCCTTTACACTTAATACGAATTAATTTTTAATACTTTTTATAATCTCTTTAACTTCACCAATAAGAAAAAAATCACTTAACTTGATTTTATTTTTTTCTCCAAATACACTCTATTTCTATTAACTCTTTTAATCACATCTTAAATTCAGAATAAATTCTTGCGCCTTCCATAAGCTACAGAATGTTTCAAAACAATATTTCTATGATAATTATATATAATTGGATCAAATTGTAGATTCTAAAGATTTTGACACGCAATAGCTAAACCACAATAGATTTATAATTTAAAAAATTGTTTTAATGGTAACTTATAAATTGCTATTATGGAATAATCATTCAATTGATAAGGAAATCCTTTCGTTAACAAGGTTGATAGATGCCACAGATAATTATGTGTCCCTGCCCACAGCAAAGACTACATGTGCCACGAAACTCTAAATTTTAGCATTGAAATTCGTATACCGCTGAAAAACTTAACAGTTAAACTAATATACTAGCCTAATTTTTACCCTATGATTTTCCTAGATGCTGAGAGCATTTTCCTAGGTAAGTTTTTCTATTTTTCATTTATAAAAGAAAAAGAAAAAAGCTAATACTAAGACAGAATTAGTCCACCTCAACGTGTCAGTAAAAGTTCCACATGTCTCTTCCTATGTCTTCCCTCCGACACATGGGGTTTTCTTTGTGGTCATTCAATTCCATTTTGAGTTAGAATTGGCATTTGTAGGACAGAAAGCATCCGAGTATCATAATGCGACCTCAGCGGGACGAAGGGTAGAAATGGCGAACTGTTTTCCAGGTTTTTAAGTTGAGGTTGCATTTGTTTCTAATCTTATCGTTACAGTACTAGGCAATGTTTGTAGTGGGCGGCAGGGGAATATTTTAAGGAAAAGCGTTTCACCAGTTTTAGATTTATTGTATTTGTAAGTAAGAAATTTAATACCAGAACAAGTTTGTGGAAGATTGTTTTTGCTTTCTAAGGTGTAGATTTTGTTGTTAGTTGTGGCTTGGACTTTCCTAGTTTAGCACAATAATTTGTACTACGAGTTATTGCATGCTGCTACCACTTAGTGAAAGTCTGATATTTATACTACATGCTAGACTAGGAGAGCGAAGATTAGCTGCTCTTGCATGCTCATGGCAGTATAAAGAGCCATACTCGTTTTTTATATTCAATTTGCTGATATACATGTTTGTTTATCTGCACCTGTGCTCAATTATGCTATCAGCTTGTTTTGCAGGGTGTCAAGTGATAAGTAATCGTAAATCTTGCTGAACGTGCTTGTTCTTACAAGCAACAAATAGTGAAACGTATGAATACATCATCTTATGAGCTTCTTTTTGTAATTTAATTTCTTTAGTTTATCTGAGTGTGAAGTTGTCAACTACATTGTCAAATGTAGAGACAGGCTATCAGAAAGTTTGCATTCTTTTGAACAAGCAATCCATTCAGTGTGGGAACGCATAAAACAAACGAAATTAAGAAGAAATGTTGGCTAAACGTCCAGGTCCACATTGCTTATATAATCGATATTGGTAGGCCATCAATACTGTTGTTGTGGCACATTAGGCCTTATATATCTCTATGACCATATGCATTATAAGAAAATGCCTCCTCAATGACTCTCATGCCTGCTTTCCAGTTGCTTGTAGTCTTTGTATAAATTAAATTTTGATTAGTTTTTGAAATGATCTTTCGTAGCATAGAAGTTCTCTTCACTGAAAAGAAACATCGACCTTCAAATTTGATCCTTTGATAGGATGCCCCGGTAGGATGGTCTAGAATTTCGCTAGTGCATAGCAAGCCGTTAATATATTTTTTATCAATCCTAACGTCAATATTCTTAGTTTGATTTGCCAACAAAGATCAAAGGCTGACAATGTCGATGGTATTATTTTTTATCAATCATAACGTCAATATTTTTAGTTTGATTTGCCAACAAAGATCAAAGGCTGACAATGCCGATGGCATCAGTACACTCATTTATATCACAAATTTTTTCTAATGTGTAAAATTTTTCAAATAATCGATGGAAAAAACACCCCGATCTGATAATATCTGAACAAAACGAGTCTGTTATAGGACACATCTTGTTCTCCGTATTCTCAGACTTGTATTGACGTTAAAGCTGCACGCTCCAAATAAGAAAACTTAAAACCTTTGTAAAAATACTTTAGGCCATACAGCAAATAGAAGCAATTTCTACAAGGCTTTCTTAAAAATTATTTCTTAACTAGAAGATAAATAAAGAATGAAAACTACAGGGCTTTCTCACATTCAATTAGAAAAGCGAACACTCAAAAATACATCAACCATTTTATTCACATGATAGAGGGGCCAACATTTAGGGTACTGGAGAGAAACAACGAAGCAACTTCTTGCATAAAAAGTCTTTGGAAATTAATATTTGAAAACAAAATAACCACTCTATCAATGTCAAATCATGTATTTAAAAACATGAATCGACGATACATAATGGTCCAACATAACTTCTGTACGAAAACACAGACCTTCCACTTGAAATAACTTTATCAAACGCAAATGCTAATTTTTAACAATCAAAATTTTGGTTTGCTCCAAGTTCCAAAAGGAGTAACAAACCCTTCAAAGTAGAGTACAAAATTCACTTCGTTTTGAGTTGTTTAATACGACAAATTGAAGTTTTTCATTTAATTATTCTATTGCCAATGGATGCTGCCCAGTCAATTTTACCTATACTGTAGGTCAATAATAGGTAAGTGAAAATTAAAACAATTAATGTTTAACTCACAACTCAACTATTGCAGTACTTAAAAGAAATGTGGAGCATATCAAATAGTTGAATAACAAAGAAATTTGAATCGAAATAATAGATTTCATGAACATTGAAACAATAACCATATAAGATTATGACTGGTGCTTTTTTCTCCAATTATGGTATTCCACAAGGGAATGAAGGCTTACAATGTGCCCTTACCCCCAACCATCAAAGCTATGCTTAGATATATTCTAGAAATGTTCAGAGTTTGTTTGTAAATTCATCTGCCGACAACACAGCTACAGGCCAATAGTATTCTACAAACCAGTACAAATATTCTCTTCTGGTTATGCATGTTTTGACAGTCATAGAACAAGAAATCCTGGGATTCAAAAGCATTATCTTTATAATGCTAATATTTTTGTAAGATCCCTATACCCAAGTAAAAAGCCAAAGCATTTCATGTTTAACACCAAATGCAACGATACACACATTGCTAATCACAATATGAAACGGCTATAAAATGAGTAAATTAGGCATTTCACACGGTTTTAGACCACAGACGCTTGCCTTCAGTAATCTCCATTTAGAAAAAAATAACATAAAATGAACCCTTATCAGTATTTCAAAATAGCAATTTATGGTAGCACAGCAGAGAATTAGAAATGATCAGTTGTAAATGGTTTTGTTCCGCTTTCTTACATGGAAAAAGCTATTGACCTAGTATACGTGTTTCATCAAGCTTGTTGTCATATCAACAGCCAGTTCATATATATATAAAATTAATGGAAAGGCTGAGAAAAGGTAGTCAGAAATTCTCTGGTAAAAGCGTAATGATGCAAACATGAACATCTAAAAGAAAATTCTAATCTATTGTCCCGTCTCGCTTTAGTGGGAAAAGAATATAAATTGTATTATGATACACAACATTTAAATTTCCAGCCTCCTAGGGTAGCCACCATTGTTGTTATATCTACCATTGTCTCCCAGATCCACCAAGAGGAATAGTGTTTGAACCAGAAATGACACTACGATTTCCATAACCACCACGGCCACGGCCACGACCACGGCCACGATATCCTCCTCCATAACCTTCCATCACAAATACATGCAAGTCATGTCCAATAAGATTTTCATCAAACAGCATATGATCTTATGCGATGCAATAAAAAAGTTGGAATAATAAGTTTAACTTTATACCTCCACTACCATTCCCTCCACCTCCGCGGGCCATGGCAGCAAGTTGACCATTAACAGGCTGCCCAGCTTCTCGAAGAATACTAATCAGTTCCCTGGCAAATCTTGCGTTTGCAGCAGTGAAGAAAGAGTAAGCTGTGCCCGTGGCCCCAGCTCTTCCAGTACGACCAATACGATGTACATAATCCTCCAAAGAACCAGGAAAATCATAATTAATGACACATTTTATATCCTTCACATCTGCAAGAAACACCAGGTCAGCAAAGTTAAGGATCTTCCTATCACATCTATATACTAGCTTGAATATCCAAGAAATTCCAACAACACTATCATACACAGATAAAACTATGGGCTCCTAAAATCATCATACATGAAGAACAAACTAGAGAATGAAACTGCCCTGATCCCCGCTTGACAGCAATAAGCATTACAGATTATAAGGGACAATTCCATAAAAATAAAAAGCTTTTACACCAAATGACATGCTTCCTATAACACAGTTCAAGAAAAGGCTTGCTAAATGTTCACGCATTGAGGGCCATTTATGGCAGAATGTGCCCACCTTACAGGGATAAGGGCCCAGTGCGACAGGAGTCAATCGGGCTGCATATGATGCCAGCTCCATGTGGACCACAGCAATGGCGGCGGCAGTGCAGTTCCCCACCACCAACAGGAATCATATCAAACCACCGCCAAGCCACAATCCATCCTTCGGAACACTGGCCCACAGCCCGCCGACTCCCCAATTGATGAAACCATAGTTTCAAACAAAATAATGGCTGTTCCCATAGAATCTGTTGCTTGTGATGCCAATTTATACCTCAAATGACAGCTCCTGGAGCTCGAGAAAGAAGATTGGCATCTAAAGCTATGTCAAATACTAGCCATTCGAGAACAGATACAAGGAAAGAGGCATAACCTCCAAAATTGACACAGGCATGGTATGTTCATGTAGGAGAAAAAAGACTTGATACTAAATAGTGGCTAAAATTAGTTCTTCCTACCCAAACCACGTGCAGCCACATCAGTAGCAGTCATAATAGGACTTTTCCCAGCTTTAAACTCTGCTAAGACCCAGTCTCTTTCAGCCTGACTTTTATCACCATGGATGGACAATGCTGGCCAGCCATCCATGCGAAGCTGTTTAGTAACCTGATCACATCCCTTCTTGGTTTCCATAAAAATCAGAATCCGGCTTCCATCCATTATCTCCTCAAGAAGCTTGATCAATCTGTTGTAACATGTGTCATTTAATCATTATTAACGAAGCATTTAAAATCACAAGAGTAAACCCTCAGTAAATCGTAAGTTGGAAACAAAGCATACCTTGGATATTTCTCATACTCAGAAACAACCTCCACAATCTGGCCTATTGAATGATTAGCCTTCAAATCTGGTGAACCGATGATTACCTACATGAAAGTGTGCCACAGATGTATATATAAATCACCTAATGAAACGTCACATAGCTAGGAAATATAGCTCAGATCACTAATTCCTATAGACACATTGAGCTTCATCCCTGAAAATGACAAATATGAAATGAAAATAACACTTAATAAGAATCATGCAAGAATCACCTTGTATGGATTATGTAAAAATTGCCTTGCTAGTTGTTCGACTTCCCTTGGCCAAGTAGCGCTCCACAGCAGTGTCTGCCTATCTGGACGGATCTGCAAAAATTTTCAAGCCAAGATGTTTCTCAGGATTACATGTTTCAATGTATAAAGTCCATAGTAGCAAAAAATCGTTTACGAAAAATGTGCAAACCAAAAGCATATGATTTTTTTTTTTGAAAAAATCAGATTTAAAAAAAAAACATAAAAAATGTAAAAAAAAAAAAAAAAACTTAAAAAGCATTTCTATAGCATAGAGATATAAAGAACAAATAAAATATAGTTTACTCATGAATTGTAGAAAATTATTTTTTGTTGTTTATATTCATATTGCTGATTACATTTGACGTTTTAAGAGGGCACTCACCAAATACACCGAATAGTTGTCTTTAAGTCTGAGAACAAATATTAAAGAATTTTATTGTGATTGAGGCAAGGAGTTTTGTAGGGTTAATTCGATATTTTAGAAAGCTTATCAGATCAGTTTTGTAGGGTTAATTCAATATTTTAGAAAGCTTAACGAATCATATTCCACAATTGCAATGCTTTATATCATAGCAACAAAAATTGTTTGGGGAAAAAATCGGCAAACCAAAAGTATAAGATTATTTGAAAAAATAAGTTAAAACTTCAATTTTAAAAAATCGAAAAATATTGTAGAAAAATAGACACTATTTTTTTTAGAACTTAAGGGCAGCATTTCCATAGCATAGAGATATAGAGAGTGAATAAAATAGAGTTTATTCATATTGCTGATTACAACAAGTCACCAAATATACCAATAGTTGTCTAATAGTTGTCTAAGTCTGAGATCAAAGATTAGTAAGTCTAAGAAGTAGCTGAGATCAAAATTTATGAGACAGAGATCCAGCTATTGTTAGGAATTTAGTAAAAGTGGAAGCTATCTTGAAGTGATCCAAGACTTTCATTGTGATTAAGGAAAAGGAGTTTTCTAGGGGTAGTTCAATATTTGAGAAGGCTTATCAAATCATATTCCACAGTTGCAATGCTTTATATTTCCTGATGGCAATTGGTAAGCCTTTTACATGGGGTAGAATTCAACAAAAGACATTTGTTTAGCTGAAGTAAAAGATTAGCAAGCCACTGGTTTTGGCAATACCTAGATTGCAACTACTATTTTAGGTAAAGACAAATTTTAATGATCGTGTGCTAGAGACGCTTTTATTACAACTATGTAAGCTTGTTTGCTGTCATTCAGATTTATTTAGTGGAGCACTTTGGATATATTGCTCACATAATGAATTGTATGTCTTTGTTTGAGCAAAAATTAACTATATCAATAATAAATTAAAAATCATATATCTATATATATTATGTCTTTGGATGTTTAGTGTTGTGGTAGAAACAAAACATTGGTGAGGCAGCCCCCAAGGTTCAAACCCCTGCTGGGCCATTGAGTTCGTGGGCTCTATCTTTTTTGGTTCGTTGAGCTAGTGGGTTGAACAAGTGAAGCGTGGGTTTGAATAAGTGAAGCATGGGGAATGATGACCCCCCCAAAAATAGACAAAATAACAAACTTTTTCAACATTGATTCCACATTGACTTTGATTTCGTCTTGGATCAACCTTATTTCTAAACAATTCAGTAATTTCATGAGTTTCTCTAGGGTTTTGCAAGTTTTTATAATGATTTTTTTCAAAAAAAAAATTGCCATTTTTTGAAAATTTCAACATCATTTTAATGTGATTTAAATGCAAAAAATTATCGAAAATTGGGTCAACAATTGATCAATAATTTTTCATTAATCGAAATTTTTTGGGAGAATAAATCGACTGGCTCCAGGATTAATCATATATAATCACCATTTTTTTTTTGCAGACTATTGCTTCTATGGTATAAACAGCATAAAGGTATACATAAACTTATTTTTAAAACATATAAAACACTACAACAAACTAGGTATCAACACCAGAATCGAAGTACTATTTGAAGTCTAAAGAATCAGAATTAAGCTATTCAAGTTCAAGTAAATTAAAAACTACAGGCTACGGGATGCATAAAACAAAGACAGCTTTGGAATTACAAACTGACATGGTATTGGTATGCCTCATCTAGCAAGCCATCTAAAGAGAAGGCCTGATCAGATGATATTCAAAGTACCTTGACAATTAAATTGAGCAAACGCATCGTTGACAATGTCTAAAGGTAATACGATAAAACTTTCTCATTAAAATTAATAGTTTTCAAGTAATGGATTGTTGATCCACTGGCAATGGAATATATTAAAAGTATGACAAAGGTACAATTTCAGAGAACATTCAAGCACGACATGCATAGCCCGCACCCAGTAATATGTTAAAGGCAGCCCATACAACAACCACATACAACAACCAAAGATTTAGGAAGCAAAAAGAAAATAGTCTAAAATTGAAAAGTAAATTGAGACAGCAAAGGCTGTTGTTTGTAATTAGGGTGGCGGATTTCAATTGCCTTGGGCAACATTGGAATCCGCCTAAGGGGGCCAGCCCCTTCTCCAATGCATAAGGGTTGGGCCCTATACCTCACGCCATCTCCACGCTACATTAAAGCCAAACACGCCATCATGATAGGGCCAACCCTATCCCAAACATTTCGCATTAAACAAATTAAATGAATTAATTTATTTGGCAAGCCGACATGTTAAAGGGGTTTGCTCCACATATAAATAAGCATAAAACCCACATCACAACTCACCCATTCAGTTTTCATTTCATGCGAAATACATATGACTGGATAATGCGAACTTCAGGGAGAAAGACTACATCTGGACCTACAGCAATTACCTCTGCTACATCAGCAATTTAGATCTGCTAGTTGAGGTGTGCAATCCATCATTAGAAGTCAGCGAACTTGGTGAACTTGGTGAAGATAGAGCGAATTCCTTGAAGGTCTGCAATCTGGGTTAAAGGAGCAGCAAAACAGCAGCAACCAACACACATGTGACAGCAAACTAATCTGTCATTCTTTCGGTGACAGCAACATCTGCCCCTACAAGTTCTTGAGATAAGTGTTGTAACGATTACATAACCATAATCCATAATCAGATCTGTGGATCTTTTTTGGCTGGGTTTTTCCTCCTAAGAGGTTTTCCTAGGGTAATTCTCAGGGTAACTGTGTCTTGTCTTTATTTCATTCTCTTTCTTTACTATGCTTAAATCTGAAAACTATAAATCTCTAATCTAATTAATCTAATCAGTAAACAAATTCTGATTTTCTGAGTTTTAGTTAATCTGAAAGTGTTGAAATCAACAAAGGCCAACCGTGTGCACTAAAGCGGTGAAGTTTGAAACTTTCTCCGGTGCAAACAAATTTAAATTTTCAGATACGATATATACTCTAGGGAGCTAACACAGCATTGCTCATGCAACACTAGTTTCAGAGACAAATCCCAAAACAAACGCACTGCGGAATTACAAGATTTCCATCAGCAGATGTTAGTTTTGCTCTATGTTGCCAGTTCGCTGGGGCATATAAAAACATTGTGGTCCACTTCCAACCGGATCCGTAGTTCGGTTCGGTTCGGTACGTCAACGGATTCCACCAGGGAGCCAACAGAACACTGCGTTTGTCCTGGGCAAACACAGGTTAACCTGTATAAGATCAGGCAAAACCAAAACGAACCCACCTGTTTTTTGACAGATATTTTTTATATTTTTCTTTAATAATTTCTCACCTTTAACATTGAGACATTATAACGACTTCCTAACTTTGAAACATCGTAAAATACAAACAAGAATAAATACAAACACCACTCTATTTGCTCAACATTCATTCTTGTTTATCATTGTGCAAAGATTGATTATTAAATATTTCGAAACGGTTGCATTGCTATTCTTATATATGTGCAAAAATCTATTAGCGTTCAAGATGATCATAGAAGCTTTTTGAAAAAAAATAAGTTATTTCTTTTTCCTGCATTTTTGTTTTACAAACAAGTTGTCTTATTTTATTTTCCTTCATTTTCCTAGAAATTTATCACTATGCTTAAAATATGAATTAGTTTTAAATGTATAGTTTGTAAAATTTATTGCAATACTAAAAATCAGCTTCCGATCGATGTCAATGCAATGTCCCCGTAGATTGTGAAGAGGGGGTGAAGCATGGCTAATTTATTGTTAACACCCTCACTACAACAATCGAGAAAGTGAGACCTTATAATATTGTTCAAGTCATAACAAACAAAACATTGTAAAACTATCTCTTCGATGGTTGAAGAGCATTCTTCACATATCTTTTAAACATCTTATGTTCTCCATTCCCTCAACCATGTGTTACAAAAGATTGACAACAAAATTGATCGTATCAAAAAAAAAAAATATGTAGAGATTGAAAGCTGCAAATATCGAAGCTGCAAATATCGCGAGACATATTTAGATCATCTTCTCAATTGGAGCTCCTACAGCTATGTGGTGAAATGTAATATTTTATGTTTCAATTTCATTTTGATTATTTGGATTAGAAGGTTCGAGAGGCACTACTTCGCATCATGATTAGCCAAACTTGGTCCATCATATAGAAACAAGTCAAACAATAAGAGAGCAGTGGACCATATAAAAACAAGTCAAACATTAAGAGAGCAGTGGTCCATATAGAAACAAGTGGAACATTAAGAGAGCAACAAAGAAAGAAGCAAATAAATCTAAATGACTCTTGGTGGAATCATTTAAAAGTTAAACATCTCCTCAAACATTAAAAGAGCAACATGTTGATTGTAACTAGGTAGAATGCGGATTCCAATTGCCTTAAGGTAACATTGGAATCCACCAAGGGCTGGGCCCTTTCTCTCCCTTCTCACACGCCACACTAAAGGGGAAACATGTTCCCTCTAATAGGGCCAACCTTATAACTAAAAGACACACGCCACTCAAAAGGGAAACGTGTTCCCTCTAATAGGGCCGACCCTATAAACAAAAGTAATAAAATAAATAAAAGAATCTGCACCAAGCCGACCTCAAATAGGTCCTCGTGCCTCATATAAATAAACAACTACTTGATCTCATTCAAACATTATATCATTCTACAATCATGCGAATTAGCTCTCAAGTTGAAGCGAAAATTAGTCAGTTATCTGCTGTGCTTGAATGCGAATTACATCTGCTGTCAAGGTGTAAACTTTAAGTGTTATTATCTTCAGTGAAAGGTGCGAACTGCTGTCAAGGATCAGGCATCCAAAAGTGCAGACCAAGTCACTGGTTGGTGAAGTCAAAAGTGCAGATCTGAGGTGCAGACCTGATACTGATCAGTCAACTACATCAGCCGTAAGTGTGGCCATTTCAGACCTTTTAAAGAGATAAGTGCTGTAATCAGAATATTGTGTATAATTCATAATCAGATCTGAAGATCTCTTCTTGCTGAGCTTTTCCTCCTAAGAGGTTTTCCCAGGGTAATGCTGTCTTGTCTCTTTTTGTTTGCTTTCGTCATTTACTAAATTGAAATCCATAATTAAAATAATCTAATTCTAGTTACTAAATCTATTTTCTGAGTTTTTCTGTTAATATGAAAGTAAAACTAACACAGCAAAGAAACAAGCAAATGATCCGTTAATTTCATGAGCATGTTTTGAGTATGATTTCTTATACCAATATGGACAAACCTTACCTGGAAGAGATATATGATAGCATCAACTTATCAAGAATGTTAATCTGAAAGTAAAACTAACACAACAAAGAAACAAGCAAATGATCCGTTAATTTCATGAGCATGTTTTGAGTATGATTTGTTATACCAATATGGACAAACCTTACCTGGAAGAGATATATGATAGCATCAACTTATTAAGAAAATTAAAACCATCATTAATAAGGAAGGATGATAGAAAATAAAGACTATCATTAATAAGGAAGAGCAAAATCCTGAAAAAACTTTCTTCGAACAAAAGAAGAATGCATTGTCAGCCCTACTAAATCTTATTACATACGCAATGAGTCCAAAATGAGGAGAAGTATTGAAATTCTTTTTTGTGCCAATGAGGATTGTCTCATATAGAGATTTTGAATTTGCAGAAAGGTACAAACCAAAATTTCATTAATCTTCCTTAAATTTTGATCTACAAGATGGAGTCATGAGTGGATTTAATGTTTTTTATATTCCACTAACCAAAGTTTTAAAACTCTTAATACTTTTTAAGATCAGTTGTACTTATTATTATATACTCCATTAACCAAAGTAATTTAATTCTTCGTACTTTTTACATAAAGTTCATGAAAGATGCTCACAATTAATGGTACTTCCATGGCCAACAATTCCAACACCTACAACCCCATACAATCAAAGTATGTTCATATGGTACAATTCCATGGCCACCAATTACAACACCTACAATCCCATACAGTCAGGATATGTTCATATGGTACAACGCCTACAACCCCAACAATTCTCCTCCTTGAAAATATGTCAATATGGTACAACAATTTCAAGTGGTCAAGGTTATATATGGATTTGCAAGGGGTGTGGTGTTAGGTATTCAAGCTCATACAATCGGATGAAAGCCCATTTGTGCCACAACCGTAGATTCGGCATCAAAGCTTGCCCAAGAAAAAAATCATGTATAGATTCTATAATAGTGAACCATAACATGACCACTTATATATGGATTTGCATTCAACTCATACAATCAGATGAAAGCACATTTGTGCCATGCCACATCCCTAGATTAGGCATCAAAGCTTACCCAAGAAAAAAAACACGTATAGATTATATAAGAGTGAACCATAACATGCATATATAAGAGTGAACCATAACATGCATTAATACACAGAAAAAAAAGAGCAAATCAAGCAACAAACTACAAATTAAATCACCCTTCATTCATTTTTTTTTTAATTTTTTTTTTCGCCATGTTTTAAGAAAAACCTAAAAAATTTACACATAAGAGGTAAAAGGAACCATTTGGTATTTCAAAACGAATCTCAAGAAATAGCTAGATGTATAAGCTTCCAATGTTCACTCACAATATTGGCAACAAATAGTGAAAAGAAATCAAGAGGTTGAAGGACCTGAGTTTTGGGAAAGTTTGCAGTACCTTATTGGAAAAAGAGAAGTTTGTAGAGTAGTCGCTGAAGCCCATAAGGGGATTCATGACCAAGAGGATGTTTATCATTTCCTTATGGGCTTCATGACCACAAGGATGTTTATCATTTCCAATAAATGGAATGATGTAAGAAATTGGTCATCGATCAATATTTTTGCAACATCCTCTAAAGAGGCAATATTTTTTAAAGCAATGGATTGTAAAGGGGAGGTGAAAGATGTTCCATTTGTTGCTAGCATTCTCATGATCATGATTTAGGAAGTGGGGCCTCGAAACATTGTTCAAGTCATAATAAACAATGTCAAAAAAGATAAAGCAATTGGTTTTTTAAGCCATGTTCACAAATCTTTTGAACACCTTAGGTTGTCCACTCCCAAAACCTTAAGCTACAAAAGAATTGGCACCAAAATTGTTTGGATCAAATAGGTGTCAAATATTGTAATGTAGTTGATTTATTGGTTGAAAAGCATTGTCCACTCATCTTTTGGACGTCTTGTATTGTCCACTTCCTCAACCTTATGCTACAAAGGAATTAAATCAAATAGGTTATATTGAAGTCAAAGAGATCCAAATGTTCGTAACCAAACCTCATATGCCGTATGTTTCTCAAAATTGGATCAACTGAAGGCAAGTGGAACAATTAAAAAATTGATAAATAATAATTTTCAAAAAAAAAAGAACAATTATATTTTATTTTTATTTTTTGTAAATTTTTTTAGAATTGTTTTGCCTCCAACACAACTGTATCTTAAGATTTGTGAAAGTTGGAGAGGCACTCACTAAAATGGTCATCAATTAAAATTGATCCATGTGAGGCAATCTAACATTGTAAGGGCAGCAAAAGAATTGAATCAAATAGGTTATATTCACGTCAGAGAGTTCCAAATGTTCGTCACCAACCCTCATATGTCATAAGTTTCTCAAAATCGGATCAACTAAAGGTAAGTGGAACAACAAAAAATTGATAAATAATAATTTTCACAATTAAAAAAATTATTATATTTTAGTATTATTTTTAGTGCTTTTTAAGACTTGTTTTGCCTCCAACACAACTATCTTTAAGATTTGTAAAAGTTGGAGAGGCGTTCACTAAAATGGTCATCAGTCAAAATCGATCCATGTGAGGCAATCTAACACTGTAAGGGCGACAAATATTAAGTGGGTGATCCTAAATAACATTTGGTGGAATCATGTTGAATATCTCCTAAATTTCACCAAGGCTATATGAAGCATGATCTATTATACTGACATGGATAGGCCTTGTTTGGGCAATGCATAGTTACAATTGCATTGAACTAATGATTGAAAAGGCAAAATCCTAAAAAACCTTTCCTTAAATAAGTACACAAAATTATTGAAGAGCAATAGAACAAAATGACCACCCCACTGCATCTTGTTTTTTCCCAAATATTATAGCATTGAGATCCTCTCTATGTTGACAAGGATTGCTACATATAAATATATTGAAGTTAACCAAGCGTACAAGTCAACACTTCGTACTCTTAATTGATTTTTACATGAAAGATGAAATTAAGATTGAATTAATTGATTTTGTATGCTCCAATGACTAGTATTGATGCTCTTCGTAACAAGTTTAAAGTTGATGCTCACAATTGGTGGCACTTCCATGATCAATCATTCACACAGACAACCACTTGCCTCTTGCAATCATAATTTAGTGCAAGTTTTATAAAATAGATCTTTTAAGTTATATTAAAAATTAAAATTCTATCTCAAAAATTTCATTTATAATTTAAATTTTAAAATTTTATCTCTTAACTCTAATTTTGTCTTAATAGGTTGCCAGTTCATCTTCATCTAAGAGGAATTGAAGCATATACTCCTCTATCCATTTATAAAGCGTAATCAACATTCAAAAAGACAAAAGACTTAATGTATGTGCATTCCAATTTACATCTCTTTTCATACAAACAAAGGAGCTAAAAGAAAGGGTACACAACACCTTGCTACACTTGATGTTTAAGACAAGTTAGTTAGCTAGCATGAAAGTGCTAGTGCCAATGCTAATGTAATTTAGCAGTACCTAAATCATCTCATATGGATTTTGATAATGATATTTTTGAAAATCTATATGACATTGATGTTTGATCAGTGATGACTGATTGTTGAAAATTTTGACATTATTTTAAGTTTAATGTTCATGACATTCAAGTTTGACAAATTGACATTGTAATATTTTTAATTTTTATGAGATGATACTGCTGCAAATACTTTTGTATGGACAAACTCAAAACGAACCCATTTGATTGAAACCATGAGCTGAACCCCCAACCTGAACCAGTACCAAGACCAGTAACTTTTATATACAATTTTTTTTATTTTATACAGATATATGTTTTTTAAAACATTTTTTATAGATATATGTTTTTTAAAACATTTTTTATACAGGCAAAACTCAAAACGAACTCAATCCCAAAAAAACAGTTCCACAAACCAAATTTTACAATCAAAACCAAAACTATAAACATAACACTTTTGCTTCAGATACCAAGCACTAAATTGACAGATTGGAAAGGTCTGTTTATGTTTATTTTAGCCTAATCATATAGGTAACTAGAAAATTTCAACTGAATTGTCCCTGGCATTAACCAAATAATTCATTTCAAAATCATCATCATCATGTTCTAAAAGCCCTTAGCATAAACAGGATATAAACATAACAATTTTGCTTCTTCAGTTCCCAAGCACTAAATTGACAGGTTGGAAAGGTTTATTTATATTTATTTTAGCCTAATCATATAAGCAACTAGAAAATTTCAACTGAATTTAAGTCCCTAGCATTAACCAAATAATTCATTTCAGAATCATCATCATTATTTTCTAGAAGCCCTTAACAGAAACAGGATTAATACTCGAGATAATTTACATACTTGAGATACAATTTTTCTTATCTGCGGTTCAAAACCCATGTCTAGCATGCGATCAGCTTCATCTAATACAAGATATGTCACCCTCCGCAGGTTTGTGTGCCGTGCTTCCAACATATCAATAAGTCGGCCAGGTGTGGCAATTACAATCTCAACCCCTAAACACACATTACCAACCGGAATGAAATACCAAAAAAAAAAAAAAACTCAACTTTAATCATCGTTGTTGAGGGACGGTGGAAAACACACCTCTTTGAAGATCACGTATTTGAGGACCTTTTGGAGCCCCTCCGTATACGCACGTGCTTTTGATCTTTGAGGATGTTCCAAATTTGATAGCTTCTTGCTGGATCTGAACAGCAAGTTCCCGAGTAGGTGCTAACACCAAGACAATCGGACCATCACCGGGAGCTGCCTCATAAAAGACAAGATTTCCATGTTATTCAAATCAAGAAACTCCATACACAAAAAAACAGGGGTGAACCATAGAAGAATTAGTCATACAAAAAAACAAAAACCGTGTACACCAAATTCAAAACAAGATTTCACCTAAATAGGGCTGCGCATTGACATGAACTATTCCTGGCAAAAGATAGGCAAGTGTTTTGCCAGAACCAGTTTCAGCTATACCAACCAAATCTCTACCCTTCAGAGCCATCGGCCATCCCTGAGATTGTATAGCAGTTGGCTCGTTGAATCCCGCCCTCTCAATCTCTTTGAGAACATACTCTGAAAACAAACAAAATCATTTCCCAGATTAGAAACACCACATTTTCCAAGTATAACATTGTATTAAACAGAAACTAATGAATTCAAGAGCACAGAAAAACAAAGTGCCAATAAAAATAAATAAGTACAAAAATAAGAAAGTACAAAAACATTACTGCATGATTAATATCATCTAAAAAAATGCCAAAGTGTGGAAGACTACACTTATTTACTTAACATTAAACAACTACTCTAGCGCCGATGTAAACAAAATACATACAAATACAACATTATCATGTAATCCTTCTAAAGTTCTCCAAAGAAGTTTGTAAGCTAGCTAAAAAGGCTAAACTAATGTAGCAAGAGAAGATTCATTGAAGTGACTCCCATATTAGAGAAAAAGTAAGTACCTGGAAAGCTTGCTTCTTGAAAATACATAAGGGGCTTAGGAATTTCACGGCCTTCCACAGTTATATCGCGTCTTCTGCGATAGGCACTTACTTCTTGATCTGTTAGTGCTGCTACAGACGGCCGTTCTACATAGAAATTTTTCTCAAAAGGAATCAAGTTATCAAAATCTTCTTTTGGGAGATTAACAGAATCTAACTCCCCCCTCGACCTTTCAGAATCTCTACTTCCCCTACCACCTCGTCCCCCAGAAAACCCCCTGCCACCACCACGGCCCCCCTCATAGCCTCGACCTCCGGAACTAAAACCATTATATGCACCTCTTCCACCCCCTCCTCTTCCACCTCCATAACCTGCCTCGCCACCCCCATAACCTCCACGTCCAAAACCACCGCTCCTTCCACCACTGGCACTACCTCCACCAAAGCCACCCATAAAATCACTGCAATAAACAAGTAAATCAATTAGTAGCATGTTTAATATGTAAATTCAAGACTTGCGAACATCTTCCCTGCACATCATATCATACATCTCACCAGACATCCTTGCAAACAATTCTGGGCATAAAGTACAAACATTTTCAAAACGAGTCTTATCAGTACATGTGTAACATTGTACTTGGAAGTAATCATAGCATTATTGCAACATCCAGTACGCATTGAAGAGAAAGAATGTATTATCAAGCAACCGTAACGCCACAAATAATAGTAAAAAAAATTATTTTAGTTCCTCTCAGTTAATGCAAGACAAAGTTTTAAAACTCGGACTCGACACGGACTCAGCAATCCAAAAATTTGGACTCGGACTCAGACTCAGACTTGCGAAAGACTCGGCAAAAAAAAAAACCGTAGTTCTACAAAAAAAACATAAAGAAATTAATGCATTTAGAGAACATAAGAGCCATAATTGAAACATTACACATGTCATATGATCTACAAACATGCAATATTTGAAATGTCATCATTCATACTCATAGTTTCAACTCTAAAATGTATAATAGCAACATAAGTTTATAAATGTTTACAAAATTACATATAATGATATGTCCAACTCCAAATGTGAAAAACAATAATGAACAAACTAAAGAGAAGGCTACATCTTCCTCTTTGTATTTCTCCTAATATATCTCAATTTTCAGGCCTTGAGCTGTAAGTGGTAGCTAGAACAAACCTGTCATAACCAAAGCAAGAATGTCAAATGAGGGCAAAAAAATAAAAAAAGCTCACTTTTAAAGCTTGCATGACGTTTTTACTGGATCTCGTGAGTCCATCTGAAAAACTCGCGAGTCCGTGCAAAAGACTCACACGAGTCCTTGCAGAAGACTCGCGAGTCTTTCAGATGGACTCGCTAGGACTCGCCTCGTGAGTCCATGGCGAGTCGACTCATGACTCCCATGGACTCGCGAGTCCGTGGTGAGTCCACGAATCTTAAAACACTGATGCAAGAATCGCATTCATTGATTCTAACTCAGCTGCCAGCAGTTGTATAAAACCACAAATCAACAATACCACACAACATGATGTTCTTGTGCCCGTCCAAGAGGAATGAAAAACAAAAATGGTGCAAATAGAAAAACAAAACCCTTACAGACAGAGACAATGCACTATTGCCATTGACAAAGCTCTGATTTCTTTTTAAAATGGTATAAAAGCATGTCAAGACATTAACATGGGCTTAGCAAGAGAAAGACCTTCGACTTTGTTTAAAAGCTGGGGTCTTAAAATCCACCTCAGATATAAACCAGATATGACGCATGATACATGCCTGAACAAGATGACATCAAGCAGTAAAAGCATTGGGACTTTTGAAAAGGGGCCCTAAATTAGACGTTCATATTAGCAAAGTAGACACCTCTAATACTCGTCACCAGTCTCATTCTTCTTTACTACTCATCACCAATTTCATTGTTCAGAAGCTACACGCCTTAAATAAATCCACCACAAGTATTGAATGCGATATATGGCACATTCGTAAAAAGATAAGCTCAAATAATAAAAGCATTGGTGTTCTCAAAGAAGAGAAACCCGAAACCCTAGATTAGACATGCATCTTAACACAGGGAGACCTTTAACAATCATCACCAACTTCTTTGTTTAGAAGCTGCAGACCTTAAATAAAACCACAAATGGGACGAACCAAATGTACACGAATAAGATGAGGTCGGCTGGTAAAGATATTGGTACTTAACCTCCAAACTGTCTAAAACAGAGCAATCATCCTGCTGGCATAGCACCTCTACAACAGACTAGGTAGGGTTCATGAACCAGGTGAAGTTCAATAAGAAATAACCCTGGATAGTGGCATTTTAAACCATACTCTCCACCATCAAGAAGGGTTAACCAAATCAAAACATTGTAAAGAACCTAACATAAATCCAAAGGTTACGAAAAGAAGCCACAAATTCATTCGTTTCCGACCCAATAAAACTGACATCTTTCACATATTACATACTGGAAGTCCTAACAATATTTCATCATCTAAACTTTCAATCATTGAAAAGAAGAAAAGAAAAACGTGGGTTTGATCTGGTTTACCTCTTACGCTCGCGGTAAGAATTGGGGTCACCATATCTGTTGTCGAAGCGGTTCATCCTCGCCGATCTCTGTATCGATCGCTACTCTTCCTATTCAGAGATTCGCAAAAGAGTTCTATACTTTCGAAATCTGATGATTACAATAGAAGGATTGTATGTGAATACAGGTTATAACATACCCTAAGTGTCTCGAGGGTTTATAACAGCTGAGGCACTTGTCGCCCTCCAAAAACAGGAACGAAACCCTCTCCAACTGTTATATTTATTCCCTGGGTAAGCAAGGGGAAAGGAAGAGAGATGAGAAACTGTATTTAACCTTCAAATCTTTCTTTCCTTCTTCCCTCAGCCTTCTCTTCGATTAAAAAACTTAAAAGAAATATCTGTGGTTGATGTTCTACGGTTGGCCTGCACCGACTGATACTTGGACTTAAAGGTGACCGGGCTTGTAAGGGGAGGGGCATGCTTACTAGTTGAGCCGTCCCCATAAGGGGTTTTTTTTTTTTTTGTCCCTCTTTTCTTTTTTAGGTTGGGGAAAGGAAAGAGGGGAAGGTGGTTAATCTCTCATTCAATTCTTAATAGGGACTTTTGTCTTTGCATTATTTATTTATTTATAAAATTAATTTATAATTTTAAAAAATATAAAACATATGAAAAAATATCTAATGAGTTTATTTGAGAATTTTCAAAATCTTTATAACAAAAAAGTATGTATATAGTTGTGTTTATTTGAAAATTATATAAAATAGAATATATATCTAGTTGCGATTATCTCTATGAATAGACTTTATGTTTCTATGTTGGCATATATCATTCATTCACAACTATTTATTAACTCGTTACTTTGCCACCAAAAATTTACAAGTATTAACTATGTGTTAACTCTGCATTATAAAGCTTAGCGATTGAATGTAACAAAACCTAGAGTTTAGCAATTGAATCTAATAAAATCTTGATTTCAAATGAAAAATTTAGATTTTCTATTCTTATGATAGTGAATTTACATATCATTCATTTACAACTATTCATTAACAACTATCACCATTGAGAGAGACTATAATTTTGTGTTGCCACATATCATTCATTTAAAACTATTTATTAGCTTGTTACTTTACAACCAAAAACTTACAAGTGTTAATTATTTGTTAACTCTCCATTATAGAGCCTATCCATTGAATGTAACAAAACCTATAGTTTAGCAATTGAATCTAATAAAATCTTGCTTTGGATGAAAAATAAAATTTAGATTTTCTATTCTTATGATGATGCACTTATCTAGTTAGAACTATCTCCATGGAGAGACTATGTACTTCTATGTTGCCACATATCATTCATTTACAACTACTTATTAATTTGTTATTTTGCTACCAAACAATTTACAAGTATTGACTATTTGTTAACTCTCCATTATAAAGTTTAGCAATTGAATTGCAAGAATCTGACGCTCGAGAGCTATTGATAGGATCCTATAGAAATGCAAGAGGAACCTACAGAAATGCAAAAACCTACAAAAACATAGGAAGTACGTACAGAAATACAAGATGAACCTACAAAAACTCAATAAGATACAACAAATATGCAACAAAATACTACATATATGCAACAAGACAAAGATCAACAAAATGACAAAATGCACAATTGCTAGAGGAAAAAACACAACACCAAGTGACCAAAATGCAAGAAGAGGCAACAAATACGCAGAAATAGCAATAGATGTGCCAAAACCTGATCGAATGCACCAAACTCTACTCAATCACTTTAAATAATTGAACAGCTATAGCATACTATAAAAGAAGGATCTCTTAAGTTCTCCAAACCGTAAGCCATAGTTTGGAAGATGCCTAGATGCTCAAAGGTTTTGCCAAGGTGCCAACCTAAAAGGACAAGTTTGTTTTCCAACCTGATATGTAGTTGAACCAGTGTGAGAAGGACTAAATTGGACCAAGACAAATGTAGATCTCAGGTTGATTGTCAACAAGTTGGAGGTTTGAAGGTTTGTTTGAATTGAACTTTTCTATCACACAAATACATAGGAAGATCTCTCAAAAACGCAATAGGATGTCTCAAAAATGAAGGGGAAATTGATGAATAATGATGAGCAACTAAGGTTCTAACCGGTATTGAGAGGGGGCTGAATCAGTACACACAAAAACTCCAGAACAATTTAACTTATTAAAACTCAGCTGACCGGTTGTCTTCACCATTGAACTTAACCATAGCTATACCGATTAAGCACAGATACTTTGGACAGCTAAACCGGTTAAACAAAAGAACTTAAGACCTCATTCAGCAAACCTCAAGTCTTGATGACTACTTCACCAATACAATCATGCATGAGTTGTATCATCAATACCACAATCGTTTAACATTGCATGCATATCTAACTTGATCAGAAACACACAATCATCACATGAAAAACTCACAACCCATAACACAAAGATTTTTCACGTGGAAACCCAAATGGGAAAAACCACAGTGGGGATGAATACCCACAAGCTTGTTTTGAACTCTTTTGAAGTTCGCTCTGTTAGGAGCATAGTCCGGTTAAAGACTTTACAATAAGGTTTTATTAGGAACCGATCCTGTTAGGGATCGCCCGGTTAAGGGATGGCTATAAACCATGTTAAAGGTTACCTCGCTAGAGTATTTAAAGAACTCAATGAACTTGAGTCACCTGGTTAGAGGATTTGCAACAAGCCTGTTAAAGCTACCCGGTCAAGGGATTTTCCTTCTGTTGAAATGGTTAGAAGTCAACAGGTAAAGCTTTGATCTGATAACATCACTACTTGCTAAGGTAGATCATTTTCAGCTCCTCTCCTCTGCAATCACGCTCTGCAGATTCCACACTTTGGTTTGGCAAGTATCTCAACATGCTGACACAAACACAACATTTGCCAACCCTTACAATATCAAAACTCATCGACCTTATAGACAAAAATTAGGTCGGTAACATAAACCCTAAACCCTAAGTATTTTAGGTTTACAATTTCAAGCAGTCCAAATCTGACCGTTCAAACACATTATATAGAATGAAACGATCTAAACAAATCTCAAGTCACTTTGTATCGTCTGATCTTCACCGCATCTGGAAAACGGTAACCCATCACGCGCTCTTCATACACCGCTTAGAAAATCGCACATTCTTGAGGAAGGCATTCAATGCATTCAATCTCCATGTGCAAAATCCTCAAGTAAATCCTTCACATGCACACAGCCGATGTGGCATCCTGATCCTTATCCTTAAAGAACTCAAAAAACCATCAGTTGCACCGCACAAGCCACACTAGAAACCCTAGAGCTGAACAAGGACTACCAACCGGTACTCACGCTTAGTGAAACCCGACACCGGTCCACTTCATCCCGATTGACCAAAACCGCTTCCAATCTTTATACCGGTGTACCTACTTGAGCACTTTATTGACATTAATGACAACATGCATTGTCACCGCTTCATCATATGCCAACAAAAAATAGCAAAAATACATTAAGATCCTACAAATATGCAATGAAACCTTGCATAAATGCAACGTAAAGCATCAAATATGCAGGTTCTTAGAAACATAGTGAAACTTGACAGAAACGTAAGTTTGGTGTTTGTTTGCCCATGTTTTTCTAAAAATTAAAAAAAAAATGTTTGAATCTAAGTTTTTTTTGACAAATGTGGCAAGAAAACATATCAAACAAGAGAGAACACTTGTCTTGGTTGTTTTGACTCACTAAACACTAAAATGGTGAATAAAAAAGGGGGCCCTAGAATGCGGCCCAAGGCTAATTGGATAAATTGGTCTCAAAAAATATAAAAACAATCATAACCAAGCACAACCTATCTAAAGGGTAAGATACAACTTGCTCAAGGCTCCTGTAGAAATAAAATACCCATTCAAAGTTGATCTATAGAGGTTCAATGGCACAAACCTAGTAGAATAAGCTTAGCAGACAACTGCCTCACCTTTCCTCTTACCCCGAAAGATTTAAAGAAACCTTTTGACATGGGGAATTTATGTCTTACAATGGGGGTACATGAAGATTATCTACGAGGTATGAACCAATCAATTAATTACAAAGTTGTCTTCTAAATAACAAGGGCTCATAGTAAGGGCTCTAAGAACACCTATGCCTGAACTTTTATACACATCGAGACCTAGTATGTGTTTGATTTTCATAATCAAACCCAAATCCTCACCCCAACGTGTCCTCCATCACCTAGAAATACATGGAAATACGAGTCAGGTGCATGTTAGGTTTGACCTACAGCTTTTGCTCTTAGTCCTTTATATAGCCCGCTAGAGATTACGTGCATGAGGTCGAACATTAAGGCGATGAAATCCCCGGTCTGGCCCCCTACTAAAAATAAATTTAGAATGTGTTGTTATACTTTTCTCTTACACCCAAGATCTATGAAGGTGAGGGGAGAGGATATGCGTATAAAAATTCGAGTCCAGCCAATAGATGTGCAAGCACACCAAACATGGAAGACGATTGTTCATTAACCCTCAAGAAATGAAATATTTTTTAATCTATTAAAAAACAAAGACATAAAAAGCAACTCTAAATTTGCATCCACAAACATGTTAGAAGTCTATATTTTCAGTCTTTGAGGGCCAAAGAACAAGTTGCACCACTTGTTACTCTAAAGAGTTAGACTTGAAGGAAAAATCAAATCTAGAAAATAATAAATTCTAACAAAAATCCAAAAACAGACAACAAAAACATAACAATACCTTTTAGAAATGTGGATATAATCCCCAAAGACATAGATTGAGAACCTTACAAGCTTCCCAAATAGAGATATGATAAAACACAACAAAACTTTGCAAAAACGCGGCAAGAACCTACAAAAATGCAACAATAATCTGCAAAAATACAACAAGAAGCTGCAAAAATGTAACAAGAACCTGTGAAAATGCAAAAGGATCTCACAAAAATGTAGAAAGAAAATAAACTTATTAGAAACCCTATAAAGCAAAAATGCAATAATACCCCACAAAAATACAACAAGAACTTGTAAACACATAGGAATATTAAACAAAAATGTACAAAAAAAAAATAGAAGGCAGGAAATAGAATTGAAACCCTAATTGTAAAAACAAAACAAGATTCTAGTTAACAAGAATGCAACAATAAAGAGCAAAAATGCGACAAAATCTTGCGAAAAATGTTGAAACGAAAAAATCATCAAATTTGACCTACAACTCCTGAAAATACTTCAAAACTCAAGGTAATTATTAGTAATCATGGGACTAAGGTTTTACGGGGCATGCAAAAATGTGTATGAAAAATTGTAATCTATTTGTAAACCCTAACTAAGTCAACCACCAACCTAGATCTACAAACTAATTCAACAAAACCTCAATATAGTACTAAATCATGCATCCAAATAACATAGAGTAACACAAATATACCTTCAAATACATGAAATGCTTGTCTTCATTGGTCTCCTATCTTCCATGATCTTGTTTAATGGTGTTTTCTCTCAATTTTTGTTTGCACTTACATATGAGCTCAAGGACGAATGGATTGTGGTTTTGATGATGTATGCTAAAGAGTTGTGATGATGTATGATCCTGGAATGATTTTGGCAGAGTGTAGGTATGATAATGCTTTATATGTAGTAGCCGCCAACAAACCCCAGGGAACTTACACTAACAACCTAGAAATGGAGTAATTTTTTTGTTTGTTTATTAATTAAGTTTCCATTATACATACTCTAGGCTACGTGATTAAGAATTAGTTCACTTAATCTTATCTTAGTGATGAATCTTAAACATTGATTGTCTATTTATGTTCTTGACATAAGCGGAAACATGATTATATAGTCACATATAGCTCCCCAGGGCATATTTACGTCACTACTTTAATTCCATATTAACTTTATGAATCCTAGTCCATGCATTAGATTTACAATCATCGTGACAATTCACGTATACACTTCATGATCTAGCTATCATAATGTCTCCACACAAGGCTATGCTACATAGGTTGCCCTCTAATCTCTAATGCATTTTGCTATCCATAATTCTTAGCAACTACTTAACTACATATGAAATAAATCTCTTTATACACTAGCTCCTTCTAGGAGCCCAAACCATTCAATCCTACAAGTCTACATGCTTTAGCCTACTTAATGCCTTCGCACTTCATACTCTTTCTAGTGAATGACATTAAATGAGAAGCTTCTATCATGTGCACATTACTTATGATTACACATTCTATACCTACATGATTATAATGCATGCACTAGATGATCTAACACACCATGCAATGCATCACCACTAACTCTCATCCTACAACATGCATGCTACTAAATGCTTACGCCTCATCATGCTAAGGAAGAGCTCCTACTACCATTATCATAATGTTTCTATCGCTAGCCACATGAAAATGCATCACTCAAATGACATACAACCTAGTACTACCATGATGTTAATTGAACTATTGTTGCCCATACACATAATGCATTACTTATATGCCATTCAATCTATTGCTGCCATAAAATGCATGCATACTAGCTTTCCTATACTTCCTTATGAACATTGACATTGTCTACACATTGATTGTTTAATTGCTTCCACCTTACTAATGAGTTTATAACCATTAATAACCCTTAATGTAGTTAATCTTCTAAGTATTTCTATAATTTCCAGCACCTTGGCTAATTTAGTTTCTATGATGCTAACTAATGTCTTTATTGTGTATGTCATGTTTTCCACCTTTATCATTAATGGCTTAATGGTCTTGTTTAATAGCCATTACATAATTTTTAGTGTCTCATAGTCAAGATCTAACATATAATTATATTGCATCCACATATACATGAAAATACCTCATTCCCATACAATGGTTCATTTCATAGTTTTGAGCATAACATGATGAAAGTAATGAATACATCTTTTTTGCATTGCAACATGGATCTAACTAAATGTATATATCCATTACATGTCACGATAACGTCACATAAATGTTCAAATTGCTCATCCAAGGCTATTTCAATTATGAACACATAAGATGCAACTTACTAAGTACATTACAACATAAGTATGCCAATCTCATCACAAGTGTTTTAAGTCTTTACACATGTTTACAATGTTGTCCAAAAGGTGAAATAACCAAAAGTCTATACTCTTTTCACATGTTTACAATGCAGTCCAAAAGTGGTATAACCATTCCTAAATCAATGATACATATGAATCATTACATAACAATATCACACGAAGAACTCCATTGAATGCCTAAGTCTAATGTATAATCATGGATACACTACATGCTACTATTACATAGTCCACATCGTCATGAGATTTATTCATCCTTTCAAATGTCTCTACACTATTACATAACTTTACAACTCATATGACATGAAGTTTTAGTACATAAATCTGCTCCTTAGAATCCATAGCCATCACGAAAAAAGATCCAAGTCCACGCACAAGGAGCACAGAAACAAGAAGGGAAAAATCCCAATGGCAAAAATCTCCAACCACCCGACCAATGTGGAACCTAAAAGGAACCACCCCCCGAGCTAGGAGATGTTGCTAGGTCCCGACACTCACTCTACACCTAGGTCGATGCTTAAGACCAAGGGGACTAACACCAAGAAAGACTTCCACACACATGGACCAAACACCAATCCAATCATCAACCGAAGTAACTCCCAGAGGCAGACACATCATCAAGACATAAATGTGAATGCAAAGTATAAGGGAAACACATGTACAAGGGAGTGTCATCACATGCCATACCGAAACAAGGCTCTAGCCTAAGGACATGCAGAGCCATCTCAACCTTTGAGAGACCAAGGGAGATTGGCTTACCATCTCCACGGTCTTCTCATGCTCAGCCTAAAACATCCTCCCTAGGACTGAGTCACGAGGCACTATCAATTATTATCTTTTTAATTGACTATCTACCCATTCCCATTCATTAATTAGTTATCACTTGATTAAAACAAGGTAAACTCCCTTACGCCCAAGAGGTCTGGACTTCATGCATCCTTACAAGGAACCTCATGATAGTCCATCTCTCGTGACCCCCGAGTGTCACAAAGGAGCCCACTCCCTTACATGGGCCCATAAACAACATTACAAGAGGCTCTAATTCAATAGGTGAATTCTGAAATAAAACATCATACAGTACTCAACCATGCATAGACACATGCTCAAGAAGATTAAACATCAACATATAAGAAAAGATGAGCCTCTTGACAAAAATAACGCATAAACCAAGTTGTAACACTATTGCAATCAAATTAAAGACAAACCAACAAGGTCTTCACGCTTGCTATCATAAAATCAGCAGCACAAATAAACTAACTTATCATGGCAACACATCATGAGACAACTCAAAATAACATTATAATCTCACATTCGGACGGTGGCGTCAAAACTGAAACTAAGATCAATCTGAAATTCAACATATCAAGATGGCCACTAGTACCAAAATGTAGCGTAACATATGGCATAAAAATGACGTTCACAAATGAAGACAAAAAGAATAAGATGGGGTAGCATTTACATTACGCTTGGCCCGCGCTATAACTCGGGGGGCTTCACCCCAAATTCTTACTGGATTAATATTCCAACAACTAAACTTGAACACAACCATTACATGAACTCATACGCTGAGCAAAATAAAAATTTCAAATAAAATATTACATTACAACATTCGAATTACTAAGTATATATATACACAAAACTGTCCAGCACACTAATTATGGATGACGAATATATCAAACCCATCGAATGGGTGTTTAACCCCATTCGAATATGGCGAAATCCAAACAACAAGCAAAACTAGATAACCATCCCAACACCAAAATCATGGTGTTGTTGTTGAGTTGTGCACCCACCATGACATGGGTGGTGTTGCACCCACCATGTCGTGGGTGGTGCTAGGCACCACCACGTAATGGTGGTGTTGCTACACCACCAAGTTGTGAGTGGTGCTATGCACCACCATGACATTGGTGGTGTAGAGCACCCACCATGTCGTGGGTGTGCTTAGAACCACCATGACATTGGTGGTGCAGTGCACCAACCATGCCGACCACGATATTGGTGGTGCAGTCCACCAACCATGTCGTGGGTGATGCTAGCACCACCACGACATGGGTGGTGCAACAACATTCACCATGTTGTGGGTGGTGCAACAACATCCACCATGTCATGTGTGGTGCTGGCACCAAACCCACGATATGGGTTAACATACAACAACAACAAAAAAGAACAGGGGGCAGCATGGATAAACATGGGGCAACAACCCCAATCCAAAATATGGATAATGTAAAATACATTAAATCCCCAAAAATAACAGAGGTTCTACAAACAAACTGACAGAGAATCTATAATAACAGATAATTATCAAATTGCTAAATACAGGCAATAGAAAACCCGAACCACATATTTCTTTTGATTTTGAATCATGAATAGGCAAACTATAACAAATTGCAGATTTCATATACAATGTTCTTTCCAATTATCATTAAAATAACAACACACCCCCCACCCAAATTAATTTCAATTTGCATTACAAAACATAAACCCCATAGTCACACACACACACACACACACACACACACACACACACACACACACACACACACACACACACACACACACACACACACACACACACACACACACACACACACACACACACACACACACACACAGGGTTCCAAATCTGAAGAAAAGACATGAAAGAAGAATGAATAACAAAAACCAACCTCTTCCCTGAGTGATGGAAGAGAAATCTCTGACGAAAACCGTGCTCACATCCTCCAGCAATCAGGACAATTCCACTCCAAAACCAAGCTCTGATTGCAGACAGACAAAACCCCCAAATTCACTAAGTTACAAAAGGAGAAAATTGCAGAAGAAGAAGAAGAACCAAATTGCTTTCATGACAAGATTTATAATTAAAAAAAAAAAAAAAAGAAAAAAAAACCCCTAGCCTCCCATAAATAGCCAATGGGATTATTTTATTTAAAATGTCTCCCCTTCAACTATGGCAATAAAATAAAGTTAGTTTTTTCCCATTTATTTTATTGGATTTCAAAAATCAAATTGAAATAAAAATCCAAATAAAAGTATATTACTCTCATTAACGTAATAATAACCAAAATATTATTACAACATTAAAATATAATAAATAGGGTAATTGTTGGTTATTTACCCTTATTATTATTATTTCTAATTGTAGACGTATAAAAATGACCATATTCCTAAATGAATATTTTATGTTCATTTCTCTATTTAATTAAATCCAATTTAATTGAATAACCCACATTCCTCTATTTAATTAAGTAAATTACTCAATTAAATTCACTATACCTCTTTTACCATTTAATAGAATAAATCATTTTATTCAATTAAATCCCCTATCCACTTTTTAATTGAATTCAAATTTAATTAAAATAGTTATCCCAAATTGAATAAATCTAATTTATTTAATTGCAACCAAATTGAATTAAATTTATTTTATTCAATTAAATCCTATTATCCCTTCATCCACTTGCAAAATCCTACATCTCCCACTTGCATCCTAACCCTCTTCCTAATTTATTCTAGAATCCATCTAATCCTAATCAATTAACCCAAACCCATTCATTATTCCCTTTCCCTAAATTTGAGGAGGTCACTTCTCAAATTTGGAGTAAAGTCTTCTAGAAGCATTAAAGCCTTTATCCAGAATACCCCCAAATTTGGAAGGACTCTTACAAATTTGTCCCCAAAGTCTTCATAACCATTAATGGTTAACTCAACCCTCTAGCATGATTAAAGAATTTCTCTAAACTCAACCTCCATGTAACCCAAGGGTCTCATCAATCATTTATTGCTTTGACCATGGTTATTCTTAATCCTTTGCACAAGAGTTTATCATTTGGATAAAAGCTTTATCCAATGGGTAATCTTAACTTAACCTTAACCCTTAACCCTTAGGGTAACCATGAGGTCTTCTCAAGTATTTAATGCTTCTTACATCTCCTCTCAACCAACCTTATGTTGACAATTGTCACCATTTCATTGGTGCTAATTGCAAACATGGATTCCCAACTTTCAAACTCAACCCTTGATTAACTATTTCAATCCTGACCATCCATTGCCCTATTTTTGCTATAAATAAAGCTCTCATTCCTCCATTTTTCATCATCCAAGTCTTTAGCATCACACTTATACTAAAATCTATCCAAGCTTTAATATATCATTCGTGTTCATCATTTAGCCTCTCTTTTCAATAGGAATTAATCTAAATATACATGTTTAGAGTATTTTCCTTATCATTTAGCTTAATCATAGACTAATATAGCATGCTAGGATAGTCTTGCTACTAATCTTGTCATCTTATAATCTAGTTTATTGCATTTATAGGATCATATATAACTTAGGATGCATTTCATCTTAAAATCAACCAAAGCATCCCTCATTCTTGCATTTGTCATCCCTAAACCACTTTGCTCAGTGATATGGAGCAAAGACTTTGGTTTGAAGGACCTTGTGAGATAGAGAACCATGGAACCAACCTTGGGAAGTTGATCCATACTTCATGATTCTATAGCTTACACCAAGAAGTCCTATGGGTGTGTGAGCAAGGCTCCTTGGACTTTGTTTTCCACATATTGAGTTCTATCGACCCGTTTTTCCCGCATACATTTATGGCTCCCACCGTGGGGCCTGACCCCATATATCAAATCGGTTTTTGAATTTAACCACTTTTGCAGGTCTGCGGGAAACAAGAATCAGCGTGTGGGAAACATTCCCTAGCGCATCTGGTTAACAGCCCAGTGCATCTTGCTTACTGTTCAACACGTTGGGTCCATCATATAGCGCGTGAAGCCTTTAAATTAGCGCATCATCCCACTAATATTTTTCTGTAGGTCTCAACGCAGGAGAAAAATAGCACGACGCATCCAAAAACCAGTTTAGCACTTTTGGAAAACAGCTTAGCGCATCAAGTCTGTTTGATAGCGCATCTCGCCCATCCTGTAGTGCATACAGTTTGTCTTGTAGCGCATCACCCACAGAAAACAAAACAAAACAAAATTGTAACCGAACTTAAAAGATAGACTTGTAGAAGTCCACCAGATCCAAAATCTTTCTAACTGTTTTGAGTTGATGTTTTGCAAGATTTCTAACATCTTATTGCAGGGATGAGCTTAGTTATTTGTAGAGTTATACATAGTTTGGATTTTTACTTAGTTAAGTTAGTTAAAATTTAAAAAAAAATTTAACTCTTGTTAAATAAAATCGAACTCACCTTATTTGGGCTGTAAAACGAACCACAACAACAATTTCTCTTGCTTTTCTAGGAGAGAAAATTCTCAATTTGGGTCATAAAAAGAACAAAACAATCTTTCTTTTTGCAAAAATAGCTTTAAAAAGAACCTCGCCATCTTTTGGTGTTTAAAAGGATTCATTTCATTTTGCAAAGTAAAAAAACCTCATCTTCATTTTGGGCAAGGCAAAGAGGGAAAGTTTTCCCCTATCGACTTTAATTTTGTTGACCAAAATCACGATTTACTTTGTTGACTAGGCTTGTTTTACAAAAGTTTTAGAAATACACACTTTGCTATAAAGGGTTAAAAAGAACATCATGCTTTTTGGAGCAACATCTCTAAGTAGAAGTTAGCAAATCATTGTCTTGAAGGCTAAAAAGAACAACTTGTTTGCCTTGTCTCGAAAGTGGAAGGAATATGCTCTCCCCTTAACTAGGTGATCAAAAATCCAAACCACTCTTAAAGCTTTCTTTACTTTAAGCAATAAATCCTTTAGCAGGCCTGCCTTCCCTAGGAGTTGAAATCAACTCTTAAAGTCATTCATGGCCAGTGTGAAGGGAATGACCTAAGTGGGAAACGACTTTGACGCCAAGTGTTCCAACCCACTATAATCAAAAGTGGAAAGTGACGAAAGTCCTTTTCAACGATTATGCACAGCGATTAGCCTTCCCCCAATATCCTTGAGATACGTAAAGCCTTTGTTCTAAAGGTTGGGAAGCCTCCTGAGGGATTTTATCACTAACGGTCGAACAGGAAGCCTGATTACGAACCATAAAAATAGAAACCTTGAGCCGAGTCAGTAACCAGACATTTGTAATATCATAGTGCAAAGGTGGGGAATAATTTGCCCCAAGATCGCTCACCATATATCTCCCAAGATAATTACTCAATTGTGAAGCAATTCACTTTTAGTTAATTTCTGGCAAAAGGCAAAAAAATGGACGACCTCTAGGGGGTGACACGGTTGTTTGAGCTGACAGAGTATCGAGACTAGTGGGCTATGATATTACTTATGACCTTTGAATAAAGAGTCTTCTTGAAGTGTATTATTTGTATCCAAACTTGTTAAAACATTGGGGATTTGAACACATCCTCGCAGAACATACACTTTTTGTTAGATTAAGCAAAATGGTTGTCTCTTTGGTGCTATGTTTGCATTTATTAGTTCAGAAAATCATCCATCAAAACTAAAAAACTCATAACAAAAATCCAAAAATTGCAAAAAAACCAACCAAAGGAAAATATCAAGACAGTTTAGTGCGTGAGAGCAACTTCTTAGTGCATGTGGTACATTTGTTAGCGCATCAAAACATCAAGTTAGCGTGTCCAGTTGAAATAGTAGCGTTCTACCAAAATTTTAAAACAAACATTAAACAGTTAGCGCATCTGGAAAACAGCCCAGTGCATTGAAACATCAGCTTAGCGCGTAGGAGTAAAAAAATAGCGCTTAAGGTTTAACAGTTAGCGCGTAGCAGACCCATATTAGTGCATAACTTTTTGAGCAAAACAAGAAATAAATTTTAGCAGTCTAAAACAGTTAGCGCATGGCCGGGGGTAGCTTAGCGCATGTGGTCTTTTGCTTAGCGCGTAAAAAAATTTCTGTAGCGCATCCCGTCTCTGTTTTAGTGCGTGACCAAACCTAGAAAAACAGGGGGCAAAACAGTGAAGAATTTTGAAAACTTAGAAGACATTTTTGGAAACCTCTTTTCATCAACATCATTTTTCGTCAAAACAGAGTATCGAAAACAAAGCTTTAAAAACTATTTCTTGAGCAAAATTAGTGTCAAACAAAAGTTGTAAAAATCCAAAACTAGTTGCGCGATAAAATATATCTATCCTATCAAAATTGGGAAATATCATCACAAGTGACAAATAGGTCCTTTATCATCTCGCGGATTTTATCTCAAAAACACTTGTTTAAAACCTTAGGTTGTCAAATCAAGTTTCCATATCGGGAGACTTTATCCATATCATTTGACATGCTTTACGTGAAGGGGCATCTAAACCTTCACTTTTATAAAGTAAAACTTGAGTTTTCAAAGCAAGATCAACTGAATCTAAAACAATTCAAAGGAAACCATTGATCATTTATGCATGAGTAATCCCCATATTCTGAGAAGAAAGAATATTTATCGTAACACCACGTTGAAGAAACAACAACCAAGTTTTTCCAAATTTATCAAAAGAAATAAATTTTTATACATCAATCGTCAACTCTTCAAATCTCATCGAACATTCCTTCATCACGTCAAACTTTATATCCAAAAAAAATCCAACGAATTTGACAAAGAGCCTTTAAAGACTAGGGCATATTGTCAAAAATCCGCATTTAATCAAATCATAAACCGTGGAGGAAAGATCAATCCAGCATTCTTGTCCGACGAGTGCATCACTTACAACACACCTCGACTTGAACCACCAACCCCCGAACAACATATCGAAGAGGATTTTGTCCCCTTCGTCACAGAAAATTTCTACTAAAATGCATGTTACTCACTCTCAACAAAACAAACAAAGCGAGGCACAAGCAGAATCCAGTATGAATCGGAGGTTATCAAATCCTTTTGAAGGTCCACGTCTAGAGGATGCTGAAATTTCTGAAGAACTTCTTCAGGAATGCCAAGAAAGTGCTTCATTCCAAAAACTTGTGGAAAGACTCATGGAAAATGACAAAGAAAAATACTTGCTCATGCTCGCAAGCAAAGGGGTTAAACTCCCTGAAGACTTTTACACAGATGTGTTTAGAATGAGACCTCAACATTACGAATATCAAGAATGACAACGAGAAGGGGAAGCAGGCGATCCTAAACACGATATTCCTGAACAAAACATATCGGAACAACATACACCAGGGCAAAACATCCCCGAGCAACACATCCCCGAGCAAAACATACCGTTCCATATACCATTTCAACCCAAGATTAATGCAAGGGAAGAACTCTTCTCTTGGTAAAACAATGCGCCTTTGGTTGCCCTTACTCAACAAATGCAAACGTTACAAAGACAAATGCAAGACATGCAACAAGGAATGACAGTGCGGTACTTATTAAACGAAATTTGTCCTTATCCCTTTGATAGAAGATTGCACATGATCCCTTTTCCTCCAAACTCAAACGTACCTAAATTTGACAAGTACGATGGGAAAAGCGATCCCCGTGATCACGTCAGAGAATTCTGTACCATGAGTCTTGAATTTGCTCATGATGACACCTATCTAATGAGGTTGTTCCCAAGAAGCTTGGGAGGACAAACAATGGAATGGTTATCCAAGATCACACTTCCTATCAGATCATTTGATGAATTGGTCAACAAATTCATAACACAATATTCCTATAAACATGCTATAACCATGCTAGACGTCTGCAACACCAAACAAAAAAACAATGAAACATTCATGATATTCCTTCAACGTTGGCAACGTATGGTTTCACGATATCCTCGAGACATTCCTGAAAAGGAGAAAATGGAAATTTTCATCGACAACTTGAATGGTGAGATGAGTTACAGACTCAAAGTCCAATGCATATCGTCTTTCGCTAAATTGATTGAAAACGACATTCAAGTAGAAGAGGCATGTGTCAAAAAGAGAACGCTCAAATTCTTCAAAGAAGGAACAAGTTCATCAAACTACAATAACCAAAACAACAACAACAACAACTTAGACAAATCTAGATTCTGGACTTGAAACAAAAACGAAGGCAGCAATGAATCACATGATCCAAAATCTAAACAACCAGTGCTCGCATTATTAGGAAATCCTCAAGCTACAAAGAATCCTAAAGGTACTAACCCAGACGCTAACACATACGCCTCAAATACCAATCAAGGTCAACCCAACACAAACAACACCAACGATACTCAAAACAAAGCCACAAATCGAGGACCTAATAACAATTCACGAGACGACACCAACAATTTCCAAAAACGTGTCTTCACACCACTGTGACAATCACTAGAGTCAACATTCAGAGAACTCTTGACAAACAAGATTATCTCTTTACCCGCAATCAACAACTATGAACCCCAAATCAAACCACCTTGGTGGAACGACTCACACTTTTGTGATTTTCATCGCAACAAAGGTCATCGAACGAACGATTGCATGAGATTGAAAAACATTGTTCAAGACATGATTGATCGAGGTGATTTAACGGTGGATGGTCTCAAAACAAATGGTGACCACGAGGCCTTTAAAAATCCTCTTCCAAACTACAACAAAGATTGAGCTTCAACCTCAAACGATACACGTAGAGCTCGTATCAATCACATCTACAATAACACCATCAATCACATATCAGCTAAAGACCATCATGTAAACGTCATCACAATCCGAGACCAGCATAATCATGAATCTATCAATGTAACAACCAGAGCTCAGAAATATGTCTTAAAGGGCCACACAACAACAACAACCACTACACCAAAAATCCAATATGATTTAGTCAGCCAACTATGCAAAACTCCCGCTCAAATATCTATACTAGAATTGTTGAAACTGTCGCCAAAACACAAAGACATATTGGACACAAGCGCTATTGGAAACCAATGTACCTCAAGATCTAGATACTGACAAATTCCAAGCCATGGTCGCTCATATGATAGGGCCTCATACTCTCACCTTCTTAGAACATGATAATACTTCCTTAAGTCATCCGCATAACACTCCTCTCCATATTGAAGTCATTGTCTATAAGCACCGAGTAAAAAGAGTATTGATAGATGGAGGAGCTGGACTTAATGTATGTACCTTAAAACTTATCCGTGCATTAGGCTTCTCTGAGGAGTCTATTGATCCACGTAAAAAGATTACCATAAAGGCATATGATGATAAGGAAAGATCATCTAAAGGAACCGTTATGTTACCCATTCAAGTTGGACCAGTGCAAAAAGATACTATGTGTTAGGTCTTAGATATAGACCTTACGTACAATATTTTATTAGGTCGATCCTGGATACATGAAATGCAAGCAGTGCCTTCTACGTATCACCAGTGTGTCAAATTTCCCTATAACAGACAAGAGGTCTCTATATCTGCTGATCACAATCCATTTCAACATTGTAATGCAATGGGGGCAGCCCAGGACAATTTGGTTCCCCATAATAGGGAAAAACAAAAATCTTCAACATCAGATCTATAGAAGGCAAAGCCCGAATCATTACCTGGGGATTTCAAGCAGAAAATGCAAATCAAAGAACAAGGCATGGGGGAATACTCTTTGGAACCCATGTGTTTGGCCAACTTACCAACATCGCCCAGATCTCATGGATTGCCTACAACATCAACACATCAAATAACTTAGCCCATCACCAAATTTGATGGTACCTTCATCCAACTAGGCACTCTAGCACATGAATCAAAAGAAAAGGACATTCTTAGCTGGTTATACAAAGATGAGGAAGAAGATAACAGAGCAACAACTCTTGACATAGTTCTACCAACACACCTATATGGAAAGGGCTATTTAATCATGCAACAAATGGGATATGATGGTAAAGGACCTATTGGAAAACGCAAAAAGGAGTCACTGAACCAATAGACCTTCCTTCACAGCTCAGTAGAGACAAAACAGGATTGGGTTGTAAACTCACTTTCCTATTAAGAAAGATATCCCACATAACTCCAAAACTTCAATGGAAAGAAAAGAAGAAGTACAAAGAAGAATCCTGGCAGGAAGTACTATTTGAGTCAGCAACAACAATCCACAAGGACCGTGAACATCAAGAACAGAAGCAACATCAGGAAAAGCTCCTCATTCATAAGAAGGCCATATCTGCAGCAGTAGCTCATATTCAAACACCAATATCTAAAAAACAAATAGAATCATCTCCTAATAGCATTATTCCTCCCCAAGGAGGCACAATATATGAACAAATACAAAAGATAGAAGCAGTATCCGACACAGAATCATCAAAAACTATCAAACTGGTATCAATCATCAAAGATCTATTTTCACCATACAACATACCTATTTACAGCACTGAAAAGATCTGGGATGATACCTCAGAGACTGATTCCAATGAATTTGAATGGGGTAGCTGCTCAAATGCTACTGGAGATACCACTGACAATACTAGCTCCATATCCCTTTCTCAAGAAGAGCATAATGCAGAAGATGGACTACCTGAATTTGGACCACAGAATATCTATGACGCCAAGGAAAGCGAACAGAAACATTATGAACAAGTCTATACAGAGGATGATACCATCGAAGACCTCAACGAAATCCTTGACTTCTTTAAAACCAAAACCAATCACGATGAAACCTCTGTCTTAACACTTACAATAGCAGAACTTGATCCGCCAAATGATTCCTTACCACTTGTCTTTCCCGACCTCATTGATTGGGATGAACCCGAAATACATGATATACCAATTTTCCCAAATGATGAATCTATTATCCACTACCTATGTACCGTTAACCCGGAAACAGGCTCTACCAGTGAACAAAGTAACGATGTCTGCAAACCAGAGAGTGCCAAGTCTCTCAGTCGCAAAAATGAACCAAATAAAAGATCTGATGTTGCAAACCAGTCAATGGTAGCTCTAGATCACAAAAAAGTAAAAATAAAGGATGTATTTGAGGGTGAAAACCTTTTTAAGGCACCTAAGGATGGGAGACTTGACACTCTTCCTAAAAAATTTCATGAGCAATCACCCATATTGATTGAGCCCACTCAATCGATCAACATTGGTACTATAGAAGCAGTAAAAAACATACACCTAGCAGAATCTCTGACAAAGGAGGAAAAATCAACATTTATCATCTTTTTTAAAGAAAAGCAAATTAACTTTGCTTGGTCATATGCAGATATGCTCGGAATTGATCCACACTTGATCATGCATCACTTGTCCATCTCTCTAGGAATTAAGTCAGTCAAGCAAAAACTATGAAAGATGAATCCACAGGTGGCACTCATGGTCAAGGTTGAATTAAAGAAACTATTAGATGTCGGATTCATTCGACCCATCGACTATGCAGAATGGATTTCCAACATAGTACCGGTATCAAAACTAGACGGCAGTATCAGAATCTGCATTGATTTCAGAGATGTCAACAAAGCCTGTCCAAAGGATGACTTTCCTTTACCCAGTATCGACATAATTGTAGACCTCACAGCGGGTCATGCAATGCTCTCACTAATGGACAGTTTTTCAGGCTATAATCAAATAAAAATAGCCCTAGAGGACCAAGATAAAATAGTGTTTACCTGTCCTTGGGGAACGTATTGTTGGAATGTTATGCCTTTTGGCTTAAAGAATGTAGGACCTACTTATCAACGAGCAATGACAACAATATTTCATGACATGATGCATACCTTCATGGAAGACTATGTGGATGATTTTACTAGCTAAATCTTGCACCAGAGTAGAATATCTCAGCATCCTAACAAAGATCTTTGATCGATTGGAGAAATTCCAAGTCAGGCTCAACCCTAAGAAGTGTGTCTTCGGGGTTACATCAGGCAAGTTACTAGGCTACATAGTCTCAGCTAAAGGTATTGAATTGGATCCAGCAAAGATACAAGCCATTATGGAGATGCCACCACCAAAGTTTATCAGTCAGCTCAGATCTCTACAAGGACGACTCCAATCAATCAGGCGATTCATTGCTCAGCTAGCCGATAAAAGTCTATCATTCAATCATTTGCTACATAAGAATGTCCCTTTCAGATGGGAAGCTAAGTGTGCAGAATCTTTTTATCAAATCAAACAGTATCTGATGAACCCACCAGTTCTAGTACCACCAATAGCAGGAAAGTCACTCATTTTATACATTTCAACAACAGATATATCACTGGGGGCACTATTGGCACAAGAAGATCAACAAGGAAAGGAACAAGCCATATACTACATCAACATGACATTGAATGGCTATGAGCTCAACTATACATTCATTGAGAAGGCTTGTCTAACAGTAGTCTTCACATCTCAAAAGTTCTGACATTATATGCTAGCACACACCATTAAGCTAGTGGCAAAAATTGATCCTCTCAAATATCTACTCAGCAAGGTAGCTCTTACAAGCCGATTGGCTAAATGGGTCATGATTCTCAGTGAATTTGACATCCACTACATAGAACAAAGAGCTATCAAAGGACAAGCAATTGCAGATCAACTAGCTGAAGCACCGCTACCAGGCAAGCAAACTATGGAGATTGAATTTCTGGACATGGACGTTCTTGCTATTTCTACCACACAATGGACCCTATACTTTGACGGATCCTACACACAACATGGTTCAGGTGCTGGCATTCTATTTATCACTCCTGAAGGACACACTATACCAAGATCATATTGGCTTATGTTCCCATGCACAAATAATGTGGCTAAATATGAGGCATTGGTTATAGGCATCAAAATGGCCGTAGAATGGAAAATCACAGTTAATGGTCTACGAAGACTCACAACTAGTCGTCAATCAAATCAACAACGACTATCAGACAAAGGATGACAAACTACTACCCTACAAACGAATGGTGGATGATTTCAAACAATATTTTGTATCGAGCAAATACCAAGGTTGAACAACAAAGCAACCAATGCAATGGCTACTATCGCTTCATTACTACAAATTCCAGAGCAACAGAGTCGTTACGAGTTCCTGGTAGAGCAACTATTCTCCTCAACCTATGATCACTCTGAATCCCATGTTATCTATGCCTTAACTGGTTTGGATTCTCCTCTGTATGGACCCATATATGATTATCTAAAGAACAACATCCTACCCATTGACCAATCCCATAACCAAAAACGTAATTTTATCTGACAAGCCGCCCATTATACCCTTACCGCTGATACTTTGCACCGTCGAGGTCTAGATGGTACTCTTCTTCCTTGCCTTGATCGTAATGAATTTGATTCCGCTTTACACGAGCTTCACGAAGGTATTTTTGGCACACATTCAAGTGGGACTACTCTTGCTAAAAAGCTTCTAAGGATGGGATACTACTGGCCTACAATGGAAAAAGATTCTTACCACTTCACCAAGAAGTGTCCTAAATGCCAGATCCATGGCAATCTGATACATGCACCAGCACAGGAACTACGACCATTTACAACATCCTGGCCCTTTTGCCAATGGGGACTCGACTTGGTCGGCAAAATTCATCCTTCATCTTCACATGGACACAAGTTCATTATAACTGCAACAGAATACTTTACCAAGTGGATAGAAGCAGTCCCCATGACCACAGTAACTGGAAAACAAATTGCCTCTTTTATCCTGAACTATCTGATCTGCAGATATGGTATTTCAACTTCCATCATCACCGATAATGGACGACCGTTCAAAAACCAAGATGTCCGAGAACTATGTGAACAATTCAAAATACAACATCGGTTCTCTACACCATACTACCCCCAGGGGAATGGTCAAGCAGAAGCATCCAACAAAACAATACTAAAAATCCTAAAGAAAACAGTAAATGATGCAGGCAAAGATTGGCATGTACAACTCAATCCATCACTTTGGGCATACAAAACTAGCATCCGTACACCTATAGGAGCAACACCTTTCTCATTGGTCTATGGATCAGAACTGGAACTATTAGATGAAAGACGTCAGCATGCTTACACTCATCTCAAAGCATATCAGCAACATATGTGCAGAAGCTACAATCACAAGGTCATCCCTCGAAACTTCAAAGTTGGTGACCTAGTCCTCAAGGAAAATCCAAGAAATCAACAAGATTGAGAAAAGAAAGGGAAATTTGAACTTAATTGGTTAGGTCCCTACGTCATCATATCAGTCTATGGATTAGGTGCTTATGAGCTTAAAACTTCAGAAGGAGATGTGCTCGACGAACCAACTAACAACATTCATCTGAAGAAATACTACACTTGAGTAGTCTAATGCACAGAAAAAATAAAAAATAAAAAATCAAAAAAAATCAAAAAATCAAGAAAAAGCAAATAAAAAGGTACAATAAAAGCAACTGGTAAAAACCTGGTAACATACGCTATTGTGAGAGGACAACTCCTTTATCTATATCCATATCTCCACAGCTAAAAACTATTGGCCATCGCCTGACACTTAGCAAATATCCATTCAGGACATACTTAACATAGTCACTATCCTAGTTTATCCATATATCCTCTCACCACATCTCACCATGGCTTGGTAATCACTGTACATATCCACATCGAGAGACACACTTAGCTAGGGGCAATAATCGTCAAAACTTGTAGCAAGTTCAAGCCGTCAAACTATTTGCAAAACTCAGAGGATGTATTTTCAAGTAACATCTCACATCTCATAAACATCATACATTTACATCATGCATTTCACTTCATCATATCATCTACCTAAGCATTGCATCATCATAAAATAAAGTAAAAGCATCTAGAACATGCATCCATAACACATCACATGATCAAAGAAAATGGTGTGTATATATATATATATATATATATATATATATCACAAATGATCAAAATGTACAATATATGTCATTTCTGTGCCCCGTATAATGAAAACAATGATCCAAAATACAATAGAGACATCATCTCTCAAGTATGACTATCTCCTAAGGGGGATGGTCTCACCACTGATGTCCCAACCCCTGAATCTCCAAGAGGATCCTATCTTGAAGGCTACATCACGCCTCTGCTCTCTGACCGTGACCCAGTCTCTCGAGATCGACTCAATCTCGACTGCGTAAAGCTCTGCACTCTGCGCTCCCTGGCCATCGCATCCTCATAGTGGGGTCGATAGTACTCCACCTCCCTGACTCTCAAGGACAACTCTCTCATGATGTCCCTCATAGGGCCACCTGTTGTCGCTCTCTGCATGCTCCCTGCCAGCTCCTCCACTCGACCCCGCCACTCTATCTCAATATCGCGCTCTAGGGTCAGCTGGGTAATTTGATGCTGCTGTGTCAACAACTGTGCCTATAGCTGTTGTACTGTCAATTGTAGAGTCCTGATTTGGGTGTCCTCCACATGCGTCGGGATCCGAACCCGTAGGGGCACCTGTGACGAGGTACCCCTGTCCCTCTACCTATCCTCGATGCTGGTGGAGGTAACTCATCAATCCTCCTCCTTTGCGCTGGTCGTCTCCACTCATATGTCCCTCCCACCACTGCTATCACCTCTCCCACTCTCCCCTCCTCCCCTGCTCCATCGCCAAACCTCCTCTCCCTGTATCCATCACAGCTTGTCGAACTACTCTCTCCACCCGCACTCCCCTATCACCCCCATCCCTTCCTCTGTCTCCTCTCCTCCCCCAATATCCTCTCCCTCGTCGTCCTCCTCCACCTCCTCCATCATCTCCCTCATCCCCATCTCCCCCTACCTCATCCTCGTCATCATCAAAGGCAAGTCGCATCTCCTCGGGATCTGATATCCTAGCCACAGCACGAGCTGCGAATAAACCAACAAACTCATGTGTCATCCCAACATCTAATATCTCAGGAGCATAGTCCCATATCTGGCCCGCTAAACTGGAAAACTCCTCTACAGCCGCTCCACTATCAATAGTCGGACCTCAATCCGGTATATCCTGCCTCCGACGTGCATACAAGCAGGTCCTTTGTGGTATCCCGACCATACTGCTGCAAAACTCTGCCAACCAGAAATCTCTCGATCACAAAGGGCGTCTGCCCTATCAAAAACTGACTCATAAACACATATGGCATCTCCAGCCCATCCTCGGCCCATACCTTGCAATCTGTATACGGTCGCCAGACGACCGTATCGATGTCATCCAACACCCTCCTCCAGTGCTCAAGTTTGCCCAGCTTGCGTTGGACAACTAACCCCCTATATCCATATGCATATGCTCACCCAACAGGCCTGTCTCTATCCACCAGTGGCCTAGCTACTGGAATATGCTCCCAACACCATACCTGTAGGAGTGTCACGCCAGCTAACAAACTATTGTAACCCAGGTATACCACCTCATGTAAATCCCTGTACAAATGGGCTAACATGGTCGATCCCCATGTGAACCTGTGGCCCTGTGTCACCATCTCCTCAAGCACCAATCCCCAACCTACAGAAAATCCCTTCGACCTATGGTCAGGACATAGGAATCCACCTATAAAACTGGCTAGTACTGATGGAAGAGGCGCATAGTCCAAATCCAAGAACTCTTGCCAAGGGATCTCATATCCACAAACTGTCTCATCATGAAATATGCGATGTAGTGCCTCTGTCCCGCCCTCCTCGGTTTGCTCATAAGGCAATAATGCACCTGCTACGGGAATCCGCAATATCCTGTAACAGTCTTCAAGAGTCACCGTCATCTCACCTGTGGCAAAGTGGAAGGTATTCGTATCACTATGCCATCTCTCTATGAGCACTGTGAGTAAACCCCGGTTCACAATAAACTGAGGCATATCTAATAAAGATGACATGCCACATCTCTTAATAATATCTAAGTCAACCTGTGCCAATCGTGGTATCAATGCCCATGGTCTGGGGAACCGCTCGTGCTACTGAACCACTCCCAATCGCTCCTGTCAAAAAGTAAAACAAGTCCAATATCAGTTTCCTCATCAAAACAAAGATATCAAAATCAAAGTCACATAAAAAACTTGAAACAAATTGCATATCTAATCAAGTTACACATCATATCATTCCATATCAACTTGTAACACAACTCAAGTTTTCAAAAACCATATCAAACATGTAACACAACTCAAGTCTCCACATCACATAAACTTGTAAAACAATTCAAGTTTCCCACCCATATCAACTTGTAAAACAACTCAAGTTTCCAACCCATATCAACTCGTAACACAACTCAAGTTCCACAATCACATCAGCTTGTAACACAAATCAGGCTCCACATATATTAACTTGAAGCAATGCAAATCAAATCAAGTTTAGATCACAAACACATTAATATCTACATAAATAACTTGAATATTTGCAAATCAAACCAAGTTATATCAGTACTCATATTGGACAAACAATCAAAACCATGACAACCGACACAACAAAATGGCAAAAATCCACCTTCCCAGGCAAAACTGACCTTATCCTATGTAATTTTCTACATTCACAAATCATCCTGTCTTGTAAAACCTACTGCATGTGCTAATTAAATTTAGCTACGCGCTAAACCATATCCATGCGCTACCCTATTTTCTCCACGCGCTATCCTATCTACCCTATGCGCTAGACTAACTCTACGCGCTACCCTTTTTTCTCCATGCGCAAACTAATCTACTATAAGTGCTAAACCCGATCCATACGCTAACATATCCTGCATTTGCGCTACCTATTTAACCTTATGCACTAGGTCTAACCTACGCACTACATCCCCCTGCCCATGTGACCCCTTGTGGACCCTATGCGCTAGGTTTACCCGATGCGCTACCCTTTTAACCCTAAGCACTACCCTGTGTCCCTCATGCGCTAACCTCAAAAATCCATGCGCTACCCTAAATGCTTTCGGATGCTACCCTAAATTACAACCCTATGCGCTACGAAATTTTTTGTATGCGCTAACCTAAGACCCCTATGCGCCAAAACATGAAAACCGCATTTCAAAATTCAAAAACTGACCAAAAATGACCAAATTAAAAATCAAGAAGGGGTCAAACAGGTTGACTTATCGGTGGTCCATACGCGACAGGCCTCCGATACCTCCGAACACGCTCGAATCGATGCGTAGAATATGGAATAGGCATTTTGTCTTCTCTCCAAAAGTCTCTTTCTCCAAGGTCAACAAGCACAAATGAGATAAAACAATGCACTTTTCCCCTTTTATTGGGTAAAATAAAATTAGGGTTAGGGAAATGAGCATGTAATTTGTTCGCAGTCTCCCTCATACCCTCACACACGTCAATTATCGAGAGATGATTCAATTTACACATTCCACCTAGCCAAAATTTTGCACAACAAACACAATCAAATCAAATTTTCCAAAATTTTGATTCATCTCCCGAGGGGGCATTATCAACATTGATTATCAAAAATGGGGCATCACACATCAAATTTGGGGCATGACATGAAAATCCATAAAAACAACATTGATCATAAAATCGCAACGACACATCATTTTCTTTGAAATAACATGTGCACACACATCACTTCAAAGAGAGGCAAATGTAGACGTATAAAAATGACCATATTCCTAAATGAATATTTTATGTTCATTTCTCTATTTAATTAGATCCAATTTAATTAAATAACCCACATTCCTCTATTTAATTAAGTAAATTACTCAATTAAATTCACTATACCTCTTTTACCATTTAATAGAATAAATCATTTTATTCAATTAAATCCCCTATCCACTTTTTAATTGAATTCAAATTTAATTAAAATAGTTATCCTAAATTGAATAAATCTAATTTATTTAATTGCAACCAAATTGAATTAAATTTATTTTATTCAATTAAATCCTATTATCCCTTCATCCACTTGCAAAATCCTACATCTCCCACTTGCATCCTAACACTCTTCCTAATTTCTTCTAGAATCCATCTAATCCTAATCAATTAACCCAAACCCATTCATTATTCCCTTTCCCTAAATTTGAGGAGGTCACTTCTCAAATTTGGAGTAAATTCTTCTAAAAGCATTAAAGCCTTTATCCATTCAACAAGCTAACTTGTTGAATACCCCCAAATTTGGAAGGACTCCTACAAATTTGTCCCCAAAGTCTTCATAACCATTAATGGTTAACTCAACCCTCTAGCATGATTAAAGAATTTCCCTAAACTCAACCTCCATGTAACCCAAGGGTCTCATCAAGCATTTATTGCTTTGACCATGGTTATTCTTAATCCTTTGCACAAGAGTTTATCCTTTGGATAAAAACTTTATCCAATGGGTAATCTTAACTTAACCTTAACCCTTAACCCCTAGGGTAACCATGAGGTCTTCTCAAGCATTTAATGCTTCTTACATCTCCTCTCAACCAACCTTATGTTGACAATTGTCACCATTTCATCGGTGCCAATTGCAAACATGGATTCCCAACTTTCAAACTCAACCCTTGATTAACTCTTTCAATCCTGACCATCCATTGCCCTATTTTTGCTATAAATAGAGCTCTCATTCCTCCATTTTTCATCATCCAAGTCTTTAGCATCACACTTATACTAAAATCCATCCAAGCTTTAATATATCATTTGTGTTCATCATTTAGCCTCTCTTTTCAATAGGAATTAATCTAAATATACATGTTTAGAGTATTTTCCTTATCATTTAGCTTAATCATAGACTAATATAGCATGCTAGGATAGTCTTGCTACTAATCTTGTCATCTTATAATCTAGTTTATTGCATTTATAGGATCATGTATAACTTAGGATGCATTTCATCTTAAAATCAACCAAAGCATCCCTCATTCTTGCATTTGTCATCCCTAAACCACTTTGCTCAGTGATCTAAGAGCAAAGACTTTGGCTTGAGGGACCTTGTGAGATAGAGAACCATGTAACCAACCTTGGGAAGCTGAGCCATACTTCATGACTCCATAGCTTGCACCAAGAAGTCTTGTGGGTGTGTGAACAAGGCTCCTTAGACTCCATTTTCCACATATTGAGTTCTATCGACCCGCTTTTCCCGCATACACTAATTATTCAAAATATCTCTATTAATAAAAATTATTTAAATAATCAAACCCATAATAATTAAATAAAGATTAAATTTCAACACTAGATAAATAAAGTAATTAAAATAAATAAAATAAATAATTAAATAAAGGTTAAAATCGCCAATAGATAAATAAAATCAATAAAGCGAAATAATTAAATAACTCAATAAATCAATCAACTAAAGACGTTAATTATTAAATAAAATCTCAATAATTCAATAAAATATTAATTTAAATTCAATCGCGAGAAATAATAAAATAATAAAATTTCATTAAATCTTAATAAATTAAAATAACACTGCCACTAATAAAATAACAATGTCTGTCATCAAAATCATCAACTGAGAAATGTAAATAGTCATAATCAATATTCATGCATCACATAAGTCAAATCATATCCATCATATCCATTGCACAAAATAAAGGTCCGATCAAGTCAATCCAAAATGAAACAAGAGTCTGCTCAAGAGTGGGCACTACATTATAGATATTGAAATGGAAGGAAGAAGCCTCTTTTATAGAAATCTTACGGAGAATCAAGGGCATAGATTAAGAGGTTAAAAGAGTGAATGGCCTAGATCGCATAGATAGAAGTGATCAATAGGATTGAGGGGTAGGTAAAAGAATGGAGGGAGGAGATTGAATGATGATTGATAGGGAATAGGATTAGGAGGTTAAATTTGAATGGAAGGTTGTGATTAAGGAATATGTAATTTAGAGAGGTGTTGTCATGTGGAGAAAGAGAGAGTAAAGGTAAATTGAGAGACATTTGACACAATTTGTCATATGAGTATGAATTCAGATTATGATCCATGCGAACAAGTTGGAGGGTTAGGATTCAAGAGGAAAAAGATTATGAATTAATTAAATAAAATAAAAGTATTTATTCAATTAATAGAGGAAAAGGGTCAAGGTAATTTAAATTAAACTATTTATTTAATTTAGGAGAAAGGTGGGATTTAAATAAATAAAAATATTTATTTAAATTAAGATAGAAAAGGCTAATGAATTAATTAAATAAATGAAAATATTTATTTAATTAATAGTGGAGGGAGCTAGCATATTAAATAAATAAATTTAATTAATAGTGGAGGGAGCTAACATATTAAATAAATAAATTTAATTAATAGAAGAATAATGGAAAATAATTAAATAAATAATAAATATTTATTTAAGTGGGTTAGGACAATTTTAGGTGTCTACACTAGCCTATCTATCCCTTTATATCTTCCTCCATCATATTCCCTCTTTACTTAGATGTTTATCTCCCCTCATGCCCTCTCTCTACCTATTTATCCTTCTCATCTTACGTCTCTCTCTGTCTCTATCTCTGTCTCTCTCTATGCATACATCTTCCTCTATCCCTCCCCTCCTACTCTCCCTCTTGGAAACTCTCTCTCCCTCCCACCTTAAGTCTATCTCTAACCACCTCTCCTCATCCCTTTTAGTCTCCCTATCAATTTATAATCTCTCTCTCTCTCTCTCTCTCTCTCTCTCTCTCTCTCTCTCTCTCTCTCTCTCTCTCTCTCTCTCTCTCTCTCTATCTATCTATCTATCTACCACCATGCTTAGATATATTTGTCTCACTCTCTTCCTCCATCCATGTATGGCTTCCACACACACACACTCTCTTCCCCTCTCTTTCTATCCCTCCCATGCTACCTAGATAACTCTCTCTCACTCCCTCCCTCCCTTACTCCTTCACTACTTGAGGTATGACTACTCAAGTCTCAATCACCCTTTCTACTTTTCCTTGATCTTTATTTATTGCTCACCTTAACCTAGTCTCACTTAATTTTTATAGGCTTTTGCAGTTGCATTTGCCATGAAGGATGAAGAAATGGGAGAGATTTTTACACCATGTGTTTTTGAAAAGAAAAATACCCTTAAATCTGAAGCAATGGTTGAAAATCAAATAAAAAGGAAATCCTCATTACATAGTACAAGCAAATGTTTTATGCAAAATATAGATATAGCTTATTAAATTTACAAGCTCCATAACTAACTTATGGAGTTGGCATTTGAATTCTTTTTTTAATAGAGAATCAGTAGAAAAATAAAGTGAATTTTGTTGTAGGAAATTCATCCAAGAACCCTACACATTGTTTCTCCTCTCAGAAGTGTTGGGATTAAGGTGTCTCAACCTTTACAAGTTCTAACATTGTTATTTGTTTATATTTATTTAATATTTGGTTAAATTTATGAGCCTACAAGGATAATTTATATGCACATACTATTTCATCATCTAGTGGGAGTTGGCATGTTGACTTGTCATCCTACTAGGAATGTGAAATAACTTATTTTGTACTAACATTGAGATAAGCATCCCACTTAGAGGACCTTTGACTTTTGTGGTGGTGAGTGACAAGTTTTATGTAATGATAAATTTATGACATGCCTAGCTATGACAACATATGGCACACCAACCTATAACAATTTATGACAAATTATATGATAGAATGGACAAGTGTCAAAGGCACTTTTGCATGGAGAAGGTGGATGCCAAAATTAGGTAATGACACACTATAAGAAAATTTGCCATTTTTAGACAATTATGATTGATTCTCTTACAATTATGATTGATTCTCTTACAACTATGATTGATTGATTAATTTTATGACAACTACAAGAAGTGTAAGAACAATTGTCATACCTAAGGATAATAATTTTTGGGTGCCCAACTTAGGAGGTTTTATTGGGGAGTCATTTGGAGATATACATGTGTCATTTGCATGCTTATAACTGGTTGAAAAAGTGTGCCAAGTATTTTACACAACCCCATATTCTGTTTTCATCTAGAAGCTTCCTCCTTTCTTGTATTTCTCTGTATAATGTGGTCTTGGAGAGAATTGTGTATGTTGTATTTTGTAGGTGAAGTATTATGTTGCTATAATCAATCTAGATTGTGGGTTGTTAGTTGTAGACCCTTGTTGAAGAAGGTAAGTGTTGATATTATATTATAATTGTTAGTTTATTGGAATACAAATTATTGTACTTTTGGAGTGTGGGGTTTTTCTCTAAAAAGGGTTTTCTCCACAATATATCTTGTGTTCATTATTGTATATCTTTATGCATGTTCATTATCTTCTTCTAAATATGTTTCTATTTATGTAATAGCTAGGATATTCAAGAAAATTTGCACTACTCCCCCACTAGAATAGTGTTAGGAAGTGTTTTTTGCACCTTACCTTCCTTTCAAGAGGCACATGGCAATAGAGTATATTGCTCCCCACTCTCTTAAATTTATCCCTCATGCCATCTCTCTACCTATATCTCACTTTATTCCTACTACTTTACCTATGTCTCTCTCTCCCCTTCCCTCAATACTTCTTTCTTAGGCCTCAATAACCCTTTATAATTTGCCTAAATTCTAATTTCTTTCTCACCTCCTCCTAGTCTCAACAGGAGCATGCGTAGCATATATATTCCCACCCAGACGTTTTGGTGTTGACAGTTTGGCCCCACAACAAACAAAACAAAAATTTGGCTACCTTGCAACTTCACATTGTATGCATCTAATAGTTTTTGGTGTTGCAGAAAAAAATTTCCACAAGAAAATGGATTCAAGTCTTCAAAATATAAGAGAGGTTATTGTAGAGGGGCCCTAGAAGGCCCTAAATGTTCAGACAAAATGTTTGTATGTGCCATCGACTCTGAGATACAACCCATCAAATTTTGATAGTTTTTTGCTCTTAGGGATTTTAAGAGAAAGCGTTGACATAGTGTAGCCTGAAATGTTTGGGAGAGGTGGGGTGCAAAACAAGACCATGTCTAGTGTAGAGGTTCCCACTTAGACATGTTGGCACTAACAGATCGGGCCCACTATGCACAAAACAAAAACTAGGCTACCTTGCAACTTCACACTACATGCATTTGATAGTTTTGGGGGTTGTAGAAAATCTTGCACCATGAGAAAATAGATTTTCAAAATCTGAGAGAGGTTATTGTAGAGGATCTCTAAAAGACCCTATAGGTTTAGACATTAGACATAACATTTGTATGTTCAACTCTGAGATACAACCTATCAAATTTTGATAATTATTTTCTCTTAGGAATCTTAGGAGAAAACACCAACACAATGTAGCCTAAAACATTTGGATGAGTTGGGGAGAAAGAAAGGAGCATTCATAGCATAGACATGCCAACTTAGATGTGTTGGAACTAGTAGTTCAAGCCCATAATGAACAAAACAAAAATTAGGCTAGCTTGCAACTTCATATTGCATGCATCTTATAGTTGTGGGGGTAGCAGAAAAAATTTGCCACGAGCAAATGGATTTGTCTTCAAAATATGACAAAGGTTGTCATATAAGGGACCTATGAGATCCTATAGGTTTAGATAGTTTATTTTTATGTGCCACCAACTTTGAGATACAACTCATCAAAGTTTGACAATTTTGTGCATTTAGTGCTCTTAACAGAAAGTGTTGACACAGTGTAGTTTGAAATGTTTGAGAAAGTTGGGGAGTAAAACAGGAGAATTCCTAGCATAAACCCACCCAATTAGACATGTTTTCACTAACGGTTCTATTGGAATCAATGAACACTGAGAGCAGGAGTGAATCAACGTTCTACAATTAACAACGTTCTTAAACTGATTCTTTAACCACTGGATGCAAATGAATAAAAACAAAGTGCAAAAACTAAATGCAAAAAGCACAAAACCATAACACCAGATTTTTTACATGGAAACTTGGAAAGGGAAACACCACGGTGGGATTGTGACCCACAATATTATAATACTGTGATTAGGAGTATATGAATATTACAAGAGGGGAATGCACATGCATTCAAGCACACTGCCTAGAGCTCACTACTCAATTACAAAAGAGGGCCACAACCCCAGAGGACTCATTGTCCTACAAATGATTACAAATGATAAAAAGAACATCTAAACTGATAAGTAGCATCTACAAATGCCAAAATGCAGTTTCGATTAAGCGCAAAGTGACTGACTTCCACTATTCTGACAACCTGCTCTATTTTGCTACTCTGTCATATACCAGAGCACAAAATAAAAGATAGAGCATGTGAAATTATGCACCAACACTCATACAATATTTGTACACCCACATCGATCACCCAAATACTCAAATAGATCGGTTTAATATATCTGCACCATCAAATTAAATCAATTCCATGTCGGACCAAAAACCGCATAACACGCAACATGAAATGTGTAACAATAAGTCAACTCAATCCAATTACAAATCCATATGACCTAAACAAATTGATAATATAATTCACACATGGTGACTTGACCACCTCAAACTCAAAACCAATCACTGAAATCATCCCAAAGATTCTGCATAACACGCTACACCAAAATAACCTTGTTCTTCTTGAAATATCGGATACTGGATCTTAAATCTTGTACGAGAATCAATACCGAAGGCTAGGATTGTGAATTAAGTTGTCTTGAACATCTAATAACCTAACTCTTCCACTGTAACAAAAACTATGCAACCAAAATTGAGTTCTACTCAATGTACCCATACTCGGTCGTATATTGTATTCTACCTTCCAGACTTAAGCAAAATGAATATCAAACTTCTGGTAGAATAATTTAGCATATACCGGATTTGATATCTGATCCGAGTTTCAATCAATAACAACCCCATTCCTCATGCACTTCAATTAACTAGTACAGTGTCTCTTGTCAACAGGTTCGACCCCATGATGAACAAAATGGAAGTTATGCAACATTGCAACTTTTTAGTTAACACACTTGACAATTTTTGCATCACCAAAAAAATTTATGCCATAAGAAAATGGATTTGAGTCTTCAAAAAGTGAGAGAGGTTATTATAGAGGGTCCTCATGTGACCCCATAGGTTCATATAGAATATTTGTGTGCACCACATGTTTTGAGAAACAACTTGTAAAAGTTTGGTAGTTTTTACACTTACGACACATAAGAGAATGTGTTGGTACAGTGTGGTATAGAACGTTCAATCGAGTTAGGGATAAACATAAACCCATTGACCTAGATGTATTGGAATTTATTTTTTGGCCCCAGGACAACAAAATGAAAGTTATGCAACATTGCAACTTTTCATTGGACAAAATTGACACTTTTTGCAACATTCAAAACTTGTTGTCGTGAACAATTAGATTGGAGTCTTGAAACAATGAGAGAGGTTATTGTAGAGGGATATCACATGAACCTATAGGCTTAGTCAAAACATTCCTATGTTCCAAGAATTTCAATAAACATATCATCTAGGTTTGACAATTTTTTGCACTTAGGGCACTTAGGAGAATATGTCAGTATGGTTTGGTTTGGAATGTTAGGGCAAGTTGAGAAGTGAAATAGGAGAATGATTAGCATAAAACCACCCACCTAGATGTGTTGGCATTGGTGGTTCATTCCAACAATGAAAATAATGAAAGTTATGCAATATTGAAAATTATTATTAAATAAAATTGACACTTTTTGCAACATTTGAAAACTTGTTGCCATGATCAACTAGATTAGAGTCTTTAAAAACTAAGAGAGGTTATTGTAAAGGGACCTCATGCAATCCTACAAATTCACACAAAACTTTCCTAGGTTACATAAATTTTTAGAATGTCCCATTGAAATTTGGTAGTTTTTTGCACTTAGGGCACTTAGGAGAATGCATAAATACAATGTGGCCTAAAAGTTTGGGTGTGTTGGGGAGTGAAATAGGAGCTTTATAGGATACAAATATTCACCCAGGCATGTTGAAACTGACAGTTCATGACCATTGATAAATAAAATTAAAGTTATGCAATATTGGAACTTTTCATTGAATAAAATTGACGCTTTTTGCAGTATTTAAAATCTTCCCACCATGATCAAATAGATTGGAGTCTTCAAAATCCGAGAGAGCTTACTGTAGAGGGACCTCATAGACTCTATAAATTCTAAAAAACTTTCCTAGGTTCCATGAATTTCAAGGAACATCTTATCAAAGTTTGGCAAATTTTTGCACTTAGGGCACTTAGGATAATGTGTCATTTCGGTGTGGCCTAAAATGTTTAGGTGAGTTGGGAAGTGAAATAGGAGAATGCTAGCATGAAACCACCCACTCAAATATTTTTGAATTGATTGTTTATGCCCAAGATGAAAAGAATAAAAGTTGCAATATTTCAACTTTTCATTTAACAAAATTAACACTTTTTGCAACATCTGAAAGCTTGTCGTTGTGACAACTGGATTGGAGTCTTTAAAAAATGAGAGAGGTTATTATAAAGGGACCTCATGTGACCTTGTAGGTTCAGTCAAAACTTTCCTAGGTTCCATGAATTCCATGAAACATCTCATCAAATTTTGGTAAGTTTTGACACTTAGGAGAATGTGTCAGTACTATGTGGCCTACAATATTTGAGTGATTTGCAAAACAAAATAGGAGCTTGCCTAGCATACACCCAACACCTAAATGTGTTGGTGCTGACAGTTCATGCCCATGATGAACAAAATGAAAGCTATGCAATATTACAAATTTTCATTGAACAAAATTGACACTTTCTGCAATATTTGAATACCTGCCACCATGATCAAATGGATTGGAGTCTTAAAAAATTGATAGAGGTTATTGTGGAGTTATCTTGTGTGACCTTACATATTTAAAACAAAAATATAAGCGTCGTGAATGATTTGATAATGAATGTAGGACAGTCATAATGAATTTGGGATAACCCTAATGAACCTAGATCATTCATGATGAAAGTAGGTTAGTCCTAGAATGAATATAGGATAGTCCTAAAGAATGTAAGATAGTCCTAATGAGGCTTAAACCCTTTCCTTGTTTGAGAAGATACACTTTTCCATTAACCTTTGTAAAAACCTTCATATGTTCTTATATGTTTGTTTTAAGTAGTTGTATGCATTGTTTCATGATAGATGATGACCTTGACAAATGGTGAATAGTTTATAAACATAAAGTGAGACATTAATGTAAATCATAGTTGTGCTCCATCTTTCTTAGGTGTCATTCTACTTTTACAAACTTGAGGGATTTATTTCTTGTATCTACTTCCACTTTTTTATTCCTAGCATAAAGGAACTATTAAGATTACATTAAGTGCCTTAATATATGTCTTATCAAACCCACAAGCTCTCCTAGGACTATGAAAACATAAAAAGTAGAAGAATAAATAGTAAGGGAATTCTTTTTACCAATCCAAGGAGTAATCTTATAGAGGGAAAGAGAATATATAGCTCACTTAAAATATGACAATATGACATGCATGTTGAGTAGTTATATTAATAGTGACATATAGTTGTGAATCTTGACATGGAAGACAATGCAAAGTGTGAAAACAAGCATAAAGGAAGCATGAACAGTGTTAAGGACAACCTAAAAATGTAAGAGAGAGGGACAACCAAGAGAGATAGTTGTCATACATAGTTGAGAGGTGAAGGGTTGCATAATAACATTGTAAAACATCAAAAGATAATGCAAGTTATGATGAGAAAATGGTACAACATTAAAATGATATATAGATAAAAAAATCTTCCTATAGCATGATAGTCCTCTCAACTTTAGAGCCCAATGTCATTGGCAACAAATGGTAGACAAAGAATTCAAAGATGGAGAAAGATAAAATATGCAGTCCACAAAGTGTTGTTTGATGCATAAGGTAGTTCTTGAAGAAATTATATCTAATATGAGAAGGAACAAGGTAGGAGGATCAAGGAGATGAAAATAGTTACAAGGCATAATCATCCCAGGACAATCCTAATGAACCTAAGAAAATCATCACCAACCTAGGATAGTCTTAATTAACATAGAATGTTTCTAATCAACCTAGGATAATCTCAATGAACCTAGGACAATGCAAATGATCCTAAGACAACACAAGAAAAACTAACTACAACAAAGACTACAAATTTTGAGAATAATATATTTAATTTGAAACAAAAATTTAAGATAAGTCAAGAAAAAAATGAAGTTGAAAAAGCAAAGAGCATTGGGGTGATCATAGATCTAGTAAATAATACATGTTTAGTCATAGGCTTGGTAAGTAATTTGTTTGATAATGTAGTGAAATTTTATGAAGAGTAAAGGATGTAGAACATGAAGTTGAATTCATTTTTTAGTACTCAATATCCATCATTACTGAGCATCCATGTTATGATTGATAGCATTTAGAAAGATTGCCATAAAATTTGGTGAGGTTGCCCAAGGCAACCAAATTTAACATTAATATAGATATGTTATCAATTGTAATTCATAAGTTCTATTAAAGTGTAGTATCATTAATATATAACATGTTATTGTTTATAACTTAACCATTCTTAATTGATCATGCATTCAAATTTTAAGTTTCGAAGTAGGAATCTACATGCACACAAGGAACAAACTAGATTGAATACTAACTTTTATAAATGAGATTGTAGAAAAATTGTGTATGCACATATACAAAATTGGCATATATACCAACTCAAAACAAGTTTTACAAAATGTGGCGTATGTCGTCTCAGGATCTATATACAGTTTACATGTTGAATAATTATGTATTAATCCCTAAATTCCCACAAGTGACTCTAGATGTCTCTAGCAAATCCTTAAATTTTGTTGGACCATCAAAATCAAGCCTTTTCAAAGTACTATGTGGCCCTAAAGTTGGTTGCATAATAACAATTCAAACAACAAATTAGATTACTTATGTCACTAATAATTTAAAATTGTCAAATTAACATCAAAATCACTATATTGAACTATAATTTCTCTATAATTGAATTGTTGATTACCTCATGTCTTGATTTTTTTACCAAAATATATTTTGCAAATGATAGTCCCCTAGGATGATCAGGATTCCTACCATATTGCAATTTTAGAGGATTCGTGACATTGCTAAATATTGAAAGGTCTATACTAAGTAAAATAAAATTGATATAAGTTAATATATAATTGTTGACAACAAAACATAAACTAAACATTTATCTATTTCTATATAAACCTATATCTATAATATAAAATAAACATATACCTCTTATTATGCTTGTCCAATTGTTCTAGGAAGGCTCATCAGGGGTGAACCACCTATGGGAGTTTCCTATATAAAAATGATAAGATTGTAAGTCAATGAATATACATGTACATATAATCATAATATCATGAATATTAAAAACCATATACCTCTTGCCTCTCTTCTTCTAATGCTGCATGTGTCATCATCAAAGCTGTAAAACTCATAGATTGTTGTATAAAAAGACAAGAATGTAAGACCATCAATCTTTATACATGTATAATCATAATACACTTGAAAAATTAACACCTAAATTATGTTACAATAAGTTATATAAGTTCTTTAAACTATTACTTCAATTAAAATTGTGTTCAATTACCTTTTCTGGATTAGGTGTCTTGGAGTAAGGCAATGTCAAAGGTTCCATCTCAGCTATACTTGGCATACCCTACAAGAGTAAGGTAAGATAAACATATATTATTAAAATATAATTTAATTAATCACAATTTAAATGATATACATATACAATAAAAATTATAAACATGTATGTGCAAAAATGTATACCACATAGTTGCTTAGGCCAAATGAAATGGTCGAAAGGGTGCCATGTTGGACCTATAAAATATGATCCTCTATCATCACTTGTTATGTCCCACATAAATACATATTAGTGTTGTCACCAAGATTGCACCCGTAATGCTTAAGCTGAAAGCTCAACAATCTTGTGAAACATGGGAGGATTTCTAGGCTCGTGGGTTGCCTATAATGGAAATCAACCTTCAGATGAAGGGTTGGTTGCCTATGAGAACACCTCCTAAAACTATTAATTATCTAGGAAAAGGAATAATAAGCCTACTATAAATAGAAATCTTATTCTAACATGAGGTGATTGCACCCAAAATGAGTGATTACCACTGCTGCAAATGAATTATCAGCTTCAAAGGACCTAAAGCCTGATTACAAATCAACTGAGATCATCAAACTCATAAGTATTTCATGTAAATGTTTGAAAGTTTTTCAATATTTTGTTTGAAGGAAAATATTTTTCACAACATTCAATCTATTAAAACCAAATGACAACACACAACTTAAGTTTGCAACGAAATTACTTGTTCCGAAAAGCACCAATGAGACAAACAATAAAGGATTTAATAGTAAAATCATAATATTCTCATCAAAATCATTCATGTAACAATGTTGAAACAAGATAGGTATCAAAAGAATGTGTTGTCCTTTATTCATAAACTGATAAAAAACTCTTACAATGCTTGGATGCCTAAAAAATAAATAGCTAAAATCTTCTTGATGCTATGTGTATGTGAGTAAAGAAAGAACTGTTTGAGAAAGATAGAAGAATGAAAGACTTATAGAAGAGAAGATTTGAAACAATTGAGGATGAGCTGGAGCTACTTGAAGAATTGAACTTGAATTGGTGCTCCTCTTTCTTGCTTCTATCTTCATCTTGCATGATTGATTCTTCTTTGGTCGAATTTGATCTTGAGGGAGGCAAAAAATGAGTCCAAACTGAAGCAAACTAACTGATAACTGCTCCAAAAGCTATCTCAAGTGATAAGGTACCCATATGGTGTCCTAACTGCACTAGAACTGCTAGAAGAACCTTCAAAAATCCTATTTTTTAGGCCTCCAATTGTTGCATAAGAAATTCCACCTCCCATCTTTAAAAACTTAGTCTTAAACTGCTACATTATCTCTTTCACTTGTTTGCATATTGCTTTCTAGGTGAATGCATAATTTAAGGATTTATACTCAAGTTTTGAAGTTTATCTTATGCTTTCTTTTAGGCATAAGATTCTCTTAAGGACACTGCTTTATATCTTCAACATAGTGATTTTGAATGACCTATCTTCTCATGAACCATATCAACTCTCTTATCCTCTCTTATCAATGATTTCCACCTTTTCCTTATCTATCTACCTCTAATCACAAGCATTGTTGGGCTGTAGTCATTAAGTTTTTCTACTATTCTTTTGACTGTCATAATGAAAGTGCATTTATTATCGTTTGCTTTGTTATCCCAGACATTGTGGTAGTTATCTTGAACTCACTGCATCTTTATGGCAGACCCTCACTTTTCTTTTCCTGTTGCTGCTTACTATTTTATAGTCCTTGAATATCTTTAGTCTTATTTTTCCCTTTTAGGTTCTCACTGTCACTTGTGTATTGATGATTATCCTTGTCTCTATAAATGAGAATCTATAGCTCTATTTTGATAGTGATAAGATCACTATGATTGGTTTATACCTTATGATTATGCTCAAATTTTCACCTGTCCCGTGTGTGCTCTTTTTGGGACTGCTTTTTGTACCCACATGTTTTGCATGTTAGGGCTTTTCTTTTTGATTTGTTAAGGCCTCATGTAAAAGACTCTTTTGATTCTCAATCATAATAATACTGTCGAAACGTCCATCTTCACTATTATGCCACTGATATGATAGTATTTTCTTGTCATTGAGGTCATCTCCTTACTATTTTGGTCTTATATTGACTATTGAGGTTACTGTGATTATTTTCTACAAATGCTCCCAACACTGCTTATTGGACTTCATGAAGTTCTATCTTACATTACTGTCTTATGGGTTACTCACTATGTCCTAACCCTTCTCTAAAGTTAGATGATATCTCCTTAGCCCTTGTGACCCTTATCCTAATACTCTTTGCAAAAAACAACAATGTATATGCATTGCTTTGATCTCTTTACTCATGACTATACTTTTATCTCTAAATCATTGTCATTCTTGCCCATGAATGTGAAGTTGCTTCCTCTTGTTAAACCTGCTATCTTTGTTAGAGTTTTATGGGCCTATGCATTCAGCATAGCTTTGATGATTATGGCTATTTATCTTTGATCTTACTAATATGCTTATTCTAAAACACCTTTTCCACATCTACTTAGTACTATCCTTATCTCAAACTTGAACATTGTTCCTATTTGTTATCTTTTGACATCAGAATGCTCCCATCTCTTGACAATTTTGTTGTAGCGTCATAAAATTATGACCCTTGCAATTTTCGACCACATTAGGTCCTCACACATGCGAATCGAATCCCTAAGCCTACTCAGAGACCGGAGACTTGCTCGACACCTGAAAACTGCATCTTTCTTTCCCTCTCCACTGCTCGAACTACATCTTATCCTAGAAAAAAGGGTAGGATAGGGGCATGGTGGCCCTATCCCTGCCCCATTTTGGGGCATGACCCTTTCCAATTGTGCTTTGGTGGTTGTGCATTGAGCAAGAAAACTCCCTCGATGTCGGCCAATGATGGAAAATCAGTCAATTAACCCTAATTGACAAGTATATAAGTCATAACTGCCCTCCCATTTTGATAGAGGACAGATACATGAGATCATGCATTCAAGCATTCCTTTCCAACATTAAGAATTCTCAAGTCTCCCTTCAAGGCTAGGTGTTGCATTCAAGTCAAGGATTCAACCATTGAAGAGGAGATTCATTCCAACATTCAACTTCATACAAACAATTCTATCAACATTTCTATCACAACCTCCCTTGAGGTGATTTACATTTCAGTCTTTCATTTACATTTACTTACAAGTACTTTCTTTCATCATTTGGTTAATTCCAAAACTAGGGTTTGATCTGAAGGCAAACCCCCAATTCCAATTCCTTTTCCTCTCTTTTTTGTGTGCAGGTTGTAGGTGCGTAGCAGTACTTTCGGATTTGGACTCTATTTGCAGAGGCGGAAAAACCCTTTTCGTTTCGTAGATTTTTTGTAGGACCGTGCACTTTCACCATGGTCCGAGCAACTTTTTCTCAAATTCGTAGGACGGCTTTGTCTCGACATATTATTTCCAGATCGAAGTGCACAACTTCATCCTATGCTTCTATCTGAAGTTATAATCATATCTTTGTCACTTTTCCACTTGATCATAAGCACACAATTCAGTCAATTCAAATCTCATTCCAGAAGAGGGGATTATCTTACCATTCTTATATCACTCATAATTCAATCTCCTTCTCTGGAGGTTGTATCTAGTGCATTTTCACCCTCTTCTAATGTAATGCGTGGAAAGTGTTTGAAGGGAAATCCGAAGTAAAACTTTCATCTCTCCTCATAGGGAAGAAAAGTTTTCCTCTAGATCTCTCATTCGCTCATTTTTCCCAACATTACATTTTCAGATTTGTCTTCATTCCTACAATTCAAATTTTTAATTTCCCTCTTTTCAAAATTTAAATTTAAAAAATTAAGTGGTAGGTAATAAAACCCTAATTTTCAAAATTAATTGGATTTTGTACAAATTTCAATCCATTTCATTCAAATTCAGATTTCTAAACATTTTCCAAGGTGGCCCCTCCCCTTTAAGTTTGACCATTTTCAAATTTGCAGTCCAAATCTCCTTTTTTCTTCAAAACCCTAATAGGGTCCTATTTTCACATTTGAACCTTAATTTAGCCTATCTAGAAATCGTAAAATCCGCCAATTTTTTGGGATTAGCTTTAAAATCATCGTTAAAAATTTTCGGACCATGTGCATTTTCACCATAGTCCTCTATTTTTTTCCCGAAATTTTGAGAGACTGTTATGATTGTATTTAATAGCCTAAATCCAGAAGATTGGCTACTTTTGTCAATTTTTGATACCTCTAAAATAAAAAATATCTCCAAAATTCAACATTTCAAATTTTAAGAAATTTTTTAAAATTACGAGGTTAATTATAATCTACCTCGATTTTAAAATTTTATTTTATTTTTAATCAATTTTAAAATTAAGTGGTATCCCCTTGGCCCTAATTTTAAAATTCCAATTTCCTTTGAAATTGTGTCATTATCTTCCTCCAACAAAGTTTAAATTGTTTAATCATTATTTTCTTAAATTTTGCATTACTCAATTTCGTAAACTTTGTTGAAAATTCAAAATTTCAATTTTCCCTCTAGTGCATGAGTTTTACCACTATTAGTCCTACATATAATATCCCCATTAGATGAAGCATTAGAATTAAGACCTCCCAAGGTTTAATTAGTGAGGACATGGAGCCTAATTTGGGTGACTTCTTTAATGAGGATAATGCTAATTCTTCCCATCCTAATCATGTCCCTATCTATCCAATTGATGAATCCCACGATGAACACGAAGAAGGTTTGAATAGAGTTTCCATAGATCAACTTTCAAAATTGGACAATCAATTTGATAAGTTTCAACAATGGATGTCCAAGGAATACCCTAATAGTGAAGCTCTTCGATTAATTGAAGGCCTTAAACACATGATTCAAAGTGATAAGAATGGAATTGATATATTGTGTGACATTGCTCATATTGTTTATTCTAATGTCATGCCTATCAAGAGTTGTGTTGAGAACTTAGGTTATTCACAACCCTCAAATCAAATCAGTTCTTCTATTCCTTTGACCACTTCAATGGCTAGTTGTGTAGGGGAAAAAGTGAGACTAGGTTAACATGCCCTAATCCTACCTTTTGACACACATTACGGAATACGAAAGAGCCTAGAGATATCGCACAATTGGCTACTTCTTTTTGTGAAAGAGAGAGCCACGAGATATCTATTAGGATTTCTATTCCCTTGTTGAAATTGAAAGATAAAATGATGCAAGTTCAATCCCTAACCTCAAAATGCAAGTAGGAACTAATGACAAGATTGCAGAATTGAACTTAAATGATGGAAAGCTGTAAACACAAGGATAAGACAAGAATGAAAATGCGTACCCGGAGTTAAAATCTGACTGAAAATGTTCGAGACGGGGGCGCGGGCGCCACTGTCCTGATTCTGCCCCTGAAACTGCTCCGGAAACTGTTGTTTTTGCACTTTGGAAAAAGCTGTCAAAAATGCTGAAAATGCTGTCGGACCAGGGCGCCCAGCGCCCCAGTCTCAGGGACCAGGGCGCCCAGTAGGGACCAAGGCGCCCAGAAGGGACCAGGGCGCCCAACGCCCCTGTCCTGGCAGGACCAGGGCGCCCCACGCCCCTGTCCTGGTCTTTTTCTCTGAAATTTGGTGGGAAGGTCGGTCTCAGTCTGCTTCTCCCGGATCTGCAACCTGCGGCGTCGTCCGAGTCCCGAAACCTGCACTTATATCTGAAAAGGTGTTTGGGCGGCTATATAGGGTTTTGCCTTAGTCAAACCCCCGCTTCGGTGATTTCCACCTCCACGAATAGCCAAGTTGTATTGTAAAATGTATTGTGTGTGCAGACCTAGTGTGTGTGCAAGGTCCTTAAATGCAAGAAAGCAAACTAGAGCAACCTAGAAAGTAAACCCTAATTGCTTGTAAATGATAATGTAAATGCTCTAAATCAAGATGCAAAGTGATCTAAAGCATGAATAAAGGATATATTAAAGCTTATGCAAAGACATGAAAACAACATGAAATCATACCCAACCCTCAAGGGAGGAGTACAAGCCAATCTTCAGTCGGTAATTTCCTATTGTTCTTCAATGTCTTCCAAGCCCTAAGTGGATGAATGAATTTGATAAGTTCTTGATAGAGGAATGTTGAATGTTGTTGAAGTCTTCAAAGATCTGCTCTTTCGCTGCCTATGAAGTTCCTGGAAACAAAAATCCGATCCTTCCAAATGAAGAAAGAGAGCTCTTATGTATGAAACCCTAGGTCGTAAATTCGTATTTTGGCCGACCTAGAGATTGAATATCCCACCAATTTCTTGGGGTTAAGCTTTATTTTATGATTGGATCGTGCTCCCAAAATTTTGGGAAAAATGTCCGGGACCATGTTGCACGGGCGCCATGGTCCCGACAACTTTTCACCAAATTTTCAGGGCCGTCAGATATGATGATTTTAGAGAGAATCCCGAAGTTACAAGTGATTTCGAGATGTTTTGACCCCCGAAATCAAGCCCCCAAGTTCAAAATAGGACCTAATTAGGGTTTTTGATTAAATGATGTATTGGAAGAATAAAATGAAAGGGGCACACTTTAATGAAAGGGCCCAACTTTATGATATGGGAGATGATAAAATAGGACCTTAGACCTAATTAATTTAATTAATTAAGTGCTAAAGGGGAAATGCAATGCAAAATGCAAAATGCGCCAAGGCGGGTGCTAAACTAGGTGTGAAATTGTACCACCCTAGCAAGTGCGTACAATTTATGACGCTATCAAGAGTTGTGTTGAGAACTTAGGTTATTCACAACCCTCAAATCAAATCAGTTCTTCTATTCCTTTGACCACTTCAATGGCTAGTATTCCTACTTTCACTTCAAACATCATGGCTACATCAACTCAAAATGTCATTCCTACAACCATTGGTCATGGGGGCAATCCCTCTTCTTCATTTAATCCTCCATCTTTACCTATGTCTTCCATAAGTATTCCTATTATCCCTCAACCAATTAATGTGACACAAGGGGGCAATTCATTCAACAATTTTGTTCCTCCTTTAAGTGTCTCATTTCCTATGCAATCATCACCTATGCCTACTTATCATAACATCACACCACCTTCTCAATCAACCATGTCTAACATCAAATCTTCTACCGAATCAACCTGCATACACCTAAAAATGCTCTGAAGATAATTAATTAAATAAGCAATTATTTAATTAATCCTCCTTCCCAATTTAATTGAATTCACTAGTAATTTGATTAAATTCCCCCATTCATCTACTTATTAATAAATCTAAGGATTTATTAATAAGTTCATTCCAATAGTCCCCTTTGATTAATTAATCCAAATTAATTAATCCCCCCCCAATTTTAATTCATTCTTATAATCCCCTAATTAATTAAAACAAATCAATTTATGAGTTGTTGAAAGTTAATTAGCCTTTTCCTATTATTTAAATTTTTAAATTCAAATTCCCCACATGCCTCCTAACTTCTAACCACCCCTTAACCTAAGCCATTCCACCTAATCCTGGGTTTAACTAACCCTATCCTATCTTACACATCCTAACCTCCTATGGGTTGGATATCCTCCCCTTGAGACACATGGCTTATGCCACATGTCTCCTCCCTTGGACACTTGCCCTCTTGTGAGAAAGATTCCTTGACACTTGTCACCACAGAGATGACTAGTGTCCCTCCTTCCAACCTCTTCTCCAACCTCCTCCAATTTGACCATTGATATCTTCAGATTCAATCTTGACCATTGATTCTTGCCACCTCACCCCTAGCCTTGGAAATCCTATAAATATCCCCCATTTTGGAGCACAAAGGATCCCATCTCAAGCATTGTTACTATAGGCATATCATTTCTTGCATTCTAGTTTAGCATTGTTATCATTTATTGCATCTTAGATCTAGCTTAATTTTATCATCTTATAGCATAATTGCTTAATCATATAGCATAATCAATCTCTCATCTAGCTCAATTACACCTATAATTTATCATAATCATGCATATCATTAGCATAATTAGCTTCTTTGATCAATCTAACTTAATCATGCATTCATCTAGCTTGCACATCATATTATTTAAAATCCTCAGTCTTGGTGTAGTCAAGTCACTGGGATTGCTCATCTAGATCTGAGAGCAAATCCACACTCACATCTCTTAGGAGGCGATAGGTCGCTTTGCCATGGTTTATCTTTCATTTGATTGCAATTTTTTGACCATGCTTGTAATGATCTATTGAGTGTTTGTGTTGCAGTTGCAAGTGCCCTACTTCACACTCACAACATTTTGGCACCCACTATGGGGCCGCAAATCTCATTTCTTGGCCTCTTGCATCTTTAAATCTTCAATCTCATGAATCTCTGGATATACTATCTTCAGAATCTTGTACGAGTACCTTTTTAGTACCATACAAGTTTCTTTGTGCACTTGTATGGGTATGTGGGAATACTCGTCCTGCTAGGTGAGGAAACTCATCTGAGTTCTTGTTTCTGTTTGTTCATAAACATAGCTCATTTTAGGGTTTTTATGCTTAAAAGTTGCTTATTCCTAATGCTAACCTTGGTTTGTTTGTGAGTTGTATAGCAGCCTAATTGGTTTTCTGCAGACACTTGTCGAAGATTATACGGGCCAAAGAATCAATTACTCAAAACAAATGTGATTACTAATGTATTGGTTTTAGGTTGCCTAAGAAAAATCAACCAAACTTTATATCTTCTTAAAGTTTTCTAGGCACACTTAATTTTCTATAGGTAAATGAACAATCTTGTTTTCTATGCTTGAGAAGTTGTCTAAAAGGTAGGAGAGTATGCTCTTGTCCGTATGGACAATCATAAATCTTGATCCTTGAAGTGCTTCTAGGTTTGAGATTTGAATACCTTTAGTGGGTCTGTCACAGTGGGAAAAAGTAATCGCCTTGTGAGAATAACCCAAGCGAGTATAGCTAGACCTAAGCTTTCCAACTCACTCTAAAAAATAGGCCTCTCAAGATTAAAGTCTCGAAGGATGGGATTATTTGAGTTTTCTCTTTTGAGATCTCTCATATCGGATATTTAGTAGGGCCTCTCGATCTCAATCACGCTTGCATGACTACTTCTTGTTTCAGTACCTTATTGGGCTACGTGTCTAAATCATGCTTGCGCGATTGCAAGGGGTAATATTAAATGGAAATCCTTACTATGAACCCTAAGATAGAAGCTACCCGGTTTAGCTCTAAAAGGAGAATAATATTTGTGCAAGAGAGATAGTAACTCTCCCAAGACACTTGCCATATCGTGCCCCCATTAGCATTTGGAGTCAAATAATACGACATTGAGAATCCATTGTGTGAGACTCAACGATCATATTCTGATTAGCTATTGGGTGTGTACCTAAATTTGCAAGCAAAGGTTTTCTCTCTCAGCTAACTTCTTTAGGATTTAGCATGTTGTGCTTGCGATCACTTATCATATTGCGTGTTTGTTGTGTTTTCATCCTTGGCACTGAAACTGAAACATCTAAAACTGGAAAGCACAATCAAAACGTTAAACATCATTGGTAAAAAATTTATCAATGTAAAAAATTTGTCTATGCTCTATCATACGTTGTATGAGTTTCCTAGTTTGTCGTACAAGAAATCTAGTTCATCATTCTATTATGTCTAAATTGTCGTACGAGTCAGATCAATAGAGGTTCTTGGTTATCGGTTTGTCACATGGTTGCTTCTAAACTGTCGTACGAGGTTCTTTCTTTATCCTTTGGGACTATCTAAATTGTCGTCTAGAGCTTATTAAACTGTCGTACGAGGTTTTGTCTCTATCAGTCCAGAGCTGTCTTATTGCATATCTTTTCCTGATTTGTCATGTTTTCTTGGTAGATTTATAGTGAGTGTATACACCTGATATCAATCATTTTGTGCTTAGGTTGTCTTCTTGGTGTAGACGTATAAAAATGACTATATTCCTAAATGAATATTTTATGTTCATTTCTCTATTTAATTAAATTACCCACATCTCTCTATTTAATTAAGTAAATTACTCAATTTATTTAATTAAATTCAATTAACCCCCTTTTAGGTCATTTAATTGAATAAATCATTTTATTTGATTAAATCTATTCTTCTAAACCTTTTAATTAAATTTACATTTAATTAAATAGGGAATCCCAACCAAATTGAGTTAAATTAACTTTATTTCAATTAAATCCTATTATTCCTCCATCCACTTGCAAAATCCTACATCTCCCACTTGCCTCCTAAACCCTATTCCTAACCACTTCTAGACTCTTCTAATCACTTCTAATTTAACCTAACCCATCTCCTAAATATTGTCACATCCCTAAGCAAAGGGAAGTCACTTTCAAACCCTTAAAGTCTTTGATAACCATTAAAGTCTTCAAATCTCCAACAACTTTTTCTTCCAAACCATTAATGGTTAACTCAACCCTTTAGCATGATTAGAGACTTTCTCTAAACTCAACCTCCATGTAACCCAAGGGTCTCATCAAGCATTTATTGCTTTGACCATGGTTATCCTTAATCCTTTGCACAAGAGTTTATCCTTTGGATAAAACCTTTATCCATTGGATAACCCTAACCTAACCTTAACCTAACCTTAACCCTTACCCCCTAAGGTAACCATGAGGTCTTTTCAGGCATTTAATGTCTCCAACCCCTTCTCTCAACCAGTCTTATGTTGACATTTGTCACCATTTCATTGGTGCCAATTGCAAACATGGATTCCCAACTTTCAAACTCAACCCTTGATTACCTCTTTCAATCCTGGCCATTCATTGCCCTATTTTTGCTATAAATAGAGCTCTCCATCCTCCATTTTAATGATCCAAGTCTTTAGCATCATACTTATACTAAAATCCATCCAAGATTTAATATATCATTTGTGCTCATCATTTAGCCTCTCTTTTCAATAGGAATTAATCTAAATATGCATGTTTAGAGTATTTTCCTTATCATTTAGCTTAATCATAGACTAGTATATCATGCTAGGATAGTCTTGCTACTAATCTTGTCATCTTATAATCTAGTTTATTGCATTTATAGGATCATGCATAGCTTAGGATGCATTTCATCTTAAAAGCAACCAAAGCATCCCTCGTTCTTACATTTGTCATCCCTAAACCACTTTGCTCAGTGATATGAAAGCAAAGACATTGGTTTGAGGGACCTTGTGAAATAGAAAACCATGGAACCAACCTTGGGAAGTTGAGTCATTCTTCATGACTCCATAACTTGCACCAAGAAGTCCTGTGGGTGTGTGAGCAAGGCTCCTTATGCTTCATTTTTCACATTTTAAGTTCTATTGACCCACTTTTCCCGCATACACTTGGTTCGCTTTCTTAAGTAGGCTTCTGTCAAAATAGATTCTAGAACTAGACACCCCAAGATTTTTCAGGTATTCATCTTCAACAAGTTCAAGATATAACATCTCAAAGTGCATCATCACCTTTTTTGATAAAATGATCACTCTAAACATAGTTTCTCATCAGGATCTATCATCCTCTATCACGAAACTTCAATGTTTGATTAGGGTAACCTCATCCCATATCATAGGATATATCATTCCTATTGGACTTGGTCTTATCAAAATCATCTACATCACACTCCAACCTAAGATCGAAAAACTTACAAATACTTGAATTATCTTTTCATGTCATAACACTCTATCATATCTACATTGACAGTCAGTCACTTATCGAAACACCTTTTAGACAATCGAATCCTTGCACAATATTCAACACATGTGTATGCCCATTTTAACTAGAGCACAGAGGCGTAAGATCAAAGAAACGGAAATAGAAATATTTGAAATAGTTGAATATCATAGGAACATGACATACCAAAGGAAAATACAAGAAGAGGACATAACAACTCAACATATTAGATAAATCAAACAAGATCCTAAATTTAATAAATTTCTGGAGAAAATGTTGAAGGGAGAAAAAAAAATACTTCCTAATGTTAGCAAAATTTGGTGCTACACTCTCCTAAGATTTTGATGTGAGCAATTTAGGACAAAGGAGAAGTGACCCTTTCCATGATAACAAACGACATGAGGAGATTTCTGCTCACAAAAAGGATGACATATCAATTCATGATAATACAAGAACTAATGAGGAAAATTTCGTTTCCAAAAAGGATGACGTAGAAATTCTCAACAATGCCAAATCTAATGAGGACATGAGAAAGAGTCGGGATGATATAAGAAGAGATCAAGATCATACTAGAACACAAACTCATGGTCATGCAAGAATAAATCATGTGGATAATCCTCTCATAGCTCTTACACAAAAAATACAAACACTGCAAACACGGATTCAAGATATGCAGAGAGGAACTATTAGAAGGAACTCGCTTCAAGAGATCTGTCCTTACCCATTTGACATAAATCTAAACGTGATACCATTTCCTACAGGTTGTGGAACACCTAGATATGAAAAATATAATGGAAGCATTGATCCCCAAGATCATATATGAGAATTTTGCACGATGAGTATGGACTTTGCACATGAGGATACATACCTGATGAGGTTATTTCCAAAGATCTTAAGTGGACTAGCTATGGAATGGTTCTCCAAACTTTCACCTAGAATTAGATCATTCGCATAATTGGTGGATAAGTTTGTTTCACAATACTCTTACAACATACAACATGAGGTCACAATGCTAGACCTGTGTAATACTAAACAAAAGAGTGGAGAACCTTTCATAACATTTCTATAGAGGGAGATGATTAGCTTCACGATATCCTTGTACGGTGCCAGAAAATGAGAAAATGGACATATTCATTGACAACCTAAATGAACAAATGAGTTTTCATCTAAAAATGCAATATCATCAAAATTTTGAAAAGATGATTGATAATGGGATTTCGATGGAGGAAGCTATGGTAAAGAAGGGTGAGTTGAAGCTATACAAAGAAGGAGTTAATCCTCTTAACAACAATACTAGACACAACAACAATGATAAGCCCAAATTTTGGAATAGAAATCGAAATGTCGTCAATGATGGGATAGTGGATAACAACAATGTAAAACCAAAGCAACTAGTTTTTAGTTTATCCAATCACTCAGCTACAGTGCAACATAACAACAATCACCAAAAATCAACTTTCAACAATTTCTTTCGAAGGAAATTTACAAACATTGGTGAACTACTTGGGTCAGCATTAAAGACGCTTCTCACAAACAAGTTGATTACTTTGCTAGAAGGAAGAAACTTCGAACCTCAGGTGAAACCCTCTTGGTGGAACGACAACCATTATTGCTATTTTCATCGAAACAAGGGACACGAAATGGATAATTGTCAGCGGTTGAAACATGTCATCCAATATTTGATTGATAATAGAGTGATAACTGTGGATGGACATACGACAAACGAATCTGACACAACTTTTAAATCTTTGCTTCCTAACTATGAGAAGGGTGAATCATCAACAACACATAATGGTAAGGGTAAAGCAAAGGTGAACTCTGCTCATGCATATGACAATGTGGTAAATGTGATTGTGGTTAAAGAGAAACAACATCGAGAACCTACTCATGTTATCACAAGAAGCAAAGCTAAAGTTGTTTGGCTGGGGACTACAACTAACATGTCATCCACTTCAAAAAAATACAGTCTAGTGGATCAACTACAAAAAACTCCCATGCAAATATCCATCTTAGAACTTTAAGGCTTTCACCTGCACACAAAGAAATTCTAGAAAGAGCATTAGTAGATACGACAGTGTCTAAAGATCTTGATGTAGATCAATTCCAAACCATGGTGGGACACCTCACAACCCCTCACTCCTTATCATTCACTGAAGAAGATGACATGTCCTTGCAACATCCTCATAACACTCCCTTGCATATTGAAGTCCTCATTGATAAGACACGCATTAAACATGTGCTAATAGATGGGGGAGTTGGCCTAAATATTTGCTCATTAAGTCTTGTTCGTGCTCTAGGTTATTCTGAAGATGCAGTTGATCCCCGTAAGAAGATCACAATCAAAGCATATGATGAAGAAGAGCGTTCCTCCAAAGGAATTGTGGTATTACCCATCAGAGTGGGACCCTTGCAGAAAGACACAACATGCCAAGTTCTAGACTTGGACTTATCATACAACATACTTTTGGGAAGACCATGGATACATGACATACAAGATATTCCATCAACATATCATCAGTGCCTGATAGGGAGGCATTGTCTTCAAACACACAATCCAAAGAAAAATCATTTGCCTCAATTTTGTCAAGTATGGAAAAACAAATGCAGCTAAGAGATCAAGGGAACAAAGAATATTCACTGTCACAATTACCACTTTCTCCTAAATCCTATGGAAAACCATCAAACTCTAAACAACAACCGATTGTGAAACATCTTCCAATATTTGATGGAGCATTTGTTAGTGTTGGGACCTTATCAAAGGAAACATAGGACAAAGATGTGCTACAATGGCTATACAAGGATGAAGAAGTCCAACAAAAGATCAACAATGCTAGAATACCTACATAAAATATGGAAGAATATTTAATATCCTTCATAAAATAGGATACACTAGAACAGGTCCTGTAGGAAAAAGAAAAGAAGGTATCTCAGAACCTACACAACCTCATACTCAACAAGCTACAAACAAATCATGCTTAGGGTATGGACAAGTTACTCTACTAGAGGACACATCTTCTATGCAACAAAACGATGAACATAATAATAGACAAGAGCGACTTGCAATTGAAAGGGAAGAAACATCTGCCAAACAACAAAACAAGCAAACATAAAATAGAAAAAGAAGAAAGCTTATAATCAACAGGAAAAACAAACTAAAGGCACTTCCCAAGCAGAGTTAACTCCTAATCAAAACATACAAGAAGTTGGTACAAATCAAGGAGAGTTGATAGCAAGGTTGACAAAACTCAACATCATCCCAAAGGAAGTTGAATATGAAAGAAGAAAAGATATAGCAAGAAAAACAAAAGAAACAAATCAAATGCTATATGAACAAATATGCATATTGCAAGCTATAAGTGAGACAAATTCTAATGAATGGGAATGGGATTCCTATTATTCTAAACAATCAACTGAATAAACTTGCTTTGAAGAAGATGTAGGTGTCGATGTAGTTCATGCGTATACTAGACAAACATTAGGAACTAGCCGACTTGAATTAGAATCACATTCGGTTGACTTGGACTTAATCGAGGACGATCAGGAGCTACTTGCGAGAGGTCATTCTGACGAGAGTATCATTCTAGACATTGAAATACATATCAAAAACTTTGACATCTCTATCATGACCCTTGATACCTTTGAAGTATCTCAACCTGAGGACCCCTTACCTCTAATCCATCCTTAACTTATTGACTAGGAAAATGCAAGACATACTGTCATTGATACCTTTCCTAATGACCATGCAATATCCTTATATCTTAATGCAACCAAACCCACAACAATTTTCACCAGGGATTTCAACAACGCATCTTCTAGTCAAGTGGGTGCCAAATCTCCCAGCCGCAAAAGTGAAAATAAAGAAAACAATATCAGGTCTAATGTTGAAAACCATTCATTAGCAACATTAGACCAGGAAAAGTAAAAAGAAAGGACACATCTAACGGTGAAAACCTCCTCGAGGCACCAAAAGATGAGAGATTTGACACCTTACCTGAATACTATCAAGAAAGGTCATCCATATTGATCGAACCGACATAGGTAGTTAACATTAGGACTACAGAGCAACCAAAGATTCTATATCCAACAACCTCTCTATCAGAACAAGAAATGCAACAATATATGGAATTCTTCAAAAGATGACAAATCAATTTTGCCTGGTCATATGCAAACATGCTAGGGTTGGATCCAGATCTTATTATGCATCACTTAAATGTCAGTCCAGGAGCCAAACCAATTAAACAAAAATTTAGAAAGATGCATCCTCATATAGCTCTCCTTGTCAAAGTAGAACTGAAGAAATTACTGGATGTGGGATTCATCAGACCTGTAGCATATCCTCAATGGGTATCAAACATAGTTCCTATTTGTAAACCAGATAAAAGTATCAGAGTATGAATAGACTTTAGAGATATCAATAATGCATGTCTAAAGCATGACTTTCCTTTGCCTAATATTGACATCATTGTGGATTTAACTGTTGGGTATTCCGTGTTTTCTCTAATGGACGGTTTCTCAGGATATAATCGGATTAAAATAGCTCTAGAAGATCAAGAAAAGACAACTTTCACATGTCCATGGGGTACTTTCTGTTGGAACATCATGCCATTTGGATTAAAGAATGCATGTGCTACATATTAGAGAGCCATGACAATGATATTCCATGACATGATGCATACATTCATGGAAGAGTATGTGGATGACATATTGGCAAAATAATACAACATTTAGAAATACTGGAAAATATCTTTGATCAGTTAGAACAATACAAGCTACGACTCAATCCCAAGAAATGTGCCTTTTGTGTTACTTCAGGTAAGCTATTGGAATACATTGTTTTAGTTAGGGGTATCAAAGTAGATCCAGCCAAGGTCAAAGCAATCATGGAAATGACATCTCTCAGGAATATCAGTCAACTTAGATCACTCCAAGGAAGACTACAGTCAATCAGAAGATTTGTTGCTTAGCTAGCAGATAAATGTCAACCATTTACTCATATGTTGCACAAGAGTATTAATTTCAAGTGGGACCATCAATGTGAGGAAGCATTCAACAAGATCAAGGACTATCTCATGCAATCACTAGTCCTAATGTCACCAATTCAAGGAAAGTCATTATTACTATATGTATCAACCACATACGTATCATTAGGAGTTCTGCTCGCACAACAGGATAATGAAGGAAAAGAACAAGCTATCTATTACATCAACATAACGTTAGTGGGATACAAGCTCAACTATTCACCATCAAAAAAAGCATGCTTGGCAGTAGTGTTTGCTTCTAAAAAATTGAGACATTATCTATTATCTCAGTCCATCAAGTTGATTGCTAAAATTGATTCATTAAAGTATTTTCTCAACAAGGCGACATTAATAGGAAGATTAGTAAAATAGATCATGATCCTAAGCGAGTTTGATATTGAGTATGTGGACTGGAAAAGCTATCAAGGGGCAAGTCATTGCAGACCAACTAGCAGAGGTACCACTTCAAGATGATCATCCTTTACATATTGAATTTCCAAATGCTGATATCCTAATGGTCACCACAAAGACATGGCAATTGTACTTTGATGGTTCATATACAGAACATGGATCAGGAGTAGGCATTCTATTCATCATCCCATAAGGTCATACAATTCCAAAGGCGTACAAATTAAGCTTTCCATGCACCAATAACATAGTGGAATATGAAGCTTTGGTCACATGAATCAAAATGGACATAGAATGGAACATTACACAATTACAGGTTTTTGGGGACTCTCAACTCGTCATCGATCAAATCAATGACGATTACCAAACAAAGGATGAAAATATAATGCCTTATAAGAAGATGGTTGATGATGTTAAGAAGTACTTTGTCGAAATAACTTTTGAGAAGATTTCGAGGAATGACAACAAAGCAGCAGATGCCATGGCAACACTTGCTTCTCTACTTCAGACACAGGAAAATCAAGAGCGTTACGAATTCTTGGTGGAAGAGTTGTTTTACCCTACACATAATTGTCCTGATTCCCAAACTATTTGTCACCTTGTTGGGAATGATTCCTCCTGCTATGGCCAAACTTATACATACTTGAAAATTAATATCCTCCCTCCTGACTTGTCAAAGAACAAAAATAGAAACTTTATTCGCCAATATTTCTATTATACTCTTGTCGCGGATACCCTTTTTAAATGAGGTTTGGACGGTACTCTTTTAAGATGTCTAGAGCAAGAAGAATATGAGAAGGCCTTAAATGAAGTCCATAATGACATTTGTGGCACTCATTCAAGTGGTCTTACCCTTTCGAAAAAACTCATATGCTTGGGTTATTATTGGCCAACTATGGAACGAGATTATTTTCAGATAGCTAAAACATGTAAACAATGTCAGATCCATGAAAATTTAATTCATGCACCAGCACAATAGGTTCATTCTTTGGAAACATCATGGACTTTCTGTCGATGGGGCCTTGATCTAGTAGGAAAGATAAATCCTCTTTCATCTAATGGTCACAAATTCATCCTCGTAGCTACAAAATATTTCACAAAATTGATTGAGGCAGTACCTCTCATAAATATCATAGGAAAACAAATTGATGCATTTATATTGAACAACATCATATGTCACTATGGCATACCCGTGACCATTATAACTGATAATGGGCGACCGTTAAAGAGTCCGAATGTACAAGAGCTATGTGAGAAATTCAAGATCCAACACAGATTCTCTACCCCTTCATATGCCCAAGGGAATGGGCAAGTAGAAGCATCAAACAAAACAATTTTGAAAATCCTCAAAAAGATAGTGAATGATGCCGGCAGAGATTGGCATGATCAATTAAACCCTTCTCCATGGGCCTACCATACCAATATCCGCACACCAATAGGCGCCACACCTTTCTCTCTTGTCTATGGATCAAAAGCAATACTGCCAATAGAAGTAGAGATACCTTCTCTATGAGTATCATTAAAAGGCCTTATCCCAGATGAAGAACAATGAGTATCTAGACTGCAAGAGTTAGAATTGATCCATGAACAACGACAAAACACATTTGATCATTTAAAGGTGTATCAGTAAAGAATGTGCCAAAGTTAGAATCACAAGGTCAAACCAAGAGTTTTTCAAGTTGGAGAACTAATTCTAAATGAAAATCCACGAAACCAGTCAAATTGAGAAAAGAAAGGGAAGTTTGAACCAAACTGGTTGGGTCCATTTTTGGTCACAACAATATTTGGGTTAGGAGCCTATCAACTATCAAGGCCCGATGGAGATCAACTTGAAGAACCCATCAATAACATGCATATGAAGAAGTTTTATGTCTAAAAAAGCAGAAAAATAAAAAAAACAGTAAAAAAGAAGAAAATCCAAAAAAAAAGTGCAAAAGCAGAAAAAATCCAAAAAAAATTTAAAAAGCAGAAAAATCCAAAAAATTGAAAAAGTAGAAAATACAAAAACAATGAAAAATAGCAAAAACAGAGAAAAAAAATCAAATATGAGAAAAAGTGCAACAAAAACAGATGGTGAAAACCTAACAACAGGCGTTATCTGCTAGCTAGCTCTTCCATCTATTAGTTCATGCATCCTTCTGCTTGCATTTCATTTTTCATCAGCGCTATTCATATCCATAAATAATCCTTTGTACATACACAGACATTGCAGGTGATTTCTCACCATTGTTTGGATCATTGGGTATATCATAGTAAATTTTCTTCTAGGCTGGGGGCAACATCATGAACGTAGCTAGGGGCAAAAAATTTCATCATTTAGAGATTCATCAAATAGTAGAACAATAGTTAGACAACTCTTGTCAAGCAAAAACTGAGACACATCCAACGTTGAACACAAGATCAAATTATCAACCATCAAACTATCACATGTCAGTCTAAGCACATCACACACATATCAATGGATGATATATTTTGACTAATCATTTTAACACTTTGGTTCAACTTATCTATCTTGATTTTCACTATCATGATTTTTGAGTGACTCCAGGATGTCTTTGACTAGAGGAACAAGGAAGGAACATGATATTTTTCTTGTTTGTTGTCTGTATATTAATCATTAATATGTGCAAATTTGTCTAAGGACATGATCATTGGAGTATCATCGAAGACATTTCCGATTTGCATATAGAAATGGTCAATACTGCCTGTTTTACACAAGCAACACTCAAGTCAACTTGGTTCAATTATACCATGATGCTTGTGCTAACTTGCAATATTAAAATCTAGGAAAGTAGTGCTAAGGTCATCATGGTTCAATTATACCATCGATGTTTGCACTCACTTCCCACATTTTAAAAAGCTTAATAATGACACAAAGCAATAACCCAGTGTTTGGTTCGATTGCAGCATTGCATTTCATTTGCATTTTCATTTAGCTTGCATTTCATTCTTGCATAGGATCACAAAAGCTCATCTTATCTAAGGTCAAATCTCTCGTAGGAATTATATATGTATCATCATAGGTGTATACACAATCAGAATGATGCTTCATCTCTCTCCAGATGTTGTCGACCCAAAGTGAATCTTATGCTACTCCCTTGAATGTGCCAACATCAACACATCTAAATCTTCCTACAACAGGATATCAACAAAATGCCAGTTCTTTATCCAATCAATCTTATCAATTCTATCAATCCATCTCATCTGATCCATTCTATCATGTCTTATACAAGATGTATCTTTCCTGGAACTAGACGTTTTGATCAAGTCTTATACAGGATATATCATTCCTGAAACCAGGCGCTTTGATCATCTTTGTCTTATATAGGAGGTGTCATTCCTGAAACCAGATTTGATCTTAATCTCATCAATCTAATCAATCTTATCAATTCAATCAAACTCTATCAATCATCACATCAAGAACCACATCACAGTGATCGAAGAACTCACATTTTCATCAACCACAGTTGTAGGAATCAACTAATCGTCTAATCAGGAAATCAATTTTGCAAAGACCCAAACACTCCAAAGGTCAATTATCTCAATTGATCTCTCGAGGGTGCATCATCATATCTCAATTTAGTAATCAATGGCTAGGGCATCCTATCGAACCAATATCACATCGATATCATCAAATTGAGATAATTCTTTGAATCAACGAATCATCACACCTTGCTTCAAAGAGGGGCAAAACGTATACACCTAAAAATGGTCTGAAGATAATTAATTAAATAAACAATTATTTAATTAATCCTCCTTCCCAATTTAATTGAATTCACTAGCAATTTGATTAAATTCCCCCATTCATCTACTTATTAATAAATCTAAGGATTTATTTAATAAGTTCATTTCAATAGTCCCCTTTGATTAATTAATCTAAATTAATTAATCCTCCCCCATTTTAATTCATTCTTCTAGTCCCCTAATTAATTAAAACAAATCAATTTATGAGTTGTTGAAAGTTAATTAGCCTTTTCCTATTAATTGAATTTTTAAATTCAAATTCCCCACATGCCTCCTAACTTCTAACCACCTAACCCAACAACCCCTTAAACTAACCCATTCCACCTAATCCTGGGTTTAACTAACCCTATCCTATCTTGCACATCCTAACCTCCTTATCCTAACCTCCTATGGGTTGGATATCCTCCCCTTGAGACACATGACACTTATGCCACATGTCTCCTCCCTTGGACACTTGCCCTGTTGTGAGCAAGATTCCTTGACACTTGTCACCATAGAATTGACAAGTGTCCCTCCTTCCAAATGTAAGGAAATCACAGTGCGGAAACGCCTTCCTAATGTCCATTAACAGGGAAGAATGCAGTTTAAAACTTTTACAGGACATTAAGAATCATATAGACAAACAAATAGAATCAACACAAAGACAAAACACCAAGAATTACGTGGGAAAACCCTTTTGGGAAAAAACCCACCACCAACAGTTCAACACTTTATTTCCAGTAAATGAATTTACAATAAAGTTTCAGTCTGCAACTACTGGTATTTGTTCTCAAATTCTCACAAACTGGACACTACAATCGGCATACGATAATCAGTTACCTTCACCATAGTTATCCAATGGCTTCATATATCAGATTGTCGATAGTTCATCTAAGCAACTGCACCAATGGTTTGAAGTCTAACTGTCTACGTCGGTCTGCATTCATGAGAAACACAATATCCCACATGCACTAGGAAGTCGGGTTGGTTCGTATTCATATACACCGACAAGACCATCTTCAATGTCCAAGTGTTTATCTTTTAGATCCGGTTCGAGCGTACACCCGTAGTCAGTCTCTACTCCACTTGCTCGACCTCTAGCTCGCATCTTTGCCAGTCTGTCACAGACTCACCTCCGGAATGAAGCTCTTCTTTGTCACTAGGTCGCGATGAAAATTCTAACGAGCAATTTCCCATTGCGACCTAGGGACCACCGTCGGATCTTTTGTGATCGCCATCTGATCATCTATGATCTGTTCAACCTTTAACTCGCCTTAGCCACTCTCCTATTGGGTCCCATCAGTTGGTCGCCATGTCGCGAGGGATAACATTTCGGGCACCTCACAACCTCGGTACAGCGACAGCCGCTGATAGTCCTAGAATTTTACTCCATCGTTGATCTTCCTCAGATCTGTCATTGGATCTTATCGATTTGCACGACCCTTATCTCACCTGGGCCGCTCACTTATGCCACGTGTCACTTCCTGATTGGCTCCAGAGTCCCTGTCCTGCGACCTTAGCATGACCTCACTATCCGCTGGAATGAAGCTCTTCTTTATCGCTGGGTCGCGATGGATATTCTATCAAGCAGTTTCTCATCGTGACCTAGCGACCACCATTGGATCAACCTTGATCTGCTCGACCGTTATCTCACTTGAGTTGCTCTCTTGTCGGGCCCCACCACTTGGTCGCCAAGCTGCGATGGATAACATTTGTGCATCTCGCCACAATGATATAGCGACAGTCGTTGATCCACCTTCAACCTGCACGGTCTTTAAGAAGCTTCTTTTTGCACGTGCTTTGTCGCCAAGTCGTGGGGAATAACTTTCAATCATATTCCCATCGCGGTATAGCGACAACCATTGGATCATCTCGGACTTGCTCACCCGATAGCCGATCACAAGAAGAGGGTTCCATCGGCCCATCGACAAGAGTCACACTGACATCTGTTCCATTGGGATAGGTTACTCTGATCAGTCTAAACACAAGTCAAGTTAATTCAAGGCACATTTCCAACAAACTCCCACTTGACGAGGAATTCACTGGATCGATTACCATTCCCGATGTTACTGAGAAACATAGGTATCAAGACCCATAGAATTAGAACACCACCTAAACTTGTGAGTTCTCATAGGTTTTGTCAAAGCATCTGCAACATTTTCCAGAGTGTCTACCTTGTTAAGAATAACTTTTCCATTTTCCACCATGTCACGAACAAAGTGATACTGAACATCAATATGCTTCGATCTAGCATGGAAAGTAGGATTCTTCGCCAAACATATGGCACTCTGACTGTCACTCCAAATTTCAACCTGCCCTACATCAAAACCAATATCTGAACTCAAACGCCTAAGCCAGACAACTTCTTTACAAGCATGTGTGGCCGCCATGTATTTTGCCTCTGTAGTGGACAAAGCGACTACAGATTGCCGCTTGCTCATCCAAGTAATTGCTCCACCATTCATGACAAAAACATATCCACTGGTGGATCTTCTGTTGTCTATGTCTCCTACCCAATCAAAATCCACAAAACCACATACATTGAGAGTTTTCTTTGAATCATCAGAATGACCATGATAGCACATAACAAAATCTAAAGTTCCCTTCAGATATCTAAACACCCTCTTTACAACATCCCAATGCAGCCTTTCTGGATTCGACTTAAACCTGCTAAGTACTCCCACTGGTTGGGAAAAGTCTGGTCTCATACAGACCATAGCATACATCAAGCTGCCAATAGCACTTGCATAAGGTAAACTTTTCATGTCTTCTATCTCTTTTGGAGATTTCAGACTGTCGAGCACTGACAGCTTAGTTCCCTGCAAGATGGGAACAACCTGTGATTTACAGTCAGACATATGAAACCTGTCAAGAACATTGGTTATATACTTTCTCTAGCTGAGCCAAAGTTTCCTCTTAGATCTTTTCCTTTTGATCTCCATTCCCAGAATGTAATTTGCTGCTCCTAAGTCCATTTCCAATTTCATAGATATCTGAGATTTTAAATCTGAGATCATACCTTTTGTATTTCCTATGAACAACATGTTGTCTGCATACAAAGATATGATAAGAATCCTATCACTTTTAGTTTTGTAGTAAACACAATGATCAACTTTTGATCTCACAAATCCCAAAGACAAAACAAATGTATCATACTTTTGATACCACATTCTGGGAGGCTGTTTCAAACCATACAAAGAATTCTTGAGTCTGCATACCAAATGTTCTTTACCTTTTTCCACAAAGTGCTCTGGCTGAGACATATAAATTTGTTCTTCAAGATCACCATGAAGAAATGCTGTCTTCACATCCATCTGCTCAATCTCCCAATCATATGCTGCTGCAAGTGACAAGAGAAATCTGATAGATGTCAACTTAGCCACAGGAGAAAAGATCTCTCCATAGTCAATACCTTCCTTTTGAGAATACCCCTTTGCAACCAATCTTGCTTTGTACTTGTCAATGCTGCCATCTAGACCATACTTCTTTTTGAACACCCACTTGTAGCCTACAGGCTTTCTGCCTTTAGGCAATGACACCAAATCCCAAGTTCCATTTTTATCCAATGATGACATTTCATCATTCATGGCTTCCAACCAAGAATCTAAATAAGGCATTTTAATAGATTCTTTGACAGTCCTAGGCTCATCAGTATCTACAAGTAAAGCATAAGCACAATTAACATTCAACATAGAGTAACAATACTTATTAGGTGTATACCTATTAGGTTGTCGCCTCTCTCGAGTAGATCTTCTCAACTTTGGTGTTGAGACTTCTTGAGGTTCAATAGGGGGCTCATCATCATGTTCTTCTTCAGAACTACTTGGACTACTTGAACTCTCCTCATCTTCAAGTATCTCTGGAGATTCTTCCTTAGCTGGAGGAATTTCAACTCAACTTCCCCTTGCTTTCCTATGTTGTGATCTAGTGATATAGGTTTCAGCTCATGAAAAATCACACTTCTACTGTATATAACCTTACCAGTCATTGGATTCCAAAGTTTGTATCCTTTCACACCAACTCCATAGCCAATGAAGATGCATTTCATAGCTTTTTTATCCAACTTAGATCTATTAAAATCAGGCACATGAGCATATGCCTCTACACCAAAAACACGAAGGTGCCTTAAAGAAGGTTTTGTTAGGTCCAACTAGGAAAGCTAATGTACTGAGAGGGGAGGGGTGAATCAGTACTTCAAAACTTTTCTCCAAAAGGAATCTTATTGATAAACATAAATTGTAAACTACTGATCTCATAATATAAAACTAACACATAATTATAGAAATAACATTCATACACATTTCACTCCATAACACAAATATTTTGGTTACGCAGAAACTCTTTGTTAGAGAAAAAAACTGTGGTGGGGATGGCACCCACAACTTCACTACTGCAATAATAAAGGTTGCTCGATTAGAGCTACATGTTTAGCTATTTCTGATAGCTTACCCTGTTAGGAGTATCAAGATCTTTTAGATCTACCTTGCTAAAGGATTTTACAACACTTATACAAAATGTTGCACCTGGTTAAAGGCTTTAAAATTTATAGACTTTGTTAGAGTCTTTTACCCTATTAAAGGTTTCTATTACAACTCAAATGATTCAATAAAATCTTTACAAATATCCGCAACTTCACATCTGAAATGTTATAGTAGATTCTATGTGCTCAATATGAAATTACCTTGCTCATAGCATACTTTGGTAATAGATAAATCAACTCGGTAAACCCTTCTATTTACTTTGTCACTTGAATTGTTCTTTGAAGACTTTCTCGATGACCTCTGAATATCTATGTCAGTCATAGCAGTCACAACTCAATGTGTCCTCTTATGATTTTCCTTTTTAACTTCTTCTATCACACATGTCTCTCTCCTTTTGATTCTCAAATCACTTTGTATAAATAGATCTCTGGGACGGTGATCTTGTTCATGCTTCAATCTTACAAACAAGATTCATCGAATGAATAATCATAGAAATTATTTCATTGGATAAACTTCCTCGAAATCACACAAAATCTTGAAGTGCAATTCCCTATGTGATAACGATTCCCTGTTCCTCGATTCTTGTAACACATTTCCACACATGTGTCCAGGTTCATTGAATCTGGTAACATGTTTCTACTCGGTTCAGATTACTCGGTATACCTTCTTTGTTGCTCGGTAGACATAGAACGTTACATGGTAGACAAATCGGTGTATACTTAACTTTGTGACTCCTTTCTTCTATAACCAATTACTTTAGTGCTTACCGACTGAATATTTCAGTAGTATTAACCAATTAGAGTATATAGGATGAATTTGGACATAGAACTAATGACAACTTAGTAAATAATAACAATCTCCCCTTTTGACATTAGTTTGGTATGTTTGACAAAACTCCTTTCAAAGCCATAACTCAAAATCTATATACTTACAAAATTTGACTAGAATGATAGTATATACAATTGTCAATGAATAGTAACATATTCAAATATATACTCCCCTTATCAATATACTGTAATGCTCCTGGTGATCAATGCTCGGTGTTCTATCCGTGTTCTATGCTCCCCCTGTCAAATTCAACTATACATTCAGATACTCCATTCTGCTCGGTATACTGTACACTCTTATACTTGGTATACTCCCCCTTTTTGACAAACATCTAAAATAGTTACCATTAGGTGGAGGCAACTAGTCAAAAATAGATTTATACTTTGTACTGGCGTCGGTGAGAGCAGTGGAGAGTGCATCCTTGACACTATCCATTAAGGAATTCTAAGCTGTAATATTAGCTAACAGTGAAATCAAACCATCTAAAGTGCTTCCCTCTTGTTGAGTGGATAAGTGGGTAGCTCGGTTGATCTGCTCTTGGACTGATGATAAGTGGGGAATAAGTAAGGTCTGAAGAGTCATGATATCCATCCTTATTTTTTTCTCTTCATTCCAAAGTTCTAACTGTTGAGCCAAAAGAGTTTGCAGCTTGGTATAGAAATTCTGAATAGAATTTGGCTCGACGGTCAATGTATTGGAGAGATTGGTGATCTCTTGTTCAATAACTTTGGTCTTATGCTTGATATCCTTAGTAAATAATAAAAATGTATAGAGCTTTTGAAATAAATAAAGAATATGTTTGAGTTGAGGGGACAACTCAGCAATGAGTCTAACAAGCTTGACTTTACCTACGACAATTGCTTTCTGCACTTCTTCAATCATTTTGGCAATCAACTCTTTGTCCTTCAACTTGCTTAGGTATTTTGATGCGTCTACTCCTGATGCTTCTAATTTAGTGAGTAGCTCATCCAGTTGCATATGGAGGGAAGCATCTTTATTCACAGTAGCTTCAGGTAGCATGTCTGTCAATAATTCTTTAACCTTCTGAAGTACTCGATTCTTCTTCTGAATAGCCATTTGTCTTTCTTATTCTGCTTTGGCTTTACATAGTTCTCCGAATTCAATAAGTGCTTGCCCTTTTAGTTTTGAAATGTCCATGTTTGGAAACACAATAGGTTTTGACAGATCTATTTTGAAACTATGCTTCTTCACCTTCTTTTCTTTGGATGAAGAGGCTTTCACCGATTGAACGAGTACAATGGCTTTGGAGGCTTGATCACTCTCGGTAGGTTGCTCGGTAGAGACAACACTTTTGTCAGTTTCCTTAGCCTCTAATGTGTCCTTCGGTGATTCTTTTCTTGGGGCCTCAGTGGCAATAGTTTCAGTGCATGCAGGTGCTTGAGAAGTCTGTTCCCCGGTGGCCTGAGAAGTAGATTCTCCTTTTGTAGACTGTTGACCCTCTTTTCCTTGATCAGTGTCCTAAGGTTTCTCGGTTGAAACTTTCCGAGTTACAGGAGGATAGGACTTGACTTGTTCCAAAACTGATTCACTAGATACCAGTTTGGCATAGGCATTTCCTTCTATCATCTCTTGTTCTGGTTCCTCAGTGTCCATGCCATCCTCATCTTGTTGAATAGTTGAAGCAGGATCTTGCTCTATAATGTCAACTATTTCAACTTCACCTTGAGTTTCTTCAGTCTGAATTCTGAAGATTCCTTGCCATTTTTCTTTTGTTTCCTTTTCGACTTCCAGATAAAGTCCATTCATCATTTTCAAGGCTCTATGCTTGACTTGAAAGTTTGTCTGGTAGTTTTTCAAATGATTTCTAATATCATCTACCGACATGTTTGGAAAGAGATGTACTAAAACTCTTTCTCTTATCTGCTTCTCCGAGTCCATAGCATATTTCCATCTGTTGTCAATGTGAGAATATAATGCATTTGGAAGAAAATTACTTACTTCCAATGGAACTACTTGGAATTTAAGAAGTGTACATACAACTGACTCTTCTATTTGTCTCTTTTCTTCTTCTGTCCGGGAGTCATATTTTACATACCTGAATGACCCAAATCCACCATATTGTTTCAATTTGGCACAAAAGTTGTCAACACCGTGTACATCTTCCTTGGTGCTTTTAACAATCTGAAATTTATTTTTGTCTTCAGACTTTGTGTCACTTGACTCCTTATTTAAAATGAATCTCCTGGTCAATTTTTTATAAGTCTTTGTAACTTTAGGCAGTTCAACCTTTTTCTATTTCTTACCGGGTGACACTACAGATGATCTAGTGTTAGGGCGCTTCACTGGAGGAGTCAGTGATACCTTTGGTGTATCCTGTTTCTTCCTTTTCAATATTTTTCCCTTTGGCAACTCGGTGCTCAGAGTAATTACTACTTCTTGGGCCTCAGATTCTTCCTCAATTGTGAGTTGATCACTCTTTATAGGAGTGGAGGTAGAACCTTCTCCAAATTTCTCAGTTAGCACTTTGATCATTTTAGTGGCTTTCCTTGTAGCCTTTGGTACAACTATGCTCATTTTTACTTTTTCTTTGACCTCTTCATAGGTACCATACCTGATCTCGATAGCATGCCTTGGAAGTGACAGAAAGACATCTATCTGCTATTGAGAAATATCAAGATCCATCTCATAACCCATGGACGGTAGAGATTGAGTTCTAGGGTCTACTGCATTAACATAATAGTAGTCGGTGTCTACTTCAAAACATATATCATTCTTATATTTTTCCACTAATTGAGGTGGGATTCTGTACCTGTTATGCATCTTTTCTTGAAATTTGCTGAAGTAGTCATCCATTATCTCATTGAAATTATCACCTAATTGATTAATAAAGTCATTTATTTGATGGGTGATTGGTCGGTGTAATTCCCAAACTATGTTACTGACCGATGGGAAGAATTTTTGAAAATAGAAAAACATGCACACTAAGAGTGACCCAAACTTTAGTGTGTTTGCCGAGTTATTCTTCTTAGGTTTCCTTATAGTGTTGAGATTTTCAAATAGGTTTTTCAACAACACTTCACATAGATCAATTTTCATACCCTTTTTCACAATCTTGTAGGCCAGATCTACAGCTGCACAAGGTACACTGTTTTCTCTTGCCGATTGAAAGAATCAATAACCGATGACTCTAATTGCAAACTTTAGCTCTGCATCAATAACATTATTCAATTTAAGACCTCTGCAATCAGACTCAACTCCGGTTAAGGTTATCAATTCCTTTTGTGAAATCATTTTTTGTGCTTGGGCATGGTCGTAGATAGGGTATCCGGTTATTATGTGAATGATATCCTTGGTGATTTTGAACGGTTTCTCCTCTAACCACATAAAGTCATCATGAACTCTGCTCAAAACAAATTTAACCCACTGGGGTTTGAAGACTCGAGGGTAGGTTAGGGCTTCGGTCAATCCCTTGACTTTGATATGCTCATACTTGCTATCTAGGATTCCATCGGTGCATAACTCATCATACATTTCTTTGATCTCGGTATGACCTAGCTCTTCAACACGACACTTAGTGTAGAATCTGACATCTTCAACCAATAGAACCCTATCCAGAATAAGAGAAAATGCAGTTTTCTCATCGGGTTCAGATGCAACTTTGGGAGGTAAGGAATACTTCAGTTAGGGCTTCTCAATATTCTCAACTACAATAGGTTTCTGCAACTTAGGAGCAATTTTAAATTTCTATTTCTACTAACGAAAGAGCTTAGGGTTTTAACTAACTAGAAATTGCTTTCGACTTAGTAAATATAATGTAGATGCTCACAACTGATATTGATCAGTTAATTGGGTTGAAAATGTGTTTGAGATTGCTGTATAAATACCTTGAAATTCGCTCAGGAGTTGTTTGATTGCCTTTGAATCGCTTAGCTCTTCTCTTTTGATAACTGGTAAGTGTAAAATGACCTCGCAAAGAAATTTAAGTACACATTTTACCTTATCGGACTTTGTGCGGTTAGGTAAGAAAACATTAAATGCACTCAGTTCCACTAAACCGATTAACTTCCTTTTATGCTTTTACTGACTACACAGGTTTCCTGCACTTACCGACTTCTCTGGTACTCCAAAAGACTAGATAGAATTTTAAACTTGCTAATGCATCTTAGCTATGCAGATTTTGAAATTAAGTACATGATAAAATAGGAACTGTTAAGATCTAACCTTGAGAGAATGCAGCCCCTTCATACCTTTACTGATTAATTCGAAGTAGAGGCACCTAACTCGGTAGGTAAGGTGCTTTCTTCATTTTCTGGCTCAATTTCCTTCTTTTTCCAGACTTTCTATAGTTTGATTTTTATTTCTTCAATATCTCCTCTGGGTTGATCTCTGCAATCTTTAGCCAAGTGTCCAACTTTATGACAATGAAAGCATGCCATACCAGGATTTCTCCATAATCTTCGGTGGTTCATTCCAAACCTTATCATGCAGTTGGCACTTATATGTCCATATCTTCCACAACATTCACACCATATTCTTGTATTGTAATCCCATGGTACTACAGTATACTGTCAGTTAAGATATGTGTGAATTCGGTAGCTTCTAGTATTTTCTCGATGTGAAGACCTCATATAGTTTTTGCTTAAACCAACACTTCTCGGTACTGTGTCCATATCTATTGCAATTTTTGCAATACCCTTTGAATTTTGCCTTCTGAAAATTGCTAGTAGCCTTTGTCCTACATTGTTTAGATGTGTGACCATACTTATTGCAATTGTAACAATAACCATCAGACCTAGTGACATTCGGTTGCTTATCTTTTCTAATTTAACACATGTTGGCAGTATGTCCTTGTTTTCCATAGTAGTTGCAGATAGGCTTCTTTTCATTGATGTTCTCCTTGTTTCCAGCTTGCTTTGATGATTCCCCTCTCTTAGTGGTGTTGATTCCTTTCTTAGTAGAGTTTTTTCTTTTATAACCGAGTCTTGCATCTTTGTTGGGTCTTGTTATATTTAGTTGCTCATCTAACATTCTTGATGCTCCATAACTTTTCTTCAGTGTTTCTTTTTATTTCTTCTCTGCTTCAAGTTCATTGGTCAATATTGATAATTCAAGTTTCAATGCTTGATTCTCATTTTCTTTTAGATTTGCTTCATGATGTCCATAACCCAATTGATCAGAAATATTATGTTGAATTCCAGTCATTCTTGCGATTTCATCATTGTTTTCAAACATTAATGCTTCTAGCTGTTGTTTTTTTCCTTTCCATGTCTCTTATGTTATCCTTAGTTGTTCTTAATGCATCAAGATTTTCAGTCATCTGTGTGCTGAAATGTTCATGTTCTCTTTTCATTGCTTTCAACTGTTCAGTCAGTGCTTTGTTCTTTTCTTTCAGTTCTCCAATCATTTATTCAGTCTTCTTCTGATATACTGTTCTCAGATGATGTTTCAATTTGTTCCACCAACTCTTGTGAGTCCTGTAAATCATCAGACAACCTTCTTACTTTCAGTGATCTTTGCATTTGTCTCTGCATATCTGCAATCACTTGGTTAGCATGATCCAATTCTTCTTGAAGATTCACAATCCTCTGAGATTGTTTGTAGCCTTCCATTGATAAGATCTTTCTCTTTAGGCTGTTAAACCCTTTTCCAAGATTGAAGCTCTGATACCAATTGTTAGGTCCAACTAGGAAAGCTAATGTACTGAGAGGGGAGGGGTGAATCATTACTTCAAAAATTTTCTCCAAAAGCAATCTTACTGATAAACATAAATTGTAAACTGCTGATCTCATAATATTAAACTAACACATAATTATAGAAATAACATTCATACACATTTCACTCCATAACACAAATATTTTGGTTACGCAGAAACTCTTTGTTAGAGAGAAAAATTGCGGTGGGGATGGCACCCACAACTTCACTACTACAATAATAAAGGTTGCTCAGTTAGAGCTACATGTTTAGCTATTTTTGATAGCTTACCCTATTAGGAGTATCAAGATCTTTTAGATCTACCTTGCTAAAGGATTTTACAACACTTATACAAAATGCTGCACCTGGTTAAAGGCTTTACAATTTATAGACTTTGTTAGATTCTTTTACCCTATTAAAGGTTTCTATTACAACTCAAATGATTCAATAAAATCTTTACAAATATCTGCAACTTTACATCTGAAATATTATAGTAGATTCTATGTGCTTAATATGAAATTACCTTGCTCATAGCATACCTCGGTAATAGATAAATCAACTTGGTAAACCCTTATGTTTACTCTATCCCTTGAACTGTTCTCTGAAGACTTTCTCGGTGACCTCTGAATATCTCTGTCAATCGTAGCAGTCACAACTCAATGTGTCCTCTTATGATTTTCCTTTTTAACTTCTTCTATCACACATGTCTCTCTCCTTTTGATTCTCAAATCACTTTGTATAAATAGATCTCTGGGACGGTGATCTTGTTCATGCTTCGATCTTACAAACAAGATTCATTGAATGAATAATCATAGGAATTATTTCATTGGATAAACTTCCTCAAAATCATACAAAATCTTGAAGTGCAATTCCCTATGTGATAACGGTTCCCTGTTCCTCGATTATTGTAACACGTTTCCACACATGTGTCCAGGTTCATTGAATCTGGTAACACATTTCTACTCAGTTCAGATTACTTGGTATACCTTCTTTGCTGCTCGGTAGACATAGAACGTTACTCGGTAGACAGCTCGGTGTATACTTAACTCTATGACTCCTTTCTTCTGTAACCGACTGCTTTAGTGCTTACTGACTGAATATTTCGGTAGTATTAACCGACTAGAGTATATAGGATGACTTTGGACATAGAACTAATGACAAATTAGTAAATAATAACAGGTTTCTTACCAGACCATGCTTCCATAGGTGTTTTTCAACCAATACTAAAGTAGGAGAACGATTCAACAAGTAACATCCTATAGCAACTGCTTCAGCCCATAATTTTTGTTCCAGCCCAGCTCCTCTCAACATGCTTCTTTCTTTCTCCTTTAAAGACCAATTCAACCTTTCAACAACTCGATTTTATTGTGGAGTGTAAGGTATAGTCTTATGTCTCTTAATTCCATGATCAACATAGTACTTGTCGAAATATGCACTACAATATTTACCACCATTGTCTGTTCTTAAACATTTAATCCTTCTCCCAGTCTGATTTTCAACAAGGTTCTTAAAATCCTTAAACCGACTTAACACTTCTGATTTACTTTTAAGAAAGTACACAAATGCCCTTCTTGAATAATCATCTACAAAAGATACATACTACTTAGATTTAGACAGAGAAGGAACATCCACTAGACCAAACACATTAGAGTGAACATAATCCAAAATGTCAGAAGACTTATGAGAACTGGAATAAAACTGAACACGGTTATGTTTTACATATATGCAGTGTTCGCAGAAATCAAACTCAAAACTATAATCATGCATACCTTCAGCCAGATTCTTATTCTTCAAAGCTTTTAAACCTTTTTCACCTATGTGGCCTAACCTATTATGCCAAAGCATTCTTTTCTTAGCAGGAAGTTTAGTTTCCAATGAATTAGCATTATGCATCATTACAGTTGTCTTAACAGACTTTTTCAGAGGTTACATTACAACATATAGGTTCAACATTTAACTTATACAATGTACCAATGTGATCACCCTTTTATAATACAATGGAACCCCTAGTCATCTTGCAACCACCAGATACAAATGTAACTTGTACTCTAGCATCATTAAGTTTACTTACAGAGAGAAGGTTTCTTGCCAGACCTGGTATATGAAGAACTCCATTGATCCCCTTCACTCTACCATCTGGGAATTGAATTTTAATTCTGCCTCTCCCTACAATCTCCAACATAGAATCACTAGCCAAGTATACCTTTCCACCAACATACGGTTCATACTTCGAGAACCACTCCTTGTGGGAGGTCATGTGAAAATATTCACTAGAATCTACTAACCAGGTGTCATCTGACGTAGGCACTACCAGGTCTACTACAAATGCATCTGCATCACTCTAAGAAGATTCACTATCATAATACTTCTTCTTCTTCTCCTGCTCCTTGCAATCCTTTTGGATATGCCCTTTTTTCTCACAGTTCCAGCACTTCACCTTTGACTTCTTGCCTGGAGATTTTGATCTCTCTTGAGACTTGGACTTCTTTCCTTTCTTCTTGTCTTTGTCCTTCGGTCTGCCTTGAACAAAGAGTGCATCTTTTGTCATCTTAGAAAAATTCTTTCTCATTTCTTCTGACAAAAGAGTATTAACCACAGTATCCATCTTGAACTGGGTCGTAGTACTACCATTAGCCATCACTAAGTGATCCCAAGAGTTAGGCAATGAACACAACAACAACATGCAACGTTCTTCTTCCTAAATGGTCACACCAATAGAAGTTAACTATGCAAGAACCATGTTGAATGCATTCAAATGGTCTGCCAATGGTGTTCCTACATCCATCTTCATAGAGTACAACTTCTTCCTCAAGAAAAGTTTATTCACCAAGGATTTGCCTTGATAAATATCTCCCAACTTATTCCAAAGAAGATGTCCAGTTTTCTCCTCATGGACGTTTAACAGAACAGAATCAACAAGACATAGCCTGATTAGACCCCTTGCCTTCCGGTCAGCTAATTCCCAATCCTCTTGCTTCATGCCTATAGGTTTCTGCCTAGACATAGCAATCCAAAGGTCTCAGTCGACCAACAAGTCTTCCATCTTCAGTTTCCATAGTTCGAAATTGGAACCATTAAATTTTTCCATGTCTATGCACCCTGAGGTGCTCGCCATCTTAACCTGTAAAACAAACAAGTAGACACTCTGCAAGACTCCCACTGAAACAAAACTGACACAAAAAACCAACCCTACCCAACAAGGATAACAAAATGGGCCAAGCTCTGATACCACTTGTAAGGAAAGCACAGTACGGAAATGCTTTCCTAATGTCAATTAATAGGGAAGAATGCAGTTTAAAACTTTTACATGATGTTAAGAATCATATAGACGAACAAATAAAATCAACAAAGAGACAGAACACCAAGAATTATGTGGGAAAACCCTTTCGGGAAAAAACCCACCACCAACTGTTGAACACTTTATTTCCAGTAAATGAATTTACAATAAAGTTTCAGTCTTCAACTACTGTTATTCATTCTTAGATTCTTACGAACTAAACACTACAATCAACATACGATAATCAGTTACCTTCACCATAGTTATCTAATGTCTTCGTATATCAGATTGTCGATAGTTCATCTGAGCAACTGCACCAACAGTTTGAAGTCTAACCATCTACGTCAGTCTGCATTCATGAGAAACACAATATCCCACATGCACCAGGAAGTCAGGTAGGTTCCTATTCATATAGATTGACAATACCATCTTCAATGTCCAAGTGTTTATCTTTTGGACTCCGGTTCGAGCGCACACCCGTAGTCGGTCTTTACTCCACTTGCTTGACCTCTAGCTTGCATCTTTTCTAGTCTGTCACGGAGTCACCACCAGAATGAAGCTCTTTTTTGTCATTGGGTCGCGATGAAAAGTCTAACGAGCAATTTACCATCGCGACCTAGTGACCACCGTCAGATCTTCTGTGATCATCGTCTGATCATCTGCGATCTGCTCAACCTTTAACTTGCCTTAGCCGCTCTCTTGCCAGGTCCCACTACTTGGTCGCCATGTCGCGAGGGATGACATTTCGGGCACCTCACAACCTTGGTACAATGACAACCGCTGATAGTCCCAAAATTTTACTCCACCGTTGATCTTCCTCGGATCTGCCGTTGGATCTTCTTGATTTGCATGACCCTTATCTCACTTAGGCTGCTCACTTATGCCACGTATCACTTTTTGATTGGATCTGGAGTCCCTGCCCTATCACCTTAGCATGGCCTCACTATCTGTCGAAATGAAGCTCTTCTTTGTCACTGGGTCGCGATGGATATTCTATCGAGCAGTTTCCCATCGCGACCTAGCGACCACCATTGGATCAACCTTGATCTGCTCGACCATTATCTCACCTAAGCTACTCTCTTGCCAGGCCCCACCACTTGGTCGCCAATTCATGATGGATAATGTTCGTGCATCTCGCCATAGCGGTATAGTGATAGTCGTTGATCCACCTTCAACCTGCATGGTCTTTAACTCACTTCTTTTTTCACGTGCTTTGTCACCAAGCTGTGGGGAATAACTTTCGATCATCTTCCTATCGTGGTATAGCGACAACCGTTGGATCATCTCAGACTTGCTTACCCAATAGCTGATCATAAGAAGAGGGTTCCATCAGCCCATCGACAAGAGTCACACTGACAACTGTTCCATCGGGATAGGTTACTCTGATAAGTCTAAACACAAGTCAAGTTAATTTGAGGCACATTTCCAACAAACTCCCACTTGACGAGGAATTCACTGGACCGATTGCCATTCTAGACATTACTGAGAAACATAGGTATCAAGACCCATAGAATTAGAACACTGGTTACAGTCATGGTTTTCCCCTTCTCGATCTTCTCTTTTACTTTGTCAATCGAAGTCGTAAGATCCTAAGTCCAGTGGGGGCTTGGTGCATCTTGCCTCCTTGATTTGGCAGAAGTCTTTCAATCTTGTTTCCTTGTACTTCACTGACATTATTGGCATACACTTATACTCCCGCTAAAGTAGGGGCTAAATGTAGTGTCATAAATTGTGACCCTTGCAATTTTCAACCACATTAGGGTCCTCACACATGCAAATCAAATCCCTAAGCCTGATCAGAGACCAGAGACTTGCTCGACACCTGAAAACTACATCTTTCTTACCCTCCACACTACCCAAACTGCATCTTGTCCTGGAAAAAAAGGTAGGACAGGGGTGTGATGCCCCTGTCCCTGCCCTATTTTGGTGCAAGACCCTTTCCAATTGTGCTTTGGTGGTTGTGCATTGAGCGAGAAAACTCCCCTAGTGTTGGCCTGTGACGGAAAATCAGTCAGTTAATCCTAATTGACAAGTATATAAGTCATATTTGTCCTCCCATTTTGATAGAGGACAGATACATGAGATCACACATTCAAGCATTCAAGAGCATTCAAGCATTCCTTTCCAACATTGAGCATTTTCAAGTCTTCTTTCAAGGCTAGGTGTTGCATTCATGTCAAGGATTCAACCATTCAAGAGGAGATTCATTCCAACATTCAACTTCATACAAACAATTCTATCAACATTTCTATCACAACCTCCCTTGAGGTGATTTACATTTTAGTCTTTCATTTATATTTACTTGCAATTAATTTCTTTCATCATTTAGTTAATTCCAAAATTGGGGTTTAACCTGTAGGCAAACCCCCAATCCAAACCCCTTTTCCTCTCTTTTCTATGTAGATTGTAGATGTGTAGTTGTACTTTCAAATTTGGAATCCATTTGTAGAGGCGGAAAAACCCTTTTTGTTTCACGGATTTTTCAGAGGACTGTGTACACTTTTGCCATGGTCCAGGCAACTTTTTTTCAAATTCGCAGGACGACTTCATCTCGACATATTATTGCCAGATCCAGGTGCACAACTTTATCCTATGCTTCTATTTGAGTTATAATCAGATCTTTATCACTTTTCCACTTGGTCATAAGCACACAATTCAATCAATTCAAATCTCATTCCAGAAGAGGGGATTAACTTACCATTCTTATATCACTCAGAATTCAATCTCCTTCTCTGGAGGTCGAATCTAGTGCATTTTCCCCTCTTCCATGTAATGTGTGAAAAGTGTTTGAAGGGAAATCCGAAGTGAAACTTTCATCTCTCCTCGGAGGGAAGAAAATATTTCCTCTAGATCTCTCATTCGCTCATTTTTCCCCAAATTATAGTTGCAATTATCCCTTTCTATGAGTTCATTGTTTCTTTTTTGCCATGTAAACTCTTTATCAGTACTTTGTGGTGGCTGTCTTTCAAAGACTGTCCTCCATTCTATAAGCTTTGTATTGTATCATCTTTGATTTGATGGTAATGTTCAACCTTAAAGATATTGTCCCTTTTTGAAACCCTTCATACATTTGATGTCACTATTCTTCTCATAACTATGCTTTGCTTTAAATACTGCATCTCACTGTTATGAACATAACTCTTAATGCATTTTTGTTTTATGAATGATTAGGACCTTGGGCTATGATCATGGTAGTGCTCATGTTCTCTCATACAAGCTACTCTTAAACATGTGAAATAAATTTTTATCTCATAACAATTACCCCTATTGATCTTTCCTTAGACTGTTCACTAGTTGTATTCATGACATGTGACTATCATTTTTTGGGTTCTCCAGTCTTTGTCTCTGATTTTTTGATAGTGAGTAGATTTCTAAGCCTATATTTTACTGCTTTCTAAAGTATAAGGGCTCTAAAGGTTTTTATTTCCCTCTGACCTTCACTACCTTACATATGCATGTAGATCTTTGTCATGCCATGGTGCTATTTCAAAGATGTTGCTTCTATGATGTTATGTCTAAAGGAACCATGACAAACCTTTCTTTCATACTGCCTTGTGACAGTCACCTCACTGTCTAGCTATACTATTCTAGGTATTTTCCTATTGTCTTTTAGGCCTATGTTGGGATTGAACTATAAGGTCCTTAGAAATGATCATAGACCTCTGCACCTTTATGACACCATTACTTAGGTAAGCATAAAGTATGATTTTTGTCTAAATTCTACAGTGAGAATATAACCTCTGTGTACCTTCATAATCTGTTATATTCATTGTCTTTTTCTATTAGTATATTATGACTCTTGCTTTATGGGATTGTGCAACACTTATCTCTTGACCCTAATTCATGAACAATATCCTTAGATCTACTCTTTTCTTTTTATCTTAGCCATCTAAGACCCCCCCTTTTATCTACTTTGTTATTGCATTCTATCAAATCTAAGGCAAGTCTGAGACTTGTCCTTGGAGTATTTTTTGGGACTACTATTTTTCACTATATATTCTGTCTTGATCATTCTCTGGACTATCGTTTCTTTGTGAGGACTTTGATAGCATTAATAACAAATCTCTTCTTATGTTCACTACCTATTTCCCTCCAAAGAGTCTCATAGCTCTTAATATTTGTGAACTATATTTTGGTTCTATAACTGTTCTAAAATAGTGGCATTATTTGTGACTGCTATGTCATGGCTTAGTAAAAGACCATGTGACATAGCATGCACTCTTCTCTATTGTTTATTACCTTGCCTACTAATCATGTCTCATCAAAGGTGCTACTGTAGATTGATGAAGTTCTTTGTTCATGGATGAAGACTACTGCTTCTAACCTTTACTCTCTCTAGTATTGTGAAGGTTCTTTAACAAATAATACATATTGCGTTGAATGCATGAACCTATGGCATTTGTCAAGCAACTTTTCAAAGGAATATTATGTTTCAATCTTTTCTTTTGTTTTAAGTCATGGACCGAGTCTTTTGACTTGTAATAGTGTTATCATCCCTTGATCTTTGGGCCTGCAACAATGCCTTGGAATGACCAAGAGGCTTTGATGACCAAGAGACTTATGCCACATAAGACTATTACCTTAGTCTTATCTTTGTCATTTTATGATTGTCCTAGTGTTTTGCTACACCCGCAAAATTTATCATTTCTAACCTTCATTGGCTGAGATAATCTTCAAGGCCTTTTGTTCTAATCAAAACCTTTATCATGTAACTATGAATGGATTCTTTGAAATAAAAAGTGCAAGATGGTCGCATACCCATGATATGTATGAATATTTCTCATCAAATGGCCTTGAAAGTTCCACAACATGTAGATTCCAGCCCAACACAGATCTTGCTTGAACACTCCTATTAACTTGTCCTTAAACTACTCTTTCAACAATTTTGAGCTACCCTTATTATGCATACATCTTTTACATGGTTCAGATCAATGCTCATTTGTGGCTTCTTTGGCGGTTCTTGAAGATAGAACAAGGTCTCAAAAGGATTTGTATGAAATCTTTTGTGCATTAAACTTCATTTCCACAATGAAAGTATAAGATTAGAAGGAGAACTCGATGTGAGGTTGAAGTGAAACCCTAAATGCACACGAAGAGTATAGTTTTAAACCTCTAATTCTCTCCAAGTCATTAAATGAACTTTACTTTGACTTCATTTAACATGGGTAATATGGTTTTATGATAGCCTCAAATCAAAAAGGTGGAGAGAATTAAGCTTTAAACCCATCCTTATTAAACCAAGAAATGTGATTAAAATTTTTGACCCTTATTATCAATCATAAAAAAAAGTTCTTCAAATTTATAAGCTCTTTTGACAAGTGAACTATTTTTGCCATGAAGGTAAAAATAGGTAACAATTAGTAAATTAATATATCTTAATAAAAATTAATTTAAGATGTGATGCCCACCTATTAATTTAAACATGTGTATTAGGTGGTGATGCAATAATTAACTACTCAAAAAAAAATTGTATCTTAAAATATCAAACATTATTTTTAAAAAGAACTATTTTATTTTGACATATCATACAAATTTTACCTTTGATACAGATGCAAGTGTACAAGTTGTTGCAAGAGAGGTCGATGATATACCACCCTATGGCATTATATGTTGAAATGCATAATGTTTGTATCAATTTAATTCAATCTATAATAAAAATCTATTTACATTTACAATTTTTTTTTTGTTATCCTTAGGGTATCCCCGCTACTCAGCCCAACGCTCAAACCTAGAACCTTGGCTTGGCCATCAACAACCAAGTTTGGGGCTCGGGAGAGAGGCAAGTTGAGGTGAGACTAGTCTCTGGGGCCACGCGACATTCAACACTCGCCCCCTAGTGTGCGTGATAGAAAAATTCATGGGCCGGGGAGTTGAACCCAAGACCTCGGGGAACAAACCCAAGACTCAAGCCAACTCCGCTAGCCCACGGGGGGCTACATTTATAAATTTTAACTAAATGTTATAAATTCAAATCAACATACTTATGTTTGAACACCACACACTTGACCAACAATCCATAAGTCAACATTGCGTCATATGATTCACCACCTTGATGACCCCCACTACTCCCATAACATCTACATTGACAGTAAGAACATGCATGGGAGGTCAAATCATCTCCACCCTCTACATCACTATCTCTCCCAAAGCATAGATGACAATAGTTTGAGCACGTGTGAGAGCTAGGGACACTAGAGATGTGTGGTTGAGTTGGTGCACCATCATGTGAGGCAAGAGGTTGGGATAATTGTGTGCCATGTGGTATGATAGTATCAGTAAAGCTGGAACTTGTTGGAGATTTTGTATGTCCATAGTCTCCTTGAGGGATACTTGGTCTTCTATTTTGATTTTTATATTGCCATTGAGATCCTGGTCTATGTTGGGCAAAGCATCCACCTCTAACCTGAAACTCCCCCATATCAAAATATTTGAGAATTTGATTAAAGATAAACTCATAGGACAATTTTATGATGAAATAGAGTGACATCTCATAATTACTACAAGGAGGTTGGTCAAAGACCATCCACTACCTATCCTAAAAATTATTTCTTATAGCATCATGATTACACCAATGTATTAGAAACCTCTTTGAATTCAAAGGAAGAAGTTCATTGGTTCTAGGATTAGTAAAAAGAGGACATATTTGTGTTTTTCTTATCTCTTTACTTTTCACTGCATTATATGACAATCTTGTTGCATAATTTATTGATGACATGAATCTCTATAAGTTTTCCATTGATTTATTTGATTAGTAATTGTGTTAACATTTGTTATCCTTGCTTTTGATGTTGAGACATGGGATAGATGATGCTAGTTTGATGTTGAAGCCCTCAACATAGAAATTAATTTATAAATTGTAGCTTTTTTTTGTTCTATATGCCTTAACAAATCATCTTGGCTAAGTTGTCTAGGGTTTCTTGGAGGGGTTGGAGGGTCAACCATCCTAGGGGTTTCCCTAGGTATATCATCATTTAATTTTATTTGAGGGTTAGGTTTTACTATTGAACCCAAAGTAGGACTAAGAGGGGGGGGGGGTGAATCAGTCCAAAAAAAAAATTAATGCGACACATAAACAATTAATCAACAACACACATCCAACACAAGAACACCAAGATTTTCTACGTGGAAAACCCAAACAAGGAAAAACCATGATGAGAACCTGCCCACAAAATATATCCACTATGTATATCAGATTACAATGAAAGGAGCTCACTACTTCAGACTTGCAAACCAAGGCTAATTGCTCTTGGGGCAACACACAAAAAGACTTGCAAAACCCGAAGCTAACTGTAACAGGGCAAGATACAAAATGATCTGAAAAGAAGGATATCCTGATAATGAAGTTGTCCTTGAACTCAACATAAAGTACCAACATTAGCACACAACTCACATCTCAACTGTCAACACTCTGTCTCATATCTCTACCATAGCTTGCATATCATTCAAACATAACTCTTATTTTCTACCCTTCTCTAAATTTCACACACTTCCTTTTGCATTATCTACTTTGTTCTCCCCACTCTGATACTCAACTCAATCTTATACATTCCTTATATACAAGATAGGTCATCAAAGTTTGAACCAAGTCAGTTTAAACAAAAATATACCTTCCAAACCAAAAACACACACACACACACACACACTAATCCCCTCCAGGAGAAAGAGGAGATCAAAACAAATCTTCCATAGATCAAATCATCGATCAAGAATCACCAGAACATAACCAATACACAATGCACCCATATAACTAATTAACAATCAAAACATATTCTTCAATGCAAATAACTCTAATTCGGATCTCCACAGACTACGTTAAGACCCATAACACTTTAGAAAACCTTACACAAGTCATATCTGGATCCAAAGATAGGTCTATCATAGAATATCACAACCAGCTATGAACAACACCATAATATCCAAAGAACACACATATATTTTGGACCACCAAACTATCATATACATGACACCAAAACTATATCCAAAGAAGATAACAATAACAAATAACATCAACAACACTTTCTAGACCCATACACTTCCAAAACAACCAATGAATACCTGAAACATTAACACAACAAGATATCTCTGCACCATAGATATTCTGGATCAACAACTATCCAAAACAACAAGTTTGACATCAATGACAACTACAAAAACAAATACTTCCAATAATATCCCCCTTTGTCATTAATGACAACACTTGACCACACTTGACTAACCTCAAAAATCTACAAATCAATACTACTCTATCAGAAACACTACAAATATTGCTCTATCTCTCCCCTTATCAAAAGAATCTCAAAATTTCTCAATCTCTCCCTCTTTTCCATCAAAGACAAAGGCCACACCAACATTGCACACACCACTTCTCCCCCTAAGAGCAATCACTGCATCAGTCCAGGATAAGAAAATAGGCATGAAAGCACCCCCTAGAAAGATGCATCTCCATAATGCACTTGGCTAGAAGGAGGGGCAATGACCCCAAGCTTCTCCCAAAGAAACTCAAATGTATTCTTTGTGAATGCCTTTGTGAAAATATCCTCAACCTACTCTTTTGTATAAATGCACTCCAATAGAGCTTCCTTCTTAGCAACTTTCTCCCTTAAGTAGTGTTATCTAATTGAAATATGCTTTGTTCTTGAATGCATAAATGGATTGTTCGAAATGTTTATTACAATTTTATTGTCACATATAATAGGAATTTATTTCTCACATGTTACAGGTTGATATCTTTAAGAGTTTGTCTCATCCACATCACTTGAGTACAATAAGATGTCGCTGTAATATACTTTGCTTCAGCAATAGATAGAGAAACTGAATCTTGTTTCTTACTAAACTAGGTGACCAATCTATCCCCTAAAAAGAAAGCACAACCATTAGTACTCTCCCGGCCATCAACACTTCTAGCCCAATCTACATCAGTATACACTTTTAACATGAAGTCTCCACCTTTTTTGTACCAAAGTCCACAGTACCTTTCAAATATTTGAAAATTCTTTTCACAACTTACTCATGTGTCACCTTCAAGTTTGCCTGAAATCTAGCTACGAAACAAATGACCTGCATGATATTTGGCCTAGACGTAGTCAAAAACAACAATCCACCAATCATCAACCTGTACTTCTTTTGTTCAGCCTTCAAAGACTCATCATTTTTTCTCAACTTGCATCCAATGGTTAAAGGAGTTGTAATCAATTGGCAATTATCAAAACCAAATTTATTCAACATCTCTTTGACAAAATTGCTTTGTGAGATAAAAATTCTATTTCTAGATTAACTTGTAACCCAAGAAAGAAAGACAACTCACCAATCATTGACATTTGAATTTTTTTTTGCATCTCTTTAACAAACTCTTTAGATAAACTATCATTTCATCTATATATAATGTCATCAACATAAACTATAACAATTATCAACTTATCTCCATCAATCTTTAAGAAAACATTATTGTCTACTATACCTTTCCTAAAATTATATCAAAACAAATACATGTCTAATACCAGGCTCTAGATGCCTGTTTGAGTCCATACAATGCTTTCTTCAATATGCACACCATATCCGAATCTTGTGTCATTTTTAATCCATCCAGTTGGTCAATGTATATTTCTTCTAGATATCCATTAAAAAATATTGGTTTGACATCCATCTGATAAACTCTAATGTTCTTGTAAGCAAAATATGCAAGAAACATACATATAGCTTCCACCATTGCTAGAAAAGAAAAAGTTTCTTCAAAGTCTATGCCTTCCACCTGAGAGTATCCTTTAATACCCGTCTTTCTTTGTTCCTTGTAACTTGTCCTTTCTCATTTAGCTTATTCTCGAATACCCATTTAGTTCCTATCATATTCTTGTTCACTAGTCTAGGTACCAACTCCCAAGTCTTGTTCTTCTAGATTTGATTTAGTTCATCCTTCATTGCTTTTACCCAACTTTAATCTTTACTTGATTCCTCATAAGTCTTCATCTCAGTCATTGATAGAAAACAGTAATTAGCTTGTTCTTGAGCTCCTGCAATCTTCCTTCATGTCTGAACACCTTTTCTCTTATCTCCAACTATCTGATTTTCTGAATGATGCTTCTGAACATACTTAGTAGGAACTTTTGTCGAGTCTTCTTCTTCTTTTGTTTCCTTCTCCTTGTTCTCTTCCAGGTAACTTGTTTTCTCTAAAATTGCTGGAACAATCTCAACATCAGTATCAGTATTAGGTTCAATCTAATTCCATTCTTCACACGTTTTCACATTTTCACTTTCTACTATTTTGCTTAGCCTTTTGTTGAAATACCAGTAAACATTGTCATTTGTAGCATATCCCAGAAATATCCCTTCATCTACTCTAAAGTCAAAATTCCCAAGATTGTCCTCATTTGTTTTGATATAGCATTTTCTTCCAAATATTTTAAAGTATTTCATAGTAGGCAATCTTCGATTTAATAGTTCATAAAGTGTTTTAGTATGATTTACCTTGAACTGCACCCTATTAAGAAGATACACAACAATATGTATTAATTCTTTCCAATAGAGATTAGTGAGATTAGCATATTTTAACAAAGTCTTAGCCATGTCAATAATAATCCTATTCTTCCTCTCCACTATACCATTTTGCTAAGGAGTCCTCAAAGTAGAAAAGTCCCTTTTAATCCCATGAATTTCACAAAAATTATCAAACTCCCATGAAGTGAATTCTCCTCCTCTATATGATCTTAAGCACTTAATCTTACCACTACTTGATTCTTAACCATGGATTTGAAAACTTTAAATCTATGAAAAGCCTTAGATTTATCCTTTAGAAATGTAACCCAAGTCATTCTAGAAAAATCATCAATAGGTAACATAAAATAGCTTTCTCAATTTAATCTTCGTGTCCTTGTAGGTCCACACAAATATGTATGAATCAACTCTTGTGGTTTCATAGTAGAATACTCCTTATTATTGTATCTCCTCTTTGTTTACTTTCCCAATTGACATTCTTTGCACACAGTATAAATAGGCTTCACAAGTCTAGGTAAATCTCCAACTTCTTCAGATCTACAAATCTTGATCATATTATCAATATTGACATGTCCCATTATTTTGTGGCACAACCAACATTCATTACTCCATGTTAGAAAAGATTTACTCTTATTTCTATCCTTGATGTAGTATACATTTCCACCTGTTCTAACTCCTTTTGCAACCCTTTTACTAATATTCTCTTTTCTAATCACACATTCAATGCTACTGAACAAAAATTCATAGCCTTTTCTACACATTCGACTAACACTTAACAAACTATGTCTTAAACCTTCAACATAATAAACATCATTAGTTTTATGCTTACCATCAAGAAAAACACTTCCAATACCTCGAATAGATGCTCCATCTTCTCTAGCAAATTTCACTAATCCACCATCATATTTCTTGAGATTAATAAACCCGTCTTTATCACCGATCATATGATTTGAACATTCAAAGTCAATAATTCATGTATTTAGTTCTATCTTAGCATGCAATGCAGTCTTGACTATCTTCTCCTCTTCCAGTTTCTTCAAGACATTTTCCTTATCTTCAATTGCTAGAAACAAGGATTCTTCATTAAAGTCATGATCAAATTCATCTTTAGATGCATGTTCCTCAATAGAACATAAGCCCTTCTTCTCTCTTCTGTTAAAGTTGTGTCTTCTAAATTTTTTTTTCTTCTCATCATCATCCGATATCTTATAGTCTTTTTTGTAAGTGCAATTGGAAGCATAATATCCAATTCTACCACAAGAAAAATATTTCAAGGGTAACTTAACTTTGTATTTTCCCATGCTTCGCTTCAATATTCTCACAAAGTTTGCTTCAAACACATTAAATGCTGCTTCTTTATTTTTCTCTTTTCTCTTCCTCCACTTCTAAAATTTCAAAGGCTGCTAAAGTATCGATAAGCTGATCAATAATATACTTACTCAAATCATTATTTTCTGGTATGGCACACCTCATTGCTTTGTAGGATTTAGGCAAGGTCAACAAGATCTTTTGAACAACATCACATTCATCCAAATGTCCTTCAACAACTCTAATATCGTCAAAAGATCAGTTACTCTATGAATATAGTTCTCAACACCTTCATCTTCAAGCACTCTCAAATACTCATACTTCTACTTCAAATTCATCAACCTAGCTTGTTTTGTCTTTGAATCTTCTTCATATGCCAAACATAGTTTATTCCATACAAATTTAGCTTCTTTCAATCCTTTTACTCTTCCAAACACTAAATCACTTATATAACTAAAAGTTATAGATCTAACCTTTGCATTAGTCTTCTTTAGATTTATCCCATTTGGAGTCTAAGGACCACCCTACGAAGGTGTATATCTAGTTTGAATGATTTCTCAAATTCCATTCTGCAATGTATCCAAATGTGATTCCATTCTCTCCTTCCCATATGGAAAGTTTGTACCATCAAAGATAGGAACTTTATAATGCACATCTTACACCATACCGAATCTACCTCAAGTGGTTAATCTTAAGCAGGAGGAACCTTTCTCTAATACCAATTGTTGAACTCAAGGTAGGAGTGAGGGGGGGGGGGAATCAATCCGTTGGTTCCCAAACCAGCACTCTTCGAGTTCAAGAGGAATTGCCACTAACTCATCAACAAAATCGGAGAAGGATTTGGCCAACGAACAAGACTTAGTTGAAAACTGAGGTCTTCTACACTTTAGGCTCTACAAGACCAAGGCGGGTGAACCTATGCAATGTCAAGACAACTAACAACTTCAAAATACTCAGGACATTGCATCTAAAACAGATCATCTCAATGAAAATGTACTAAGGAAGATGGGTGAACTCCTGGTTTTGGCTTTAACCTTAGTTTCTAAGCATCTACGCACTTCATTGAGGGGGGTTTATACACTAATCCTACTCCTAATGTAGAAAAGAAATGAGATTTTGAATATGAAATGATGATTCTAAAAACTGAGAACAACTCCATTATCAGTGCCTTGTATGGGTAGCATAGTCAACTTCACAAATATGCAGATGTGATATCCAAATAGGGTAACATGCAACCATTGAGATTCAAATTCTAATGCATTACACCAACATTATCCCTTTTAGTTTCACCAACAACCATGCTTGAGAATCTCACATGCACAACACTATTTTTCTACCTTGCAATAAGAAAAGTAATCTCTTCCTTGAAGAGAAGCAAACAAGGTAAACACTCGACTTGCAGAGACAAAACAAAAGACCCCTGATCATTTCATTTCATAAAATAGTGTGTACATAAGAGAGACATCTACAATAAAACCTTTAAATCTACTTTTAATCAGATTACAAACTGTTTGAAACATAAAAAACTACAAACTGAAAGAAATCTAACTCTAGTTGTCATTAAAACTTATGCACAATACATGGAACCCTTGCTTCCAAATGAAGGAAAAACTTACATTCAAAATCTCCCCTCTTAGAAGAAGAGAGGAATAATATACATCAAAAGAAGAAAACCTAATGAAACCCTAAAGGCATCTCTGAAATGACATGTCTTCCTCTTGAGATTTGCACTTCTGAAAATCTACCCTCTTCTTCTTCCAAAATTGTCAAAAACATGCACCTGCATCCCTACTAGAAAAGTTGAAAAATCTAAAAATAACATCTTCAAGCACATGTCAATTCAAAATTTTGCACTTTGCTAATGTTTTCTACATTAGCTTACTGTCCACCTTTGACTGAAAAAAGTTCACTTTTCCCCTTTGCCTAAACACTGAAAATTATGCTATTTGTGAAAGTCAAAAACTGACTTTTCTTTGCTCCCTTTCATTTGTTCAAAAATGACAAAAAAGAGCCCTTTGTTGGAAATGACATGCCCATTTCATTTTAAAAAATAATCCCTCTTTGTTGAAGTGACTTATGAGTTACACTTTTCTAAATGTTAGCGCCTGTGTGAAAAATAAAATAACTCTCCCTGCAAGAAAATAAAAAATGTTCCCTTTATGAAGATTCACATGCTGGGAAAATATCCCCCTTTTGTGAAAACTGTCATTTTCATATCACTTCTCAAAACATGTGAACAGTCAAAAATATAATGCCCTTCGAATATAGATTGATTGCCCAATGTCAATGGGGAATGCAAATTTCACATTCTTAAATCTGCACCCCATCATTCATAACAATTTTCATTTAAAGATTTGCGTGAGTCCCTTGTTTTATCTTTTCCCTCATTGAAAAACATTGGAATCATGTTGAATATGAATTGATGGGAACTATAGTTTTAAATCCTCATCCCATTTTGATATACCCGTGCAACCTAGATAACCCTCTACACAACCCAACCTCAGCTATCATTGTGGGATGCAACAATGAACTTGTAAAATGTATTTGTTTGGAACTCCTGAAATCTTTTCCACAAGTGTATCACATATTTCTCTACCAACGACATCTGCTCAAAAGGTTTGAAAGTTTTTCAACAAATTCTTTCTGTGTATACGTTGTGCTCACCGTGATCCATAAAACAACATCTCCTAGCGGAACATACACAGATCCGCATTAAATATGTCTACCCCTATGCTATTTTGAGTCGCTATCTCTACCAAGCACCAATAAATAATTGCTGCCTCCATGCACAAATTGATCTCTATACACTGCTTCAGCCAGTCAATATAACAATGCGAATCAGATAGATTAATATTCACTAACACCCTCTGTTTGCACTATTCTCAATTGCATCGTGCTGCCTTTACTTGGCTCCATCTATTCGAACTATAGTTAACCCAAAGACTAGATTGAAGACAAAACATATCATCATACCAATGAAAAGTCTAGGTTTTGATCATTGTGTGCTTAGATTTCACTTGTGTGTCGAGGAGATAACCTTGTCGCACTGCATCTTCTTGTCTAGACTCCCTCAAGTGCAACATCCCTCCCCCCATTCGATTGCTTCACTTGTTTACTAATTGCTTAGCATACACAACTTAACCTGTTCTTTGCATTGATCGACTAACAAAAAATTCAGATCAAGGTATGTTGTGCCCTCTCAAGATCTCTATTAATAACTCTATTGATAATTTTTGTTGGATCAACAGGCAACAACAAAACATGTCCATTCAACCTGTATTTATTCAACTGACATGGAGATCGACATCCTGATAGCTACAACAAAACCCACACTCACACTCAAGTTGTGCTAATGAGGGATTCTGATCTTCGTCTAGCCACACCCATGCTCAAGAAACCCTAACTTCATCATTTCTACTCAGCTCTCATAAGCTTGGAATATCTTTGAACAAACACTTTGCCCTAATCTTTTATTTCTCCTTGCACACGTTCATTTCGCCTTGCTCAACGCTTTAGTTATTATCCCGCATGGTCTTTTCCTTTCCTCAATCTCTCCCATGGGATAAGAGTCTTCTACATCCCTTTAGTTGCTTCTCTTGTGAGAACCTTTTTCTGCCCCTCAACGTTGTGCGGGATGGCGAAGACACCTACCTCTCATGCTTCTTCCCCATCCCGCAAGCTGCTTTGGATGCTCTCCCAAAGGCTGCGGGATGGCAAAGAGACTGAGTCTCCCGCCAGTCCTCACCACTCTCTGCACTTTCCTGGAAGACATATGAGATGGCGGGGAGGGATTTCTCCACACCCTTCCTTGCGGACCCACACCCTCTTTTCAGCAACTCCATGCTTCATGCGAGAAAAAGGATGAGACCTTTATCACTTTTTTTAACTCAAATTTATCCTTTTGCATGCACTCTTTTGGTGTGGGGTCCACTAATGGAAGGATCAAGATTAAATGATTAATTTAATCTTTTCCATTGCTGGAGATTTTTTATAATGACTTGTATTTTCCTATTTTTTCTCATGCTTAATCTTTGCGGGCCCACCATACAAGTTAAGATATATTCAAAATGATTATAACCAAATGTAGCCTCCATAACACCCTTAGATTATTAGAATAATATAATGGTCTTATTATTGGCAATTGACACTCATCCAGTGATTTTCGATGCTTGATTCATGGTTTAGGGTTGTCATTGATGGCAACTCTTCTTGTAGATTTCATCTGGTGGTCGTGATTTCTCTTATCCGGAAGCAAGAGTTAACTGATAGGCACTTAACCGGTAATTTAGGGCTATCTCAGTGCAGTTTTGTTTGGAAATATTTCCGGTGATTGCGGTGATTGATTTTGTGATCTCGGTGAATAGGAAGATCCTTAGGAAGCATATGATTATACTCTTTTGGTTTGGTGCTATGCTTTGTTAGAGATTGAAGCTAACATGTGACTACATGCTACACTTCTTGAAGCCGACTTGGAGAAGATTACTTTTGTTATGACCGGATATATAATGTAGTACCCCTTCCCGATCATACTCTTTTGGACTTATGCTTGACTTCAGTTGACTGTTCAGTGGAACATTATTGTTATATATGATTTAGACTTTATGCAATGTTATTTCATGCTTTATCTGGATGTGTAGTATATGCTTTCATGTAGTATTTCATTACTTATGTTTAATGAGATTTTTTATGGATTATTGACATGGACTGACGTTTACCTTATATATGCGATGTGCTATTTATATCTTGCATGTTTGCAATGTATGGGATGCAAGGGGATGATTTTCCTTCACTCACTCTGGTGAGATAGGGAACACCACGATTATCCTTCATCGGTGTGCATGTTGTTTCTGTTTATATATTTGTCTATATGCATGCGTGGTTCACTCATGCAGGATATTGTAGGTACAAGTACCAGGTAGGTATGAGGTATCGACTCTACCTGGTTTCACAGGTCTGAGCATGCCTTATTTGTCCGATGGGAGTGGAGGAGATAGTTGTGGACCCTAACTTGACCCACAGTCACACTCATGTGAGTGTTGTTAGTCGGTCATCTTTCCGTTTGACCGATATGCGAGTCAGAGTGCTTTAGTGTCTTCGTCTTGTGATTCATCATTTGAGCATTCCTCGTTTTGCGTGTTTTCATTTATTTGAATGGCTATTTAATTGAGTGAATGATGCTATTTTGGTGTTGGCATAATTAGTTAAAAATTATGCTCATGAGTAATTGATTTAATTAAATTAATGAGTTGCTAGAATTAAATGGTTAATGGCTTATTTTATTGTGAATAGTTGTATTATTATATCATGAAAAGAAATAAGTATTTGCCTAGCCATTTAAATGTTAAATGCTTATTTTGAAAAGAAAGCATAATGGAAAATAGAAATGAAATAAAATAAATAAAAGCTTTCCTTTTTACCTTTCCATTTTGACTTTTGTATTTTATTTGTTGGAAAAAGAATTATTTATGGAAAAAGGGTAAATCTGATTGTTTTTACTTTTTAAATATTTTAATCTGATTGGTGGAGAAAAATTTTAACCTAGAAAGTTTAGGTTGAAATATATTTTTTTCCCATATATTCCTGAGAGTTCACGGGAAGGAGGAGGAGAATTTTGAATGAGAAATTCAAAAAACCATTTTGGAAGAGGAGTTGGAGTTGGATTTGGGTTGCAAGATTGGGATTCTTTCATCAATTTTCTTCCTGGTTTGCTTGAAGGTTGGATAATCTCTTCTTATTTTGCAATTTAATTTTGAATGTTAGTTGCTTCCTGTGTGTTGGAAAAATGTAAATCTCTTTATAAATCCTTGTAGAATGATTGGAATGAAGGAAAGAGTGTCTGTTATTGATGATTTTGTTTAATTCATATCAAATGTGCATATGGGAAAAAAATGGTTCATTTTTCTATTTGCTATTTGTTATTTGTTCTTGAAAATCAAGTTCTTGAATTATCTCTTCTATTTGGAATAACAAGAAATAGATTTAGTTTGTTGTGTGTTTTCTAGTTTCTATTTGCCCAGGATGTGGGGTTATGTTGGCAAAAATTGGTTATTTGCCTCTTGCAAGATGCAAGGAATTCTTCTTGTGTAATGGAAGTGAAGAAATTTATCAAAATCCTTCTCCTATCTTTTAAATTCTTCTATGTTGCCCAAAATCTTTATTTAATTGGGGCTCTTGTGTGATTTTAATTCACCATTTACCTTATTGGTAAACATCCTTTCATATTCTAGAGTTTGGCACTGTGTATGCACTCCCGTGAAAAGAACAGGGGATGAATTAATTTTATATCATATTGTTTTAGAAGTATTAATATATATTTTTTATTAAGTTAAATCTAACCTAACCCACGTGGCGGGCTAATCCCACAACGTGGGATGGTAGTTGCTTGCTACCATGATAGCAACACTACTGGTTGGTAGTGACTACTATGCGTGTAGCAGTACTACCGGTCGGTAGTGGCTGCTATGGCGGTAGTCCTTGCTACTAGCGGTAGCAGCACTACCACGAGTAGAGCTTGGTCCCATCGCATGTCATTGACCCTTCATGACACCATTTGTTATACCGTTAATTTATTTAAATAAACACAATGAAATTTTAAAGTTGGTTTTAATGTTAAAAATTAATGGTAGTTTATAAAGTGATTTTTTTATATTGATTTAATAAATTTGTTTATTGAAAATCAAGGCTTGGGATTTTAATTCAAATTGGTAAATTTGGATGTGTTTTTGGAAATGGAGTATATGTTTATTATAATTCATATTTTATTCAGTTGAATATTTAATATGGATTCTGTTCGATGTTGGAATATTGAATTTGGAAATTAAATAGAAATGAATGACGTTTCTAAATGACACATTAAATTAAAGGGTGTTTTTATTTTAATTTTCAATCAATGAATTTGCAAGTGCTTATGATGCTGTTTTTCTCAAAGATTGTTTGAGTGTGGACTTAGTGAAATTAGCTTTTCTTGCAAAGAGTTTTATTGATGGTTATTTCTCGTTTGTGGTTCAGTCATCCTGTTGTGGCGTATTTGGTACCTTTTGACCAAGTGATATATGATGACCTCGTTGTCTTAACCATGTAGTGTCTTTTCCTTATGGTTAGCCAAGAGTTAGTATGTCCTTGTTTTGACCACTTGTTTTTGGATAGTGGTGTTATGGCTGTCTGCTTCGCCATAGGGTCCTTGTGGAGTGACCATGTTTGTTCAGTGTCCTTTGAGAGAGTGGCTTTTGAGTGAGGGCCACGCCCAAAGTGGATGGCAAGATAACCCTCTAAAGTCAGTTAATAAGTGATAACCTAATAATTTGATTAGGGGGTGGTAGTTATAACATTATATAAGATATTATACCCCGTGCATGGTTGAGTGCTCATACAGGCTCAAGATGTAGTGGGAAGGTCTGGAATGGCAAACTGACCACCTTGTCTTCACAAAGGGTTAGTAGGGTCTGCATGAGGCTTAGATGGAGCCAGAGGTTCGGGAAAGGTTACCAGGATAACCTAGGATGGGGGCCGGGACCTATGGAGGCCTACCATGGTAACCATCATAAGCTATGCAATGACACTCTCTCTTTAGGATCACTTGTGTATTGTGATGTTGAGTCACTTGTGTATTGTGATGTTTAGTCACTTGAGTATTGTGATGTGGAGTCACTTGAGTATTGTGATGTGGAGTCACCTAGAATATTGTGGAGCCATGTTGTGCAGTCATGGTGTCGTCTTGTTCTGTCGTCCATGTCTTGCTTATGCTTGCTTGAGGGTCCTCTGCTATCTCCTAGCATGGTGGGGTGTTTCCATTTTTGGATCACATGGTCGGGTGGTATTACCACTTCCCATAAGATGTTCTTGTTCGTAATTTCATGCGAGGATTGGCTTCGTAGGTGTTCCTGTGGTTTGTGACTCATGCTCTATCTCATGTTGGAGATTTTTGTTCTTTGGAGACCTATGTGGTCATTTGTATCATGAATTTATGTAACCTTGTAATTAACATTGATGTAAGTTGTTCATGTATCTTTGAAATCCATGTATTCTTATGGTCAATGTAATCCTATGATCCAGATGTTATTTATTAGCTTTCTATATGATTGGTGTAAATGCTTTATTGAAGAGGAAATTATATTGTATCCTTTCAATCTTTAAATGGAGTAATATGTTATTGCTTATGGCTTATGATGTTCTTTGAGTTAATGATTGATTATTGGATTAATCGTAATTGTGGAATTTAACTTTCGGTTTAATTCTTCATTGGTAACTCTTTAGGAATTCAGGTGTAAGTCTTTCGCTTGTGTTATTTTTGTGCTATTGTAGTAATCAGTGCACTTAATATGTTTTATACTTAATTTTTTTTTATTTCACCCTTGGTTGTTGGTATTCCTTTGGGTTCTGAGCAGGTCATTACATATAAGATTGATTTGGTGATTGGTTTTTGGTGTGATATGGTTGTGGTGATCCGGTTTGGTGCAATTAAGTGCAGTTTCACGTGCGCATTTGGTTCATAGATAATATGGTAGCTAGCAAGTACATTCAGAGATCTAGTGATTAACTGGAACTCATTCATGCATTGTCAGATGCTACTTCAGAGTTCATTTCACTGTATTTAATTATTGTAATCAAAATATAAGTCAGTGAGACTTCCCTGAGCATTGTAGCCTTCTGGGTAATTAAATTTGAGCAGTGAGCTCTAGGCAGTGAGCTTGAATGTGAGTGCATTCCCCATATATGTAATATTTATGTACTCTTGGCTATATTATATGAATATTGTGGGTTTCATCCCCACTGTAGTTTTTCCCTTTCCGGGTTTCCACGTAAAAATTCTGGTGTTGTGGATTTGTGGTTTATTTATTGCTTATTTATGTTCTTTACTATTATACATTGCTAACCGGTGGATAAAGAATAAGTTTGTGAATTTGAATTTTGACAAAACACTGATTCACTCCCCTCTCTCAATGTTCCTTGACTCTAACAATTGGTATTAGAGCCTAGTTCCTCTGAGGAAGATTAACCACTTGAGGAAGGTTTGGGAGATTGATTCAATGGATTTTGGTTTTCAGAGACAACTCGGTATGGCGCTTGAGGATCTTGATGCAACTAGAAATTAGATATGTACCTTGAAAAAGAACTTGAATGCTACTGATGATTTTATTAATGATCTGAAAGATCAAGCAAACATCTCTAGAGAAAAGAAGAAGGAATTGATGGACAAGTTGAAGGAGAAAGAAGATCAGATCATGGAATTCCAGGATAAAGCTGATGAAGTTAACAAGATTGAGAGAGAGAATGTTGCTTTGAATAATGAGATGTAATCCATTGTGATGAGGTTGACTAAGGAGATTGAGGATCGGAAGAAGAATGAAGAAAATATGGCACAATCATTGAAGGGAAGAGTAAATGAATGCTTCAGACTTACCTATGAGAATGATCAGTTGAAGCTGGAATTGACACAGTCAAGAAATGATGGACAAGAACTTTAAAGGCATATTATTTCCTTGAGAGATGAGCTTGCTATTGCCAGTGAATACAAAGACAAATTTAAAGCTATCTCAACAAGGCTTGATGAGATTATGGATAGTCATAGACATGGAAAGGACATGTGAGGACTTGGATTTGAGAAAGGTGAATCCTCTGGATCTAGACAAGGCAATGATCAGAAGAAGAGAAAGAATCCTCTGGTAAGACAACCGAATGCTCATAAATTCAATGGTGGATTCTTTACCTACAATCAATTTGGTCATATGAAAATTCAGTATAGAAGTAGGATGAATAATGGAATGATGAACAATAGAAATATGATGAACAACATGAATAATGGTCCTACCTTTACCGGTCAGTGTTTCAAATGCAATTTAATTTTGGTCACAAATCAAATGTGTGTAGAGCAGTAATGAATAATTTTCAGAATAAAATATGTTATGCTTGTGGAATGTTTGGACATATCTCTAATTAGTGCAAGACAAGACCAAATTAGATGAAATTTAGACCTATGCAGAATAATGTTGTTTGCAGAGCATGCAACAAAACCAGTCACATTGCAAAGTACTACAAAAACATGAATAATGAATTGGTAGATAAGAACAAATTAGATGAAAAGGGAAAGGCAAAGGTTGATGAGATCAGAGATCAGTATAAGAAGATGTGGGTAAAGAAAGATTACCCTAGTGGATCTGTACCTAAATCTAGTGCAGAACCCTCATCCAGTAACTAGGGCTTTCAGCCTTAGGGGGAGGCAAACTCATGCAAATTGTGCAGTTTCCCTTGATGAGATCTGTAGTTGATGGATTATAGATGGCAGGAATTGAATTTCAGTTGATATCCAAGATTTAGATGGATGATTTCGGCATCTGGTAGCTAAACAGGGCATCTAGTTGGATATCTGAGGTGCATTTATTCCAAAGTGAAATTAGGGTTTGCAAAGTTAAAAGGGAAAATACGAGAGTTATTCTTCACTTTGTGAATAATGTTTTCAAGCTACAGAAGAATGCGATCAAGACTTCTAGGTGATCAAAGAGATAGAAGAGATCCAAAAAGTGAAATAGGGCATTCGACAATCAGTTGAGGTATTTCTCGAAGAGCATTTCTGAGTTTGAATTTCAAAAAAATTGAAATGGCATCCTCTTCTTCCATTGCTATTCTATTGGTTGTTGAGGTCAAAGATAGAACTCATCCTGTATTTAAGAAGCATCCTTACAAATCCATGGAGGATGTCCTAGATGGAGCTTTCTCTTCCCTTCCACATGGAGTCTTGTACATTGATGATATACAGGCGTATATTCATTGTGAACTCAAAGAAACTGGTAGTTGAGACATTTTGGATCTCTATACCGACAATATCATAAACGAAATTGATAACCCTAATCCGAAATATATGCAGTTGTAGAGAAAGGGTTTCACCTAGTTCGTGAACTTTGTGTCAATAGAGAAAGAATGGGTAAGATACGCGTTGAGCGGGATTTATCATGAGTTTATATTGCTAGATCAACCCCACAAGATCACTCAAGAGGCAATTAGGGCAGTTACATGTTTGAATCAAACTGGTGATAAGCTAGGGCTAAGAAAAATTTACAAACCCTATCGTTAACAAGTTAACTGATCAAAAAATTGATGGGAGATTGATGAGGATCAACACAATTAAAGATGATGATGTTAAGTTTGTTGCAATGGTCATTGGATATAAGGTATATCAGTCTAACGGAATGAATTTAGTATCCAACACAACCATCCATGCAACTTTCTTGATGGTAAAAGAAGATGCACAATATGATCCGTGTAATGTCATGTTGGAGGAGTTAATGATCAATTTGAAGAAAATTAAGCAGAACAAAAGCATGTTTTCAAATATGGCTCCTTGCTAATTTGTTTGGCACTTTACTTTTTGAATTAGATCCCTAGAACTGATAGATGCAGTGGGAATTTGATAGACCGGTGGCCCAATAGATCAGGCAAGGTCTTGATAGTCTTGGAAATAGGGACAACCAAAATGCTACTTTTTGGGCATTTTTCAAGACTTTTCAGGATAAGATGAAGCAAAGGGTCAGAATCTCTAAGGAGATTGTCAAAAAATATGAAGAGACAATTTGTTTCATGTTGAATAAGGATGAATATCTCATGGAGGTAGTTGAACCCCAGATGGTATGGATCATGCCTATGGGCTATGAGGTTGATGCAACAACTCTCAATGCTTATGCACAACACTGTTGAATGCTCTGGTAGACTTAAAAGAAGAAAGGTTCAAAACTTGTAAATAAAAATCCATGGAACTTCACACAAAGTTCACTGAATCGGAAAGGAAAAGGAAAGTTGCCAAGGTGGTGGAGGAAATCCTCACGGAGGAAGGTCTGTTTGCCTAGCCAATAAGAACAATAACTGAATTTAAAGTCTTAACTCAAAGATTGGTCATCCATTTTGATTAGCTATCATTTCCATGACTAAGGTTCATTTACTTGTCAACCCAAGGACGTATTACTTGAAATTGGTCTGCATTGTATATGCACTATGTTCCGGTGAAAGTCATTCTGCACTACTGCATCAACTAAGTCTATCTAAAATAAACAAACAAAAATATGACAATTGAATGGCTACAAGAAATCTTAACATTAACAAAATATTCTAAGTAAATAACTATTAACTAAGTTTAGAGTTGACAAATAGGAATTACTCTATCTGCTTAGGCTGCAAGAACAGTCATAGGATCTGGTTCCAGTGGCTGCAGGAACAATCATTTGCTAGAACATCTACTGCAGCAAAAAGGAAACTTAATTTAATAATCACACATGAATAATCACCAAGTGGGCCCCCTTGGAGGAGTGTATCCAAACTTCAAAATGATTCTATATACTCAAAATAATATAGCTTTTATTCATTATTTCCAAAAGTCGATACAATGCATGAGATAAGAGAAATGCTTCTAATTCTAGAAAAATGTTGTCTAACCTTTGTGAAGAGGTGCAGGTCTTTATTTGTAAGAAATTTATAACAAACTTTCAACTACTTAGATCATGCCCATGAATTTAGGAAAAAACATTTATTACAACAAGGAGAAGAAGTTAATCTACAAAGAACGTGGGACTTTACTAAACCGCAACCAAGAATATAGCATGGCGGTGGTTACTAGATTGATGCTTGCTGGAGACAACCATAAATGAGTCTGGTATGTCCTCACTATTCCTTTGCCCATTCACTCAAACACCATCTTCTCCACTATTTTAAATGCTCAACCACCCCGAAATGTCTCCAGCTGTTTGCATGGCTTGATTCTCCATATGGCTTAACACAACCGCTTCTGTAACAACTTATTTACTCCTGTATTAAACATTAGAACATACAAGCATATACATACATACATACATACATACATACATACATACATACATACATACATACATACATACATACATACATACATACATACATACATACATATATATATATATATATATATATATATATACATTCATTTCTATTAATCACAACATTTATACATCCACACATGATATTTCCATAATAATCCGCATAACTATAGGAATATTAAGTCAGAACAATACAGGGTTCAACGGGTTTGGCTATCATTCAAATGCACATAATTAAAACTTTGATACATCACATGACTTAAACATTGTCCCAATATGCAACTTAAAACATAGGAAAAACTTATCAGTCATAGAAATAAAAGAGCTATTATTTTAGCTCATCAAGGTCACTCTAGGGAGAAAGTCAGGGTTGCAAGAGCTATAAGAGATGCAGTAGAAAAGGAAAAGAAACAAAAGACTGCACTAGCTCTAGCCAAAGCTAAGGTGACAGGGTCTTCTCACACTCCGGTGAAGACACCTCCAGCTCAGTCAGAACCCTCTGGTTCATTAGCAAAGGGCAAAGGTGTTTTGAGACCAAAGCAAAAACCTCAAAGGAAATATGTGGCAATTTCCCTAGTGGCATCTGAAACTGAGTCAAATGTAGAAATTCAAAAAGCCCCTAAGAAAGGAGAGTTTGCAAGGATGATCCAGAAATCTCAATCCCGTGATGAGAAGAAAGGGTAGAAGGAGAAGAAAGCAAAATTTGATCTTGTTTCAGCTAGCAGGCCTGAGTGAGGAAGGAAAACCAAATCTAACTTGGATGAGGCGATTGAATCCGATAAAATGGAGACCGCTAAAACCAAGTATCATATTATTCCTCCCTTATCCATTCAAGAGTTAATAGATAAATTCATTAAAGATGGAAATTTGAAAAATATCTCTGTATATTATGAAAATTTGGATGACAATGATAAAAGGCAGATTGAAGAAGTTGTAGTATTGTATATGGATGTATTTAGTAAAACTTTAATTGAATTATAAATATATCTTCTAAAATATATGTACAGTCTAATTGATGGTAGAAGAAAATCTGCAAGTCAGATGGATAAAGAGATGAAAGAAATTGAACTGGTCAATCAGTGCACCAATATCACTATTGCAAAAATTGATAGGTTGATTTTGCTAGCAAATAAAAAGGAATTTAGAAGAAAATATAGAGTAAACAACCTGATGGTGGGAAGAGTAGAGGAAATAAGGAAAGAAACCATTGAAAAGGGAAGAAATTTCTCACTGATAACCGGCTAGTAGAATCCGATTCACATGATGCAGCCACTCAGGCAGAAAATCCTCCAGTGCATGATATAAATAAGATGGAGGACACTCAAGATGTTGCAGGGCAACAAATTTTGGATTCAGTAGAGGTTGAGGTAGATAAGGCATAATACAAATCAGCTGAGGCAGAGGTTGGTGCACCAAGTGGTGACACCGGTGCACAGGAGGCACCCATAAAGGATAAAAGTAATGCAAGGAAGGAGGTAGAGAAAAAGGAAGAGGAAAAACATGAGGAATAGATCAAAGGGAAAGCTAAAGTAACAAAAACTCCAATCTTGATGGGCAATTGACACTTCAAAATACAAATCCAAGGGATTTTTCCTCAATTTAACATCAGTTTTGACAAGCCTTTCAATCAAATATCTCCGACTAAAAGGATGATTGCTGCTGCTACTCTCCAAGCTCAAGCTAGTTAGGAGTTAGCACAATCTGAGTCAAAAGAAAATAAGCTTATTGAGAAATCTGTTAAAGTTTTAGAATAGGTGGTACCAAAATTGCAACTTGATGCTAATGTCAGTTCATCTGGTAAGCTCCAAATATTGATAGATCACATATCTTCTGAATTTGATTCTTTGACCAAGGCATCAACTAGGCAGGCTTTGGAAAAATTCAAAGATGCAAGAATACAAACATTTTTGCAAATGATTGATAGCGATAGGCCGAACTAGAAAAATAATTGAAATTAATTAATGAGGCCTTAATGGAAGGTGGTAAGATTTATAAGTCTTGTCTAATTTTGACAATTTTTTCTACTGAAATAGACAAGCAGATAGATAATTGTAGAGGTTAGTTAGCTCATATTTCCCAAGCTTATGACTCGACGGTTAACTTTATCGAAAAATGTTGAAGGTCAAATTTTGACTCTTATGGGACAAATTGGTGATCTAGAGAGAGAGAAGGACAAGATGAAGAGGCAGGTAGGTGAACTTTGGAACCTAATTGGTCTTCGGTTAGATACCTTGGTGTGTGATAAGATGGACTGTATTCAAAATATGTCTCAGGAGATTCCAACTGAGCTGCATGCAATATAATTCCATTCTTATGTTTTGAATGGTTTTGTTTCAATTTTGAAGAAATTACGGGCAGGGTGGAACACCTATTTTGGGTTCCTTAAGGTTGCATATGTAGATGTACTTAAGCATGTATAAATATAATCATCTGGTATGTGTATATATGTACAAAATACTCTACTTCACGCCCTATCTTTGGCATTGCTATCAAAGGGGGAGATATAAGGTGAAAAATGTATAGATTGGTTGCGTATGGAGTGTACAGTTTGGTGATGCAAATTTTTGAAATGCTGATCTAAGGGTGAGCCTTAATTCTTTCATTCTTGATCCGATGTAAAGGTTTCACAGGTTTCAACACAACCATTTTTCATGAGTGTTGCCATCAATGCCAAAGGGGGATATTGTTGGCAATAGACAGTCATCCGGTGATTTTCGATGCTTGATTCATGGTTTAGGCTTGTCATTGATGGTAACTCTTCTTGCAGATTCGATTCGGTGGTCATGGTTTCTCTTATCTGGAAGCAGGAGTTAATTGGTAATTCAAGGCTATCTCAGTGCAATTTTGGTCCGGAAATATTTTCGGTGATTGCGGTGATTGATTTTATGATCTCGGTGAATGGGAGGATCCTTAGGAAGCATGTGACTATACTCTTTTGGTCCGATGCTATTCTTTGTTAGAGATTGAAACTGACATGTGACTACACGCTTCACTTCTTGAAGCTGACTTGGAGAAGGTTACTTTTGTTATGACCGGATATAGAAGATTGATTTGGCGATTGGTTTTTGGTGTAATATAGTTGTGGTGATCCATTTTGGTGTGATTGAGTGTAGTTTCACGTGCACATTTGGTTCACAGATAATCCGGTAGCTGACTGAGACATAATTAGAGTATTTGTAGAGTGAGTACAATCAAAGATCTAGTGCTTAACTAAAACTCATTCATGCATTGTCAGATGCTACTTCAGAGTTCATTTCACTGTATTTCATTATTGTAATCAAACTGTAAGTCAGTGAGACTTCCTTGAGGGTTGTAGCCTTCTGGGCAATTATATTTGAGCAGTGAGCTCTAGGCAGTAAGATTGAATGCGAGTGCATTCCCCATCTATGTAATATTTATATACTCTTGGACATAGTATATGAATATTGTGGGTTTCAACCCCACCGTGGTTTTTCCCTTTCCGGGTTTCCATGTAAAAATTTTGGTGTTGTGGATCTATGGTTTATTTATTGCTTGTTTATGTTCTTTACTGTTATACATTGTTAACCGATGGATAAAGAATAATTTTGTGAATTTAAATTCTGACAGAACACTGATTCACCCCCCTCTCAGTGTTCCTTGACTCTAACACTTACCCCCTTTATTAAATCATTTAAATGATTTAATTGGCGAGCCCCCCTTTGTGTCATCAAACATTTAAATCAATAAATTGATTTAAATATTTTCATTTGGTGTCTTTGATCAAATCAATCCAAATATAATATTATCTAAGACATTTTGAAATTTATTAATATATATTTAATTGAATAAGCTTTAATTAGTCTCATTGAGCCTTATCATTAGTCGGCAACTGGCATGACGAAAATGCTTCGAAAAACTAAGTGGATGCATCTAGATGCGAAAAATTGAGAAAATGTTTATTAATTCTGACATTTTGTAATTTTGTATTTTGGGCCGAAAACACCTGAGTAGCCCCTGGAACCGACTTTAAAAGTTAACCCAAACACCTAATCAAACCCTAGGAGTTGGCACACTGATAGATTGTTATACTGAAAAGTATAGGGCATCAGATGGATCATCATTATGACATCCGAGGCAAAAGATATTAATCTGCAAAGTTGCTTACTCATAAAATTTGGAAAGTGCACTTGTTAAACCCTACAAAAGTGCGTTTGGAATGAGCTTAAAAAACTAATCAAATGGTGAGCAGGGGGGCCAAAAATCTGAGAAGTGGTAGATAGTTTTACACAAAATCATGGGGTATATTCATCTTGAATTGCAGGTCAAATAGACATCAAATTAAATTTCTCAAAGTGAGCGCCTGACTGTTGCTTGACACTGTTCAGTTTACAAAACTGAATTTTTGCAAACAAAATTAGCTTTGAAAACTTGTCAAACATATTCATGGGGTCATGCCACTTGGCATGAGGCTTGAAAAAATAGCAGATAAACACAGGAAACTCTCAGTTTAGCTTGAAAATCAACTAGCACAAAGATATAATGCCTCAAACAGAGCTACTCAAAAAACTGCAAACATGTGTAAACAATAACCCTAACTTCTGGACATCCAGAGGAAACTTCAAAAACACATCAAAAATGGTATGAGGAAGCTGCAAATGGATACATGGCATGTCTATAAGGTGTATAAAATTCCCCTAAAGGGATTTTGTATGAAACTTAATAGCTGTAAAATTGCAAGCTCTCAAACATAGCAACTTACGCTTATTGACTGCAAAATTCAAAATTTTGAACTTGGGACATCAAACCTATGATAAATTTGGAGGTCCCAACACAATCCAAAACAAAAATTAATGCAACAAACAAAGAATTAATCAACAACACAAATCCAACACAAGAACACCAAAATTTTCTACACGGAAAACCCAAACAGAGAAAAATCACGGTGAGCACTTACCCATAAAATATATCCACTATGTATATTAGATTAAAATGAAAAGAGATAACTAGTTCAAAGTTGCAAACTAAGGCTAACTGCTTTTGGAGCAAGATAAAAAAGGACTTGCAAAACCTGAAGTTAACTGTTAGGATTATTGACAGTCCCAAAGATACTGAGAGGGAGGGGGGGGGGTGAATCAGTATCTAACCGGTTAGCAGAATATTTAAACTTATTACGAACTTTGTATCCCAAAATAGTGTACCGGTAAATAAGAATTAATGCAGCAAATAAGAACAACAGAGACAACATAGAGAACACACCATAACACAAGATATTTAACGAGGAAACCCGGTGTGGGAAAAACCTCGGTGGGATTTGTGACCCACAATATTCACTCATTGGCTAATGAATAAATATTACTTACAATGAGGGGCTTGCACATGCAGGAAGGCCAACTGCCTAGAGCACACTGCTCAATAAGAGTCACACTAACTACAAAAGTGGATTATGAAATCCAATACAATGTACTGCTTCAAATCAGCATCAACTATGCTAGGTTCAGTACTGGTTTAAGCTCATTCTATAATCAAAACCTTCGCTATTAGCTATATCTCCTTATACAAAAATATTATCCATATATTCTCTCCATGCATCCTTACTTCTCTAAAATGACCTATAAGATCTCATACATATATATGAGTCTTTTACAATATGCCATGTCGGCTTTTTACAAAAGATAATTACATTTAAATACAATAAACAAAAGTTTATTCCCTGTCGGCTGGGGTGCCGGTATGCATTGTTGCCGCTGTCGGTGAAGTGTCTACCGGTGTATGTAGATATCTATTGCCAGTGCCGGTAACTACCAGTGGCTTACCAAATGAATACCAGTTGGTTTCCAGTTGGTTGCCATCAATGGTAACATCAACTATTCTCATAAGAGTGTAGAATGCCAACATTAACTACAACAGGGCAAGATACAAAAACGATTTGAAAAGAAGGATCTCTTGATTATGAAGCTATCCTTGAACTCTACATCAAGAAACCAACATCAACACACACATCTCAGACCTTAATTATAAACACTCTCTCTCATATCTCTACCACAACTTGCATATCATTCAAACGCAACTCTTATTCTCTACTCTTCACTGAATTTTGCACACTTCCTCTCACAATCTCTACACTGTTCCTCCCACTGTAATACTCAAATCTATCATATACATTCATTATATACAAGATAGGTCATCAAATCTTGAACCAAGTCAACTTTAACCAAAATATACCTTTCAGACCAAAAAAACACACATTGATCCACTCCAGAAGAAAGAGGGGATCAAAAAACATCTTCTAAATATCAAATCATTGATCCACAATCATCAGAACATAACCAACATGCAATGCACCCATATAAACAATTAACGATCAAAACATATTCTCCACTACAAATAACTCTAATGTGGATGTCCACACGCCATGATGAGACCCATAACACATCAGACAACCTTCCACAAATCCTATCTGGACCCAAAGACAGGTCTATTATAGAATATCACAACCAACTATGAACAATACCACAACATATAGAGAACACAAAGATATTTCTGAACCACCAAACTATCATATCCATTATGCCAAAACTATATCTAAAGACTATCATACCCATTATACCAAAACTATATCCAAAGAAGATAACAATAACAAATAACATCAGCAACACTTTCTAGACTCGAACACTTGAAACATTAACACAACAAGATATCTCTGCACCACAGATATTCTAGACGAACAACTATCCAAAACAACAAGTCAATGGCAATGACAACAACACATACTTCCAACTTTTACATGATCTACCATTAATAAAAAACAATCCATTTTTTTAAAAATGCAAATGAAGTTTCAATATAATGGACAAAAAAGGCGACTTACCTCTTCTATGACATAGGAGCATGGTGAGGCTTTTGAAATTTTTCAAAATTGATCACATTTTGGCGATTTTTGGGGTAGAAAATGAGACCTAAAATTTTGGACCATGAGTTACAAATGACGTAGTCTTTTTTTAATAACTTTAAATTATAAAAACACGTACATGTTTTTCTTATTAAGAATAACATGTACATTTTTTTTCTAATTTTAAAAACACATAAGTGGTTTTTGAATTTATTAAAAACATATACGTGTTTTCTTTGTTTTAGGCATTTTTTTGCATGTGGCCACTAAATTGTATATCATCTTGGTGCACTCAACCTTTTCTTTGATTGTTTAAATAGTAGACAAGTTTGAAAATGTGAAAGGTTCTATTAAATAACCCCTCTTTATTTAATACATAGCTAATAGATAGATTTGTTATCAAGTTGAGAATGTATATGAGACTATTTATGAAAAATGAGATATAACATCTTTTTTATAAATTTTCATATATTTTATTTGTTAAAAAAAAAGAGCTTAGGAAACTTGTCATGCCTAAAATTTTACTTAAGGACAAGACACCAATCACACACATGCAAATATGTAGATGTATGCATGTGTGTGTGTGTGTATTATACATAATCTACCTACTTTATGTGCCATGGATAGGCATGGTGCGATGCTACATGCATTGAATGAATGATGCTCATGCATCATCATTATAGACATGTCACCCATGGGTAGGGAAAAAGGGAGTTTGCAAAGGGTGTGCAGATTCCATCGTGTGCACCCTAAATTGATACTAGGGTTTTCTAGCACACTAAATTTTTTGTTGTCAATTGAATTTAGGATAATTTAAAGTGTAGGATTTTTCAACAATAGTTAAACCAACCTAACAATCATTGGAACCAACCATAGCCCAGATGCCATTAGTTTAACCCTAGTATTTAGAACCAATATTTAATTAAACAATAATAGCTTCTTAAACAAGGGGCTCACAAGGGATTAATTGTTAGGGTTTTGGTAGACCAGAGAAATAAACAATATTAAATATAATGAAAAATAAAAGAGGGAAAAATAAGACATTGATTTAACGTGGTTCACCTAATGTGAGTTACATCCATAGAGAAACAATTGTCCACTTTCTTTTTATTATCTAATGAAGAGAAAATTACAATTTGATGATATTTCACATTACACAACCACTTATTTATCAAGCCCTTTTAGTAATTTACAAAGGTTAATTTATGGTGGCAACCTACCTCCACACAAAAACAAAAACAAATATGAACTAACTCCACTTTTGACAGGAACACATAAAAAAAGACTATAATTTGTTAATGTGACAAGAACTTTAAGAACTCAAACAAGGCAACAAATAATATGAGAATTTGAGGAAGGAAATTAATCAATATATCATACTACAAACACCCAAATTCTCATTTTATTTTTGAAAATTAACTTGAGATGATTACAAAGCACTTGTTACATCGTTATCCAAACATTGCAAGCCAAAATCTTCACATGTTCCCTGCATATGTCATGTCTACTATGCCCGATATTCAAAGGGTCAAGGCTCTCCTTCCTAGCATCTTTGTCTCCTTTCCCCTTCAATCATTGACACATTATATAGAAGATACCCCCTCCAATCCAATTATATTCCAATATTCCTAACTACCCCAATGGGAATTTCCCATAGAACCATGCAATTGACAATTGATTGGAGAAGAGCAATTCTCCCTAAATTTGGAAACATATTGACTAATTTTGGGAACATGTTAACTAATGAAAGAGGAGTAGAAATCAACTCAAAAAACACTCATCAAACCAAAATGAATGTCAAACACAAAGACCTAACAAGGAAATTAAAAACAAAGACTCGATGCTCCTGTATCAAGCTCCCTTGGAACAAAAAGAATCATGAGCTCTCTCTTATGAGGTAAAGAATGGAATGACCATGGATAGATATCTTAGTTTTAGACAACCAAGAGGCATTATCTAAAGTATAATTCATCCATTTCACCAAATACCTAAAATACTCTTTTTCATTGTAAGTCTTCTTGTTTCTCCAAAATGCACTCAATTTAGTGGAGTAGGCTTGGTCACTTGCTATTGCTTAATGGAATTTAACTCTACCTTCATTGCACCTTCAGCTTCAACAATATTGTAGCAATACAAATCCACTACATTAAAGATAGGGGAAATACCCATGCTTTGTGGAATGTCAATCTCATAGGAGTTCATTGAAAACTCCATGAGAATCTTGCAAGGACTCATCCTTTTTATTTTTAGTTTGTTGTATTCACCCGTAGGAATCCAAAGTTGAGCCAAAGTAAGACCACCTTCCAAAAAATGAACTTCTCTCCACTTCATATCAATATATTGTTTATATTGTTGATTACTACCTTCTATATTCATTTTAACCTCCTGATGAAGGTCATGAATGACTTTGGCAAAGTATTCTCCATCTACACTTCTCCTCTCCAAATCACCAAGATCTTTCAGTTGAAATACACCCATAGGATGCATGCCATAGATAATATATAATGGGCTAAAACCTATACTCCTATTTGGAGAATCATTATAGGAAAACTCATCCCGTGCTAGGGCCATAGCCCAACTTCCTGGTGTGTTCCCAACAAGACACATAAACCTATTACCTAGACTTCTATTAACTACCTCAGTTTGGCTGTCCATTTAGAGATGATAAGTTGAACTGAGACTAAGATTGTATACAACTAAAAATGGTCTGAAGATAATTAATTAAATACACAGTTATTTAATTAATCCCCCTTCCCAATTAATTGAATTCACAAGCAATTTGATTAATTTCCCTATTCATCTACAAGTAAATAAATCTACATGATTTATTTATATAGTTCATTTCATATCCCTTTTGATTAATTAATTCTAAATTAATTAATTTCCCCCCATCAATTTCATTCTTCTAATCCCATAATTAGTTAAAACAAATCAAATCATGATTTGTTGAAATTAATTATTTTTTTCTAATATTTGAATTTATAAATTCAAATATGAGCACATGGCTCCTAATTTCTAACCACCTAGCCTAACCTCCCCCTAACCTAACCCATTATATCTAATCCTAGGTTAACTAACCCTATCCTATCTTGCACATCCTATTCTCTTTTATCCTAACCTCTCATGGGTTGGATATTCTCCCTTTGAGACAAATGAAACTTTTGCCACATGTCTCCTCCCTTGGACACTTTCCCTCTCATGAGCAAGGATCCTTGACACTTGTTACCACAAAGATGGCATGTGTCCCTTCCTCCAACCTCTTCTCCAACTTCTCCAATCTTATCCCTTGTTATCTTCAGATCGAATCTAGATCGTCGATTCCCACCTCCTCAACTTTGGCCTTGGAATTCGTATAAATACCCCTCATTTTGGAGCAATAAAGATCCCTTGCATCATAGATTTAAGCATCATTACTATAGGCATTTTTATCTCAATCATCTAGCAAAATTAGCATTTTAGATTAATCATGCATACAATCATGCTTCTCATATCATTTTAGATTAATCTAGCTTAATTTTCGTAATCTTGCATTCATATAGATTAAATCCTTCGTCTTGGTGTAGTCTAGTCACTGGTATTGCTTAGATAAATCTGAGAGAAAATTTATACTCACATCTCTTAGGAGGCAATAGGTTGATTTGTTATGGTTTTTACATTTATTGATTTTGATCAACTAACCATGCATGCAATGATTTATTGAGTGTTTGTATTTCAGATACAAATTCCAAATTTCACACACACAAAGATGTGTACCCAATTTCTTCCGAAGGGTTCTCCAATACCTCTTTGAAAAAAAATAACAATATTTGTTGCATCACTAGTCATCTTACAAGGAATGAAATGAACCATTTTGGAAAACCTATCCACAACTATAGATATAGAATCTTTGCCTCTTTGAGGCTTAGAAAAACCCATAAGAAAATCCATACATATAAGTACCCATGGTTTAGATGGAATTGGTAATGGTTGGTACAAACCAGTATTTTGACTATGCCCCTTTTCATGCTAGCACACTTGGCATCTCTCCACATACTTCTTGATATCAGACTGCATCCTTATCCAATAATAATGTGTAGTCAATTGTAGGTAAGTCTTATCTTGTCCAAAATGTCCTACTAAGTTGCTACAATGTTTTTCCTTCAAGATCTTCTCTCTCATTGACCTTCTGTGAATGCATAATCGATTGAATTTTAACAACAAATCCTTTTGCAACATAAAATCAATCAATGGTACCCTATCTGTATGAGTAGGACTGCTACAAGCTTCATATGCTTCCTTGAAATCAAGATCATCCACATATAGCTCCTTCAAGCTCTCAAAACCAAGACTATTAGCTTGAATTTCATGTAACAACAAAGTTCTTCAACTCAATGCATCACAAACTTTATTTGCTTTCCCACTCTTATGTTTCAATCAAAATTAAAAATTTGGATGTATTCCATCCATTTTTCATACGTAGAGACTATTGACTTAATCCTTTAATGCACGAGACTCATAAGACATTGAATGCAATCCTTTAATCTTGTACATCACATCTTTAAGTAGGGAATAGGTTATTGTTTCTCCACATATATTTTATAATGTATAAATTTAATATCTTCATGCATACCATAATTGCATCTGTGATAAATTATTTTCCTTTGCAAGCTTCTTATTAAGGTAAGATTGAGAGTTTCTAAAAGTACAATCATATGCCTTTGTTTTAAATCAATGAACTATCAATGTTTTAAAGAATGAATTTATTTGAATGAAGACCATTGTGTAACAATTCAGCTAGGGTGTAATTTCTTTCTTTCTTTTATGAAAAATTGGAATGTTCTTTCTTAGTATCCATATACTCCAACAATGTCCTTAGATGTCATTATTTATATAAAAAATAATATCTCTATAAATAGATATTTCCTTTTACCCTTACTCTTGATATTATTCGTATTTATCCTTATTTTGATACTTAATGTTATGCCATGATCGGAAAATAGTGATAGACATGATGATCCTTCCTTATATCATTGAGAGAAATATGCTTCTACAAGAGACCAACTCTACCACTCTAAAGATCATCTTGATCAAATTACACTATAATTGAAGACATCAGTCTTTCTTTTGCTTATGCTTGCTCCTGGTGAGGAGCGATTATGTTGTCCACCAAGTGCCATCATCTATAAAATCCAATGCTTCTAGCCTAAGTTTTTCTACTTCTATTTTTCTTCTCCTTGTCATTTTTAAACTATGTTTGGCTTGGAAAGCTTACTTGTGTCTAGGATATGGTAGAAATAAATAAAGCCTAGACATATGCATGGTCCACATGATCCTCTAAAAGAGCAATCAAAAGATTCTCATCATTTGAAGTAAATTTATTATCTTGTTGATCTACATCATAATAATCTTATTGATCATGAGAGCCCATAGCCACAACATTGGGAGGGCTAATCTCTCAGAGCTTTGTCGAATAGCCCCACCATCATGAGGGAATGGGGAGCAGTGAGCTATGAACATTTTATGATTTTTCCAAATGAAATTTGTTGAGAATGTGAAGCCCAATGGTCACATGACCTTTTTCATTCTCCTGAATCTTCATTGATAACTGAATATTTGTATAAATAGATTGGTGCACACCATGTATAAGATAACAGTTAATATATGATATTTCCCTGGTTTCCAGTGGATGTAGCCTTTAATGGTGAACCGCATAATTCATTGTGTTGTGAATTTGTATGTAACTTTTGTTTTGTTGTTTTGTGTTGTTTATATGTTCTCTCTACTCATTTAAATTTAACGATTGGTATTAGATCTTGGTTAGAGACAAGGAGTAGAGATGGAAGAAGGTGATGTTTGGGAGTTACATAATGGATTTTTGTTCCTCACCTCTCTGTTCTTCTCGTATGTATTAGAGGGTCATACTGAAGTGGGAGTTATTGGTAAAGCCGATTCAATCATTGAAGAATTTATTAACACTTTAAAAATTGAGTAATTAGGTGAAAATTCTTTGGATGAATTCGAACACGAGTGTGATGAAGGGCAAAGGGAAGCTTTTATGTTAGCTTGGTATAAAGATTATGAGAAAGTCTATTGTTGTTTATTTGGTTGTGAGAGGTTCTCTTTAGTAATATTGTACCTTATTGGAAGCATGAGGTATGATTTGGATTTTGAAGATGATGAGTTTAATGGTGAAGTTGAAGGATTGCAAATGAAAGAATTGTGAAGGGAGGAGGAGGAAATTAGAAGGGAGCAAATGTTGTTAATGGAAAGGGTAAGATTTGCAGGAGAACCATATTTTGGAAGAGGTCAAGAATGTAAGAGTGGGCATGATTATCCTATTAAAGATGTCAAGTGGTGTGCAAGCAAAATAGTTGATAACAACCTTGCAATGAGTGGTACATTAAATGTGGCCAAACCAAAATATGGTATTTTTATCAATCCCTCTATTTTTTGGGTTAGCGAGAGGCTTGTGGAATTGGAAAAGGGTTTGGTTTTTGGATTGAAGAAGGAGATGATGAAATGATTTAGCAGAGTAGACATCGAGGTTTCATCTAGGGGATTGCAGTGTAAATATGATTGCAAAGCTAGAAAGATATTTTTACTAGAGTTGAACAAGACTATTGATGGCCATGCTATGAATTACAAGCAAGCCACAAAGAAAGCAGAAGAGAAATGTGTCATCTTTGTTTACAGGGCATCTCAAACCTAATAACCTTTCTTTAACTCGCAGTAAAGGTTCAATTTTAGGGTTCCTTGCGGTGGCCCAAGGTTTATTGGGTGAGGCATTTTCATTTAATCAATAATTTAATGCTACTTTTTTGGCTAGTGAAAATCAGAATTTTAGTGGCTTGAACATTTGTGTGTGAAAAGTGGAATAAGTATTTGCAAGCTGTAAGACACAACACTTCAATTAAGTCATTACATGTATGGTTAGGTAGATATAAGCATGAATAATAAAACCATAACAAATTGACCAATTGCCTTCTAAATTATGCGAGTATAGACTTGCTCTCAGATTTGTATAAGCAATACTAGTGACTAGACTACACCAAGACAAAGGATTTAATCTATATGAGCATAATATTAAGCTAAATGGATGCAAGGTTATGTTAGATGGATGAATAGTAAACTATATGAATTCAAGCAATCGTAATTGAACTAAATATGCAAAAAGCTAAACTAAGATGCAATAATCTAAAAAAAGAAAGCACAATAGCTTCAATGACTCCAAAGCAAAAATTGTATAATAACAATAAATCTCCAGGGGTGTTTTTAATGAGAGATGAAGGCTGAATTTATAGAAATTCAAAAGAGAGACCAAGAAAAAGCACAATTTAGGATAATTGAAATAATTGAGAAATCAAATTTAGTTAACCTTGAGATAAATTCCAATTATAGCTCGATTGAAATGCATTCAAATTATAAGTCCGAGTTTGCATTGGAGATAAAATTCAATTAATTCCATGCACTTGAGATAAAAATAGGTGATTCCATGCGATTTCTTTGATTTATTCAAGAAAAGAGTCTTTTCAATGAAACTGAACTTCTTTTCTCAAAAGCTTTGAGTTCCAATTTTAGAGAATGATTAATAATTCATTTCATTGCTTTTCTGATTTCAAGTTATCTCAATTTAGAAAAAGAAATAATATCTCAAGTTTGATTTCTCTCTCAATTCAATTCTTTTATTTTATTTTCAATTTAACTCTTTCTTTGTAATTAATTCCTCTTTTGTAATAAATTAATTCCCTTTTTATGATTAATGGCAAATTTATTAATTAATTAAATATGCTAGGATATATAATAAATTAAAATAGGATAATTGATCAAAATAATTTTCTTGGAATGATTTAATTAATTAAATAAATATTTAATTAATATAGAATAATTCACTTGCCATGTGACATTAATGATTAAAGAATTAATTAATTGTGTGCTCAAGGTTGATTTAATTGCCTTTGGTTAGGACCTTGGTGATGTTGTTGAGATTAGGGGCCCATGGTTTAGGTGACCATTTTTAGGGTATTACATTTGCCCCTCTTTGAATTAATGTTTGAGTAGCGCATTGGTTCAAAGAATAGTTGATGTCTAGGAGATACCAGTTCTGAACTTGATTGATCATGAACCAGATGAAGAGTGAGGTGCTTAGCTTATTTTGAAGCGATGAAACTGAATAGAGTTGATTAAAGTGATATCGATCCTGAACTTGATTGAACTAGGACCGATGAAGAGCAAAGATACCGAACTTGAACTTGATTGATCAAGAAGAGAATCTTACTGATCTAGAACTTGATTGAACTAGACAGATAAAAACCGGTCTTGAAATTGATGGATCAAGACACGATGAGCGAAGGTAAACTATCCAACTTGATTTGATGCAATGAAATTGAACACTTGCTTAGATTGAGCGTGTGATCAAAGATACTCTTTAAACTCGTGATTGAGTTTAAACAAATAATCAACTTGATGAAAATCAATGAAACTGATTAACGTTAAGAGACTGATTCAGATGAAGACAATATCAACTTGATTTGAAGTGATGAAACCACTATTATCCTAGCGATTGATTTGATTAATATGATCGAGAAATCTCAACTTGATATGAAGCGATGAAGCTGAGATGCCCCTAGCGATAAGGTCTTGTTTGATTTTCTTTAGTTAAAAAGATTTTTGCTCGACTTTTGATGAAGATTTGAAAATTTTCTCGACATTGAAGATGTGAGGTCATGAGGTCATGAGTATGCCCCCTCGGGAGCGAAATCGAAAGATAGCGAGGGTACATGATTATAGGCAATTTTTGGTGATGATAATTATTTGAGCACGAAGAGTGATTCAAAGGAATATTTGAAGTTTTAGCATTGATTCATGAGAAATTGAGCACAAATCAAAGAAAGAATGAGCATTTGATGAAAGCACTAAGTGGTTCAAGTTGTGCTAAATTGACTAGGATAATGATCTCAATTTTTTATTTCGATCCCAAAAATGGAATCAGGACAGGCAAATTAGCTTAGGGTACAGTTTTCAAGTCCATCGGAGCAAGTTGAAATATTAGGTTTTGGGCTATATAAGGGGTCCAAATGTCATTTTCACTTCATTTTAACATCCCAAGTTTAAAATTTGAAAAGCCCTTTGTGAAAGAAAAGTGGTCATTCCGATCCAGATGCACTGATTTGAGCGCCAGAGACATCATAATCGACCATGAAATTATGAGGCAACGGTAAGAGGCTAATCTTTGCCTTTTTATTTCATCAATTTTGATTTTTTGTTTAATTTTTTGCCTTTTTAGGTCATTGAAAGTCATTCAATGTCATTTTGTTGTGCGAGACCATAACGTGTCTCGTACGACCAACTGTCTTTTTGTGTTTTGTCATTTTATGCCATTAGATTTGTCGTCTGGGACCTCCTCGTGTATCATACGAAAGTTTGCTTAGAAGACCATTTTATCGTGCGAATGCTTGTATTTTATTGTATGGGAGTCTTTTGTCATGCTGTATCAATTCTTGACTCATACGAGTTTCTGCCTAGACTGTAAAATGTTGTATGAAAAATAGTGAGCATTTTTAAGTGTCAAAACATGGAATTTTTATTTTGCAATTGATGTATGTGGATTTGTGTGATGTTTAATTTTTCATGTAGTGTAATTTGGATGATTTTTTGATGCTCTATTGTTTGATTCTTGTAGGTTCGATTGCCACATGTCCTTTTTTGGTGCATCTATCCTCCTACAATGAGGCTAGTTTATGAGTTATCCGATATAGATAGTGCACATATTGACTTGTGCAGGTTTAACCACCTCTTACAGATGCCAGATATCCATGTGAATCACCGAATGCTTACTGCACTGGTTGAGAGATTTCATTCTGAGCATAACACCTTCCATTTACCAGTTGGGGAGATGACTATCACTCCAGAGGATGTTTACAAGATATTGAGGATTCCATTTGCTGGGGATAAGGTTGATTACGATTCTGCTTAGCGTCTTGGTATATTAGCTTTGAGACACATTTTTCATGATGAGGATATTCTTATGCGGGCTATCAGTTGGGATGATATGATGGCCAGGTACAATGAGCAGTTTCCCTTGGCCTGTGTCTTGGCATGATTCATTGGTTGCTTCATTATGCTAGACAGAGGACAACATGGTTTCTTATGCGGCTGGGCTAGGATGCTAGAGAGACTATTGGATCATCCTGAGAGATTAGGGTGGGGTTCATGTCTATTATCCCACATGTATCATGAAATGCATGAGATTATATACAGGGAGGGGAAAAGCATGGCATCAGGTGTCCTGGTTCTTTAGATATGGGTTTGGGAGCTTATCCTAGTTTGCATACCTATTGTGGATGATGCCAGAGATCCACAACAACCGATAGTATATAGATATTCTGGATATGTTACTCAACCCCATCTGGGAAAGACAAAGTACTTGTGGCGATAGCTAGATGATCTAATCATTTTTTTATGGAGACCATACAGGGGTCTTGAGCTTTGAGACTACTGGAGAGATGTGTGGAGAGACATGTTCAGGACTCATCCTCTTATCGGTAGATCAGTGATAGTTATCGAGCGATTCATTGTATCTCGAGTCATGAGGCAGTATGGTAGGCCTCAAGTGATTTCACAAGAGTTTACCGCCTACACTCATTATGCAGACGAGGAGAGATTAGGATGGGCCCCTAGGTTGTCCTATGCATTGAGTATGCAGGAGTTGGTAGGGTTACAAAGACTTCAGTGGGATTGCTTGGATGATATTGCAGATGTGGGGTATTGCCCCAGTACAGGGATTGGTTTCAGAGTAATCCCTTCCCTAGGTTTATAGATCCAGTTGAGCATGCACCTCTCATAGAGGAGGATGAGGATGAGGACCCTGCACATGCACAGGTACAGGGATAGGGACAGGGACAGGGACAAGGATAGGGACAGGGACAGAGAGCGACAAGTCCTAGATGGGCAGGTGGTGATCCTGGTGCTAGCAGTAGCAAAGTACCAGCTGGGGGGAGACAACAGCAGAGAGGAGAGGGTGGATCCCTTGGAGTTGTTGGTGTGAGGATGAGTGGTGCTAGGATAGCGGAGGGTGGAGGAAGAGGAGTAGGGTGGAGATGGAGGTGGAGAACCTGTAAGGGAGCAGGGGGCAGTTGATGCAACACGATCTATGAGATCGAGATTAGCAGGTCTGCAGTCACAGTTGACAGTGGCTCAAACATAGCTTGCATAACGGGACTGACAGCTGGCAGAGATCAGGGTAAAGTGAGATTGTCAGCTCACTAAGATGAGGATAGAGAGGGATCTCCAATTGGTTGAGGTCAGAGCAGAGCGAGACCAATAACTAGCTGAGGTCAGGGTAGAGCGAGACGCCCTTCAGCGGGAGGTTTTGCACTAGACGAGTCAAGCAGCTTATTATGTTGCGACATATAGCGTATCAGTTCCTGTAGTGCAGAAAATTGTACCATATTCTTAGTATATGGCCTGATTTGAGGGAGCTTGGGCACCTAGGCAGGATGCTGGTTAGCAGGCTCCACCTCCTCCACCACTTGACAATGAGGGAGAGATAGAGAGCTAGTTTTTGTAGCTCTTAGATTTTGTGAATGACAGTTGATATCATTTGTACCCTGAGACTTTTATTTGTACTCTAAGATATTTATGATGATATATACAAGATCTTGATTTGATTTCATCGTACTTGTGTTGATTGATTATGAAATGTTTTTCTATATGATTTATTATATATGTATGCATATCTTTTCAATATGGATGTATGTAATTCAGATGAATATGGATGTTTGCTTTTGTTTCTTTTCATATGCAAATAAATGATGAAAATGTGTAACTAGTAATGCAAATGTTTTTATCTTTCTATGCAATATTATGAATGCAAATGAATGTATGGATCTATATAAGAGGCTAATGTATGTAGCTAACATCTCAATACACAAGTACTCAATCAAAGAAATGATGAAAAATAGACCACTTAGCTTAGAAATGATGATACTTCAAACTCTCATTCAGAAGATAAAGAGATCATTGTTATCATGCATAAATCACTCGAAATGAATAAAATGTAGAATGAATGCAACCTAAACCCAGTCATTGGATTTGGAATGCTTAATTTTCATCACTGAGTGTTTACAAACATAGCAGGAAGAATAGAGTTCCATTCTTTTCATGTGCAATATTAATTATCTTGTTCGCAATGACCCTTTTTTCGTTCATATCCTTGGACATATTACACATGCATCCGGATTGGACATTTAAAGAAATTCCCTCAAAATAGACAAATAAGTGATGCTAACCTCCCTGTAGCATACAAATAAGTAGAGTTGAGGTATGTGTGGTGATTTCACCTTAATGTGAAGGCACTTATCACAGACACCCAGTTGATTAAATGTTTCTAGATCATCATAATCATTCCTACAAGCAAAAAACAAAGAAAAATATTATGCCCCCAATCCTTGCTCCAATTAGTCAAGATAGACTTCCTCAAGTTACTCAGAGGGAATAATAATCAAGAACCAATATAAAAGACAACACACAAAGAAAATTTCATGCATATCTCAAATTGTTTAGTGATAGTTTTCAGTAATATTGTTTTGCTTGTTTACTCAGTGATAAAACTTTGCAGCAGTTAGGAGATAGTTGACTTACTCAGATTGGACAACCAGATACCACTAACGGAAATATGACTTGGTTGATACTTCTTAGGATACGTAAGTTGCTCAGTTGATTACCCTAAGACTATGACATTGATCAATTTAAAGCCATGAGGGTTCTAAAAGAACCAAGATGTCACAAAAGTGACTAAAAGATATGTACAAGTGAAATCAAAGATACAGGAAAGCAGGAAATGCCAATTGTGTTGATAGATGGAGCGTTTGAGTACAAGAGGCACTTGTTTTCCTGGTTTTCACCTGCTTGGCAAAGATTCTTTTTTTTTTTTTTTTCAGGACATTTTATAATTTTTATGATTTTCTTCAGGACTTTTTCAGCTGTACAGGTTGCTGGAGCAGAGAATACTATGTGAAGAATTTCTTCAAGTGGATGGTGTTGATTGGTTCACAGAGTTGTTCTCCTTTTGATGTTGAGAGCTGATAGGCACCAAAGCCAAAGACTATAGTAACGATGTAGGGACCCAACCAGTTGGGTTCAAACTTCCCTTTGTTGTCTCGAAACTATTGATTTTTTAGGATTTTCTCTCAGAACAAGGTCACCAACCTATAATTTTTGTTGTCAAATTTTTTTGTCATATCCTTTATACATTCTCTTTTGATACACTCTCAGATTATCAAATGCCACCTGCCGACGTTCATCCAACAATTCAAGTTTTTGCAATCTAGATATTCGGTAGTCTTCATCTTTAACGAGACCTTGCAAAGAAACTCTTAAAGACGGTATTTCCACCTCAATAGGTAAGACTACTTCAGATCCATACACCAAAGAAAAAGGTGTATCCCCAGTAGGTGTTCTAATACTTGTTCTATAGGCCCATAATGCATGATTGAGCTGTAGATGCCAATCTCTCCAAGATTTATTCATTGTTCTGTGTAAAAGAGTCAACAAGTTTTTTTTAGATGCTTCAGGTTGTTCATTACCTTGAGGGTAATATATGGATGACCAGTGCCGTTCTATTTTGAATTTTTCATAGAGTTCATCTAGGTCTTTGTTCTTGAATTGCCCTCCATTGTCAATTACAATAGAAGAAGGTATCCCATACCTGCAGATGATATGATTAAGGATGAACAGAGCTACTAGTTTACCAGTTGCTTTGATGAGTGCAACCGCTTCTACCCACTTAGTGAAGTACTTAGTGGCAGTTATGATAAACTTGTGGCCATTAGATGATGCAAGATATATTTGGCCAATGAGATCAAACAACCATTGCTGAAAAAGCCAATGTGTAATGAAGGATATGAGATCTCTTGCTGGAGCATGTATGAGATTCCCATGTAGGTGACACTTCTCACAAGTTTTAGAAAACTTTATAGCATCTTTCTCCATGTCTGGCTAGTAGTAGCCAGCCCTTAGTAGTTTTTGAGCTAAAGTTAGACCATTTGAATGAGATCCACAAATGCCTTCATGGACTTCTGATAATGTACGTTGGGACTCTTCAGTTTAGAGACACCTAAGCAAGGTACTATCCAAACCTCGCCTAAATAGATCATTAGCGATGATGACTTACCATGAAGCATTTTGGGTTAGGCTCCTTTTCTCATTATGGGTAAGATTTTCTGGGACAATTTGGTCTCCTAGATAAGAGTAAATGTGGCTGTAGCGAGATGAGTCATGTCCAATAATAGAACAAACCATCTAGGACTCAGGAGAATCATAGGCAGGGTAATGTAACTCTTCCACCAGGAAGTCAAAGCAAAAATTAGATTCTTCTAACTCTAGTATAGATGCCAAGGTCCCCATAGCATCTGTTGCTCTATTTGCGGATCTAGGGATCTGCTGGAATGACACAAAAGTAAAATATTTCTTGAGATCATCCACCATTCTTTTATAAGGCACTAATTTCTCATCTTGAGTCTGATATGTATCATTGATTTGATTGATTATTAGCTGTGAATCTCCATAGATGTGTATTTCCAGAACCTTCCATTCAATAGCCAGCTTGATCCTATTTACCAAAGCTTCATACTCTACAATGTTGTTTGTGCAAGGGAAGAGAATCTTATAAGCCTTCAGGATTGAATATTTTTGAGGAGTAATAAAAAGTATTCCAACACCGGATCCATGTTGGGTGAAAGACCCATCAAAGAACATCTTCCCTGATTGTTGAGTAAGGTGCATGATAGATTCATCCGGAAATTCTATATGCAAAGGTTGAGTGTCTTCAAGTGGAGCATCAACAAGTTGATCTACAATTACCTAACCTTTGATGGCTTAACATTCTACATATTCAATATCAAACTCTGTAAGAAATGTATACACCTAAAAATGGTCTGAAGATAATTAATTAAATAAGCAATTATTTAATTAATCTCTCCTCCCCAATTTAATTGAATTCACTAAGCAATTTGATTAAATTTCCCTTTTCATCTACTTATTAATAAATCTAAGGATTTATTAAATAGGTTCATTTCATTTCACCCCTTTAATTAATTAATTCAAATTAATTAATTCCCTCCACCAAAATCATTTCTTCCAACTCCTAATTAATTAAAACAATTCAAATTCATGAGTTGTTGAAACTAATTAGCCATTTGCCTATTAAATGAATTTCTAAATTCAAAACCTAACCCATTCTACCTACCACCTTGTCCCCTTTCATCCAACATCTTCTAGAACCTTTGTGACACTTGTCACTAAGTGTTCCCTTTAATCCAACCCCCTTTGCCAACCTCCTCCAATTTAACCATTGATATCTTCAGATCAATCTCAACCGTTGATTCATGCCAACTCACCCCTAGCCTTGGAAAATCCTATAAATAGACCTCATTTTGGAGCTCAAAGGGTCCCAATTCATATCATTTTGATTCATCATTTGCATTGTTACTATAGGCATCTAGCTTATAGTTTATCAGTTTTAGCAATGTTATCATGCTCATTTCAGCTTAACTCTTAGCTTAATCATGCTAGGATAATCATGAATTCATATAGCTTAATCATGCTATCATGCTAGATCATGCATCTTAATCATTCAAATCCTCCATCTAAGTGTAGTCAAGTCACTGGAATTTGCATACTAAGATCTGAGAGAAAAATTCATACTCGCATTTACTAGGAGGCAATAAGTCGATTAGCTATGGTTTTACTTTTCATTGATTTAATCTACTAACCATGCTTGCAATGATTTATTGAGTGTTTTGTGTTGCAAGAATAGGTATAATAGGTACACCACACAAAGCACGACAAGAACTATGACCTATTTAGCCAATCTTCCGGTAAGTGTTGCTTTGCTGAGAAGATATTTGAGGGGATCAATCTTAGCCACTAGCTTGATGGAATGTGCTAACATGTAGTGTCTCAATTTTTGTGATGCAAAGACTAATGCCAAACATGCTTTTTCTATTATAGTATAGTTCATTTCATAAGACACCAAAGTTTCACTGATATAATATATAGCCCTTTCCTTTTTATTTTCATCCTATTGTGCTAGAAGTGCCCCCAGTGATGAATCGGTAGCTGATATGTATAGAATAAATGGTTTACCTTGAATGGGTGGCATCAATATTGGTGAATTAGATAAATATTATTTGATTTGATGAAGGTGCTATTCACATTCCTGATCCCTGTTGTATGTTACTCCTTTCCTTAATACTTTTGTGAAGGGTTGAGCTTTATTTGCTAGCTGAGAAATAAAGCATCTGATTGACTAGAGACGTCCTTGTAAACTTGTCATTTGACTGATATTCTTTGGAGGTGGCATTTCCATTATAGCTTGGACCTTCTAAGGATCAACCTCAATTCCTTTCTTTGAAATAATGTAACCAAGTAATTTCCCTGATGTTACTCCGAATGCACACTTTTTAGGATTTAGCCGGAGCTTGAATTTTTCCATTCTATCTAGTATGAGACCTAGCTCTTGAATATGTGTGGATCTCTTCATAGTCTTTACTAAGGTGTCATCAACATAATCTTCCATGTTTTTATGCATCATATCATGAGAGATAGTAGTTACTGCTCTTTAGTAAGTTGCTCTTGCATTCTTTAGCCCAAATGGTATGACGTTCCAATAAAAGGTTCCCCATGCATAGGTGAAAGATGTCTTTTCTTGATCTCCAAGAGCTATTTTGATCTAATTATAACCAAAGAATCCATCCATTAGTGAGTACATCTCATATCCAGTAGTCATAACCACTATCATATCAATGTTAGGCAAGGGAAAATCATCTTTCGAACATGCTTTGTTGAGATCCTTGAAGTCTGTGCAAACTCTAATAGATTTGTTTGCCTTTTATAAATGTACTATGTTTGAAATCCATTCTACATAGTCTATAGCTCTGATAAATCCCACTTTTAGCAATTTTTCTAGCTCAGCCTTGACTAGTAGTGCCACATAAGGGTGCATCTTACAAAGTTTTTCTTGACTGGTTTAACTCCTGGTGTAATAGAAAGATGGTGCATGATAAGATCAGGATCTATGCGTGGCATATCAGAGTATGTCCATGCAAAGTTGATCTTCTTTTCTAAAAAGAGATTGCTTAAATCTTTTAACTTTTTTGCTGATAATGATTGAGCTAAGTGAATGATATGTGGTGTCTCCTGACTCCCAATATTTACTGGCTGAGTTGGTTCAATCAACATAGAAGACCTTTCCTGGAAGTGACTTGGCAGTATATCAAGTACCTCACCTTCAGGTGCCTCAGAGAGGTTTTCACCCTTAGGTACATCCTTTATTTTCTCTATTTTTAATTCTGATACCGCCACAATGTGGTTTTCACTATCAGATCTTTTATTTTTCTTTTTTTGATTTTTGAGACTAAGATACTTGATATCTATTTCAGTCACATTCTCACTGTGTTCGCTGGTCTAAGAGTCCATTGGTTCAACTGCATTAAGGTAGTAGGCTAATATGTACTCATTGGCAAAGATAGGTGCATTCATAGGTTGGTTTTGGAGACTACAGTCAATTAGTTCAGGATGTACCAAGGATAAAGTTTGAATAGGTTCAAGGAAGTTCACGGTATTATCATCATAACTTCGGACCAACAAGTTGAGTTCCATAAGACTACCTTGCATAAATGTCTCAAGACCAGGAAGAGTTACAACATGATCATTGAGGTGCATGTTAATATTTAGTTGACCAAATCCAATAGACCTACTCATAACACCATTTTCTATGCTAGATTGGACTACATATCATGGTTCGACAGTAACAAGATCAGTAGACAGATTCCCGACATCCATGATAGAGGAGTCAGAGTTTGATTCTTAATAGGTATTGTCATCAATAGTACTGTTGTCAGAGTCATCAGAGTCATAGGATGAAGTTCCTGAATCTTCTTCAAGTGATTGAGTGAATGTATGTATAGTTTCAACACCTACAACTTTGATGCTGCAAGTTCCTTCATGATTTGGTTCATTTATCACTTGTATCTGACATACCTGCTAACATAACCTTGGTGGTTTTGTGAATATCTGTCTTCTACTCCATTCAGCTTCTTCTAGACTAGTGACTGGTTTTGTTTCTGTAGCTTCCAATTCTTCTTGTGTAGTTCCATACCTGATTTGTTCTATCCTATTAGAGGGAGGCATAAGAGGTGAATAATTTTCTTGTTTTCTTCCTTCTTTAAGCTTTTGTTCATAGCTTGCTTGTCTTTCTAGTTTGATTTCTTCTATCCCCATTTGTAGTTTTAAGTGTATCAACTCTTGTGTGTCATCCGTGATATCATTGGACTCTTCTGGAGTTTCTGTACTAGATATATCTGAGAGATGATTTGGATCCCATTCATACTCGTTCGAGGCAGTTTCTAAATCATATACTTGTTGCCTACCAGTGTATGTAACTGAAATTTTCAATGGTGCAAACAATTCTTTGATTCTTTCTACCTCTTCTCTCACATCCTCTGGGATTTCTACTCTTTGTAATGTTGTAGCTCATACCATTGGAACTTGATTATCAGTTGTTTCCTCTCTCTTGATTGCTAGTTCTTCTTGTTCTCTTTCATACTCTTCTTGAGTCTGTCAAGTGTTTACTTCCTGTGATGTTGAAGGTATTATCTTTTTCCTCCACTTAGACTGATGATGGGAAGTATGTTTTTGGTTTGATGTCTTTTCTAGATTGTATCCCAGTCCAGCTTTATTATTTGTAGACTTAGTTTGTAGATGAATAGGTTCAATAATACCTTCTTGATTTTTGCCCAGAGGACCAATACCTGAATATCTCATGCGTTGAATCATTATATACCCTGGACCATATTGTGTCAGAGAAATCTCACAATGTCTCACTTCTTTATTTTCACTATCTTCTTTAAAAAGCCATTTGAGAACAACATCCTCTTCTATTTCATATGCAAGGGAAGTAGAGGATTGTACAAAGAGAACATCATATATGACATTTGGAGTTGAAGTCTGTGGCTTCATAGCCTCTAATGGTTTTCCTAACTGTCTTGGTGATGGAGGAAGAGAGATTAGTGAAAGTACTGGTTCTATCTTGTATCCATCCATGCTAGTATATGCGATTTTCAATTTCTTTTCTAAGTCCTTCATCAAGGTTTCTGAACTTTTAGCAGTAGAGGCTGCTATATTATGAGGCACAAAGGTATCAACACTCTTTGTCAATGAATTACAAAGGGAGTTTGTATCAGAAGGAATATTGACTTCAACTCCGTTATAAGGAAATTTTAAGCATTGATGATGTGTAGATGGAACTGCCTTCATTTCATGAATCCATGGCCTGCCCAGTAAGATGTTGTATGACAGAGGAAGATTGAGCACTTGGAAAATAACATCTCTTTCTACAGGTCCTACCCTAATTGCTAATAGTACCAGACCTTTAGAGGTTCTTTCTTCTTCATCATAAGCATTGATTGTTATTTTCTTGGTTGGACCAATGATATTTTCAGAAAAGCCCAGTTGTGTAAGAAGATTATAGGTACAAATATTCAACCCTGTGCTTCCATCTATCAAAACACATTTAACTTGATGTTTATGGATCATAGCTTCAATATGCAATGGCTGGTTATGTGGGTGATTCAATGAGTTGTCATCTTCTTTGGAGAAAGTAAGATAATGAGGCAAAGTCAGGTGATCCACCATAGATTTAAACCAATCGATATCTAAATATTTTAGGACATTAGTTGTGAGCAAGGCTTTGTCCAGGATCTCTTTATGAGCAGAAGATATTTTGAGCAATTCAAAGATTGAGATTTGAGAGTTCATTCTTTTCAATTGTTCGATAATGCTATAACCACGAGAGAATGATGAAGCCAACTGTTTGGATTTAGCCATGGCTGTATCTATTTGTCTGTTTGAAGAACTTGGTATGTATGATTTTGTTTGAGTAGGAGTTGAAGAACTAGCTCCTTGGAGAGTGACTTTCTTTTGAGTGCGGGTCACAACATTTGCATTTTGTGATTTGTTTTGTTTATCTTTGAGTATGATCACATTGCAATATTCAGGTTGGGAAGTCTCAATCATGTTGATCACATTGTCATTGTTGGTATAGGTGTATGTTGGCACCTCCTTTTGATTTTGAGGAATCACCTTGTTCATAAATAGGTAAGGGATCTTTAAAAGCTTTGTGATCAACATTAGTTGTGTGATTTCCAACAACAATTTTGCCAGCGTCAATGATATCTTGAATCTCATGCTTGAGCTTCATGTAGTTGTTTGTGTTATGACCTTTGTTTCAATGGTATTCACAATATTCATTCTCTCTCCACCATTTTGGTTTGACTTCGGGATCATATGGCCTAGAATTGTCTGGTAAGATTATCAGATCATTTGCCAATAAAGTTTTGAAATTGAATTCATATGGTTCTTCCTAAGGAGTGAATTCGCGTTTACGTTTCTATAGCATCCTAAAATTGTGACACTTGCAATTTCGACCGCATTTGGGTCTTCACGATGGCGACGCAACACTGAACCTGAATGGAGACCCCGAAACTTGCTCATGACATCAAAAACTGCATTTTTCCAGCACCCTGGCCTGATCCTCCTTGCACCCTGCTGTCCCGGGAGGTGGGACCAGAGTGCCCAGCACCCGGCGCCCAGCGCCTTGGTCCCCCAGGACCATGGCGCCCAGCGCCCTGGTCCTTGGCCCTATTTTGGGCCTGGTCTCCTATGGGACTTCGGGCCTTTTTGTTTGCAAATTGGAAAATAACATTTCCTGGTCGGCCTAAGGTTGGGAAAATCAGTCTTTTAACCCTAATTGGCAAGTATATAAACTACTTTTCCTCTCTCATTTTAGGAGGAAAAAAGGTGAAAACGATATTCAAGCATTCAAGCATTCAAGCATTCCTTCAAGCAATTGATCATTCTAAGTCTCCATTCAAGGCTAAGTGTTGCATTCAAGACAAGGATTCAACCATTGAAGAGGAGATCACTTACAACACATTACATGCTACAACATACAACATACAACAAACAACAACATCTATACCTTCGCATATAAGGATACAAACATCCTTACAACAAGGTATTAGTACTTGTTTTACATTACATTTACAACATTTCTCATTTCTTGGTTAATTCCAAAACCGGGGTTTGACCTAAGGGAAAACCCCTAATCCCTAACCCCCCAATCATCTTCGCTTTTCTGTGTGTAGGTTGCAGGTACGCGACTGAAATTGAAGATCTGGAATCCTTGTGCAGAGACGAACATATCCCCCTTCGTTTCGCAGACTTTTCGGAGGACCGTGTGCACGCCGGGTGCCATTGTCCTGTCAACTTTTGCTCAAATTTGCAGGACAACGCTGTCTTGACATTTTACTGCTAATTCCAGGTCCGCAGCTTCATCCTATATCCCTAACTCAGTTTATAAGCGAATCTTTCTCACTTTCTATGCATTCCTAGTTCAATCTTTCCATCTACATTCTTTACAAAAGAGGGTATCCTTGCTATCACAACCCTTGAAACTCATATAGAATCCAATCTTGCATTGCGTGGGATTGGATCTTGTGGGTTTCAACCCCTCTTTTGAATGTAAAGTCCCTCCTAAGTGAAAACCATCAACCCTAGTGACTCTCCCTTCTCTCTCCTCAGAGTTGGGGAGGGGAGAACGACTAGGGTTCGATTATTTTCCACTTTACAGTTTCTAAAGCCAAGGTTTCTCTTTAAACCACTCTATTACTTTCTTCTGAAGATTTTCCGCTGTAGTTTCAGCTTCTTTAAGTGCTTGTGTGCCACTAGCCAAGTTAAAGATCGTGGATTTTGATTTTTCTTTAACAGTCTACTGCTCGATCATTAACAACGTTTCTGTTGTTGTCTTTACAATATTTCCAATATTTGTTCTTTTCTTTGGAACTAGAACCTTGTTGTGTTTCTTTCCAAAGTGAGATATCTCCTTTCTTTATAAGCACATCTTCCATTCTGAGGGCACTATCTACCATTTTGTTGAATGAAGGGTATACTTGCATTTGGATACTGTATTTTAATTTAGGGATCAAGTTGTTGACAAAGATATCCATCTTCTTAGAATTTGGAATAGGCCATGAATATCTAGAGAGCATCTTTCTCCATCGTTGGAGTAAAGTGAGAAAGGGCTCTCCTATTTTCTATTTGGTATTGCAAAGCTCTATCATAGTGACTGGATGACGAATGTTATAGGAGTATTTTTGTAGAAATAGTTGGATTAATTCTTCAAATTTTTTTATTCCCATAGGTAGGCTTGAGAACCATTCCATAGCTTGCCCTCCTAAACTTCTCAGGAAAAGGCGCATGAGATATGTTTGTTCGTGCATGAACTCCATACATAAAGCACAAAATTATCTAACATGGTCTTGAGGATCTGAGTTGCCATTGTATTTGTCAAATTTTGGAATCTCCACTCGTGAAGGAAATGAAGGCATGTAAATGTTTTTAAAAAATTGAAATGGGCATATTGTGTCCAAAGAATATTGTTTTGATGATTTATCCTTATTTTTAAGTTCCGTGATCTCAGTTTGTAAGGCTTGTAATTGTTTGTTTACCATTACCAAGGGTGACTCTTCCTCTTTAGTGATGAGGGTCTCAACATTATAACCAATAGGAAGTTTAGCGCCTTGCTTTGCTAGTTCTAGAAAATAGTCTTCTTTTTCTCTAGCCATGATAACCTTCATCATTTTTTGGAAATCTTTATTCTTCTGACATTTATGAATATCAATTTCTGGAGGTTCAGAGGTTTCAGATTCACTTGATGAGGAATCACTGTCGGTAGCATGGATACTGAGGTTGTCATTGTGTTTAGCAACTCGTCTTTCTTGTTCTTTTCCAGACATGGTGGGAGACAAAGGTTGATCATAAATTGGCATATCTGATGATGAAGGTTTATTAGTGAGTGAGTCCTTTACATAAAATGGGTTATCTTGATATGAAAAGGATTGTCCTTTGCCTATGTCGGCTTTCTTACGAGAACTTCTAGTTTGAGTAGGCATTTTTGTTGACTGATGTGAGTTAAAGCTGTTTGTGATGCAGAAGTCAAGATCAAATCTAGAGCTAGTTGTTCATTTAACGTATTGATTGAGAGAAACAACTAAGATTTAGTTTGGTTTCAGGAAAGATCTATCCTGTGTAAGACGTGATCTAAGTTACCTAGTTTGATTTGAAAGAAGTGACTAAGACTCAGTCTGGTTTCATGAATTATATATCCTGTGTAAGACGTTATCTAAGTAACTTAAGTTTGATAAATGGTTGATTGATCTAACTGAAGGATGATCGACAAAATCATGCAACACAATGACATAAGTGCACTGTTTAGATTTGTTTATGCTCAGGATGATGATAACCAGTTTTATGCTCGCTGTAGACTGTCAAGATTGACTGTTCTGGATTGACAAAATCAGAGATTTGTACGACAGGTTTTACAGGACCAGATGACAATTTAATAGCTTCAGGACGATTAAAACATAATTTTGTATGAGTTGCTGCCTATGTTCACACGACAGATGGGTATACCTCAGATGACAAACTGATGAATGTGATGGTTTTTTGTATGACACAGGAGCAGAGACCAGATGATAGTTCCCTAAGCAGGATGATAGTTTATCAAATTTTGTACGACCAATAATAAGGACTGAGATGACAAACTGTAAGACCTGCTGAAATTTTGTACGACAGAACTATGTAGTAGGATGATAAATCAGAAGACTCGTATGATAGTTTACTGGACAGAGACAAAATTCTGATAGACAATGACTGACAACAACTAGTTTTGAGATGAACTAAGTTTTTGACAACTGATGTAGACTAGTTTGTGACATAGAGTTTTGACTAAGATAGACTAGTTTTTGACATGAACAAAGTTTTGACTAGGATAGACTAGTTTTTGACACAGACAAAGTTTTGACCACTGAGTTGTTTATTGTTTTCTCCAGTTCTGGTATTTCAGTTTCAGTTTCAGGGATGAAAACACAATAAACATGCAATATGTATAATGACTTCAATCACAACACGCTAACCCTATGGAAATTGGTGAGAGAAGAAAACCTTTGCTTGCAGACTCAAGTACACACCCAATAGCTAATCAGAATACGTCCGCTGAGTCTCATGCAATGGATTCTCAACGCCGTATTAGCTGATTCCAAATGCTAATGGGGGCATGAAATGGCAAGTATCTTGGGAGAGTTACTATCTCTCTTGCACTAAGATTATCCCCCCTTTTGGAGGTGAACTGGGTAGCTTCTAATCTTAGTTGGAACTAGTAAAGGATCCATTCGGTGTGTCGGGTATAAACTCAATTAAGAGGTCTCCCAACCTTGAAAGCCAAGGTTTGATATACCTGAAGGTAGAAAGGAGAGCTATTCTCGAGCACTTCCATTGACTTGATTTTCATCAAATCACGTTTATTTTATAGTGGATTGGAGTACTTGGCATTTAGCCGTTCCCACTTGGGTCATTCCCCTCTCACTGGCCCTAATGTCTTTGGCCTTATAGGCTCCTCGGGAGGGAAGGTCTGCTAAAGATTCACAAATCTCAAACCTAGAAAAAGCCTCAAAGGTCTGGATTTCTAATTGTCTATGTAGACAAGAGCATACTCTCCTACCTCTCACAATTTTTTTAAAACACAAAAGATAGATTTGTTCATTAACCAGATAGCAATTTAGGTGCCTAAAAATGAATTTAAAGAATACACAATGTTTACTTGAATCTTCTCAGGCAGCTTGCAAAGACAACAAATCAGTAGTCATATTGTCTTTGTTTGGCAAGCATATTCTTCGACAAGCGTTCTGCAAAAACACTGATTAGGCTGTAAAAATTCCTCAGATAGACAAACAACAAGCCAGGGTCAGCGTTAATATGATAAAAAATGAATAAGAAAACCTAAAAAAAAGAAATCTCCTTTTAACCCAAAAACACAGAATACCATACGACTATTCTCACTGACTCGTACGATAATTCGTACGAGATCGTATGATACTTGCAGTTTGTCATTCGACACTGTGGGAAATCTCGTATGATATTTCACAGTAACTATACAGACGAAAAATCCAAAAAAATAAAAATCTGAAAAATAAGAAAAAGTTAGTCTTCAAGGCCAAAAGATGTAGTCTTCTGCCCCATGGTGGGCACCAGAAATGTGTGTGTAAAAAGTGGAATAAGTATCTGCAAGCTGTAAGACACAACACTTCAATTAAGTCATTAGATGTATGGTTAGATAGATATAAGCATGAATAATAAAACCATAACAAATTGACCAATTGCCTTCTAAAAGATGAGAGTATAGACTTGCTCTCAGATTTGTGTAAGCAATACCAGTGACTAGACTACACCAAGATGAAGGATTTAATCTATATTAGCATGATATTAAGCTAAATGGATTCAAGGTTATGCTAGAGGGATGAATAGTAAGCTATATGAATTTAAGCAATCGTAATTGAACTAAATATGCAAAAAGCTAAACTAAGATGCAATAATCTAAAAAAAGAAAGCACGATATCTTCAATGACTCCAAAGCAAATATTGTATAATAACAATAAATCTCCAGGGGTGTTTTGAATGAGAGATGAAGGTTGAATTTATAGAAATTCAAAAGAGAGACCAAGAAAAAGCACAATTTAGGATAATTGAAATAATTGAGAAATCAAATTTAGTTAACCTTGAGATAAATTCCAATTATAGCTTGATTGAAATGCATTCAAATTATAAGTCCGAGTTTGCATTGGAGATAAAATTCAATTAATTCCATGCACTTGAGATAAAAATAGGTGATTCCATGTGATTTCTTTGATTTATTCAAGAAAAGGGTCTTTTCAATGCAACTGAACTTCTTTTCTCAAAAGCTTTGAGTTCCAATTTTAGAGAATGATTAATAATTCATTTAATTGCTTTTCTGATTTCAAGTTATCTCAATTTAGAAAAAGAAATAATATCTCAAGTTTGATTTCTCTCTCAATTCAATTCTTTTATTTTATTTTCAATTTAACTCTTTCTTTGTAATTAATTCCTTTTTTATGATTAATGGCAAATTTATTAATTAATTAAATATGATAGGATATATAATAAATTAAAATAGGATAATTGATCAAAATGATTTTCTTGGAATGATTTAATTAATATAGAATAATTCACTTTGCATGTGACATTAATGATTAAAGAATTAATTAATTGTGTGCTCAAGGTTGATTTAATTGCCTTTGGTTAGGGTTTTGGTGATGTTGTTGAGATTAGGGGCCCATGGTTTAGGTGACCATTTTTAGGGTATTGCAAAACGCAGGCAAATCTAAGGTTCCTGCAATTGGTATACATCTTGGTACAACATATTCTTCTGTGGAGCGCAAGGAACATGTGGCACCTTGGATGATTGATAAAAGAATGATTGGAGAGTCTAATGATGGGAAGGGAAAATTGGTGGATTTTGCTATCGAGCAAAGAAATGATGACAATTCCAAGACTGTAGAAGTCATTTTCCCAAAAGAAGGGGAGTAGAAGCTCATAGAAGTTTTAGTAGTTTAGCCAGAAGATAATGAATTTGGCCTAGACAAATTGCAGAGAGATATCGTGGATGAAAGATCTCACTAGTTTTTACATGTAGAGAAGAGGCATGGTGCCAAGGAGGCCATATGAGAAGGAGCAATTGGATGCAGAGTTGAAGTTGGTGGGAGAGTACGAGCTAAAAAATAAGAGGGATTTGGGGCGATGGACATAAGAGACAATTTGAAGCCAATGGTAGGGCATAAAAGCCATGGGTAGTTCATGCAGGTGCTAGCTATGAGTGATGGGACAACAAAGTGGTGATATGTGCATAGGAAAATTTAGAGAATTTTGATGGAGATTTAATTTTAATTAATGCTAGGAAGTTAGGTGAGTTCAAAAAGTGGTTGAAATGGGTGTTTTCTCATGCACTGTTGAGGATTACCCCCGAGCTACCTGTGATTTCATTGGGATATAGATTTGAGAGAAAGAATAATGAAACTATACTTGTTTTTTTTTTTTTTTATCTTGGTAGTGGAACATTTCATGTTTCAGTATTTGAGGTTAGAGATAATGTATTCAAGGGTTCTTCTTTGGATGGAGGAGTTTATTTTGAGCTTACAAAAAGTGGTGTTCCTCATATGGATTAATGGGTGAAGTAGTAGGAGAAGATATTTTTGACTCTGATTTGACTTGGAGAAGGCTTATGATCTAGAGTGTCCCTGAACAATCTTTAGCAAAGTCAAAATCTTCTCTAGGCCTGGTTGCAATATGACATTAGAGGTGGAAACACAAGGATATAACTGTTCATGACTGCATGGGTTGGACTTCAAGTGGGATATTGTTGAGAATGTGAAGTCCAATGGTCACATGACCTTTTCTCTTCTCCCAACTCTTCATTGATAGTTGAATATTTGTATACATAGATGAGTACTAACCATGTATAAAAAATGGTTAATAATTGACATTTCCTTGGTTTCCCATGGATGTAGCCTTTAATGGCGAACTATGTAATTCATTATATGTTGTGCTTTTGTTTGTAATTTTTTTTTTTTAAAGGGGTAAACGCTTTTAACCTGGAGCTATCAACTGGCGGGGCTTGAACCTTGATAGCAAGAACAACAACACAACAACTTAACCATCACAACATGTCACTATTGGCTGTAATTTTATTTTTGTTTTTTGTGTTGTTTATGTGTTTTCTTTGCTCATTTAAAATTAAAAAAGTCAACATTTGGGCTGCCATCTTTGTGGACCCATCTTTTGAGATTAAGGGCACAAAGTCCATTGAAAATTTTGCTTGACAACCAACAATTTTGCACCCAAGTTGATTACACATGAAGCAACACTTGGGAGACCCTTTATAATTTATATATTGCAACCAAGAGCCATGAGAGGAATTTATTTGGACCATGTGTGGCAATGGCTTGGAATAACCATCTAGGAGAAAAGGAAGAGCCTTCCTCAACTTTGACAAAAGTTTAAACTTGATTGGTTAGGGATTTAATGAGTCCTACATTCTTCATAACCAAAGGATATATAGTACTTGTCTCAAGATTTATTATGCCATTTTTATAGAACTTAAACAATGAGACTAAATGATTTAAGGATAGATATTAACTTAGAAAAGTTCTAATCTTGAAGCATTCTTAGAATGAATAAAAGATAATTCAACCTTTGTCTAAGATTAAATATTTTTGAAAGTCATTAATATGTTTATTTATTTTCAATTTATTAATTAGAGGAATAGGAAAATTCTAAAAGAGAATTATCAGTTGCATGTAAATAGGTTAGTGTGAATGCTCTTATACATTTTTGAATGTAGACCAATGAACATTCCATAGGTTAACATCATGGACATTAGATTTTAGTTCACCATAACATGACTTGTATTAATGTAATACTAGTATAGTTATCCTATTTTGATTAATACAAATATTTCAATAATTATAAATATGTGAGTGAAAGAGTGTATAATTTCATTTAGAAGATTCAATTGGAATATGAAACTATTACAAATCTTAGTTAAAGACAGATTTAGATATAAATCTTTGTTGCTTTCTAGATATTATTTTTATGTAATATTATCATACATGATCTTAAATTGATAGACAAGTTAGGCCCTAAAAGAAAATTTAGGCCCTAAACCACCAATATTCTAATCTAATTAACTAATCCATAAATAACAATGAAATGGAATCAAATCAATTGAACATAATAGAATATAATTAAAACTCCCTCAATTGATTAAAAACAAAGCTTCCATTGCTCTTCTCCAATATTGTGTTATGTTGCTCTCAGATATTGCATTGGGATTCCTACACAAAAATGACATAATAATTTCAAAGATAGTGGTGACTGAGAATGGAGAATTGATGATGAGTTTATAGATTTTTGGAGAGGATTGAATGAGAGGTGGAACTCAAGTGAACTCAGTACATGTTGATTGATAGTTGAACTGCTGATGGAGAGGAGGAACTCAATTGATTGAATTGTTAATAGAATAAATTGAGTAGTTAATTGAGTTAATTGGGGATATGACTGACACTTTTAAATGCATTAGAATGCCTTGATCCTAAAGAATGTGTCTTGCACCGAAGCATGGTTTTTTACTTTAAATATTTTTCATACATCCTTAATAGGTGCACAATTAATCTTGAATTAGTAGTTGCTTTGCCTAGACCATCTCTTTGATGACTAGGTTTAGCATGATTTGTAAGGAAATGATAACTTCTCTTCAATCAAAAGTGTACTGATCACATCCTTAATCAATACTGAAATCATTTTAAAAATAGAAACATGGTATTCTAATTAATATCAAAAGTGTGCCAACATCCTCCTTTGGATGATTCCATCTACTGACTCAAATTGCAGAATGTACAACTTGTTATTTTCCATGGACCAGCTAAGACTCAAACCTAGGACCTCTAATGTACATGCTGGGATTGAATGCTTTTTAGAAAAAGATAATTGGAAGATAGAAAAAGGGATTGAAGAGTTAATTGATTTAATCAATCAATTAATTGAATTGATCAATTTTTTTATAAATTTAGCATGTGTTGTAGGATTTTTAATTGAAATTCAATTTTGATTTGCATGTTCTTGAATTTGATTTAGATTTTCAATTTAATCTTTGCATGAGAATTGAATTATTTTTAATATTCAATTTGATCTTTGAATATATTTGAACTTAATTTAGACATTCAATTTGATTTTTGCATGTCTTTGAAATTGATTTTCAAAATCATGAAATTGAAATGCACATGTATTTGAAATTAGAATTTAAAATTTTGGGAATTGAATTTTGAATTAGAAGAATATTTCAAATTAGACAAAATTAGAATTTAGGGGGATTGGATTTGAATTAGAAGGATATTGAAATTAGTTAGTGAATTAAATAATATAAAGAAACTATTTCATTATTAGAAATTGAATTTAATTAAATAATGAAGATTATTCAATTAAAAGATTAATGCGCAATTAATTAAATAATCAATATTTAATTAATATTAGAAAGGGTTTAACGATTAATTGATGAAAGAATAGAAACTGAATAATTAATAGTACGAAAGGCGATGATTTAGAAGAATAATAATTAAATTAATTGAATAATTAAAGAACTATTTAACTAATAAGAATAATATATATGCACACACACACAAGTATGCATGTATGTGTATATATGTGTGTGTGTGAGTGTGTGTGTGAGTGTGTGTGTGTGTGTGTGTGTGTGTGTGTGTGTGTATATATATATATATATATATATATATATAGACACACACACACACACACACACACACATATGTATATGTATGTATGTATGTATGTATGTATATTCTTATACCTGTAATATTTATCAATTGTCTTTCTAATGTAAAACCTTATTTATGTTTGCATTAAGAGTTCTATAGGTCAATAGGGAGATGCATTAAATGATTGGGAAAATAAGATAAAGTTATGGAATTTATGTTAAATAAAAGTTTGGATCTAATTTGTGTCTAACTCCGAGATCTAAACCATTGATGAACCAATTTTTTATCAAGATAAAAAATGTAGTTGATATTACTTTTAGCTCTAAAAAACTCATAGATTATAACATACCTATATGTTGATATTATGCATCATGGGTTTGTAGATTTCATATATTACCATAGAAATACGAAGTTGGTATTAAATTATATTGATATTGATTCTTTTCAATGTGTATCGTAATACTACCTTTGTAAACCTTTTGATCGTGTAAGATATTACATCATTGTATCTTTAATGCATTAATATCTAGACCTAGGATAAGGAATAAGCTTAGGATTGGTTAAGAAAATTAGTCACAAAACCAACATTGAGTAAGCATGTCTTGGATATTTCAAGCAATGGTTAGCTAGTTAATCTTAATAATTATTATATATTAATTAAAAAAAAAAAAAAGTTATCATACTTAAAGGTTCCTCTTATACATTGTATACACCTAAAAATGGTCTTAAAAAATTGATTAAATAGACAATTATCTAATTAATCACCCTTCCCCAATTAATTGAATTCAAAAGTAATTTGCGTAATTTCCCCATTCATCTACTTGTAAATAAATCTAAATGATTTATTTATATAGTTCATTTCATATCCCCCATTTGATTAATTAATTCCCTCCATATAAATCAATTCTTCTAATCTCATAATTAAAATGAACAAATCTAAGTTTGTTGAGATTAATTACCTTTTTCCTATTATTTTAATTTTCTAAATTCAAATATGAGTACATGGCTCCTAACTTATAACCACCTAGCCTAACCACCCCCTAACTTAACCCATTCTATCTAAACCCTAGGGTCTAACTAACCCTATCCTATATTGCACATCCTAACATATTTTATATCCTCTTATGGGTTGGATATTCCCTCCTTGGGACACATGACACTTTAGCCACAGGTCCTCTCCCCTTGGACACTTTCCCTCTTCTGAGAAAGTTTCCTTGACACTTGTCACCACAGAGATGACATGTGTCCTTCCCTCCAACCTGTTGGGGATTCAAATTTACAAATAATTTCAAGCACCCTACTATTAAAAATGGTAGTCACTTCATGGAAATGTCACATAATGGATGATGAATGATTTGAGCACGTAGAGTAAAAGAGGATATGAATAAGTTAATTCCAATGGACCCCATAAAAGACTAGTGTTTTTGATCTGTAGAAAAGATGATATGAACAAATAACTAAAATGAATGAAAAATGAAAATATAAGAAATACCCATTTTACAAAATCAAATTTCCAAGCTGCAAAAAAAATATTAGGTCTTTAAAATGTGTTCTTGGCTATAGACCATATAGAAGACCGTAAGAAGGCTGAAAAACCTGTCATTTCGATCTGCATGAAAGAAGATGTCGACTGGGAATGAAAGAGTAGGAAAATATCAAATACGATGAAGACCCATTTTAGAAGTGGATGTTTCATACCACCAAACAAATTTTCAGATTTGTAACTAAAGTTTAAGGCTTCCGACCAAAAGAAAACCCGAAAACTAGCTTAAAACAAGGTTATTGACTAACTAGTTTACATATTAATTTCAAAGGGTTTTGTTAATTTTAATGAAAAATGGTGACTTTTCACCCCAAAAGGGGTATGGTGCCCATTCAACCACACATATAAGTGGTTAAAAAATGTAGATATGGGGAGAAAATTAGAATTAAGAATATAGAGATTTTAGAATATTAGTTGGCCAAATCAATTGGAAGATTTGATCATTGAGCAAGGCATACTCATAGAATTTTCCAATTTGTTAATTTGAGCACCAACAGATTGGTGACTCTACTGGGGAGAACAAAGAAAGAAAAAACTTTGCTGTGGGAAAGAACTCAGAAGAAAGAAAATAATTTTGTCCTTTGTGAAAGAGGAGGTGACTCTGTGTATAATTAATGAAGAAACGATTAGTAGTTGAAACAATGTCAATCCAAAATGTATCAGTATCCATATTCTTATGAAGCTTTATGTTTAGTGATACAATATACACATCAAAAGTGGCAACCACAACCACAAAAAGAAAAATATATTCCTGAAAAATTTGATCCATTAAATTTCAGCAATGTTCCTGAATGCCTAGATAAAATTCTCTATGAGCTTAAAACTCATATGCCAAGGTTCCATGGACAGGAAAGAGAATCAACAATTCAGCACTTGAAAGCATTCTACTGGTTTGTTGAGAGTCTTCAGATTTGTGCAGAGGAATTGATCATGAAATTGTTTGTGATGACTTTGGAAGATGTTGCAGAGCATATTTTTAGGTTTGTCATAACCCTCTTTTAAGACTTCGATAAAACTTGTTAATAATACTATTATTATTATTATTATTACTTTTATGAGTTAGAAATGATAAATTAAATAAGGTCAAAATTTTAAATAAAAATGAGTAATAAATGGTGACTCGCATGTGAGGTCATAATTTACTTGGAAATTATTTATTTCCTCCATATTCTAATTGAGCACATGGTGTAGGAGAAATAAGAAGATTCTAGAAAAAAAAAATTCAATTTCAAAATATTAAGGGAGTTACAAAATTATTCTATGACAAGAATAATTCTATTCATGGCCTTTTTATGACAAAGGAGTTACAAAATTCATATTTGATAAAATGGAAGAAAATTCAAATTTAGATTTTTAATGCATGGTCAAATGTAACTGCCACTATGACAACAATCATTTTGCATGAAATTCATTTAAAAATTACTTATTTTCTCAATATGTTATTTAGCACATGTTGTAGGAAAAAATGAGAAGGTTCTAGAAGAGAATCTCAAATTCAAATTTTTGCATGTAACCCCCACTATGACAATAGTCATTTTTGCATGGGATTATTTTAGGAAAAGAATCTCAAAACCAATTAATTTACATGGTAGTGGGAAAATGACTCTCTTTTCTATATATTGAACACTAGATTTTTGAAAAGAGGGGGTTCATTTCTTTGATAAGTAGTTTTGATTTATTGCAAATTATGTTAGTAGTAGGAAGATTTTGGTAGACATATTATATTGTAGGAGATAAGACTTTCTAGGGGTTTTGGAGGAGATCTATACCAGGTTGCAAGACAAGGATTGAAGGGAGCAAGAGGAAAAGTCAAGAAGAAATCAAAGGGATTGAAGATCTTCAACAAGGAGAGCATTATCAGATAAGTGAATTTTCCTCCAAACAATCAAGGAAGTTTGATCAATAAAATTTATTTAGTTGTATTTCAAAAAAATATATATGAAGTTCTTTTATTTCTTTGTAATATCTTAGGAAATAAAATAAAAGAAATTGTTTTAGTCTTTTAGAAAGGAAATAAATATAATGTTTATTTATTATTAAGATTTTCTATTGGTTCCAAATAATATTTTAAATTTGGAGTTTTCAATCTCATTTTATTTCAAAGAAAGCTAATGGTGTTTTAATTTATTCATAACATGAAATATAAAAGTTCGATTATATTCATTGGAAACAACATTTATCTTAATTATGAATTCAAATTTTAAATAGATTTATCGATAAAATATATGAAAAAGATTCATTGCATATCTATCTTGAAATACCCAATTTAACATAGTTTAATGATAAATTAAATTTTCCCAAATAGAAAAAAAAGAAGAAGAGAGAAATCAATCCATTATTACTAAATTAAATATTATTAAATTTAATACTAAATGAGACTAATGGAATAATTTTAGGTTATCCTATTTTGAAGCTTGGCACATAAAATATTATTATTGCATCGACTTTAGTTACAAAAACATATTGTTTAAAATTGAACATGCAAAATAATTTGTATTAATTGAACTGGCTTTTAGTCAATTACTTTCACTAAAACTTATAATTTAATTAGTTATAAACAAGGGAAAAGAGGTAATTAATATTTATATGTGGGTTCAGAAAGGAAACTTAGTTAATGAATTAATTAGTTTCATCTAAGAAATAATTACTCATAAAATATTGATTAGAAATAGAAAGTAAATCTGGGAGAGAAAAGCAATGGGATGAAAATCAAATTAAATATGGTTTTACTCTTTTCATGCAACTCTAACAATTTTTCTTTTAAAAGGCAATTTAATTAGAAATACTATATTAAAATATCCCCTCAAATCTAGTTCTTGGCCAGCACCAGCATCATTGGTCTCAATATTTTTTATTATGATGCAATAGCTTATCTAGTATAAACTGTAGATGCTGCAGAGTAAGTTGTTGATTCTTCTTTTGAATCTATTGTTCAAGAAATAGTCTATTTTATTATATAAGTAAATTAAATAATTTTATTGGTATAGAAATAGCTTAATATGAAAATGTAATAAAATGAAAAAAAAAAATCGATTTAAATTTTTATCTCAAAATAAATAAAAATAGAATAACTAAACTTGAAAAAAAAAAAACTACAACAAAATCAGCCATCCAATCCCTGCAAAAAGGGTTTTCAAAATCTGCATAAATTTGGATACATTAATTTGCAAACAAGACTAGGAAAAATTATCCTATTAAGATGGTTTTATACAAAATAGGAATCCGATTGATGCAAAGGGTAGCAAACTAGCAGAGAGGCATGGTAGATTTCGTAGAACTCTTTTGAATGCATTCTTCTTCTTCCATTCTTCCTCAAGGTAGATTTCGTAGAACTCTTCAGAATGCATTTTTCTTCTTCTATCCTTCCCATGGTAGATTTTGTAGAACTCTTCTGAATGTATTCTTCTTCTTCCATTCTTCCCTGCAAGATCCACAATAATGAAATGAAAGAAAAGCCCTAAATTTTAGTATTAGTATAAAGATTTTAGGGTTGTGGGTGAACTTTACATCTAAGGGCTAAGATTAAATCTAATCTAAGGGTTGAGATTGCTTACTTAATTTGTTTCGTTTAAATTTTAGTATTCACTATAATAAAAAGGAAATTCTTTCCTTCATATTTAAATTTAATTTCATGAGGGTATTTATTTTGTGAAGATAATTTTATTTAAGACAAATATTAAGTAATCTTTTGGTTGATAAACATAAATTTAGAAAATTAAATAAAAATCAATTATAGTAAATTTACCGTTGATTTGATTGGTTGGTTGTTATGTCCTCTTGTATAAAAATTAATTATATTTATATTAAATTAATTTCTTATTTTATAAATAGATATTAACACCCTTAATTTTAAATTGCACCAATAGTTTTGCTATGATTTAATTGTATAAAAATTAATTATATTTATATTAAATTAATTTCTTATTTTATAAATAGATATTAACACCCTTAATTTTAAATTGCACCAATAGTTTTGCTATGATTTAATCAACTTATTATTTAATTACATGAGGATTCAAATTTAAAATGCTAAGGGATAAAATTGTGTGGAAGATTGTTTTTTTTTTTTTTATAATTAGTAAGTTATCTAAAAAGCTTTAAAACTTTCTTATTTGCATTTCTATAAATTTTAAAAGCATTCGTTAAATTATATTTATTAAAAAGAATAATCTTAATTTAAGTGTTCTGAAATTTTATTAAAACAAAACAAAAAGATTTTATTTCTTTTCATATTTGGATGATAGATGGGTAAAGTTTACTTTTGACCTTATCATATGCTCTCTAATTATTTAAATAAGACTTTACTTTTAAGTTTTTTTTAAATGCTATATAATCCTTATATTTGGGATAAAAATGGATATATGTTGGTGATGGATTATAATTAAGAGATCAAATAGCATATGAAATAAATTATTATTAATTAAACATTTTTCTTATTATTAAATGAAATGTAAGTTCCTTCAAATTATTTAAATTATGGTATAGTGTGTTAAGTTTGATAAATGTTAAACTCTTTTCCAAATTCTTGTTATTTAATCATTTAATTTTGTTTCAAGCAATTAGTACCTTTCAAGTATTAGGATTCACATTTAAAGTAGTGTTATCATTGTAAATGAAATTTATGTTACTTCATATGGAATAATTAGTTGGGCTTATTATTAAATACTTTTCACTTCAAACAAGTAGGTGTTAAATTCATTTCCAAAGTCCTTTTATTCAATCATTTAATTTTCTTCAAACAAATCAATACTAGGATTCATACTTATTGTGTAATGGTTTGTTCCAAAATAATTATATCTTGCAAGTAATTCAAATCATTTTCATAAGTTATCTTTGAAAGTATCATGGTTTTCAAGCAATTAGTAATTTCATGTATTTAGTTCAAGTTTTCAAATTTTTAATTAATTTCATAATTTTCCTTCAGAGAAAATACTATTCCCAAGTAGTCGATTTGTTTATGTTCCCTTCAATTACGTGAAAGTTATACTTTAGTTTTTAAATTCAAGAGATAATTCTTTGTATATAATAGTTTCTTTTTCATAATTGTATTGGTATATTGCTTCATTTAAGATTAATGAATTCAAATTTAAATCCCTAGTTAGATAACTAAACAAAAGGAGTTGAAACCAAAAATTAGTAGCATTCGGTATCTATGGTGCCTCTGGGTCACACTTACGGGTAATGCCATCATGTTGAACTACTGCACTTAACGCCTAATAAAGCTGCAACAATGATGTCTGTGGCATTGTCCCTCTAAATCGTCGGGGAGAAATAAGGGTCATTTGGAAGTTAAAATCCAAGGGGTGGGTAATCCCTCTTGGATCGATAATCTAAAAAAGATAAAATTTTAAATGAATTTTGCATCCGCTCAGTTAAACCTTAGAAAACCCCATTAGGGTTTGGTTGTGTGTTATGATCTTGGAAATTTATTTTATCCTAATGATTTCAGTGGATGATAACGAATTAAGGGTGACACATTTAATAGGAAATAAGACTTAGTTATCTTAGGCCACAAGTGGAAGGCCACCTTGAGCCTTTTTGCTATAGAGCTACCATCGTGGGTAGCAACCGTAGAGAAACTGTCTAGGACATTGACCCTAGAAAGGGTTGCGTACCCACCAAACAGTTTACATTAAACCATAGTTAGAAACCAGAACTACATACTTTATGCCTTGATCCCGTGCCGAAACGGGTATGTAGGCAGTCTAGGGATGGAGTTGTCCCTTGTACTCAGGCATTCGGGGATGGGGATTAGGATTTGGTTAAGGATGAGTTGATCATTTTTTTATTGAAGTTCCTTGGTCTTTCAATGAAAGGGTATAGTAACACTAATTGGAAGATTATAAGTAATTCAATGCATACTTAGAAGGGATCCCGTATGGATTCGCTTGACTTCCCGAGGCTTTAGGCCAAATTTCGAGGAGGAACTCAAGCTTGTTTATTTTAACTTTTTTTTTATATACTCCTAAAGATGGCGACCTCGGTGCATTCCTAGTAGGGGAGTGTAGTCTTTAGAGAGTGACTCAGGACCCGAATGGTCCTGATGAGTCTAAAGTCTCTGGCCAGAGCATTTCCTATTCTTTGAATAGATGCCTACTCTGTTTGGGTAGATGCCTATCCCGAATTGGATAGATGAAACTCCCTATCCTGTATGGATAGATGCCTAACCCATATGGTAAGATTCCCATCCCGGTTAGATGGATGCCTATCCCATTTGGATAGATGCCCAGAGTATGTGATTGAATCAAACACAATTAAGAATAAGTGGGAATAACTAATCATCAAAAAAAAATCAGTTGAGTTTTTTTTGGATTAAGTTAAGTGGGTCATTACAAGGTTGGTATCCCCACAAAGCATCTCATCATGGGAGGAAGTTCGTAGAGGAATTTTATGGCATCACTAAAGGAAATATGTCTGTCATCAATCCATCTATCTATTCTCCATAATGTTTTACATTCCATAATTAGATTCAAACAGATCATTATATTGATCCCTTGGCACATGTTAATGCATTCCTCAACATAAGGAGAAATGAAGGTGAATCTATAAAAGGATTAATGGGTAGGATGATGACAACTTATTTGCAAATACTTGATGATATAAGGCCTAATATATATACACTTGCAGAATTACTCATGAGGGAATGCAGACCTGATAATTTACAATTGGCATGTTTGATTTCTATGGAGATGAATAGGGCACTACATGATGTGTGTGAGAAGAGTAACATCAACATAAGAGATGAAAATAAAGATGAATATATAGGAGAATCAGTTATCCCTTTGGGAGGCCTATTTTATGAGGAAACAATCGATGATGTTCATGATTCAGTGTTAGAACCCAAGGAAATTATTACTAACATTGATGAAGAATATTGTACCAGTCATAAGGAAAGTGAATCCACACCTGAATACCATCATGATACAATTGATAAAGAAGAGGTATGTGAATTTGAAAATGGCTTTCAAATATTTTCAAACCCCTCATCTGATGAAGCAATAGAGGAAAATCATATTCCCTATTTCCATGGTATGTGTGAAAATGATTTTAATGTATTCTCAAATCCTTTATATGATGAAGAAAGATTTTCAAGTAATACATTTAATACTAAGATAGAATTACCTGCACCAAATGAACACACTATAGCATCACTATTACATCAAGAATTGGGAAATGTTTTAGAAACAATAAATGACATGGCTGATTGGGATAGTACCAAGATGAATGATCATGATGTTTTTGAAAATGCAATGTTGCTACATGACCAAAATCAAGTATTTGATAGAGGGAAAAAGAGACTTTCACTTTTGGGGCTTGAGGCCACCAAATCAAGTTAATGAATAAGGCACATGGTGTTGGCATTATGGATAGATTGATTATGTGTTGCATTGATGTTTTGTCATTGATGTCAACACTAGCTATTATGGATGGTTACTGACAGTCAGGTTATTGGTAGAAGATCTAGTGTTACCGACAGTTTAGACTATCTGTTGGACAGTTCTAACATGTTTGGATCAGTGAAGTATATTTGATTTCATGTGTTATATGCTCCATGAGCATGTTTTGGTTAGTTGGTATTAGCTTGGTAATTGGTCATTCACTTTGGTAAACCCTTACCGACACTGGTTTAAGGCTTTACCGACAGAGCTTTCATTGAGGAATTGTGATAGGATGCACAATTGGTGTTGGTGCAACTTCTTCATAGATTTCAGGATGTTGAAGATGTTCGATGATTGTACTTGAAGACTTTGCTTTGGCGTGATGGACCTAGAATAGGTCCGGTACCTATTTGGGTTATGGACCGACATTATGCTAGCGTGTACTCTACACGTTACCTAGATGCTTAGAGATGTTTTATGAATTGGTTATTGTTGTTTTGGTCTTGAGCCAACATGGCATATCATTGTATATGAAATTATATAATGATCTTATTGTAATATCTTTAGGTGGCTGACCTAATTGGTTTAGGCCTTAGGGTTTGTATAAATAAGAGGTAGAAACTCTTTGTAAAGTATCATGGTTATTGGAAAGGTCATGGTCAATGAATGTAATGTGCAAATATTATAATATCATTCAAGCAGAGGAGTTGGTCGATCATTGGTGATCGAATTGGATTCGAAAGAGGATTTAGTCCTTTGGCATTGAGCTTAACCGAGATTGTAATCAGGCATGGTAGATGCTATTTCCAATAGTTCACTCTATTGGATTATTTTCCATTTATTTTGAGAAGGTTGTAGCCTCTCTGTAGTCAGTGAGACTCTTTTGTAATGAGGAGTACGCTCTAGGCAGTGTGCCTTCCTGCAACTGCAGGCCCCTCATTGTAACACATACTTTCTGCAGAAGTATCATCTGACTGTGGGTAGGCTTCCCATCGTGGGTTTTCCCTTTCTGGGTTTTCCACGTAAAAATCATGGTGTTATGTGGTATGGTTGCTTTGCATTGATTTTCTGGTTAAATTATTAAGTTGCTTTGTTTACCGGTATCTATTCCTATCGACATCTGTCTGTGCTTTACCGATACTTGGTTTGTTTAAGGTCATATTATGGATTAAAAGTTATAATATGTTAACAAATGATTCACCCCCCCCTCTTAGTTGTTCACCAGTTATCCTAACACATGGTCTACTCCACCATAGATATGAATTCTTGCTATGCCCACAAGGGGCATACATCCCCAGATAGAGCCACTGTTGGGGCTTCAATTTTCCAAATAATTTCAAGCACCCTACTATTAAAAATGGTGGCCACTTCTTGGAAATGGTACATAATGGATGATGAATGATTTGAGCACCTAGAGTAAAGGAGGATATGATTAAATTAATTCCAATGGACCCCATAAAGACTAGTGTTTTTGATCTGTAGAAAAGATGATATGAATAGAGAATTAAAACGAAAGAAACATGAAGATATACGAAATACCCATTTTAGAAAATCACATTTCCAAGCTCCAGTAAAAATATTAGGTCTGTACAATGTGCTTTTATCTGTAGACCATACAGAAGACCATAAGAAGGTTGAAAAGCCTGTTATTTTGACCTGCATGAAAGAAGTCGACTGAGAATAACAAAGTATGCAAATATCAGATCTGATGAAGACCCATTTTATAAGTGGATGTTTCCTACCACCACACAAATTTTCAGATTCATAACTAAAGTTTAAGACTGCCTACCAAAAGAAAACGCAAAAGATAGCTTAAAGGAAGGTTATTGACTAACTAGTTTACATATTAATTTCAAAGGGTTTTGTTAATTTTAATGAAAAATGGTGAATTTTCACCCCAAAAGGGTTATGGTGCCCATTCAACCACATATATAAGTGGTAAAAAAATGTAGATATGGGGAGAAAATTAGAATTAGGAATATAGATATTTTACAATACAAGCAAGATGTAATTTATTATCAGACATGAAGAAATAAAATATTATCAGTGTTCCTTATTCTCTATTGTGTTATAGTAAAACTTATCTTCAGATAAGTTCTCTGTTATAATGATTTGAAGCAAGTGGTTGTTATCCTAAATCCTCATGTGAAGATTTTATATTGTAATTGTAAGTTAGAAAAATATAGAGTGCATCTCAGACAAAAGGCGGCTATTTGCATTTTTTTTGATTGGTCTTTCTGTGAAAGTTAAATTCAATCAGACTAACTGTAATTGAAGATATGTAATTGTAACATTGAGGGTTGGGTAACTGATAGATCCATCCAAGGGATGATTTAAAAGTTGTCTTTCAGAGTTATACGTAGGGTTTGCAAGTGAATGACTCTATTGCCCAAAAGAAATAAGGCACTGGTCTATTATACATAATTTCAATTCAATCATTATTTACTTTTCAATTTCAGTTTCTGCAAGTAGGAGATAGAAGTAAAAAGTAGAAATAAGAAGTAACCAAGTTAAGGCAAGAAGAATTAGGAGAAGTTAGAATAACCAAAATAATAAGATAATTTTTCCCAAAGACATATGCCACTTTGAGATAAAAATAGAAGAAGAAGATATAGTGTGAAATCTGCTATAAAAAGCACCAAGTAAGAAGATTAAATGGTGAGTAGGTACACCCGCCTAGGTCCTGTAGAGCCTGAAGTGAGGGAGTTAGCAACCTTGAAAGGTTCACTCTATTAGTTGGTCAAATCAATTGGAAGTTTTGATAATTGAGCAAGGCATACTCATAGAATTTTCCAATCTGTTGATTTGAGCACCAATACAACCTCTCCTCCAACTTCTTCAATCCCGACCCTTGATATCTTCAGATCAAATCTAGACCGTTGATTCCTGCCACCTCAGCTTTGGCCTCGAAATTCCTATAAATACCCCTCATTTTGGAGTAAAGAAGATCCTTGTATTCATAGTTTTTGCATACTTACTATAGACATTTTACATCATAATCATCTAGCAATAATTGTTAATTAGATTAACCATAGCCTATTTTCATGTTAATCTAGTTTCATTTTATCAATCATGTAGCTTAAAAGGATAATTTTAGCTAAATCATGCATCAATTAATCATGCAATAAATCACTTGCATCATCATGAAGTAGCTACTCAACTTTTGAGTTGCCACTTTGGAGGTCATTACTTCGTCGAGAGCCAACAAATTCAACACCTTCATGGGCCTAAAAAATAGAGGAAGATGGGAGATCTCAAGGAAGGCTTATGGCTTGGTTTTATTTAGTTTTCAATTTTCTTTCCATTTATATTTTGTTGTCTCATTAATTGTGCATGTTTCTTATGACACTATTTTTTAGCAGCACATTTATTGGCGCCCACTGTGGGGCCTAGCCCCTTTGATCTTTAACAGGTTTGCTTGTAGGCGTATACACCTAAAAATGGTTTGAAGATAATTAATTGAATAAGAAATTATTTAATTAATCCTCCTTCCCAATTTAATTGAATTCATTAGCAATTGATTAAATTATTCAACTCATCTACTTATTAATAAATCTAAGGATTTATTTAATAGGTTCATTTCAATAGTCCCCTTTGATTAATTAATTCAAATTAATTAATTCTTCCCCATAAAATTCATTTCTTCTAATCTCCTAATTAATTAAAACAAATCAATTTATGAGTTGTTGAGAGTTAATTAGTCTTTTCCTATTATTTGAATTTTTAAATTCAAATTACTCACATGCCTCCTAACTTCTAACCACCTAACCTAACCACTTCTAAACCTATTCCATTCCATCTAACCTTGGGTTTAATTAAACCTATCTTAGCTTGCACATCCTAACCTCCCTATCCTAACCTCCTATGGTGTGGATACTCTCCCCTTGAGACACATGGCATTCTTGGGCCACATGTCCCCTCTCTTGGAAGCCCCTTGACACTTGTCACCATAGAGATGACAAATGTCCCCTTTCCTCCAACCTCTTCTCCAACCTCCTCCAATTTCACCATTGATATCTTCAGACTCAATCTTGACCGTTGATTCCTGCCACCTCCTCCCTGGCGTTGGAAATCCTATAAATAACCCCCATTTTGGAGAAATAATCATCCAATCTCATTTTCATTTTAGGCATTGTTACTATAGGCATAATATCTCTTAGCATATCATTTGAGCATTGTTATTATAGGCAATTGCATCTTAGATCTAGCTTAATTTGATCATTCTCTAGCATAATTATTGAATCATGTAGCTTAATCATTCTCTTTTCTATCTTAGTTGCATCATTATCATTTCAAATCCTCCATCTAGGTGTAGTCAAGTCATTGGAATTTGCTTATCCAGATCTGAGAGCAAATCCACACTTGCATCTCTCAAGAGGCAATAGATCGCTTTGCCATGGTTTTATCTTTCTTTGCTTTAAATTTGATAACCATGCTTGTAATGATCTATTGAGTGTTTTGTGTTGCAGCTGCAGGTATCACACTTCACAGGCACGACAGTATGAAATTTTATTGATAGGTTGAATAGCTTTTTGGGTGCATAGATTAGCTCTTCTGGCTTCCAGATTCACATTCCTGGTCTTTGTTTTAGCATCCCGACACTTCAAATGGCATTTTTAGGTGTTTTTTCAACTCTATTTTTTGTATTTTTTCTATACTTTAGCATTTTTGGTCTATCTGATAGCATTTTTGGTCTGTCTTGCAGTGCTTCTGGTATGTCTGATAACACTTTTGGGCTATTTGGTAGCATTCTTGGGTCATTTGACAACATTTCTGGTCTCTGTGTCAGCATTTCTGAGATGCAAAGCAACATTTTTGGTTTCCAAAATGACATTTTTGGTTAATTTGACAATTCTTTTAGTAGTTTTTGTAGCGTTATGGGTTTTTCATTCATTGATTTAATGTTCTATTTTGCATTTCTTATTTCTGCATTTGGATTGTCATTTTCTTGAACCTAATTTGCAGTTTGTTGATTTTGCACAGAGTCATAAACCATTTTGCGGCCAAAGAATGCAATATAAACTACTAAATTTGTTTGTAGCTGCGAGAATTTGCACTTGGTTTGATAAATTAGGCACATTGAGACTAATTACAATGGAAATGGACAAACTTTTTTTATGTGTTTTTGATGATAGGCGAGTATGCTCTCACCTTTCTTAGGTGATCAGAAAGCTAGTCTCATCTTTTTATTTCATTAGTGCATATCTTTAGCGGGCCTGCCCTCCCGAGAAGCCCATAAGGCCGGTGAGAGGGGAATGACCCAAGTGGGAAAGACTAACGCCAAGTACTCCAACCCATTATAAAATAAACCTGATTTGATGAAAATCAAGTCAACAACAATGCTCGTGAATAGCTCTCCTCTGTACCTTTGAGTATATTAAACCTTGGTTTTCAAGGCTGGGAGATATCTTAATTGAGTTTATAACTCAATGCGTTGCATGAATCCCTTACTATTTCCAATTAAAATTAGAAGCTACCCAGTTTAGCTCTGAATAATATTATCTTCTCAGTGTAGTGAGGGGGAAAAATCTCTCCCGAAGACACTCACCATATGTCCCTCTTGAGCATATGTACGAACTGCCCTTTTGTGACCTTATTGCTAGGCTCATAACGAAACTCCACTAGCTCTCGCAAAAGCAAACAAAAGGGCACCCTTTAGGGTGTGACATGACTGTGTGAGCTGACAGGGTACCAAGATGTGGGCTAAGAACTAATAATGAAGCCAATTTCCTTAGGATAGACTAAATGGCATGTTTTCAATTGTTCAAAACTTGTGAAAACTTGGGCTTTATTTAAAGCTTCTTGAACATACACTTTACGTGTCCTTTGGGACAAAGACAATCTGGGTTTTGTGTTTTTGAATCACGTCAAGATATAATCCATTAAAACTTAGCCAAAATTGCAAACAAAAAATTCAAACTATCAAATTTACACATTTCACAGTAGATTAGCTCTCTCGGTCCAAACAATAGCTCTCTAGATCCAAACAATAGCTCTCTTGGTCCAAACAGTAGCTCTTTCGGTCCAAACACTCTTGATCCAAACAATAGCTCTCTCGGTCCAAATATTAGCTCTCTTGGCCCAAATAGTATCTCTTTCAGTCTAAATAGTAGCTCTCTCGATCCAAATAGTAGCTCTCTTGATCCAAAATTTAGCTCTTTTAGTCCAAATAGTAGCTCTTTCGGTCTAAACTTTAGCTCTCTTAGTTTGAAGGTCAACTTTCTCAATTTCAACATTAACTTTCTGAGTTTCCAGTTTCTAAGTCTAGGCATCAGTTGTCTGAGTCTGTACATCAACTCTTAGAGTCAAAACAACCATTGTATTAGTTCCAACATCAGTATTTTAAACTTCAGAGTTCCTAGTTTAAACATTAGAGTTCCCGGTCTAAACTTCAGAGTTCTTGGTCTAAACTTCAAAGTTCCTGGTGTAGACGTATACAAATGACCACTCTCCTAAGTGAATATTTAATATTCATTTTACTCTCATTCCTTTATTTAATTAAATTAAATTTAATTAAATCATTCCCATTCATCTATTTGATTAAATAAGTTATTCAATTTATTTAATTAAATTCACATAGGCCTTTCATATCATTTAATTGAATAAATCACTTTATTTAATTAAAGCCCCTTTCTACTCTTTTTAATTAAATTTACATTTAATTAAATTGTTCACTTCAAATAAATAAATCTAATTTATTTAAATCCCCCACTTGCATCTATTTTGTTAAAATAAAGCAAATTATTTTAATTAAAATTACCCTCCATCCACTTGCATTCTCCTACATATCCCACTTGCCTCCCTAAACCCCCCTTCTAGATTCTTCTAATCCCTTCTAAATTAGCCTAACCCATCTACTAAATATTGTCACATCCCTAAGCAAAGGGAAGTCACTTCTCAAAACCTCAAAGTCTTCAATAAACCATTAAAGGCTTTATGTCTTCAACAAGTTAACCTTGAAAGTATTCCAAACCATTAATGGTTAACTCAACCCTCTTGCATGATTAGAGACTTTCTCTCTAACTCAACCCTCATCTAACCCAAGGGTCTCATCAAGCATTGATGGCCTTAACCTTGGTTATTCCTTTAACCCTTGCACAAGAGTTTATCCTTTGGGTAAAAACTTTATCTAATGGATAACCTTAACCTAACCTTAACCCTTACCTCCTAAGGTAACCATGAGGTCTTCTCAAGCATTTAATGCTTCTTACATCTCCTCTCAAGCAGTATTATGTTGACAATTGTCACCATTTCATTGGTGAGAATTGTAAACATGGATTGATAACTTTCAATCCTGGCCCTTGATAACATTATCCAATCTTGACCCTTCATTGCCCTATTTTCCCTATAAATAGAGCCCTCATTTCTCCATTTTCATATCCAAGTATTTAGTATCAAACTTATAGACATTTTATTCATCATCCAAGTTTCATGCATCTAATCCATATTTAGTCATTTTAATCAAGCATTTTAGTCTCTCTTTGAATAGAAATAATCTAATAAGCATTTTAGAAGTATTTCTCTTTATCATAATAATCATATTAATCTAGTGTATCATGCTAGGATAGTTATTTTACTAATCCTTTCATCTTATCATCATATACATGCTAGTTTAATTCATGTTTATTAATATCATGCATATTTAGGATTGCATTCATTTTAGATTGATCAAAGCATCCCTCATTTTCATGATTGTCATCCCTAAGTCACTTTGCTTAGTGATTTGAGAGAAAAGGCATTGGCTTGAGGGGTCTTGTGAGACAGAGAACAATGGAACATCCCTTGGGAAGTTGAGCTATTCCATATAGCTCCATAACTTGCACCAAGAGTCCCATTGGTGTGTGGACAAGTCCTGAATTCGTATTTTTCGTTTCATACCCCCACTTTTCTTGCAAATATTTTTGGCGCCCACCGTGGGGCATAACCCAATTTATCAAATCATTTTTGATGTAGGACTAACTTTGTAGGTACACAGAAAAATTGAATTAGCGTGTGGATACCATTCTCTAGCACATCCGGTCTTTCCTTTGGTGCATCTCGCTCACTATTTAGCACGTTGATACCATACTTTAGCACATCCCACAGTAAACTTAGCGCATAGCATTTCTGCTATTTCCTGTAGGTCTCAACACTTTAAAACATCAGTGTAGCGCATCCAGGCAACAACGTAGTGCATCTGGGCTTTTGGCTAGCACATCGATTCCATTCTATAGCGCATCTGGTCTTTAGATTAGCGCATCAGAAACACAGAGAGAAAAACAAAATTGTAACAAAGACAGAAAAATAGACTTGTAGAAGTCCACCTTGGAAATTTTGTTTTCTAACTGGTTTTTATTGCAGGTAACTAACGTTTGCTTGTAGGATCGGGAGATATTTTTACTAAGTTTGGGCTTGTGATTAAATTTTTTATTTCTAACTTGGTTAAGTTAGTTATTTAAAGTTTTCTTCATTTCTTCATTGGTAAAATTGAACTCATTTTCTTTTGGGTAACCAAAAAAGAACAACAAATAAAACCTTACCTTGCTTTCATAGGAAGAGAAAACATTTTGTTTTTGGGTTTTAAAAAGAACAAAGCAACTTTATTTATGCAAAGTCTTAAAAAGAACCTCACCATCCTTTGGTGTCTAAAATGATCCATTAAATTTTCTTGCATAAGTTAAAGAACCTCACTTGTTTTCAAGTTCTAGATAAAAGCAAAAGAGGGAAATCTTTCCCCTATCGAATTCATTTTGTTGACCATCTCAAAAAATTTCTTTGTTGACCAGGATTTCATTACTTAGCTTAAAAAATCACTGATTTGGGAGTTAAAAAGAACACCATGCTTTTTTGGAGGAACATCTCCAAATAGAAGTTAGCAAATCATTGTTTTAAAGGATAAAAATAACTTTTGTGCCTTGTCTCGAAAGTGGAAGGGATATGCTCTCCCCTTAACTGGGTGACCAAAAAGACAAACCACTCTTATGCTTTATTCATTTCAAACATCTTAAATCCTTTAGAAGGCCCGCCCTCCTGAGTTGCTCTTAGAGTGCCATTTAAATGGTCAGTGAGAGGGGAACGACCTAAGTGGGAAATGACTTTATTGCCAAGTGTTCCAACCCACTATAATTAAAAGTGGAGGGTGATGAAAGTCCCTTCAATGGTTTTGCTCAGCGATTAGCCTTCCCCTAGTATCTTTACGATATGTAAATCCTTTGTTCTAAAGGTTGGGAAGCCTCCCGAGGGAGTTTATCACTAAAGACCAAACATGAAGCTTGATTACGAACCTTAGAAATAGAAACCTTGAGCCGAGTCAATAACCGGACATCTTCAATATCATAATGCAAGGGTGGGGAAGAATCCGCCCCCAAGATTACTCACCATATATCTCCCAAGATAGCTACTCAATTGTGAAGCTATTCACTTTGGGTTAATTTCTAGCAAAAGGCAAAAAAACGGGTGCCCCCTAGGGGGTGACACGACTGTTTGAGCTGACGGAGTATCGAGACTAGTCGGCTATGGTATTGTTGATGACCTTTGAATAAAGAGTCTATTTAAATTTGTCTTATTTGTTCCAAACCTGTGAAAATTGGGGATTTGAACACATCCTCGCAGAACATACACTCTTTGTTTAGCATAGGCAAAAATGATTGTCTTTTTCGTGCCGTGTCTGCATTTTTATACTTTAGAAAATCATCCATTCAAGTTAAACAAGTGTTGATAAATTTCCACAAAACCAAAAACAAAACAAACAGAGAAGTTTAGCGCGTAGGAGCAATATCCTAGCGCATCTAAGTTAGAGATTAGAGCATCCAAGCTTAAACTGAGCGCATTCATTCTCAAAACTAGCGCATAACCATCTGAACATTTGGAAATTTATCACTAGCACTTCTTAAGGACATATTAGCGTGTTGAAGAATCAACTTAGCGCATGGGGCAAACTGTAGCACTTTGGGCCCAAAATTTAGCGCTTTCTCAAGACAGACTAGCACATAACCATTCCTGAAATAGTAGAAATCAAAACTCTGGGTTAGTGCGTAGCACAAGAAACCTAGCGCATTGGTGGTTTTAAATAGCACATCTGAGCCAAACTTTAGCACATCCAGTCTCTATCTTAGCACATACGTAAAATTGTGAAAAATAGAGAGCAAAACTGAACATTCTTGAAAAATTTTAAACATCAGTTTCGAATACCCTTTTGGATCTTCAGTCGACCTCAGCAGGCAAAAATTGAGTCAAAACATCAGAAACTATTCCAAACAATCAAACAAGTCATTCTTAGAACAACAGTTGTCCGAAATCCAAAACTAGCTAGGGATAACACTTTCTCCTATCAAAATCGAGTAACATCATCACACTGATGAAAAGGTCGGCCAATTAAATGGATTCCATCATCAAAACATACCTAGTTTAAATCTAAGTTGTCAAATCGAGTTTCCATATCAGGAAAGCTCTTATTCCATATCATTTGACGCACTTTGTCATGAGGGGGCATCTAAACCTTCATTTGATAAAGTAGGCTTAAGTTTTCAAATGAAGTATCATAATCCAACCAAATCAAAGAAAACCATTGATCACCTGTGTATGACCACTCCTCATAGTTTGAGAAGAAAAAGTCTTCATCACAACACTAAGTTGAAGAAACACCAACCTAGTTCCCAGAAACTTTCTAAACAAAATAGATTTCTCTACATCAATTGCCAACCCTTCAAATCTCATCGCACATTTCTCCGTCATATGTGCTTATATCTTCAAGACAAGTCAAATGAATTTGACGAAGAGCTGTTGAGAAGTAGAGTCTTTTGCCAAAAATCAACATTCAACCAACACTTAAATCGTGGAGGAAAGATCAATCCAGCTTTCTTCCCGGAAGTTTGCATCACTTATAACATACCTTGATTTGAACCACCAACCCCCGAACAACAAAAACAAGAAGAGTTCGTCCCCTTTGTCACAAAAAGTTTCTATTAGATGCCCGCTGTCACTCGCTCTCAATGAAATAAGCAAAGTGAACCACAACTAGAGTCTAGTATGGGTCGAAGATTATCAAATCCTTTCGAGTATCCAAATCTTGAGGAAACAAAGATTACTGAGGAACTTATTCAAGAATGTCAAGAAAACCCCTCATTTCAAAAACTTATGGAAAAACTCATAGAAGCTGACAAAGAAAAATACATGCTCATGCTAACAAGAAAAGGAGTTAGGATTCCAGAAGACTTCAATACTGAAATCTTTAGGACAAGGTCTCAAAATTATACTTATCAAGAACAACAGAGAGAAGAGGAAATACGTGAACCTGAACAAAATATACCTGAGCAAAACATACATGAACAACATAACATACCAGAACACATCCATGCCCAAACTAGGGATAACGAAAGGGAAGTACCCTTCCCTCGGCAAACAAATGTGCCCATGGTTGCTCTTACACAACAAATACAAATGCTGCAAAGGCAAATGCGGGATGTGCAATAGGGGACCATAGTACGGTATTCCTTAAATGAAATTTGTCCTTACTCCTTTGACAGAAGATTGAACATGATACCTTTTCCCTCAAATTCAGACATACCCAAATATGACAAATATGATGGTAAGAGAGATCCTCATGATCATGTTCGGGAGTTTTGTACCATGCACCTTGAATTTGCCTATGATGGCACCTATTTGATGAGGCTATACCCCATAAGCTTGGGAGGATAAACAATGTAGTGGTTATCCAAACTTACACCTCCCGTCAGATCCTTTGATGAGTTGGTCAATACATTTATCACTCAATACTCCTACAATATTCAACATACAATCACCATGCTAGATGTATGTAATACCAAACAAAAAAACAATGAAACATTCTTGGTGTTTCTTCAATGTTGGAGACATATGGTTTCGAGGTATCCTTGAGATGTGCCTAAAAAGGAAAAGATGGAAATTTTCATCGACAATCTGAATAGTGAGATGAGTTACATACTCAAGCTCCAATGCATACCATCTTTTGTCAAGTTGATCAAAAATGGAATCCAAGTAGAGGAGGCATGTATTAAGAAAAGAACATTGAATTTCTTCAAAGAAGGAACTAATTCATCTAACTCTCATTTCAACAACCAGAAACAACAACAACAAATTGGACAAATCTAGGTTCTGGACTAGAAACAAGAACTCTGGTAATGAGGAAGGAACTGATGCTAATGATGTAAAATCCAAACAACCAGTATTTGCTTTATCCGGTAATCCTCAGGTTGCCAAGAATCAAAAGGGTACTAACCAAGGCACTAACACTTATACACCAAATACCAATCCAAGACCTTCAAATACAAACAACACCAACAATACCCAAAACAACAACATAAATCGAGGACCTAATCCAAATTCATGGGGTAACACCAATAATTTTCCAAATAAATGCATTTACACACCATTGGGGCAATCCTTAGAATTAGAATTCTGAGAACTCTTGGCAAACAAGATTATCACATTACCAACTATAAACAACTTTGAACCCCAGGTCAAACCACCTTGGTGGAATGACACACTTCTATGATTTTCATCGAAATAAAGGACATCAAACAAATGATTGCATGAGGCTTAAAAAAATTGTTCAAGACATGATTGATAGAGGTGATTTAACGGTCGATGGTCTCAAGATAAATGGTGATCATGATGCCTTTAAAAATCCTCTTCCAAATTACAACAAGGATGGAGCTTCATCATCAAATGATACCAGAGGAGCTCACATAAATCACGTATACAATAACACTAGGATTACCCACATATAAGATAGCATGCGATCACCAAATCAAAACCAATTGGCTGAACTTGTATCTAAGTAGCATGAATAGCAGATCTAAGCCAATTCCAAAAGCCAAAACATATCGGAGCATCCTAAAGCATACTAGATCATCATGATCTAATCCAACCAGAAACCAAGCAACTTACCGGGACCAAAAGGATACCGGTAAAACAACCAAAATAGCTAGTGTTGACATCAATTACAAAACACCAATGCAACACATAATCAATTCCTCTAAATGGCCAACATATCATTTCTATTGGACTTGGTCATATCAAAATCACAAAAAATTGCTCTCCAACTAGGATCAAAAACTTGCAAACTCACAAATATTTGAATGACCATTTTGTGTCATCTGAAAAAGAGGAAGCTTAGTCAGAAAGCAATCTGGAAAAAGAGAAGATTTTTCTATATAAATCACAAAATCTTATTGAAACATCGCATATTCTTACACCACTCTCGTGATTATCTGCATGGTTGTGGAAATGAATTTGACAATGAACCTCTAAGAATGCTATCCTTACAACAAAGATCAGGATTATCCCAATCTCGCAATAGAAGTGGTCGCATCAATTTATCCTATTTCCCTCAACAATTGAACACTTATTGAGACACATTTTAGAAAATCGAAACCTCGTAAAACATTCAGATCACGTGTATGTCTGTTTTAACCAGGGCTCAGAGATGAAACAATCAAAGAAATAAAAATAAAAACACTTGAAATGACAGAAGATTACAAGAGAATGGTACAAGGAAGTGAAATAGAAGAAGCGATAACTGAACAACACATAAGAGAAATCCAACAAGATCCTAAATTTAATAAATTTATGGAAAAAATATTGGAGGGTGAAAAAGAGAAATACTTCCTAATGTTAGCAAAATCTGGTGCTAAACTTCCAATATTTTGACATAAACAACTTAAGACAAAAGGAAGGATTAAATGATACTCATAATAATAATGAGAAAAATGATTAAACTCTCCATCACATGAATGATGATAAAAGAACTCACAAGGACACAAGAAGAACTCATGATGACACAAGAACTCATGAGGACAGAAGAAGAACTAATGAGGACATAAGGAGTCACAAGGACACAAGAAGAACTTATGATGACGCAAGGAGAAATCATGTCAATGATGCTCTTTTAAATCTCACTCAACAAATACAAACTCTACAACAAAAGATTCAGGAAATGCAAAATGGAACAAGTGCCAAGAGATATTCATTAGAAGATATTTTCCCATATCCTTTTGATAGGAGTTTGAACATTGCCATTTCCACAACATTGTGAGATCCCAAAATATGACAAATATGATGGAAAAATGGATCCACAAGATTACATCAGAGAGTTTTGCACAATGAGCATGAAATTTTCTTATAATGAAACATATCTCATGTGATTATTCCTCAGAAGTTTGAGTGGACAATCAATGGAGTGCTTTTCCAAATTACCACCCGGGATTAGATCATTTGAAGAGCTGGCAAAAAAATTCATTTCACAATAATATTATAACATACAACATGAGATAACTATGTTGGATTTGTGCAATATTAAATAAAAGAGTGGAGAGTCTTTCATGACCTTCTTACAAAGATGGAGACGTTTATTAAACAAGTATCCTAGACTAGTGCCTGATCATGAAAAGATGGACATATTCATTGATAATCTCACAAGTGAAATAAGTTATTATAGGCTCAAATTACAATGTCCTCCTAGTTTTGCAAAGATGATTGAAAATAGCCTCAAAATTGAGGATGCTATGGTTAAGAAAGGATAATTGAAGCTCTATAAAGAAGGAAACAATTCCTCAAACTTCTTCAACAATAACAACAATAACAATCACAATAATGATAAGCCAAAATTTTGGGCAAGAAACATAAATGTTGTGAATGATGGAGTAGTTGACAATAATGTTAAACCACAACAACGTATTTTTAATCTATCAAGTAGGGCACCAATGAGTAATCAAGACAACAACGCTAAACCAAAATTATTCTTTCCCAATGTGTGCATAAAATTTACCAACTTTGGAGAACCATTGCAATCAGCTTTAAAAACTCTTCTTGTGAATAAATTAATCACATTACTAGAAGCAAGAGATTTTGAGCCCAAAATTAAACCAAGTTGGTGGAACGATAATCATTTCTGTGAGTTTAGGAACAAAGGGCATCAAATCAATAATTGTCAAAGACTCAAACATGTTATTCAAGATTTAATATACAATGAGATCATCATAGTTTGATGGGTACAAAACAAATGAATCACATACGACCTTCAAAAGTTGACTTCCCAATTATGAAAAAGATGAAACATCAAATACTCAAAATGACAAAGGGAAAGCAAAAGTTAACTATGCTCATGCCTATGATAATGTAGTAAATGTCATTATCATCAAAGAGAAAACACCAGCAGAACCAACACATATCATTACTCAAAGTAAGGCTAAGATAACATTCCCAGGAGTGATAAATAAGGCATTATCTAACTCGAGGCAGTATAACATAGTGGATCAATTGCAGAAGATTCCCGCACAAATATCAATCCTAGAGCTACTAAAACTCTCACCAATGCATAAGGAAATATTAGAAAAGGTTCTAGTTGAAACCACAGTCTCTAAAGAATTGGATGTGGATCAATTCCAAACCATGGTGGGACACCTCATAGCCCCTCATTGCTTATCATTCATAGAACATGATGATGTATCATTGCAACATCCCCACAAAGCTCCACTACATATTGAAGTGCTTATTCACAAAACACGCATCAAACATGTTCTCATAGATAATGGAGGAGACTTAAATATCTGTACATTGAGTTTAGTGCGTTCCCTAGGTTTCTCAGAAGAAGCAGTGGATCCCAAAGAGAAAATAACAATCAAAGCATATGATGAAGAAGAGTGATCCTCTAAATGAATAGTGGTATTACCACTCAGAATAGGACTAGTTCAAAGAGATATAGTCTGTCAAGTCTTGGACTTGAATCTATCCTATAACATTCTTATGGGAAGACCATGGATCTATGATATGTAGTCAGCCCCTTCGACATATCACCAATGTGTTAAATTCCCTTATAATGGATAGGAGGTAACAATTTTAGTAGATTCAAATTGGTATTTCAACAATTTGAGGCCATCTCAAGATGCCATAGTTCCTCATAACAGAGAAGTAGTCTCTCCTATCTCATCTTCCCAAGAAAAAATGTTGACATCAACCTTAGAATGTTTTGATAAGAAACTAAAACTAAATGACAAGGGAATGTGAGAGTATTCTCTACAGGCTTTGCCACTTTCCCCACGATCTTATGGAAAGCCAACAAGCTCACAATCACAACTTCCACAAAACCTCTTCAAATATATGAAATAACATTTGTTAGAGCTGAGACACTATCTGAAGAAACTAAAGACAAAGATGTGCTACAATGGGTATATAAGGATGAAGAAGTTCAATAAAAAATCAATAATGTCAGGATAGCCACAAAAAAATATGGAAAAGGATTTAGCATCCTACAAAAAATGGGATTCACTAGAGCAGGTCTTGTAGGAAAAAGAAAATAAGGTCTTATAGAACCCATACAACCTAAATCTCAAATGGCTAAAGACAAATCAGACTTAGGGTATGGACAAGTTACTCCAGAAGAAGAAACACATTCTAGACAACAAAAGGAGGAGCATGATAGAAGACAAGAGGAACTTGCAATCCAGAGAGAAGAAGCATCTGCTAGAAAAAAAGAAGAAGAAAACAAGAGAAAACAAGAGGAAGAGAACGAGAAAACAAGAAGAATCAACTTCCAATGAACAATGACAAGAAAATGATGTAAGACAAGAAGATCTGATAGCCAGAGTAGCAGAAGTAACCATCAGTCTAGAAGAACCTGATTATGAGAGAATAAAAGCTGTGGAAAAGAAAATAGAAGAAGCAACCCACAATCTATGTTTACAAATCTGTAGATTACAAGCTAGCAGTGAAACTGACTCACATGAGTGGGAATTTGATACATATTCTTAAATATCTTTTTAAGACTCCTGTGATATAATAGATGTATATATTGATCTAGTCCATTCGTATGTGGGTCAAACGTTGTTGGCATTGTGTTGTCATTGATGTCAACCAGTATAGGATGGCAATCGGTATGGGAGATGTGTGTGTAGTACTATCATTTATGCATACCAGATGATATGCCTTTGATGTCATCTAGCATAGCAGGTCACCGATAAGGGAGAGAAGGTCAGCTAGCATATTGGCCATTGGAGTCACTGGTATACAAGTTAGTATTGACATGTGTTGAAGACATAAGGACTGCAGACTGGTAAGTGACATGTTGGCAGAGCATAGTTGCCAACCAACATGAGAGCAGGGTGTTGGGCGGTTGATTGTGATGAAGAGGGGGAATGTTATCTAAATCAAATCAACACGAGAGGAGAAGTATGTGCAAGTCATCGATATGTTGTGTGGATGTGAAACAACAGGAGTCCCACCGGATAAAGATGCAGTCACCATTTGAAGAGATGATTGACAGTGAATGTGCCCCACTTGGATGACATGTACTTGATTGAAGATATGATTCTCAAATAGGGAAGCCATATTGGTGCAATGCAAGATGCAGATGACAAGGATCCACTCCTACCGGTAAGTGGAGCTTATCTCCTATTATACATGGAATGTATAATAGTTCTCAGAGATAAGTTAAAAGAGTTAAAGGCAAGTGCTTGAAGGCTCACACCAAATCAACTGGTGAAACTCTAAGTTGTCTTAGGTGCATGAGATCAAAGATATGCACCAGATCAACTAGTTAGAGATTGAAGGATATGTTTGTCACTTTGACAAACATTTTAATAGCAAAACTAGTCGAGTGGTGAAGAAAGGTGCTACCACAGATGCAGATAGATGGAGGCAGTTGAAGGTTGATGACATGGTGTCATCAAGGTGTTTACCAGTAAGTATGTCAACTAGTAATGCTGACAAAGTGCAGATGCAGAAGGCTCCCATCTAATGAAGATGTGCATGAGGTAGGTTGGCATGTGTGCTAACCGGTTTAGGTGTTCCACCATAAGAGAAGAAAAATTCAAGGTTGAAGGCAGGCCGGTTAGGGTATAACATAGAAGACTGGTGATCTTGTCTGGACTAACATAGAAGACTTAGAAATGGTGGATGCCGACAAAGGGGCCACATGGAGGCGAAGTGACATGCATGCACGGGTCGGTGTGATTTGTCAGTGAGGTCGTTGGCGACTAGTCCAATAGGTCCAACATTTAATGGCGTCTGCGAAGCTCGAGGAAGAAAAGTAGAGGATTGCAGCTCAAGATGAAGGAAAATCATAGATACAGTACAAACTCATCTTGCGGATCAAAGAGGAAGAGGGAAACCTCATCATGCATGTGATCGATCAAACAAAAGGCCAAAAAACATGCTACAGATGGAAAACAAAGGGAAACATGGTTCACAAGGTAAACAAATGGGTGATGCTCATTGATTGAGTGTTGAACATTGATCAAGGACATGATATCAAATTGGATATGATATGTCATGATGTTTAGAGAATAGATCGGATGCAGATTCAGTATATGGCAGAAATCCTAGCATGTAAATGTTCAATTTCACATCTTGTTAGGAAAATATGGCTATAAGTATGCAAGCCAAAGATATTGTTTACTGTTGCTGAATGAGAGAGTGTTACTGCTACATGTGAGAGAAAATCAGTCAAGTGCTCAAAGAAAATCAGAGAAGAGATTGAGTGTGAGAGAGAATTGAGTTGAAGAGTTCAACTGGGAATAGTGAGGCAATTGGTAGTCTGCCAATGAGTTTGTGAGAGGAGTATACCAGTGGTGACTAAACTGATAGAGAAGAGATATAGAATTTTGCAGAGAAGGGAAGATAAGAACCTACAGAAATTGGATGGTGGACATCTAACTAGGTTATCAAGACTGGTGGTGAATAACAGTAGTATGACAGAGAGAAAAGAGAATCGAAAGAGTGCAGAACCGATAGAGAAGAAGAAGAGGCTGAACTGGCAAGGGTGCAACAAAGAGAAAGGTGCAATAGAGAGTGGGTTGCAGTAGGAGATAAGGTTGCTGTAGTGAGAAGGTGAGGAGAGAACCGATAGAGGATTGAAGAGAGAAGAGTTGGTGGATAGATTTGCATAAGAGTTACAAAGTTCCTTCTGTAGCAAGGCTATTACTTTTGTGATTGAATGGTGCAGAGGCACCTAAAGTACAAGAGATAAATGAGTTTAAGAGTCCTTATATCATGTATTAAAATATATTTGATTCATTTGTGATGTATTTGAGTCTAAATGTAAGGCTATGTGAAGCCATTTATATGACATTGTTAATATTGTTATGTTAAGGTCCTAGTTTGATCAAGAAGACAAAAATATGAAAGAATGTCTAATAAAGGATAAAAATCATGTAAAAGGTCTTAAATAGGTTATTTGGACATGTCTAGGGTGATTTTACAAAGTGTGGAGTCATTTTTATTAAGTGTCATAAAAGTTGTCAAAATGCATAAAAATTGTAAAGCATGAAACAATGCAAAAAGGCATTAAAAGTTGTCAAAAGGAAGATGAAAGGTCATAAGGGTGGTTAAGTGGTTTCTAACTACCTAAATATGTATAAATATTATGTATTGGTTGAACCAAATCATATTGGAGAGAATAGAGAAAGAGGAGAACATTTTGGAGCAATTGAGTGAATTTGAATCTCTTATTTTGATTGGTTTTTTTTGTTAAGTTGTTGTTTCCAGGCCTTGTACGGCCATGTACGGCCTGGAAACCCTATAATATAGTAATGGTTAGATATTATATTGAATCCTCTTTCCTATACTTTTGGTTTGATCAATTTTTATTAACTATGGAGGAATTTATGATATTTTTCGTGAAAGTTAGTATTTGCAGATTCAGGATTTCTGAGAACAGTCATAGTGAAATGCGTAGTAAGAACGCATATGGAAGATTAAAGAACTATAATTATATTCATTGGAAATATATTTGAGTAATATTTCATTTCCTTTTGGTTTGGTTCAATTTCATGATGATTTGTGGAATCTATGACATTTTTAATGAAGACTGGTTTTAAACCCTCTTCAATGGAGTTGCAGGAAAAGAGTTGTGATGGTATAATTATTTATGATTGGTAAAAATAAATAGTTTACATATTCAAAAACTAGATTCATATATTCTTCAGATGGAATTGGTTTGGTATCATTTGAAATTGTTTTGAGAAAGATATATGATGCCCTAGGTAGGGGTTGGAGTTTTAAATATGGATTATGACAGAGACATGGATCAAAATTTATAGTCTGAAAAATAATTGTTTGGGAAATCAAATGAGATTATCAGACCTTAAGATTTTATAAGATGATAGATAATGTAGTTATCTACAAACGTTGTATTTTCCAGAAATTTTTTTTTGGAGTTTTGGTTGGTCAAATAATTCAATCTTTAAAGACTGTCTTGAAGACAGCAATGTTGTGGTTTTCTTTATAAGTTGCCTTTGTTCAAAGATATTATTGAATGAATTTTGAAAGGATCATAAAGGATCCTATTGATCATTTGGTTTGTAAGATGCTCTACATCAAATTGGTATCAGAGCTTGAAGATCTTGAGTGTGTGGGTAGAGCGCCGAGGGAGGCAATCCACACCAGGACCTTGGAGATTTGGTATTTGTTTTGTTGATGAGTTTTGGTTGCAGGTGCTCATCCATCTTGCTGCATATGAAGGTTGGGTTGTGTAAAGGGCCAAGAGAAGGTCCAGGGACAAGGATTGGTCCAGTTGATTGCCAAGAGACTAGGGAGAGAGGCATAGAGAAGGACTCCTAGGTGAGGCATTTGGGAGAGTTGTTTGTGGTGAGTTTGAAGCGGCAATTGAAAAGGTGGATCTTTGACTGATAAGGCACCATGGAGTTGCAGCCATTAATACTCCACTGATAGGAGTATTTGAGAAGATAATTTTGAGGACAGTCCTGTGTCCTAAAGGGAGAAGATGATGGTGATAAAGGCATGAAGAGGAAAAGGCAAATGAAGGTAAAGATGAAGATTTTTGTCACAATTTTTTTTGCAGGTTATGGCACACCTTTCCAAGAGACTTGGAAAATTTTCAAGGTTGGCAGTATGGTGCAGAGGCACCTAAAGTACAAGAGATAAATGAGTTTAAGAGTCCTTATATCATGTATTAAAATATATTTGATTCATTTGTGATGTATTTGAGTCTAAATGTAAGGCTATGTGAAGCCATTTATATGACATTGTTAATATTGTTATGTTAAGGTCCTAGTTTGATCAAGAAGACAAAAATATGAAAGAATGTCTAATAAAGGCTAAAAATCATGTAAAAGGTCTTAAATAGGTTATTTGGACATGTCTAGGGTGATTTTACAAAGTGTGGAGTCATTTTTATTAAGTGTCATAAAAGTTGTCAAAATGCATAAAAATTGTAAAGCATGAAACAATGCAAAAAGGCATTAAAAGTTGTCAAAAGGAAGATGAAAGGTCATAAGGGTGGTTAAGTGGTTTCTAAATACCTAAATATGTATAAATATGATGTATTGGTCGAACCAAATCATATTGGAGAGAATAGAGAAAGAGGAGAACATTTTGGAGCAATTGAGTGAATTTGAATCTCTTATTTTGATTGGTTTTTTTTGTTAAGTTGTTGTTTCCAGGCCTTGTATGGCCATGTACGGCCTGGAAACCCTATAATATAGTAATGGTTAGATAGTATATTGAATCCTCTTTCCTATACTTTTGATTTGATCAATTTTTATTAACTATGGAGGAAGTTATGAGATTTTTCGTGAAAGTTAGTATTTGCAGATTCAGGATTTTTGAGAACAGTCATAGTGAAATGCGTGGTAAGAACGCATATGGAAGATTCAAGAACTCTAATTATATTCATTGGAAATATATTTGAGTAATATTTCATTTCCTTTTGGTTTGGTTCAATTTCATGATGATTTGTGGAATCTATGACATTTTTAATGAAGACTGGTTTTAAACCCTCTTCAATGGAGTTGCAGGAAAAGAGTTGTGATGGTATAATTATTTATGATTGGTAAAAATAAATAGTTTACATATTCAAAAACTAGATTCATATATTATTCAGATGGAATTGGTTTGGTATCATTTGAAATTGTTTTGAGAAAGATATATGATGCCCTAGGCAGGGGTTGGAGTTTTAAATCTGGATTATGACAGAGACATGGATCAGAATTTATAGTCTGAAAAATAATTGTTTGGGAAATCAAATGAGATTATCAGACCTTAATATTTTATAAGATGATAGATAATGTAGTTATCTACAAACATTGTATTTTCCAGAAATTTTGGTTTGGAGTTTTGGTTGGTCAAATAATTCAATCTTTAAAGATTGTCTTGAAGACAGCAATGTTGTGGTTTTCTTTATAAGTTGCCTTTGTTCAAAGATATTATTGAATGAATGTTGAAAGGATCATAAAGGATCCTATTGATCATTTGGTTTGTAAGATGCTCTACATCATTGAATATATTCATTGTAGATCAATGAGTTGGTGCTTTGTGCAGGGGTTGGTGCCCTAAAATTAGGGGTGAGTGCTCCTTGGGTTGGTGCCCTGAAGTAGGAGTAATACTCCTTGGGTTGGTTCCCTAAATGTTGTAACTGAATGTTTCATTGTGAGGCTGGATTGGAGCAGTAGTCTCTAGTAGCACTTATCACCGAGGTTTTTCCCATCTTGGGTTTTCCTTGTACATCGGGTGTTATGTGATGTCCCTTTATGTGTAGTTGCATTTGTGTGAGTCTCCCATCTAACCTGTATATTTTATTTATGATTAGATCTATTAACCAATATACACACTTAGGATTGACAAGGGAAAAGTTTGTAAATCACTTATTCACCCCCCCTCTCAGTGACATCTAGTGTTCAACAAATGTCACAACATAGACCACTTGAATGAGAATCACAAATGATTGATTCTAACTTCATTGAGACCAATTGGAGGGTGATCGGGAGAATGTATCCTAAGGAGAGTGATGCCCTTAAATCAACCAAAATAACCACAAAATTTGACAACTCTGTCATGACCATTGAATTCTTTGAAAGTAATCAATCAAACAATCCTTTACCCTTAATACACCCATAACTTATTAACTGGGAGACCACTAAAATCTGTAAAGTTGATACCTTCTGAAATGACCATGCTATAGCCGTATATCTCAATGCCATTGAACCTATAATAGTAAAAAGAGATTCCACTAGTGAATCTAATAATACATCTTCTAGTCAGGGGGGGCAAATCTTCCATTTGCAAAATTGAAATTAAAGAATTAAAAAGGTGTAATGCTGAAAACCACTTATTAGACCAATCAAAAGATAAAATAAAGATCGTATCTGAGGGTGAAAACCTCCTTGAGATGCCTGAAGATGGAATATTTGACACTATCCCAAAATATTTTCAAGAGAGATCAACTATCCTGATTGAACCTACAAAAGAAGTCAACATTGGTACACTAGAGAATCCTAAGATTCTCCATCCTGCAACATCTTTACTAAAACAAGAGTGAAAATACTATAATGACTTCTTCAAGAGAATACAAATCAACTTTGTCCGGTCATACATAGATATGCCAGGACTGGATCCAGACGTCATCATGCATCACCTCAATGTCGCTCTAGGAGCCAAGCCAGTCAAGCAAAAACTACAGAAGATGCACCCTCATATTGCTCTTCTGGTCAAAGAAGAGTTGAAGAAACTATTGGATGTAGGATTCATAAGACTAGTCACATATCTAGACTGGGTGTCAAATATTATACCTTTGTCTAAATCGGAGAAGAGTTTCAAAGTGTGCACAAATTTCAGGGACCTGAACAAGGCTTGCCCAAAAGATGATTTTCCACTACCAAGCATTAATATCAATGTAGATCTTACAAAAGGACATGAAATGTTCTCTTTAATGAATGGATTCTCACGGTATAACCAAATCAAGATAGCCCTTGAAGATCAAAAGAAAACAACATTCACATGCCCTTGGGGTACTTTTTGTTGGAATGTCATGCCTTTTGGGTTCAAGAATGTCGGGGTTACTTATCAGAGAGCTATGACCACCATTTTTATGATATGATGCATGAATGCATGGAAGATTATGTGGATGATATACTAGAAAAATTACACACTAGAGAAGGACACCTAGAAATTCTAGACAAAATATTTGACAGGTTAGAGATGTACAAGTTAAGATTGAATCCAAAAAAGTGTTCTTTCGGGGTCACATTAGGCAATCTTTTGGGATATATCATATCTGCTCGTGGAATATAAGTTGATCGGGCAAAGGTAAAAGATATAATGGAAATGGAATCACCAAAGAATACTAGTCAATTGCGTTCTCTACAAGGGAGATTGCAGTCAATAAGAAGGTTCATAGCACAATTGGTTGATCGTTGTCACCCATTCACTCACTTATTACACAAGAATGTTCCATTCAGATGGAATGACAAATGTGAGGAAGCCTTCACTCAAATCAAGGAATATTTGGTAGCTCCACCAGTACTAACATCACCGATTGAAGGAAAACCATTGTTGCTTTACATCTCAGCTATATAAGTATCACTAGGAGCTCTCTTGGCCCAACACAACAATGAAGGAAAAGAACAAGCAATCTACTATACCAACAAAACTCTAGTTGGATATGAGTTGAACTACACAACAGTGGAGAAGACATGCCTAACAGTAGTATTCACAAAACAAAAGTTGCAACATTAAATGCTTACACAGTTAGTTAAGCTGATAGCCAAGATCGATCCTCTAAACTATTTGTTAAGCAAGACAACACTGACATGAAGACTAGCTAAATGGGTCATGGTGCTGAGTGAATTTGACATTGAGTATGTTGATTGAAAAGCTATAAAAGGACAAATAATTGCAGATCAACTAGTTGAAGTGCCCCTGTGCGATGATAGTCCATTACACATTGAATTTCCTGATGTAGATGTTCTCATTGTCAGCAAGAAGACTTGGGAACTATATTTTGATGACTTTTACACACAACATGGATCAGGCATAGGAATCCTATTCATAACGCCTTAGGGCCACACTATCCCCAAATCATACAAGTTGAGCTTCCCATGTACAAATAATACTGCAGAGTATGAAGCACTAGCCATCAGTCTCAAGATGGCCATTGAATGAAATATCACAGAGTTGCATATCTATGGTGATCCCAACTAGTTATCAACTAGATGATAAACTGATGCCCTACAAGAAACTAGTTGATGATTTCAAGAAGTATTTTGCAGAGATCACTTTTGTTCAGATCCCAAGGAATGAAAATAAAGCAGTGAATATAATGGAAATGATAGAATCTCTTTTACAAACTCAAGAGAATCAAGAAAATTATGAATTCCTAGTGGAATGACTCTTTTATCCCGCCCATGATTCCCCTGACACACAAATCATCAGCATTATATCCAAAACTGATTCCTCACGTTATGGCCCAACATATCTTTACTTGAAAGATAATATCCTTGCCGCAGATCTCTCACAAAACTAGAAATGAAACTCTATACATCAATCCACTTGTTATACCATTATTGTTGATACCCTTTACAAACAAGGTCTGGATAACACTTTCCTCAAGTGCCTTGAATGTGATAAATCCAAAAAAGCTTTAAATGAAGTCCATGAAGGTATTTGTGGTACACATTCAAGTGGTCTTACGATGGCTAAGAAACTCATATGCTTGGGTTATTATTGGCCCACAATGGAAATAGACTCCTTCAAATATGCTAATAAATGTAAACAATGTCAGATTCACGACAATGAGATACATGCACCAATGCAAGCGCTGCATCCTTTGGAAGGATCATGGTTTTTTTCTCAGTGGGGTTTAGACCTGGTAGGAAAGATTCACCCTTCATCTTCAAATGGACACAAGTTCATTTTGACTACTACAAGATACTTTACTAAAAGGATTGAAGTTGTGCCTTTAACAATAGTGATATGGAAACAAATAGATTATTTTATCCTCAACTATATAATCCATCGCTACGACATTCCCATCTCCATTATCACTAATAATGGAAGACCCTTTAAGAATCAAGATGTATAAGAACTATGTGAGAGATTCTAAATCCACCATAGATTCTCAACACCCTAGTATCCTCAAGGGAATGGTCAAGCTGAGGCATTTAACAAAATGATCCTAAAATTTTTGAAGAAGACAGTCAATGAAGCTGGTAAGGACTAGCACATTTAGTTGAATCCTGCTCTATGGGCTTATCGCACTAGCATTCATACACTCACTAGGGAAACTCCATATCACCTTGTGTATGGGTCAAAATCAATCTTACCAATTGAAGTAGAGATACCTTCTCTATGAGTGTCACTAAAGGGACTCATTCTAGATGAGGAGCAGAGAGTATCCGGGTTACAAGAACTAGAATTGCTACAAGAGCATTGCCAAAATGCTCTTGTTCACTTAAAAGCATATCATGAAAGGATGGCAAGAAGCTACAATCACTAGGTCAAGCCAAGAGTATTTAAGTTGGGAGATCTTGTCTTGAAAGAAAATCCACGTAACCAGCAAGATCAAGAGAAAAAGGGAAAATTTGAACCAAAATGGTTAGGTTCTTTTGCCGTGGTTGCTGCATATTGATTCGGGGCTTACAAATTGTCAAAAATAGAAGGTGAGTGGTTTGAAGAACCTATCAACATAATGCATTTGAAGAATTTTTTTGTTTGAAAAAGAAGAAAAATCCCAAAATAGTGAAAAAGCAGAAAAATCCTAAAATAGTGAAAAAACAGAAAAATCCAAAAATAGTGAAAAAGCAGAAAATCCAAAAACAATGGAAAAGCATAAAAATACAAAAACAACGAAAACAGTAAAAAAAAATCAAATATGAGGAAAAATGCAATAAAAATAGATGGTGAAAACCTAACAACAGGCGTTATCTATTAGCTAGCTCTTCCCTCCATGAGTTCATGCTTTATTTATGCATCCATCCATCACATTTATATATATCTATCATAAAGCCTTTTGTACATAATCAGGCAACGCCATCTCACCATGGTTTGGATCATCATTATATATCCATAATAAAGTTTGTTTCTAGATTGGGGGCAAAATCCTGAACCTAGCTAGGGGCAAAAGTTCACTTTGAGCTTAATCAAATAGGCAAAAAAATAGTTAGACAACACTTATCAAGCGAAAATTGAGACACATCCAAAGTTGAACACAAGATCAAATCATCAACCTTCAACTATCAGTATAAACATGAGAAACACATATCAATGGATGATATCTTTTGACTAATGATTTTAACACTTTAACAATAATGGTTCAATTGTTATATCTTAATTTTTGCTATCATGATTCCTCAGTGACTCAAGGATGTCTCTGACTTGCGGAACAAGGAAGGAACGCAATATTTTCTTGTCTATTGTCTGTAAATTAATTGTTAAGATGTGCAAGTTTATCTCAGGACATGATCATCAGAATATCATTGAAGACATTTCGGATTTGCACATAAGAATGGTTAATACTATCTATTTTACACAAGCAAGACTCAAGTCATCTTGGTTCAATTATACCTCGATGCTTGTGCTAACTTGCAATATCAAAACCCAGGAAAGTAGTGCTCAGGTCATCATGGTTCAATGATACCATCAATGTTTGCACTCAATTCCCACATTTTAAAGGCTCAATGATGATAAAAAGAAATGACCAAATGATCAGTCTGATCGAAGCATTGCATTTCATTTGCATATTTAGAAGTAGATTGCATTTCATTTTGCATGAGATAATAAAAGCTCATATTTTCCAAGGCCAAAAAGCTTCAAAATAGATGTTATCTCTTATATTAAGTGATTGAGTATATTGGACATAAACAAAAATAATCAATTCATCCATCCTGCATGATACGTTAGCTCATTTCATCACATGTAAGTCATGCATAATAAGGCATCATTCATATAGATCATTCAATCATTCATTCATTTAGTTAGATCATTCATTTCATTGCATCCATCTCATATCAATCATGTAAAATAGAATTATCATTGCATTTCATCCATCTCATACAAATATGCATAGATAAAATCATAAAAACACCATAAAAATAGAAAGATTTGCATATACATCACATAGTACAAAAAGCATCCATTTATCATACATCGTCACATATCCATACATCATGTAAATACTACATACATCCATAATATAGAATCCATAACCAAATAGAAAGTAAAGCATACACCATGTAAATAGTTGCACAACATAATAGAATCAACTACATATCATATCATAAAAAAGAATCAATGTCCAAGATAAAATGATATCACTAAAATATCTGAGATACATCACAAAAATACATCATAAGAATCATCAATATCTCATCAAAAAAAGGTGTATACATCAATGAATCAATGTCCCATATCAGTGTGACCACCAGGACGTGGTGCAAAACTTTGTCATGATGTGACAGGTTTGACATCTCCACCTGATGCCCTTGTACTCGATCCCCCACCTGGGGGATCTCTCTAAAGTGGCCCTATCACTCCTCGGCTCTCAAAGTGGTCCTGTCTCGATCTCCTTCTCATCTATGAAAAGCCAGGAGCCCTCTGATCAATAGGAACAACAGTGTAATATAAGGTCCTGTAGTACTCAGCCTCTCGAATCGACTGACACATCATCTTTAGGGTAGCCTTCCCTTAACTAGATCCTCTTGACAATTCCACTTGTGACTCTGCCTGTCGGCACCTATCCATGACTGCACTCTCTCTGCTATGAGAGAGGCCATCTGAGCCTCTACCTGGGCAATCTGTGCCTGTGCCTATTGTAGACACCTAAAAAATGTCTCATTAATTCTCCACTAATTATTCATCTATTTGTAAACCTTTTTGCAATTCAACCCTGCTTTTGTAACCAATTGAGTTTTTTTAATCAGTTGAGATATGCGCCCTATGGGGCTATGTACACAGGGCATCTATATGGGTTTGGGTGAGTTTTTGGGTCATCAGGATCCTCATATTTTGTAAGGGTAGTATAGTTTCCTTTTCAAGGCGACAACCAGAGGTTTTCTTGCGGGTTCTTTCTTGCCGATATGCCTTTTTTGAACCCTTTTTAAAAATCTTATTAAAAATAATATAAAAAAGTTTAGTGGCTATGCCATTTTTATTGAAAAAAAATAAATTATTCATCTATTTAATTAAGCAATTCTTTAATTATTTGATTAAATTAAATATTTCTTCTAATCAGAATATTTAACATTTCTAATTATCGAATTTCTATCATTTCATCATTTAATCAATTAACCCTATCTCAATTATTAATTAAATATTATTTAATTAATTGTGACATTTTCCTTAGTTAAATAATCTTTATTATTTAATTAATTCAATTTCGTATGATTAATTAATTAATTTAATTATCCCAATCCCCAAATTCTAATTCCAATTAATTTCGTGTCATTTTCCCCAAATTCGAATTTCACTTAACTCCAATGAATTTTATTTCTTCCGAATTCATATTTCATCAAATCTGAATTTCAGTTAATTTCATGTGCATTTCACCATTCGGAAGTCCAACTTCAAATTCAATTTCAAAATCCTACAACACATGCTAAAATTAGAACTGATTGATCAAATTAGTTATCTAATTAGTTAACTCATCAATCACCCTTTTTAACTCTCAATCACCTTTTTTGACTAATCAATTAATCCACTTATCTCTCCAATCAATTCAGTCATCTGATTCATCAACTCAGTCAACTAGCTACTCTATTTAGTCTATTGGTTAATCAACTCAGTCGACTCCTCAATCAATTATGTGAATAGATCAATCTAGAGAGTTAACAGATCAATCAATTTTAGTTATGTGTCAATCAATACTTGAGTTCAAATTCTCACCTCCTTTGTGTTGAAAATCTATAAATGAAACCTCTTTTCACAAATCATTCTAGAATCATAGTCTAGAATCACATAATTTAGAATCACATAATCTAGAATCACATAATCTAGAATCACAGTCTTCAAAGTTATTATCCATCTTATGCAGGAAATCAAGTGCAATACCTGAGAGCCACCTACATCAACAATAATAGAGAAGAGCAATGGAAGTTTCATCACATCAATTGAGGGAGTTTAAATTACATTTAATTTCATTATGCAATTGACTTGATGTTATTTCATTGAAATTTTAGGAGTAATTTGATTAGATTAGAGTTGGTGATTCGCTTTGATAATCTAATTATGTTATTTATGCTTAATTTACCCCTGAATACACCTATGTCTATACCTGAGCCATCTGTACCTATGTCTATGCCTATAATTGTGCCATCTGGACCTGCAACTAGGCTATTTGAGAATCTCTCTTTTCCAGCCGACCCTCTAACTGCTGAACTTGGCCCTGCAAGTCACTGATATGAGCCTGCTGCTGATGGGACAACATCCTAATGAGGATCCTCCGTGGTGCCTTTGCCGGTGACTTCTCAACCTGTGGTACCCTTGCCTATACGTGCTCAACCTGTGGTATCCATGGCTATACCTTCTCAACCTGGGGGACCTCCTTCTCTGGGGTGTGTTGCACAGGGTCCACTGGACCTGACCTCCTCTATCTAACCATCCTGGCCACCCAATCTATAGGTAACACTCTAGCATGTCTGAAACTACTGGATCCTATCATGCCTACCAATGTCACTGCTATCACATAATCGAATCCTTCATCTCCATCTTCCTCATCCCCTCCATCTCTCCCATCCCCTCCATCTCCTCCATCATCATATCCTCCTCCACCTCCATCTCCCATATCTCCTCCATCTCCATCTCTCCCATCCCCTCCACCTCCACGTCCTCTCCCCTCGCCATCCCTCGATCGCCTCAAAGCTCTGTGTCATGGCATCTCATCATCCTCATTAAAGGCTGGGCTTGTGAGGACAAGTTAGTCTAGGAAACCTGTGTGTTGTAAAATGCACAACATACTCCCCAGTCATCCCACTATCTATGATACCTAGAGAATAGTCCCAATCTTGCACCCCCAATGATAGGTTCTCTGCGCATGCTTGCTCATATGAAATAGTGGACCCCCAAGTAGACACATCAAGTCTCTTGCGCGCATAGTGGGATGTACCCTATGGGATGTACTATATCCTGCCATACTGTCTCAACACCCTTGTGCAAAGGAACCACTTAATAACATAGGGTGTAGATCCAATCAGATTCTGAGTAAAAATACATAAGGCATCTCAACTGCATCCTCTGGCTAGACCTCACAATCTCTGTAAGGTCTCCATACAACTATGTCTAGGTCATCTAGTGCTTGCCTCCAATACTCCAATTTGCCTATCTTTTGCTAGATAATAATGCCTAGATATCCGTGTGCATAAGACCTACCTATAGGTCTCTCTCTATCCGCTAGTGGTTGTCTGATGGGAAGATGCTCCCAAGCCTATATCTGCAACACTGTAACCCCTACTGACAATGCCGTTGATCCCTGGTATACTACTCGGTGAAGATCATGGTACATGTGTGCCAACATACAAGATCCCCATGAGTATCACATCCCTTGCATAACCAATTGCTCAAGGAGGCGACCCTACCCAACAGATAATCCCTTTGACCTATGATCAGGACAAAGGAAACCCCCAACAAATCTGACAAGCACATTAGGTAATGTGGCATAATCAAGATTGAGCATCTCCTACCATGCAATATCATATCTCCTGATCTCATCATCATCAAGAACCCGTTGGAGTGCGTTAGTACCACCCTGCTCACTCAGATCGTAGTAGACCAACTCTCCCATCACTGGGATGTGCAATATTCGGTATGCATCCTCAGGTGTAACTATAATCTCACTAGTCGATAGGTTGAAGGTATTGTGCTCACTGTGCCACCGCTCGACTAACACTATCAATAGACCACAACTAATCAAAGGTCGTAGCATATCAAGTAGGGAAGATAAGCCACACTTATCGATGTGGTCTTTCTCTGCCTAGCTAAGGCAAGGTATCAACATCCATGTCTTTGGGAAGCGCTTCTAAGATTGGAGGACACTGAAGGGCTCCTACAATCAAATCATATCAATATATCAGTAACTCGATTTATCTATCAATCTATCTTTTTCAAGTGGTATTTCTATCAAATCTCGTTGAGCCCCTATCAACGACTATCATCTATCATGAGGTCATTATCAAACCTATCTTATTAGGCATGCAAATGGAGATAATCAAAATTGATCATCAACCACAATCAATCAGGAGTATCTAAATCAAACATTTTCATCAATTTGATATCAAGCATCAATTAAACCTATCTTTACCCTATCAACATCAAAATCATTTTTTTTGACAACAACAATTGCCATCACCAAAATGCGACAATTTGGGGGACAACACAATTTTTATCAACTTTGACCATGTCACACATGATCAAAATCTTTTTTTTTCGTGTGCTTGGGCCTTATCGGGTTGGGTGATCCCCTTGGCAACTGGGGAGTCCACAGTGGTGCCCCCCAATGGTGCCTAGCTCGACATCCATGATAGCTACTGTGATGCCGACGTGGCATCCATCGATGGTACCTCAGCGCCGGTGGCACCCAACCTGGCACCCACAACAGCTGTCGTGGTGCCGGCGACACCTGCAGTGGTGGCTACGATGCCCACCACGACAACAGCGGTGGCGGCCGTAGCACTGGCGATGTTCGCAACGCTGATGATGTCCATGGTGGTGGTCACAGTGCCACCGGCGGTGGCGCCGAGACCACCATAAAATTCAATTTTTTTTTTTAAATACAAAGAAATAAATTTAAAAAAAAAATGAGAAAACCCATTTCAGAATGCGAAAACCCCAGTTTAAATATCTAATTTTTTAAAAAATCCACATGCTAAAAATGAAGAAAAATGATTTTTTAACAACTAACTAAATTTTATTTAAAATATTAACTAAAAAATGAACAAAGGAGGCTTTTCTCAGGGTATGTACCGGTGGACCATAGGTTGCGGGACGCTCATGTCGCCGAACTCGTTCGAATCTATGTTGGTGGTAGGGGATCGCCATTTTCTTCTCCAGAGCAAGTTTTCAACAAACTCAAATGCACAAATGAGGAGTGGTAAAAGTGATTTTCACTTTTTAAACTAAAAGTGGGGCATTTAAGTGAGGTTTTTATCTTATTTTTAATCAACTAATCAACTAATCAACTTGGCAGGGCAGCATTTACAAATTTCTTATCAGGAAATGAATCAGATCAACTTTGAAAATATTTAAAAATTGTAAAATCATTAAAAAATAAAAAATATTGAAAAATTAAAAAAAATTAACAAAATCGCGACAAATTTAAAATAAAAATAAAAATTATTCGATTCATCTCCTGAGGGGGCATCCTCGTATCACAATTTATCAATCAACGTCTAGGGCATCATATCAAATCATGTCCGCATCAAATCGAAATCAAATCTGCATCGAATCACATCAACAACATGATCAAATTGAATTTCTTTTGAACCAATGTGTCATCACACATCGCTTCGAAGAGGGAAAAAATGTATACACCTAAAAATAGTCCGAAGAGAATTGATTAAATGCGGAATTATTTAATTAATCACCCTTCCCCATTTAATTGAATTCACAAGTAATTTGATTAACTTCCCCATTCATCTACTTGTAAATAAATGTAATTGATTTATTTATATAGTTCATTTCATATCCCCCATTTGATTAATTAATTCCCTCCATTTAAATCAATTCTTCTAATCTCATAATTAAAATTAACAAATCTAAGTTTGTTGAGATTAATTACCTTTTTCATATTATTTGAATTTTCTAAATTCAAATATGATAACATGGCTCCTAACTTCTAACCACATAGCCTAAGCACCCCCTAACTTAACCCATTCTATCTAACCCTAGGGTCTAACTAACCCTAGGGTCTAACTAACCCTATCCTATCTTGCACATCCAAACCTCTTTTCTAACCTCTTATGGGTTGGATATCCCCTCCTTGGGAGACATGACACTTTAGCCATAGGTCCTCTCCTCTTGGACACTTTCCCTCTTATGAGAAAGTTTCCTTGACACTTGGCACCACAGAGATGACATGTGTCCCTCCCTCCAGCCTCTCCTTCAACTTCTTCAATCCTGGACCTTGATATCTTCATATCGAATCTATACTATCGATGATAAGTCGATGCTTTGACATGTTTTTTTATCATGAATCTTAGGTTTTTGGTATCTTTTGGGTTGCATTGTGATAGTAAAGTATTGTGAATTGACTATATGTAATCCATGCTTTAAAACTGAACTTAAGAAATCATGTTTGAACTTTGTCGGTTAATTCCTGCAACCATGCCAATTTATTCCTGCAGCCAAATGATTCGTCCCTGTGACATGCAGATTATTTAGGATAATGTCATATGTGAGTTAATGAATGTATTAATTGAGTAAGATACATATGCATGTCCTTGTATTTTGTTTTTGTTTTAGTGCAGATAAAAATTGATGTTGCGGTGGATGATTTTCTTTCGTGCCTAAGGACTGGAGAATCACGTTTAGATAATTGGAGGTCAAACTAAAGGAGATTCAAGCAAGCGCAATGTATGGTATAATCGGAGCAATTATACTTCACCATGAGAGTTTAACTCTGGTGCATATTGAATTCACAAAATGTCGCTTTGGCGTGCAAAGACTGTGGTTTGGTTTTAGATCCATGGTTCCTGCAGCCAAGCTCTCAGTTATCTCCTTCATTTGACAATTATCTACCTCTTCTTCTGGGTGTAACTTGAGTTTTCCATTGTAGTTGATCTTTTCTTTATAATAAGCTCTTCCTTCTTTTTGGGAGTTAGACAGAATGAAAAGGAATTGAGTAGAGTTTTGTCAAGTATTTTGAATTTTCTCTTTTAGAATATGTAATCATTTTCAGGAAGAAATGAATAAGAATATGTTGTTCTGATCTATTAATAGTGTTTTTCTGAGAGTTTGATATCACTCATCCAAGGGGGCCCACTTGGTTAGTGATCCTATGTTTATGATCATTGAAGTTAGTTTTTACTTAGTTGCAGTAGAAGTTCATGACTGGATTGTTCCTACAACCACTGGAAATAGATCCGTTGACTGTTCCTGCAGCCAAGACAGAACAGTGTGATTTCTGTTATTTTCATTAGATCATTTCAGCAGTGTTTTGTGAAGCTTTCATTTAGCCTTTTATGATTTCCATTCCTGCCTTTCCTTTCTGCATAGTGTTAGTCACTGTAGTAATGCAGAGTAATCATTTAAGGAGCTTAGTGCATATATATTGTAGACCTATTTTGAGTTTTATGTTCCTGGATTGACAACTAAATGAACACCAGCCATGAAAATAGTAAACTCTACCATATGAATGTCCAAACTTTGGATTGAGATTTCAATTAGAGGTATTATTATTGCCATTATAGTTGGGGTAGATAGTCGATTCCTCCCACCTCAGCGTTGGCCTTGAAATTCCTATAAATACCCCTAATTTTGGAGTAAAAAAGGCCCTTGCATTCATAGTTTTTGCATACTTACTATTGTTAGGACCCAGAGGCAACTGAGAGGGGGAGGGGGTGAATCAGTTGTCTAATAATTTCAACCCAATTATAACTTAATCAAACTTGATACTTAATACCGGTAAACCAAACTTAATGTCGATTAACAGATTAACAGTTAATATTAATACCAGTGAAGCTTAATGCATAAAACAGAAAGAGAAACAACATCCACAAAACATAACACAAATATTTGTACGTGGAAACCCTATAAGGGGAAAAACCATGGTGGGAAACCATACCCACAATCAGATGATACTACTGCAGATAGTATGCGTCTACACATGTAGAAAGGCCAGCTGCCTAGAGCTCATTGCTCAATCACAAGAGGGGAGTCACACTGACTACAATTGGATGATTAAATCCAATGATAATGTACTTCTCAAAGTAGCATCTTCAATGCTGGATTCAGTACCTGTTAAGATCTGATTATCTCCTTCAAACCTTCCTTGAATCTTCAAATGATGTCTGCATGAGTAGCTCTGCTTATATTCACATATACCGAATATCACAATCTTACCATACCATATTTCATTCCATATATTAATCTCACAAATGAGATCTTACATATACACCAAATGTGTAGGTCGGTTCACTAAGAATATTATAATAAAATCAATTACAAGTAAGTCAAGATGTGATGCATCATGTCGGCTCAACATAAATACCGATTGATTAAACCATCTCCATAACGTGCTGTGCTGATCTGGAATAGATAATGCATGTCGGTCCATAACCTAGACAAATTTATCGGTAACAACAAATGTGTCAACCCGATTAGACCAATAAACAAATCACCAAAACCAAGTATCCAAACCATGTCTTTGACATCTTTAGATGATAACAAGTCATCCTCTGTACCGGTGAACAATATAACCTGCCGGTGAACCAATTACCGGTGACTGTGCATAAGTCACCGAACTTGCTAGTGAACATAACCAAAGATCTCCAGAAGGATAAGTGTTGATAAGTGTTGACATCAATGACAAAACCAATGCAACATATCCATAAAACCAAGAACTATAGGCATTTTACTTTGTAATCATCTAGCAATAATTGTTAATTAGATTAACCATAGCCTATTTTCATGTTAATCTAGTTTCATTTTATCAATCATGTATCTTGAATGGATCATTTTAGCTAGATCATGCATCAATTAATCATGCAATAAATCACTTGTATCATCATGAAGTAGCTACTCAACTTTTGAGTTACCACTTTGGAGGTCATTGCTCCGCTGAGAGCCAACAAATTCAACACCTTCAAGGTCCTCAAAAATAGAGGAAGATGGGACATCTCAAGGAAGACTTATGGTTTGGTTTTATTTAGTTTTCGATTTGCTTTCCATTTATGTTTTGTTGTCTCATTAATTGTGCATGTTCCTTATAAGTGACACTATCTTTTAGTAGCACAAATATTATTTAATCAATTTACAAAATTATAGATTAGGGATGACTTCCTAAAATTTAATGATGTTAGAGATATCTTATTAAAAATTTTGAATAAGAATTTAGGATGTAATGGTTATACAATTTATCATGCGTACATCTATTAATAATTCATGACTTTGTTGTTGTTTAGATCTTATAAGAATATTTGTGATTGATTTAGCATCCAAAACTTTGGAAAGTTATTAGATAGATATGCATGGATTGCACTTTTATTCCTTGTAAGAAACTATTTCAATCCATTACCAATCATGTCTCATATATCAATAGATATGTAGTTGTTTTTCATGATGCATTATGTGACTCAAGAATTCTTTGACTTCAAAATTAGATGAATGCTTGTATACTTGTGTCTTCATTGATTGTTTTATGCAAAATTGGATGGTGCCAAATATGGAGGAGTAGAGAAGGATAGATTTCCACCAAAATATATTTGTTGGTAGATGACTTAAGGCCAAAGCTTATTTGAATAATTCATTTTAGTCTATGCTTCTAATTTGATTATTGTTTGAAACTCTTTACTATATCATGATATCATTACATTAGCAGTAGAATGTAGATATATCATGATGCATAGATTCAATTACTCATGTCAATTTCAGATTGCTAGGCATCCTCATGCAGGGTTAGGTATTCTTCATGTTAGGAAGGATTTTAGGGAAGCATAAAGCTTCATGGTTGGGTGGTAAAGTGCTCTAATGATGTTCTCGTTCATGGTGTGTTCGAGGGAGATTATATGTCAAGATTATCTTTAGTTCTATAATTTATGTACCCTTGAATTCAACATTATGGTCTCATGAAAAAGAAATTGTTTCCTTTTGTTTTCCCAAGTCTTTGGCTTTTGTACTCAAACATTATATTGAAATCTATTATTATGTCTCTATTCTAATATTATTAAGCAAGTTTATTAATATGGTTATAGAATTGTGTGTAATTTTGTATTATGTCAATTTAATATTAAGGTGATCCTTACAACAACTCATTGTAATGCACATCCCTAGATTTCCTAGGTGCATCACAAATAAATATTAATTTTACATTACAAGCAGCATGCAAGGTGAACAACACACCCTTTCCTAATAATTTTAATTTACATTAATTTTTTGTAGCATATTTGCATTGGTTTTATGATTTACCATAAACACTAACATTAACACTCATTAAGTTTTGAATTTGTCTTGAATTTCAAACTTTATGTTGCTTCATTTTTAATTTTTAATTTATTTAAAGATCAAGTTTCCACAATCCATGAGACTTGGAAGAGCTTTCTTTGGATCACATTGTGTGGTATTTTTTGCATCAAGTTTTTGGATCACACTTTGTGATCCATCATCATGATGATAGAGTGATATCAGAAAGTAAAATGAGTGAGTAATAGACCAGGTTTGCTTAAAAAGAGGAGCTGAGAGAAAAGGAAAGTGACATAAGGGATGAGGTAAGAGGAAGAAAAATTAATATTCGATGTAATAAAAAATTAAATAATGAATTTTGATAAAATTAAAAATTTAAGCAAAAAATAAATGAATTTAAAAGCAAAAAATTAGGTAGAAGAGAAGGATATTAAAAATGATTATAGTGAATCAAAATATATGAAAATTGAATTTAAAATTCCTAAAAAGGAAAAAGGAGGATGAAAATAAATAAATAAATATATAGAAAAATTATGAAATTTTAAAAGCTTAACATGGAAAAAAATGAAAAAATTAAAGGGTGTAGTAGTGAGAAATAATATAACTAAACTATAAATATCTTAACGTAAATAAAAAATAAAAAGCAAGAATTAATATTGATTTGTCATATATTACATGATTGATTGACGAAGGGAATTTACATGTATTAAAGCTCAAAGGGAGGTTGAAACAAAAAATAACCTACATTTAGATCTCTAATTACATCTATCCACATGCTTAAGGTGAGCTCGCTGGTTAACTCTCAGATTTATTCATGATAAAGTGTTGGAGCAATACTCTAACACCTAGATCAAGACTGCTACAACTTCCACAAACAAAGAGGATATAAATCACCAAAAGATAAATGTATTGATGAGTTAAGATACCTAATAATGTACATAATTTATTCTTATAAAGGCATGAGTGAGAAAGAGACCACCAATGGCATGTGAGGGTAGGTACAACCACCCAACACAACTTACTAAATGTAGGTAAATTAAATAATAATAAACTCTATCTACTCACCTAAAAAGGTGTAATAATATCATGTGCCTAAGTTGGACTTAAGCATCGTAAATAGAGAAAACCTATTTACACTAACACCCCTTAAGTGCAACTTAGGGATAAAAATACAATATAAAATGATAGTGATGGTTCTTAGGAATTGTCTTCGAACATGTAGTGTCATGGTTATAACACTTCATTGGTGAAGTGACCACCAAGGTTCAAATCCCTACTGGACCATTGTGCTCTCATCCCTTGTTCTTTCATTAGGATGTTGAGCTCGAGGGTTTGATTAAATGAAGTGTGGGGATGAGGTCCCCCATTTGTAGCCTCACTGCTTCATAGCTTCAAGTCAAAAGCATTTAATGTGGAGCTAGAGGGTGTGTCATGCCGGTGTCACCGATCACATTCAAAAGTTTTATAGGCATAGTTATTTTTTTTAAATGGTTCCTGGCAACTAGGCCATGTTAGGTACCCATGCACAACTAATCATGCAACTAATTTCTTACAAACGGAGAAAAGGAGAAAACATCACGGGACAAAACTCCTCTCCAAAAAAGAGATGCAAATTATGAAGTGATTAATGGAGGTCTCCATAATAACCCCTAAGAATGACATCCATCATGAAGATACAATGAATTTCCCCCCATATGAGGGAAAATGAGAGACTATGTAGCCCCCTCATAATGAATAATCACCCGCAACAATGGTAAATGTTTGAAGACAAAACAAGATCCAATGCTTAGAAACAACTTGTCTCTACTTTGGAAGAAACAAAACCATGTAAATATCCATGTATGCTTCCCACTTTGGATAAGAACTATTAGGAAGTGGAATCCAAATGTATGATGATGATCTATAAAAACTGATCAAGTGTCTCCTTGTCCATCAATATGCTAACACCACACTCTAATCAAACAAACAAGAAGGTGACAAAATTGAAGTATGAAAAAATTGATACTATAATAGTATTTATAGAAAATTACATAATAGTGTTTGTAGCATCATAAATTGTCACCGAGCCAATTTACACCTCTTTTTTGTGCCCCTACTTTAGTATGACCCCTCCTCATCACCTATCTAGGTCCTTTTTGTTTCCAATCTCTAGTTTTGATGCCATGTACACCCATTGATGGACTCCTTTGTGGGTTACCCTTCTCCCTAGGGCTTTATTGCGCTCCCTTTTTGAGAAGGACCATGGCGCCCAACACCATGGTCCCTCTTAGTTGGGCCCAATTTTGAAATAGGGTAGAGTTCCCATCCCTCTGACAAGAATCAATCTCCGTGGCTCTGCATGACCATTAAAGGTCAACCTAATTGGTAAATAACCTATATACCCCTATATAAAGACATTTGATCAACCTAATTTTATCTATCCGATCTAAGTCTCAATCTCCAAAAAATCTACAATTCTTACATCCATGAACAATTCACCATCAAGCATTTTCAGAGATCTTAAAGGCTGCATATTCTTAATTCAACCATTGTGGAGAAAAATTACATCATTCATTTGCAAGCATGTGTGTGATTAGGGTTTTGTCATGTCAATACCATTTTATACAACATATGTGATTACATTCAAAGAAGAAAAGCATCATTATCAACAATTGTAGATCTGAGGTACATATTTCCAGTATTTATTTCAGTATTTGCATTTATTCACTCAAGGTTAATCCCTAAACTGGGGTTTGACTTAGGTAAACCCCTATTCCCAACCATTTTTCCCTCTTCACTATATGTAGGAACAAGGATGAAGTTGTGCTTCAGAGGATCAACATAATTCACAGAGATGAACAAGTTCCCTTTTGGATGGTGAAAAGTTAGGAGGACCATAGCAACCACCACCACGGTCCTTACAATTTAGGCTAAATTTTAGGGAGTAGATCCTAATCATATTCCATTGGTCAGATAAAATTTTGTTCTAGCACTCGATGCAATAATTTTAGCTTGCTGTGTTCATGCTTTATCTTTTCAATATTCATACATTTACCCTAATTTCAACATCTTCAACAAATTCAAATTAATTCAACTCAAAGGAAGAAAAAGCCCCATTCAAAGAGGCCTGGAATTTGATCATAATCTTAATCCTAGAGAGGTTAGATCTATTAAATTCCTCTCCTCCATGTAATGGCGTAATAAGCAAAATTTAGTGGCTTTCCTACATTTAATGGTGGAAACCCTAATTTTCACCCATCACATTTTAGTGAACCCGACTCCTTACACCTTTTTTTATTTATTTATTAAGAAATGGGGTAAAAATTTATTCAAAGAAATTCCAAGAGTACAAAGCAGGGGTCTCAAGTCCCACCAAGAAAGGCCAAAAAAGGACTAGAAGAAGTTCCAGGGGAACCCACAAAAAATAGCACTACATTATCTCATCTTCCAAAATTAACTTATCAAGAATTCTAGAAATACCGATAGGAAATGTTGGAAGTATGTGTTGTTGTGGTTGTACTTGTCATTGATGTGAAACTTGTTGTTATAGATAGGTGTTGGTCTGAAATGTCCATGGTGCAGAGATATCTTATTATGTTGGTGATGCAGTTGTTCTATTGGTTGTTCTAGAAGTGTTTAGGTCCGAAAAGTGTTGCTAATGTTGTTTGTTATTGTTATCTTCTTTGGATATAATTTTGTTATCATGGATATGATAGTTTCGTGGTCTAGAAATATCGTTGTGTTCTCTGGGTGTTGCGGCATTGTTGTGATATTCTATGTTAGACTTGTCCTTAGGTCTGGATATGATTTGTGGAATATTTTTCGATGTGTTATGGGGTCTCACTGTAATGTGTGGAGATATAGATAAGAGTTATTTGCATTGGAAGATATGTTTTTACCATTAATTTCTTATATGGATGCATATTATGTTGATATACTATTTTTTATGTTCCGATGATTGTGGATCAGGGAATTGATATTTGAAATATGTGTTTTGGTCCTCTCTTTCTCGTGGAGTGGATCAACGTGTGTATTTTTGGTTTGAAAGGTAAATTTTGGTTTAGGTTGACTTGGTTCAAGCTTTGATATTTTGTATTGTATATAAAGATGAATGAGATTGAGCTAAGTGTGTGATGAAAGATGAGGCGAGGAGTGTAGATGTGTGATGTAAAGATAGTCAGTGAGGTTTGGTAAAGAGCAAAGAAGAAGAGTTGTGTTCAAATGATAGGCAAGCTATGCTGAGACTGTAATAGAGATATGAAATAGAGTGTTGTCAATTAAGGTCTGAGTTGTGTATGCTAATGTTGGTCACTTGATACAGAGTTTAAGGACAACTTCATGATCAGGAGATCCCTCTTTTCATATCATTTTTGTATCTTGCCATGTTGCAGTTAGATTTAGGTTTTGCAAGTCCTATTATGTATCTTTCCCCAAGAGAAGTTAGCCTTGGTTTTCAAGTTCGGAGCAGTGAAATCCTTTCATTGTAATCTGATTTACATAGTGGATATATTTTTTGTGGGCAGGTGCTCACCATGGTTTTTCCCTATTTGGGTTTTACACGTAGAAAATCTCAGTATTCATGTGTTGGATGTGTGTTGTGTTTTAATTGTTTATGTACTTTATTGATTTTTGTTTTAGACCAATTCACCCCTCCCCCCACTCTTAATCCTACCTTGGGTTCAATAGGGAGGAGACCCCAATCATCCACATCCCATCCACCAATATTCTCTGAGGCCAACTTAGCCAAACAATCAGCCACATGGTTCCATTCACAGTGAATATGTTGAAAAGAAACATGATCCAAAAAAGAACATAGATTTTGAATATGCTTGACCATCACCACTAATTGCCAACTAACATCATCCACATGGTGCTTATTTAATAAATCAATTACAATCTAAGAGTCAGATTCACAAACCATCCTCTTCTAACCAAGGGAATATCCCTTCTCAATTACATATAAAATAACCAACGCCTTCATCAGATTATTAGAGTGTGTCCCCTTATAGGCATAGAAGAAGAATACAACACTCCCATCACTAATCCTTCCAACTCCACCTATACCAATGTTCCCTAGATTCCCTCCAGAAGAGCCATCCGTATTAATCTTCAGTATGCCCTCTACATGGAGAAGCCACCTTCCTTCTCTATAAATCTTCTGCTTAGCCTTCCTAAGTCTCATGCCTAAAGGATCACTTGAAGGACTATCAACCATATACAAACTATTTACAATGGGAACATCTATGGGATCCACTACATTTGACATATCACACTTGGTTGAGAGAGTCTCTTGGAGCTTACCAATAATCTTCCTCCACAACAAGCACCCCTCCCTTTTAGAGGCCTGAAAAAATCTATCTATTTCTTTCTAACAAAAGATTCCAGATGATGAAAGAGAGACCTATGTGCCAAGCAACCTGAAGGAAATATGTCTTAGTAGGGGGATGACCCAGGAATTCCCAAAGCTCCGCTAAAGTAGTGGCATGAACACATGCATGATTCCATGCCACCCATAAAAAGGTGCTAAATATCCCTTGAGAAGGGGCACTGAAAGAAAATATGTGAAGTGCATTCATCACTATTATTATAGAGAACACAAACTGAAGGACCTTGAAACCTGTGCTTGGATAAATTATCCCAAGTGGGGCATCAATTTTGGGCCACCAACCAAAGAAAGAAATTGTATTTAGGCCAACATAATTTATTCCAAACTTGTTTCCACCAGGAGACACCTGCACTTTCATATAATTGTTTGTGCACTTCAAGTTACCCCAAGGCTTCCGAATATTTTCCTTTGGGGTCTAGGCCCCAAGCTAGTTTATCCTTTCCCTTGAGTGAACTACACAACCTTCCTACTAAAATTCTGGCAAGATCTTGACGATCCATGCTCAAGCCACCTAATGGCCACACATGAGGATCCTTCTAGAAAGCCACACCCAATTGACCCTAAAGCTTCATCGTCTTAAACTCCTCCACCCTCTTCCAACTAGCTTCTTCAAAATAGAAGATAAGAGCCTAAAGATGAGGGAACTAAGATAAAATTGGGGGGTACCCATGCCAAGATTCATGCCATATAAGAGCATTTGAGCCTTTGTTACAAATCCAAAAGAGTCTATCCTTAATAAGCTTAGCTCCTCTTTTGAGAGTTTCGCAAATCATAGCACCTTTTCCCCCTAAGGAGTACCAAGGCAACTCCTCACTTATAACCCCTTGGAATTACTTATGAGAAATAATTCAAGCACAATCTTGGTCCTAGCACATACACCATCTCCAATAAATCTTAACAGATAACACACAATTGACCAACTTAACCAACCTAAGGCCTCAAGCACACTGATTCCTTAGTCTGCAAATAGAGTCCCATTTGACAAGGCTCCATTTTGAGGAAAGAAGATTACCAAAACACAAAAAATGATGAGAGAGAGAATCAAACTTCTTAATAAAACTAGATGGGGGAACTTGTAGAAAGAATCTATAGATAGGAAGAACCCGAATCACCAATTTCAAAAGAGTCACCCTTCCTACCATTGAAAGCCATCTATTGGTCCAAGAGCTAACCCTCTTGCAATATTTCTCTATACTCTCCTTCTAGAACTCCATATGATGATATCCAACCCCAAGAGGAATCGTGAGATAGATCAAAGGAAGTGAGCCATTTTGAACTCTAAGAATGTGAGCAATCCTGTTTTGGATAAGCCTGAGAGTATTAAACAAGAATATGGAAGACAACCTCATTTATATGTTGCCCCAAGGTAGACAAATAGGTGTCCAAGGTTCTCCTAGAGTTAGTTGCTTCACTAATCTAAGAAAGACCCAATAAGGCTATATTATCCACAAAATAGAGATGGGAATGAGGGGGAAGAGTTTTAAACCAACTCCAACCTTGAATCAAACCTTGATTGACACAAGACTTAATGACTTAGTCAAGTCCTTCTGCCATGATAATGAACAAGTAAGGAGAAAGAGGGTCTCCTTACGAAAGGCCTCTGGAAGCTCTAAATAAATCAAATGGTTCCCCATTTATTAGAACAAAGAAGGAGGTGGACAAAACACAACTCATGATCCAATCTACCCACTCACTACCAAACCCAAAGGCTAGGAGGACCTTTTTCAAAAAAGACCAATTGACTTTGTCATAAGCCTTTTCCATATCTAGTTTAATAATCATGGCCCTTTTCATAGAGGTAGCCATAGAGTGGATAGCCTTCACAACAATGACAATCCCATCCAAAATTTTCCTTCCTGCAACTAAACCCTCTTCCTCCTCTAATATCAGATCTTTGAGATATATCTTGAGCCTCTCAACTGCAAGCTTAGTAATAATTTTATAAACAATTGCAGAGAGAAATAGGTCTAAATTGATCAAGCTTTATAGAACCCCCCTTCTTGGGAATAAGATCCAATAACGTAGAATTCATAGCCCTTAAAATCTGTTTATTTGTCTGTGACTCCTGAACCACCTCCAAAATATCTTCTTTAATAATCTCCCAAAATTCCTGAAAGAATTCAATGGGAAAGTTATCAAGACCTGGCACCTTGCCCTTTTTCATTTGGAACACAACCTTTTCTAGCTCTTGAATCCCAATGGGTCGCATGAGAGCTTCATTAATTTTCGTAGAAACCGGATGGGGAATACAGTCCAAAATCATTACTTCATCTTCGCTAGTAGGGGAATTATCTTCAGTATTCAAGGCATAAAAGTACTGGGATGTAGGACACAATGGATCACTGAGAGGGGGGTGAATCAGTGATTTAAACACTTTTTCTTCAATAGGGAGATACCGGTAATATATAAAACAAACTGAGTGCTAATCTATAGCTCAACCAATGCAAATAAGGTGTGTGAATGGACTTACTAAAACATTAACATAACACATGCACAAGAAAGCATCACACAACACCAGATATACGAGGAAAACCTAATGTGGGAAAAACCTCGGTGAGAATAGCTACTGGATATCTTCTACTCCAATCCATCCTCACAATGTAAAAGATCTAATTACAATTTTAGGGAACCAACCCAAGGAGCACCAACCCCTAATATATGAGCACAAAATCAAGGGAGCAACAACCCCTGCACAATTTATAGGCTACAACCTAAAGGAGCTACAACCCCTGCACTAAGCTCCAACGTAGTGAGAATAAAATAAAACTTAGTTATACAAATGAAATCACTATTGCAAATGAAGTTTTGCAACCTTACAATATTCTACTCTGCCGGTTTTAACCTTACCGGTTTGTACTCTTTCCACTCTCTTTGCAACTTTGCTTTGTTGATAACTTTTCTAAGTCCCCTCTTACAATGTCTTCACTCTTCAACTCACACTTGATCACTCTTTATCAAGTATCACTTTTGTTACCTGTCACCTCTGTGTTATATGCTCACTTCACCAGTTTGTTCCTTACACTAGTTTATCCTGCTTCTCTTTACCAGTCTAGTCTTCACTCATATGCTTTAAGTGTTTATCACTTCGGCTCTCAGATAGAAATTTTACACTTTCCTTCACTCTGCAACAACAACAATCATAGTCTCAAGTCATCATATTTAAACTTGAGCTTTCCCGCCAAGAATCAATTCAAACCAAGGACGGTTAGGGTTTCCTTCACCTGACCAAATCTACATCAGATCTGATTTAATCTGCCTTGGATCAATCACTCACGCTGGAGGAATGCATTTGAACATGTTTTCCATTATGCAATGCATATTTGCTAAAGGTAGCAATCTCGACCATGATTTTTGGTCTTGAAATCTATCGACTTATTTACGACCCAACTGTTTCCTTCTCAAGGTCCTCTTGTAGTCTGATTTCTTTTCTTCGATCCAGGCGCCAACTGTAAACAACTAAAAATGGTCTAAAGATAACTAATTAAATAATCAATTATTTAGTTAATCCCTCTTTCCAATTTAATCGAATTCACTAGCAATTTTATTAATTCCCCATTCATCTACTTATCAATAAATCTAAGGATTTATTCATTAAGTTCATTTAAATAGTCCCCTTTGATTAATTAATATAAATTGATTAATCCCCCCAAATAAATTCATTTCTTCTAATCCCCTAATTAATTAATACAAATCAATTTATGAGTTATTGAAAGTTAATTAACCTTTTCCTATTATTTGAACTTTTAAATTCAAATTCCCTACATGCCTCCTAACTTCTAACCACCTAACCTAACCACCCCCTAACCTAACCCATTCCACCTAATCTTGGGTTTAACTAACCCTATCCAAACTTGCACATCCTAACCTCCTATGGGTTGGATATTCTCCCCTTGAGATACATGACAATTTTGCCACATGTCACCTCCCTTAGACACTTGCCCTCTTGTGAGAAAGATTTGTTTACGCTTGTCACCATAGAGATGACAAGTGTCCCTCCCTCCAACCTCTTCTCCAACCTCCTCCAATTTCACCCTTGATATCTTTAGACTCAATCTTGAGTGTTAATTCATGCCACCTCACCCTTGGCCTTGGAAATCCTATAAATATCCCCCATTTTGGAGCACAAAGGATCCCATCTCATATCAATTTAGGCATTGTTACTATAGGAATATCCATTCTAGCATATCATTTAAGCATTGTTATTATAGGCAATTGCATCTTAGATCTAGCTTAATTTGATCATTTTATAGAATAATTGTCGAATCATGTAGCTTAATCAATCTCTATTCTAGTTTAATTGCATCATCATCATAGCTTAATCATGCATATCATTAGCTTAATTAGCCTCTTGGATCAATCTTGTATAATCAATCTCATCTAGCTAGCATAGCTTATCCAGATCTGAGAGCAAATCCACACTCGCATCTCTTAGGAGGTGATAGGTTACTTTGTCATGGTTCGTCGTTCGTTCGATTTTAATTTTCTAACCATGCTTGTAATGATCTATTGAGTGTTTGTGTTGCAGCTGTAGGTACCCTACTTCACACACATGACACCAACAACTCACTGATCTTTCTCTATCACTCTTTCTTCCTTGAGCCGCATGCATCAATCTGTTATCATCCCATGATTTGTGGTTGTTTCATTAATATCGACTAGCTATTTCAACAACCATGTTGATGGACACTTCACCGACCTCTGCATGCTTGCCACCTTAGCTACACATGGCATCACATCGATCATACACTCAACTCATTGACACAAGGTTGGTTTACTCTTGATCATTGAACAAACTCATACTGGCACAAGCCCTTACCGGTGAGACCTTCTCTTTCTGCTAACCGTTGGTGCACACTACACCGGTAGCTCATATTCACCTTCGGTGGTTTGTGGTCATTTTAAGATTCCGCCTCTTCATCATAAACATGCATCCATCCTTCAAACTAGTTTATGCTCTACCGGTTATCACTCAACATACTAACACACACATGCATTTCTCCTCATACCGGTGAAGTTACTGACAGTCTCAACACCTACTTGTCTTCCACCATACCAATTGACTCTTCTTTATACCGAGTGACATATCTTTAATGGTAGATTGCAATACCGGTTGACATCAATGACAACTCAATGCCAACAATATTCCCCTTTGACATTGATGTCAAAATGTTATTTTTCAATTTCTTTTCCCCTTTGACAAAAATGGAAAAGGGAACCTTAGTCTAACACCAATAATCTCTCCATTGACTTCATCTGATTAAGATACACTCTCCCCCTATGTCCATGCTTCAGGATTCAAGAGTCATAAGATAGTGATAACTTAATGAGGAACAAATAGTACCAAACCGGTACTGAGAGAGGGGGGGGGGGTGAATCAGTACAGGCAAAAATATAGTCCAAAACTGGTTTGACAATAGACACTTCAAATGACTGGCAGACAGTGACACCGGTTTGAAACAAAGTGCAACCGGTAAAGCTAAGAATGTCTGAGACAAGCATTAATCAGTTGCTCACTTAGATTTTTACTCAACTTGAGACTATATTACCATTTCACCCTTATGCATGAACAGGTAATCTATCATCATATCATAATAACAACTAGCTCAACATGTTTTATTGACAGGCATAAAACACAGAACCATCATATGCTTGACACACAATAGAAAAGCATCACAAGATAAAAGCATCACACATGACACACATATTTTTCACGTGGAAACCCAACTGGGAAAAACCACGGTGGGGATGAATACCCACAAGCTGTTTTTGAACTCTTTAGAAGTCTGCTCTGTTAGGAGCCTTGTCCGGTTAGAGACATTACAAAAGGTTTTGCTAGGAACCGATCTTGTTAGAGATCACCTGGTTAAGGGATGGATACAGCACCCGGTTAAGGGTGAAACCCTGTTAAAGGTTACGTTGTTAGAGGATTTCAAGAACTTAGTAGCTAAAGGATTCTGAACTTAGTAGCTCTGAGTTACCCTGTTAAAGGATTTTCAGCAAGCTGGTTAAGGCTACCCTGTTAATGGATTTTCCAACTATTGAGGTGGTTAGAGATCAACAAGTATTACAATGATCTGGTAACAACACTCAATGCCAATGCAGATCCGCTTAGGCTCCTCTTTTCCTTTTGCACTTACACTCTGTAGGTATCACTTCTCTCCTTTTGGTCTGGCAAGAATCGCGTATCCCTTCTCTTGGATACACACACACAACTTTTGCCAACAACCTTAGAAAGAGACACAACATCGACCTTATAGAAAAATAGATAGGTCGGTATCATAAACCCTAAACCCTAAACTTGTTAGGTTAAGGAATTCAAACAGTTCAATCCTGACTATTGAACACACTGCATTAAATGTAGCAGATCTTGATCCAAACTCAAGACATTCTCCATCATCCATTTCCACCAATTTTATGGTGGCTAATAACCCATCATAGGTTATCACCATTTTACAGACTTCGCACATTCTCGAGGTAGATAGGAACAATCTCCCTCATGCAAAATCCTTCACGTACACAGGCTTGTGTGGCAACATGATATGTTCTTCTTTACAATGCTAACTCATCACACAATATCATCGATTGAGCCACATAGGCTTGAAGCACATCAATCGGAAACCCTAAAGTGGAGACTACCAACCGGTAGTCATACAATGCTTCCATGTGCCAGTTCTCATAACTGTATGTCGGTTCATCATGAATCAAGCACACCGCTTCACTTTGGCACAAATGCCGGTTCATAGTGTTATACTGGTTCTCACATATGCCGGTTCAAACCTCTTCATCATATTGACATCAATGACAACATACAATGTCATTATGTCCTCATACTGATTTACATAATGCCAACAATCCCCCCCTTTGGCATTGATGGAAATATACAAAGATATCTCTCCGCTTCACATCTTCTTCCCCAATTTCTGCAGATATCTTCTCCACTTCACATATTCTCCCCCTTTGTCAACAATGCTAAAGTGGAGGCACAAGCTACCTTGTTCCATTATGCTGCTCCCCCTGAGAAGTAGAATCCTTCAACACATCAATCCAAAAGAAATTTGACTATGCAATACCTGACTGATGTGTAGCATATGCTTTTAGTTCACCTCCTAAAGGGGCAGTACCCCTAATTCACCTCTTAAGTATATGAATGTAGTCTTTTGGAGAGGCTTGGTGAATATGTCTGCTAACTGCTCCTTACTAGAAACATGCTCCAGTGCAATCTCTGTGTTCTGAACCTTGTCCCTCAAGAAATGATACTTAAGCTCAAAGTGCTTGGTTCTAGAATGTAAAATCGGATTCTTGGAGATATTAATTGCACTAGTGTTGTCACAAAATATACTTACCAGTTCAGATACAGGAACCTTGAAGCCATTCAATACATGCTTCATCCAAATTGTCTGAGTGCAGTTCATGAAAGCTGCAACATACTCCGCTTCTGCTGTAGACTGAGAGATACAACTCTGCATTTTACTAATCCATGAGACCAATCTACCACCAAGGAAGAATGCATCGCCGGTTGTGCTCTTCTGGTCATCTAAATTACCAGCCCAATCAGCATCTGTGAACACTTTCAGGTTAAAATCATTATTGTATGGATACCATAACCCATAGTCAATAGTTCCTTTCAGATACCTAAGAATCCACTTGACTGCAACCAAGTGGGATTCTCTTGGACTTTTCTGGAATCTTGCAATAATGCCAACTGCATGTGCAATATCTAGTCTACTATGCACTACATAATGCAATTTACCAATAATTGATCAGTATTCCTTCTCATCGACCAATGCTGAGTTATACTCTTTGGATAGTTTACAACCGGTAACCATCGGTGTACCAACTGGTTTGCTATCTTCCATGCCAAAGGTCTTCAACACCTCTTTGACATACTTGGACTGATTGATAAAGATTCCCTCTCTCATCTGCTAGATTTGCAGTCCAATGAAGAACTTAATCTCCCCTATGAGTGACATCTCAAACTCTTTCTTCATCTCATCTACAAACTCATGACTCATCTTGTCATCTCCACCAAAGATAATGTCATCAACAAATACATCATAGATCAGGATCTGATCTCCTTCAGTCTTTAAGTAGATATTGCTATCTTCACTTGTTCTCTCAAATCCAATCTTCACAAGATGGGAATGGAGGCATTCATACCATGCTCTAGGTGCCTGTTTTAGACCATATAAGGCTTTATGTAGCCTACACACCATGTCACTATCTTCAGATAGGGCAAACCCATCTGGTTGCTCTATATACACCTCCTCTTCAAGTACACCATTTAGGAATGCATATTTTACATCCATTTGATATACTTTGAAGCCTTTAAAAGCTGCATATGCAAGAAGCATACGAACTCCTTCCAATTTGGCTACAGGAGCAAAGGTTTCTCCATAGTCTTCTCCTTCTTCTTGGGCATATCCTTTGCACACCAGTCTGGATTTGTTTCTAATCACTGTGCCATCCTCATTCAACTTATTTCTGAAGACCCATTTGGTACCAATGACATTTTTATGCTCCGGTCTGGGTACCAAAGACCATGTACCATTTTTCTCTATCTGGTCAAGTTCTTCTTCCATTGCCTTGATCCAATCTTCATCTTTATCTGCCTCTTTAAATGATTTAGGCTCAAATTCATAGATCATACATGAGTTTTCTTTGACCTTTCTTCTTGTAAGGATTCCTGCATCCTTATCTCCTATGATCTGATTAGGATCATGATTCAGGTTGACATACCGAGGAATGGTCTTGATAGATTCCTCTTGTTTTTCTTCTTCATTCTCATGTCCATCAGTATCAACATCTACATCAGCTGGTGTATGAACATTGTTACTGGTACTTGGTTGACTGACAACCGGTTCCTAGAAGGTTGCAACCGGTTCATTTACTGCTTGCTCACTACTGGTTTCCTCAGTTTTCTCAGAGGTTTCATCAACTCTTACATTGATGCTTTCCATAATTCTTCGAGTCCTATTGTTGAAACACTTGAGGGCTTTGCTCTTGGTAGAATATCCAAGGAATATCCCCTCATCACATCTTGCATCAAATTTGCTCTGGTGTTCACTTCTCTTGATGTAACATTTGCTACCAAACACTCTAAAGTAGCTAACTACAGGTGTCTTACCGATCCAATACTCATAAGGAGTTTTCTCCTTACCTTTCTTGATGAGTACCTAGTTCATTGTGTAGACTGCAGTGCTCACCGCTTCTCTCCAAAAGGTGTGAGCTACCTTTCCTTGAATCAACATGGTTCTAGTTGCTTCAACCACAGTTCGGTTATTCCTCTCTACTAGGCCATTCTTCTATGGAGTCTAGGGGGCAGACAATTGCCTCTTGATGCCATGTTCTTCACAGTACTTGTTGAATTCACTGGAAGTGAATTCCCCTCCTTGATCAGTTCTCAGGCACTTGATCTTTTTACCACTTTCCTTCTCCACTAATGCTCTGAAAGCTTTAAAATTTACAAAGGCTTTAGACTTGTCTTTCAATAATGTGACCCACATCATTCTTGAGCAGTCGTCAGTGAGAATCATGAAGTACCTATCACCCTGCACACTCCTAGTTTTCATAGGACCACACAAATCAATATGCACAAGATCAAACAAGTTGTCAATAGTGAAAGATTTACCTTTAAAGGTTGAGGAAGACATTTTCCCTAGTTGACACTCTCTACACAAGGTGTTATCTGGTTTTCTTAGTACCGATAACCCTCTAACTACCTTGATCTTACTGGCTTTCACAATGTTATCAATGTTTACATTGCAGAGTCTCCTATGCCATATCCAGCTATCATCAAACTTTGCCATAAGACATGTACTTATATTTGCATTTAGATGAAATAGGCTACCTTTAGTCTGCACACCGGTGGCCACCAATTCACCATTCTTTCCTATGATTCTACAAATTCCATTCTTGAATTTTAGAGTGAGGCCACTGTCATTCAGCTGGGCAACACTCAGAAGGTTGTGTCTGAGACCATCAACCTAGTACACATTGTCAACACTACTCTTTCCATTCAGAGAGATGGACCCTCTTCCTTTGACAATGCATGGTGCATCATGTCCAAAGTGAACCACACCACCATCATACTCCTCCAAGGATAGAAACTTGCTCTGGTCACCAGTCATATGGTGAGAACAACCACTGCCAATGATCCACTCATTGGAATTATCAAACCGGGAGATAAATGCCTTCTTGTCTGACATATCTTCCTTGACAGCAACAAACACAATATCTTCATTTTCTTCATCCTCTGATTCTTCATCTGTGACACCTTCATCAATTGCCACAAGACAGTTTCTCCAGTTTCCTCCTTTGAATTTCTTGAACCTTTCCGGTTTGTCCTTGTTGTCGCCATTAGGACAGTTTACAGCAATATGTCCTATCCGGTTGCAAGAAAAGCATTTCAAAGGTAGCTTACCTTTGTATTTGCCGGTTCCTTTAGGAAGTTTCTTGGCAAGGAGAGCTTCAAATGCCATCAAAATCTCCTCATCATCCATTTCTCTTCTCTGTCTTGGTTCACCACTAGTGCTAGCTTCTTGTCCTCTTCTGGATGGTATAGTAGAAGCTTTAATAGCTGATTCAGTCTTTTGAACACTACCATCAAAACTATTTAGCTCATAGGCTGTCAACTTTGCTATGATGGAGTCTAAGGATACCTTAGTCTTGTCTATTGATCTCAACTCCTAAATAGCAGCAACCCTTATTGCATAGATCAACAATAGGGATCTCAGGACTTTGCTTACTACAGTGGCATCTTCTATTTTACCACTTGCACTCTTGATATCTCCAACAACGGTTTTGATCCTTATTCCATACTGTTGAATGGTCTCACCTTCAACCATCCGCATATCTTCAAACTTCCCTCTAAGGCTTTCTTCCTTAGCCTATTTTACATGCTCATCACCGCCATAGATATTTTCAAGAGTATCCCATACCTCTTTGGGATTTACCTTATCCTGAACATCAATAAACTCAATGTCAGATAAACTACTGATTAGGGCTTCCATGACTTGCCCATTCTCCTGCATCTCTCTCTTTTGGTCATCAGTAAGGGTATCAGTAGGAGCAACATAGACAGTATCAACATAGCTCCAGTGTTGAGCACCCATGCTTTTGATGAATATCTTCATTCTATCTTTCCATATACTAAAATTTTCTCTGTTAAACTTTGGACCCTCCCTCTTCATCATTAGACTGGGATATTTACCTCAAGCGGTTAAGCTTATAGCACATAGGACCTGGAGAATGCTCTGATACCAATTGATAACTTAATGAGGAACAAATAGTACCAAACCGGTACTGAGAGGGGGGGGTGAATCAGTACAGGCAAAAATACAGTCCAAAACTAGTTTGACAACAGTCACTTCAAATGACTGGCAGACAGTGACACTGGTTTGAAACAAAGTGCAACCGATAAAGCTAAGAATGTCTGAGACAAGCATTAACCGGTTACTCACTTAGCTTTTCACTCAACTTGAGACTATACTACCATTTCACCCTTATGCATGAACAGGTAATCTATCATTAGATCATAATAACAGTTAGCTCAACATGTTTTATTGACAGGCATAAAACACAGAACCATCATATGCTTGACACATAATAGCAAAGCATCACAAGATAAAAGCATCACACATGACACACATATGTTTCCCGTGGAAACCCAACTGGGAAAAACCATGGTGGGGATGAATACCCACAAGCTATTTTTGAACTCTTTAGAAGTCCGCTCTGTTAGGATCCTTGTCCAGTTAGAGACATTACAAAAGGTTCTGCTAGGAACCGATCCTGTTAGAGATCACCTGGTTAAGGGATGGCTACAATACCCGGTTAAGGGTTAAACCTTGTTAAAGGTTACCTTGTTAGAGGATTTCAAGAACTTAGTAGCTAAAGGATTCCGATTTCAGTAGCTCTGAGTTACCCCGTTAAAGGATTTTCAGCAAGCCGGTTAAGGCTACCTTGTTAATGGATTTTCCAATTGTTGAGGTAGTTAGAGTTCAACAGGTATTACAATGATCTGGTAACAACACTCAATGCCAATGCAGATCCACTTAGGCTCCTCTTTTCCTTCTGCACTTACACTCTACAGGTATCACTTCTCTCCTTTTGGTCTGGCAAGAATCACGTATCCCTTCTCTTGGATACACACACAACTTTTGACAACAACCTCAGAAAGAGACAAAACATTGACCTTATAGAAAAATAGATAGGTCGGTATCATAAACCGTAAAGCCTAAACCTGTTAGGTTAAGGAATTCAAACGGTTCAATCCTGACCATTGAACACACTGCATTAAATGCAACAGATGTTGATCCAAACTCAAGACATTCTCCATAGTCCATTTCCACCGATTTTATGGCGGTTGATAACCCATCACATGTTATCACCATTTTACAGACTTCGCACATTCTTGAGGTAGATAGGAACAATCTCCCTCATGCAAAATACTTCAGGCACATAGGCTTGCATAGCAACATGATCTGTTCTTCTTTACAATACTAACTCATCACACAATATCATCGATTGAGCCACACGGGCTTGCGTGGCAACACGATCTGTTCTTCTTTACAATGCTAACTCATCACACAATATCATCGGTTGAGCCACATAGGCTTGAAGCACATCAACCGGAAACCCTAAAGTTGAGACTACCAACCGGTAGTCATACAATGCTTCCATGTGCCAGTTCTCATAACCGTATGCTAGTTCATCATGAATCAAGCACACCGCTTCACTTTGGCACAAATTCTGGTTCACAATGTTATACCGGTTCTGACATATGCCAATTCACACCTCTTCATCATATTGACATCAATGACAACATACAATGTCATTATGTCCTCATACCAGTTCACATAATGCCAACATATAGTAACTATGGTTGACTCCCCCTGAATCATGCATCCTCCAATGAATTTAAGTGCTGCTAGATGCTGGGATAAATCCCATCTTTTATCCCAAGTACTCAAATGGGCCCAAAGGAAGTGGCTTGGTAAATATGTCAACAATTTGCTCCCTAGTTGGAACATATTCTACTATGACCTCCTTGTCTGCTACCTTCTCCCTTAAGAAGTGATATTTGATTGCAATATGTTTTGTTCTTGAGTGCATTACTGGATTCTTGGAGATGTTGATTGCACTTGAGTTATCACATCGGATTGGAATAGGATCTAGGATCTCCACTCGTATGTCCTTCAATGTCTGCTTCATCCATAACACTTATGAGCAACATGTAGTAGCTACTATATACTCTTCCTCAGTAGTAGATAATGACACTAAATCTTGTTTCTTGTTGTGCCATGATGCTAACTAGTCTCCTAAGTAGAAAGAAACTCCACTTGTACTTTTCTGGTCATCAATACTTCTGGCCCAATCTGCATTAGTATAAGCCTGCAAAGAGAAGTTGTAATGCCCCTACCCTAGTCGGACTGGTAATACCCGTTTGACCTTGGTTGACTTCCTAAGTGGCATTCTTGAATGGAAGGTTAACCGTGGTGCAATGTGTAGTTTAGATAATATAAATAATCGTGCATACCTATTATTGTGCTTTTGCATCAATTTTTGTGTAAATGTAATTGTTTCCTAACCCTTGTGATAAATCTTGAGCTAACGCCTTCATTGAATATGTATATGTATATGTATGCTTGCGTGATTCATGGGTGTAGGAGATTGCAGGTATGACACCGCCTAAGGCGAGGTTCATCTCCTTCGGGGTTCGCAGGTTTGAGTAAACCTCCTCCATCCTTAGAATTCAGATTTTAGGGGTCATTAAACTTTCATCTTGCCTTAGCCATGGTCAGGTGAGAATCGTGTGTGGATTCGTGGGGCTTTCCTTGCATTGGGTTGCGTGTCATTTGATTTGGTGGACTTCCTCGATTTGCGTGCCTTGTGCAAGGTAAGTGGAGTTTGTTATCCTAAGTATTAAATTCAATTTAATGAGTAGACATACACATTAGTGATATAGAAATTTAAATAGGTAGCTTCTTTTATATGATTAATCGTTAATTTAAAGAGATTGTTTTAATTATAATTGTAGCAAGCTTAAAGTAGTTAACTTGAATTAATGTGTTCATTTACACATTATTAGTTGAGAAAATTAGAGTAAATATATTTCTTTCATTAGACTAGTCATTTATTTAAAAGGTCGCTTTATTATGTTGTAGTGAGTTAATTTAATAGTTAATTTTAATAACAACGAATTTAATGAGTTATGCGTTTTAGAAAGGAAAGATTTAAAGTCATGTGGGAAATAGAAATAAATTAATTCACATTCGCATTTTGGAAGAGAAAAGGGTAAATTTTATTATTTAAAAAGGAAATTATTCTTTTTACTTGCAAATTGATATAGTATAAAGGATTGATTTTTGAGATTTAAATTAATTTAAATATCTCACCCTAGCTAACAGTTCAAAATATAAATGTAGGCCTAAATTGATATTGAGAGATTAAAATTAGAATTAAATAAGAAATAGAAGCATGTTAATTCTAATTAGAATAAAACAAGTTAGATTTATTGAGCAGTGGAAAATAATGGTTTCCATTTTCATGTTCTTTTATTTTCAAAAAAAAAAATGCCTAAATTCGAAATTGAAAATTAGGGCAAAAATAGGGTTTCTCTTTTAACCTAGTTTGGAAATGTTTTTGGGGGTTCTTTTTTTTTGGGGGATGTTTTTTTGGAAAAAAAAAGGGGTTTTGGGGAAGGAAGATGGAAAGATTTTGGAAGCATGGATTGATCTACAGGTGGGCTCTTCTTCAAATTTCTTGCCAGGAAAGCTAAAGGAGGTAGGTTTCTTGTTTATTCCTTATTTCATTGTGAATCAAAAAAAAAAATGTGTTTGTTTCTTCCTCATGAAATTCTGTTTGTTTTTAAAAAAATAAATCCATATTGGTTGTTCTTGGATCATGAATGTTTAAAAGGTTTACGGGTTTTGAATAAATCCATCTGGAAGTATGTTTTGGGTATTTAGAAAATCATGTTCTTGCAATAAAATTTCTCATACTGCTGTTTTAAACATTCTGGAAAAAAAAAATATAATAGTGACTGTGAATGAAAGGAAATTTGGGGGTTTTTAATTTATTACTGTTTTACTTTTGTGGGGGTTTTGATTTGTTATTGATTTGTGTAAATCAATCTCCCTGACCATGATGGTGTTTGATTTTAAAAAAAAGAAGAAAAAAAAAAGTTAAATATGAGAAAACCATGTTGCTGGAAGATGAAATTTTAAAGTCTCTGGGAGACTGTATTTTTTTGCTGTGTGACTTTTTGACAGTAGATAAATTTTATAAAAAAAAAAATAAAACAAAAAAAAAATAAAACAAAAAAAATATAATGACAAGAACCCTCGTGGCAGGGATAAACCCCCACCATGGGGTGTAGCATCTGCTACCATGGTAGCGGACTGCTACCAAATGGTAGCAGCGCTGCCCATGGCAGCCGCTTGCTACCATTTGGTAGCAGCGCTACCAATGGTAGCGTGAGCTACCAAGGGGGCCACGTGGGGTCCACGTGGAACCCCCCCCATTGTTATTTTAGTTTTTTTATTTTATTTTATTTTATTTTTATTTAAAAAAAAAAAAAACGATATAATAAAATAAATAAGCTGGTTTTAATAATAGTTTTTTTTTTTAATAAAGTTTTTAAATAATAATTGATTTTTATTAATATATATTTAATATGGAGGTTAATATATGTATTAATAAATAATAAATTTGAAATTTGAACGTTATTAAATAATATGATTAATATGTATATATATATATTTTTTTGAAGGAAATTTATATGCATATATATATATAAAAGTTGAATAGTATTAACAATTGGTGATTTTTTTTAAAAATATTACGATATGCAGGTACACCTTGTTCTTTGATTTGATCATACCGAAAACATTACAATTAGAATACCAAATATATAGGTACTATACCCAAACAAAATAAAAAAATAAAATAAAAATGAAATGTTCGTTTTTGGGATGTTCTGAAAACTCAAAGGAGATGCTGGTTAGGACCCCGTCGTCTAGATGGTCAAGTCCCGAGCTAGTGTGCCGTTGGGCATGGACATTTGAAACTTTCTTTTAATTTGTACAGTTGGTTCCGTCTCTATGTAGGAATCATTTTGGATTTTTTTTTTACCGAAGAGGTCATTGTAGAGTAGTTGTGTTCGCCTAAACGACAGTGATGTAATAGACTTGAAAACTTATGTAATCCTAACTATATTAAATGCCAGAGGGGTCTTGCAGTTGAGCAGACCCGGAGATGTAGCCCTTTAGGGGTGAACTCCGAGATCATATCTGGGTTATGCGATGTTTTAGCTTCCTTTGTTTCATGCTTTAAGTTATCATGTATGGTGGATATCTTGTATAAGTGTATGGTGTGAATTTAATGAATTTAAATCAAAGTGCATAAAATTATTCATCTTGACAAATGTAGTAATCAGGTTCATGAAAGATTGTAAATGAGATTATGGAAAAGTATTTTGAAAATGTGATTTAAAAGTAGTTTTAGTGAAAGAAATCTTGCTGGGTTACATTATTGGATTAACTTGTTATTAAGCATATAAATGGAACGAATGTGAAATGGGAAACAAAGTTTGAATTAATGTTATGAATTCTAAGTGAAATTTAAAGGATGAACCTCATATAGATATTTACCTTTTTACCTTAGTAAATGAGTAACGCCATGTTAATTATGTTTCACTATATTGGATGAATTTGTTTAGTTATTGCAAGTTTTAATCTCAACAAATAATCCTTACCAAAATTAACTTGGAAATTGGGTTAACTCAACTATTTATCCATAATTGTAACCTTAATAAAGGAATCTCTTATGATTGCTAAAATTGAACTAAAAAGGGAAGTGTTTGTATAGTTGTTTACATCTTAATCTTAGTAAATGTATATATTTTCATATTAACTTCATTTAACTAAAAAGAGTGACACACATTTAGTTAGTTATAACCTAATCCTAATGGAAGAACGCCACTATGAACTTATATTTTAACCTTGTAATGATGAATTTCATCTTGCTAACTATATTTTAATTTAAAGGATGCACTCATGTGTACCTAATACATTTTCACCTTAATGAATTTAACCATCTATTAGCATTATTAAAACTTCAATGAATTCTATGGCTACTCACATTTTATCTTTCATAAAAGAACTACAACTCATTAGTTGGCTATGCATGAAATCAAATGAAGGGACCTCACTCTATTAATTGTAGTTTAATCCTTAATGAATGTATCTCATCTTATTAGCCATACTTTTAATATTAAAGGATGATATCAATTGTGAATGGATACCTTAAACCCAATGAATGAACTTCATTATATTAAACGCTTGAAGCTATTGGGAGGCCTCCTAATGAAATTATGAATTAAAGTGCATTGAGTAAATAACCTCTCGATGGCCTCCTAACCACCCAAAGTAAATGAACGCTTCCTAAAATTCTAAGATGTCAAATCATGGAACATATATATAATCATGTCCTATGTATTACCTTGTAATTAAGATATCCAGATTAATGGATCAATTGACGCAAGTTGAGTTAGGTGTTAGGTTATGTAATCACGTTGGGAAACTCCTTAGGATCGTTTAGCCGTCCGCTGTGCTATCTAAGTTTCAGATAACTCCAAATTATCTCAATGTTGTAACTCATCATTAACGCTCTTAATTATTTTTTTTTAAAAAATAAAATAATATTTACACTCTAATTGAGTGTTTTTAACTTAAACCCTTAGGGGTTTCCTTGCGGGGCATTACATAAGTCTCCTTTCTTTGGATACCACATGCCATAGCTGATAGTCCCTTGGAGATATTTGAAGATTCTTCTGACTGCATTTAGGTGGGACTGTTTAGGAGCAACTTGGAATCTTGCTACCATGCAAATAGCTTGTATAATATCCGGTCTAGACGTTGTTAAATATAACAGACTACCAATCATAGACCTATACAATGTTTTCTTAACTTTCGGTGACTCATCTAGTTTGCTCAACTTATGGGAGTACTTACCGGTTTGCTATCCTCCATTTGAAATTTCTTCAACATGTCTATAGCATACTTAGTTTGGGAGATGAAAATTCCTTTCTCTTGTCGTGAGATCTACAAACCAAGAAAATAGGACAACTCACCCAACATGGATATCTCAAATCCTATCTTCATCTGATCTACAGATTATTTTCATATGATGTTCTTGTTGGCTTGATGATGATTGTAATAAACTCATCATATATTGCCATTGATGAAACACATACACACACATATGTTCATATTGTCTACTGGTGTAACTTCAAGTTGTTTACACTACAACCAGTATACTAAAGGTTTATTTCTAACCAGTACTTGGCAACAACCGATATATGCATGAAGATAACCACTTGGTTATATGTGTCTCAACATCAACATGAAGATCCAGCTGAGACTATCTCAGAAGCATCAAGGACAAGTGGTTTAAGTCTAGCTGGTATTAGGTGTTCCAACCGATACTCATAGATTTTGTGATGAGTTATCACCATTGACAATTTTTGGTGGTATATTTGTGATGAGTTATGATCACTTGACCAGATACACTGCACCTAGGTAATTGCGTTATGATTTCTTGTGGCCGACATGAAATCTAAATATCTATATATTAACATCACAATGAATTATTTTATATGAATAAAAGTGATATGTTTTGTGAGAAAGAAAAAAGTGTTAAGTTGTAGAGTATGCTGAAAGGCAGTGTTGAATATGCTTAGAAGGATTTGATCAAGCAAGTATTGTGCTACTCAGACAAATCAAACCAATCATGTTGTCTTCTAACAATTACAACAAAATTAAAATTCCCAAACCGGGTAAGCTCTAACAAGCTTCATTGTTCAAATCCTATAACAACGTGATCCATTAGTTTGGATTTAGAAATCCTCCACTGAGGTTACTCCTAACAGGGTACTACCTTTCACAAGGTATAATATTTTAATCAAGATTTGGGATCTCTAACAAGATTCACTCCTAACAGAGCACTTTGTAGACCCTAACTAGTCAGTTATCTATTACTGTAGATAGTTAACTTGTGAGTTCCATCTCACCGTGGTTTTTACCTATTTGGGTTTTCCACGTATAAATACTTGTGTTATGGTGGATGTTTTACTTATTCTGGATGCTGTTATATCATTTTGGATTGCATGCATTATATTTAAAAGCTTTAATAAGTTCATCTACCAGTTACTAGTTGAAGTAGTTTTATTTTTGGTGTCAGTTTAAGTTGTTTATGTCAAAATCTTGGGGAAGTTTAGCACTAGATTTTTCTAAAATTAGGAAGTATTTCTCTTTTTCTCCCTCCAATATTTTCTCCATGAATTTATCAAATTTAGGATCTTGTTGGATTTCTCTGATGTGTTGTTTAGTTATCTCTTCTAATATTTCATTTCCTTGTACCATTCTCTCATAATCTTCTATCATTTCAGGTGTTTTTATTTCTATTTCTTCAAATTTTCATCTCTGAACCTTGGTTAAAATGGGCATACACGTGATCTAAATGTTTTACGAGGTTTCAATTTTCTAAAATGTATCTCAATAAGTGATCAATTGTTGAGTTAGATAGGCTAAATTGACACAACCATTTCTATTGAGAGATTGGGAAAATCCTGATCTTTGTTGCAAGGCTAACGTTCTTAGAGGTTTGTTGTCAAACTCATTTCCATGATCGTGCAAATAATCATGATAGTGGTGTAAGAATACGTGATGTTTCAATAAGAGTGCAATTTATGTAGAGAAACCTTGTCTTTTTTAAGATCGCTTTCTAACTAAGCTTCCTCTTTTTCAGACGACACAAAATGGTCATTCAAATATTTGTGAGTTTGCAAGTATTTGATCCTACTTGGAGTGCAATTTTTTGTGATTTTGATATGGCCAAGTCTAATAGAAATGATATATTCTATGTAGAGAATGAGGTTAGCCTGATCAAGCATTGTAGTTTCATGATAAAGGATTATTAATCTTGATGAGAAGCTATGTTTGAGCCATCAATTTATCAAAGAAATGTGATTATGCACTTTGATATGTTGGATCCTAAGCTGGTTAGAGATGAATACCTGAAAACCTTAGTGTGTCTAGTTTTTGAATTTTCTTTGACAAAAGATAACCTAACCGAGTGCTTCGAGAAGATGACCTAATCACTATGTTTAACTATCCAAGAAATGAGTTTTCTTTTTTTTTAATTTCTAGATAGTTTACCAGATCACTGACAAAATGATTAGAAATGCTACTATACTGACCAGAAACACTGGCAAACTAACCTGGAACTCTATTCTTCAGACTAAAAATGCTATAAGACTGACCATAAATGATAAGGAACAGATCAGAAACCAAAAATAAAGACCAAAAATGCTATTGTACAATTCGGTGAGTCTAAAATTCAAAACAATGAAGTTTAGACTCAGAAAATGGTTGTTTGAACTTAGAGAATTATTGTTTTGACCCAAATATTTTATTTTTAGACTCAGACAACTGATGTTTTAGACCTAGGAAGCACAAACTTGGAGATCTAATGTTGAAACATGAGCAAGTTGACATTCAAACCAAGAGAGCTAAAGTTTAGACTAAGAGAGCTGACATTTGGATCGACAGAGCTACTATTTAAACCAATAGAGTTGACATTTTGACTGAAAGAGTTAAATTTTAAACCAAGAGAGATGATATTTGGATGGAAAGATATGAAGTTTAAACCAGGAACTCTAATGTTTAGACTAGGACCTCTGAAGTTTAAACCAAGAAATCTGAAGTTTAGACTAGGAACTCTAATGTTTAAACCAGGAACTCTGAAGTTTAAAATACTGATGTTGGAACTCAGACAATGGTTGTTTTGACTCCAAGAGTTTATGTGTAGACTCAGACAACTGATGCTTAGAATTAGAAAGTTAGAACTCAGAAAGTTAATATTGAAATTGAGAAAACTAACCTTCAAACTAAGAGAGCTAAAGTTTAGACCGAAAGAGCTACTGTTTGGACTGAAAGAGCTAAAGTTTGGACCAAGAGAGCTACTGTTTGGACTGGAAAAGCTACTATGCTATTGTTTGGACTGAGAGAGCTATTGTTTGGACTGAGAGAGCTACTGTTTGGACCAAAAGAGCTACTGTTTGAATTGAAAGAGCTACTATTTGGACCGAAAGAGCTACTATTTGAACCGAGAGAGCTAATATATTGTGAAATGTGTAAATTTTATAGTTTGAATTTTTTCTTTGCAATTTTTGCTGTGTTTCAATGGATGATATCTTGATGTGATTCAAAAATACAGAAGCTAGATTGTGTTTGTCCCAAAGGACACATAAAGTGTATGTTCAAGAAGCTTTAAAGAAAGCTCAAGTTTTCACAAGTTTTGAACAATTGAAAACACACCATTCAGTCTATCTTAAGGAAATTGGCTTCATTATTAGTTCTCAACCCACATCTTGGTACCTTGTCAGATCACACAACCTTGACACCCCCTAAAGGGTGCCCATATCTTTGCCTTTGCGAGAGCTAGTGGAGTCCTGTTATGAGCCTAATAATAAGGTCTCAAAAGGGGAGTTCACACATACGCTCAATAGGTACATATAGCGAGTGTCTTCAGGAGAGATTCTTCCCCCTCCCTGCACTAATAAGATAATAATGTTCGGAGGTAAACCAGGTAGCTTCTATTTTAATTGGAACTAGTAAGGGATTCATTCAATGCGTCAGGGTATAAACTCAATTAAGAGGTCTTCGAGCCTTGAAAACCAAGGTTTTATATACCCAAAGGTATGGAGGAGAGCTATTCTTGAGCACTATCATTGACTTGATTTTCATCAAATCACATTTATTTTATAGTAGGTTGGAGTAATTGGAGTTCATCCATTCCCAGTTGGGTCGTTCCCCTCTCACTGGCCTTATGGGCTTCTCGAGAGGGAAGACTTGCTAAAGATATGCACTAATGAAATAAAAAGATGACTCTAGCTTTCTAATCACCTAAGAAAGGTGAGAGCATACTCACCTATCATCAAAGACACACAAGACATGCTTGTTCATTTCCATTGTAATTAGTGTATGTGCCTAATTTATCAAAAATAAGTGCAAAATCCTATGGCTGCAAACAAAGTTAGTAGTTTATATTGCATTCTTTGGCGGTGAATTGGTTTATAAATCTGGTCTTTTATAGCGAAATAGGTACCCGCAAAATAGGCTTAGGAAAATGATAGTCCAAATGTAGAACAAAACATTAAATAAATGAATGAAAAACCTAGAACATTGCAAAAAATACTAAAAACCCTAATTTGCATCCCAAAAACGATGACATAGAGACCAAAAATGCTGTCAAATGATCCAAGAACACTGCCAAATAGATGAAAATCACTATCAAATAGACCAGAAGTGTTGCAAGACATACTAAAAATGCAAAAGTACAAAAAATACAAAAACAAAGTTGAAAAACACCCTAAAAATGCCATTTGAAGTGTCAGAATGCTAAAACGAAGTCCAGGAACATGAATCTAAAAGATGGAAGAACTAATTTATGTACCCAAAGAGAAATTCAACCTGTTAATGAAATTTCTTGCAAGCAAACTTGTTAAAGATAAAAGGGGCTAGGCCCCACTGTGGGTGCCAATAAATGTGCTGCTAAAAATAGTGTCAATCATAGGAAATATGCACAATTAATGAGATAAAAAACATAAATGGAAAGCATATTGAAAACTAAATAAAACCAAACCATAAGCCTTCCTTGAGATGTCCCATCTTCCTCTTTTTTTGAGGACCTTGAAGGTGTTGAATTTGTTGGCTCTTAGCAGAACAATGACCTCCAAAGTGGCAACTCAAAAGTTGAGTACCTACTTCATGATGATGCAAGTGATTTATTGCATGATTTCACTAAAATGGTCCATTTAAGCTACATGATTAATAAGATGAAACTAGATTAACATGAAAATAGGCTATGGTTAATCTAATTAACAATTATTGCTAGATGATTACGATTTAAAATGCCTATAGTAAGTATGCAAAAAATATGAATGCAAGGGTCCTTATTGCTCCAAAATGAAGGGTATTTATAGGAATTCCTAGGCCAAAGTTGAGGTGGCAGGAATCGACAGTGTTGATTTGGTCTAAAGATATTAAGGGCCAGGATTGAAGAAGTTGGAGGAGAGGTTGGAGGAAGGGACACATGTTATCTATGTGGTGACAAGTGTCAATGAAACTTGCTCATGAGAGGGCAAGTGTCCAAAGGGAGAGGACATGTGGCCAAAGTGCCATGTGTCCCAAGGAGGGGATATCCAACACATAAGAGGTTTAAAAAAGAGGTTAGGATGTGCTAGATAGGATAGGGTTAGTTAAACCTAGGATTAGATAAAATGGGTTAGGTTAAGGGGTGGTTAGGCTAGGTGGTTAGAATTTAGGAGCCATGTTCTCATATTTAAATTTAGAAAATTAAAATAATAGGAAAAAGGTAATTAACCTCAACAAACTTAGATTTGTTAATTTTAATTATGAGATTAGAAGAATTGATTTAAATGAAGTAAATTAATTAATCAAAAGGGGGATATGAAATGAACTATATAAATAAATAATTTAGATTTATTTACAAGTAGATGAATGGGGAAATTAATCACATTACTTGTGAATTCAATTAATTGGGAAGGGTGATTAATTAAATAATTGCATGTTTAATCAATTATGTTCAGACCATTTTTAGGTGTATACAAAGATACACAAAGACATCTAATATTTCCCTAAGTAGGCTTAGGGCCCCTTCCAAGTCATCAAAATGTTGACCTTTTTGTGTCAACCCTCCCCTGAAGATAACTGATCTGAGAAATCTAAATTTTTAGTTAATCTACATATTATGCACACCTAGTTACCCTGCGTGTTATGTACACTGTGTTGGTGGCCTGTAGAAAAGTCTTTTTTGCCTTTTCATCCTTTTTGAACTCTCATGTTTTAATTTCAAGTTGACTAGTCGGGGTGGTCACTTTCACTTAAGTTTATTGGCTCGAGGCCAACGAGGTCATTGGAAAGTGGTTTCCTTTTGTTTCCATTGGTTGGCGCAAGCTTTTGCCTTCCGCAACCCTGCATGGTTTTCATCTTCCAATTTCTTTTTTGTGGGCGAGAATCAATTGTTATTTATCTCTTCTCACTCCCCCGCATGGTTTTCCATCTTTTGTTTAATGCAGACAATTGAGCCAAGAGAAGAAGAAATGGAAGATATGAGTTATGAGGTGAACTATGACTTACTGATTGGTTATACTAATAACCTATTAGCATCTCCAAAAGATAAAAAGAAGGCAAAACTAGATATTGTTGTAGTTCAAGATACAAAAGCTAAAACCAATATTGCTCCTACCACAAGTGGGAAAGTTAAGAAAAAAAAGTCAAGGAAGCACCTCTGGTGATGAAGAATACAAGGGTGAGACGAAGTGTTCTAACAAAAAAGGAATCAACACCTAAAGTTTATACAAAGAAGGATAATGCATCAAAGAAGAGAGGTCAACAACTAATTCTCCAAGAAGAATTTGAGGGTACTGATACTGAGGAAGATCCCAAGAAGATGAAAGCAACCGGAAGAGTAGCTAAGCAAGTAAAGGAATTGCTGAAGGAAATTGTGCCTTTTGATTTCTCTACCTACAAGCCTGTAACGCACTTTGAAAGGACAATGAAGACATTAGGAAGGAAGAGATTTGACCTTGTCAAAGAACATTTTGATTCTTTAAGTGAAGATGAGAAAGAGAAAATCATTTACCTTATGATATTGAAAAGGATATCTCAAATTCTTTGTATACTATTCTGTTAAATAAATGGGAGGAAGCTGTAAAATTGGAAAAAGAAATTATTGATGAGATATTTGTACAATATTTTCCCAATTTGTCTAAAGATGAAATTAGTGCTTTAGTTGATCAATACAAAACTCAGTTTGCTTTCAAAGCAAGAAGATTGAAGCTACTTAATGGAAAGAGGCCAATTATTGAGACCGAGACTCATCAAATAGTCTGCGATATCAAACGGATGGAAGAGCTCATACAATCCTCTAAGGATGAGGAAGATACTGCTAATCAACCTGAAATTGATGAAGAAGAGATCGTACAAGCTGATGAGGTCTATCCTATCAAGAAGAAGGATGACACCATTATTCATGTTGTTGATGATGTTTAGGATATAGTTGATCTATCAAGAGACATCATTGCACCAGATATGGAGCCACCTGAAATCATTGACTTACATGATACTTTAGTTGAGAATCCAACAACTCAATCGAAAGTAGATAATCCACTAGAAAAAGGACTACTTGAGAAACCCCAATATCCACTGGTCTTACAAGATACTCAGAAGGAATCTAATAAGCATGTTGACACACAGACTTCTGAACAGGAAACCGACAAAAACCAAGAGAAAGAAATCATTAAGGTAACATCTTCTGAACTGACAAAAACATTAGTCACTCAACAAACTGATGAAGATGATGATGATTCATTAGGCATCACATGGCCTATCAATGTTGATAACATGAGTGCATCTAAAATGATGAAGATTGCAAATGTTATGCAATCTAGAGCGCACAAAAAGAGACTTAAAGAGAAAAGGATTGAGGCAGAAACTATTCAGAAAGTAGTAGACATTTTGACAAATCTACTACCAAAAACTCCTACAACACATCTGTCAACCCCTATTAGCAAGCTTGGTCAATTAGTCACTAATGCATCTGACCAACTCACATCACTTGAAGAATCAGCCCATGCATATGCCGAAAAAAGTTATAGGAAAATGTGTGGAGAGCAGATCATGAAGGAAATTGATACCGGCAAACTAGCTCTATCACATAATAAAGATTTATTGAGAAAAGCCATTGAAACATGAGGAAAATATCTTTCTTCTACCTCTAATGTTTCATTCTTTTATTCTGATATCATAAAAAGGCGAACATAAACAAAGAAAGAGCTAGAAAAGTTATGCAATGCATATGTCCCACTTTAGGAATCTATATTTTCTTTTACAAAATTTGTAGATGATTTGCACAATAGGTTGGATACTTATGATCATGAGAAAAAAAAGAGACTTCGGTCACTAAGGGAATTGAAGAGTCAACTTACAACACAAGTGGACATCCTACAGAGAGCCTACACTAATGTTGAAGCTAGTTTAGCTACCCCAGAAACCTGTTCACTAGATTCCATGGAAGAGTCCAATACATAGATTATGTCTACACTTGAGTACACTGAGAATGTACTAGAGACATGGAAAAATGCCATATCACAATTGAAGAAGAACTTTAATGTTATTTTCACAAGACTAGCTTATGTATGAATCTTGATTCAATATTTTTTTTCAAGTTGTTGTTGTATACGCTAAACACTTTGATACAAATTCTCTTTCTCTCTCTCTCTCTCTATATATATATATATATATTACTTTTTCAATTTAGCATTGTTGTCAAAGGGGGAGTAGAAATATGTATGTGTGTTTTTGAAAATTTTGTATAATGTATGGATTAAGGGGGAGCATGTATATATGTGTAAATTTTTTTTATGTAAGCACACTTAGCGGTATTATTGTAAAATTTTCTGAGTGTTGCCATCAATGCCAAAGGGAGATATTGTTGGCTTGATGATGATTATAATAAATTCATCATATGTTGTCATTGATGAAACACATACACACATATATGTTCATATTGTCTACATGTGTAACTTCAAGTTGTTTACACTACAACTGGTTAACTAAAGGTTTATTTCTAACTGGTACTTGGCGACAACCAGTATATGCATGAAGACAACCACTTGGTTATATGTGTCTCAACATCAACATGAATTTCCATCGAAGACCATCTCAAAAGCATCAAGGACAAGCAGTTTAACTCTAACCGGTATTAGGTGTTCCAACTGGTACTCGTAGATTTTGTGATGAGTTATCACCACCAACAATTTTTGGTGGTATTTTTGTGATGAGTTATGATCACTTGACTAGATACACTGCACCTATGTAATTGTGTTATGATTTCTTATGACCAACATGAAATCTAAATGTCTATATATTGACATCACAATGAATTATTTTATATGAGTAAAAGTGATATGTTGTGTGTGAAAGACAAAGGTGTTAAGTTGTAGAGTATGCTGAAAGCCAGTGTTGAATATGCTTAGAAGGATCTGATCAAGCAAGTATTGTTCTACTTAGACAGATCAAACCAATCATGTTGTCTTCTAACAATTATAGCAGAATTAAAATCCCCTAACCGAGTGAGCTCTAACAAGCTTCATTGTTCAAATCCTCTAACAGGGTGATCCATTAGTTTGGATTCAGAAATCCTCCACCGAGGTTACTCCTAACAGGGTACTACCATTCACAGGGTATAATCTTTTAATCAAGCTTTGGGATCTCTAACAAGATTTTCTCCTAGCAGAGCACTTTGTAGACCCTAATCGGCCAGTTATCTATTACTGCAGATAGTTAACTTGTGAGTTCCATCTCACCATGGTTTTTACCTATTTGGATTTTCCACATATAAATACTTGTGTTATGGTGGTAGTTTTACTTATTGTGGATGTTGTTATATCATTTTGGATCGCATGCATTGTATTTAAAAGCTTTGTTAAGTTCATCTACCAGTTACTAGTTGAAGTAGTTTTATTTTTGGTATCACTGATTCACCCCCCCTCTCAATGCTTTTCAAGTCCATCAGTTCTTGTCTCCACCAAAGATGATATCATCCACATATACAACAACTATAATCATGTGATCTCCATTTGCCTTGACATACAAGTTGCTGTCTACATTCCCTTTTCGTGATCCTTTCTCCTTCAAGTATTTGTCTAACTGGGAATACCATGCTCCGGAAGCCTGCTTCAAACCATACAAGGATTTCTTTAATCGACAAACAAAACTCTCATCTTGATGCAAGAAGTACCCTTCTAGCTGTTCCATATACACCTCTTCTTCAAGATTGCCATTGAGAAAGGAAGATTTTACATCCATCTGATACACTTTATATCCCTTATTGGCTAAGAAGGCTAAAAACATTCTTATTTCCTCTAACCTAGCAACTGGTGCAAATGTTTCTTCAAAATCAATACCTTCCACTTGAGCATACCCTTTGCAAACTAACCTTGCTTTATGCCATTTTATCTTACCTTCTTCATTCATTTTGTTTTGGTAGACCCATTTGGTACCTTTGAAATTCTTGTCTGCTGGTCTAGGTACGAGTTCCCAAGTTTGTTTTTTCTCAATTTGTCTCAATTCTTCATCCATGGCATCTACCCACTTCTCACTTTTGCTAGCATCATCAAAATTTTTAGGCTCTACTTCAGTCATGAGGTAGAAATTTACCTACTCACTTTCCCTGGCTAATCTCCTTCTAGTATACACACCTTCATTCCTATCTCCTATGATCTATTCTTCCAGATGATTCTTCTGTGCATATCGATTGGGGATCTTGTTTGCTACATCTTCTACCGGTCCATTGTTAGTTTGTTCTTCACATTGAACATCTGAATCATCAATGTATGATACTAGTGCAAATTTTTCTTTATGTGAGTCTTCATCTATTCTCACATTAACACTCTCATCCACCCTTCTCAATATCTTATTGTAGCATTTGTAGGGTTTACTATTAGTTGAGTACCCTAGGAAGATTCCTTCATCACTTCGGGTATCAAAAATTCCTAATCCATCAACGTCTCTCTTGATGAAACACTTACTTCCAAACACTCTGTGGTGCTTGAGTGATGGTTTCTTTTCATTCCATAACTCATAAGGAGTCATTGTACTATTCACTCTTAATTGTACCTAGTTTAATGTGTAGACTGCTGTTTGAACTGCTTCCTTCTAGTATATATCTGGTATGTTGGCCTGGTTTAACATTGTCCTAGCCATCTCCTTCAGTGTCCTATTTTCCCTCTCTACTACCCCATTTTGCTAAGGTGTCCTTGTAGTTGAATACTGTCTTTAGAATCCATGTCTCTCACAGTAGTCAACAAACTCATTGCAAGAAAATTCTCCACCTCGGTCTGATCTTAAGCATTTTACTCAGTATCCACTTTCATTTTCTACCATCTTCCTAAACATTTTGAATCTCTCAAATGCTTGTGACTTATCATGCAGGAAGGTTACCCAAGTCATTCTTGAGTAATCATCTATAAACAACATGAAACACCTTTCACTGACCAGTGCTCTTGTCCTTGTTGGCCCACATAAGTCTATATGTATCAACTCCAAAGGTCTCGAGGTGTTACATTCCTTTGTTTTAAAGATGACCTTTACTTGCTTACCTCTGCCACATTCATCATAGAATGTTCTTGCTAGTTTTATGATCTGAGGTATATTTCTCACACACCAGTTCTTTCTCATCTTAACTAGATTATCAAAATTTACATGGCCTAATCTCTGGTGCCACAACTAGATTTCATCAACCTGTCCTATCATGCATTGGAACTCATAGCATTCATTTAGATTGTAGACATTACCCTCTGTTCTCTTTCCTTCTGCTACCACCTGACCGATACTCTTCTTTCTTATCTGACAACCGGTAGAGTCAAATGAATAGTTGTACTCTTTGTCACACATTTGACTTACACTCATCAGGTTATGCTTCAATCTTTCCACATAGTACACATCATGAGCCTTGAACTTTCCATCAATACTTGGTATACCCTGACCTTTGATCTTGATGGAGGAGTTGTCACCAAACTGGATTGAACCACCATTACAATCATCAAGATTGATGAACTTTTTCTTATCTCCGGTCATGTGATTTGAGAAACTGCTATAAACTACCCATAGATTCATCCTTTTAGCGTGTAGAGCAGTTTGCACAATCAAAGTGGACTCTATCTTGTTTTTCTCCTTCTCTACCCAAACCAGTTTCTCTTCTTTCTTTTCCTCTTTTGTCACTTTGTGTTCCGGTTTTGTTTCTAATTTCTCATCCAGTACTATTTTCTTTGGCTTGTCAGTTTTCATCTTACAATACCTTGCTATGTGACCAAAATTTTGACACTTATAATATTTCACATTAGCACTGTAAGATGTACTCAAGGCATTCTTATAGGACATTTGCATATTACTCCTACATTCATAACTCTTGTGACCAAACTCATTGCAAATGTAACATGTGACATTCGCACTTTGTAATGCAACAAATGAGTTTCTACTCTCAAAATTAGGGTTGACATTTATTTTCCTACAATATGCCATTCTATGACCGAACTTCTTACACTGGTGACAATAACCATGAAAATTTGGAACATACCGGTTAGGTTGTCTTGAAATTGCAAACGACTACCTCACTAGGGGTCTTCCTTTCATGCTGTCGACTCTGGCAAATCCTTCATGATCAACACTTGTATTTCTCCTTGGATATGCATGTCGATACATTGAGTATGATCTTTGGTTCATTGATTTAGTATACTGGTTTGTGTGGCGGTTTCTAGCAACATCTGCATATGTCTTCTTGCCGATATCCTTGTTTACTGTGAATGTCTTCTTCCCTTAACCTTCATTTGAAGAGGTGAATTATATCTCCTTATTGAATGTGGCTTTTCTATTTGAACTTTGACCTTCTTGAAAGCCTAAGCCACTGGTATCTTTAGATTGCTTCTATTTACTTAGCATCTTATCCAGTGCTTCAATGCTGCCTTTATATTTGCTTCTCAATTTTATCTCTTCCTGACTTTTCTCTAATTCCTTCCAAATCTTCACTATTTCTACTTCTAGATTCTGATGCTCCTTTTCCTTTTCACTCAGAGTGGTACTAGTAACTTCACACATCCTCTTGGCCTCTTCCAACTGAAGTTTTAGATATGCAATTGTTTTCTTAGATTATTCAAGAGATTCTGCCAACATTTCTTGTTCTTCAGCTACAACCTTTTTCACCTTCTTCAAATCTCTTCTTGTTTTCTTCAGCTCTTCCAAGGCACTGATGAGTTCTGCTTCAAAATCCACTTCTCCTTATTGTTCTTCTTCTTCTCCTTCTTCAGGTACAAGAACCTCTTGAGCCATCAAGAGGTTTTCTCTGACTTCATCTCCACTGCAATAGTCATCTAAGGCACTTTCCTCATCTGTGGTATCATTTTCATGTGTGTAAAGAATTCTCTTCTTCCGGTAGCCTCTTCTACCATGCCGGTAGACATTCTTGTTCCTATCCCTACCATAAGACCTGCTACCACTTGATTGATCATCTTCATTCTTATCACCATAGGGACATTTAGTAGCAAAATGTCCAATCTTTCCACAGTTGAAAAATTTCAAAGGTAGCTTACCTTTGTATTTACCTGAACCTATCTTGAGTCTTCTAACAAATTTTGCCATGATTTCATCATTCTTCACGGGTTGCATCATCAGTAGACTCTTCTTTTCCTTTTCTTGATGCTTTGAATGTAACTTCTTTCTTTACAGCCTCAGTATCGGTAGTCCTCATCTTATAAGTAGTTAGGGAACCAAACAACTCATCCATTGTAAAGACTTCCAGATCTTTTGCTTCTTCTATTACTGAGACTTTTGTATCATACTTAGATGTAAGAGGTCTAAGTACTTTCTTCACTATCACCTCATCTTTTATTTCTTGTCCAAGCCCTCTAATGGTGTTTGTTGTTTCATCAACCCTTTGGAGATAGTCATCAATATTCTCTTCATCTCTCATCTTCAAACCCTCAAGTTGTTCTCTTAATGTCTACAACTTGGCTTCCTTGACTTTAGCATCGCCTTCAAATATCTTTAGCAACTTATCCCAAGTTTCTTTGGTGGAGGAGCAGTGCATGACTTTAACAAACTCATTATTATATAACCCACTAAGAATGGCATTTTTAGCTTTAGCATTGTTCTCATATTCCTTCTTAGCATCTGGATTAGTAGGGAGATTATTAGGAACTGTATACCCATTCACAAGCGACATCCATACATCACAACCTAGAGAGAACAGATAGGTTTCCATTCTTCTACTCCAAAATGCATAGTTAACACCATCAAACATAAGGGGTTTTGATGAGGCAGATTCATTTCTTGCCATTATGAACACTTGAGATGATCTACCCAAGCTAGAGAATGCTTTTGACAAAATAGGGAACCTATTCTCTGATACCAATTGTAGGACACAAAGGATCACTGAGAGGGGGGTGAATCAGTGATTTAAACACTTTTTCTTGAATAGGGAGATACCGGTAATATATAAAACAAAATGAGTGCTAATTGGTAGCTCAACCAGTGCAACCAAGGTGTGTGAAAGGACTTACTAAAACATTAACATAACACATGCACAAGAAAGCATCACACAACACTAGATATACGAGGAAAACCCAATGTGAGAAAAATCTCAGTGAGAATAGCTGCTGGAGATCTTCTGCTCGAATCCATCCTCACAATGTAAAAGATCTGATTACAATTTTAGGGCACCAACCCAAGGAGCACCAAACCCTAATTTATGAGCACCAAATCAAAGGAGCACCAATCCCTACACAATTTATAGGCTACAACCTAAAGGATCTACAACCCTTGCACTAAGCTCCAACTTAGCGAGAACAAAATATAACTTAGTTATACAAATGAAATCACTGTTGCAAATGAAGTTTTGCAACCTTATAGTATTATACTCTATCGGTTTCAACCTTACAAGTTTGTACTCTCTCCACTCTCTCTGCAACTTTCCTTTGCTGATACCTTTTCTAAGTCCCCTCTCACAATGTCTTCACTCTTCAACTCACACTTGATCACTCTTTATCAGGTACGACTTTTGTTGGCTTGTCACCTCTGTGTTCTATGCTCACTTCACCAGTTTGTTCCTTACACCAGTTTATCCTGCTTCTTCTTACCAGTCTAGTCTTCACTCATAAACACTTAGTGTTTATCACTTTGGCTCTCAGATAGAAATTTCACACTTGACTTCACTCTGTAGCAACAACAATCAAAGTGTCAAGTCATCATATTTAAACTTGATCTTTCCCACCAAGAATCAATTTAAACCAAGGGTGGTTAGGGTTTCCTTCACCTGACCAAATATGCATCAAATCCGATCTAATGTGCCTTGGACCGATCACCTGCATTGGAGGAATGCATCTGCACACTTTTTCCATTATCCAATGCATATTTTCTAAGATAGCAATCCTAACAATGATTTTCGGCCTTGAAATCTATTGATTTAGTTATGACCCAAGTGGTTCCTTCTTGAGGTCCTCTTGTAGTTTGATTTCTTTTCTTTGATCTAGGCACCAACAACTCCTTGATCTTTCTTTGTCAGTCTTTCTTCCTTGAGCTGCATCAATCTGTTATCATCCCGTTATTTATGGCTATTTCATTAATGTCGACTAGCTGTTTCAACAACCATGTCGATGGACACTTCACCAACCTCTGCATGCATGCCACCTCAACTCCACATGGTATTACATCGTTTATACACTTAGCTCACCAACACAAGGTCAATTTAATCTTGATCATTCAACAAACTCATACCAACACAAGCCCTTACTGTGAGACCTTCTCTTTCTGCTAACCGGTGGTGCACACTACACTAGTAGCTCATCTTCACCTCCGGTGGTTTGTGGTCATTTTAACTGTAAAGCGGAAAAATTGAACCCTAGTCGTTCTCCCCTCCCCAACTCCAAGGAGAGAGAAGGGAGAGTCACTAGGGTTGATGGTTTTCACTTAGGAGAGACTTTACATTCAAAAGAGGGGTTGAAACCCACAAGATCCAATCCCACGCAATGTAAGATTGGATTCTAAATGAGTTTCAAGGGTTGTGACATCAAGGATACCCTCTTTTGTAAAGAATGTAGATAAAAAGGTTGAACTAGGAATGCATGTAAAGTAGGAAATATTCACTTATAAACAGAGATAGGTATATGGGATGAAGCTGCAGACCTGGAATTAGTAGTAAAATGTCGAGACAGTGCTGTTCTGCAAATTTGAGCGAAAGTTGACGGGACGATGGCACCCGACATGCACACGGTCCTTCGAAAAATCCACGAAATGAAGGGGGATCTGTTCGTCTCTGCACAAGGATTCCAGATCTTCAATTACAGCCGTGTACCTTCAACCTACACATAGAAAAGAGAGGACGATTGGGGGGTTAGGGATGAGGGGTTTGCCTTAGGTCAAACCCCGGTTTTGGAATTAACCAAGAAATGAGAATGCTGTAAATGTAAATGTTTGTAATGTAAACAAGTACTGATACCTTGTTGTAAGAATGTTTGTATTCTTACATGCGAAGGTGTAATGTATGTAGTATGTTGTATGTTGTATGTGATCTCCTCTTCAATGGTTGAATCCTTGTCTTGAATGCAACACCTAGCCTTGAATGGAGACTTAGAATGCTCAATTGCTTGAAGGAATGCTTGAATGCTTGAATGTTTTAATGTTTGAATGTCGCTTTCGCACCTTGCTCACATATGTCCTCCTCTCTTTTTGAGAGAGGAAATGTAGTTTATATACTTGTCAGTTAGGGCTGATAGACTGATTTTCCCGACCTTAGGCCGACCTAGAAACATTATTTCCCAAATTGCAAACTTAGAGACCCGATGCCCAAAAGAGACCGGGCCCAAAATAAGGCCAGGGACCAAGGCGTTGGGCGCCATGGTCCCACCTCCCAGGACAACAAGGTGCAAGGAGGGATCATGCCAAGGTGCAGAAAAATGCAGTTTTTGGTGTCACAAGCAGGTTTCGGGGTCTCCATTCAGGTTTAATGTTGCATCACCATCATGAAGACCCAAATGCAGTCGAAATTGCAAGTGTCACAATTTTAGGACGCTACATTAACATTCCACCTCTTCATCATAAACGAACAACCATCCTTCAAACCAGTTTATGCTCTACCAGTTATCACTCAACATACTAACACACACATGCATTTCTCCTCATACTGGTGAAGTTACTGATAGTATCAATACCTACTTGTCTAACACCATACCGATTGACTCTTCTTTATACCAGGTGACATACCTTTACCGGTAGCTTGCAATATCGGTTGACATCAATGACAACTCAATGCCAACATGGGAAGACTCCTAAAAAATATCATCCTTTGCAAAAATCTAAGCACCATTTGAAGACGGAAGAGAGGTAATAAGGTTGGCACTACATCTAGCCTTCATAGAGTTATCAAAGAAGGTAGTGTTCCTATCTCCTTCTAAGAGCTAGTCAATATGAGACTTTTATTTCTAGAAAAATTCCTTTCAAAGCTCCCATTCCTCTAAATTCTTAACAACTAGAACCTCCTCCTTACTCAATTCCATAGTCAATCCTTTCTCTCTAATGAGTCAAGTGATTGAATCTAGTTAGACCCGAGCTGCTAGTTTACTAGAATGCAAATTGTCAAAGTATTGCACTTTCCACCTCTTGAGGTTATATTTCACATATTGCGACCTCTTAGAGAAGGAGTACATAGCCCTACCATCAGTAGGATTACCTTCACACCACCAATCCTTTACAAGATCTTGGAGGGAGAGATATAGAAGCCACATCAGTTGAAAATTTAAAGAAGGAATTTTAGAAACACTAAAAGTTAATACAAAGAGCTTGATCGACCAATGATCTAAAACTCACCAATCTAGAATGTTTGAACTTGTAGTCCAATTGTCACCCATACAGAAGTAAGAGAAAAAAAATCTATCAACTCTTTTAATGATCACCTCCTCCCCACATCTTTGATTATTCCAAGTGAAGATGCCATTATTAGGTTTCACATCAATCACTTTCAGAAGATCAATGTTTAGGTTGAGAAGATGAACAAAGGATTTCGACCTCGCTATCCCTCCTCTCCTTTCTTCCAGACCACTAATAGCATTAAAGTCACCAGAAGTAATCCATAGGAGAAAGGGAGCCAAAGAATGAACATATCTAATGTGGTCCCAAAGCTATACGTTTCCAATGAGGTCATTGGGAGCATAAATATTAGAGAATAAAAAGACTTCACCCATCTCCAGATTAGTGGAAATCATTGAAATAACAAAACGAATCAAGATCCATCATATAGAGGAATAATATTTTGAGGATCTCAAAAACATACCATTCCATCAGAACTGCCATTGGCCTCAATACACTGACAAGATCCTTGAGACCAATTCCAAGAAGCTTTTTGAAGCATACCTTACACAATTTTTTTTTCTTGGATAAAAAAATATCAAGAGAGTAACTGCCAATCAAATCCTAAAGAGACTTTTGTTGAGGGATGTTTTTCAAACACCCTACATTATAGGATAATGCAATCATTTATGTGGCTGGAAAAATAGGATTCAATAGTTTTAATTAACCCAAATTCGACCAATGTATCACCAATTAACTTAGCCTTCTTATGATCTGTCTTATGCCCTTGGAGGATTCTTAGGAGGCCCCTTCTTGAAGGATTTTTTTTGTGAACTGAAGGCTTGTGGGGCCTTGCTAATATTTTCAAAGGTCAGGGACCCCTGAACAAGGACAGATTCTTGGGCTTCCAAAGATTCATCAGTTTGAGGAACTCCTAGAATACTTGAAGAAAGCATAGGTGGGAGTTGGGAAGGCATATTTAAATCCATTTGCCCATGCTGTTGAGTATCAAGGTTAAAATTTTGGGGTTTCTTCTCCTTATCTTTTGATAAAATCAATTCCAAATACCGAACACCCAAAATTAGCTCAGTAGGAATACCCTCTTCCTGAACCATATCATCTAAAATCTTGAACTGATTAAAATTCTCATCAACTTGTTTGTTCCTTATAGTCCTTTCTGTCCCCTCCCTTTATTGAGTGGCTTAACTAGAAAAAAACCCTCCTTATCTGCAATCTCTTCACCCATTGGAGCCTTCCCCTTGTCCACTTTAGGGTCATAATTAGAGGGAGCACTCGACTCCCCCCTTGATGGGTTAGACCGAGGGAATTTTTATTGTAAATTCCCATATTCATGATGGATGCGACATCTAAAAGGCAAAGCCTCATAATTTAGCTATTGAATCTAAGAAGATGACCCTAAACAAATTTAAACACAATCTAGCAGAGGCTTATTTAAATCAATTTCAACGTAGATGTGGGTATAATTTATTACCTTTCTATCTTGCATTTGGGAAGAAAAACCAACCAATTTGCCAAGAGAAAGGGCTATAAAATGAAGGATATGACTTCTCTAGAATTCCAATGGTAGACGAGGGAGACAAACCCAAACAAGAACTCTCAAATAAAGTTCCTCTGTTGAATTAAACCTCACATGCTAGGGCTTGATGAAGAGGCTAACCTAATTAAAGAAATAGAATCATCCCTCAAAGGCTTTATTGCAATCCAACATGTACAAAAAAATACAAGAAAATAATTATTAGCAGCCATAAGAATCTCCATCTCCCCTTCAGGATTCCAAACTTGTCGGACCCAAGATTCAAGAACTCGTAAAGAGAGCCAAAGCCCCATGGATTTTCATATGAGAGAATGATTGCTCCAATAAGTCACATCTTTAGAGACTATCTTTGGCTGAATGACTAAAACTAGATGATCCTAACTCCACTCCAACATTAGCTTTCTTGATACCAACAAAATCCCTTGAGGGTGAAGATTCAACTCCCAAGGGCATGCAACCTAGATGGCCATTTTTCTTTGCATGGAGAGGTGAAGACAAACCCAGGGCATCCATAGCCCTTGGGATCACCACACTTGTAGGATCTTGTTGCTCTACCAACTCACAAAGAACCCCTAGGGTAGATTGGACCGGGGTTCGAAGGGAACATAAAGACCCCATAGTTTAGAAGATGAAATGCCATTCAACAAGCCTAGAAGCAAAAAAGAAACATCACTAGTCCTAGAGCCGATCGAGCATATTGAATGTTAGCCATGAGCACTCCACACAAGGAGAGGAAACACAAAACACTCCTCACAGGAACCTGCACATGCCCCCCTCGATCCCGCTACCAATAGACAAAAAACCCCCCTCACGAGCCCCTCAAAATAGTAAAAATGCAAAAGCAACAAACAGACTGTTGGCATATGCACACTCCAATGAGACATTGTATGTGATTGAAGGTTTTGTCATTGATGGAAACCTTGCAATCCTACGGCATCGACAAAGACATTATACCAGCATCAGTAGATCACACTCTACACCGGCACTCAGGACACCGGCACCGACACAGAAGAAAGAAAGTATACCGGCATAGAGGCCGACAGGATTTTGTTATATTATATTTTGTTTATTATTGTAAAACTTTGTAAGCTGACTTGGCAAATTGTAAAATGACTTTTATATATAAAAGAGATCATTGCAGACTTTTTAGTGGTAAGAAGAAGTAAGCATTAAGAAAAATATTAGGTAGACCTATTATGCAAAATATAGGTTAAGGGGTTTATGTAAGTAGCAAAGAAGCAATTGGTACTGGATCAGGCATTGAAGATGCTATTGTAAAGTAGTACAAGATATTGGATTTGTATAATCCTCATTGTAAGTCAGTGAGACTTCCCATTGAGCAGTGAGCTCTAGGCAGTTGGCCTTCCTGCATGTGTAGACCCCTATTGTAAGTAATATTCTCTTATTGGCCAGTGAGTGAATATTGTGGGTCACAAATCCCATCAAGGTTTTTCCCACACCGGGTTTCCTCATTAAAACCTTGTGTTATGGTGTGCTTTTCATGTGGATGTTCTTAATTTTGTTTATTGCATTATTTCTTGCATACCAGTACATTGTTATATTATGTTCTGCATGTTTTAAGTTAAAAAATTCTTTATACCGGTTAGATACTGATTCACCCCCCCTCTCAATATTTGTGGGATTCCTAACAATTGGTATCAGAGCTTGGTCCTCTATTTTCAGAAGCCTAACACCTTGAGGAAGATCTTGACACCGGTAAAGATGGAAAATCTGATGAAGCAACTGGAAGGAGCTCTTACAGACTATGATGCAGAGAAATTGAAAAATATAAAACTAGAAGATGATTTAAGGGCAGCGCAGGATATCATTCAAGCACTTCAAGAAAATTTTACTGTTGCAAGAAATAAGAGAAGAGAACTTTGTGAAAAATTGCAAAATGAGAATGATGAAAAGGAATCACTTAATGATATGATAAGCAAATTGAAACAAGAGAACATGACAAGAAAGAATGAGATGCAGGATATGACTATGAGATTTTGCAAAGAGATTGAGGATAGGAAGAAGAATGAAGAAGAATTGACTAAAAAGACTAAGTGATGCAGCAAATGAGAACACAAGACTTAGCTATGAAAATGACATGTTGAAGACAGATCTGATGCATACTCAGAATGATTCAAATGACCTAATGAGAGAAAAAGAAGTCTTAGAAAGAGAACTAGAAATTGCTGTAGATGTCTAAAACTGGTCAATGCTTGCGGAGTCGTACTTTAACATTTGCGCATTGCCTTATTTTAGGGTTTTTGCATCGCATTAACATTTCTTCTATGTTGTGTACTTGTTCTTTATCATTTGTGAGCATCGAGTCCTTCTTCTGCATTCCTCATTTTTCTCACTTTCGAATTTGGTCTTGTTGATAACAATCTTTAGTCATGATTTTGATTGATCTTATCCTGTCACATCAATATGCGTGCTCATTTGTCATATTTTGGACATCGTCAATCCTAATTAGGGTTTTGTCCTCTTATCAATCTTATCATCATGCAATTGATTTGTCATTGATCATTATCATTTTCAATCTTGTCGTCTTGTGATGGATTTGTCATCGATCGTGGTCATTTTCAATCTTGTCATTTTTGCAATCTATTTTGTCATCGATCTTTGTCTTCTTGTTAATTTTGTCATTCTGTGATCGATTTGTCATCGATCGTCATCTTTCTCAATCATGTCAATTTGGATCAATTAGTCATTGTTCCTCGTCAATTGGCGCATTTATTAACCAAATCATTTATCAACATTGGTCTTTTATCAAGTCAGAATCATGATCAAATCGATCCTTCAATCAAGACCTAATTGTCATCCTTGCATTTCTAATTCATCTTCTAGGGTTTCATGATTTATTCATTTAACCTTGTTTGTCAATTTCTCCCTCTAGGTTAAATAATTTATTTATTTATCCTAAGTCTTCTTGTCACAATTAAATGTTTATTTAATTGGCTAACTAATTCATCCCTCTTTGTGAATTAATTAATAAATGAAAAATTGTTAATTAATTCACTTAATTCCTAATTTCCTCATTTTCTAAATTTCTTAATTCCTAATTTCCTCATTTTCTAATTTCCTAATTTCTAATTCATCTAATTTCAAATTTCTCCTATATTTCTCCTAATTTCATGGGAATGACATAGCAAATTTGTCATAATTATCAATCATCAATTTTGACATAGAAATTTGTCATAATTTTGTCAAAATTATCAATCAATCAATTTTGCATAGAAAGTGCAAATTTGTCATGTTTGTCATTCTTGATTTGCAATTTCCTTTCAAATCTCTTCATGCTAATTTTGTCTTTTCTCCAATTTGTCTATAAATTGGATGAATTTCTTCAATCAAGGGCCCTGGTCGAATCATTCACGCTTCTAGTATTCTTGCGCTATCGTCTTGTCTACTTGCTTTCACATCATGCTTATGCACTAGTAGGTGAGATCCACAAACAAAGCTATTTGAAGGAGAAATAAGTACAATGGAGCCACATGAAGAAGACATTTGCATTTGGTTTGCTTAGTTTTCAATTTTGAATGTCTTGTTTTCATGTTTTCATTGAGTGTAATTAGGATTGTTATCATTGCAATTGAGTTTTCGTGATTGAACTAGGCTAATATTGATTTGCTTTGATGATTTCCACATTTCCTAGCTACAACTGCAAATCAACATAAAGAAAAACTCAAGAAAAGCTCAGAGGAACTTGGCACCTTGCTGAAGAATCAAAAACCTAAAGGTGACACTTCTGGAATTGGCTTTGAAGTTGGTGAAAGCTCCGGTACTGCAAATACTCATGATCACAGCAATCCGGTAAGACAACCTAATGCTTATAAATTCAATGGAAAATGCTTTAACTGTAATAAGTATGGTCATAGAGCAAATGAATGTAGATCTAGAAATTATTAGAATATCAACACACCCACTAGTCAATGTTCTAAATGCAACAAAGTAGGTCACAACTCTGAAAACTACAGAATGAATGTAAGATGTTATGTTTGTGGAAGATTTGGACATTTATCTAATCAATGCAGAACACAAACCGACATAGGTTATGGGAAAGCTATTCAGAAGAATAATGTAACTTGTTATGCATGTAACAAGATTGGGCATATTGCTAAATTCTGTAGAAGTAAAGGAACACCGGTAGACAACAAAAGTTCTAGCCTGAAAGGTAAAGAAAATGTTGAAGAGGTTAAGCAAGAATTCTCAAAACAATGGATTAGAAAAGCTGATCTAAATATTGGGAACACTCCTCCACCGATAAAACAAACCAATGCTTCATCGGAAGGACATAGCAGTGCTCCATCGACAATAATTTCTTCATCTAATTGAAGAAATTTTCCTTGAGGGTTTGGCAATCTATTGACACATGTGCTATTATTCCCTCGGTTAAAGATAAGAAGTTGGATATTACTTATTACCGGCAAACAATGTTAAGTGAATACTTAACCGACATGCAATTAATATGGTAGATGGCGAAAAGACACTATAAAATCAAGGTTTTGGCTCCATTTCATTTCACCAAGATTTCAAACCTACAAAGAGCGCGAAGATTCTGAGCTAAGGCATTTCGAGGAAGAAGCAAGAACACTCCAAGCAATCATTCATCCTAAAGGCAGTAAAAGGTATTTAATCATGGCATCCACCTCTGCAATTGAATTTATAGCAAACCCTACTATTGTTGAAGTGATAAAAAGACCTAGGCCCGTATTTCAGTTAGTTCCCGAGGTAGCAAAGAAAGATGATACCTTAGGTGATTTTTCTCAAATTCCTAAGGGAGTTGTTTATGTTGAAGACTCCAAAATGTACATCCACTGCAACATTGAGGAAACAGGAGATGAAGAAATTAAGATTATGTTTAAAACTGTGATATGTGATAAAACCGGCAATGTAAAAGATGAACACAAGATCATTGGAACCCTAGGATTTACAGAGATCCTTAGCATTCCTGAATTCCCCAAGGATGTGATTAGGATAGTCTTAAGCAGGGTACATGGTGAATTTTTCTAGTTAGATGCAGTCCACAAAATCACCAAGGAAGTTGTGAAAGCTATCATAGGGTTACCGACCACCGGTAAAAGGCCATCTATAAAACCAAGAAGGTATCCAATGACCTAGTTACAAACCTAACTGGTGCAACATTCGACAAGAGGTCCCTAAGAGTTAATGATGTAACAGACATTAATGTGAGATTTATCAGCATGATATTAGGGTATAAAGCTACTCATGCAAATAGAATCAATTTAGTTTCAAGTCTGTGCATTAAGAGTGCTTATGATATGGTCACAGATAATGCAAAGATTGATATATGTGAGTGGCTAAAAGATGAATTAATTGACAACCTTGGAAAGATTAAAAAGGAAAAGAAAGCAACTTTCAGGTTTGGAAATCTGTTAGTATGTCTGATGCTACACATAACCAAACAAGTTCCTGGTATAGGCTACAAAGAACATGGATATGATATACCGGCAGGTAAATAGTTAACAGAACTATTCAATAACATGAGAGAAAACAAGGAAAACAATATTCATGACTTTTTTCAAGCATTAAAGGCCAAAATGAAGAAAAGAATAAGGTTATCACAAAAGATTGTCGACAAATACAAAGATGAAATATGCTTTGTAATCAAGAAAGATGAAATCTGGATGGAAGTAGTCATCCTTAGGACAGTTTGGGTAACCGAGATGGGATATGAAATAGATGATCATATAATTGAAACATATGCTAAAGCACTTCTGGAAGCCCCCAGAGAACCTAAGGAAAAAGTATTTGGTAGTGTAGAAACTATTGAAAGCCAAATACAATCAAAGAATAGTGAATAAGGCAAAACATTTGAGATCAAAACTAAGTCCAAGATTGGACTATCTAGCATCACTACGGAAGGAAGTATCTGAGGCACTAATACAGGGAAAGAAAACACCGGTAGAGCATTTGCAGCATCTCACTAGTATAGTGAAGAGAAGAGAGATAGCAATAAAGGATAGCAAGAAGTTTATGGATAGTATAAACTTGATTTTGGGAGATCTTTTTCAAATTGTAACCACCCAGTTACAAGGTTAAAACTACGAACTCTACTGACATCTTGACAACCTTTGTCATTGATGCCAAAGGGGGAGTAGTGGGATGAGAAAATTCAATTTCGAAAATTCAATATCACAGGAATCATATGCTTAGGGGGAGCACACATTTTTGGATCATTTTTGAAATTTCTCATGAGTGTTGCCATCAATGCCAAAGGGGGAGATTGTTGGCATATGCACACTCCAATAAGACATTGTATGTGATTGAAGGTTTTGTCATTGATGACAACCTTGCAATCCTATGGCATCGGCAAAGGCATTATACCGGCATCAGCAGATCACACTCTACACCGGCACTCAGGACACCGACACCAACACAAAAGAAAGAAAGTATACCGGTACAAAGGCCGACAAGATTTTGTTATATTATATTTTGTTTATTATTGTAAAACTTTGTAAGACGACTTGGTAAATTGTAAAATGACTCTTATATATAAAAGAGATCATTGTAGACATTTTAGTGGTAAGTGTAGACACCTAAAATTGTCATGTCTAATTAAATAAATATTTTATTTATTTAATTATCTAAGCCTAATTCTTCTATTAATTAAATAAATCTTTATTTATTTAATTAATTCATTTATCCTCTTCTAGCCTTATTTCTCATTTAAATAAATACATTTATTTATTTAAATTATCATTTTCCTAAATTAAATAAATATCTTATTTATTTAATTATCCCACTTCTTCTATTAATTAAATAAATCTTTATTTATTTAATTAATTCATTATCCTTTTCTACACATGACACATGTCACTCATCTCTTAATTCCTACACTACCTACCCCTTTCATTATTTTATTATTTCTTCTACCTACCCTCTAATCTTAGCCGACCTCCTTTTACACCTCTCAATCTTATCCCTCCATTTCATATTGTGTCTTCTATTTAAGGAGATGCCTTCTTCATTATCAAACCCTAATCGACAATTTGGAGGACTTGACTACACTACGATCCTACTTGCAACCACATTCCGTTCTTTGTTGAGCTCTTGTGCATATAAAATCTGAGAGCAAATATATCAAGCAAGATCAATGGAGATAGGAAGAATGGAGATCAAAACCCTATTGGACATGTGATGGTATAATCTTTGTGATTTCATGTGATTTGCATGGTCTTAGGTAATTTTCATATGTTATGGTGGATCTTTGTTGATTGTTAGGCTAGGGTTTTGTGGTTGAATTCATTTAGCCTTTCAATATTATTATTATTGTTATCCATTTTCACCATATACATTTTGGCACGCCCAGTGGGACTCTTGTCCTTTTGCATTTAACCTCCTTGTTGCAGATCTTGTGTTTTTGAAGTTGCAGATCGGACATTTTCGGCAACATTTTTGGTATTTTCGTATCTATGCACTTTCGGATCGTGTTTTTGATTTTCAGGCGCATCTGCGACAACTTTATCCACGTCTACGTTTTGTCAATATTTCATTTTGCAGGTTCCAGGGAGGCGCGTCTGTGTTTCTTAAACGCGTCTGTGTCATTTTCACCCACGTCTGTGTGAAGAAAGCGCATCTGTGGTTTTTAATTGCGTCTGTATCTCACAGAACCGCATTTATGTTGCGGAGTTGCGTCTGCGTAGGAGGTAATCGCGTCTGTGTATTGCCTGTTTCAAAATTTTGGAAATTTTATTGATTCGGTTTTCGGATTTTGCATTTAGGGTTTCAGATCTGGTTTATTTTGGACTAACATTTTCAGATCTAGCTAACAAAATTGGTGGAGCTTGTCTTGGAAGCAAAGTCATTTGGTTGAAGACCCCTATTTTCACAAAGTCTTTTGGGTTTTAAAATTTACCCAACTTGTGTGCTTGCAGGAAGGGGTGATTATTTCAAACAACCCAAACTACTAACAACTCTTTGTTGCAGGTCCTTGGCAAGGTTTTTTTGATTTTTATTATGTGCCTTGTTTTCATAGACTAGCAAACACTTCCATTGGTGCACTAAAATTGAATCATTGTCTTTTGTGTCTTGAGCAATAGGCTCTTTTTGTTTAATCTTTAGAGGGCCTGTCTTCCCGTGTGGTCATTAGGACTACTAGTGAGAAGATAACGACCCAAGTGGTAGCAAAAGAAAAGCCATCTTCTTCGGAACCACTATAAATAAATGTATTCATGGTGAAAACTATGAATAACGTGTGCTGATTAGTTCATACTGACACTATGTCTCCCCATTAACCCGTTTGATCAAATTTATTTGATCATTTGTAGGGCGTAACCCCTACCTGCTGGGAGCCTTCTGTATTTACAGAGCTGAAAGTGCCGCATGTATGGCCACACGAGCGGATGCCCTTACTAGCACCATTTTGTTTTAGAAGCCCAAATCCTTCTAGTTGTTGGGGCAGGAGGTCAGACCTCTGGTAGCGGCCCACACACATACAGTTCTTAGTAGAGATACAAAGTTCACCATGGGGAGTTTTCATGGGGACTGATGCTTGGCTGACTCGAGAAGTGAGTGCCGAGGGTGGAGCCAGTGAGGTCAAGCATCTAAGTATCCGCTCTGAATAGCGTAGCCTTGGGGGTAAAACCCCATGTGGGATCAACAACTATTGTCTTGGCCAGCCATAAGAATTGTGCTTGACTTATGTTAAACATTCAAAACATTCAAGACCAAACAACAAAACATTGTGTCTTTTGTGTCTTCAAGTGTATGCAAAACATTTTTCCATCAAACAACACACTTTTTTTTGGAGTCATTTTGGAGTCTAAACACTAGCAAACATTGAGTCCTCATCAACACTGTGTCCTCTTGTCACGAAAATCAGTCAAATAGTCAGATTGAGTCACAACAAAAATGACTTCATAGATTGGAAAAAATTGCACAAATTTTACAGAAACGCGTCTATGTCTGTTTTAACAGCGTCTGTATTGTCTAGGCGTGTCTGTGAAGGGCAGAATAGCGTCTGTGTTTATAACAACGTTTGTGGGGAATATAAACCCGTCTGTGTCGGGTAACCGCGTCTGTGAAGTATACAGGCGTGTCTGTGTCCAAAAATTGCAAAAAAACTTACAGTCCAGCAAACATAAACAAGAAATCTCAGAAGCGCGTCTATGTTAAACAGAATAGCGTTTGTGTCAGGAAACCGTGTCTGTGAAGTATACAAGCATGTCTGTGTCTAGAATTGAAAAACTGTTACAGTCCAGCAAGCAAACACAGTCAGTTTCGGAAATCTTGAGCTTCCTAGGTCATCTCTCTAAGGTTTCATTTAGCATTCAACCTGTCTTTGGGTCTCACATAGTCCATCATTGCTTCACATCTCATTTTACATTCATACTTGTCTAAACTTGAGTCAAAAGGTCACTTGCTTGTCCTCATCATACTTTGTCAACACACTACATACAACAACACTTTGCTAAGTGGTCCCTCATCAAGGTTTCTTACCTTTGGGTCTCATTTGGTCTTACTTAGGGTCAAGGTCAGCTTACCTCATCAAGAGAAACTATCCTCTCTTTGGAAGTCACACCTACTCTACTACATACATACTTGGTCTTACACTTTGGACATTGCAAGTACACTTCAGATTCATTTACATTCCATTCAACTCTTGGTCTTCCATACTCTTTCCATTTTTCATCTAGTCTCTCACATCTTGGTCAATACCTAGTTCATGGTTGAAACCCATCTTCAAAAATCTAGGAGAGAAACTAAAGAGGCTCAAGAGTCCGCAAACATGAGTTCTTATGAGTATGACAATGATTTATTTTTCAATACTGATCACACTACATTACCTGACATGGATGTCTATAGAAACATTCCAAATGTTGAAAACACAGGCACTACAAACAACAATGTTACACACAATGACAATTTGGACAACTTATCAATACATTCAGCAGAGGTGGAAGAATCCATTATGAATCCCCATTTCAATCGATTGGTTGAGGAAATAATGAGGAGGGATAGACAATACTTCTTACACATGATGGCACAAAGTGGAGCCAAGATACCTCATGATTTTGACATGTCTCAAATAATGGAAAACTGACCTTTGCAACAAACTCACTCCAACATGGATCAAAGGAGACCTAATAGTGGAGGAAATAGAGGACCATATATGGTGCCTGAATCACCATCGTCTTTGCTTCAAAAACTAGAGGTCCCACATACACATGGTCAAGCATATGATACTTACCTTCGTAGACCAGTATGGAAGTCTTATGCAGATAGATATGCTAATGCTAAGGATCAACCACCAAAACAATGGGATATTCCAAGGCATGCTCAAAATTTGGACACAAGGAAACCTCATGTCAAATTTGGGGGTAACACAATGGAACATGACATGCCTGTAGAATATGGTATATATGCGCAAAATAGATATGGTGTTCCTCAACATGAATCTATACCAAGTGCTCCATATATGCAGCATCATTACAGACCTCCTCCATATGAACATGTGTATGATCAATATCATCCATATATGCAACATTTACCTCCTCCAATGGGTACCTCAAACATAGGATATGGTCCAAGAAGTCGATCTCCACCTAAGAGTAGTTTGGAACAACAAATCAGGGACTTACAAAAGAAAATGGAGGACATAAATGCACCAAAGCCAACATACACAATGAGAGACATATGTCCTTATCCATTTGACAAGAGCATTCCAATGCCTCCATTTCCTGCACACTTTGTGACGTCTAAATTTGACAAGTATAGAGGAAAAGGGGATCCTAAGGCACACATAAGACAATTTTTCACAGCTTGCATTGAAGTAGCTTCAGAAGAGACATATTTGATGAGATTATTTCCACAAAGCTTAGGCGATCAAGCTATGGAATGGTTCTCCCAACTTCCACCTAGAATTAAGTCATGGGGTGACTTAGCAGAGGCATTTATTCAACATTTCTCCTATAACATAGAGACAGACATATCAGTTACTACTTTGTGCAACACTAAGAAAAAAGAGGGAGAATCTTTTGCATCATTTTTACAAAGATGGAGAAATCTAGCCAGCAGATGCTCTTGCGAAATCCCACAAAAACAAATGGTAGAAATGTTCACCCAGAATGTTAATAAAGACATTTACTATGATCTAAGGAAAGATTGTTTGTCCACCTTCAAGGACATCATTGAAAAAGGCTTAGCAACAGAGAAGGTCCTAATTGAGCAAGGAGTCATTAAGATATTCAAGGAAAACAAAGATGACTTTAAAGGAAAAGACAAGCCAAGATTTTGGAATAAAAACAAGAACACAGTCAATGATGGTGTTGTTGATGCCAACACAGTGCGACCCAAATTCATCTTTTCGGGATCAAGTTCTACAAACAATCAAGTGAATACTCAAATAACTTCCAGGTCACGAATGAAGTACACTCCTTTGGGAGAACCACTTGAGTCAGTCTTCAAAAAGCTGGTGGCAAACAAGGTAATCACAATTCCAGATTTTCCTCCATATGAACCAAAGGTTAAACCAAATTGGTGGAATGATGATGAGTATTGTGAATTTCATAAAAACAAGGGTCATAAAACAGGTAATTGTCATCGACTAAAGAATATTGTGCAAGATCTCATTGATAGAGGTGACATTGAGATTGAGGGACACTCATCCAATCAAGAACATGAGATGTTTAAGGAATCATTTCCAAAGCACGACAAGGGAAAAGCTAAAGTCACAGATGATCAAGCCAACTATACTAGAGCACCTTACAACTATGATTCAACTATCAATCATATCTTGATGGACAATCATATCTCTACTATTACCATCAAGAACAAAAACCCTGAGAATCCTCCTCAGCGACCCAAGATTGTCCTAAGAGGTGTTGGATCTTCTTCCGAGCCTACCTCTGAGTGTCATGTTACAACTCGTCGAGGTAAAATCACTTTGCTAGGTGCTTCAACTAAAAACACCGCTTCTTCATCTACCAAACCTGAGTATGACCTTGTAGAACAGCTAGGGAAGACACCCGCGCTCATCTCCATTCTTGAGCTCTTACGCATATCCCCCGCTCATAAAGCTATTCTTGACAAAATCTTGAGAGACACCGCTGTTCCTACTGATCTAAACGTGGACCAATTTCAAGCCATGATGGGATACCTTTCCATTCCACGTTCTGTTACATTCACAGAAGCTGATGACGCCTCCGTAAGTCAGCCACATAATGCACCATTACATATTGAAGCCTTCATACACAAACATCAAATAAAGCGAGTCCTGATAGATGGAGGAGCCAGTCTAAACATTTGTACATTGAGCACCATTAAACAATTGGGATATTCCGATAAAGCTGTGAATTCAAAGAATCAAATCACCATCAAGGCATATGATGATGAAGAACGCTCATCCAAGGGCACGGTCACCTTACCTCTAAGAATTGGGCCAGTTACAAAGGATGTGGTTTGTCAAGTCCTGGATTTAGATCTCACTTATAATATATTGCTAGGACGTCCTTGGATTCATGAAATGAGGACAGTCCCATCGACATATCACCAATGCATTAAGTTTCCTCACAATGGAGTCGAGGTAACAGTTAATGGTGATCCTAATCCGTTCATATATTGCAATAACTTGAGATCACATATTGAGATCATCATTCCCAGTAATCGTGAAGCTGTTCCTTCTTCGGCATACATTGACCCTGAGTCATTGAAACCTTCAACATCAAAACAAGGTGAACTTAAAGGCAGATTTTAGGACAAAGGCATGGGAGAATACACTTTAAATCAGACCATGTATTTACGACAAGTCATGAGCTCTCCAAAAGAATATGGAAGGCCACATCCTAACAAGCAAACATCCATCATGACGCTCAAATGGGACCCTACTACCTTTCAAAGATGGGGCGAACTAGAAGAGGAAGGTTTATATAAAATGCTCTACAAAGACATTGAAGATGACACACAAGATCAGATCAATATACCCTATGAGAAATATGGCAAAGGCTTCAAGATTCTACAAAAATTCGGGTATGATGGAAAAAGTCCTCTTGGGTTACGAAAAGAAGGCGTTATGGAGCCCTTACAACTTGAATTGACTGTAAAAAGGGAATGCTCGAAGGGACTTGGTTTTTTGACTTCCAAGATCCACACTAAAAGGACAGAAGAGGCATCACGAATCAAAATTGCCAAAATTCAACAAGAGGATTGCTATTCCACAGACTCCAACAAATGGGAATGGGGTTCAGACAAATCCTCCAGTGACTATGAGCTCACCGAGACATTCAGAGAGCTAGTGAACCCACAGAAGAGGAGGAGTTTTATAACAAATTCAGAGTTGGTCAAGAAACAACCCATGAGGAGTCTACACAGTCCTTGTCTCAAGGTTTTAGGTTGAAATCACATAGGATGAGAACACCTGTTCTGGAATGCGCTACTAGTGATGATAATTTGGATTCATTCGTGATCGAGACTGATGAGGAGAGTGCCATCGATGACCTTGATAATTACCTTGACATACTCGAATATAACCACATCTTCACTCTTAACCCCGCTAACTTCGAAGACATTAACGGCCTTCCCCTTGTTCATCACCAACTCATTGACTGGGATAATGAAGGACCTGCACAGTTGGATACATTCCAAAATGATGAAGCTTTTATTGATTATCTAGGCATACGAGATGATCTTCCCCCTGGAGACCATAAAGCAGGATACACCATAGAACTCAATAGCGTGGCATATTTTGGTGAGGGTATCGGACCTTCCAGTCGCAAAAATGTGAAAATAAGAACAAATCAAGGGTCTTATGGCGAAAACCACACTGTGGTGCTATCTGATTCCAAAAAAGTAAAAAGAAAGGACGTATCTGAGGGTGAAAACCTCTCTGAGGCACCCGAAGATGGAAGGCTCGACATTCTCCCAGCATCATATGAGGAAAAATCATCCATGTTGGTAGAGGAGACTATCAAAACAAACATTGGTACAGAAGAGGTTCCACACAACATATTCCTAGCTCAATCACTGACAGAGTCTGAAAGGTCAAAATTCATAAGTTTCTTCAAAGAGAGACAAATCAACTTCGCCTGGTCATATGCTGATATGCCTGGATTGGATCCGGATTTGGTAATGTATCATCTGACAGTCAAACCGGGGGCAAAACCAGTAAAACAGAAATTGAGAAAAATGCATCCACAAGTGGCATTACTAGTCAAAGCAGAACTTGAGAAATTACTTGATGTTGGATTCATACATCCAATTGATTATCCTGAATGGATCTCTAACTTGGTACCTGTCAGTAAACCAGATCACAGCATCAGAATTTGCACAGATTTCAGAGACATCAACAAAGCTTATCCAAAGGATGACTTCCCATTACCAAACATTGACTTGATTGTTGATCTCACAGCACGTCATGAAATGCTATCATTAATGGATGGATTCTCTGGCTATAATCAGATAAGAATCGCACTCGAGGATCAACATAAAACAACATTTACTTGTCTGTGGAGAACTTTCTGCTGGAATGTCATGCCTTTCGGGTTAAAGAATGCAGGTGCTACATATCAAAGAGCTATGACTACTATCTTTCATGATCTCATGCACATAACTGTGGAAGATTATGTTGATGATCTCTTGGTCAAATCAATAGACAGAAATACACATTTGGACATACTTTCAGTTGCCTTTGATCGGTTGGAAAAATACAAAGTAAGATTAAACCCTAAGAAATGTGTCTTTGGAGTAACCTCTGGGAAGCTCCTAGGATTCATTGTATCTAAAAGAGGAATTGAAGCGGATCCAGCAAAAGTCAAAGCTATTTTGGAAATGCAACCACCAAGAAATATCAATCAACTTCGATCCTTACAAGGCAGACTCCAGTCCATCCGAAGATTCATAGCACAACTAGTAGATAAGTGTAATCCTTTTCAGCACCTACTACATAAAAACGTCAAATTCAAATGGGATGACAACTATCAACAGGCTTTCCAGACGCTCAAAGATTATCTTCTAAATCCGCCAGTTCTGATGCTACCAGTTCTAGATCAACCACTGTTATTATACATTTCAGCTACTCCAACAGCACTGGGGGCACGCTTAGTGCAACAAATCGCTGAAGGCAAGGAAAAAGCAGTATACTATATCAGTCGTACATTGGTGGGATACGAGCTAAACTACACACCAATTGAGCACGCATGTCTGGCCGTGGTCTTTGCTTCACAGAAATTATGACATTACATGCTTACTCATAAGACAAAGTTAGTTGCAAGGATAGATTCGTTGAAATACTTTCTCAATAAGGCAAAACTTACTGGGTGACTGGCCAAATTGGTAATGATATTGAGTGAATTCGACATCGAGTATGTGGACAGAAAAGCAATAAAAGGACAAGCCATCGCAGATCAATTAGCAGATGCTCCCATGATAGATGATGTCCCTCTAAGTTCAGAATTTCCAGATGAATCCATTTTGACAATGTCACATGCAAAGCCATGGAAACTATACTTTGACGGCTCATATACACAGCATGGGGCAGGAGCTGGTATCCTCTTCATAACTCCTCAAGGGGATTCTATACCAAAATCATATCGCTTATCATTTCCTTGCACTAACAATATAGCGGAATATGAGGCATTAACAACAGGATTACGAATTGCAGTTCAATGGAAGATCCAGGAACTTCGTGTTTTTGGAGACTCCCAACTTGTTATCCATCAAGCAACTGGTGATTATCAAACAAAAGATGAAAAGTTAATGCCTTATAAACAAATGGTGGATGATCTGAAACAACACTTTACAAAGATAGACTTTGAGCAGATACCAAGAGAGCAGAATTGCGCCGCAGATGCCATGACTACAATTGCTTCATTGATTGATTTACCTCCAAACGAGACCCACTATGAGTTCTTGGTGGATAACCTTTTGGTCCCTTCATATGAGATAATGCCTACTGAGATGATATGTGTTGTCGGTCCCGAATCCCAGTTATATGGTTCCATTTTTACATACCTACGAGACAATACTTTACCTCCTGATCTATCAAATAACCAACGTCGTACTTTCATTCGCCAATCCTCTCGATATGTCATTTTAGCTGATATCCTATACCGGCGAGGTCTAGATGGAACTCTTCTTCGATGTCTAGAAAGCGACGAAGTTCAGATTGCGTTACATGAAGTGCATGAAGGGATATGTGGTCCACATGCTAGTGGTCCTACCTTGGCCAAGAAACTCATTAGGACTGGATATTACTGGCCCAATATGGAAAAAGACTCATATAGTTTGTCAAGAAATGTAAGCAATGTCAAATTCATGGAGACCTCATACATGCGCCAGCACAAGAACTTCAACCACTTGCGTCTCCTTGGCCCTTTTGTCAGTGGGGACTCGATCTCATAGGCAAGGTTCACCCTCCTTCCTCCAATGGTCATAAATTCATTATCACAGCCACAGAGTATTTCACAAAATGGATTGAAGCCGTGCCTCTCACACAAGTCATGGGAAAACAGATTGCTACATTCATCCTTAACTATATCATATGCCGATACGGTATTCCTATTTCCATTATCACTGATAACGGGCATCCCTTCAAAAATTAGGATGTGCGTGAACTTTGTGACCGCTTCCATATCTCCCATCGTTTCTCCACACCATATTACCCCCAAGGTAATGGCCAAGCTAAGGCGTCTAATAAAACAATCCTTAAAATCCTCAAGAAGACAGTCGACGACGCTGGCCGTAATTGGCATATCCAAGTCAATCCTGCACTTTGGGCCTATCGCACAAGTGTCCGCACACCTACAGGAGCTACACCTTATTCACTTGTCTATGGTTCTGAAGCCATCTTGCCTATTGAGGTCGAGTTACCCTCTTTACGGGTCTCTTTGCAAAACATCATCACTGATGAAGATTACAGAGTCTCTCGCTTACAAGAACTAGAACTGCTGGATGAACAGAGACAAACTGCTTTTAATCATCTCAAGGCTTACCAACAATGAATGAGTCGCAGCTAAAATCACAAGGTCAAGCCTCACACATTTGAGGTAGGTGACTTGGTTCTCAGAGAAAACCCCAAGAATCAGCAAGACAGAGAGAAGAAGGGCAAGTTCGAACCAAACTGGCTTGGTTCTTACATCATCACAATAGTATATGGCTCTGGGGCATATCAGCTCTCAACTACAGAAGGTGAACCTTTGGAGGATCCTATCAACAACATGCACCTTCGCAGGTTCTACACATAGCTCGTCGGAATATCCTAATTCAAAAATACAAAAAAATTATAAAACAAAAAAAATCGTTACTTGGTGAAAACCTGGCAAACAAGCGCCTTGTGACACAAAAAACATTGAAAAATCAAAAAAAGTAAAGAGAAATAATTTCGTCCAACGGTGAAAACCACTTCAATATCGCCCTGGGCAAGTACCATGGTGAAAACTGGATCACCAGCGCCATGTGTAGAGACATTGCTCCTCCCTCTTTCAGGATTCTCTTTCATCACTTCACTTTGCACACACTCACAACCTATTTATTCATAATAAACTTACCCATTCCCATCATGGCTTGTTATTGATCTACCCAAGATTGGTTAGCCATTCATAATAAACCTCCCTTTTTACCTCCCTTTCCATCCATAATAAATCAGATCCTATCTGTGGCTAAGGCAAATCCTATGTCTAGTGATGGGTGTGGAACTGAGAACATCACATGTTTCGAGGAGTATAGTTTCTTCCAGCTTTCTTCAGTCTATCCGCGCACAATCTGCAATAAAGCAACATTTGCATCACAGATCCGCAATAAAGTTTCATCTTCTCTGCAATAAAGTATCAGTTTCATGGATTCAGTCAGTTTCATATGAGACACAGCAGCAACAATGGGCTTCAACAAATCAAATCTTTCAACAGACTCAGACAACATATGGTTCAGTGCTATCTATCCTTTCTGTGAAAGTAAACATTGTGACCACAATCAAATAAGACTTATACAAGTGACAAGAGACACTAAACTTGAGGACTACAGTGGATGTTGGTGTCGAGTCTTGGTTTTCTTTTGATTTCATCTTTTTTGGTGACATGTCTTTTAGCTTTTCCGGGATGTCTCTGACTAGAGATTCTATCTCCAGGATGTCTTTGACTAGAAAGGCGAGGATGGGGTATCATCACCTATTTGTATTTGCTATCTGTGGATTGTCTCTTAGTAATGCTATGACTTGTCCAAGGATATGAGGACACTATGAGTCTAGTGTGAACTGGGGCATTCCTTGTTTGTGACTGTCTTATCTCCATGCAAACAGGTACAATGACTTTCTGGGTCGAACATATGCCTTGATTGTCATAACCTATTTTGCCATAATAAAGCTCAATGATGATAACGCACAAGAAGCTCTTTCACATTCATATCTTCTGTCTTCCATCCCCCCTTTCTTGATTAACTTCCATCGTCCTTCTCGAGTCTGCGTAGCCTGCTATCACATGACTGAGTATAATGACACATCAAAAACATTTGCATTTCATGTAGTTTCACTTGCATTACCACATATAAGCTTTCATACATATATATAGATATCACAACTGCATCACATCCTGCACACAACACCTGTTAGCACAATTTACATTTGCATTATCATATTCATATGCATTACATACATTTACATTTGCATTGGCATAACATTTTAAAACATAAAAGAACAAAAATATTCCATTACATACATATTTGCATCCATATCATAAGCATCACATAAGAACATCTCATCACATAGGTACACATGCATATAGCTGCCGCAAAGATGAATCATCTCATATCTATATATAAAGTGTCATGATACAATGATGTCAAAATCATATGGCTACAATCACCCGTAGGTGTCTACAATACAAAAGAATGGTACAACACTGATATAATGGGAGCCCTCTAAGGCTATGATGAACTCCCTCCCTCGGAGCCACCTGGCCTCGATGGAATCTGAGCCCCTAAAGGACCCGCCCCAGGATCATCCCGCCTGTCCCCTCTATTTGGCGGTGGTGGAGGACCCATGACCCCACCGCTAGATGCATGCCTCCTCCGATTCCCTCCCGTAGCTGTCGCTGTACGCGATGGTCTATGGAAGCTCCTCGCCCGCTGATCTGCTGGCACTGCACCATAGTAGAGGTCCCTCCAGTACCCTATCTCCTCTCTGGCCCACAGGACATATGCATATCCTGCCTCTGTGTCCTCTGCTGCCTGCCTCCCAGCCCTCAGTGTTGTCTCAGCCTCTGTGTAGCGCTGGATAGCCTGATCTCTCTCCCGCTTAGTATCTCTGAGCCTTGTCCTGAGCTGATCTCTCTCCCTCTCCAGCTCCTGTATCTCATCTGCCTGGCCCTGGCAGATCTCCCTGAGCTCAATCAGCTCATCCTCCTCTGGGTCAGCCCCCTCTGCCTCTGCCTGTGGCTCCTCCTCTGCGGGTTCCTGCCCCTGTACTTGTACCTGTACTGGTGCCTGTATGGGTACCTGTCCCTGTCTTCGTCCCTGCTCCCGTGCCTATACTGGCACCTATCCCTGTACCGGTCCCTATACCTGTCCCTGTCTCTGTACCTGTCTGGGACCCTGTGCTGCTGGTACTTGTAGGGGCAATCTTCCGTGACCCCTCACCACCCGAGCCTGCCTCTCCTCCCCACCCTCCCTCCGAGGTGCAACTCGCCTCTCTCCCACTACTCCCCTCCACCTCCGTTGGCCTCTACCCCCATCACCTCCACCATCATCATCATCGTCCCCACCTCCATCTCCATCCAATAGCTCCCCTGGATCTATCAATCGTGGGAATGGATGCTCTGCCCAATACGTTGTATACTCTGCATCCATCCCGGCATCCTCAATCTCAGGCCACATGTCCCAAGGAAGAGGTATCATCTCCACTAGCTGAGTCACTGCCTGATCATACGACAGTAGCGGCCCAAACTGTGCCTGATCTCTGACGGTGCGGGCATACATGCCTGATCCCCGGGGCATCCTCTGAATCCGACCAAACTGTCGGCCAACCCTGTCCACCAGATGCCTCTCCAGCACATAGGGCGTACGCCCAATCAGGTACCTACTCCGAAAGGTGTAGGGCAGCTCCACTGCGTCATCCTCCCACTGCTTGCAGCCCAGATAAGGTCGCCATATGACCTCATCAATATCATCTAGCACTCGTCGCCAGTACTCTAGCCTGCCAATCCGTGGCTGCGAGGTGATCATATCATACAGGTGCACAAAACTGCGTCTATGTCCCCGGCCTCTGAAGTGTATCGACCTCGTCACTGGCAGATGCTCATAAGCCCAAACCTGCAATAGTGTCACCCCATAGCCCAATCAAACTGATCCATGATATACAAACTGATGCAGCTCATAGTACAAGTGTGCCAGCACACACGGTCCCCAGGCATATCTGGTATGTTGTGTCATCAGCATCTCCAGTGCTCCCCCCCAGCCCACAGCCAATCCCCGTGTCGCCCTATCTGGACACAGGAAACCACTGATAGCTCCTCCGATCACCACCGGCAATGCTAAACCTGTGGCTGTCATGGTATCCCAGGCCACATGTCCTGCCCTCATCTCCAATCCAGGGTCCTGAAACACCCACCTCAATGCCTCTCTGTCACCATCTCGATCGTATGGAATCAGCTCCCCATTGATCGACACTCGCAGAATCCTGTATACATCCTCCAGGGTGACTGTCATCTCACCCATCGACAAATGGAATGTGCACGTCTCAGAGTGCCATCTCTCAGCCAGCACAGTCAGCAAACCCATGTTTGCCCGAAACTCAGGCACATACAATATATGTCTCAGACCCATCTCCTCGATGGCAGCTCTATCCTGAAATGACAACTCAGGTCGCAACCACTGAGTCGATGGGAATCTCTCCCGTGACTCCAACATAGGCAAATACTCCTGCAGTCAAGCAAATCACTCATCTCAGTTATAGTGGCATTCACTGTTTATCACAAAATGCTACTCGCTATCCAAATGCATATGGCTATCTATCCTAGTGACACTCACTGTTCATCACAAAGTGTTGCTATTTATCCTAGTGGTACTCACTATTCATCACAAAGTACTACGTGTGTGACACTCCCTGTTCATCACAAAATGTTACTCACATTTGCACTCCCTGTTCATCACAAAGTGTTGCTCATACTTTGGGTACTCCCTGTTCATCACAAAGTACTCTATCTTGGTACTCACTATTCATCACAAAGTGCCTTGATCTATCCTAGTCTTCCTAGAGGATCTGCTTGAGTGTATCCTCTTAGCAACTTATCCAATCGACAGCGTATGTTCATCATAGAACTGCCGATTTGACCTAGAAGACCAAAACTTGCATTTTTCAACGCAAACGCGCTTGACTGACACAAACGCGCCTACAGACTACACAGACGCGCCTGAACAACACAGACACGCCTGTATAACGCAAACGTGCTTATATCGTGCACAAACGCGATTTTGCGATGCAGACGCCCCTGAATGACATAAACGCGCCCGCATCCGACGCAAACATGGTTCCAGACACAGACGCGCCTGGCACCTACACAGACGCGCCTGGCAGACACAGACGTGCCTGGCACCGACACAGACACGTTTCAACGGTTTTTGACATTTTTTCACTCTACTTCTAAGCACATTTATTGCTTTATTCGACATGCATTAATGACAAAATTAAATGCGTCAAAGTACAAGGAGGTTTGGTGGTACTTACCGGCTCTCCTGCCTCTGCTGGCCTCTGAAATCGGCGAACACGGTCGAATTTATGCATGAAAGCCATCGTTGTTGACTGCTGCTGCTCTATTCTCGCTCTGCAATATGCTCTTGTGGATGTGTAGATGACAATGAGGATGTATTTTCCCCCGTGGTCTATCTTATAGCCTACCCTAGCCCTCGCATTCATTTCCCGAGTTAGTCTTCATTATCCCGTGACTTTGTCACTTTATCCAGTCAGTCCATTCTATCCCGTTCTCTCTTATCGAGAGATTGTCTGCAATCTTTTCAGACATTTTCATCCAATCTCTCGAGGGGGCATATAATTCCCATCTTGAGGCAACTCTGTATCAGTTCATCTTATCTTCTTTGAAACAACGCGACAAGCCGCATTGTCTCAAAGAGGGGCAAAATGTAGACACCTAAAATTGTCATGTCTAATTAAATAAATATTTTATTTATTTAATTATCTAAGCCTAATTCTTCTATTAATTAAATAAATCTTTATTTATTTAATTAATTCATTTATCCTCTTCTAGCCTTATTTCTCATTTAAATAAATACATTTATTTATTTAAATTATCATTTTCCTAAATTAAATAAATATCTTATTTATTTAATTATCCCACTTCTTCTATTAATTAAATAAATCTTTATTTATTTAATTAATTCATTATCCTTTTCTACACATGACACATGTCACTCATCTCTTAATTCCTACACTACCTACCCCTTTCATTATTTTATTATTTCTTCTACCTACCCTCTAATCTTAGCCGACCTCCTTTTACACCTCTCAATCTTATCCCTCCATTTCATATTGTGTCTTCTATTTAAGGAGATGCCTTCTTCATTATCAAACCCTAATCGACAATTTGGAGGACTTGACTACACTACGATCCTACTTGCAACCACATTCCGTTCTTTGTTGAGCTCTTGTGCATATAAAATCTGAGAGCAAATATATCAAGCAAGATCAATGGAGATAGGAAGAATGGAGATCAAAACCCTATTGGACATGTGATGGTATAATCTTTGTGATTTCATGTGATTTGCATGGTCTTAGGTAATCTTCATATGTTATGGTGGATCTTTGTTGATTGTTAGGCTAGGGTTTTGTGGTTGAATTCATTTAGCCTTTCAATATTGTTATTATTGTTATCCATTTTCACCATATACAGTAAGAAGAAGTAAGTATTAAGAAAAATATTAGGCAGACCTATTATGCGAAATATAGGTTAAGGGGTTTATGTAAGCAGCAAAGCAACAACCGGTACTGGATTAGTCATTGAAGATGCTATTATAAAGCAGTACAAGATATTGGATTTGTATAATCCTCATTGTAAGTCAACGAGACTTCCCATTGAGCAGTGAGCTCTAGGCAGTTGGCCTTCCTGCATGTGCAGGCCCCTATTGTAAGTAGTATTCTCTTATTGGCCAGTGAGTGAATATTGTGGGTCACAAATCCCACCGAGATTTTTCCCACACCAGGTTTCCTCATTAAAACCTTGTGTTATGGTGTGCTTTTCATGTGGATGTTCTTAATTCTGTTTATTGCATTATTTCTTGCATGCTGGTACACTGTTATATTATGTTCTGCATGTTTTAAGTTAATAAATTCTTTATACTAGTTAGATATTGATTCACCCCCCCCCTCTCAGTATCTGTGGGATTCCTAACACAGATTGTGTGTAGGGTTTCCACTAGCCCACACAAGATGCCATCACCGCATACACCATCCTTCCTAGCCAATATTTCCACATTATATTCTATACCCTTATTTCTAATTTGTGTTCTCGAATCTGATTGTTTATGCATTTTCAAATTCAAATTTACATTTACAACTTTAATTTTCATTTGAATTACATAAATTTAGAGGTTAAATTCACAAAACCCTAATTTTTATTTCTAAATTGAACATTGTGCGTTCCTTAATTTGGATTATGATTTCACATCTAATTGTTCATGCAATTTACAATTCAATTTTGCACTCATAAATTTAATTTTCAATTGAACTAGATAAATTTAGTGGTTTAATTCACCAAAAACCCTAATTTAATTTGCTAAATTTGAATTAATTTTTCACTTGTGATTTCAGATCTAATTTTGCATAATGTTATTACACACATTAAGTAAACATTTCTCTGATAATTGAAAAAATGGAGATGTTATCTTTCTTTTCTAAATAAATTTCAAGTTTAATTCAAGATCTCCATAATTTTCCATTTGTGCGTATGATGATAGCTCATGTTTTTATTTCATGCATAATTATGATTTTCCCTCCTCTAAGGATTCTCCTATTCATAAGGACACTTTAGTACATGATGAGATTATTAACACTTCTTTTAAAACTCTCTCTCCTCAGGGTGATGTTTTGATGAATGACGTTGATCTTTCTCCTAAAAAGTCCTCTTCTCATAAGGATATCCTAGAAGAAGAAGATGATATCATAAACACTTTCCTTAATCTTACCTTACCCTCCATACATGGTATTACTCCTAAAGTGAAGAATTAATGAGTTTTTGTACCCCTTCGATAATTCTTATTTTTCATGAGGAAAGAGTCAATACTCCTATTAATGATCTCTCTAATGGAGAGAAAACATTGAATAGCTACATAACACAATCCTCTTCTAATAAGGATACTTTACTACAAGGGGGGCAAGACCAAAAAGTTGACTTATCGGTCCCTTTAGATTTCCCTCATTCTCCTATTCATCACAATATTTATAGAGAAGATGATGAACTATTTCCTCACATAAAATTAAGAAAAGATGAGACTTAGATGATAAAGATTTTAAGTCCCAACAAGTCAAAGAAAACATGAATAATAATGATAGAAAGGGAACTTTCCCTGCAAAGGATATTCCTTCTTCATCTATTTATCCCCTTGACCCTTCAAAATATCACACAAATCTTCTCCCAATAATTACTACTTCTATTTTTGAATTTTTATCACAACAAGAGGATATTTTGCATGAGCTCCTTAAAGCCAACCTGATTACTCTACCTTTGAAAAATCAAAGAAAGAATTGTAAGAAACATTTGGAAAATCCTTCCTTTTGCAAGTATCATCAAATACATGTCCATTAAACCAATGAGTGTAATGATTTAGAAAATATAATTATACAACTTTTTATAGCTCATGTCATTTAAGTATTCGATAATGATGGGGTAACCCCTCATCTTATTTCATCTCTATAACATTTGTTCGCCCTTCATGTTGCTCCTCACCTTATGACACTAGTAGTTAACTTAATTGGGGGCTCTTTGTCATAAAGATGATGATATTTCAATTTGAATGATCTTGGGGCAGAAACATAATTTGTTCTCGCTTCTACGCTTGGGGGGAAAGAATCTTATCCTATTTCTTCTCTCTATCTAAAGTTTCACTATTCCCTTTAGGGATTGATTTTTTCATACTCTTATGTCATTTATTGCATGGAATGGTATGTCTCTGATCGTTAATATCTCCTTAGGGGAGTTTCTGATCCTTCATTCGAAATTCCTTGTTTCCTTATTTGAAGATTACCTCTTCTTTAGAGTTGCATTTTACATATCTTAATGTCTTTTATTGCATTAAATATTCCTTCATATGAGTATATTGTGCATTTACTTATTCATAGTCTCTCCTTAAAGCTTGTGTAATCCTTCTCATTGTCCCTACGCTTGGGGGGTATTGATCTTTCCTATCCTTTCTAAGGATCCACTTTTCCTTTATTTAGTGGAGTTTGCTTATGATTTGATGTCATTCGTTGTGTGTAGTTGTTGTTTGCTCAAGGATTATCTCTTATGAAAGAGGTGTGTATCTTTGACTACAACCTCTTTTTCACTTGGTAATGTATATCAATTATAAACAAACCCTTCACTTTGGGCGAAAAGTGTGTCATCCTTCATCAAGAACCCCTTTCACCTAGCAATAGGAGGAAGGTATGAATTCTTGTTTTCCTTCCCTTCTTTTGGTAGGATATGTTATGTTTGTTCAAGAACTCCTCTTGGAGGTAGATGTATTTTTTAGCAAAGATATCTTCTCCTGCAAGGATCATCTTTAGACTTGTTGCAAGATATCTCTTTTTCAACTATCTTTTCCTTGCTTGTAAGAGTATTGCCTCTTTAGCTTGGATTTATGAATATTGTTGCCTAAAGGATATCTCCTTAGTGTTGAAGGTGTGCATCCTTGTTTCTAGCTTCCTTAAGGCATTAACATAGGCCTATGTTGACATCTTAAGGGGAAGCATACATATCACCCTCTTTGTACTATATTATACTATATTTTTGTATGTCTTATACGGGGTGTTCATTCTCGAAACCAGAGAAAACAAACTCTTACATGAGATTATTCATGTCTGAAACTAGATGCAACATTGATATATGTCTTATACATGGTATTCATTCTCGAAACTAGAGAAAACAAACTCTTACATGATATTTCCTCAAAACTAGGCGTATATTTGTCTTACACGGGGTTACACATTCTTGAAACCAGAGCAAACAAACTCTTACACAAGATGTTCCCGATACCATCACATATTTACATTTACATTTTATTTATTACAAAGGTTGTTGCATGATCGAAACTACAGGAAACAATCTCTTATACGAGATGCTTAACACCTGAAACCAGACATCACTTGCACACACACACACGAGGATGAGTGGAACTAGAAAAATATAGCTCTAGACTATTCCTACACTCCTCCCCAACATGGATCACCTAGAAAAACACATCTAGAATATGTATCCATGTCCTCTCTCATCCTTCTTCTCATGGATCACCTAGAAAGACACATCTAGAATGTGTATCCATGCTTCTGTCCTTTCTTCTCATGAGCTCATAGCTTTTATATTTGTAGTTCATGGATGATGCATGCTCTTTCTCTTATTATGTGATCACTTGTTTTCTTGAGATGGCATTTTGAAGAATGATATTAGTGGTTGAGACATTTTGATATCGAGGTCTCTTCGGCTAGTTGACTTGAGGTCTTGTTTTTGGTTTTTAACTTTTGCATGTTGTGTGTCCTTTCACCTTTTGTCTTTGTTTGCCTTTTTGTTTTTGTCTTGTTTTGTGTGCCCTTGCATGTGATCGAGTGAGTTAATATCCTAAGATTGGAGGTTCCTCCAAATTAGTGATTCCTTATACTCCTTATGATTGTGCTCCTAATTGCTCCTCTCTTTCATCCCTTTCATTTACTTTGTTGTGAGTTTTACATAGGCTCATACTCTCATTAAAGTGGGGGCTAATTGTAGCATCGTAAATTGTCATCGAGCCAATTTACACCTCATGTTTGTGCCCCTACTTTAGCGTGACCCCTCCTCATTACCTATCTAGGTCCGTTTCATGCCCAATCTCCAATTTTGATGCCATGTACACCAACTAATGGACTCCCTAGTGGGGTACCCTTCTCCCTAGGGCTTTATTGTGGTCCCTTTATGAGAGGGACCATGGCGCCTAGTGCCGTGGTCCGTTTTAGTTGGGCCCAATTGTGAAATAGGGTAGGGGTCCCATCCCTCTGATGATAATCCATCTCTATGGCTCTGCATGACCATTGAAGGTTAGCCTAATTGGTAAATGACCTAGATACCCTTATATAAAGACATTTGATCAACCTAATTTCATCTATTCGATCTAAGTTTCCATCTCCAAAAAATCTAGCATTCTTAAATCCGTGACATATTCATCATCAAGCATTTTTCAGAGATCTTCAAGGGTGCATATTCTTCATTCAACCATTGTGGAGAAAAAATACATCATTCATGTGCAAGCATGTGTGTGATTAGGGTTTTTTCATGTCAATGCCATTTCATACAACATATGTGATTACATTCAAAGAAGAAAAGCATCATTATCAACAATTGTAGATTTGAGGTACATCTTTCCAGTATCTATTTTAGTATTTGCATTTATTCATTCAAGGTTAATTCCTAAACCGAGGTTTGACTTAGGCAAACCCTTATTCCCAACCATTTTTATCTCTTCACTATGTGCAGGAATAAGTACAGAGTTGCACTTCAAAGGATTGACATAATTCATAGAGACGAATAGGCTCCCTTTTGGACGGTGAAAAGTTAGGAGGACCATGGTGACCACAACCATGATATCGACAAATTAGGCTGAATTTTGGGGAGTAGATCCGAATCATATTGCATTAGGTAGATCCAAGTTTGTGGCTCCATGCGATGATTTTATGTCACTGTTCATGCCCGGTCTCTTTAATATTCATATATTTACCCTAATTTCAACATCTTCAACAAATTCAAATCAATTCAACTCAAAGGAGGAAAAAGCCCCATTCCAAGAGGCCTAGAATTTGATCATAATCATAATCCTAGAGAGGTGAGATCTATTAAATTCCTCTCCTCCCTAATGTAATGATGTATTAAGAAAAATTAGCGGTTTTCCTACATTTAATAGTAGAAACCCTAGTTTTTACCCATCACAGTATTATAATCATGGGGTATATTCTCTAAAGGATAAAGAGGCACACTGCAATATGAAAGAGGATCATCTAGGAATGGCTTAGAATCACAATCTCCATATAACTCCCAAATATAAGTCCAAAGAGCATGAGGACACTTAAAATCTATAATGGACTCTAAGATGTCATCAGGGATATTCATATAAATTACTCCCTAGGACATGATCTCTCTTACTTCTCCAAGAAAATAGCTTAGTAGGTGTGTTAGGTAGAGGAACTAGATCATACAAACATGGCAACAAATGAAGCCACCGGAGATGAGTGATAATTCCATTTCTCCATTTTACAAAGTTTCCCCACTTCAAAACAATCAAAGAGATGGATGAAAAGAAAACCCCATTTACAATGATGATTCTTCAAAAAAATAAAAGTTCAAAGATAAAACCAACACATGACAATGATAAAAACTTCCCAAAAAAAATAGCCTATGAGACTAGAAAGGCAACATAAAAACCTGATTTGTTGCAAAATATATGAGCGACCCATTGATTAGATGTTGAGGAGCTCAATAAATGATATGTGGCGAGTTCTCATGCCACATCATCTCCAAGTCACAACTTTACCAAGGTCGTACTCCACTCAAGGAAAGCAAGCACCACCGTAAGAAAAAGGAGGAGACACTAACCTTGTGGGTACATTAGAAGCTAACCATAGATAACACGAGCATTTACTCACAATATGATGATCTCTACATAACGGGCCAACAAAAGCATTTGTTTGATGAAGAATTGGCCCTCCATTGAAAATCACACTCCAACCAATAGTATCATCTACTGATATTAAAAAAGGTAATGCCCATTGATTAATTAAGAAGCATGGATCTCCTAAAAAAATGCTGCTATATTCAAAATGAATACATTAAGGGAAACCAAATCTTCGACAAATAACAAGAAATGACAAATTTTATAAACAATCTTCCCTAATAAAGAAAGGATTTCATAGGTAAAACTGAACAAACACACCTACTTAGATCTGTTCGTAGTCTCCAAAGTGATCCAGCTGTATAAGCTGATGATGTAGATCAAAGCATAGAAAGTCAACATAGTGAAAAAATTGGAAAAAAAAATCGATCAACCAATATGGCTCTACGATGTATAGATGATGCCAACTAATCATGCACAAAAAACCCGTGGATGTAAAAACCCTGATTTGGGAAAGAACCAAAGCCAACACAAGGTGGAAATCGGTCAACTGCAAGTTACACCAATGATGTGATAAACACAACCAAAAAAATGTTGATCTTCTTGTGATGGGTTGATATCACAATGTGTGAGAGTTAACTGTAAATGAGGATCTGTTTTAAGAAGAATCAGGTCATTTCTTTATATGACCCCTTGTAAATGGGAAAACACCCATGAACTAGGCAAAATATTGCTCAACAAACATACAAGAGATAATGCCTTGGCTGATGTGAATCATAAACAGATTTGAAAAATGATACACCTCCAACAATCATACCAATAAGGCCCCAAATGTTGTTTTGGAAAGATGGGCACAACTAGAACACTTATGCACCACCCTCCAAATTGATGCAGGTATGTATGGTGTGCCAAATGAAATAATGGGCAACCAAAGGAGGGAAATGATAAGTTGCAGAGAATAAAAAATCATCAGATTATAGTGCGCTGGCCTAAGAAATAAAAGATCTGCCTCTCAGTCCAAGGCAAAGTCATCTGGGCCAATAATAATGCCATTGATTAATACAAATGGATCTGAGCAGTCAAAATTCGATTAATGAGGATGTTTGAAAGAGTCGATCACAATGATCCTATAGCAAAAACAAATGATCAATCAATGAGTTTAATAAATAATAACCACCCGTTCAACAATACTCTTACATAGGCATGGAAAAAAAAGATTGTGCTGCACAATGCAAGAATCAAGACTCAAGATGTGAATTCGGGGCCTCCACTAATAAAATGCAATCGCTAGATCTGCTATGATCACCAAGAATAGTTGAGATATGCTAGAAAATGTAGAGAAAGCCAACCCCCAAAATGCATAGTTAAAATATAAACACGGTTGGCAATGTAGTCAACCCGTGATAAACAAAATAGATACACTTTAAAAGGAATTTGTCGTGCACCATCTGAAAAACACCCAATGCCAATGAACCCTTCGATTACCCAATATTGTGGATCAGTGGTTATGCAAAAATTGAAGCAAAGAACAATAGATGCATCATGTTATAGTAGATAAACCTTCCATGGCTTGGCAATGCAATCAAGCCGATTTGGAAAAAGAGGATAGGCCTTGGGTAGATGGGTACAATTTGCAATAATTGTAGCATAGGAAATAGGAAATCATCACAAGACAAGATAAACATAATAGCTCAATCACAAATGCATAATTGCAATGAATCTATCCTAAGACACATTCAATAGAGACATGAAAACAAAGCATACAAAACTAATGATTGTGCAAACCAGATGCAGACTTGAATGCTCCTTCATGCGGCTCCATTGTCCTTCTTTCTTCTCCAAATAGTTTTGTTGTAGATCTCACCTTCAAGTGCATAAACCTAATTGAGAAAGCAAGATTGACATTGACACAAGAATACTAGAAGCGTGATTTGACAAAGTGATTATATGATTAAGGATTATTAATTAGGAATCAAGGGATTGATTGAAGAAATTCATCCAATTTATAGATAAATTGGAGAAAATGATCAAATTAGCATGAAATGGATATTGGAAGCAATTAATTTCAAAAATGGCACAATTGAGTGGAAAGAAGAAGGTTATGACACCTTCTATGTCATGAATTATGACATATTGCCAATGCAAAACTTAGAGGACTAGAACCTTATGACATCTTGCTATGTCAAGAGTATGACGCGTGAAGCACAAAAATAGGGAGCACTAAAAACAAGTTAATTAGGCTGAAATTAAAATTAGGAAAATTAGAAAATAGGTGGAAATTAGGAATTTAGAAATGATGAAAATTAGGAAAATGAGGAATTAGGTAAATTGATTAATTCACAAAGAGGAATAATTAGCCAATTAAATGAACATTTAATTGTGACAAGAAGACTTAGGATAAATAAATAATTTATTAATCCTAAAGGAGGAAATGACAAACCAGGTTAAATGATTAAATCATGAAACCCTAAATGTGACAATTAGGTCTTGATTGAAGATAATTGATATCAATCATGATTTTGAATTGATAAATGACCAATGTGATAAATGATTTGATTGAGAAAATGCGCCAATTGACATGATTGAAAAGGACAAGGATCGATGATGAATCGATCGCAATATGACAAGATTGACAAGGACAAAGATCGACCCAAAATCATGATTGAAGATTGTTGCCAACAAGACCAAATTCGAAAGTGAGACAGATGAAGAATGCAGAAGAAGGACTCAATGTTTGCAAATGATAAAGACCAAGTGCGTGACATAGGAGAAAATGTTAATGCGACGCAAAAACCTAAAATGAGGCAATGCGCAAATGTGAAAGTACGACTCCGCAAGCGTTGACCATTTTTAGGTGTCTACATTTTGCCCCTCTTTGAGACAATGCAATTTTAAGCGTTGTTTCAAAGAACAGTAATGAAAATGCCCCGGACGCTGACAATGACATATGCATGCCCCCTCGAGGAATTGGCTAGAAACATGCAGAGAAGAGGCCAATTGATCGATAAGAATGATAGGACATGATAGGATCAAACGGACTGCCAAGACTGACGAAAGAAATGTTAGTAAGAAGAAATTAGACAGAGGATAGTTAGAGACGAAGAAAAACTTGCTTTCAGTAATGCACTTTGTAGGTGAGAACCTTTATTTTAATGTAGCAAAATGGATGCGTAGCATCATGGCATTGAAGGCCAGAGCTGAAATGCAACCCTTTTTGCAAAAGACAGACACCTCGCAGATAAATAGAAATCACAACAAAAAAGAAAGGACCATGAACCATCCCAGTCACTCTAAATCACTCAGTGACATCATCGAGCAACATAGAAACATGATCGAAGAGAAATCAATAAAAAGATAAGATGCACAAATTCCAACAAATCAAACAAACATCTTGATCTTCATTGTCAAAAGTTGAAAGTGCTGATAGGACGATCATGCTGTCTGGTTTCAGGATATGTGGGACCCCGTCTAAGACAAGACACAGTCTAGTTTCGAGTATACCACACCCTGTATAAGACCCATGATAGTAGAGACAAGGACAAATGATTTTGAGGTTGATTGATATGACAATGTTGATCAGTTTGAATGTCTGGTTTGATTGAAAAAGTTCATCTGTTTAATGCGTGATTTCATTAAAGCACAGTGTTTGATTGATTATCGTTGGATGTATGCTCAGCGATTTGTCTTATGCACAAAAGGGATTATTTATTTTTTTGTTTGTTTTTTCAGGACTTTTTATGATTTTTAGAGATTTTCATTTTTTCAGTTTTTAGATACTTTTTTCAGGACTTTATTCGATTTTTTTGAAGATTTTATTTTTTTCAGGACATTTTGCAATTGTTTTGGGATTTTTTCAAGACATTTTTCAATTTTTAGAGATTATTTCAGGACATTTTTCAATTTTTAGGATTATTTCAGGACATTTTTCAATTTTTAGAGATTTTTTTAGGACCTTATTGGATTCAAAATTTCCAGTGATTGATCATGACAAGGGGAAGGCACCCAATGTGCAGCTGAAAGATACATAGACCTGGGACCAAAACATATGTACAAGAAACTGGAGTAGGCAAGACAATGATGTTGACCAATAACAGGCCTGGAATAGAACATTGGGTCGAGACAAAGATAGGCATGATGAATTGGCCGAGAAAAACATAGCTAGAAGTCATGATAGATGACAAAGCAATAATCTCTTTACTCATGGCGCCTGATTGCCAGGTTTTCACCATGGTACTTGCCCAAAGTGCCTGTTTGCCAGGTTTTCACTAGAGGGCGAAGCATTTTTCTTCTCTTTACTTTTTTCTTTGCTCTTTTCCTTTTTTCTCTTTCTCTTTTTTTTTTTTTTTCACTTTTTTTGTATTTTTCATTTTTTCATTTTTTTGTATTTTTTCATTTTTTCATTTTTTTGTATTTTTTCAGGATCATATTTGAATAAGTACCGATAGAGAATTATGCCCAGTACTTGCGAAGATGCATGCTGTTGATAGGATCGGACAGAGGTTCACCTTCCGGGGTAGCAAGCTGATATGCCCCCGAGCCATATGCTACAGTTACTATGAAAGGACCAACCCAATTAGGTTCAAACTTGCCCTTGATGATGTCAGTAGACTGTGCATTCTTGGGGTTTGCTTTTAAAACCAGGTCTCCCACTTCGAAGTGTTGCCCTTTGACTTTCTTATTATAAGAGCGACGGAGACGGTTTTGATATGCTTGCAAATGTGTCAGAGCTGTCTGACGTTTCTCATCTAACATCTCAAGATGATGTAGCCGAGAGACTCTGTGTGTCTCATCATCAATCAGGTGTTGCAAGGAAACCCTCAAGGAAGGAATCTCGACTTCCAAAGGTAAAATGGCTTCCGCACCATACACCAAGGAATAAGGTGTTGCGCCAGTAGGGGTGTGGATAGAAGTGCGATAGGCCCATAGTGCTGGATTTAACTGTACATGCCAATCTCGACCAGCGTCATTGACAACTTTCTTCAGGATCTTGATAATGGTTTTATTTGATGCTTCAGCTTGCCCATTACCTTGTGGATAATATGGACTGGAAAAATGATGTTGAATATGAAATTTTTCACAAAGCTCTTGGACATCTTTATTTTTAAAAGGTCGACCATTATCTGTGACTATGGCAAGGGGTACCCCATATCTGCATATGATATAGTTCAACAAGAATTTTGAAATTTGGACACCAGTGATATAAGTCATGGGGATCGCTTCGATCCACTTTGTAAAATACTCTATAGCTGTAATGATGAACTTGTGTCCATTTGCCGATGTTGGGTGAATCTTGCCAATAAGATCCAATCCCCACTGAGAAAAGGGCCACGGAGATATAACAGAATGAAGCTCTTGAGCTGGTGCATGAATATAATTTCCATGAATCTGGCATTTATAGCATTTCTTAACAAACTCATGAACATCTTTTTCCAGAGTAGGCCAATAATATCCAGCACGAATCAACTTTTTGGCTAAGCTAAGACCATTGAAATGGCCCCCACATATACCGTCATGAACCTCGTGTAAAGCCGTTTGTGCTTCGTCAGAATCCAAACACCTGAGGAGGGTATGGTCAAAGGAACGGCGGTAAAGAGTGTCGGCGATGATGACATATTTGGCTGTCTATCGGATAAAGGCTCGGTGTTGGTTAGCGGAAAGGTTAGGTGGTAAGGTTTGGGATTTCAAATACTGATATACGTCATTGTACCATGGGGAATTGGGACCAACGAGAACGCACATCACGTCAGCTGTCGGAATGTCAAAAGAGGGAACCAGCAATTGTTCGACCAAGAATTCACACTTGTCCATATTATGAGGCATATTCAACATGGAAGCAATCGTAGCCATTGCGTCTGCTGACTTGTTTTGCATTCTTGGCACTTGACTGAAATGGATAGCTGTGAATTTTGTCTTGAAGAAATCTACCATGTGCTTATAAGGAATAAGCTTTTCATCTTTTGTTTCGTAGTCATCATTCACTTGTCGGATGACTAATTGAGAATCTCCATAGACTTGCAAATGTTTGACATTCCAGTGGACTGCTACTCGGAGTCCTGTGACTAGTGCTTCATACTTTGCAATGTTATTGGTGCAGGGGAAAGTTATTCTGTAAGACTTTGGAATAGCATCACCTTGAGGGGTGACAAACAAGATGCCTGCTCCGGACCTGAACTTGGTATGGGACCCATCAAAGTATAACTTCCATTCAGTAGATGATGTGAAAGCAAAGACTGATTCATCTGGAAAGTCAGTTAACATGGGATGATCATCAGAGAGAGGAGCCTCTGCAAGCTGATCTGCTATGACTTGTCCTTTTATGGCCTTTCGCTCCTTATACTCAATGTCAAATTCACTGAGAATCATGACCCATTTTGCTAGGCGACCCGTCAAAGCTGCTCGGCTAAGCAAATATTTTAAGGGATCAATTTTTGCAACCAACAATGTTTGGTGGCTTAGCATATAATGTCGGAGCTTTTGTGTTGCAAATACCACTGCTAAGAATGCCCTCTCAATAGTTGAATAATTTAATTCATAACCAACCAGTGTCCGGCTGATATAATAAATAGCTCTTTCTTTGCCATTCTCATCTTGTTGAGCCAAGAGAACTCCTAATGCTGTTTCAGTTGCAGAGATATATAATAAAAAGGGTTTTCCTTCTATAGGAGGCATTAGAATAGGCGGTGACAGCAAATAGTCTTTGAGAGCTTGAAAGGCTGATTGACATTGCTCAGTCCATTTAAAAGCGACACCTTTGTGCAGTAGATGTTGGAATGGATGACATTTGTTGGCCAACTGAGCTATGAAGCGACGAATTGACTGGAGCTTTCCTTGCAGACTTCTTAATTGCCGGAGGTTTGAAGGTGGAGGCATATCCATTATTGCTTTGACCTTGGCGGGGTCGACCTCAATGCCTCAGTGAGAAACAATGTATCCGAGTAATTTGCCAGCTGTAACACCAAAAGACACACTTTTTTGGATTGAGCCTGAGTTTGTAGGTCTCCATTCTGTCAAAGATTGGGCCCAGGATGGCTAGATGACTATCTCTAGTGACAGATTTACATAACAAGTCATCAACATAATCCTCCATCAAAGTGTGCATGAAATCATGAAAAATTGTCGTCATTTCTCTTTGATATGTTGCACCTGCATTTTTGAGACCGAAGGGCATCACATTCCAGCAATAAGTGCCCCAAGCACATGTGAATGCGGTCTTATGTTGATCTTCAGGTGCAATACGGATTTGGTTGTAGCCGGAGAAACCATCCATTAGTGAAAGCATCTCATATCCAGCCGTCATGTCCACTATGATGTCTATGTTTGGCAATAGAAAATCATCCTTAGGGCATGCTTTATTGAGGTCCCGAAAATCTATGCAGATTCTGATGCCCCCAGTTACTTTGCTAACTGGTACTAGATTTAAAATCCAGTCTGCATAATCAATGGGTCTGATGAAGCCCACATCTAGTAATTTTTTTAATTCCACTTTGACCAAAAGAGCCACCTGAGGATGCATCTTTCTAAGCTTTTGTTTAACAGGCTTGGCATCTGCCTTCAATGGCAAATGATGAAGGACTAACTCTGGATCGAGGCCAGACATATCTGCATAGGACCATGCAAAGCTGATCTTCTTCTCTAGAAAGAAATTGACAAAATCTATTTTTTCTTGTTTTGATAGAGAAGCAGCAAAATGAATGACCTTAGGATTGTCAGGTGTACCCAAATTGATTTCCTCCGTCATTTCCACAAGCAAGGTTGATTTGTCCTGAATTGATAGGGGTACGTCCACTATTCCACCTTTGGGCGCCTCAGAAAGGTTTTCACCCGCAGGTACGTCTTTTATTTTTACTTTTGTAGGATCAGAGAGTGCCTTACGGTTTTCACTCAAAGATCTATTCTTTTGATTTTTTTCTTTTTTCTTTTCTTTTTCATGACTGGAAGAGGAAGTTGACTCCCCGAAATATGCTATGGAATCCAGGTCAATAGCAAATCCTGCCTTATGATCGCCCTGTGGTATGCCTTCCCGTAGTCCCAGGAATTCTGCAATTGCTTCGTCATTTTGAAAACAGTCCAATGTGAGCGGTTCTTGTTGGTCATATTGGATAACTTGGGGATATATGAGGGGAATGTCATCATCAGTTGTAAGGATAGAGAGGGCTGATATGGTAAAAATGTGAATATCTGTGGTGTCACTATCCGAACTGCTTGTATCGAATTCGGAGCTTGGATCCCAAAATGACTCTATCCAAGCATGAGGACATGTTTTAGGAAGAGGAGTTATTTCATGCTTGTCCTCCATAGGCAAATTATCAGGGTCAATGAAGATATTGTCCAGGGCATAGGAGCTAGAAGAAAAAGAACTCCACTCCCATTCATTAGAGTCAGTCTCGGGTCGGGTATCCTCAGGTGTTATTTCATCGTCAGAATCACGCCCTTTTCGACACGTGGAAATTTTGATAGATGTGGATCCAATTCGTAATGGTACAAAACCTAACCCTAAAGTTGGGGGTCGCCTCGTGGGTATGACAGGTTCTAGCCTTCCATTGTTGTTCAGGCCTAAGCCACTGCAACCATCATATCCTTTCTTTTGCAGCATAGTAAATCCTTTGCCATACAATTCCACTAGCAACTTGACAGGTGGGGTTTCAGTTGGATCCTTATAGAGCCAATCTATGACATCATCATCTACAGTTTCTTTGTCAAGTTCTCCCCATCTTGCAAATGTAGTGGGAGGCTGATATTAAATAATGACCTTGGGTTCCTTTTGCAATAAATGCGGTTTTCCATATGATTTTGGAGACATCGGCAAATTCCCAATGAGGAATGTTCGGTCCATTGAATATTCTCCACACCCTTGGTCCTGTATCTTCAGTTTTCCTTTGACAGCATCTAACAATGCATTGGGATCCACATAACCATCTGATTTGGCTTCTCTATTGACTGGGACTTGCTGCTGAGGAGTATCCTTTAAGGTAGCACAGAACTGAAATGGATTAGGATCTCCTGGAATTGTTATCTCAGTTCCATTGTAAGGATATTTTAGACATTGATGATATGTGGATGGAACTGCTTTCATTGCATGGATCCATGGACGACCAAGAATCATATTATAAGGGAGATCAAGGTCTAGGACTTGTAGGAAAGTATTTTCCGTCACTGGACCAACTCTGATAGGCAATGTAATTATCCCTTTGGATGGGCGTTCAGCATCATCATATGCTTTAATTGTTATCCTTTTGGAAACATCAATGCCATTTTCTGTATATCCGAGGCCAATGACCACTCTCAAGGTGCAGATATTAAGACCCGCTCTGCCATCTATCAAGACTCGCCGGATTTTGCAATTATGGACAAAGACTTCTAGGTGCAAAGGGTCATTATGAGGGAGCTTATCAGATGAGATATCACTATCAGAAAATGTGACACTTTGGGAAACAGCTAAATGTCCAATCCGTGCTTGAAATTGGTCAACATCAATATCTGTTGGGACAGTGGACTCAATCAAAGCTTTATCTAGGACTGCATATTTGTGCAGGTGTTTTTCCTAGATGATCCAAAAGATTATACTGACTTGTTGGTTTGGGAGGAGCTGCAGGAGCTCCTTTCAAGACTATTTTGGATCGACGAGTGGTGACCGCAAATTAATAACATTGTGATAACCGATATTTGCATAATTGGCCGTTTGAGCAGAATTGGAAGAGGACGCTTTACCCTTGTCATGATCCAGCAAAGGAGTTTTGAAAATGGTATGATCAGCATTGGAGGTCGGATGGGGTGGATCTACCTCAATTACTCCTTGCTCTAATAAATCTTGAATCATGTGTTTTAATTGAAAATAGGAAGCAGTTTTATGTCCTTTAGACCGATGATACTCATAGTATGCATTATCATTCCACCAATGCGGCTTTACCGTTGGTTCTGCCTTAATATCTGGTAGCTTGATAAATTTTTCTTGTATTAATTGCTTCATTACTGATTCGATAGGCTCTCCCAATGGCGTAAACTGTCGAGGGGGTCCATCCCGTGATCGGAAGGGTTTGCATGGTTGATTTTGTTGTTGGCCTTGTTGTTGATTATATTGTTGAGCATGCTGTTGTTGAGCATGTTGTTGATATTGCGGCTGTTGAGCATGCTATTGGTATTGTGGCTGTTGAGCATGCTGTTGATATTGTGGCTGTTGAGCAACATTGCTCCTTGGTGCTTGATTTTGTTCCATAGTTGACATGTTAGGAACACTCAATTTCTTAATTGTGAATGGGGGTTGATTTGCATTCACCGCTCTCGCATCAACAACACCATCATTAGTGATATTCTTGTTCTTATACCAAAATCTGTTTCTGTCCCCTGAATAATTTGTGTTGTCATTATCTCTATTGAGCTTGATAATTCCTTTAGCTACAAGAGCCGTTTCAATGCTCATTCCTTTCTTAATGAGTTTCTCTATAGTACTAGGACTTTTCAACTTTAGCTCATACATCATTTCTGGGACCAAATTCTGGATAAATAGATTCACTTGCTGTTCTTCAGGTATATCGAGAGAAGAACGACTATACAAGCTTCGCCAGTGTTGCAAGAAAGTCACTAATGGTTCACCTTGCTTTTGCTTGGTATTGCATAAATCTGACATAGTCACGTCACTGTCGATATTAAACGCGAAATGAGATAAAAACTTTTGAGCCAATTCCGACCAAGTCTTTATATTTCCTGGGAGATGTGAATACCAATCCATGGCTTGTCCCGTGAGACTTCGTGCAAATAATCGCATTAAATATGTCTCTTCATAGCTCACTTCCGTACATGCCGCAAAAAATGCTCGAATATGATCTTTTGGATTGCCATTCCCTTTATATTTCTCAAAGTTAGGTGCCTCAAAATGCTTAGGGAATGGAGGCATGTATACACTCTTGTCAAATGGATTAGGACATAAATCTTGATATGTATACAACTTCTTCGTTCCTTTAGTTTCTAATGCATCAACTTTTCGTTGCAACTTCTCAAGTTGTTGCGCAATTGTATCAGATTTTAGAGGTCCATCATTAATCCCAGTTGGTATTCTTTGTTGATATATCGCATTTCCGATCGGTTGTTGATACTCTGCAATGGGCATTTTTGACGTTTCCGGCACATAAAGTTCTTGGTACATCTCTTGTTGTTGCGGTTGTGCTATGCCTTGATATTGACCTTGTTGTTGTGCTTCTTGGAGCCTAGGTTGATATTGCAATTGAGTAGGTTGTTGATATTGCATAGGCGCCACTTGCGGTTGTGAAGTAGAATAGCTTGCTTGCCTTGGCATATATTGAGGCACATGTTGGTGTTGAGGTTGACAAATAGGAATTTGTTGACTTTGTGCCAATTGTTGTCATGGTGTATATCCCATCAATTGTAAAAAACTTTGTTTAGATGGTTTTCATTGCTTCTCCTTAGGGTGGGGTATGGCACTTGCATTAACTTGCTGTGTTGCTTGTCCAATCCATTGTGATGGTTGCAAGTTTGCGTTAACTTGTAATGGTGCCGAAGGCGCTGCAATTTATTGTCGAATACGATATTGTTGTTGTTGCACATCATTTGTTTGAACATTCGATTGTACCTTTTGTATATTATTCAATCGTTGCAACAATTGTTGTTGGTACAAACCACTATCCGTAGCTCTTTGTGTCACCATTATCGAAGGATCTGTCGCAACAGTGTTTGGCAAATATATTGAATTTAATGGGACATAAGAACTTTTTTGCATCGTGGAATTGCTTTGGACATTATTGAAATTAGGCATTCCAGTTGTGAAGCTTTCTTGTATCTTAGATGTTGATCCAATTTTATGCATATTAGGAACTACTTCTTGTTGAGGGATATTTGTCAATATTTGCATAGTCCTTGTTTGATCTTGTGTTGCAGGTGTTACATTGAATAGTGGATTATTTATGGTCTCAAATGGTGACTTTTGAGGAATAGTCACTGTCAATGCCTTTGAAGCACATTTACTCATTAAGGTAGGCTGAGTTTCAGGTTGCACATTTTCTTCAGTTGGATGTGGAGAGAAACTTAACAACTCACCACCTTGTTGTTTTTGCACATTGACTTGTTCGCTTGAAGAGGTCACATTACTCATCATGTTAAGATATTTTTGTGGAAACATCTTAAAGACCTTACTCAAGAACTTATCCATCTTTTTTGTTATCTTTGGATTTTGAAGGAACATGTCAATATCATTTGAATCATCGGAATCATATGAAGAGTCTAGTTGAATATTTGAATTTGTTTCTTGGTGAATGCCTTGACCCAAACCAAATCCTTGTGAGAGAGTTGGTTCTTCATACAATGTTTGTATTTCCTGTTGCAAGCTGGATTGATTCCAATTGAAAGGTGCATTTCCTCTTGGAGCTGGTGGGACACTCCCTTGTCCTGGTTTCATAGGTACAAACACTGGTTCATATAATGGTGGTGGTCCAAGTTGAACTGTTCCATATGGTGGTAGAGATGTGTTTGATGAACCTTCAACTTGCATTGTTTGACTAGTTTGAAACTGCGAATTTGCTATGCTGTCCATGGGTTGATACATTGGTTCACTCATCTTCTTAGATCTTGATCTTGTCTCAACAGGCATGTCACTTATGCAATGTTTTGTTTTTGGAATTTTTCAAGGATAATGTATGATATGCCACTAAATGCAAACTTAATAGATGAAAATGCAATCTATGTTTTTGGTTGTTTTTTGAAGATTTTGACAAACTTATGAATGCAAATCTAAGAGAGGGACCCTTAGGAAATTGGAATGATATCTAGACCTCAAAGGACAAAAGGATTTAATTGACAAAGGACAAGATGACAATGTCTCCCCTATATGCTTGGATACTAAGCTAGGTTTGACGAAATGATATTGATGACAAAAGGACAAAGGGTTGATAAGGTCTAGACTTCTTAACAATGACTTAGGGTTTATCAAAGATTTGGATTACTCAAGGATGACAAAACCTAGTTTTTGAGACTATATGCAAAGGGAAAATTAATATGCAAATAACCCTAATATGATATGACAATGACTTAAGGTTAATGAAGAGACTTAGGATATGCAAGTGCAAATGTATGACAATGGTATGGCTTTAATGCAAGAGGACACATGCAAATGGGTGACTCTTATTGACATGAAAAGGAGTATGACTTAGGTGAAACCTAACCTTGGTACTTGACAAATGACTTTGCAAAATGCAACCTAGGATGAACCTAAATGTAAGTGACATAGATGTTGAGACAAGTTTTTGAACAATGTTGGATAACCATGTTTTAGGAAGATGATCTTTGAATCTTGTTGAACTTGTGTTGGATGAATGTCTCTTGTGCTTAATCTTATGTTAGATCAATTTGTTTTGCTTTTTGAAATGGGATGCAATTCAACTTTTGACAAGCAAAGAATACAAGATATTGCAATTTAGACTCAAGACAATCATGCTCATTTCCACATTTCTTATGGTAGGCAAAGACATTAGGTACTTGAGAGGTAGACTCATTATGGGATTCAAGGAGAATACATAGATGCTTGACCCCACGGGCTCCCCTCCATGGCACTCACTTCTCAGGGCAGCCAAGCATCAGTCCCCATGGAAATCTCCCCATGGCGAACTTAGTATCTCTTCCAAGTATCCGAATTTGTCCTTCTCAAGCAACTAGAAGGGTTTTTGGCCTCTAAAAACAAGGTATGTAGTAAGGATTTCTGTTAAGCGTTACTCCTTGATGTCACGCAAGTGTGATTGAGACATTAAGCCCATCAAGATACCAAACAAATGTAGTTGCGCAAGCACGATTTAGACCAAGAGGCCCTACTTAGATGTTGATATGAGAAAGAGTCCAAGGGTCATCACTTCCCAAGTAACTGCAATTCCCACGTAACACTTCCTTCAAAGCTTTCGCTCATCGGGTATTTTTTTATAGTGAGTTAGAATGCCAAGGAATTCTAGCCGTACTCACTTTGGGTCGTTCCCTTCTCACGATTATCACTTGGTTGCAAAAGCAAAGTGGTCGGGAAGGCAGGCCCTCTAAATGTGACACACAATCAACAACACAAGCATGGTATCGAAGATCTGGATTTCTGATCACCCTATGAAGGATGAGAGCATACTCTCCTACTCCAATGTCATACTTAACAATCAAAGCAAACAAATGTTCATTCCCACCTATTTATAAATCACTAAGTGCCTAATTAAAAATCTCAAACACACAGTTTGGTTGTTTCTCCAAGGCAACCTGCAAAACCCAAGTTAGAGGTTTGATTTGTTGTCTTTGACCATTGATTCTGCATAACACATGTTAGTAGTTTGATTTATAGTCTTTTCCATGCATATGCCAAGATTCTGCACAAATAATTAGTACCAAAATCCAAAGCACAGAAAACAGAATGCAAAAACACCAAAAATTTCAAGTAAACACTGCATTTTTCACCTCTGTTCTGGACTTTACACAAGCGCAAAACTCATGACATAGGCGCAAAATGTCTGACACAAGCACAGAATGTCACCTACACAAGAGCAAGATGCAGGACACAGGCGCAGAAGTGTCCAGAATACCCTGCACGGCCCTGTTTTTGGGTTTTTGACCTGCAAAATCAACTTGAAAGCACTCCAAGACACAGTAAAGGGGTTAGAAGGTTAGTATTCATGTCGGGTTCACCAATTAATGTAGCATAGGAAATAGGAAATCATCACAAGACAAGATAAACATAATAGCTCAATCACAAATGCATAATTGCAATGAATCTATCCTAAGACACATTCAATAGAGACATGAAAACAAAGCATACAAAACTAATGATTGTGCAAACCAGATGCAGACTTGAATGCTCCTTCATGTGGCTCCATTGTCCTTCTTTCTTCTCCAAATAGTTTTGTTGTAAATCTCACCTTCAAGTGCATAAACCTAATTGAGAAAGCAAGATTGACATTGACACAAGAATACTAGAAGCGTGATTTGACAAAGTGATTATATGATTAAGGATTATTAATTAGGAATCAAGGGATTGATTGAAGAAATTCATCCAATTTATAGATAAATTGGAGAAAATGATCAAATTAGCATGAAATGGATATTGGAAGCAATTAATTTCAAAAATGGCACAATTGAGTGGAAAGAAGAAGTTTATGACACCTTCTATGTCATGAATTATGACATATTGCCAATGCAAAACTTAGAGGACTAGAACCTTATGACATCTTGCTATGTCAAGAGTATGACGCATGAAGCACAAAAATAGGGAGCACTAAAGACAAGTTAATTAGGCTGAAATTAAAATGAGGAAAATTAGAAAATAGGTGGAAATTAGGAATTTAGAAATGATGAAAATTAGGAAAATGAGGAATTAGGTAAATTAATTAATTCACAAAGAGGAATAATTAGCCAATTAAATGAACATTTAATTGTGACAAGAAGACTTAGGATAAATAAATAATTTATTAATCCTAAAGGAGGAAATGACAAACCAGGTTAAATGATTAAATCATGAAACCCTAAATGTGACAATTAGGTCTTGATTGAAGATAATTGATATCGATCATGATTTTGAATTGATAAATGACCAATGTGATAAATGATTTGATTGAGAAAATGTGCCAATTGACATGATTGAAAAGGACAAGGATCGATGATGAATCGATCGCAATATGACAAGATTGACAAGGACAAAGATCGACCCAAAATCATGATTGAAGATTGTTGCCAACAAGACCAAATTCGAAAGTGAGACAGATGAAGAATGCAGAAGAAGGACTCAATGTTTGCAAATGATAAAGACCAAGTGCGTGACATAGGAGAAAATGTTAATGCGATGCAAAAACCTAAAATGAGGCAATGCGCAAATGTGAAAGTACGACTCCGCAAGCGTTGACCATTTTTAGGTGTCTACAATATTAAATATGACCAAAGATAGAATTGCCTCCAAAGAAACCACATATCATCAATGATCAAAAAATTGATAATAAGACAAATAGAAATTTTTTAATATAAAAATTCAAATGCCAATAATTACACAACTGCAATACTTGGAATATCAACAAGGTTGGTGAATGCCTATGATGGAAAAAAGAGCTAGACTACAAGTGCCCTGATACCATGTTGGAGCAATGCTCGAACACCAAGATCATGACTGCTACAACTTCCACAAACAGAGAGGATATAAATTGCTATAAGATAAATGTATTGATGAGATGAGATAACTACAAATGTACATAAGCTCTGCTTATAAAGGGTTGAACGAGAAAGAGAGCACCAATGAGGTGAGAGGGTAGGTACAACCACATGACTCAACTTACTAAATGTAGTTAAATGAAATAATAATAAATTCTACCTACTCACCTAAGAAAGTGTAATAATGCTATGTGCCTAAGTTAGACATAAGAACCATAAATAGGAAAAACTTATTTACATTAACACCCCACCTTAAGTGCAACTTAGGGAGAAAAATGCAATATGAAATGATAGTGATGAGGCTCAACAACTAGGACATGTTATATACCCATGAACAACTAATCATGCAACTAATCTCTTACAAACTAAGAAAAGGAAAAAACCTCATGGGATAAAACTCCTCTCCAAAAAAGAGATGTAAATCATGAAGGGATGAATGGAGGTCTCCATAATACCCCCCAATAATGACATCCATCATGAAGATACAATGAATTTCCCCCCATAGGAGGGAAAATGAGAGGTTATATAGCCCCCCCATAATGAATAATCACCTGCAATATTGGTAAGTGTTTGAAGACAAAACAAGATAATGCTTACAAACAACTTGTCTCCCCTTATGAAGAAACAAAACCATGTAGAGATGTATGTATGCTTCCTATTCTAGATAGGTACAATTAGGAAGTGGAATCCAAATGTATGATGATATCTCTAGAAACTGCTCAAGTGTTTCCTTGTCCATGAAATATGATGATGCCACACTCCAATCAAACAAATAGGAAGGTGACAAACTTGAACTATGTAGAAATTGATATGGAGCAAGATCCAAAGAAGAAGAAGATGTGACAGTAGAAATGCAATATCTGTCATCAAAGAGGAGATAAATATCCTCAAATGTGTCCTCCAAATATGAAATGTGAGATTACACAAACAACGAACCAATATATGGAAAAGGAATCCCAATCAAGAAGATAAATAAATACCTCATGCAATGAAGCACTGACAATGTGTCCTTCAACCATGTTTGAAAGACAATGATTCTCCTACTAATCAGGAATGATGGAAGTCTCAAGTGAAGGTAAATCAACTACCTTTGAAGAAGAATTAGGAACCTTAGAAGCAATCTCATCCTCATCTGAAGTTTCAAACTTCTCCAAAGTAGAAAATTCTATAATAGTATTATAATCATAGGGTATATTCTCTTAAGGATGAAGAGGCACACTACAATATGAAAGAGGATCATCTGGGAATAGCTGAGAATCACAATCTCCATATAACTCCCAAATATAAGTCCAAAGGACACGAGGACACTTAAAATATATAATAGACTCCAAGATGTCATCAAGGACATGCATAGAAATGACTCCTAGGGCATGATCTCTCTTACTTCTTCAAGCAAATACTTTAGTAGGTGTGCTAGGTAGAGGAACTAGACCATACATATATGGCAACAAATGAATCCAATGGATATGAATGATAATTTCATTTCTCCATTTTACATAATTCCCTCTCTTAAAAACAATTAAAGATGGATGAAAAGAAAATCCCATTGACAATGATGATTCTTCAAAAAAATAAAATCTCAGATATAAAAACAACACAACAATGATAAAAACTTCCAAAAAATATAGCCTATGAGGCTAGAAAGGCAACACAAAAACTTGATTTGTTAATATATTTGGGGTCCATTTATTAGGTGTTGAGGAGCACGATAAATGATATGTGGCAAGCTCCTACGCCATGTTAGCTCTAAATTACAACTTTACCAAGGTCGCACTGCACTCAAGGAAAGCATCCACCATCGCAAGAAAAGGAGGAGATGCTAAACTTGTAGGTACATGAGAAGCTAACCGTAGATAACATGAGAATTTACTCATAATATGTCGATCTTCACATAGTAGGCAAACAAAAGCCCGTGATTGATGAAGAATTAAGCCTCCATTTTTTTGTATTAAGTATCATAGAATCACAAAGCTCATTTTTTGCTCATTCGAGCATCCACGTTACAAAATTATTACAAAGACTAGCTCCTTTCGAGCACCAAGCTAGAAACAACAATTGGAAGACCAAGGGTCACAACTTATAAATCCACTTTAAACAATGAGACAAATACAACCAATGGAAGACCAAGCGTCACAACTTAGAATTCCACAAAGGTGTCCCTCATGGGAGTTGAACTTGGGTCTCCACATTGAGAACTCAATGCTTTAACCAACTAAGCTCAACCCCTTGGACAATTGGACCTCCATTGACAATTGCAATCCAAACAATAATATCATCTACTAATATTTAAAAAGGCAATGCCCACTGATTAATTAAGAACCATTGATCTCCAAAATAAAAGTTGCTATGTTAAAATGAATAAATGGAGGGAAACCAAATCTTTGGCCAATAACAAGAAATGATGAATTTTGCAAACAATCTTCCTTGATAAGGAAATGACTCTATAGGTAAAAATGAACAAACAAGCCTATTGAGATTTGCTCGTATTCTCCAAAGCGATCGAACTATATAAGTTGATGATGCAAATCAAAACATAGAAAGTCGACACAATAAAAAATGTCCAACAAAAAACTAATCAACCAATATGGCTCCACGATGTATAGACGATGCCAACTTATCTTGTACAAAAAACCCATGGATGTAAATAACCCTGATTTGGGAAAGAAGCGAAGCTAACACAAGGTGGAAATCGGTCAACTGCAAGATGCAACATGTGACAAACACAACAAACAAAATGTTGATATGCTTGTGATGGGTTGATATCACAATGTGTGAGAGTAAACTACAATGAGGTTCCGTTTTAAGAAGAACTAGGTCGTTTCCTCATATGAACCCCCAAAAATGGGAAAACACCCACGAACTAGGCAAAAGACAACTCAATGAACATGCAAGAGCTAATGCCTTGGCTAATGTGAATCATAAATGCATATAAAAAATGATACGCTTCCAACAATAGTGCCAATAAGGCTCCAAACATTGCATTGGAAAGATGGGCACGAATAGAACACTCATGCACCATCCTCCAAATTGATGTAGGTATGTATGGTGTGCCAAAAGAAATAATGGACAGAGAAAGGAGGGAAATGATAATTCGTAGAGAATAAAAAAATATCAAACTGTAGTGCGCTGGCTTAAGAAATAAGAAGACAAAGTCAATTGGGCCTATAATAATTTCATTGCTTAATACAAATGGATCCAAGCAATCAAAATTTGATAAATGAGGATGTTGGAAAGAGTCAATCACAATGACCCTATTGCAAACAAATAAATGATTATTCAATACCTTTAATAAATATTGACCACCCGTTCAACAATTCTATTAAACAAGTGTGGCAAAAAAAGATTGTGCTGCACAATACAAGAATCGAGACTCAAGATGTGAAGTTGGGGTCTCCACCAATAAAATGAAACTTATAGATCTACTATCTCCACTAAGAATAGTTGAGATCTGCTAGAAAATGTAGAGGACGCTAGCCCCAAAAATGTCAGTCAAAATGCATAGTTGGAATATAAAAATGATTGGCAATGTAGTCAACCTGTGATAAACAAAACTGATATACTTCAAAAGGAATCTTCTATTTACCACTTGACAAACACCCAATGCCAATGAACCCTTCGATCAGCTAATATTAAGGATTAGTAGTTATTCATAAATTGAAGCGAAGAACAATAGACGGGTCACCTTACAATAGATAAAAACCACCATGGCCTAGAAATGCAATCAAGCTGATTTGGAAAAAGAGGACAAGCCTTGGGCAGATGGGTACGATTTGCAATAACAAATTTGACAAAAGATAGAATCACCTCCAAAGAAACCATAGACCATCAATGATTGGAAAATCGATAATAAGATGAAATAAAAATTAAAAAAATTTCAAACTCCTATAATTACACAATTGCAATAGCTGAGATCTCAACAAGGTTGGTGAATGCCTCTAATAGAAAGAAGTGCTAGACTGTGAGCTCTAATACCATTTTGGAGCAATGTTCCAACACCAAGATCAAGACTACTCCACCTTCCACAAGCAAAGAGGATATAAATCACTAGAAGATAAATGTATTGATGTGATGAGATATCTCCAAATGTACATAAGCTTTGCTTATAAAGGCATGAGTGAGAAAGAGAGCACCAATGCAGTGCGAGGGTAGGTACAAGCACCTGAAACAACTTACTAAATATAGGTAAATAAAATAACAATAAACTCTACCTACTCACCTAGAAAATTGTAATAATTCTATGTGCCTAAGTTGGATTTAAGCACCCTTAATAGGGAAAACCTATTTACACTAACTTAAAGGACCCCTCTTCCAAACTCACCATGAACCATATTCACATGATAGAGTTTTGATTGATACATTTCTTTTCTTGATACTCCTTGTCATGAGTAGGAAAATGATTGGAAAACTCATGACCAATAACTCTCCTACTAGAGTTTGCTCATGAGGCCATCCCCACTATCTTAACTTTTAACAAACTACCAAAGAAAGGATTCCTTGGTGGTCATGTTGATTGCAAGGTGGTGTAGAAGGAGAAAAAAATTGCAAAGGAAATTGACACATATCAAGAATGCATTTATAGGAAGAGCGTGAAGCTATTTATTAAGTTTTTAGACAAAGGAAACAACTTACTCTCTATAACACAAGTAGAACGCATGCTAGAGTTGTCTAGTAGGTTTAGAATACTTTACACATACCAGACCACGTAGGAATAAATGAATGTATACATGGACATGTAATTTTAATTTTGAAATTAATATAAAGGGAACTACCCCCTTGGTATCAATTTTCTTAAAAAAATAAAGAGAACTAATTGTGTATCTCAGTTGTAGCATCATGAATTATGTATCCCTCACAATTTCATGCAGTCTCTCAACCTTGGATTTAGATATGTTTACTTTTATAGTAAGTTTTAATTTGAACACAAATTGGTCCAAAAATTTCCCCAAAGCTTTAGATTGGCTAGATATGCATGTTGGTAAATTTTTGTTCTAAGATTATGTCTGTATTTGAATATATTAAACTTTTTATTTTTGAAAGTTGTGAACAAAAGTTTCAAAGTCAATTTTGGGGACCTTAGAGGCTCTGAAATAGCCTGAAAGTATTTGTAATTGTTGTCACCAAGATTTAACTTGTGATGCTTAAGCTGGGAGCTCAACAATCTTGTGAAGCATGGAAACACTTTCGAGCTTGTGGGTTGCTCAAATTGAAGATGAATCTCTAGAGTGAGCTGGTTCTTCTTGATGAATACCTCTTGCAAACTAATCTCTTGATGGAAAAAGGGATAGAAGGAAACTTGAATTCAAAACCTATCCTAAGAGGATGTGGTACACTAACTGAGACCTGCAACCCGTTTAAGTCACAAAATCCTTCAACAAATAGGCCACAATCTCTCACAACTCAACTAAATAGGTGATGCATCAATATTTCATGAGAAAGGACTGAATTTAGAGCTTACCTAAAGGAAAACAATGTGTTTTCACAACTACAAACTACTAAAATCAGCTAGCACAATCTATGACCTACACCTATCACGTATTTACTCACACCAATCATATTTAAATGAGACATATTTAAAAGATTAAGCATAAACCACAATAAAAACATTAAATCATCCATCCATGGCACAATACAATAAGTGTTGAGAAGAAACATTACACTATTTTATTAAAAAATAAAGGAGCTTGTTTTTACAATACTTAGAAAATATGAGTCACAATGCTTCGTGTTGTGTTGAATGCAAAGGGTAGAGAGAAAGAACTCCAAAAAATGAAGATAGAAGAGAAGACTTATAGGGGAAGTCTAAAATCAACTGAAGGATAAAACTTATGATTAATTGTTTCTTCTTTTTGGAACTTGGCTTGAACTGATTGTCTCCACCTTGTTTCTATATTCAAATTTGCATGATTAATTTCTTGGGTCGAATTTTCTCAAAATTCATGCAAGAAGACACTAAAGCTATTGTATGCTGATAGTTAATTGGTCCAAAAGAGGTCTTAAGTGGTATACAACCCATGTGGCAGCTCAAACTGATGTAGAACTCAAGTATTTCCCCATCAAAGCTCCTTCCTTTTAGGGTTTAACTGTTGTATGAGATATCTGATGCTTCCTGACCTGAATTGATTGAAGATGATGGAAAATTAGATCCTAAATTGATGCAAATTGAGGGTTTATAGGTCTAAAGTTCTTCTCAAGTGTTCACTAATTCATGAGGAATCAAAACTAGAACTTAACTATTGTATTTATTCTCAAACTCCTCTTTTTTAGGCCTAAAACTATAGGATGAATTGAAAATTCCATCTCATGCCTTTACAACTCATATTTGACTATAATAGCTCTGTACTCTTTATACTACCCTTATTTCTAAAACCCCTAGTATCTATGACTGTCCATTCTAGTTTAATATTTGTATGTTTACTATGATTTGTGAAAGCATTTCTCTTAGGTCCCTTATGGCTCTTTAGGACTGCTGCAACAATGTCTAGTATCCTAACTTGATAAGACAATGAGTGCTATTACTGTCCTTTGGTGACTAGTGATCAAGCCCTTGAATTGAAAGTCTCATGTTTGAGACAAAAGATTATTTAATTTCAAAAACTCATGCTTGTGGTGTTCTTTGTGCACTTGCCTTTAAAGACAATGATCTTTGTTCTTTATTCTTTTCATTGTCTTTTAGCTGCAATATTAATGATGCTGCTATGTCTTTATCTTCAAAACTCTATCAAAACCATATCCACTACATTATGTGACTGGAGTCTTCATGTGATCCTTTATGAGCCTTTATTACTATTGACTGTTGTGTGATAAGGTCCCATTGTCACTGTGGTCTTTCCTTGGCATGTATATATTATTTATGCCTTCAATAATTTTCACCACCATTGAGATTACTTTTCTCATGTGATGCTTATCAAATGTAAAGGCTATGGAAACTTTAGATTTTGTAACTTATAGTAGTCCTTAACAATTCTCTCTAGCTACACCCTGAATGAGACTGGATTTGCATTTTCTGCGTGTTCTCTTCAATGAGTTTGATTGCTCCACCAACTCTTTGAATATCACTATTTTTCTTACATGAATGTACTTAGTCATTGTCCATTCACTGTATTGTGAAAGGGACCCCTTGACTACTGGTAGCACTTTTTATTGCTCATTATTACTTTGTTGTCCCTTAGACTATAACCCTTCTACTAGGGATTGTCCTAGTTCTTGGCATGGATTTGATATTTTTAATGACCAAATGCTTATGGCTACATTAATGATCTTTCATCTTTCTTGGATAGTCACTGTATTTCTTTAATGGGGATATAAATCTTTCTTTCCCTGTCTCATAAATGGCTAGCTCCACACAGGGACTATATTTACTTCTTCTCACCTCTGTGGCACTGTCAATATTGATCATAGTTTTATGTTGGACCCTACTTGGTTCTCACTGGGCTACACTCTATTCACTATATACTTTGCTTGTACTGTGAGAGGCTTCTATTATAACTGCTCCAACCATGGGATGTCTTGATACTTCCTTTGGCCAAACCTATAATTTAAACATAGAACTTTATAAGATTGTCACATAGCCTTTGTGTTGTCCTTGATTATATGATTGAGACGAGTCATTTCCATGCCCTAGTAGTATGCAATCCATATTGTATACACATAAAAATGGCTATGAGCAATTAAATAAATATTTTATATTTATTCTTCTATTAAATAGTTAATTTGAAAAGATTAATTTATTTAATTCATTTTCGTGTATTTCTATTAATTAATTTAATTGAAATATTTAATTAATTAATTCATCTATCCCATTCCTCTAATTAATTAAATATCCAATATTTAATTATCTCCTCCAAACAATTAAATATCTAATATTTAATAGTTATTCTCCTATTCGATAGTCTCAAATATTAAATAATTTCTAAATTATTTAATCCCTCTTATCCAACTCATCCTTCCATCTCCACTTCATCTTCCCTTTGCCAACCCATCCAACATGTGGCTAAGGAAATTAATATTTCTTAAATATTAATTCATCATTTATCTTCGACCACCAGAATTAATGAATATTGTGTACGTACACATATTTCATTACCATCTTCTATATTCTCTCCAACACCCCCTACATCTTAGGAAGGACTTGAGTCCACTTGTCCTATCATGCCTAAATTTCCTCCAACCATCCCTAGATTCCCTCAGTCAGCAACCTGGTCAAGGTGAGATGAGTGACACTTGTCTTCTCCTCCCCCCTTTCTGTCACCCTTCACCTTTGCTCATAGCCATCCAAATCTGTAGATCTAATCAGGACCGTTGATATGAGCCACATCATCTAATCATCTCAAGGTCTATAAAATCAAGAGCTTCAGTTGAGAGAGAGTTAGACTTCAAGAGACTTCAAGTGCATTTTGAAAGCTAATCATATGCATTCGTGAGTTTTAATCTTGAAGCAAATAGTAATAGCATAATCATATAGCAATTATCATTTAGCATAATCATTTTAGCATAATCATGTAGTATTTGCATATCATAGTATCAGTTAACTACAAGTTATTAGTCCATTCTTCATATGCCATCTTGGAAGCTATTAGTACATTGTTTGAGAGCACACCATCTGCAACCAAGATCAGTGGAGTTAGGACACAATGAGACATAAACCATGAAGGTACTATTAATGTTTTTATTTCATATGTATTTCATGTAGTTTCATTGGTTGAGTTTGGATTTCCTGTAGCATTTCCATTTGTATTTTGTGAAACTAACTTGTTGTAGGTAGCATTCTGAGGATGAAATTCAAGTCGACACACATATCTTTAGCACAAGCTCATTGTTTTATGTATTGTTGCAAGTTGTTCCTACCATGTGCTTAGCTTCTTTAGTCCTCTTTCTTATCTTTGATTTTTACATTGATGTCCTAAAGAATCTCTTGTATAGAGACTTGTTGATCATTGAATTTATCTCTTTTCACTATCTTATATAATCTCTTTAGGCTTGGTTTGACAATGATCTCCGTTCATAGCTTTCAATGTCCGATAAAGGACTCCATATTATTAACAATTAATGACAGTGGTAATAATCTCTAATATTTTCTTCCATAATTGTCACAAAGTCTTATATCTGATTGACTTTTGAGCCACAAAACTTACCAAATACCCTTTTCACTGCTTTGTATCTGCTATTGAAGGGTTTACCACATGACTATCATCTCTATGAAAGTTTGACTACTTTGTTTATGGCTCAATGCTTGTATACTATTTTTTGGGAAAGATATGCACTATTCTCATCTATATCTTGTTGCAACCTTCTTTGACTATATTCTCTATGACAAAGAGTCTCATCTATATATCTAGGGCTTAGTCATCAAAAATATTTTCAAATGAAAGATGAAATGAGGCATTGTCTCAAGATTAGACCTAACTTGCTATTTACCATGCTTAATCATATAATCATCACATCTTCATATTTATATTTACAAATAAGACTATCTCTAGAAGAGTAAGTCATACAAATAGTTATCTCTTCTTGTGCTATACAAAAAGGATCAAGAGATTTAGCATTGTTTCAGGATTGTTTTTCAACTATACCATGACTTTGATTTTCAAGAGTAAAATGAAAAGCTCTTAAAATGCATGGAACCAAATTCTAACTTCTTCATGCGAGACAAAATAAAAGAAGTAATGAGGGTAAGCTAGACCTTTTTTCCTTGAAACTTTGAGAATACATAGCCTTTGCATGACTTAGCCTAGTGCACTGATTGACTTGCTCCTTCCTTGTTTAGCATCTTTCATGTAAAAAATCCTTTGAAATAGTTATTTTGCCTTTATAACTTTGAGATTGCATGAACAAAAATCCTTATTCTTTACACAACTGGAGATACACAAGTTAATCATGCATGGATCTGCTCTTAGAATTCTTAGCCACCATGAGCCATTATTTGGTAAGTTGAGCCAAAACCTAGGGTTGTTTCCTCATGTTGTGAGCAGTCCATGTGAGTGGACTAACTCACAGTTAATTCTATCTTTTTTTATAATGAATGAATATTTACGCACATACCTAACCATAGTTAATGACAACTTTAAACTCAAAATGAACTCTCCCTCCAAAATATGCATGAGTGGTACAATTCCACACTTAGGTTAGCACCCGCCTTAGTGTGTTTGCATCTTGCATTTTAGTTTCCCTTTAAGAATTTAATTAATTAATTTAATTAAATATAAACTCATCATTTATAATTCTACACATCATAAAATTGGGCCCTTAACCCTGAGTGTGCCCCATTTTATTTTATTCTTTCAATTGATTAATTCATCAAAAAACCCTAATTATGTCCTATTTTTACCTTGAAGGCCTGATTTCAAATATCTAAACAACTTGAATCATCACATCCACCTAGAGTTGACTTTATAATCATGATACCTTGCTTCCCTAAAAATTTGGAAAAAAGTTGGTCAGACCAATGTGATTCACATCAGTCCCTATTTTTTCTTCTTGAATTTCTGGATCATGTTTTGGTGGTATTATAATATTTAAATCTAAAGGATTGCAAAATTATATTTATTCTAGGTCATCCTATGATCAAAAACAAAGTTAAGGTTTCATACATATAGCCTTCTCTTTCCTCATTAGAAGGATCCATCTAGAAATTTTGAAGGAGCCTTTTATGAAGTGAAACTGCAGTTTTATGTGAAGTCTTGAATTAGCAAATCAAGCATCCACCAAGTCTTTATCAACTATTTTCATCATCAATTGAATCTTTGAAGACGTTGAAGAATAATAGATCATCTACTATTGATTGGGTTGTACCTCTCCCTTAGGGTTTGGTATGGTTTCATGTTATTTTCATATCTTTGTATGAGTTTCATAACATTCATTTTCAGATTTATATTCATGCTTTAAATCCATTATTTCATTTGTGATTTGAAGCATTTACATTTATATTTACATTCATTTAGGGTTTTCTCTCCAAGTGTAGGGTAGAACTCTAGATTTACTTTCTTATTCATTTAGGATCTTTCACACACATTTTGAATACACTATCAGCTATTTATGGAGGTGTAAATCACCAAAATAAGAGGTTTGACTAAGGAAAAAATCCATATAGCCACCCAAACACTATTTTTTAAGTTGCAGGTGCAGCTACAAAAATCCAATGGACACACAATCTTCAGAACCGATAGGACACATAGGTGCAGACTTAAGATCATAAATAGGTCTCATTTTTTTGAGACCAAGGCGTGGCGCCCTGGTCCTCTATGTTTTTGAGCTTTTTGTGGCAGTTTGACAATGTAGAGTCTTAGATAAAAATTTCTATAAGTACAACTTTGTACAGTAATATGGACTAAGGTGCCCAACGACCTAGTCCTGCTCAGTCAGGCTTAGATTTTGGTGACAGGTGCACATTTGAGTTCCCTTTCCTTCTCTGGATTTTGTGCCTCAGTCTCAGATCTGCATTTCTCTGTATTTCAATTTACATCCACATTTTTTATTATCTCCTTAGCCTAGTTTATCATTTCATTTCATTTTGCACATCTCCTCTTCATAGCAGCGAAGGAATAGAAACCCTAAAGATATTCCTTGAGTCTCTTTTTCAAGTAGTCAAAGTGAATCATCTCCTTAGGCTCTTTCATATTCCAATGTGTGCATGAGAGTGGGATTAGGTTTTAGTTTGATTGATTCCATTTTCATCCTACACATTTTGGTGAACTCGAAATGAACCCAATCCTCTTAGATTTGCATTTATTAGTTAGATCTAGTTATTGCATCTTTATTTCCATTCAAAAACATAAAAAAAATTCAAAAAAAAAAGGAGAGGGAAAATACATTCTATGCATTGCGTGTCTTATGTGTTGTATGCACTTTTCATTTCAAAAAATTTAGATCTTTAATTGCAAGATTTTCACATATGATGATGCATTTTCTTATGATTATTATGAGTTTAGTGAGGAAGAACTCGATGAGGCTCTTGATGAGTTTTTATACTCCAAGCCTTCTAAACCAACATTTTTCCAAAAGATAATCAACCTTGTTACTATGCCATTTTGTAGTGATGATGAAGGTAAGTTGAAAGATTCTTCTCATGAAGTCATTCCTATCAAATCATCTTCTAAATCTAGTAACATGGTGGTTTCTAAAAATCCCCTTTATGATGATTTGTTTCCTTTGAATCTAAACACACACAATTTAGTAGACATGATCATGATATGTTGGATGATTCTCTTAATTATTTCATGACAATTCCAACTTCTTCAAATAATGATCACACACCAAAGAGGTTAATTAACATGATAATTGTGAATGAACATAATTTTCAAACACCTCTAAATAAGCCTCTCTTTGTGGTTCAAGGTGGTTATGGTAATGATCCCTTTTGCACTCCCAATTAACCTATTATCATCGTGCAAGGAGAGTATCCCACTAAGAGTCCTTATGAGTATGCTAAGCAAATAACTAGAGAGAGTTAGAATTTTGTTGCTCATACATACAACACAAGAAGCAATAGGCAACCCAACCCTCCTCTAGTTATTCCATCTTCACTTCCTAATCCTCAACCTATTCTTCCTCAAGGACCTCGTATCTCACAAACTCTTGGTAAGGAGTATGATCTTATTAAACAACTTAAAGCTACTCCCGCCAAGATATCCTTTTGGGATCTAATTCAAACTTATTGCATGCATCATGGAATGTTACAAGATGCTTTAAATAACTTAGATATCCTGCCTGCAGTGACACTTAATAATATGGCTTCTTTGATTGACTCCATGACAACACCTAAAGCTCAAATTGTGTTCACACAAGATGAGCTACCTCCTCATGAAATTCAACACCAATATGATCCTCTTATGATCATTGTTCTATAAGATGAACCCTTCTAGATAAAGGCTTGGGCTTGAATGTTTTTAGCATTAACTTATTACACAAGATTAAAGTCAACATCTCTCTTATAAAACCCGATTCTCTTACTATTCGCGGCTTCGATAATGTGAGTAGGTCTTCGCTAGGTATTATAGCCTTACCTATTAAGGTAGGACATGTTATTTTGACCACACCTATTCATGTCATGATCGATAGTTTGACTTATAATATGTTGTTAGGAAGACCATGGATCCATAATATGCAAGCCGTCTCTTCCACTTTGCATAGGCAAGTTAAGTTCATTTATAATAACAAGATGTATAATTTGTTTGCTGATATCAACCTACAAGCTTTCTTGCAAACATCCTCTTCTAAATACTCATCAACTAATCCTTCCTCAACAACCTCTGATGCTTTTTCTAATATCACTTCTTCCTTAAATACCCCTATTTCTTCTAGCGATTCCAATACTCCTGAAAAGGATTCTACTCCATCTGAATTTTCTCCCAAAGAAGCTTTTTCTCTTGAAGGGACACACTCTTAGATGATGATTGGGGGTTTTTGGACTTTACTCCTAATTTTGTTGGAGAATATAAATTCCCTCCAAAAGAACCTAATATTGAAAAGGAGAAAGATATGGATGAACCTAAAAAGCAACCCACTTTGTCCAAACCATTAAGTAACAACTTTGTGGCTGCTTCAAAATATACACCTCCATATATTTCTACTTCAATTGATTATGACATTCAGACATATGAGACCCCACCTTCCCTTATAGAAATGGCTAACCTCTATGGTCTTGGTTTCCATATGTTAGCTAAGAGTGGATATAATGGCAATGGTTGTGGTGCTTACGAACAAGGGATAAAAGCTCCTTTAGAAAACAATGCTCAAGAAATATCATTTGGACTTGGATATAATCCCTTGAAACACACCAAAGCCTCTAAGAGATCATCTATCAGTGTCAATGCCTTTTTCTCTTCTAAGTCCCTTTCATTGAAACACCCTGAGTACATTGACTTTAATTCTAGTTTCCTTTCTTTGGATGTATTTTCTATTGATGATTCCTTAGCAAGTTTTCTAGGAGCTTATGATAGCCTTCCTCATTATCACCATAATCATTGATTCCCCTATTGTTTGAATGTGGAAGCATACTTTGAGGAAGATGCTGAACTAATTAAAGATAATGATGTGATAATTAGAGAGTTCCCTCAACCAATGTATATCCCTCAACAAAACAACATTCTTATAAGTGATACTATAGATGTTAAGATGGATCCTTGTAATGAAGAAAGGATCATAAAGATCAAGAATTGCTTAACTGATGAAGAACAAAAAGAATACTTTGAATTAGTGCATTAATTCCTTGAGATCTTTTCTTGGATATACTCTGACATGCCAGGAATTAATCCTAAAATTGTTACTCCCAACATTGTCTTAATCCGTGATGCCAAACTTGTGAAGTGGAAAATTAGAAAGCTGAATCCCAAAATAGCTTTGCTTGTCAAAGTAAAAATTGAAAAGCCCTTAGATGTGGGATTTATTCACCCTATTGATTATTCCCCTTAGCTGTGGCTAAATTTGACAACAAAGTCAGGATGTGCACTAATTTTCAAGATCTCAATAAGGCTTATTTGAAAGACAACTTTCCTGTTAATTTTGTGGATCAGAATTAAAATTTATCTTGTTCTATGTATTATCTATCACTAAATTGTTGTATAAATATGATTGTCTTCTTTTATGTTGCAGGAGAGGAGGAGCATTTTTATTTCAATGTCCATTCTCACACATTTCATTTGGTATATGTAGTGGGCTGGGTATGGTCAAGCGATGCCTTGACCGGCCATGTCTTTTGGACATGGCTGATCAAGACATCACTTGATCGTGCCCCCTCATGATAATAAATGTTTGAATGAGAGACTTCATTTATCTCTCATTCAATCATTTATCTTACCGAGGCTATCATGCATTAAGACTCCCTCTTAGCTAGGTAAGATAAATGTAAAAGGTATTGGGAGAAATATTCATAAATCGTATGATGCTTATCTTGGGACCATGGTTTCAATATATGAATTGCCTTTGTCAGTGATTCTATTCACAAACTCTTGAGTGGATTGCCTCTGTCAGTGATTCTATCCATAAGCTCTTACATGGATTGCCTCAGTCGACGATTCTATCCACAAGCTCTTGTGTGGATTGCCTCAGTCGATGATTCTATCCATGAGCTCTCACATGGATTGCCTCAGTCAGCGATTCTATCCATGAGCTCTTACATGGATTGCCTCATTCGGCGATTCTATCCATGAGATCTTGTGTGGATTGCCTCAGTCAGCGATTCTATCTGCAAGCTCTTACATGGATTGCCTCAGTTGGTGATTCTATCCACAAGCTCTTACGTGGATTGCCTTAGTTGGCAATTCTATCCATGAGATCTTGTGTGGATTGCCTCTGTTGGTGATTCTATCCACAATATTTTACGTGGATTGCCTCAGTCGACAATTCTATCCACAATTTTGAGTTATTGTAAGATTGTCACCTTCCAATAACCTCAAAAATACAAGTGGAAATCATTTGGAAGTCATCACTTCCTTATGATTTACACAGGGCCCATAAAATAATTATTAGTATTAATAATAATAATCAATATTTACAATTTTTACCTCAGAAGTGCTCAATCTTGATTAGTAAGCTCCCTCTCAATCATAAGGTATCTTGAGTTTCTTCTAGAGAACATATTTTTCTGAACATACGTCTAAATTTTTGACTTTAGCAAGGGATGCTTGTAGTTTAAGTTTGAGAGGACAAGTTCTTGCAATGTGGCCATATTCAAGACTTTCAAGGAGATATCAATCTGACCTTAATCGGATCTTCCTTCAGGCGGTTAGGCTTTATAGAAGGAAACCTGGCTTTGATACCATGTTAATTTTGTGGATCAGAATTAAAATTTATCTTGCTCTATGTATTATCTATCACTGAATTGTTGTATAAATCTATTTGTCTTCTTTTATGTTGCAGGATAGGAGGAGCATTTTTATTTCAATGTCCATTCTCACACATTTCACTTGGTATATGTAGTGGGCTGTGTACGTGTTGTCTTCAAAATCTGATTCTCTTTAACATCCTTAACACAATATGATTGAACTCGGTGCAGACGAGATATCAAAGATAAGGAAATTCTCAAGACAACATATGACAAGGTTTAGTTAAACCTTCTACACTTTGGACTTGCTCAGAGTCTAGGTGGGTATACCTTTGTGAACTAAATTCACACTTTCAAACATAAACCCATAGCAAACTAGTCCAGAAAACCAGTGGATTTAATCACCTTGAAACCAACTGAAACAAAAGAATGCAAATTATACTCATATTCAGTATTGTGACCAACAAAACATGTAATAGACAACTTCAATCAATACCAGTGCCATATCCAAGGTCACAGAGTCATCTAAAATTCAGACAATACTCCCCAAAACAAAATACCTTCACACATCCCATTGGCTCGACTTCTATTAATCCTTATATGTGCCTAACACTTATAAGAATTTATGCATATCAAATTAAACCATGATCATCAAGATTCAAAGTTCCCTACAAAGAATTCACCCATAGGAATGATCCCCGCATCTTTAATTTCCCTCTTAAAGAGAAAAGCTAGCAAACACATCTACCGAAAATTGCCTTGCAACCCCATTCAAACAAAATAACCCTAGATTATTTAGAATGAAAGCAATAAACAAATTGCAGGAATACTTGAAGACAACACAAAGTTCACTCGAAAGCCGATGGTCTGCATATTGATATTATTCTTCAAAGAAGTATTACAAAAACTTTGGAATTTTCTCCATTACACTTAGAAAAGCTCAGCTATGAATTTCAGCAGCATTTTCTTACAATTCTTTGCAATCCCCTTCCCTCTAGTCCTGGTATCCATTTATAACAACATGGATGCACAAAGCTTCAGACTTTTCGAGGAGAGTTTGTTACAATCATTTCTTTCAATAAACAAAGAAGTTACAAAGCTTTTCACAAAACCAGTTACAAGTTCTTTTCAGCCTCTACAGCTTCTTCAACAGGTTGTTCGGTTGTAACTTCTTCTACCTTTTCAGGGGCACTCTCCAACTGTTCCAGATCATGAGTGGCATATTTTGTTGTCCACTCATTATACACATCATCGGTCGGCCATGAGAAATTAATCACTTTAGCCTTAGCTTTGGTCAACCTTTTCTAGGAGTTTCTCATTGTGTTGACTTCTGAATTGAGAAAACTATAATGTGCCTTAATTTTCTCTATCTTCTGTATTGTTTTAACAAAGAAAGAAGCATCATCTAGATCAATAATTCCTTTAATTCTTGCTGGCAATTTGGCTTCTATCTCCTTAAGCCACATTTGTTTGTCCTTCAATTGATCCGGGCTAGCAAAAACTCCTGGGAGCAACTCAAAAACTTGATCAGTATACTCCTTTTTGCACAAATTAACTTTCCTATCAACATTATCCACCCCTGCTGCTAATTGTACTAAATCTTTAGTGATGTCAGAAGTGGATCTAATGATAGGATTGGCCTTTTCTTCATCACAAGATACACACATAAACTCTAAATCTTTTTCCCTAGGCCTCCACTTGTCAAAAATAGGTGTGTAGCATCCTAAAATTGTGACACTTAAAATTTCGACTGCATTTCGGTCTTCACGATGGCAACGCAACACGCAACCTGAATGGAGACCCCAAAACTTGCTCACGACACTGAAAACTGCATTTTTCAAGCACCCTGGCCTGAACCTCCTTGCACCCTGCTATCCCGGGAGGTGGGACCAGAGCGCCCAGCGCCCTGGTCCCCAGGACCATGGCGCCCAACGCCCTGGTCCCTGGGTCCTATTTTGGGCCCGGTCTCCTAAGGGGCTCGGGTCTTTTTGTTTGCAATTTGGAAATTACATTTCCTGGTCGACCTAAGGTTGGGAAAATCAGTCTATCAGCCCTAAATGACAAGTATATAAACTACATTTTTCTCTCTCATTTGGCATGAGGAGGATATATGTGAAAAGCGTGGAAACTATACTCAAGCATTCAAGCATTCAAGCATTCAAGCATTCAAACATTCCTTCTAAGTCTCCATTCAAGGCTAAGTGTTGCATTCAAGTCAAGGATTCAACCATTGAAGAGGAGATCATACACTACATGTTACATACAACATACAACATCTATACCTTTGCACATAAGGATACAAACATCCTTAGAACAAGGTTGCAGGTACGTGGCTGAAATTGAAGATCTGGAATCCTTGTGCAGAGATGAACCGATCCCCCTTCGTTTGACGGATTTTTCGGAGGACCGTGGCGCCGGGCGCCATCGTCCCGACAACTTTTGCTCAAATTTGCAGGACAGCGCCGTATCGACATTCTACTGCTAATTCCAGGTCCGCAGCTTCATCCTATAACCTGAACTCAGTTTATAAGCGAATCTTTATCACTTTCTATGCATGCTTAGCTTAATTCTCCTATGCACATTCTTTACAAAAGAGGGTAGCCTTGCTTTCCTAACCCTTGAAATTCATTTAGCATCCAATCTTACATTGTGTGGGATTGGATCTTATGAGTTTCAACCCCTCTTTTGAATGTAAAGTCTCTCCCCTAAGTGAAAACCATCGAATCCTAGCGAACCTCCCTTCTCTCTCCTCGGAGTTGGAAGAGGGGAGAACAACTAGGGTTCGATCGCGATTTTCCGCTTTACAAGGTGTCAGTATGGCCTTGTCTCCCCTGAGCTCATTCCATATATCCAAAATTTTACCTACATTATTGTATAGCAAGGAGGCATTCACGGTATCTGCAAAACTAGTAACAATGGCCTTCACTCTATCCTCATATTTCTTTGCATACATGGCTTGGGCCTGTTTTAGATTCTCTAACTCTTGAGGAGTAATCTCAATCATTTGAGAGCTAGAAGGTGCTAGAGATGGTGGGAACTCAATGATAGGGCTGGTAGGTGGAGGTCTGGCAGGAGAAGAGGAAATCATCAGTGTTGAGGATTCACCCTGATGATGCTGTCCTACTAGTTGCTTCTGCAATTTAGCAATGATGCTATCTCTATTCCTTACCTCTTCTTGAGCATTAGTGTAGGATTTCAAAATTGTCTCCAATTTAGCCTGGAGATCTACCTTTTCCTTAGCTTCCCTTTCTGCCACTGCAACACTAAATTTTGCAGTTTCTAATACAGTGCTGGTAGCTTCCACTACCCTAGTAGTCTGCACCCTCTTCACCATCATCCCCCCAAGGTAACTTGACATTGAGGTGTCCCTTTTCTTCTTGTTTTCATCTCTTTTCAGAGACCACATAACTAATGTAGCATTGTCTTTATTGAAAGTGACTCCCTCCATAGGTTTAGTCTCCTTTCTTACTACTTCCAGGACTAGAGCATCTACTATATCCCATTCGGGGAGGATAAGTACCCCAGCCTTTGTCACCATGTCTCTTCCTTGTTGAGGAGTGATGGTCTTAAATTCTTCAACCATTTCTTTCTTTATTTCTTCTTCAACTATAGCTGGGTCTTTATGAGGTTGCTCACCCTTCCGTTTCTTGTACCTTACATTATATCTATCAATGCTTTGCTTCCACACAAATTGCATGAATGCTTTTGATGTGATGAACTTGTCATCAACCAAGAAATCTTCACTGGCTCGCTTGATCTCAGGGTCCCATTCTTGGTCTTTGAATTCATTAGTGGTGATATTCATTTCAACAGCTAAGGGCTCTTCTGGCATTCCTTCCTCTACTTCATCATAGGTGTAGAAAATCTCCCCTAGACTGCCTAATTGCAATAATTGCTCAGCTACCGCCTGTTCATCTCCTATATGGATAGGTGATTGTGATGGGGAATACACAGGTTCTTTAGGTTGTATCTCTTTTCCCACTCTTTGTTTCTTTGGGCTACTAGGGATGTCAATGACATCGTGTATCTTCCTTTTACATTTAGAGGTAGAGGGCTCACCTGAAGCAGGCATAAGTACACTATAATTAGACTTCTTATGTAGCATATAATTACCCAGAGGGATCGGCCTAGCAGATATAGACCTATTCAAGATCAACCTTGCTTTCTCAGGGTTATTCTTGATTACAACCTCCATTTTTTCTTTTAGTGTTTGCATCACCTCCTCAAAACTAAGAATTAAAAACTTCATCTTCTTTGCAAAGGGGTGAAAGCTTGACAAAGGGTCATAGCTTATGTCAAGTTGATGCACCAAGTCTAAGGCCTTCTTATAGGCTATCCACTTTTCCTTTCTCAGCTCTTGTTCATCCAAATCAAATTCATTCCTGATAAGGTCCTCAGGGAACTAAAATTTATGGGGTTTGGCCTTGCATATAGCCCTCTTCCTAAACATACCATTGAAGAAATCTTCGGGGTCAGCACACTGAGAGACTGCAGTTGATAAATGATATGGCTGGAGGAAATCTCCAAAACATTTCCAACCTCCTTTGGTTATTACAAATTGGTGTGCCACGGTAATTGTAGGGAAAATTGTCCCTTTGCCTCTACCTGTCAACTCTGCCTCTTGTACAACACCAATTTTCTTGAGTATCTCTGCAATTCCCACTTTAAGAGGGACCTGATAAGGTAACAAAAATGGGGGTACCTGTGAAACCATATATTCTCAAAACTGTTGAAATAGGGTATAGGTAGATATCACCCCAATTGTGGACAATTTTTATGTCCTCTGCAAACTCTTGTGGCCTAATGAATTCCAAAAGCACCTTAGGGACTCTTGGGTTTTCCATACAGATAAGGGTCCTGATTTTTGATGCAAAATATTTATCAAACCTTAGGAAGCTTGCATCCTCTCTGTCCCATGATAGAACAGTGCTCTATAATTGCACTGGCATCTTTTCCCCATCCTTTTCTTTTACAAGGTCCATCCCACTTGCAAAATAGTCACCACCCTTGAATAAAAACAAATGCATAAGAAGGGAGTACCACCCAAAGGGCCTATCTACTTTCCCATTCCTGATCCCTATCAATCAATTATGGATAGCATCAGTTATAAAAGAAACGTAATCAAAAGTTATTGCCACAGAAGGATTCAAAATCTGAGCAACCATCAACATGTAATGAGTGGGCATACTCGCTTTAGCATCTTCCCCTAGGATTTGGCAGAGTGACAAGTATAATCCTTTAGCCCTAAGGGTAAACAAATTTAGAGAGAAGGGCTCTTCAGTATTAGGTCCCACAACAGTTAACCTGCCTATCTTCAAAAAGAATTCTTTGAGAGGCCCATTTCTTAGGTGATTTCTTTGCACGTTATACACCTGAGCTAATGATTTAAAATCAATATGCTCCAGAAGATTAGTGTATTCACTCAACCCAAAGGCATTCCTAAATTCTTCATTATTAATTTCAATGAGGGTCTTCCCACTGATATCCTTTACACTTCTTGAAGTTGGGTCGTAGATATGTGCAATCTGAGTCCGAAGTTCTGCGTCAAAGAAAACCCCTGGAACCACCACCTTTCCAACATCTAATTCCCATATACTATTCTGAGGGGCTGGAGAATTTCTCATACTAAACCCAACCTTGAATAATCCTAACCTAGACATCCCTACTTGAGGGTCTCTTAACCAGTTCCGTTTATCATATAAACCCTCTCCGATTTTCAAGCGAGAAGCTCTTGGCACCAACTCTTTCATTTTGGAAGCCACATTAGTTGACAACGTTAATTGTTCAAGGAAATCATCACAAATTGCCCTCTCATGATAATTGACTTTTCCTGAGAATTCCCTTTTAGGTGCCATCTCTTTTAGAAACTTAAGCAAGTGATTCAACAATTTCTTTCAATTGTTCTATGACAAATTAAAATCTCAGTAAAACATACACAATTAAAAGAAAGATGGATGAACAAGAGTATAGAGAAACCTACTTGTACTCGAAGGAATTAACTTTGCAATTGAAGAAGTCTACTCTGCAACTATTTCTTTGCAAGTGCTCTTCAGAATGATATCTTATTTCAATTGATACGAGATCATATATGGTGGCTGGGCTCTTAATTCCGACATTGATTCAGAATTGAATTCATGAAAGAATTCAAAGTTTTCGCTCCAATGGGTCGCAATGCCCATGCATTTTTTCCTTTTCGCTATTTCGCAGAAATTAATTTCTTGGCAACTCTACTTCGCGAAATAACGTGAGTCATCCGATCAGATGAGAATTGATCGGTCTTTACACTAGCTTAATACTTCTACCTTTATCATTGAGCCTTATTTCGTTTCGCCATTTCGCGAGTGTTATTTAGTGAGCACTTTACCTTCACAAAACTATGCCGAGTGTTGGATGGGACCTGAACTGCACGGCCTTTAACCTTTACCTGGACAGTTAACCTTTTCACTAACTGCGCCTTCACCTAACAGCTAACGGGTTTTCGCTATTTCGCACAACTTAAATTGCATTCAACTTTAGGCTGTGAAACAATGCTAACCATCAGATCAAATCACACTTGATTGTCCTTTAAGTGAAGACTCTTATGCTGACTTGCTTACTTCGCTCCTCCTTTGGTTACCAGATACCACCTGGCACCCAACCATTGGCCCTAGGGAACTTACTAAGTTTAAAATCTGAGTTAGCCACATATTGTACCCCACTTTAAAACTGCTAGTTCCACTTGGCACCTTCAATCTTTGTGGAAGACATGTGCTCATATACACGTCATCATTTAGCCCGACATCGAATTGAATCTCCTTTACTTTCGCCATTTCACTGAGCATATCCTTTAGGCATCTTACAAGCACGAAATAGCCCCAGCTGTTAGATCAAACCATACTTGATCACCCTTTACACTTCATGCTCACTTTGCCTTTAAGAATGAAAAACCTTTTTGCCATTTCGCGGGGGTTAACACGTGAGCACTTCACCTTCGTGAAACAACGCAGGCCGTCTGATCAAATGAGAATTGATTGGTCTTTATACTCTAAACGTTTACCTGCAAATGTGGGCCCTCTGACTCGACTTTGCACACCCAGCATCCAGTCATCTTTCAAACTAATATGTCAATCTTTGATTTGTCAAGAGGAAATATCGAGTTCCTCTCTATTTTCACCACCTGTATCTGTTAGAATGCCTTTATCTCACAGTATCTCTCTTCTCTGGGACCCACCTTCTTTGAAACTATCGGACCCACTTCACTGACTATTGCACTTTCTGGCACATGCCATCAGCTTACTCGCCCTCAAGACTAGCCAGAACACCCAATTGGAATGCCACATCATTTTGCCGTTTCGCGGGTCTTAAATCACGAACCATTTCGTCTTGTGAAATAGCGCAAACCGTTTGATCAAATGAGAATTGATCGGTCGTTACACTAATAGCCTTGGCTCCGCACTGGGTCCCATCTCTTTTTTGACTACGTGCTACCACATGGCACTCGACCACTGGCTTTGAAAGGCTTTTTGCATTTAACTCAATGCCGGCTGCGTGTCTTTCTTTTATACCGCCGGTTCCACCTTGGCGGGCCCACGACTTCTCTTTAAGACCACATGTTCATGGACACATTACCATCTATCATGACACATGGACGGTTCTTGTTTACTTTCACTATTTCATAGGGTATAAAGCATGAGCATCTTATCCTTACGAAATAGTGCAAGTCGTCAGATCATTTTCTAGTTGCTTGGTACTTAACCATCTGAATAGACTCCGTGAGGGGTGGGCCCTCTGACTCAACTTTGAACACCTGGCGTCCAATCACCTCTAGAGCTGACATGTTGTTTTTTTCATTTGCTGAGAGAAAGCACTGGGCTCTGATCAATTCTTGACACCTGTATCTGCCAGGTCACATCCCCTCCTGTGATCTGACTCACCTCTGGGACCCGCCTTTTAACCTTTAATCCCGACTTGCTGATTGTTGTAGGTAGCGCCGCGTGCTGCCATTTTACTCTCCTTCTTACCCAGCTAGACCGCCTAGGTGGCATACCATGTTAGTTTCACAACTTTGCTGGTTTTAAACCACGTGCAACTTCGCTTAGCGAAATAGCGAAAACCGTAGATTGATTTGCGAGATGCACACTACTTACCGGGCCCAACAACTTTAGGAGGGATACTCATAAAGCATAAATTTTTGCGATTAATTCACATGACCGCCTAGGTAGAAAAACAAGGGGGGACACTTCCTATGATCCCATGACCCATTACTTAAGTGGATAAAGTAATGATAGAAAAGAAACCAGAGGGTTTTATCATATATTAGGTAATTTAAAATCAAAAACCCTAAACCCTTAAGACCTGAAACAGAGCTGAAGCAATTAAAAAATGCGCCTTACTCAAGATTTCAAAAAAAATCATAGCCAATTATGGGAAAAGAAAAACCCATTTTAAATCAGTGATAACAACACGATCAAGCGATGCCTTGACCGGCCATGTCTTTTGGACATGGCCGATCAAGACATCACTTGATCGTCCCCCCTCACGATAATAAATGTTTGAATGAGAGACTTCATTTATCTCTCATTCAATCATTTATCTTACCGAGGCTATCATGCATTAATATTTCTGCTTCCAAACATTGATATGATAGTAGATACTACTACTAGTCATGCTTTGTTATCTTTTATGGATGGTTTCTTTGGATATAATCAAATATTCATTAATAGTCAAGATTAATTTAAAATTGATTTCACTACTCCATGGGGTACATTTTGTTGGGTTATGATGCCTTTTGGGTTGAAAAACATTGGCTCTACCTATCAATAGGCTATGACTCTCATCTTTCATGATTATATGCAAAAAATCTTGGAAGACTATGTTGATGACATTTTAGCTAAGTCTATACTTTTTCAAGATCATGTTAAGATCCTTCGTCAAGTCTTCAAAAGAATTTGTAAATACAACATGCACTTGAACCCTTGAAAGTGTGTTTTTGGCATGGATAGTGGAAAATTATTAGGGTTCATAGTCTCACACCATTGTATTGAGGTGGATACAAAGAAAATAGATGCCATAATCAACATGAGATCCTCTAGAAATATTTCCCAATTGAGAAGTTTGTAAGGAAAAATACAAGCTATTCATAGGTTTGTGTCACAACTTGTAGATCAAAGTTTCCCTTTCACTCAATTGCTTAAGAAAAATATCAATTTCCAATGGAATGAGGATTGTTAGCAAGCCTTTGAAGATTTAAAATCCTATCTGGCTAATCCTTCTATCTTACAACCTGCCTATTCCTACTAAGCCTTTTTTTCTATACACAACCGCTTCTTCTCATGCTTTTGCAACTTTATTGGCACAACATAATAGTGACAATAAAGAATGCCCGGTTTATTATATAAGCCACACTTTACTCAATTATTAGGTCCGATATACTGCGATAGAAAGGTAATTCCTTGCTCTTATCTTTGCGATTCAAGATTTGAGATATTACCTTTTGAATTTTGAGGTTCATGTTATCATCAAATTTGATCCTTTAAGACATCTCTTTTCTAAAATAGATCTTTTAGGTTGCCTGGTAAAATGGGTTATGATGACTAAATTTGACCTTAAATTTGTCTCTCAAAAGAAAATTAAAGGGCAAGCATTGACCAATCATTTAGTAGATGTGCCTTCACCTCTTACATTACCTAATCAAGAATCTTTTCCTAATTAATTTGTTCTTTCTATTGATGTTGACAAGACCTAGAGGTTATACTTTGATGGATCTAGGGGTCGTACAAGCTCGGGGTAGGTGTTGTTCTAATATCTCCTATTGGAAAACCTATTCCCCTATCTTACCATCTCAACTTCCTATGTACCAACAACATTATTGAGTATGAAGCCCTTGTAGCTGGTCTTAAAGCGGCTTTAGCCTTGAATGTTAAATATATACACATCTATGGTGACTCAATTAATCATTAGATAGGTTGGCGGGGTATATCAAGCTGAGCAAGATAAATTATCACAATATCAAGATTTGGCCATATCCTTATTGAAAAAGTTCACCTCTTACAACATGGAGCCTATCCCTCGAAAGGATAATCCACATGCTAATGCAATGACATGTGTCACTTTTCTTCTATCCCTAGAGGCCCCTATGGTAGACCTTAACTTTTTCAATCATAAACTTTCTTCTCCAGCTATTATTGATAATTCTAGCAATGTGGCTTATTGTTATGCTATAGATTTTGATGAATGGTATTCACATATCTTGAGATATTTGACTGATGGCACATTCCCAGATTCTACAAGTAAAAATGCTAGAGCTAGGATTTGTAAGTTAGCCGCAAGATACATAATCCTTTCTAATTTTCTTTATAGAAGGGGTTATAATGGTCTTCTCCTCCAGTGTCTTAACAAAACTGAGATCCTAATTGATCTTGAGGAAATAACATTCAAGTGCTTGTGGGGGGCATTTTGGGGGAGAATATTTAGTTCAAAGGTTGCTCTGAATGGGATACTATTGGAAAACCATGCAAAATGACTCTATTGTGTTTGTTAAGAAGTGTTAGAAACATAATAACTTGATCCATACTCCTGTATAAGAACTTAGGTCACAAGTAGCTTCTTGGCCTTTTTCCATTTTGAGTTTGGATCTCATTGGTAAAATTTCCCTTCCTTCATCCCAAGGATATACTTTCATCATAACTACAACAAATTATTTTACAAAGTGGGTAGAAGCAGTTCCTCTTCGATCCACTATCACTGAAGTAATATGTCATTTTCTCCAAAACAACATCATTTCTCAATTTGGTATACCTTCCACTTTGATCTCTGATAATGGGGCTTCATTGAAGAACACAAATGTAAAGAAATTCCTCTAGAATTATCACATTCAATACCTCTTTTCAACACATTATAATCCTCAATCTAATGGTCAAGTTGAATCCTCTAATAGGATTATTGAGCAAATCCTTTTTAAGATTGTAAATAAGCATGGTAAGGATTGGTATACTCAGTTGACCTACACCATTTGGGCCTATTGAAGAAGTGTTCATATAGCCATGGGTACTACTCCTTACAATCTTGTTTATGGCATTAATGCTATTATGCCTTTAGAGTTAGAGATTCCCTAACTGAGAATTTCCCTGAAGAGGATAATCGACAATGGTTCTTATCAAGAACAATGCCTTCAACAACTTGAAATTCTTGATGAACAATGCATAAAATCTCTTGAGCATATTCAAGCATATCATAAGTCCCTACAATGAAGCTATAATGACAAGGTTATTCAACATTCCTTCTCCATGGGTGATTTAGTGCTCTATGAGAAGTAGTGTAACATGAATGCCTTACCTAAGAAAAGAGAAAAAATTAGCCTTGGCTTGGACCATACATCATCACTGAGGTCTATGGGTTGGGTGCTTACAAAACAATAGATATGGAAGGTATGCCTCTTAGGGAACCCATAAATGCTATGCATCTTCATAGATATTATGATTAAATTTATTCCTTTTCTTTTTCTCTCTTTTATCTTAAAAATTTTATGGTTTGTTAGCATGTCTTCATTAAAGCATGTAGTATTGAATTATTGTTATTTTATCTATATTGCTTCATTCTTGACAAACATTTTTAAAGTTTTGATTGACTTGAATTCATTATGTAAATTTTTAGGAATTTACATTTTCTTATGCTAGCTTATCATGCAATTTTCTTTTTGTGTTTAGGTTAAGATACATCATGTTATGTTTAATTAAATCTTTAATTAGATCACATTAGTTATGTAGTTTTAACTTAAACACATTTCTATACATCATGAATTGTTGTATTTAATTAAATACTTAGATATTTAATTAGATCACACATGTATCAATATAATCATGGAGCACTGAGGAATCAATCACATAAAAATTAAATTAGATATACATGTACATTTCCAAATTTGTTACTTTTAATCAGAGAAATATACATTCATTGTTTGTGGCCTCTGATACATCATAACCATCTATGGATGGTGGCTACTCAAGCCCTTCAGTCCCTATTACGGTGCTCGCATGTGTGTATAGCAGTGGGAAGAGGATCATGAGTGACTCCTAGATGAGCTCCTTTGATCTTGGTCCATAACTATGCTCCGATACATGGCTGAATCCACCTAGGCCTCTAATAGCTCATGTCATAGCTGCTCCCTCTCCTCTCATCTGATCTCTAGCTCTATCTGCACTGAATCAAATAGATCCTCATGTTTTCTAGCACTCCTTTCGAGTCTATGCATGATCTATGAAGACAATAGAATATGTGAAACAATGATGATATCAGATAATGTCTGCTGGATAAGAGATCATCACTCCTATACACCGACTGTAGAAGAGAGAATAAGGATTAATTACACAAACATTATTATTCAAATTAAAGGATTAACTTAAATAATAAAGAGCCTTTACTTGGATATCCCTTTTGCTAGTGTGGATCATGTGCTACGACCATTTGAGGCTTAGAGCTGCTACCCTCTCCATGCTCATAGTGTCTCTATACCTCAAAATGTGGTATTATTAGAGATGATCGATACAAGATTGGGACAAGCCTCACTAGGTCTACCTCCTCTCCTTCAGTCTCCATTACTAGGGGATCTAGGGCTATGGTGTTATCTCCTGAGTGATGGGGAGGATCATCCTCTTCCTCTAACTCCTATCCTCTCTCATCATCCTTCTCATCCTCCTCCCCCTATCCTCCCTCTCCATCATCATCATCGTCATCATCATCATCATCATCATCATCATCATCATCATCATCATCATCATCATCATCATCATCATCATCATCATCATCATCATCATCATCATCATCATCATCATCATCATCATCATCATCATCATCATCATCATCATCATCATCATCATCATCGTCATTGTCATCATCATTGATGATGATGATGATGATGATCATCATCATCATCATTGTCGTCGTCATCATCATTGTCATCATCATCATCATTGTCATTGTCATCATTATCATCATCATCATCATCATCGTCGTCATCATCATCATCATCCTCATCCTCATTGTCATTGTCATCGTCATCATCATCACCATCGTCATCATCATCGTCATCGTCATCATCATCGTCATCATCATCATTGTCATCGTCATCATCGTCATCATCATCATCATCATCGTCCCCTATCTCTTGTTGCTCTCCCTCTTCCTCTTCCTCATCCCGGTGATCTTGTGCATCTATACCACTCAGATCCTCAGATACCTCATGGTCCTCACTAGTGGAATTAGCTTCTCTCATCCATGGACTAGGGTTACCCCTTGGATAGTCTAGAGGAAATATGGCTATGGGGTAAGTCCTGTCCCACCATGTGATGTAACTGCAATGGACTACTACATAATCATTAAATGGAACCTCAACATCTCTCTCCTCACTATTTGAATCTATCAGCTCTACATCATCAATGGTAGGCCTAAGAACTACTTCTGGTCTCATGACAACTCGAGAGTGTCTTATGTAGATTGAGATAGCCAAAGGAACACCCTTCTCTAGCCCAAATTGCTACCTAACTTAGTCGAAGTGGTATGGGACTACTATGTAACTATGGCAACTCTGTAGGAAGTGATTCCTCTACATAAGGTGAAACTGTCTGTGCTAGCCTAGCCAAGTGGCCATCCAATGATATTGCCTCCAAGCAATGTCGTTTGATCTCAATCTATCTATGACTACCCTCCAATACAAAAAGTCACCCCTTTGCCATGGTCTAGTAAATGAGTAAGCATAAGACCTAGGCACATCAATATCCATATCCCTTGGTAGTCATGCTGGTTTGATACATGTGATGTGCTCAAACATCTAGATCTGTAGAAGGGTTATCAAATTCCTCCCCTCACCATAAACATACTCTCCCATATCATGGTAGAGATGGGTTAGCATGAAAGTCCCCATGAGAATATCATCTAATACTCCTCTATTTCCTGGATAGCATATGTGAGGCCCCTGTGCATGTGACTACCTCATCCATCAAGGCATATGGCTAGCCTCGCTATGGCTATCATCAATCTCCTCACAAGTAGAATGGTGCCAGTGGGATGTAGTGACCAATGAATAAGTATCTGACCCCTCATCTCTACACGCATGGGTCTACCAATGCAATACATACAATCTCACCTCAATGCAGTCAATGTGAAATCTTTCTCATATCTCACTATTTGTCCTCTAACATGAAGTCTAAGTATGTGGTACACATCCTCTAGTGTGACCTTTATCTCTCCCATAGGAAGGACAAAAGTGAAAGTCAGGATCCCATCTCTCAATAAGTGCCATAAGCATCATTGGATGGAACTTAATGGATGACATATTGCAAATATACCACAAGCCTATTGCTTGAAGTAGCTATCTATCTTCCTGTGACAATCATGGAATCTAGCTCCATAGATTTTGATACATGTGTCTGACAGTGTGCTCTCACATATATGAAAATCTCTACAAAATGAACAATTAGAATTTAGTACTTTGTTTGCAAATCCAATTAATCAACTCAACATCTAAAGCATGATCCTATGACTTCCCTTGGTCACCTTGTGTAGAGACCAAGGCACCATGAAAGGACCAGGGTGCTCTGGGAGGACTAGGGTGCCCCAATGGGACCATGGCACCTTGGGAGGACTAAGGCGCCCAATAGGGACCATGGCACCCAACAAGTACCATGTCATACTAGTAGGACCATGGCACCTTGTTGGGGGCACATATGTAATCAGGGTATCTACCCACTCAAAAAGTAAAACTCAGTCAACTCTAACTCAACATAAAGTATGTAGGTCATTGAGTAGACTCACCTCATCAAGCAGGCAATCTGCGATCACAAACTACTGTAGAATCTCCATCTGTGTGGGCATCTCTGGTCGTCGTCAAGGAATTTTTATTTTTATGTGGCCTCCTCTCCTACACTATGAGACAAAAAGTGTGGAAGTGACAAATGAAAGTGTCATTTTTACCATTTAAAAAGTATATATTTTTCAAAACCCTAATTATGCTTTTTCTACTTAATCATTCATATCTTGAGCTAGGAAACTCTAATTTTTGCACCGTTGATTGCATTGGAATTGTGACTTAGTTCTCTCTCTTATGAAATGTTTCACAATGTGATTTGATCTTGTATCAAGCTTTGTTGTGATCATTTTCCATCACCTCTTTTCACAATTCGAAGTGGTAAACATGATACCTTGTTTCAACTCACTAATTATCAAGCAGAAATAGGGGGAACATATAGCTACCCTCGAGTTTCATCACTTCCTTAGTAAGCATTTAGGTGATTTTGTGATTTTATCTAACAATTTGGTTTTGTAGGGCATGGTTCCTAATAGTGTACTGCAGATACTGCCGGGGGCTTCGTTTGACACCTATGGATATATCCTTTTTCATGAAAAGTTTTCTTTTTTGTACTTTAGCTTGCATATGCATGTAGTGTCATATGACTGCTAGAGTGGGGGCTAAATGTAGCATTGCAAATTGTAAACCCTTAATTGGGTGGTATAATTCCACGCTTAGGCTAGCACCCACCTTAGTGTGTTTGCATCTTGCATTTTAATTTCCCTTTAAGCATTTAAGTAATTGATTTTGTTGGTGTAAATAATTATTCATCATGGATATTATTACACTATACTTAAGTTTACTTAGGAAATGCATTTCATAGTAGTTTGGGTATGATACACTTGGGTGTTTGTGCCACATTGGGATAGTGTGTGTAGGAGAATTTCCACCTTTTATGGTGTTGATCATGTTACTACTTTATCATATCCACTTATTGTGGAATGATAATTCCATCTTCGGTGGGTGATTCACCTCATGTGGAATATTTTATTGTTTCTCCTACCTACCATGTTGGCATTATACACTCTAAAGAGAACTGAAGGTGTTGTCATTGATGGAAACCTTGTAGAAACCTTCAGGAAACCTTGTGGAATTCATTTGGTAAACCACCACGAGGCACAAACACCGATACTAGCACCGACAAACACTTCATTGACAACGACAACAATGTATACCAACACCCCAGCTGATAGGAACAAACTTTTGATTATTATATTTAATTGTAAATATCTTTTGTAAAGACGACATGGAATATTGTAATAGACTCATATATGTATGAGATCTTGTAAATCATTTTGATATGGACATATATGGATATGGTAGAAATGATGAGCGAATATTAAGGAAGATTTTGTATAAGGTTTTTGGTTATATAATGAGCTTAAACCGGTATTGAACCTGACATAGAAGATGCTAAATTGTAGTAGTACATTATATTGGATTCTCATAATCCATTTTGTAAGTCAGTGAGACTTCCATTTTGTAAATTGAGCAATGAGCTCTAGGTAGTTGGCCTTCCTGCATGTGCAGGCACCACATTGTAAGTAATATCCATTCATTGGCCAGTGAGTGAATATTGTGGGTCACAAATCCCACCGAGTTTTTTCCCACACTGGGTTTCCTCATTAAACATCTTGTGTTATGGTGTGTTTTGTATGCTATCTTTATTATTCCTATTTACTCCATTAATTCTTATTTACCGGTACACTGTTTTGGAATGCAAAATACTTAATAAGGTCAAATATTCTTTTAACCGGTTAGATACCAATTCACCCCCCCTCTCAGTATCTTTGGGAGTTTCATTAATCCTAACAATTGGTATCAGAGCTTGGTCCTCTACTTTCAAAAGCCTAACAACTTGAGGAAGATTCTGATACCGGTACAAATGGAGAGCTTAAGAAAACAATTAGAAGGAGCTCTTGTGGACTATGAAGCAGAGAAGTTGAAGAATATCAAACTTGAAGATGATCTGAGGACTGCACAAGAATTCATTCAAGGACTTCAGAAGAATCTTTCTATTGCTAGAAATAAAAGAAAAGAACTTTATGAGAAGATGCAAAGTGATGATGATTAAAAAAAAACTCTTAATGATCTTGTGAACAAATTGAGGCAAGAAAACAGTACTATGAGGAATGAAATACAAGACATGACTATGACATTTTGTAAAGACATTGAGGACAGAAAGAAGAATGAAGATGACTTGACTAGGAGACTCAATGATGCTGGAAATAAAAATATAAGACTTAGTTATGAAAATGATATGTTGAAGACAGATCTGATTCACATGCAACATGATAAAACTGAACTTATGGGACAGATGGGAATTCTAGAAAATGAGTTGGCTACTGAAAATTAACATAAAGAAATATTCAAGAAAAGTTCTGAAGAACTTGATGATATGCTGAAAAGTTAGAGACCTAATGGAGATACTAATGGACTTGGATTTGAAGTTGGAGAAAGTTCCGGTACTGCAAACAATCATGATCACAGTAAACCGATAAGACAACCTAATGCTTACAAATTTAATGGGAAATGCTTTAACTGTAACAAGTATGGTCATAAAGCAAATTAGTGTAGATCTAGAAACAATCAAAACATTAATGCACCCACTGGTCAATGTTCCAAATGCAACAAAATTGGTCATAATTCAGAAAATTGTAGAATGAATGTGAGATGTTATGTTTGTGAAAGATTTGGGCACTTATCTAATCAATACATAACACAAACTGGCATAGGATATGGAAAGGCTATTCAGAAGAACAGTGTGACTTGTTATGCTTGTAACAAGATTGGACATATTGCAAAATTTTGTAGAAGTAATACTTCACTAACAAATAATAAAGGACCCAGTTTGAAAGGAAAAGAGAAGGTAGATGAGGTAAAGCAAGAATTTTCAAAACAGTGGATTAGAAAGAGAGATTAGAATGTTGATGAGACTATTCCTTCACCGGTAGAACAAAGTATTACTCCACCGGCAAGAGACTCTTCATCCAACTGAAAAGTAACCTTTTGGGGGTATTGCAACAAGTTGAATATCATGCATTTTACCCTTGGTTGATGGTGAGAAGATGGATTTCTTCTTTACCGACATATGTGTTAAGTTTCACTTAACCGACGAGCATTTAATGCGGTTATTGAAAGAAAAGACATTATAAATCATTGTTTTCCCCTCTTTTTCAATTCACCAAGCATTCAAACTTTCAGAAAGCACAAAATTTGAGTGAAGGCATCCAAGGAAAAGAAGTGAAGCAATTTATTTCAAGCACTCAAACCTTTATTAGGCAGCTTAAGGTATTTTCCGATGGCTTCCTCCTCTGCTTCGGAATTTATTGCAAACCCTACTGTTGTGGAAGTTGTGAAATGCCCTAGGACAGTTTTTAAGATCATTCCCAAAATAGCTAAGTAAGATGACTCCAGAGGTACTTTTTCAAAAATTCCTAAACGTGTTGCTTATGCTAAAGACCCTAGAATTTATACTCACTGCAATATTGAGGAATTAGGTTTAGAGGAAGTGTTAAAAATGTTTAAAACTATTATCTGTGATGAAAATGACAATGTAAAACCTAAGCAAAAAATAATTGAGACCTTAGGTTTTGTGGAAATATTGGACATCCCTTAATTTCCTAAGGAGGTAGTGAGAATTTCCCTTAGCAGGGTACATGGAGAATTTCTTTGGCTAGATTCAGTTTGTAAAATCACCAAGGAAGCAATTAGGGCAATGACAGGTTTACCCTCCACCGGTAGTAGGCCAGATAAGACTAAGAAGGTACCTAATATCACAGTCATGACCTTAACTAGAGCAACATATGATGGTAGATCCCTGAGAGTAAATGACATCAAGGATGTAAATGCCAGATTCATAAGCATGATCCTAGGTTATAAGACTACACATGCAAACAAACTTAATTCAGTTTCTAGTCTTTGCATTAAAAGTGCTTATGATATGGTGAATAATGATGCAAAAATAGATGTATGTGAGTGGCTAAAGGATGAACTGATAGACAACCTGAAAAAGATAAAAGGTGATAAGAAATGAACATTTCATTTTGGCAATCTTTTGGTATGTCTTATGTTGTACTTCACAAAAGAAGTTCTCGGTATTGGAAAGAAAGATTTTGGATATGATATACCGGTAGGAAAACAATTACTAGAAACCTTCACTGACATGAATACTGATAAGGAAAACAAAATAACTGAGTATTTCAAAACCTTCCAAGCAAAAATGAAAACCAGAGAGAGACTACCACAAGGTATAGTAGACAAATATAACAAGGAGATATGTTTTGTGATTAAAAAGGATGAAATATGGATGGAAGCAGTTCTTCCTAGAACTGTATGGGTAAGTGAAATGGGGTATGAGGTAGATATAAATATTATTGAAATTAATGTTAAAGCCTTGTTAGAAGCACCTAGAGAACCAAAAGAAAAGGTCTTTGGTAATGCAGAAACAATAGAGAGCGGTGTACAAACATTTAAACAAAGAAAGAAAAGAGAAAAGTACATAAGGAGTGCAACAAAACAAGTGAAAGAAATCAAAGAAAACATAATGAACATCATTGGAATAAAGGAAAGTGACCTGAAAGGATTACAACCAGAGGCACATATCTCACCGGTTGGTACATCATCTGACAGTGAGATACCTGCTGAGTTTAAGAGAGTTCATAGGAAGAGAAAACCCTCACCGGTACCCTCTCCTTCACCAAAGAAAACAAGGAAGAAGCAATAGGTAGTAAGATCACTGACAAAGAAGTTGACACCAAAGAAGAAACAAAAATAGGTTATACCACCTTTGGATAACTTATTGAGTGAAATCACTGATGACGACAACTTAGCTAATGTGAGAAAACTATATAATACATTCATTGATTCTGAGAAGGAAAGTATTGAGAACAACATAATTCTACATCTAGACATTTACAAGAAAGTGTTAATAGAAGTTGTAGATGATTTGGCAAATGAATTGTATAGGAGGTTAGATGCAAAAAGGATTTCAGTTATGGAGCTAGATAAGAAACTTAAAATTCAAAAACTTCTAGCGGTACATCCGGTTGACTCTAAAGAGGAGATTAATGAACTAATTAGTGAAGCTAATAGATCAGTTTTTGCTAGTGGACACCGACATGTAAGCCTAATGGCAGGAAGAGTCAATGAAATTGCAGAGGAAACAATAGATAAATGGGATATTTTTTGTAGAGAAGAAAAAATAGGAAGAATTGAATAGACCCAAGAAAACTTCCAAAGTTTATCAGAAGGATAGGGACAAAGGAAAAGGTAAAATTGGTGGAATACCAAACATAAAAGTAACTAACAATCTACCACCACCCCTGGTTACTACACCAATAAATACTGAAGATATACCAGATACTGAAAATATAGACACAACACATGAGGACACTAACCCTGAGTCAGAAATTTTATTCACAATGAACATTGATACTTAGGAAGTGAACATTCTAGTGGACAAGGATAGCACCGAGGTGAAAAATGATATTGCTAACATTGAAAACATTGAGCAACTGGCAGAAAATATTGAGGTTGGAATACAAATAGAGAAAGCAGAACAAATAGAGCATTTAGTGGAACCTTTGGACAGTGGAATGAATAGTGGAAGTATTGATGCTAGCACTAAGAAACCTACAGAGATAGTGATAGAGATACCGACAGTAGATAATATAGAAAAACCAACAGAGAAACTGACAGATACACAGGTACACATTAAGACAGTACAACCGGTAATCATTGAGAAACCAAAACCATTGCTAGTTCAAATGCAAACTCAGACTGATCCACCAGAGGTTGATTCAAGCAAATTGGTTGCTAGTACTGCAAGCACTAAGATATTAAAGGTAGCTGGTCAGACATTTGGTACTTCACTGAGTGAATTTAGACCTACAAATGTGACAGAGGTACTTTTGGACTCAATAAAGAAGATAACTGACTGTAATGCATTGACCTACAAGGAAATTGATGACACTATACCTATTCTTAATATGATTGCACCAAAATGCAATTTAGATCATGCAAAGGATTCTTTAAGTCAGTTAGACACATTGTCTAAATATATTGCTAGAAATGTATTAACAATTGATCAAATAAATGAGGAAACATTCAAAGAGAAAATGGAAAAATAATTTTTTTTTGAGGAAACAATAAAGAAGTGCACGAAACATATTAACACACTTTTACTAACACTGAATAAAATAATTTTGGAGTATAAGGAACTATATAGGGACACATGCAAGCCACATCTGTTGACAATGGACATTGAAAAGGAAATAAGTAGAGTACAAAAAGAGATAGATAATATAGCTGATAATATCATTGGTTCATCTGAACCTATATCAGTTATTGAGCAAGAGATAGTAGGATGTGAAGAAAATTTGGAGAAGTTAGAGAAAGAAAAAGAAAGGATCAAGGCAAATGCCAGAGAGCTTAAGTACAAACTCAGTCCTAAATTAGACAACCTTATCTCTCTGAGGCATTAGTTCAAGGGCAAAAGTCATTAGAGAAGCATATGCATCATCTCACTAGTACAATCCAAAGAACCGAGGCATCCATGACTGATAGTAAAAACTTCATACAGAGCTTAAACCTGGATTTGGTTGACATATTTCAGATTGTAACCAACTGGTTACAAACTTCAAAGTGAAAATTTTGCACTCATTTGACAATTTTTAACAACCTTTGTCATTGATGTCAAAGGGGTAGTAGTGGACAGAGAAAAATGGCTAATCAGAGGAGATCATCTACTCAGGGGGAGCACACATTTTTGGTAAATTTTTGGACTTCACTTTTTGGAACAACTTTTGGATTTTTCTCATGAGTGTTGCCATCAATGCCAAAGGGGGAGATTGTTGGCATTATACACTCTAATGTGAACTGTAGGTGTTGTCATTGATGACAACCTTGTAGAAACCTTCAGGCAATCTTATGGCATTCATCTGGTAAACCATCAGTAGGAACAGGTACCGACATCGGCAGTGACAATGACAATGACAACAATGTATACCGATACCCCAACTGACAGGAACAAACTTTTGTTTATTATATTTAATTGTAAATATCTTTTGTAAAGCTGACATGGCATATTGTAATAGACTCATATATGTATGAGATCTTGTAATCATTTTTATATGGACATAAATGGATATGGTAGAAATGATGAGCGAATATTAAGGAAGATTTTGTATAAGGTTTTTGGTTATAGTATGAGCTTAAACCGATACTGAACCTGACATAGCAGATGCTGAATTGTAGTAGTACATTATATTGGATTCTCATAATCCATTTTGTAAGTTAGTGAGACTTCCATTTTGTAAATTGAGCAGTGAGCTCTAGGTAGTTGGCCTTCCTGCATGTGTAGGCACCACATTGTAAGTAATATCCATTCATTGGCTAGTGAGTGAATATTGTGGGTCACAAATCCCACCGAGGTTTTTCCCACACCAAGTTTCCTCATTAAACATCTTGTGTTATGGTGTGTTTTCTATGTTGTCTTTATTGTTCCTATTTACATGAATTAATTTTTATTTACCGGTACACTATTTTGGAATGCAAAATACTTAATATGGTCAAATTTTTAGTTAATCGGTTAGATCCTGATTCACCCCCCCCTCTTAGTATCTTTGGGACTGTCACTAATCCTAACATACCACACCTATTTCCTACCTACCCTTGTTTCTTATTGAGCCACATGTCATGTTTGTGTGCTCATATATCCATACAGCCTTGCCTATATAAGCGAGCTCATCTATATTGTATGTAACATCTTTTTTTTTATCTATTGATGAGAATACAGTTTATTCTTGTCCTATATTTTGTCTCTATTTGTACATTTCATTGAGCTCTTGATCTTGGCAAAATATCACATGGTATCAGAGCCAATAGAGCGTCATTGATTCATCTTTGAGAGATATTATTGCTACATCAAGAGGCAGATCTAAGGAGCAACATCTTTTGGAGGCGTCCTAGACCAGATCCGACCTCACCATTGCATTCGGGTGGCCATTTCCGAAAATTTTGAGTATTTGGCCTTATTTGGTGAAAGTCAAATTTCGGGCTTGGAGAAATTTTTTTGCCCAATTTGGGTGGTACAGTACGGATTTCAAATTTTTTTAATTTTTTTAAATTTTTAAATTTTTTTTTTTTTTGCGGTCTGCAGAGCCCCTCGGTGATCTCTGTGCTCAGCAGGCTCGCATTTGCGTGTACCCTTGATGTCTTCTCCTGCACCAGCCCCACATAGACCCGTACACTGCTGCATCTCCCACTGGTTGCTCCCTATCCCCTGTCGTCGTGGTCTTCTGGCCTCCTACCAACCATGCTGACCACCATGTAACCACCTCTGCCATGCCTGCCATCTATCACCGTGTACTTCCTCTCTCACGTCATGGTCTCCCAGACTCCACTGCCATGGCCATCGACACCATCCCCTCCACCATCGACACCGACCTCACTGGCCACCAGCTTCGGCCTTGACCCCCCTCCATCGACGACCAGATCTCCTACTGGCAACCTTCTTCTTGATGGCTCTCTACTCGACCTCATGTGGACCACTGACTCTCCTGCCGATGATCTCTTGCTGGCGGCCCTCCTCACAATCGACACCCATAGACCTCCCAGCACTTTCCTGCCGGACACCACCTCTTGGCGGTGAGTCAACGGACCTCGAGCCATGTGTTTTCCATGTCAGTAGTGCCACATCACCTTTGCCATGTCAGCAATGGCACATCACCTACACCACATCAGCAGTGCCAAGTCATCCGTTTGCACGGTACAAATGCCATGTAGGTGAGGAGGTGAAGTTTTTGCGATGACTAGATGGTTATCAAATTAAGACTCACAGTTTGTTGACATCATCAATTCTTTGAAATTTTTTGTAGGCCCCCTCCATTGAGCTTTTTGATTTTGCAGTTCAACTTTAAATGGCCACATCTTGCTCATTTTTGCTCCTTTTTTGGTGCTTTTTTAAAAAATGGGCTAGAATTTCATGCAATTTCATGTGGTGGCATTATTTTATGATTTTGATGGACAGAGTTTTCAGAAATTGTAGTTTTTGGTGACTGTACCTATCCAATCCTCATTTCTACAACTTCCATGATTCTGTTTGGGCTCACATGAACTCCTTTTCAGGTGCCTTTTTTTTTGAAAGTGCATAATTTTTTGTATAATCATAATATGCTATTAGTTTGCAGCAATTTTGGGTATAAATTATACTTTTAGCATATGGTCTTTTTTTTCCAATTTGGCACTTGAATTGCATAGATCTATCTTGCTGGTCTTTTGCTTTGTAGTTCTCAACCTATTGGGGTGGTTGTAAAAAGAAATTAGAAGTCCACATTTCCATTGTTTGCAAGTGGCCTATTGTACATGCACTACATATAAAGTGCCAAAATCATCATTTTTTGGGGGGTACTTTGATTGATTAAATTTTGGGGGGTGTCTCTTGTGCTTTTTTGCTCTTGTGTTCCTTGATTTTTGGTGCTATGGGTTCTTCTAAGTTTCCTCTCTTAACTCCTCATAATTATGCTACTTCAAAAATTGATGCATGGAGTAAACTTATGGAAAAATGACTAACTCATTATATTGATGGAACTATTGTTGCTCCCGTTGGTCACTTGGATTGGCTCACTAAAAATATCATGGAAATTGGTAACTTAAGAAAGTATATATCAAAGGATCTCATTTTTGATATTGAGAAATGTACTCTAATGAAGGATCCTTGGCAAAAGTTTCAAGACTTGTATGGTCAAGTTGATGAGATTAGGGGATATCAGATTGTTAGTGATCTCACCATGTTAGATCCCAAGAACTTTTATATTATACAAGATTATGTCACTAAGTAAAAAGAGTTGAGGTTACAACTCAAGGATTGTGGCATTGATAAGAAGGATACTCAATTGATCTTCAATTTGATGGGCAAGCTTCCACAAGAATATGCAACATTTGTTTCTAGTTTTCGAACCCATAGGATGACAATGGGTTCAAGCTATACAATGCCTACATTTGATGCTTTCAATTAAATGTTGATGATGGAAAAAACTAAGTTGATAAGCATGGACATTCTTAAGACTTCTAAATCTCAAGCATTAGTGGCAAATCAAGGGAACAAAGAAAACCAAGGAAAGGACAACTTTAACAAGAAGAAATGGCAATCAAAGCCTAAGGACAAAGATTCATCCTCTTCCAAGAGGGACAATTCACCAAAGAGGGAGAGAACTACTTGTGCCTATTGTAAAAAGTTTGGTCATGAGGAGCATTGTTTCCATTTTAAGAAGATTGATGAGCTCACTTAGATGCTGAAAAAGCATAACATTGATTTGCCTAATGTCTACAAGAAGGATGATTCATCAACTTCCACTTCCACGCAATCAAAAGGGAAAGGGAAAACATTCATGGCTTCTACAAGTGGGAAGACTCACTCTTTTGGGACAAGAAAAGGAAAAGCTCTTTGTGCTACTACTAGTCATGATTCAGGGAGATGGCTTCTAGATTCAGGGGCTTCTCATCATATGGTATCTTCGCAGTCTATGTTCTCTTCATTTGAGCCTTACACCATGTCGTAGATTTTGATGGGAAATCATACATACATGGATTTGATTGGGAAAGGATCTATTGGCATTGGGGATAACTCCTTCAATGATGTGTTGTGTGTGCCTCATTTGACAAACAATCTCCTTTCCATCTATCAAATCACACATGGCGCAACTAAGAGAATTTTGGAGTTCACACCTGAGTCAATTTTCATTATAGACTTGGAGACTAGAGCTATCATTGCAACTGGGTTGGTTGATCATGCATCTCAGTTATACTCCTTTTTCATATTTTGTTGATGATGATGATTCTACACATGATGATCACACTTCTTATGATGATTCAGATTTTGAGGAGAATTTTGGGTACTTGAACTTTGGGATTCTCACATGTGACCCCATTCTTGAGCCTTGTATTTCATCTCCTCCTATTGATATCAGATCACCTATTGCACCTGGTGATGCAGATAGTGCGATAGTTTTGCCTTCATGTGATTCAGTGCAACAGGGTATTCATTATCTTCTAGCTTCAGTTTCATGGGATGAGTACTTGACAAACATTGCAAGTTTGTTTGTAGAATCCTACATTTCAGATTTGGGAGACACCATTGATGATATTCATATTCTCTTTGATGAAGATGATCCTTCTTTGATTGTTGCAAGGGAACACTTTGACTCTCTTGTTCATTCTCTACATGATCATTCTTTCAAGGTTGACACGATTGTGGATACTTATGTACAACAGTTGGAGGAGGTCTCTTTATATTTAGAGGAGACATGTGAGTCTTTGGGACTTGTTCAACTTTCATCTCCACTAGATCTTGGAGTGCCTTTTTTAGCAGTGTGGAGCAGTTCACCACATTTGGAGGGGGTCTCTTTCATCTTTGACATGGGGACACTTGAGCAGTTTTCAGAGACTTCGTTCATCATGATTTTTTTTCATACATCTTCCCTTCATGATTGGGGAGACTTCATGGATACACCTTTGGTTTTGTTTCTTCCTAAGGGGAGGAATGTTGTTTGACGTTCATGGAGAAGTATCTTCATACATCATCGAGCTTCTATCATTGGCATAGATTCCATATTGAGGGGGGGATTCCTAGCTTCTCTTCTTCTCTCATATGGGGGACTTTTTCCTCACATGGGGTTTTGTTCCTCACATGGGGTTTTATTCCTCACATGGGGTTTTGTTCCTCACATGGGGTTTTATTCCTCACATGGGGTTTTGTTCCTCACATGCTTCTATGAGATTTCTTTTGTATAGCTTTCATCTCCCTTTTGAGGGAGGGTTTTTCACATTGGGATTTTCTCTCTTTCTCCGCTTTGTGAGAGATTTCATTGCATTGGTTTGCATGCATTTTCATTTGTACATGGGTACCTAATATGGCCTAGTATCCTAGACCCATCTTGCATTGCTTAGTTGCATTGTAGACTTAAGTGCGTTCCCCTAAGCCGCACTTAAGGGGGGGTGTTGGTGTAAATAATTATTCATCATGGATATTATTACACTATACTTAAGTTTACTTAGGAAATGCATTTCATAGTAGTTTGGGTATGAGACACTTGGGTGTTTGTGCCACATTGGGATAGTGTGTGTAAGAGAAATTACACCTTTTATGGTGTTGATCTTGTTACTACTTTATCATATGCACTTATTATGGAGTGATAACTCCACCTTTGGTGGGTGATCCACCTCATGTGGAATATTTTATTGTTTCTCCTACCTACCACACCTATTTCCTACCTACCCTTGTTTCTTATTGAGCCACATCTCATGTTTGTGTGCTCACATATTCATATAGCCTTGCCTATATAAGCAGGCTCATCTACATTGTATGTAACATCTTTTTTTTTATCTATTGATGAGAATACAATTTATTCTTGTCCTATATTTTGTCTCTATTTGTACATTTCATTGAGCTCTTGATCTTGGCAAAATCTCACAGATTTAATTAAATCTAAAGTCCTCTTTTATCATTCTACACATCATAAAATTAGGCCCTTAACCCTAAGTGTGCCCCTTTTTATTTTATTTTTCAATTAATTAATTCATAAAAAACCCTAATAATGTCCCATTTCGACCTTCAAGGCCCAATTTTTCTCATCTAAACAACTTGAATCATTGCATCCACCTGTAATTGACATTATAATCATGATACCTTGCTTCCCTAAAAAAATGGAAAAAAAGTTAGTTGGGCGGATGTGATTTACATTGGTCCCTACTTTTTCTCCCCAAATTTTGGGATCATGTTTTTGTTTTATTATAATGTTTAAATCCAAAGGATTATGAAATTATATTGATTCTAAGTTTGTCTATGATAAAAAAAAATGTTAGGGTTTCATACATAGAGCCTTATCTTTCCTCATTTGAAGGATCCATCTAGCAATTTGAAGGAGCCTCTTATGAAGTGAAAGTGTAGGTTTATGTGAAGTCTTGAATCAAAAAATCATGCATCCACCGATTCTTCATCAACCATTTCATCATTAATTGAAGCTTTGAAGATATTGAAGAATAATAGGAGATCACTTACTATTGATTGACTTGTACCTCTCCCTTATGGTTTTGTATGGTTTCAAGTTATTTTCATATCTTTGTATGCGTTTCATAACATTCATTTTCAGATTTACATTCATGCTTTAGATCCATTATTGCATTTGTGATTTGAAGTATTTATATTTATATTCACATTCATTTAGGGTTTGCTCTCCAAGCATAGGGAAGAACTCTATCTTTACTTTCTTGTTCATTTAGGATCTTGCACACATATTTTCAGTACATTATCGACTATTTGTGGAGGTGGAAATCACCAAAATAACGGGTTTTACTAAGGAGAAACCCCATATAGCCACCCAAACACTATTTTTCAAGTTGCATGTGTAGACAAAAATCTAACAGATGCACGATTTTTAGAACTGATGAGACACATAAGTGTATACACCTAAAAATGGTTTGAAGATAGTTAATTGAATTCACAAATAATTTGATTAATTTCCCCATTCACTCTACTTATAAATAAATCTAAGGATTTATTCATTAAGTTCATTTCAATAATTCCCCTTTGATTAATTAATCTAAATTAATTAATCCTCCCCCCCATTTTAAATTCACTCTTCTAATCTCATAATTAGTTAAAACAAATCAAATCATGATTTGTTGAAATTAATTATCTTTTCCTAATATTTGAATTTCTAAATTCAAATATGAGCATATGGCTCCTAACTTCTAACCACCTAACCTAACCACCCTCTAACCTAACTCATTCTATCTAATCCTATGATTAACTAACCCTATCCTCTTGCACATACTAACCTCTTATGAGTTGGATATTCTCCCCTTGAGACACATGGCACTTTCGCCACATATCTCCTCCATTGGACACTTTCCCTCTCATGAGCAAGGTTCCTTGACACTTGTCACCATAGAGATGACAAATGTCCCTTCCTCCAACCTCTTCTCCAACTTCCCCAATCTTATCCCTTGATATGTTCAGATCAAATCTGGACCGTCGATTCTTGCCACCTCAACTTTGGCCTTGGAATTCCTATAAATACCCCTCATTTTGCAGTAATAAAGATCCCTTGCATTCATAGTTTTAACATCATTACTGTAGGCAATTTTATCTCAATCATCTAGCATAATTAGAATCTTAGATTAATCATGCATACAATCATGTATCTCATATCATTTTGGATTAATCTAACTTATTTTGTTAATCTTGCATTCATCTAGTTTGCATTCATATAGATTAAATCAGCTATCTTGGTGTAGTCAAGTCATTGGTATTTCTTAGCCAAATCTAAGAGCATATCTATACTCACATCTTTTAGGAGGCAATAGGTCAATTTGTCATGGTTTTACATTTATTGATTTTGATTAACTAACCATTCATGTAATGATCTATTGAGTGTTTGTGTTGCAGATGCATATTCCACATTTCACATGAACAACAAGTACAAACTCAAGATCAAAAATAGGTCTCAGTTTTCTGAGACCAAGGCGCTGTGCCTTGGTCTAGGACCAAGGTGTAGCACCCTGGTCCTCTATGTTTTTCATCTTTCTATGGTAGTTTGATAGTACCGAGGCTCAGACAATAATTTCCAAAAGTACAACTTTGTATAGTAATAGGGACCAAGGAAGCCAACATCCTAGTCCTTCTTAGTCAGGCTCAGATTTTGGTGATAGGTGCACATATGAGTTCCCTTTCCTACTTTGTATTTTCCACCTTAGTCTCAGATCTACATTTCTCTATATTTTAGTTTACATCTGCATTTTTACTTACCTCCTTAGCCTAGTTGCTCATTTGATTACATTTTGTAGCTCTCCTCTTCATAGAAGCGAAGGAATAGAAACCCTAAAGACATTCCTTGATTCTCTTTTGTAAGTAGTAGTCAAAGTGAATCATCTCATTAGGCTCTTTCATATTCCAATGTGTGCAGGAAAGTGGGATTAGGTTTTAGTTTACTTGATTCTATTTTCATCCTACACAACCTTTCTCTCCTATTTGCCGCGATAACATAAAATCAAAGCAATAGAAAATATTTTTATCATTCATAAATTCATAGAACCTTCTCAAGGAGTTCTAAGACTTAATCTAGGCCTATTTTTGTCCATGAAAACAAAAAATAGGCAACATTTTGGTGACCTCTCATGGGTGTTTACCTTCTAAACACAAAGAACTAGTGGCCTTGCTTATCCATTGGGCAAAGAGTCAACATGAATCTTGGGAAAATTCAGATCAAACTTGACTGAGTTGTTAGAAACATTGAACAATAGAAACCAACCTTCTAAGAAGGCTAGAAATGTAGATTAACACTTAGGGAAAGGGAAAGACTAAATGGAAAACTTTGTGCCTAAGCACTTGGAGGATTGAAAACTTGACCTATCCTATTCTAACCAATCAACCTTGAAATATTTAAACAAATCCATTCACTAATTAGTTAAAGTAGCTTCCTTTTCTCATCAATAAATGATGAGTTACATGCTTCTAGAACATTGAAATGAGATGGAACATGACTCAAAATACAAGCAACTATTGTAGTTTTTCTTAAAAATAATAGGTAAGATCACATACCCTTAGATTTTGACCAAACACAATATTGGTTTGGAGTGCATATGTGGATTGGATATGCTGCTCTATAGCTAGAAATTCATGCTTGTCCTCCATCCTAGAAAGATGCCTAATTGGGCATCCTCTTGAGATGCTCATCTTTGGGATCTTACTGCTAATTTCTTCTCTATCAATTGACTCCTCAACCACCATACCAAACTGATTAGAATAATTTAGCTCATGTGAAACAAAAGAAAGGATATTTATTTCATCTACCTAATGATACTAATTACAAACCTCTCTTTTCAAAGGTGTCAAATTATTTTTTGGAGTTATTTCTCTCCGCCCTTTGCATTCAACATGACATGAAGCATTGTGACTCATATTTTTTGAGTATTGTAACAACAAGCTCCTTTATTTTTCAATGAAATAGTGGAATTTTCCTTCTCAATACTTCTTGTACTGTGTCATGGATGGATGATTTGATAATTTCATTGTAGTTTATGCTTAATCCTTTAAATATGTTTCATTCAAATATGATTGGTGTGAGTAGATACATGATAGGTGCAGGTCATAGATCATGATAGCTGATTTTAGTAGTTTGTAGTTGTGAAAGCACATTGTTTTCCTTAAAGCGAGCTTTAAATTCGGTCCTTTCTCATGAAGTATTGATGCATCACCTATTTAGTTGAGCTGGGAGAGATTGAGGCCTATTTGTTGAAGGATTTTGTGAGTTAAACAAGTTGCAGATCTCAGTTAGAATTTTGGTGAACCACCTCCTCTTAGGATAGGTTTTCAATTCAAGTTTCCTTCTATCCTTTTTCCCATCAAGAGATTAGTTTGTAGGAGGTATTCATCAAGAGGAACCAACTCAATGTGGAGATTCACCTTCAATTTGAGTAACCCACGGGCTAAAAGGTGTTTCCACATTTCATAAGATTGGTGAGCTCCCAACTTAAGCATCACAAGTGCAATCTTGGTGACAATAGTAATCATTTGTAGCCAGTTATAGATTGATAGAGCATGTCGTGAGCTTTTCAACAATTAAATTATTCATCAATAAAACACTCGATTAAAAAGCTATGGCCTCCAAAAGTTGGGTCCCCCGAAATAGGAAAATATAAAAAAGTGTTGGACACATAAATGAGCTATAAAAGGGATCTACATGTGTTGGTGTATGTGTTGACACATCATAGGGCATATTTGATTGAAGATAATTTGGACACCACTTTTTGGGTGGTTTTAGCTCATGATTTTGTTGTACCATTTGATAGTTTCATGTATTGCATCTCCTATATATTAGGTGTGTGAGATGGAGGTTATGTGTAAAACTCTTATAGATATTGAGTTACCTCCAAATATTTAGTTGGTGATACTCCTGTGAGAAGCTTGTCATGCAAGTATATTGTATTTTGTTGTTGAATTTTTAATAATATATTGGGCGGCTTTTGGAGTGTGGTGTTTTTCTCCTGAAAGGGTTTCTCTATGATATATTTTATGTTTATTGTTAATCTATTTGCATGTAGTATATCTCCTTCTAACAATTTAATATTTGTAAGAAAATTTGTGTCATTTCCCACATTATATTAGTGTTGAGAAGCATTTTCTACACCTTATCTTCCTTTCAATTGGTATCTGAACCTAGCTAGTTTTGGTCATGTTGTTAGTGTTGAGCTTTAAGTTTGCACTTACAAAGGAACAACCTTATGGGAAGTTTAATGAATGAGGAATATTTGTGCTTCATTAAATGACCTTCAAGATTTTAAAATCCAACTCTTCATATATATTGGTGGGGGGAGGGGGTGGAAAGGGATAGAAGGAAACATAAATTCAAACAAGCTAATCTAAGACAATACACCATCCTTTGAAAACTAAATAGAAGATAAGATATATGATATCTCAATAAATAAGAATATAACATCACCATCTCTTCATATTTGGAAAGATAATATCTTATTTAACCTTTAGTTCATCAAGTAGCATGATATAATATCAAATCAAACATCACAAATTACCAAAAGAGTGTAACTACACATGATTCAAAAATCTACACGATTGAATTGAGACCACAAGAGCTAGAAATTAAGCCCAGATGTTATAGTCACTGTGAATGAATATTAAATCTTTCATCAACAAGATCCAACACATAGTTAAGGTGAAATTGATACAATATGATATGTTTCTTCATTCATTCATGGACTTAAAATTAATTCAATGTAGCAACAACAAAGTCTCTAGAGAATTGATGAAATGATGAACCCTTACGAATTAAATTTCATAGGCTTATATAGATCAAAAGACACAAATTGTAATCAATGAGCATAATAGAAAAAATTCTTGCATATTCACCGTGTGTATTATTCATCATGGCTTTTATTTCAATGACTTGATCACATGATTAAACATCATCATTAGTCCCTCCTCCATAAAAGAAGAAGCACCACCTAGTTGTTCATTAATTTTAGTTGCAACTTATTGAATGTAAAAATCTCATTTCATGAGCAAATCTTCCATTTGGACACCTGTCGTAGCTTTCCCCCTCATTGGGATGATCACTAGCCAATGGAATGAATTTTTTTCACTTTCTCTAAAAAATGTCACTAGATCTCCGTCTAGCCACCAAGTGTCATCATCTTCATGTGCAAGATTGATTTCCTTTTATCTTTTCTCACCTTTGAAATGTAGCACTTCGTTGGGCTTTTCCTAAGATTTTAACTTTCCACCCTTTAGAAACCCTGTGGGATTGCCACGTGGCATATACAAATAGAGAATTCAAAGGCGATAACTTTTTCTAGACAAGGATGTTTCAAGACAACAAGTGGTAGCTTCATGAGCCTTCAAAGCAAGAAGTGAATTATGAGATCTCTAAACTTTTGCCTTACTGCCAAGTGTCCTCCATGTGTGAGTTACCAATACTTCAAAAAATAAAATAAGTCCCAAGGGCAATATAAATAAAAGGGAGGCAAACCATAACCTTTAGAATAAGAAATAAAATTATAGTGTGAGCTGCAAGTTCTGTAGATGAGTCTACATATTTGGTGACCTTTTGGGGCTCCCTTCTTGTAGGGAGAAAAACTCAAGATCTCTGGTTCCACATTAAAATTGCAAAAAGGGGAGGAAGAAAAAGCTTATCATTTTTGAAGCATGGACTGAAAAGGTTCCTACTCTACATTATATGGCTGATGAAATAGTTGGAAAGCTTCATAATCTTGATCAATATTAACCATCTCTCAAAATGAGATGTTTATTAAAGTAGGAAGCGAGGCTTCCAAATGAAATTTAAGCTGAGCAAGGGGGTGCAATATCTACTCAACTTCTGCCGTAGAGAGTTTATAACTCAACACTTGAAAGGATGATTGATCTTATTGTCTTTAGTTCAACAACTACATTATCTACTCTTCATTCAAAATTGTCCCATCTGGAAGAAAAGGAGAAGGGAGCCCATATTGGACTAGCTAATCAGTACAACTTCTCATATGGGCTACAAAGAGCTCAAGGGTCTTAAGGCATTCTTTGCTTCTGATAGATGATACATTACATTTAATGTATTCATTGGCCTTTCCTGCAACTAACTTCCTATTGCTGATGCTAGAAGCAACCAAGGAGTCATTATTTGCCACATATAACTTTTCGATCACTCACTTAGATTCGATCACCTTAAAAACATATTTTTCTATATTTGCTCAATTATAGTTCTAACTTTTGTTGCTAGTTTCTAAGCTTCTACAATAAACTGAAAGGATGGATGTAAGGAAGTGATGGAGGTCTTGATTTTGTCCTAGTAAGAGACATGCAATTGTTGAAGTATGGGGAGAAAGTTTTCTTAGTGAAGGAAGCCACTGTGGATTGCAACTATTGTATCTATAAGATTTGATCTTTAAACTCTATTGACCTTTTTGTGTCAACCCCCTGAAGATAACCGATCTGAGAAATTTAAATTTTTGGTTAACCTATGTGTTATGCACATTGTGTTGGTGGCCATCCTTTTCACACTCCTATGTTCTAATTTTGAGTTGACTGGCTGGGGTACTCACTTCCACTTAAGTTTATTATCTTGAGGCCAGTGGGGTCATTGGTAGGTGGTTTCCTTTTGTTTCCACCAATTGGTGCAAGCTTTTGCCTCCCGCAACCCCGCATGATTTTCATCTCCCGCGATTGCTTTTTTTTGTGAGCGAGCATGACTTGCTATTTTTGTCTTCTTTCTCTACTGCATGGTTTTCCATCTTATGTCAACCTATGATGTGGGTTAGCAGGGAGGTTTCTTTCCTTTTTCCTCCTTTCCCACATGATTCTTATTAGCCACTAGCATTATTTTGTGGGTGTGTAGAAAGAAGGTTTTGGCTTCACCTGCTTCCCTACATGGTCTTTCATCTACTCCAGTTCTATGTTGTGGGCATGCGGGAGGCTTGTTGGCTATCCTCCCTTCTTTCTCACATGATCTTTGTGGAAAATCCTTCTGCTTTATGGACTAGCGGGCGATGATGGTCTAGTAGGTGACGAAGATGTGGTGGGACCGACCTTTCTTTTGGATGCGATCTCCACCATTGATGATCACTTAAGCTCCATCCAATGGTCACAACTTAACTGGGTGTTGGGATTTTGGGTGTGCATATGGGGAGATCTTGTGTGCCCATCTACATGTGAGATCTCTCGATCAATGATGGACTTTCAATCTTGCAGTGACCATTAGAATTTAATTCTATTGCAAAGTGGTGGTTGTCGACCTGAGGGTCGAGGTCATTCTTCTATTTTAGTCGACGACTAAAGTCATGGCTTCTTGACATCTAACCACAAAACTCTTTCAAAATTACTCTAGAAGTGACTATTAGAGCCAATTTTTTGGACATCTTCTCAATGCATTTTTGAAGACTTTTTTACCCAAGAGTGTACTCGACCATGCTTTATGTGCAAGGGTTGCTTCATCAGCAGTGTAGTTTTGTTTCCTCCTAGATGTTACACACTTATAGAGGATATTTTTCATACCATAGAATCCTTTCTATCGATCTAATCCTTCGTCTTCCAGATATTTTGTAACTTAACCTTAGAAGGGTTAGGGTTTTTTCAGCTTTAGCTCATTTTGATTTATGCCTTAGCTATAAAGGCAATTTTTTTATCTTTCAAAATCATCTTCTTCTTTTTTTATCAATTGAATACTTGTTTTAATGATTTGTAAAAAGTTGCCTTGCCTCCACATGAATAAAATTTGCTTATCTTGCCTTATTCAGATTTCACAATTTGTGTAATTCTCACCTTCTTGTGTGAATTAATCCCTTTTGGTTATCTTAGGACTATAAGTGATTGTGTTATTCTCCTCTTTTAATGTCATATGCGAACTAAGTGTAGTTCCTCTTGTTATTCATAAGAATCCTAACCTTCACGTTTCCTTAGGTGACAATTTTAGATAGAATTTGTGCATACTTAGGGTAGTTCTATTGATGTTTTGTGCAGATATAGGAAGGAAGATCAAACTTTTAGTCTAGGTGTGAACCTTTTTATCTTTCAAGAATTCCTCCTCCTCTATTTTTCCCTCTCAAAATCATTATATTAGGTCCTATTGCATTTAGATTTAAGAGGAAGCCGACCTTCTCCAGAGACTCAACCTCACTTCTGCAAGCCCCACACTTGGGAGGTTATTTTCATGTTTCATAAGTTTGATGATCAAGGTTGATCATAACATGGTGTAACTTTTGTGAGAATAGTTTTTGGCACACCCAATGGGACACCATTTCAAGACACCTTGCTAAGGATTCTGTGCTGGTTCTTGGCATTCCTGCCTTTGAAGGCAATTACATCAAGAACTTGGTGACTCTTAAGGACAAATTCAAACTCTCAGTGATTACCAGGGAAACTTTATGCCAAGAAGAAAAACCAAATCATCTTCAAGAGGCAATTTTCAATTCATTTAGCTTCCTTATTTAGGTTATAGGAAAACTAGAGGGTATGATTTCTTTGTCACCTATGAGGGGAACTCAAGGAGGATCATCTACACCCCTAAGGTCTCATTCTACCCCTCCTATTATTAAAATTTCTCAATATAGAGGCCCCACTATTCACATCAATTGACCATTATTTCACATGACACTCCCTAGAGCACACACCTTTGTCACCTTTAATGGTGGCAACCCCACAGTCTTAGCTCAAAAGGATAATATTCCAATAGCATCCTTGAAGGCTATATCATTTTTTATAGGAGAAACATTTAATTCCTCAGAAGAACACATTCAGGATGTGTCTAGCATCTGCAGTGTTTTTGATGTTACAAAAGACAACATGGAAGTGAGGCTTCTTACCTCTTCTTTGAAAGGAAAAAGCCCTTCTGTGGTATAGAGGGTTAGCTCCTAACTTAATACACAATTGGGATGAGCTAGGAGAAAAGTTGTGCAAACATTTTGAAGATAAAAAGTGATCATCTGTCACTTATGGAGCAGATAACTACAACCAAAAGAGCCCCAGATGAATTCATGGCTGATTTCAGCTATACATTCCAAAAGACATGGGATAGAATTCCTATCCTTGTCAATCCATCTTTAAACCATGCATTTTTGTACACCTTGAGGATCCTAAACAGTGATATAGCTGCTATGATACAATCCATGGAAGGAGATAATCTTCTAAGGGCATATGAAACTTCCATAAGGGAAAAAAAATTGCTTAATATAGGCTGGAAAGTTATCTCCTAGGCCTCCCATGCCTATTTTTCTAGAGGCCCCTACACACCAGCCTCTTTTGGCTTCTATTCTAGTGGATTCCACATGCCATCTACTTACACCTACACTTGTTCCACCACCTTCAGAGTTTCACTTTGGTGTAGAGACCCAACAATAAGATAGTGACCATGAAGAGACACCATTTCCAAAGTAATACGACCTACCAACAACAAAATCAGAGTTACCAACAACAAAGGTCCAACTACCAAGGGTAGAATTAATGGAACAATCCTATGCCCTTAAATAGTTTGAATCCATCAGCTACAAGTACCTTAAAAGCTCTAGTGCCAACACAAAACAATAGTGCTCAAGAGAAAGATTAGTGCAACCATTGAAATCACCCACACAATTAGACCTCATGTTAGAATTGTGATTTTTCACAAGATATAGTAGAACAAGAGGGGCCAACAACATCAAGGTAGCAACAATTTGCTAATTGTTCAAGTCCAACTCAAAGAGATACAACTTTAATGAATTGGCAATAAGCTTATTTTTGTGAAATAAATCAGACAGAGAGTGACAGTGTGGCCAACAATATGAGATTGAAAAGGAGGGCCATAGACCCTAGTGTCAGTTATACCACAAAAACTCAAACGTCATCTATGATGGTTATGAAATCTCCAATGACAAAGGCATTTGATAGGGTGACTGCGCCAAACAAAGAGAAAGACTTGACACAAAGTATCAAGAAGGGAGAGCCACCCAAAGTTCTTATAACACCAAGGTTGGACCTAGTTGCTACCAAGACCTCTACTAAGGCTGCAATTCCATTCAATATAGTAGAACAAATGAAGAAGGCCAGCCTTAATGTTTCTATGTGGGATGCACTCTCTATTCCATCTCAGAGAGATCTAATTCAAGAGGCCCTAAAAGATATGAATGTTGTAGAAGGTCCAAGAAAGGGTGACAACATTTCCATGCTGCCACAAGCCTGATGCAGCCTTTAGAGGTAGAAAGTCAAAAGAAAATCAGTAATCCTCCCAATTTTATCTATCATTAATCATAGGAGATAAACTTGTTTATAATTGTATGATAGATAGTGAGGCTATTAGTTCAGTTATGCTTAAGGGAGTAGTTGATTGCCTAGGTATAAAGTATGAACCTATAACAAGAGGAGGTGTTCAACTTGATGGAACATTAGTTTATACTGTTGGGGTCATTAATAATTTAAATTTAACCTTTCATGTCTTCCCAAGTTGTAGTGTGTTTATGAAATCTCAGTGATTGAGCTCCTTGCCCATTTTGCTATTTGTCTATCTAAGGATTTCACTATTAAGATAGGTGGATACCTATATTTTGATTGGTCACATATGTTGTTTAGCACAAGATATGGCACAAAATTAGCCATTAGGGCTGAGTCTATTTCCAATGATCACATTTAAACCTACACCCCAAGTCCTATCAACATCATCTGCACTCTCTATGAGGAGAAAGAGAAAAATTCAGTAAGAGAGCCTATGCAACTCTGTTGGAGGAGGTTCCTGATTTCCTACATGATGAGTGGGTAAATGCATTCCATTTTTATCCCATTAATGAGATCAAAGACATAGGCCTATGTACCTATTGCATCCATTAATAAGATTCCTATATCCCTAATCTCTCAAAAGAAGACAATGATATGCATGGACTATGGGATATGTTCTTTGATGGATCAAGGAACAAGAATGTTGTGGGGGCCGGTGTGCTTCTTATTTCTCCAAGATGGGAGAAATATTACTTTTCTTTCATACTTCATTTTGGTTGCACCAACAATGTGGCCGAGTATGAAGCTCTGATTTTGCATCTCCAAATGACACAAAAGAGAGGGATAAAATGCTTGAAGGTGTTTGGAGATAGTGAGTTGGTTGTGAATCAAATTAGAGCCCAAATCACCACCAATAACAACCTTCTCAAGGCCTACAAGCATAGAACATGGGATCTAATTGAAGGATTTGAGGCCTTCTATATTTCTAGCATCCCAAGAAATTAGAACAAGCAAGCTGATAGATCAACAATAGTGGGTGCTCAAAATGACATTCCATCTCATGTTGCAATAGAGAAAGAACATCAAATCAGAATTGTGGTGAGACCTGTAGTGCTTGATAACCAAGTGAATTGGCAGGTCTTTGATTTTGATAAACAAATTATGAGCTTCCTACAAAATGAAGTAGATTTCTCACACAAGAAGCAAAGCATGTTGTAGGACTAGTATGGAGATCATATTATGCAACTAAGCTCAAACAAGCTGCCCAAGGGATGGATTTCCTTGGAGGGAATCTTCAACATCGATGATCAGATGAAGGGAAGAGCCATGAACTTAGCAACAAAGAAGGGTGACTACAAATCAATTACCATGGCAGATGGGAAGGCTGTCAATCTTGGAAAGGTATGTGCAAAAGAAGACCAAGACATATTTGTAAACCTCTATATGAGCTATAGTGATGTCTTTGCTTCTACATATGAGGATTTAAAAGGGTTTTACCATAGCTTATCTCGACACACTATAGTTCTAGATCCTAATTAAAAGCCTGTTAGACAAAAAATAGAGACCCATCAATCCCAGGATTGAACCCCTAATGAAAAGAGAGCTATCCAAGCTTATAGAATCTAGGATAATTTTTTCTATCAAACATTCTTCCTAGGTAGCCAACCTTGTTCGAATTAAGAAGAGGAGTGGGGAAATTAGACTTTGTGTAGATTTTAGGGACCTTAATAGGGCTTCCTTTAAAGACCATTACCCCATCCTTTCTATGGAGCAGATCCTAGCCAAAGTCAGTAGCTTAGAAAGGTTTTCATTCTTGGATGGTTACTCAGGGTATAATCAGATCCTAGTCCAATAATTAGACCAATTTAAGATTGCATTTACTACTAAATGGGGCACTTATGCTTAATTTAAAATGCCTTTTTGACTAAAAAATGTAGGTGCCACTTTTCAAAGAGCCATGGATATGGATTTTAATGGAGCACTAGCTTAGTTTGTAGTAGTATATCTTGAAGATATTACTATGTACTCCAAGCATGCGACCAACAATTTTTCTCACCTTGAGCAAGCATTCAAAAAGTGTAGAGAATATGGTGTCTCCTTGAATCCCAACAAGTATGTATTTTCCATTGATAAGGGAAAACTATTAGGACACATTATATCCAAGGATGGTCTGGCTATAGACCCAGAGAGAGTGGAAGCCATTGTGTATTTCCCTCTCCCAAGCCATAAGAAAGAGCTACAAATATTCCTTAGGAGAATCAATTTTGTAAAAAGGTTTATTCCAAACCTTGTAGCCTTGGTTAAGCCTCTCATTTTCCCTTCAAATGGACCAAGGAAGGGAAGGAGGATTTTGATCAGATCAAGTAGGCTATTGCTCAAGCTCCTACCTTCGTCAATCCAAATTATGAGAAGGATTTTATCCTCTACACCTTAGGAGGAGAACCAAGTATATCTATTGTCCTAACATAGTTAAATCAAGATGATTTGGAGCAACCCATATATTTTTTCAATGAAGGCCTAAAGGAATATGAGCTCAGGTATAACTATGTGGAAAAGCAAGTCATCACAGTTGTGAGAGCACTGAAAAAATTTAGACACATTCTCTCAAACAACACGATCAACTCATAGTTCCACATGCAGGTGTGAAGGATTTGCTTCTCAATAAGGACATAGGTGATAAGAGAGCTAGATGGATCACTAAGGTCATGGAGTATGACCTTGATATCAATATTACTAGGTCAGTAAGGGGAAGAGGACTTCGTGAATAGTTCAATTCATCATTTGTAAATAATTCAGAGGTCTCCCTCTTATTGCAAGATGAAGAACAAATAGAGAATCAGGAAAAAGTGCAAGCTGATTGATTCCTGATTATGACTACATTCTTGAGAGATTGTAGCTACCCTCCCCACTTTAATAGAACTAAGAAAAGACATCTCATACTGTAATCCATCCCCTATATTTTGGTGGATGGTTTTTTGTTCAAAAGGGACCTAAATGGTGTCCTTCTAAGGTGCATCCAGGGAGATCAGAATGATAGGGTGCTAAAATAATTTCATAATGGACCCTCAGGTGGCTATTTCTCAACAAGGACCACAACCATGAAATTCATAAGGGTAGACTATTATTAGCCCTAATTATTTGGTGATGCCCACAAGTGGGTCATGAAGTGCAAGGAGTGTGCACTGTTTGCAAGAAAACAAAGGTTAGTAGCTCTGCCCCTTCATCCCATCTCTGTTGATCAACCCTTTTATCAATGGGGCCTTGATTTTATTGGCCCCATTAATCCAACATCAAGTGCATGCCATAAGTGGATTTTGGATGCTACTGATTAATTTATAAGGTGGACAAAGGCATTGGCATTAAAGGATGTAACAGAGAGTTTAGTGGTTCAATTCCTTGAGGGGATTGCAACTACATTTGACCCTTCCATCATTATGTCAGACAATGATAAGGCCTTTGTGGGATCTTAGATCAGTCTATGGGTAGTCTAGCATGATGTGATTCTGAAAACGTCATCAAATTATTATCCCCAAGGCAATGGCCTAGCTGACTCCTCCAAAAAAAATATCATTAGAATCATCAAGAGGACTCTTGAAGACAATCAGAGGTCATGGCACCTCAAATTGGGAAAAACCCTATGGGTTGATAGAGTTACTCTCAAAAGAGCTTTGGGAAACTCACCTTTCATGCTGGTATATGGAAGGGAAGAAAGGCTTCCCTTATCGCTTGAGTTTCCATCTCTAGACCTAGCACATCAGTTGGAGCTCTTGGAAAATGATGCCCTATCAGTCAAATATTCTGAACTTACAGAGTTGGAAGAGGTTAGAGAAAAAACCAAAAATACTCTAGACATCCACCAGGGACAAGTGAAGAGACACTTTGACAAGAAATCAATTTTGAGGACCTTCCAATTTGGAGATTTTGTCCTAAAATGGGATGGTCACAGAGTAAAACTAGGCATGCACTTGAAATTTTATTCCATATGGAGTGACCCCTACATGATTACAGACAACAAGGAGGCTAATTCTTTCAATCTAGCTAGGTTAAATGGTGAAGACCTCCCTATTGCAGTCAATGATATACACCTTGAAGCATGTACTTAGGGTGACTTTCAGCAATTATAAATATTGTAAATACCTATAGTCAGTCTTCTATCTTTCCATGAAGTGCTTGAGCACAAGTCATTCCTCCAAAATGGTGAGTTTTGGTATTTTTTGCAGGTTGCAAAGATGTTTTCCCTCTTTGTTTTCCTCTTTTTTGACTCATACCCAATGGATATTGTGCTGCTAAAAATAGTGTCAATCATGAAAAACATGTAGAATTAATGAGACAACAAAACATAAATGGAAAGAAAATTGAAAAGTAAATAAAACCAAACCATAAGCCCTCCTTGAGATGTCCCATCTTCCTCTATTTTTGAGGACCTTGAAGGTATTGAATTTGTTGGCTCTCAGCGGAGCAATGACCTCCAAAGTGGCAACTCAAAAGTTGAGTAGCTACTTCATGATGATGCAAGTGATTTAGCTAAAATGATCCATTCAAGCTACATGATTGATAAAATGAAACTAAATTAACATGAAAATAGGCTATAGTTAATCTAATTAATAATTATTGCTAGATGATTACGATGTAATATGCCTATAGTAAGTATGCAAAAAATATGAATGCAAGGTCCTTATTGCTCCAAAATGAGGGGTATTTATAGGAATTCCTGGGCCAAAGCTGAGGTGGTGGGAATCAATGGTCTAGATATAGTCTGAAGATGTCAAGGGCCAGGATTGAAGAAGTTAGAAGAGAGGTTGGAGGAAGGGACACATGCCATCTTTGTGGTGACGAGTGTCAAGGAAACTTGCTCATGAGAGGGCAAGTGTCCAAAGGGAGAGGACATGTGGCCAAAGTGCCATCCATCCCAATGAGGGGATATCCAACCCATAAGAGGTTTAGAAAAGAGGTTAGGATGTGCAAGATAGGATAGGTTTAGTTAAACCTAGGATTAGATAGAATGGGTTAGGTTAGGGGTGGTTAGGCTAGGTAGTTAGAAGTTAGGAGCCATGTGCTCATATTTGAATTTAGAAAATTCAAATAATAGGAAAAAGGTAATTAATCTCAACAAACTTAGATTTGTTAATTTTAATTATGAGACTAGAAGAATTTATTTAAATGGAGGGAATTAAGTAATCAAAAGGAGGATATGAAATGAACTATATAAATAAATCATCTAGATTTATTTACAAGTAGATGAATGGGGAAATTAATCAAATTACTTGTGAATTCAATTAATTGGGAAGGGTGATTAATTAAATAACTGTGTATTTAATCAATTATCTTCAGACCATTTTTAAGTGTATACATTTTTCCCCTCTTTGAAGTGATGTGTGACGACACATTGGTTCAAAGAAAATTTGATTCAATGATGTTGCTGATATGATTCAATGTAGATTTGATTTTGATATGATAAATTTTGATTTGATGCGGACATGATTCGATATGATGCCCTAATCATTGATTGATAGGTTACGATGTGAGGATGCCCCCTCAAGAGATGAATCGAATAATTTTTTGATTTTTTTGAATTTTTGGGATTTTTTAATTTTTTTTTTAATTCTTTGGAATTTTATGATGTTTTTTATTTTTTAATGATTTTACAATTTTTAAATATTTTCAGTGTTGATTCGATTCATTTCTTGATAAGAAGTTTGAAAATGCTGACCTACCAAGCTGATTAGTTGATTAGATGATTAAAAATAAGTGAGATAAAAATCCCACTTAAATGCCCCACTTTGAATTTAAAAAGTGAAAATCACTTTTACCACTCATTTGTGCATTTGAGTTTGTTGAAAAGTTTCTCAAGAGAAGAAAATGACGATCTCCTACCACTAGCACAGATTCAAGTGAGTTCGATGACATGAGCGTCCTACAACCTACGGTCTGCTAGTACGTAGCCCAAAAAATCCTCCTTTGCTCAAATTTTAGTTGATATTTTTGAAAAAATTAGCTAGTTTAAAAAAATAGATTTTCTTCATTTTTAGCATGTGGCTTTTAAATTTTTTTACATTTCCGAATTGGGTTTTTTGTGTTTGAAAATGGGTTTTTAGTGTTTTAATAAATTGTAACTTTTTTTAATTAAAAAAAAAATTCAAATTTTTTTCTGTGGTTTCAGCGACACTACCAACACTATTGGTGGCTCTGCGGCCATTGATGCCAATGTTGCGGATGACACTATGGGCACCTTCAACACCACAGGCGTCATTACAGATGTTGCCGATGCCACAGACGACACCGTGGGCGCTGTTGCGGACGACACTGCGGGCGTAGTTGTGGATGACACCACGGGCATTGTGGACAACCACGTGGGTGTTGTGGACAACCTCGTGGGTGCCGCTAGGATAGAGCACTCAATTTTTTTTTGATCATGCACGATATGCTCAAATTTGATAAAATTTTGTGCCTCGTCCCCCAAATTATCGCGCTTTTTGAAAAAAATGACTAATGGTGTCAAGTTGATTTAATAAGTGATGTCGATAGGGTAAAGATAAGCTAAAGCTGATGCTCGATATCAAATTGATGAAATTTTTTGATTTAGATACTTTTGATTATCTTGATTTGTGTGCCTAATAAGCTAGGATTGATAACAACCTCATGATATATGAGAGTCATTGATAGGGGCTCATCGAGATTTGATAGAAATCTCACTTGAGAAAGATAGATTGATAGATAGATAAATCGATTTACTGATATGTTGACATGATTTGATTGCAAGAGCCCTTCAGTGTCCTTCATTCTTGAGAGCGCTTCCTAAAGACCTAGATGTTGATACCTTGCCTTAGCCAGGAAGAGCGAGACCGCATTGATAGGTGTGGCTTATCTTCCCTTCTTGACATGCCCCAATATTTGATTAATTGGGGGTTATTGACAACCTTAGCCTAGTGGTGGGATAGTGAGCATAATACTTTCCACCTACCAACTGGTGAGATGACTATTACTCTCCAGGACATGTATAGGATACTCTAGATACCTATGATGGGAGAGCTTGTCAACTATGATCTCAGTGAGTAGGGTGGCACTGATGCACTTAGGTGAATTTTTGATGATGATGAGATCAATGGATATGAAATTGCATGGTAGGAGATGTTAGATCTCGATTATGCCACACTACCTACTCTGCTTGCCAGATTTGTGGGGGGTTTCCTTTGTCTTGATCATAGGTCAAAGGGATTATCCATTGGATGGGGTCATCTCCTTGAGTAGTTGGTTACATAGGGGACTCGATTTTCATGGGGATCTTGTATGTTGGCCCACCTGTACCATGATTTGCATAGAGTAGTATACCAGGGATCAACAACATTATCAATAGGAGTTACCGTGCCGCAGATATGGGCTTGGGAGCATTTTCTCATCACATGACCACTGGCAAATAGGGAGAGACCTATAGGGATTCCCTATGCACACACATATCTAGGCATTATTGTCGAACGAAAGTTGGGCAAATTGGAGTATTGGAGGCGGGCTCTAGATGACCTAGACACAATTGTATGGAGACCTTACAAAGATTATGAGATTTGGCCAAAGCATGTAGTTGAGATGGCTTATGTATTTTCGACTTGGTATTTGATTGGATCTACACCTTATGTGTTGAGGCAGTATGGAAGGATACAGGGGATTTTATAGGGTACAACCCACTATGCACACAAGAGGTATGATGCATCCACTTGGGGGCCTACCATTTTGTATGACTAGGTGTGCATGGAGTACCTTTCATTGGGGGCACAGGATTGGGAATATTCTCCCGGTATCATAGATAGTGGGATGATTGGTGAGTATGCTACAAATTTTACAGCACATAGGTTTCCTAGATTGACTTGTCTTGATGATCCAAAGCTAGCCTTTGATAAGGATGATGAGAGGACATGACGTAGAGCCCTGAGATGACCAAGGGATGGATGGGGGAGAGGAGGTGGGGATGGGGGATATGTAGATAGAGGATATAGAGGAGATGGTGGAGATTGAGGAGATGGGGGAGATGGAGGTGGAGGAGGATATGATGATGGAGGAGATGGAGGGGATGGGGGAGATGGAGGTAATGTGGTGGTAGTGACAATTGCAGGCATGACATGAGCTAATAGTTCTAGACCCACTAGAGAGCTACCTATGGATTGGGTGACCAGGGCAGTCAGACAAAGGAGGTTAGGGCCAATGGACAAGGTACAATAGGGACCAGAGCAGGAGGTCCCCCAGGTTGAGCAGGTACACATAGAGGCACCATGGTAGATCCTTATTATGATGACATCTCATTAGAAGTAAGCTTAGATCAGTGACTTGCAGGGTCAGGTTCAACAATTAGAGGGTCGGCTAGCAGAGAGAGATTCTTAGATAGCACAATTGTAGGTCCAGATGGCACATTTACAGGTACAGATTTCTTAGGTAGAGGCTTAGATTGCCTCTCTCACTGCAACAAGAGATAAAATCCTAGACAAGTGTCGACTGGCAGAGACACAGGTGACTACATTCAGAAGGACTAGGTTGGTGGATGCCATCAGGGCCATCCAGTGTTTGGCCTGTGAGACTGAGTATTATCGTCAGCTATATGATATGGCTATTCCTACTAATTAGAGGGCTCCTGCTTATTCAGAGATGAGTAGGAGATTGAGATAGAGCCAGTCTGAGAGTCGAGGAGTGACAGGGCCACTTCGAATATATCTCCTAACTAGGGACCCAGGCACAAGGGTATCAATTGGTGTTACTAGACCCGCCGCCTTAGGACAGAGTTCCACTCTGTGTCCTTGTGGTCACACTGATATGGGATAGTGATTATTGATGTATACACCCTTTTGTGATTAGATACTGATGTTCCTATGATGTATCTCAGATATTTTTGTGATATCATTGATTTTTTTTTTAATGATGATATGCAGTCGATTCTATTTTTCTCTATATGATATCAATGTTTGCAATATTTAGACTTATAGTTGATGGTTGATGATTGATCTTGTGTTCAACATTGGATGTGTCTCAATTCTCACTTGACAAGTGTTGTCTAGCTATTGTTCTGTATATTTGATTAAGCTTAAAGTGAAATTTGGCTCCTATCTAGGTTCGAGATTTTGCCCCCAGTCTAGGAACACACTTTATTATGGATATACAATGATGATTCCAAACCATGGTGAGATGGCACTGCCTGATTATATACAAAAGGATTTATGATGGATACATACAAATGCGATGGATGGATGCAGAAAGAAAACATGAACTCAAAGATGGAAGAGCTAGCTAACAGATAGTGCCTATTGCCAGGTTCACCATCTATTTTTATTGCATTTTTCCTCATATTTGATTTTTTATTTCTCATTGTTGTCGCTGTTTTTGTATTTTTCTGCTTTTCCACTGTTTTTGGATTTTCTACTTTTCAAACATAAAAATTCTTTAGATGCATTGTGTTTATAGGTTCTTCAAACCACTCACCTTCTGGTGTTCACAATTTGTAGGCTCTACATCCATATGCAACAACCACGACAAAAGGACCTAACTAGTTTGGTTCAAATTTTCCCCTTTTCTCATCATCTTGCTGGTTGCATGGATTTTCTCTTAAGATGAGATCTCCCAGCTAAAATACTCTTGGCTTGACCCGATGATTGTATCTTCTTGCTATCCTTTGCTGATATTCTTTTAAGTGATCAAAATCATTTTGATGACGCTCTTGTAGCAACTCTAGTTCTTGTAATCTGGAAACTCTCTGCTCCTCATTTCGAATGAGTCCCTTCAATGACACCTATAGAGAAGGTATCTCTACTTCAATTGGTAGTATTTCTTCTGATCCATACACAAGGCAAAATGGAGTTGCCTCAGTGGGTGTAAGCATGCTAGTGCAATAAGCCCATAGAGCAGGATTCAACTGAACGTGCCAATCCTTACCAACTTCATTGACTGTCTTCTTCAAAAAAATTAGGATCATTTTGTTGGATGCCTCAGCTTGAAAATTCCTTTGAGGATAGTAGGGTGTTGAGAATGTATGTTGGATTTAGAATCGCTCACATAGTTCTTGCACATCTTGATTTTTAAAGGGTCTTCAATTATCAGTGATAATGGAGATGGGAATGTCGTAGTGACAGATGATATAATTGAGGATAAAAGAAGCTATTTGTTTCCCTATCACTCTTGTTAAAAGAACTTCTTCAATCCATTTGTAAAGTATTCTATAAAAGTCAAAATGAACTTATATCGATTTGAAGATGAAGGTTTAATCTTTCCTACCAGGTCTAGACTTCACAAAAAAAATGGCCATGATCCAACCAAAGGATGCAACTCTTGCACTAGTGCATGTATCAGATTGTTGGGCATCTGACATTGTTTAGATTTCTTAGCATATGTGATGGAATCTCTTTCCATAGTGGGCCAATAATAAACCAAGTATATGAGTTTCTTAACTAGCATAAGACCATTTTAATGTGTGCCAAAAATACCTTCATGGAATTCTCTTAAGGATTTTTCAGATTCGTCACGTTCAAGGAACCTGAGGAGAGTGCTATCTAGGCCTTGTCTGTAAAGGGTATCAACAATAATGGTATAACAAGAAGATTGATGAATAAAGTTCCATTTCTGGTTTCATGAGAGATCTGGGGGAAGGATATTATATTTCAAGTAAAGATATGCTGGGCCATAATGTGAGGAATCAGTTCTGGATATATTGCAGATGATTTGTGTGTCAGGGGAATCATGGGCTAGATAAAAGAGTTCTTCCACTAGGAATTTATAACATTCTTGATTCTCTTGAGTTTGTAAAAGAGATGCTATCATTGCCATTGCATCCACTGCTTTATTTTCATTCCTTGGGATCTAAACAAAAGTGATCTCTACTAAATAATTCTTGAAATCATCAACTAATTTCTTGTAGGGAATTGGTTTATCATCCTTGGTTTGGTACTCATCATTTATTTGGTTAATAAATAGCTGGGAATCATCATAGATATGCAACTCTGTGATATTTCATTTAATGGCCATCTTGAGATGGATGACTAGTGCTTCATACTCTGTAGTATTATTTGTACATGGGAAGCTTAACTTGTATGATTTGGGGGTAGTGTGGCCCTGAGGTGTTATGAATAGGATTCTTGCACCTGATCCATGTTGTGTGCAAGAGCCATCAAAATATAGTTCCCAAGTCTTCTTGCTGACAATGAGAACATCTACATTAGGAAATTCAATGTGTAATGGAGTATCATCATGTAGGGGCGCTTTAGCTAGTTGATCCGTAATTACTTGGCCTTTTATATCTTTTTGATCAATGTTTTTAATGTCAAATTCACTCAGCACCATGGCCCATTTAGCTAGTCTACCTGTTAGTGTTTCCTTGCTTAGTAGATACTTCAAAGGATCGATCTTGACAATCAACTTAATTGAATGTGTGAGTATATAATGCCACAACTTTTGGGTTGCGAAGAATATTGCTAGACATGTTTTATCCACTGTTGTGTAGTTCAACTCATATGCAACTAGAGTTCCTACTGATATAGTAGATTTCTCATTCTTTTCTTTCATTGTTGTGTTGTGCCAGGAGACATCCTACTGATACTTCTATAGCTAAAATGTAAAGCAACAATGGTTTTCCTTCAATTGACAATGCTAGTACTGGTGGAGTTACCAAATATTCTTTGATTTTAGTGAAGGCTTCCTCTTATTTGTCATTACATCTGAATGGAACATTCTTGTACAATAAGTGAGTGAATGGGTGACAACAATTGTGCTATGAACCTTCTTATTGACCACAATCTCCCTTGTAGAGAATGCAACTGACTTATGTTCTTTGGTGATTCCATTTTGTTTATAAATTGTACCTTTGCTAGATCGAATTCTATTCCATGAGAAGATATGATATATCCCAAAAGATTGCTTGATGTGACCCCGAAAGCACATTTCTTTGGATTCAATCTTAACTTGTATTTCTCTAACTTGTCAAATATTTTGTCTAGAATTTGCAGGTGTCCTTCTCTAGTGTGCAATTTTGCTAGTATATCATCCACATATTTTACCATGTAGGTATGCATCATATCATGAAAGATTGTGGTCATAGCTCTCTGATAAGTAGCCCCAACATTCTTGAGCCTAAAAGGCATGATGTTCCAATAGAAAGTACCCCAAGGGCATGCGAATTCTATTTTCTCTTGATCTTCAGGGGCTATCTTGATTTGGTTGTACCCTGAGAATCCATCCATTAAAGAGAAAATTTCATGTCCTACTATAAGATCTACAATGATATCAATTATTGGTAGTGGAAAATCATCTTTTGGGCATGCCTTGTTCAGGTCCCTGAAGTCTGTGCACACTCTGATAATCTTATCCAGTTTTGACACAGGTATAATATTTGACACTCAGTCTGGATATGCATTTGGTCTTATGAATCCTACATCTAATGGTTTCTTCAACTCTTCTTTGACCAGAAGAGCAATGTGAGGGTTCATCTTCCTTAGTTTTTGCTTGGCTAGATTTGCTCCTAGAGTAACATTGAGGTGATGCATTATGAGGTTTGGATCTAGTCCTGGCATATATGCATATGACCAGGCTAATTTGATTTGTCTTCTCTTGAAGAAGTCATTATATTATTTTCTCTCATGTTCTCATAAAGATGTTGCAGGATGGAGAATCTTAGGATTATCTGGAGTACCAATGTTGACTGCTTCTATAGGTTTTATCTAGATAGTTGATCTCTGTTGAAAATGTTCCTGGATGGTGTCAAATCTTCCATCTTTGGGCACCTCAAGGAGGTTTTCACCCTCAGATATGCCCTTTATTTTATCTTTTGATTGGTCTAATGTTGCCATAAAATGGTTTTCAGCATTAGACCTTCTTTATAATTCTTTAATTTTAGTTTTGCGACTGGAAGATTTGACACCCCCCTGACTAGAAGACATGTTATTAGATTCATAGGTGGAATCTCTTTTTGGTGTTATAGGTTCAATGGCATTAAGATATATGATTATAGAATGGTCATTTGGGAAGGTATCAACTTTATCGATTTTGGTGGTCTCCCAGTCAATAAGTTCTGGGTGTATTAAGGGTAAAGGATCGTCTGATTGATTACTTTCAAAAACATCAATGCTCATGATAGAGTTGTCAAAATTTCTGGTTATTTTAGTCGAGTTAAGGACATCACTCTCCTCAAGATATGTTCTCCCAATCACCCTCCAATTGGTCTCAGTGAAGTTAGAATCAATCATTTGTGATTCCTATTCAAGTGTTATATGTTCTGACGTTTGACCCGCATACGAATGGACTAGATAAATATATACATCTTTTGTATCACAAGAGTCTTCAAAAGATATTTCAAAATATGTATCAAATTTCCACTCATGCAAGTCAGTTTCACCGCTAGATTTTAATCTACAGATTTGTTCACATAGATTGTGGGTTGCTTCTTCTGTTTTCTTTGCCATTGCTTTTCTTCTCTCATATTTAGCTTCTTTTAGACTGATGGTTACTTCTTCTAGTCTAGCTATCAGTTCTTCTTGCCTTACATCAGTTTCTTGTCGTTGTTGATTAGAATTTGGTTCTTCTTGTTTTCTCTTGTTCTCTTCTTCTTGTTTTCTCTTGTGTTCTTCTTCTTGTTTTCTAGCAGATGCTTCCACTCTTTGGATTGCAAGTTCCTCTTTTCTTCTGTTATGCTCTTCTTTTTGTTGTCTAAAATGTGTTTCTTCTTCTGGTGTAACTTGTCCATACCCTAAGCCTAATTTGTCTTTAGCCATTTGAAATTTAGGTTGTATGGGTTCTAGAAGACCTTCTTTTATTTTTCCTACAGGACCTGTTCCAGTGTATCCCATTTTTTGTAGGATGCTAAATCCTTTTCCATATTTTTCTGTGGGTATATTGACATTATTGATTTTCTATTGAACTTCTTCATCCTTATATAGACATTGTAGAAAATATTTGTCTTTAGTTTCTTCATATATTGTCCAAACTCTAACAAATGTTACTTCATATATTTGAAGAGGTTTTTGTGGAAGTTGCGATTGTGAGTTTGTTGGCTTTCCGTAAGATCTTAGGGAAAGTGGCAAAGCCTATAGAGAATACTCTCAAATTTCCTTATCATTCAGTTTCAGTTTCTTATCAAAAATTTCTAAGGTTGATATCAATAATTTTTCTTGGGATGATGAGATAGGGGAGACTACTTTGTTATGAGGAACTGTGGCATCTTGAGTTGGCCTCAGATTGCTACAATATTGGGTTGAATTTGATGAAATTGTTACCTCCTATCCATTATAAGGGAATTTAACACATTCGTGATATGTCGAAGGGACTGCCTACATATCATAGATCCATGGTTTGCCCAGAAGAATATTATATGATAGATTCAAGTGCAGGACTTGACAAACTATATCTCTTTGAACTAGTCCTATTCTGAGTGGTAATACCAATATTTTTCCTTTAGAGGATCACTCTTCTTCATCATATGCTTTGATTGTTATTTTCTTTTTGGGATCCACTACTTCTTCTGAGAAACCTAGGGCACACACTAAACTCAATGCACATATATTTAAACCCGCTCCTCCATCTATGAGAACACATTTGACATCCATTTTGTGAATAAGCACTTCAATGTGTAGTGGAGCATTGTGGGGACATTTCAATGACCCGTCATCATGTTCTGTGAATGATAGACAATTAGGAGATATGAGGTGTCCCACCATGGTTTGGAACTGATCCACATCCAAGTCTTTATAGACTATGGTTTCAACTAGAGACTTTTCTAATATTTCCTTATGCGTTGGTGAGATTTTTAGTAGCTCTAGGATTGATATTTGTGTGAGTCTTCCACAATTGATCCTCTATGGTATACTGCCTTGAGTTAGATGTTGCCTTATTTGTCACTCTTGGGAAGGTTACCATAGACTTACTTTGAATAATGGCATGTGCTAGTTCTGTTGGTGTTTTCTCCTTGACGATAGTGATGTTTACTAAATTATTGTAGGCATGAGCATATTTAACTTTTACTTTCCCTTAGTCATTTTGAGTATTTGATGTTTTACCTTTTTCATAATTAGGCAGTGGAGTTTTGAAGTCCATATGCGATTCATTTGTTTTGTGCCCATCCACTGTGATGACCTCATTGTCAATTAAATCTTGAATAACATGCTTGAGTCTTGACAATCATTGATATGATGCCCTTTGTTCCGATAAAACTCACAAGAATGATTATCATTCCACCAACTTGGTTTAATTTTGGGCTCAAAATCTCTTGCTTCTAGTAATGTGATTAATTTGTTCGAAAGAATAATTTTTAAAGGTGATTGCAATGGTTCACCAATGTTGGTAATTTTTCTGTGCACATTTTGAAAGAATGATTTTGGTTTAGCGTTGTTGTCTTTATTACTCATTGGTGCTCTACTTGATAGATTAAAAATAGGTTGTTGTGGTTTAACATTATTGTCAACTACTCCATCATTCACAACATTTTTGTTTATTGTCCAAAATTTTGGCTTATTATTATTGTGATTGTTGTTGTTGTTATTGTTGAAGGAGTTTGAGGAATCATTTCCTTCTTTATAGAGCTTCAATTCTCCTTTCTTAACCATAGAATCCTCAATTTTGAGGCCATTTTCAATCATCTTTTCAAAACTAGGAGGACATTGTAACTTCATCCTATAACTCATTTCACTTGTAAGATTATCGATGGATATGTCCATCTTTTCATGATCAGGCACTGGTCTATGATATCTATTGAATAAACATCTCCATCTCTGTAAGAAGGTCATAAAAGACTCCCCACTCTTGTTTAATATTGCACAAATCCAACATAGTTATCTCATGTTGTATGTTATAAGATTATTCTGAAATGAATTTGTTTACCAACCCTTCAAATGATCTAATCCTAGGTGGTAATATGGAAAACCACTCCATTGATTTCCCACTCAAACTTCTGGGGAATAATTTCATGAGATATGTTTCATTATGAGTAAATTCCATGCTCATTATGCAAAACTCTTTGATGTGATCTTGTGGATCCATTTTTCCATTATATTTGTCATATTTTGGGATCTCACAATGTTGTGGAAATGGCACCATGTTCAAACACCTATCAAAAGGATATGGGAAAATGTCTTCTAATGAATATCTCTTGGCACTTGTTCCATTTTGCATATCCCAAATCTATTGTTGTAGAGTTTGCATTTGTTGAGTGAGATTTAAAAGAGGATCATCAACTCCATTTCTCCTTGGGTCATCATGAGATCTTCTGTGTCCTCATGAATCCTTCTTGTGTCCTCATTAGTTCTTCCTATGTCCTCATGAGTTCTTGTGTCATCATGAGTTGTTCTTGTGACCTCATGAGTTCTTGTGTCATCAGTCTTGTGATTCAGAGTTTCATCATTTTTATCATTGTTATTGTCAGTATCATGTGATCCTTCCTTTTGCAGTTGTTTATGTCAAAATCTTGAGGAAGTTTAGCACTAGATTTTGCTAACATTAGGAAGTATTTCTCTTTTTAAACCTTCATTATTTTCTCCATGAATTTATCAAATTTAGGATCTTGTTGGATTTATCTGATGTGTTGTTCAATTATCTCTTCTGATATTTCACTTCCTTGTACCATTCTCTCATAATCTTCTATCATTCGAGGTGTTTTTATTTCTATGTCTTCAATTTTTCATCTTCGAGCCCTAGTTGAAATGGGCATACACATGATCTAAATGTTTTACAAGGTTTAAATTTTCTAAAATGTGTCTCAATAAGTGATCAATTGTTGAGGTAAATAGGCTAAATTGATGCAACCACTTCTATTGAGAGATTGGGATAATCCCAATCTTTGTTGTAAGGCCAATGTTCTTAGAGGTTTGTTGTCAAACTTATTTCCATGATTCCACAAATAATGATGATAGTGGTGTAAGAATATGTGATGTTTCATTAAGAGTTTGTGATTTATGTAGAGAAATGTTCTCTTTTTCAAGATCACTTTCTAAGTAAGATTCCTCTTTTTCAGACGACACGAAATGGTCATTCAAATATTTGCGAGTTTGCAAGTATTTGATCCTAGTTGGAGTGCAATTTTTTGTGATTTTTATATGACCAAGTCCAATAGAAATGATACATTCTATGTAGAGAATGAGGCTATCCTGATCAAGCATTGTAGTTTCATGATAAAGGATGATTGATCCTGATGAAAAATATGTTTGAGTGATCAATTTATCAAATAAATGTGATTATGCACTTTGAGATGTTGGATCCTAAGCTTGTTAGAGATGAATACTTGAAAACCTTAGTGTGTCTAGATTTTGAATCTACTCTGATAGAAGATAACTTGTCTAAGTGCTTTGAGAAGATAACTTAATCACTATGTTTAACTATTCGAGAAATGGGTTGTTTTTGTTTTCTGATTTTGATACTATTTACCAGAAATGCTACTCAACTGACTAGAAACACTGCCAAATTGACCAGGAACTCTTTTTTGTAGACTAAAAATGCTATAGGACTAACCAAAAATGCTGAGGAATAGACCAAAAACCAAAAACAGAGACCAAAAATGCCATTGTGCAATTCAGTGACTCTAAAGTTCAAAATAGTGAAGTTTAGACTCAAAAAATGGTTGTTTGAACTTAGAAAATTGTTGTTTTGACCCAAATATTTAATTTTCAAACTCAGGCAACTGATATTTTAAACCTAGGAAGCACAAACTTGGATATATAATGTTGAAACATAAGAAATCTAACATTCAAACCAAGAGAGCTGACATTTGGACCGAAAGAGCTACTGTTTAAACCAAGAGAGATGACATTTGGATAGAAAGAGATAAATTTTAAACCAAGAGAGTTGGCATTTGGACAGAAAAAGCTAAAGTTTAAACCAATAACTCTGATGTTTAGACTAGGAACTCTGAAGTTTAAACCAATAACTCTAAAGTTTAGACTAGGAACTCTAATGTTTAAACCAGGAACTTTGAAGTTTAAAATACTGATGTTGGAACTGAGAAAATGGTTGTTTTGACTCCAAGAGTTGATGTGTAGACTCAGACAACTGACTCTTATACTTAGAAAGTTAGAACTCATAAAGTTACTGTTGAAATTGAGAAAGATGACCTTCAAACCAAGAGAGCTAAAGTTCAGATCAAAAGAGCTATTGTTTGGACTGAAAGAGATAAAGTTTGGACCAATAGAGCTACTGTTTGGACCGAAAAAGCTATTGTTTGGACCGAAAGAGCTATTGTTTGGATTGAGAGAGCTACTATTCAGACCAAGAGAGCTACTATTTGGATTGAAATAGCTACTATTTGGACCGAAAGAGCTACTATTTGGACTGAAAGAGCTACTGTTTGGACCGAAAGAGCTACTCCTTGGACCGAGAGAGCTAATCTGTCATGAAATGTGTAAATTTAAAGTTTTTGTTTGTAATTTTTGGTGAGTTTCAATGGATGATATCTTGATGTGATTCAAAAACATAGAAGCTAGATTATCTTTGTCCCAAAGAACACATAAAGTGTATGTTCAAGAAGCTTTAAAAAAAGCCTGAGTTTTCACAGGTTTTGAACAATTGAAAACACATGATTCAATCTATCCTACGGAAATTGGTTTCATTATTAGTTCTCAACCCACATCTTGGTACCCTATTAGCTCACACAACCTTATCATCCCCTAAAGGGTGCTCATATTTTTGCCTTTGCGAGAGCTAGTGGAGTCCTATTATAAGCCTAGCAATAAGGTCTCAAAAGGCGAGTTCACACATACACTAAAGAGGGACATATGGTGAGTGTCTTTGGAAGGGATTCTTCCCCGTCCCTTCACTAAGAAGATAATAATGTTCGGAGGTAAACTGGGTAGCTTCTAATTTTAATTGGAACTAGTAAGGGATCCGTTCGACGCATTAGGGTATAAACTCAATTAAGAGGTCTCCTAGCCTTGAAAACCAAGGTTTTATATAACCAAAGGTACAGAGGAGAGACATTCCTGAGCACTATAGTTGACTTGATTTTCATCAAATCATGTTTATTTTATAGTGGGTTGGAGTACTTGGTGTTAAGCCATTCCCACTTGGGTTGTTCCCCTCTCACTAGCCTTATGGGCTTCTTGGGAGGGATGACTCGCTAAAGATATGTGCTAATGAAATAAAAAGATGAGTCTAGCTTTCTAATCACCTAAGAAAGGTGAGAGCATACTCTCCTATCATCAAAGACACACAAGACATGTTTGTTCATTTCCATAGTCTATGTGCTTAATTTATCAAAAATAAGTGCATAATCCCTACGACTTGAAACAAAGTTAGTAGTTTATATTGCATTCTTTGGTGAAATGGTTTATAACTTCGATGTTTTATAGTGAAATATGTACCTGCAAAACCAACAAACTACAAATTAGGTTTGGGAAAATAATAGTCCGAATGCAGAAATAAGAAATATAGAACAAAACATTAAATCAATGAATGAAAAACCCAGAACACTACAAAAACTACTAAAAACGTAGTCAAATTAACCAAAAATGCTGCTTTGCATCTTAGAAACACTATGAAATGACCTAAGAATGCTATCAAATAGACCAAAATCATTGTCAAACAAACTATAAGCATTGTAAGATGGACCAAAAATGCTATCAGATAGACCAAAAATGCTAAAGTACAGAAAAATACAAAAATAGAGTTGAAAACCCCCTAAAAATACCATTTGAAGTGTCGAAATGCTAAAATGAAGACCAAGAATGTGAATTTGGAAGCCAAAAGAGCTAATCTGTGCACCCAAAGAGCTACTCAATTTGTCAATGAAATTTCCTGCAAGAAAACTTGTTAAAGATAAATGGGGCTAGTCCCCACGATGGGTGCCAATAAACATGATGCTAAAAATAGTGTCAATCATAAGAAACATGCATAATTAATGAGACAGCAAAACATAAATGGAAAGCAAGTTGAAAACTAAATAAAACCAAACCATAAGCCTTGCTTTAGATGTCCCATCTTCCTCTATTTTTGAGGACCTTGAAGGTGTTGAATTTGTTGGCTCTAAGAAGAATAGTGACCTCCAAAGTGGCAACTTAGAAGTTGAGTAGCTACTTCATGATGATGCATGATTTAGCTAAAATGATCCATTCAAGCTACATGATTGATAAAATAAAACTATATTAACATGAAAATAGGCTATGGTTAATCTATATAACAATTATTGCTAGATGATTACAATGTAAAATGCCTATAGTAAGTATGCAAAAACTATGAATGCAAGGGTCCTTATTGCTCCAAAATGAGGGGTATTTATAGGAATTCCTAGGCTAAAGCTGAGGTGGTAGGAATCGACGGTCTAGATTCGGTCTGAAGATATTAAGGGCCAAGATTGAAGAAGTTGGAGGAGAGGTTCGAAAAAGGGACACATGTCATCTCTATGGGGACAAGTGTCAAGGAAACTTCCTCATGAGAGAGCAAGTGTCAGAAGGGAGAGGACATGTGGCCAAAGTGCCATGTGTCCCAAGGAGGGAATATCCAAACCATAAGAGGTTTAGAAAAGAGGTTAGGATGTGAAAGATAGGATAGAGTTAGTTAAACCTAGGATTAGATAGAATGGGTTAGGTTAGAGGGTGGTTAGGCTAGGTGGTTAGAAGTTAGGAGCCATGTGCTCATATTTGAGTTAAAAAAATTCAAATAATAGGAAAAAGGTAATTAATCTCAACAAACTTAGATTTGTTAATTTTAATTTTGAGATTAGAAGAATTGATTTAAATGAAGGGAATTAATTAATTGAAATTTAATTAAGCAAAAGGGGGATATGAAATGAACTATATAAATAAATCATTTAGATTTATTTACAAGTAGATGAATGGGAAAATTAATCAAATTACTTATGAATTCAATTAATTGGGAAGGGTGATTAATTAAATAACTACGTATTTAATCAATTATCTTTAGACCATTTTTAGGTGTAAACAGATATACACAAGGACATATAATCTTTCCCTAAGCAAGCTTAGGGCCTCCTCCAAGTAGTCAAAATGTTGATATTTTTATGTCAACCCTCCTCTGAAGATAACTGATCTGATAAATCTAAAGTTTGGGTTAACTTGCATGTTATGCACACTTGGTTAACCTGTGTGTTATGCGCACTATGCTGGTGGCATGTAGAAAAGGCCTTTTTGCCTTTTTATCCTTTTCGAATTCCTATGTTTTAATTTTGAGTTGACCAGTCGGGGCAGTCACTTCCACTTAAGTTTACCGACTAGAGTCTAGCAGGGTTGTTGGCAGGCGGTTCCCTTTTGTTTGCATTGGTTGGTGCAAGCTTTTGCTTCCCGCAACCCTACAGGGCTTTCATCTCTTGTGATTGTTTTTTTGTGGGCGAGCAGGACTTGTTATTTTTCTCTTCTCGCTCCCCCACATGGTTTTCTAGCTTATGCCGACCTATGTTGGGGGTTATCAAGGAGTTTTGTTTCCTTTCTCTCATTTCCCCACATGATTCTTATTTGCTGCTAGCATTGTTTTGTGAGTGTACGAAAAGTAGGTTTTGGCTTCGCCCACTTCCCTACATGGTCTTTCGGTTGCTCTAGTTCTATGTTACGGGTGTGCGAGAGTCTTGTTAGCTATCCTCCCCACTTTTGCACATGGTCTTTTTAGAAAATCCTTTCTGCTTTGCAGGCTGGCAGGAAATGATGATCTTGCATGTGGTGGGATTGACCTTTTTACTAGATGCGATCTCCATCGTCGATGATCACTTAATCTCCATACGATGGTCATGAATTAAATGGGTGTTGGTATTTTGGGTGCACATATGAGGAGATCTCATGCATCCATCTACGCACTAGTACATTTGGGCCTAATTTCCGATGGCTAATTATTAGATTTGCGACGACCACACATCGAACTTTTGACCAACTTTACCGTCGAAAAATCATTGTCGGGCTTCCTGACGATGTCATTTGCATCGGCCGTCTGACGATGTAATGAACTCATTTGACAACGGCTATATTTGCACCCCTCACCACAAATATTGGCGGATGTTATGATTTCTCCTCGATGACTGTTCGACATGGAAATGACATCGAATATACATCATCCTTGTCGGACGTTTCATTAGTTGTTGTCGGAATTCTGACAGTGAGAGATGATGTGGGTCAAACGGCTTTGTCGTAGGTGAATGAAAGCATTGAACGAGTTCTATTTTTAAAAATTGTATTAAACATTTATTATTTATTTGATTCAGTGTTATTTGCAAAAAATGATTATCAATGATGTTTCCTTTCTCCAAGAATTGTCTAGGATCTTTCCGTCACATAATATGTAACATCAAATGACTAAATCTTTTCATTGCAAATGCTTATTTTATTTAATTATTATCTGAGTGTGAATTAAAATTTATATCTGTATGGAAGCATAATATACAAGCTTTAGAGTCATGTGCAAGCAAATTTCCTAAAAGAAAGTAAGCAGACATTATCTTGAATGACATGGAAACAAGCTCATCAGCTGCCTAGAAGAGAGCAATTGGAGAAAAGCAAAAGAAAGTGTTAAAGGGTGATAAATAGATAGAGAGTATGCAATACAAACAAACAATGTTTGGAGTGTCTGATGTGATGTCTATAATTTATGTCCGAAGGGACTAACTGGTTTATAAATTTTTTTGGATATTGACTTCCAAATATCCCTCGGTGCAAAAGCATCATTCTCATAATAGAAAAAAGGTGCTCCTTGCATGAACACATTGATTTCCTCCAAGCGTGGCCCAATAGGTTTCGCATGAACTCCAAAACCAGTTAGTCCCTCCAGACATAAATTAGAGATGTCACATCACACACTCCAGACATTGTTTGTTTGTATTGCATACTCTCTATCTATTTATCACCCTTAAATACTTTCCTCTGCCATTCTCCAATTGCTCTCTTCTAGGCAACTGATGAGCTTGTTTCCATGTCATTCAAGATAATGCTTGCTTGCTTTCTTTTAGGAAATTTGCTTGCACACGACTCTTCAACTTGTATGTTCTGCTTCTGTACAAATATAAATTTTAATTCATGCTCAGATAATAATTAAATAAAATAAGCATTTGTAATGAAAAGATTTAGTCATTCGATGTTACATATTATCTGATCGATGATCCTAGACAATTCTTGGAGAAAGGAAACATCATTGACAATCATTTTTTGCAAATATCACTTAATCAAATAAATTAAAAAAATTTCATGTAATTTTTAAAAGTAGAACTCGTTCAATGCTTTCATGTACCGATGACAAAGCCGTCTGACCCACACCATTATCCATAATAGAACAAATCAATATAATAAGCTATTATAAAGAATATATACAAAAATATGAAAGAACATTAAATTACCATTACAAACCCATAAACCATTAAATAGTGAAAATAGATATAAATTTGTAAATGTCTCCCTATAAACACCACAACCATAACCAAAACAAAAAAAAATCTTACCCACAAAAACTAAGTAGCTGGTGAGTTGCAAGTCTACAACATCTCTCAGATGATCAACCATTTCTTAATTTTGTTCTTTTGATTAGTCAATGGATTTAGTTGCATGTACAAGTTTTCTATTTGAAGCCTTCCATTTCCCTATATTTGAGACTTAATAAAATTCTTGTGAGTAGGAAATTGATTCAGGAGTTACATGTGAAGAATTTGGCAAAGTAAATTATGACAATCAAACTCAAATTTTATCTGTCTTGAAAGCCTTTTATATTGATGGCATTAAATTAAAGTTCTTTTTCTATTTTCTAGTGATCTCTGGAGTAGAGGTTTCTTTGCATTGACCTAGGATACATTTAACTTGTGTTGTATCTGTGGAAATATGTATCCTAGGATGATGCAATGCAACCTCTGCTTCACCAATACCAGATAGAAGAGAAAGTAGTATTAATTTAAAGCCATCAAGATAAAATGCTTTCAAGACATATATTAGGTATAAAAGGAAGCCTGCCCTATCATTTGAAGGGGTTTACCTAGAATTCAAGTGATCTCTTAATTATAAAATCAATTCAATTCCAAGTGAACATGCAATCAAACATTCATCAAGAATTGAAGGAGAAATCAAGTTAATAAAGATATTTAATAAAGGAGATATTTAATAAAGATATCATCTTTTAAATTAAGAAATGGGCAGGAGATTAAGAATACAAACCTTCCATATTGCACACTTAAAGGTATATTAAAATCAATTTAAAGTGTATTCATTTAGGGACCTTTCATAAAATATTCTCAACTTACACATCATAAAAGGATCTTAAAATATTAATTGTTTGTAATGACAAGAATTTGGTTTTTCCATACACCTTCCTTTACTATTTTAAAAATATCATCGACCAAAATGTTGTGCAATAGTAGTATGGAGTGCATTTCATCTATTTTATGCCTAAATATTTCATCATACCACTTTCTTTTCAAAGGTGACAGGTCGATTGCGGTGTTTGGGTAATGCATTCCAAATAGATCCAGTTGCATACCATTTATCTATCTTGATTAAAGACTTTTATCCTGATGGCATTAAATTAAAGTTCTTTCTCTATTTTTTGGTGATCTCTCGAGTAGAGGCTGCTTTGCATCGACCTGGGATACATTTAACTTGTGTTGTATCTACGGAAATATGTATCCTAGGACAATGCAATGCAAATTGTTACTACTTATCAAGTTGCCATTAGTTTTATGTTCAAATTTATTCTATATATTCTAGTCGGTTACCACTACCAAAATATTCAGTTGGTATGAACAGTCCAGTCGGTTATTGAAGAAAGTAGTCTCAGAATGTAGTATACACCGAGCTGTCTACCGAGTATCATTTCATGTCTACCGAGTAGCAAAGATGACACACCGAGTTGTTATACATTGAGTGAAACGTGTTACCATATTCATTGAACTTGGACATACATATGAAAATGTGTTACAAGATCGAGGAACATCTAACCATTATCACATTGGAAATTGCACTTAAAGATTGTGTATGATTTTGAGGTCATCTAACCAATGAAATATTTTGCATGGTTATTCATTCGATAAAACATGTTTGTAAGATCGAAGCAATGAAAGAATCACTGTCATAAGAGATCTATTTATACAACATGGATTAAGATCAAATATATACATGTAGCATGACATAAAGGAAGATATAGGAAGCAAGACATGTGAAAGCACTAAGTGTTATGACTGTTATAGAGACACAAAGGTCACCAAGAAGGATTTCAGAGAACAGTCAAAGAACAGAGTAAATAGAAGGGTTTACCGAGTTACTATATGGGTTACCGAGGTATGCTATAAGCAAGGTAACCTATTCTGAGCACATAGAATCTGCTATAACATTCCAGATGTAAAGTTGTAGATATTTGTAATGATTTATTGTAATATTTTGAAGTTGTAAGAGAAACCTTTAACAGGGTAAAAGACTCTAATCAAGTCTATAAATTGTAAAGCCTCTAACCAGGTGATTTAGTTTAAGTGTTGTAAAATCATTTAGCAAGGTAGATCTAACAGATCTTGTTACTCCTAATAGGGTAAGCTATCAGAAATAGCTAAACATGTAGCTCTAACTGAGCACTCTTTATTATTGCAGTAGTGAAGTTATGCGTGCCATCCCCACTGTATTTTTTCTCTCTAACCAAGAGTTTCTACGTACCAAAATATATGTGTTATGGAGTGAATCATGTATGATTGTTATCTATTTGTTTTAGCTTTATATTATGTTACTACACTATTCGGTTTATGCACAATAGTAAAGTTATTATTGAAGAAAAGTTTTGAAGTACTGATTCATCCCTCCCCTCTCAGTACATTAGCTTTCCATATTGGGCCTAACACCTCTGCTCCACCAATACCAAATAGAAGAGAAAGTACTTTAATTTAAAGCCATTAGGATAAAATGCTTTTAAGACATATATTAGGTATAAAAGGAAGCCTACCCTCTCATTTGAAGGGGTATACCTACAATTCAAGTGATCTCTTAATTATAAAATCAATTCAATTCCAAGTGAAAAGGCAATCAAGCATTGAAGGAGAATTCAAGTTGGTGCAGGTGCATTTGTTAGACCAAAGGACTCAATGAAGCCATTAAAGAATTTTGAAGGTCTTAGGAGTGAAGAGCCAATCAATTATGATGTCTTAAGGGGGCAGCCTTAAACAACACACACTAACCTTTGATTGCTTAGGTGTGTTGTGGGCCCATTCCTTCGCTTGACGTCCCTTCCCGTCCATTTCCGTTAAAAAGACAATCACCATTAGTATTTGAATTCAAACAATTTTCCTGTGTTTGACTACATAGAACAAAGCAAATGGCATAAGAAACTCTCATATACCTCATAGCTGTCATAGAATACCTCCCCGAGGAGATATTCTCATGTCCTTTCCTGCTTTATGCCGTCGATGAAATACATAAGCGTCCTCACAATGCAGTCAATGCAACAAATAGATTTCCATTTCAATCAGTTTTATTTGCCAACGTACTCTCTACCCGTCCCAAAATGGGAGCTTTGGAATAGAGTATGGGCTTCCATCAAAGCAGAAGGTAAGGGTAATTAATATTAGATGCTTACATTTGGAAATGCTTTGTTTGACATGTTTGGAAAATGTGGAAGTATAGACATGAAAGTGCATGAACTGTTTGGTGAGATGCATCAAAGAAACACGATCTAATGGAATGCTATGATTGCAGGATATGCACAAAATGTGTTTGAAATGGATTTAGAAACTTCCAACCAAATGTGATTAGTGAGTATAGATGTTGTAGTGCAACTACCCAAGTGCACATGCATGCAAAATGTGTAAGCTTAGATAAGGCACATGATTTGTTTGACATAATGCCTCAAAAGATCACCCAATATCCAATGACGGTTGGGAGAAAGAAAACATCAAATTTTTGAGAATCTTAAATATTTCTTTATTCATCACTATAAATCTATTATGAATTTAGTCTCAATATTGTAAAAATTTATTTTATTATGAATGCAATATTTAGGGATGTAATCTTTATATATATATTTTAATTAGGAGAAGGTCCTAATAGAATCCCTAACTAATTAATCTAGATAAAGATACCACTAAAGAAATAAATTCAATCCTCACCTCTATGGTCTTGAAGGATTTTAAAACACTTGGATTCCTATTTTGGCCCGCTTTTCCTTGACCCTATGTTAAGATAGTAAACTAGTTTGAGAGAATCTATTGGGTGGGAAATTGTGTATGGTTGCAATTATTTTCATGCATGGAAAGTGATTTAAAGTTTGGACCAATAGAGGATAAGTATTTCTTCAACCTTTGAGGACATGTGTAGAGCACCGCATGGATGTTTCTCCATTATTGAACTCTTTGAATATGTAAGGAAATTATTTTTGGTTGATGATAGAGTAAGTGTGGTATTTGTCTTTTTGATATGTTGTGGATAATATTAATCATATATGGAATTTTTTTGATGCTATATACACTATGTTTTGGATTGGATTTAGGTAAGAAAAGAGGTAATGGAAGAATATAAGAGGTACACAAAGGAAGAAGAGTGAAATAGGTGGTTTGGGATGGAGGTTACAAGTATATATGATAATTCGTATGGATAATTTGTTGTCTATAAAGAGTCAAATAAGCTATCACAACTTCAACATGAATGAATGCCTCATCTACAGAAGAAAAAGGTACCTCTGATGGTTTCAAAATTTGGCAAAATAGTTATGATATACCAAATAATCAAGTGGAATATCCTTTAGGTAACTAATATTATCTTCAAACTATTTATTTTGATTTTCATCATATATGGACCTAATTGCCCCACCTTTAGGAGATAACTATAGGAGATAATTTATTACATTTAAAAGTCCATCATAAATAAATTAATTATACATGCTATGTGAATGTTTACTATCACAAGATTTTAATTCATTTATCTACATGAATACACTCTTTATTTATTAATTCTAGGAATGGAGCACTCACATGGGCAAACAAAATGCTAGGTTTGAGAAAAATAGTTAAGAGATTGGATATATTTTTTAATATTTTCCAAATGGCTTGAGTATAATGATAATATAATTTTTAAAATAGGTTTATATCACTTTCCTTTGACTTGGTAATGGAAGATCATCTAAACCCCAAATGCACCTTCATCTTTAAAACCATGTAGTTTAAGGTCAATCATTCATATCTATCTTATCAAACATTAGAGGAGTGAGCTTCTAAAAGTAAGAAGTACCAAGATGCGTGGTCTAGTAAAAATTTTGTACTCCTAAATATCCACAAAATTTGGAACAATATTACAATTTTTTAATAATATTTAACTGTAAAAAAAAGGATTAAAATGGAACTAAACACTCTAAATAAATTAATCAAGGTTAATGGGATAAACTAGGATTAATTCATGAAGGCAAGATCTGTTATCTCAAAATTAATAGATTCATGCAAGAAAAGAAATATTAAATCTAGAGATAAAATTCTTGAAAAATTTAGCTAGCTAAAAGTGAAAGAATGTTGTCAAGCTCTCATTTTCACATAGACTGGAAGAATGCTAGCAAAGGTTGTAGAGGGTAAAGGCTGTTGGCCGTTGTAGGGTTTGACATTATACCCACTGATCAGATTTCATTGGAATTTTGTAAATCCATTTCAACAAACATTATTTGTGCATATCTTGCAATCATAGCATTTCATTAGACCACATTTCTTTGAGCCATCTAACCAAACAGTTCATTTCTTAATTATAAAATCAATTCAATTCCAAGTGAATAGGCAATGAAGCATTCATCAAGAATTGAAGGAGAAATCACTATTGAACTTACCCCTGTCTCATATAACCCTATGCTGGCTAGGCCCCACAATAATTAGAAGATCCTAATTACTACTATCCTAAACCTTGCATTGACCGTCACAATTTCACAGTGAGTTGAGTTAATTAGTCCATTAGCGAGATTGGGAAAGAGTTTGGTATTGAGTTAGGTGTTGGTGGAAGGTTTAAGGAGGTACACTATCATCATAATTAATGTTAGAGAGTGTTGTGTGAAGAAGAATGACCATGAAAGGACTGACTATCCTAAGTGCTTGAGACTGTCACAAAAAGTGAGTGTTGCAGCAGTGAATCTTCCTTTGACCTTTGTGTATTTGGGAGGGTAAAGACCCATGGTCATATATGTTGAGTGGTTGGGAGGGTAAAGACCCACATATCAACTATCTACTTTGACATCCTAGGATGGTGTCCACCTACTCTAAAACCTTGTGGGCAATCTTTGTCTGATACTAACATATACATAACATGTGCCTCTCATATAACCCTATGTTGGCTAGGCCCCACCATAATTAGAAGATCCTAATTACTAAAAACACTAGATTCTCCCCTAAAAGGTTTGTTGGTATTTTGGTATGGTTTTGTCATTGATGTCAACACCTGCTAACACACCTACTTTGGAGATCCAACAACATTCATCGAAAATTAGTAAAATGCTCAAACAATCACCGGTATATAGTTAACTGGCAGGATATAATGTTCACCAGTACATGCACTGACATGGAAGACACTTGGTAATGTCGAAGACATCATGTGGACACTTTTCCTTGAAGTAATATCATTGGTATATTCTTATTTGCATATTTGTTTTTACCGGCAAATAGGTCCAGGTTATCTAGGGTTACACGGGCAGGTTTATCTTTTCCAGATCAGCATGGCACGCTATAGAGATGATTTATTGTTGTTGTAAATGCATTAAGCCAACATGTTCGATTGGTTATTGCATCGGATATTGTATTATTTGTAAAATGTTTTATTGTAATATCTTGTAGAGCCGACCTACTAAAATTGGTCTTAGGGTATGGTATAAATGTAAGATCTTATTTGCAAGATCAAGTGTGGAATGCAAAAAAGATTTAAGGAAGGGTATATGCGAGATCAAGCAGAGATATACATGAAGACATCATTTGAAAGTGAAGTTAGGTTTTTGGAAAAGCATATCAGCATTACACCGGTACTGAATCCAGCATATGAAGATGCTATTTTGTGAAGTACATTCTCATTGGATTTAACCATCCAACTGTAGTTAGTGTGACTCCCATTTGTGTTTGAGCAGTGAGCTCTAGGCTGTTGGCCTTTCTGCATGTGCAGACCCCTCTTTGTACACTTACTATCTGCAGTAGTATCATCTGATTGTGGGTAAGGTTTCCCACCGTGATTTTTCCCCTTATAGGGTTTCCACGTACAAATATTTGTGTCATGTGTTATGGTTGACTTTGTGCTTATGTTTCATGCATTAATTCTTACCGGTACAACATTTCTTGTTAAAATTGTTTACCGGCACAATTATCTGTCTTACCGGTACTAAGCAATAAGTTGGTCAATAAGATTTTGGTTTGAATTTATTAGACAACTGATTCACCCCCCCCTCTCAGTTTTCCCTGGGACCTACAAGGTTGTTGAGTCATACAAGGCCTAGCTTGATAGCCCTATAGTCTCTCATACCTAAAATGAGAGACTTTGCCATAGCTAGTTACAAACTTCTCTCATGCCTCTTATGTCCTCCCATGTACCTCCTTTTCCATAAGAGACTTTTCCATAGCAACCCTAAAGTCATTTGGATTGGGCATGTGTAGGAAAACTGAAATTTTGGGCTTTCCACCCCTAATGAAATAATTGACAAGTAACTTGTCTTGAATGTAATATACAAACTACAAGAACTCAAAAAAACTAACTCTCATGTTGAGCCACTATGAAACCTTATTATGTAAATTGTGAAACTCATCTATGCATCTTTGTCAAAAATATTTTGAAATAGAACACACTTTGAAGCACTCGAAAATGGTATCTGGAGAGGGTTTCCAATGTGAGTTGGTGCATTTTATCCTCCTAGTACCACAAGGTGGAGTCAAGTCCCCTCAAAAATTGCATTGAAAATTACGCCTTTAAGTTGCTCACATATAGATGCAACCCAAAGCATAAGTCCAAGCTAAGTAACCAAGACTTAACCTCAAGCCCTTTTGTGGATCTTAAAAATGTAGAGGATTGGAGATGAAGCAACTCTCGAATATGATCCTTTGGCTCATGATATGTGCTTGCTATAGTCTATACCTCTTGTATTTATGCATGATGAGGCTAGGTAATGTGTATTGATCAATATTCTATCTCCTCTATGTGTATTTCCCAAATTCAAGGCGAACTCCTAATAAGCTCCCAAGATGCAAGTATATGCTCTTCTACTACAAGTGGATCCTCATGGCTTGTAAGATTTGAGGTCCATACTCGGGCTACTCATCTTGGTGAAAACTTTCAAAGTGATATGATGCTTCCTTCCATTTCCTACACCCTATTTTCTAACCCACACCTCATAACCTTAACCTCACTTCCTATCATTATTACCTTCCATCTACCTTTCATATCCCCTATCTTAACCTCCTCCACTTTCCTACATCCTATCCTAAACCTTAACCTCATACACACTTACTTTTACTTCACCTACCTAATCCCATTCCATCCTTCACATCCTTAATTTATCTCCCCCCATTCACTTTCCTACCTTTCAAACCCCTAACATATCCTAACTTACTCTTTCACCATTACATCCTTCATCACTTACCTCCCTATCTTACCTCCCTATCTTATCACATTTCACCATTTTATACCACCTTCCTAACGGTACACTTATGCTCCCTTCCAAAACACCGACAAAAAATAGCACTCGATCAATACACTCATGGTTCTGCAGCAGGGATATCACCTCAATTTGTACATATTCACCTCAATTTGAGTAGTAGTTGATATAAGAGCATAGAGCAGTGAAGGACAACTATAGTAGTAGTTTCCCACAGGATCACAAGATGGATCTATCACTGAGGCTTCTTTCTTTGTTGCCTCTGCCAGACAAAGGGAAGCAGTGAGGAACAACTAACACCTCTCCTTGCAGGGGTTCCCCATTCCAGATGGAGGATCACCTTCACTGCTTTAGATTCTAAGATAACCTTCATTCAATGTGCGGTGTAGGTTAGGATCATTGATTTCGGTCACTTCACCAATCATGTCTGCAAGAAAAATGATCAATTGATTGATGGCTTATTAGCTAAATGGATGTTGGTCACTTCTACAGTCATGTCTACGAGAATAATGATAAATGGAGAGAGGGGTTATGTCGGGGCCCCTACTATTGTATGCCCCTACTATTCTATGGTGGAAGATATATTCCATCTAATTTTTTTTTTGGTCAGAGGATCGATCCACAGTTGTTACGCTCCATCCCAAGGAAGAGGGATTGAAGCTGGTCCAAAGGATGGAGGTAGTTCACCCGTGGTTGAGGAAGTTAGGTTCTCAAAAGTTCAGTTGAAGGGAGGAAGGCTCTTAGGGAACCCCACTTAATTCTATTTCGTTACCCCACTGGATTGTTCTCCACCCAGAACATGCCCTTATTACATTAAATAATGCCCAGACTTGAAAATTCCTAACAAAACACAAAAAACAAAAACATAACAAAATTCCTACCATGAATCTGGAAAGTTTCCCATCGCCTGGTATCCTGGTATAGCTGCTCCTACAACAGCACTTCATTCCACAGCTGGTTCCCTGCAGAGGTGGGATTTTGTAATGGTAGAGGCGAGAGGAAGAGGCGGGATGAAGTAATGGCAAAGGTCGATGGGACAAAGATGCGGGATTTATGAAATGACTTGGTCTTTTCTTTTTTTTTGAAGTAATGCACGCGATCGTCAGAATTTCGATGAACAGGGGCACTTTTTCTTAAAAAACCAAAATGCCATTGCCAATTCCTTCTCCGTCGAAACCAAATGTTGTATTATTGTCAGAATTTTGACGATAATCAGGCATTTTTCAAAAAAAATCAAATTTGATCACAATATACCTTCTCCGTCAGAATTTTAGGCCAAATGTATTAGTGACGTGTGAGATATCTCAATCAACGGTAGAATTTTAATCTTACAGTGACTATTAGAATTTAATTCTCCTGTAGAGTATTGTGGTTGTCGACCCAAGGGTCGAGGTCATTCTTCTATCTCAGTCGATGCCTAAAGTTAGGGCTTCTTGACATCCAACCACCAGATTCTTTCAGCATTACTCTAGAAGTGACCATTGGAGCCAATGTTTTGGATTCCTCCATGCCTTCTTATTGCAATTTTGAAGACCTTTTTGCCCAAGAGTGTACTTGACCTTTCTTTATGTGCAAGGGTTGCTTCATTAGTAGTCTAGTTTTTGTTTCTTCCTAGAAGTTAGACACTTATAGAGGATATTTTGCATGCCATTAGATATTGTCAATCTAATCCTTCCTCTTGGAGATATTTTGTAACCTAACCTTAGAAGGGTTGGGGTTTTTTCAGCTTTAGTTTGTTTTGAGTTATGCCTTAGCTATAAAGGCAATTTTTGTATCTTTCAAAATCATATTCTTCTCTTCTTATCAATTAAATACTCATTTTCATGATTTGTAAAAAGTTGCCTTGCCTCCACATGAGTAAAAATTGCTTATCTTGCCTTATTCAATTTTCACAATTTGTGTAATTCTTACCTTCTTGTGTGAATGCATCCCTTTTGGTTGTCTTAGGATTATATGTGATTGTGTTATTCTCCTCTATGAACATCTTATGTGAACCAAGTGTAGTTCCTCTTGTTATTTATAAGAATCCTAACCTTCACATTTCCTTAGGTGGCAGATTTGGATACAATTTGTGCATACTCAGGGAAGTTCTATTGATGTTTTTGTGTTGATATTGGTAGGAAGATCAAACTTTTAGTCTAGTGTGAACCTCTTCACCTTTCAAGCATTCCTCCTCCATTTTTCCCTCTCAAAATCATTAGATTATCTCCTATTGCACTCATATTGAAGAGGAATCCGACCTTCTCCGAAGATTCAACCTCACTTTTGCAAGTCCCACACTTGGGATGTTGTTTCTATGTTTCATAAGGTTGATCATCACAGGGTGTAACTTTTGTGACAATAATCTCCTTCTAGAATCTACTAACTTCTGCTAGAGTGGTAACATTTTCTTGTTGGGACTTAGCCAACTCCATTTCTTGAACTCGATTAATTCTTGAGCATGTTGTAATTAATTTTAAAGTTGGGCCAACTGACTCTCTGTCAATTGTTTAGCATTCCTTTCTATTTCTATTTGAGCCTTCATGCCAGTTATCTATTTAGTGGTTATCTATTCTTTGCAACCTTTGTATTGTTTCTTTCTCCTTGGCTTGGAGTTATCAAGTTAAATCTTCTCTTTCTTTTATTTCAATGGCAATCATACCTATGACATTATTGAGTTCAGTTTGAAGCTCGTTTTTCTCTACAATTTCCTCACAAAGGGCTACTGCTGATCTTTCTTCATGTTCCTTTCTTAAATAATTAATTTCTAGATTCTTTGGCCTTATTTCAACTTCCTTCCTTTTGAGCATGGCATCTATATTCTGCAACTTTGTCTCTAACTTGACCTAAATCCTTCTCAGCTTGAGGAAATTGGAGTAACCACTTCTTGTGTTTCTTCCATAAATTCAACTTTATCTTAGGGGCAATGCTAAGTTCATGTCAATTCTAATGGCATGCACAGTGCAATCCTCTGATTGTATTTGTCCTTCTGGTTTGTTGACGTTGGGAGTTTTTGTCGCAATTGTTTTCATGCTTAAAATCAACATTTCTAAATAGGAATAAGGAAAATCATGAATTCCTTAACTATCTAAGCAATCTAAACACAAATCAATGAAATAGATGCATAATTGAATCAATTAAACAATATAAAACTCCCTATTTTGTATCATAGTTTCCATTGTTCTTCTCTTTTTTGTGGTATGGTGGCTCTTAGATATCGCACCAATAATTGAAAAGTGGCACAAAGATTCAAAGTTCATGATTTTTGAAAATGGAGAAATGAGATTGCATTTATAGTTTTTTGAGATAGATTGGCCGAGAAATAGAACTGAAGTGTTGATCGATAGTTGAATAATTTAATTGATTAGTCAACTCATTTTGATTGATCTGTTAAGTGGATTGATTGGAAAGATAACTCAATTGATTGATTAGTCAACTAGATAGATTGAATAGTTAACTAAATTTATTGAGATAAGACTGTCCATAGATTGATTTGTTAGAAAAAGCTTATTGGGAGTGAAAAGGGGAGATTGGAGAGTTAACTGGTTAGTTAATTAATTTGATGAAGTAGTCAAGATTTTCAATATGTGTTGCAGGATTTTTGAATTGAAATTCAATTTCATTCTTTATTTGGATTTGAATTTTGATTTTTGAATGACGAAATTGAAATGCACATTAACTTGAAATTTGTTGAAATTGAAATCTGGTGAAATGTGGATTTGGGAGAAATGAAATTAATCAAAATTACTTGAAATCTGAATTTGGGGATTTGGAGGATGAATTAATAAATTAAATAATTTAAATAAAATTATTTAATCATAAGAAATGAGATTAATTAAATAATAAAGATTATTTAATTAATGAATTAAATCGTAATTAATTAAATAATTAATATTTAATTAATATCTAAGAAAGGGTTAAATGATAAATTGATGGAGAATTGAAAATTGAATAATTAGTAATGTGAAAGGTGATGATTGAATTAATTTAGAAGAAATAAGATTAATTAGATTAATTAAATAATTACTTAATTAATAAGATGAATAATTAGTGCATGATTGATGAAACATTTTTAGGTGTCTACATTTACCCCTTTTTGAGATAATGTCAGAAAGATGTTGTTTCAAAACAAATGGAAAAAATGTGCCCTAGTTTTTCCTGACAATGGAGGTAGGAAGCCCCCTCGAGAGATTGTTTGTGCATTAAAGACATGAATGATCTCTTGAAATAAGAAGAATGTTATATGATTAATGGAAGAATGGTTAGTTGATACCATGAATGGGTTTGATTGGATAAAAGAAATGGCTAGAGTGATTTGTAGATTTATTGAATGATAAGATTGATGGGATTGATAGGATTGATTGGATTGATAAGATAAAGATCAAGTTTGGTTTTAGGAAGATCATGTATAAGAGAAAGATGATCAAAATGTTTGGTTCAGAAATGATATATCCCATATAAGGCGAAGATAGATGATCATGTCTGGTTTTAGGAAGGACACATCCTGTATAAGATAAATGATAAATGAAAGTTGGATGAACAATGAAGATATTATTAATAAGAAGTGAAAAATGTTAGAAAATATAATTGATTGATGGATAGAATAGTTGATGTGAGGAAATGATTTGAGATGGAGTTATAAATGAGATAAAGAGATTGGAAAAGATATAACCACGACTTCTTGTGCCTTCATTTTTTAGTGCAACATTTTCATCATTGAGCCATATTATGTATCAATGGAGCTTTGCACACCAGGGTATAAGGAACCAAGGTGTGAATGATTTTCCATTGTAGAAATAAACACATAACAGAAAAGGAGTGAACCCATCCATTCTGGGTGTAGCACCAAGGGTCTATGTATGTGCGATACTCACAAGAATAGCTATCCTTGACTTCCATTTTTGTATAGGATACTTGCCGAATTAACGTACCAACACAAACACCCAAGGTACCATTTCCCCATAACTTCATTGGTTCACACCACAAACAACAAACAAAGAAAAAGATCATGGACCATCCTGACTCCCCTAGTCACTTGTGGACATCCTTGAGTAGCATAGGAACATGATCTTGTTGGCATTTTTAGTCTGTTGGCATTTTGCTTAGAGATTGCATTAATGATATGTTGTCATTGATATCAACTGAACCGCTAATGGTATTCATGTTATTGTTGATATTGTTATTTTTGATATTGGCTAGTAACCGGTAAGAAGAGATTTGTGGAACATACTATAAACCGGTGTGTAAACTTTGTGAGTTGAACCGGTAAACAGGTGTAAAGGTTTAAACCTTTCTATACAATGTTACCGGTAAACCCTATTAGTTGTTAAAACCTAACTGATCAAGTTTGTTGGTTTATTATCTAATAAGTAGTAATGATGGAGACATGTGCGATCATTGTATGAGGATAAGTTCAAATTGTTTTGGCGCATTTGTTTATTGTCTAGGGAAGGATAAAAGTGGATTGTATCTAATGCACACCATGTGATGAGTTACAAAGTCCGATGAAGCGGTGATCATGGAGTGGTTGGAATTTTCTTGAAGAATGTGAAGAGATTGTCATGATTTCTAATGGTCAAGACTGTACTGACTTTTTTGTAATCTCGATGATGATAATTAGGTTTTTGTTATGTTACCAACCTAATTGATTTGTATGTAACTTCGATGAAGTTTTTTGTAATAGTTGTTGGCAAGATTGGAAGAAACCTATTGAGTGTGTTGTTGCCTACCCAGTGAATGGATCTACACTTTGAGTGAAGGCAGATTGAAGCTTAAAAGGATTTGATCAAGCAAATGTAGTTCTATTCAGACAAATCAAGAAAACCTATTGTTTTCTAACAATTACAGTAGTAGTGAAATCCCTTAACCGGGTAAGCTCTTACAAGCTTGGTTACTCATTAAATCCTCTAACAAGGTGGTCCATTAGCTTGGATTCTTAAATCCTCCAGCGAGGTTACTCCTAATAGGGTATTGTGTTTTTCATCAAGGCATATTTGTAAATTCCTTAATTGGGTGATTCCTAACCGGAACTAGTTCTTAACATGACTTATTGTAAAGATTTAACAGGCTTGGCTCCTAACAGGGCGAACTTTAGAAGAGTTTAGATAG